>NC_071125.1:11210000-12686250 GCF_024256425.1 Clarias gariepinus
GAGCATATGAAATAGAAAAGTGTTTAAATGCACCAAGTCTGCTGTATCATTCATAAAAATAATCAGTATACTTGATTTTTCTTAATAATGTCCATTTTTCCTGGTTTTATCTCTCGCTGTCTCTCTTCTCATGTGTTAACTATATTTCTTGTCTGGAATTCTTATTATCTGCACACTCTGAGGCTGCTTTACATTATTGAGTTAAGCAGCTCAGCCTATAGCCAGAACTGCAGTGGGCTCTGTTTCATGCCTGTAGCAGAGGAACAGATACTCTAGGGTCCAGCCGGAGCAAAACCCCCTCTTGCATTCCTCAGATGTTTTCCTGAGATATTCCATCCCCTGTATATTCAAGCACTGTGGCACCAAATCCCCTTAAACAATGAGACTTTCCAGCCTCCTACACAACAGTACTTCCTCTCCTAATTTTTCTCAGGTGGTATTTTGACACCGCAAGTGAAGATTCTGTTTTTGTCATTTATTCTTTGAGCCCTCAAGTTAGTATAGTTATTCCGACTTGGAAATTGCTAGGAAATGTTAAACCCCCCAATCATAAGTATGTACTGTATACCTGGTGTTTGTAAATATCTGTATTATTTTCTTTTATTATTTTGGGATCATCTTGTGTATAACATTTTTTATAACATTTTTGGGTAGCGAGAAAAAAAAGACACAATATCAAAGATTTAAAATCCTACCAAGCTGGTTGGTGGCAACTCAGCACCTGGGCCTGACTAATGCATTCAGTACACACACAACCTAAACGCATCCATACTAACCACCTCGATTAAAGAAAATCACTAGATTTGTTAACCTAGGTTCAGATATCTGTCTGCCAAACACAATAAAGAAAACTGAGATGTAGATGTGTAATGTGGATGTAGAGTAAAAGAGAAAGAGACGTTGACTTTGATAGAGCCAAATGAATGGGCTGCTGTTAGTTCTGGGTCATTAACCCATTAAATTAGTGTGTCACTGACACAGAAAAGGGCGAGGTGACAGGACGGCTCCTTGGCCCCTTTACAGTCCAGACCGTCCGTGGCGAAGTTATTTCACCCAACATGAGACCAACACACGTGTTAAAGTTCAGGCATAATCCTTAGACTAAAAGGATCCTCTATCAACAACCGATTTATGCTCTTTAAAAAACAGCATGAGAATCTAAAATGTTGTAATTGTGTAGTGATTATTCAGTCTCATATTGTTTAAAAACACTGACATGCCTTGAATAATTTGCTACATAACTGTGGCTACTTACTGGAGATCAGATTTCCTTAAAGTTCTTCAACTCCACTTCTGTTGAACTGTTTGAATATGACATGAATGTAACGCAATTGAGTTACAACACAGCAAAACTATATCATACTCACTCTATTCTCCTCCTCCGCTAATGGTGTAACCAAGCCGTTTTAATATTCACTAGTTTTCACCAGCCCACCTTGAGTGCCAAAATCCACAACACAATTACAGATGTGTTAAACTTGTCGTACATCTGGTCTGGGGAAAGTGATTCCATCCTATTTCTTTGTAATCACTGAAACAAAGCCTGTTGGCGGCAGTAGGAAATGTAATTAGCTGCTTCTAGCTGGCTTTGGGGGCAGTAACAGAGCCCGGTTAATGTTGTCATAGTGATGTTTGTGGAAAGGTATTGGCTGTCTGTGGCCAGCAAGGCCCAGGTTTATTCCCTCTTAATGGGCTTTGGGCTGAGCTCCCAGCGGAGAGTTTGGTTGACAATCTGACAAAGTTATCTGAAGATAAGTAGGTTGGGGGGAGAGAGAGAGAATGAGAGAGAGAGAGAGAGAGAGAGAGAGAGAGAGAGAGAGAGAGAGAAAGGGGGAAGAGCAAGCCAATACAGTCACATAGTACCACACTATGTGACTGTACACACACTCCTTACCTGATCCCTTTGTAAACTTTGTCTGAGCATCAGCATGTATTGTAAGGTTCTCAATCTGTTATCAATGCAATAATTAGGCCTCAACCACTAGGACTTAAAACCCGAAGAGACTTGGTTTTACAAAAGAGTGTGTCATTGTAATTATTATCAAAGCATGGCTGAGATTTTAGTCATATCCGAATCAATCACTCTTTCTTTATTTATTTAATTATTTTTGTAAAATGACCTTGTTGGTAAAGATTTTGTCATATTTTGTCATATCATGAAAATTTGGATATTTGGATATAGATATATATAGATATATATATGATATATATAAATACTGGCGACTCATGGTATAGTTGCCAGCTGTGGAGTCCTACAGCTATAGATGTATGGCCACAAATTTACAGCTACAGTATGTGTTTTTTTTTTACTGTAAAGGTAGCATCTGCATAATTTGGATTCAAGTTAGAGTTGAGTTAAATGGAAGAACTGACAAAAAAAGTGTGTATGTATACACATGAACTGGCGCTTACACACACACACACACACACACACACATAGTTCTAGGCCAGCTGGTTCTAAGCACATCTGTGAGCATGTGGGTGTGTTTGTGTGAGAGGTGCAGAAATTGATTCAGTCCCATGAAACAAAGACTGTGTGTTAATGGTCCCCAGTTCTGACTGAAACATATAGTGGAGTGATTATTCATTACATGCCCATTTCATGGTGCTCATCATTCCGCAGGCTAGTTTTTCAGACCGGCAGTGTTAGAATTGCCTGAGGAAACAATGTGGAAGCTCAAGACTCTCCTGCAGTTGAGCCAATTCATTGACACTTAGACTGGTGAGCTGCCCACAGAAATAAAATGAATAATATGCTTAGAGAAAGTGCCTCAAGAATGCTGATGGAAAAAAAAATATGTTAACATATATGTAGTTTTTTAAGAAGTCACTAATTGCACTATACTGCGTAACTGTCTCTCACTGGCCATCCTAATAGGAACACCAGTAAAACATTGGGGACCATTAACACAGTCTTTGTTCATAGGGCTGAATCAATTTCTGCACCTCTCACACAAACACACCCACATGTAGAGTATTGCTAGAGTAGCCAATTCCATTTAGCCAATCATGTGCCACTAGTACAGATGGCTATGTAAATAGTATTTGTATACAGTAAGACTGGCTCTTTGGAAGCAAAATATGAAGAAATAATGGGAGGTTCAAGACTTTTGCACAGTACTTTATATACTGTGTGGTACAGTTTGTATACACACACACATACACACACACGGTGGCGGTTAAAAGTATTGGGCCATTAAAAAAAATTTAACAATGGCAACATATGACTAAATAATGACTACCTCTCCACTCTTTTCCCAGACTCTGGGACCTTGTGTTAGAGTTAGTATATTTATTTCCAAATGTAATGCAAAATTTACTTTCATCTGAAAAGAAGACTTTGGACTATTGAGCAATGGTCCAGTTCTTTTTCTCCCACGTCTGATGTTGTCTCTGGTTCAGCTGTTACTTAACACTAGGAATGCAACAGTTGTTGCCTATTTCCTGAATATGTCAGTGTGTGGTGGTTCTTAATGCACTGACTCCAGCCTCACTCCACTCCCTGTGAGGCTTTTCCAAGTTCTTGAATTGGCTTTGCTTGACAATCTTCTTAAGGCTACACTCATCCCTTTTTCTTGCGTACCTTTTCCTACAACAGTTTTCCAGTCAACTATTTTCCTCTGGACATCTGTCAAGTCAGCAGTCTTATGCATGTTCTACAACTAGATTGTGAGATACTTAGTATTAATAGTAATTTACTGAAAATGAATATCCCAGGATATAGTATTCCAGGATAATGAGTATCCCAGGATACTTAGGGCATGAGGCGGCGTACACCCTGGACGAGGTGCCAGTCCAACACAGAGCACTACTGTATATAGGATTTTCACTTTTTTAATTATATTGATTGAGGGAAACAGTTCCAAGCAAGTAATTTGATTGGGCAAGATGCATTTCATTAGTCTTAATATAAAGACGAAGCTGAAATGTTTAACTAAATGTATCTCACTGGATCGCAGGTATACTGTAGTAATAATCGTTAACGGTTGGTCACCAGGTGCATTAGCAATATGCCCACTGTTTGTGTTGCCCAGCAACAGTCTCAGTCCCAGTCAGAACAATGGTATAAAAGCACTATCACACTTGAGGTTGTGCTGTTGTACTGTATATCATCACGGCTGGTATCTTTATGCCGACAACTGCACCCAAAAGTACTTGCTTAAGATTCCTAATTACACTGTGGATTATTAACCCGAAGTATTAAAAAAAACTTTTTATGAAAGAAAGAACTACAACTTTGATATCTTCAGCAGGATAATATCTGCACCCTGCGGCCTCGTGTCTATGACCACATAACAGCCATGCTAATATTTAGTACAACAGCACTCTCTTCTGTGTCATATTTCTTAAATGTATGCATGTATGTGTGTATGTGTATGTGTATATATGTGTGTGTGTGTGTGTGTGTGTGTGTGTGTGTGTGTGTGTGTGTGTGTGTGTTCATCATGGCCAGAGCATCAGCTGTCCCACCACTAAAATTGCCAATAAAGCTGAACTCATATAAATCATCTCAGCAGGAAAAGGATTGACTTGTCAGACATCTCTCTCCTTCTCTTTGGCCTATCTCACTCACTCATTCACTCACTCACATACATGCACACAAACACACTCACACATATATATGTATGTACTGTATGTTGACCAGCACATGTATATATATATATATATATATATATATATATATATATATATATATATATATATATATATATATATATATCAGGTGCTGGTCAAACATGTTTTAGATGGATATATCTGCATCAGACTGACAAAACTGTATTTGTGTTACTAGAGCATTACTGAGTGCACAGTTCAGAGATTTTAAAATCTATTCAAGCTCAATGGCAATTACATTTGCATTAATCACAGTATTAAAGATTGCAGCCAAGGTCATTAACCTGATCTATTTTCTGAAGATGCTCCCTGGGTAGCATGTTGCCAGCCCCAAAGCCTGAAGTCCATTATGGATCAGTACATCATCAGCTGCTCTCCTAATCTGAAAGAGCATAAAGTGCTATTTTTGAATTATTTTTCCATTATATTTTCGTTTGGTCAGAGGCAAATGTTGATAGGCATTTCCCTGATCCTTTTGTGACTTGTTTCTCTCATTACTTCCTGATTTAAAGAGAGGTTGTGGGGCCACACAACAGCTTGGCTTTGCATGTTGGAGTTTTTCTGCATGTTAAAAGGAGGAATAAAAGTAAAAGAGGAAACAAATAGCTTTCTCAGCCTGTCCATAAAGAGAGTTCTGTGACAAACCTAGTTCGGTGGATCCACAGCGCCCCCTAATGGTTACAGTGGCAGTGGGTTAACGATTGCTCAAGTAAGACTAGTAAAAAGGCATGCGCGCGCGTGTGTGTGTGTGTGTGTGTCTGTGTGTGTGTGTGGTAGGCATAATTACCCTACCAGATATAGCAAAAGCCTGGCTATAATTCCTAGAATTTGTCAAAGTCACAGACAACCTGCGTGGCCAATAGGCAAAAACATTGAACTTTTTACAATATATAACAATCATCATCCGTGCTGCAGTTATTTCTCTCACAAAATGTCTTTTTGGAAATGTCTTTTTTGCAGGCTAAAATTTTAGTTTCTTTAAGAATCTTAAGCAAGTGCTGCTGGGTGAGAGTTGGTTAGTTCATCCTGTGACCTTTATGGCCATCACCTTCTGCAGATGAGCAGTGAGAATAAACATGTTTATTGTGGGACTATTTTCTCCTTCCAATTTTCTTACTGTTTCTTTAGGGATTGGCCTACAGGCTGTGTGATAGCATTTTATTTTTCTTAATAATAAACACAAAAATAAACAAATAATAATATAATAATAACAATTATATATATATATATATATATATATATATATATATATATATATATATATAATATTGTATATATACTTTTTTGTTTTCATTTCACTTTAAAGCTGGCATTCATAATATATTCTACAGTGGGCAATAAATTAAAAGATAAAAATGATGTGAAAATAAAATACAATGAAAAGAACATAAAAAATGTGTTAAATCCAATGCAACTAAAATAAATTAGGGCAGATATGGCTGTGTAACTATTTTAATTAGTAAAAGTAATGTAATGGCTAACATTTTAAAAATAAGAACAAATCCTTATTTTGCACCACAGGATGGTAAGTGTGGGACTAAGACATAGCTACTAATGCATGACCTACTAATATATTACCAGTTTTAGCTTTTCTGACATTTATCATTTTAAAACAACTTAGAAAAGGGCACATGTGGCCAATTTAAGTGCACAAAAGTATCCACTCCCCCAGGCTATGGGTTATGTCTTGGAGTGGGGATCTATGTCCTGCAAGGTGATTTAAACAAATGCCAGATTAACATAAAGGCTATTGAGCAAAAAAGTATGTTTTACAATCATTGTCTATATAAATACAAACACCTATACACATCCTCATCTATTCGGGTACACAATTAGCCAGTTAGCCATAGTCGCAGCACATTGCATAAAATCATGCAGAAATCAGGTTCCACTCAGGTCAAGAAAGAACAAGATGCTTATGATTTTATGCACCATGCTCCACTTGAATGGTTGTTAAATAACAAATACTGTACTGTATACTATATACAGTACATAAAAGACTGGGTGTATATGCATATTCCTATTAAAGTGAGTGTATTTTATTGAGTCAATTTTACAGCAATCTAATAATTTTGTGTAAAAACAAATGACCGTTTGCTAGTTTATAAAATTATTCCTCTCCATCCCCTCTTTTGGACTTCTCTCTCTAACTCTATACATAAGGAAAAACGAGTTTAAAGAGACACTCCTATCCATCAGTCACTGCTCGGGATGTCATTTCTATTTGTTTAACGTAAAATTGATAATCTATTTAACTGTCAACTGACATGCCATTTAAAGGTAACCATCAAATGACTCTTTCATTGACATACACACATGAGAGATAGAGAGAAAGACAGAGAGAGAGAGAGAGAGAGAGAGAGAGAGAGAGCATGACATGTTAGTATATATGAAGAATTTAGAATTTAGTAATATATGTGCCATATTTGCAACCAGGACAGACAGAACATAACCGACTTTCTTCTTCTTGCACTATTGAAGAACTGAGGATTATATTTAAATAATAATAATAATAATAATAATTTGAACATGTCCTCCAAATCCAACTATATGTGTCCTCATGTTCTCCAGATCCACCTATAAATTCTTATTTTTATGTCATTTAAGCAAACATTTTATTATATATTACAAATGAGGAACCCAGATAGCACACACACGTCGTGGAGACGTCTATGCGACTTCATCTTTTTCATCTGGCAGATGTCTGACAGAGGGCGCTTGCTCATCTGGCAGATGTCGCCAAGACGTCCGTGAACGAAGCTTAGCCTACGTATTTAAGACGTAAATGAATTAAAATGACCCTGATCCGCTCTTTCGACGATGTTAATCGGATGTTCATACATCTATTTAGCCAAATGTCTGATTCGGATAGATGTTTTATTAAAACACCCCCTCCCATTATTTTAATTAAATACCCTCGGTTAATTATAATTAACCATGGTCAACAGATTTCTGTGAAGGAATGAAGCATAAGAAAAACGGGAAAAAACAGAGATTTGTATTTTATATTTAATAAAAACCCTGTTTTACACCAGTAGCAACTTACAAATGAGGTCTCAATTTGAAAAGATGTACAAAACATAAAACACCACAAATAAGTGTTAATCATAGAAAAAAATTAAACACCAACAGAAACATTTTGTACTTTAACTGAACGTTATGTCTTTTAAATATGACCGTTAGATACGGATAATCAGAAAACTCTTGAAGTCAGATGCAGACAGGACACTTTCACTCACAAACTGCTGTGAAAAAATATAGAGATTTAAATTCATGATACTTAATTTAGCAAATGAACAATATTTATACTTTATTCCTCTGGCTTCACAACTCAAGAGAACAGACCGAAACCAGAATCGAACCGCAGATTAAGCACGCGCATATACCCGTCGGTATTTTAAGCGTGATTAAAAATACAAGAAATAGCTTAAACCAAAATAACGTGACTAAACATCGCTAAACAGCAGGTGACATTTATGTTCAGTATTTCGTTTCTATTTAGAAATATGGGAATTAATTCCTGCTTACCCTTTCCACACGCACGCCAAACGTTTGTCTTCTCAACAAACTGTTCTTCTTCTTTGGAGTTTAACGGCGCTTGCATCCGTAAGTGTTGCACTACCGCCACTTTCTAGTTGATTCTCCTTTGGTGTTTCTCCACTCTATTTCCAGATTATATATATATATATATATATATATATATATTTCCCATCCACATACCAGCAAATTTCGGATGATAAAGATACGCCGTATAGACGCCGTATAGACGTAAAGACGATGTTTTATTTAACAGCTCAACCAGGCGATCTACAGACGATCAAAATACGACTATAAAAAAAAACAAACGCGATGTTTACCAGATGATACGCTTTTTAGCAGACGTCTCCTCGACGTACCTGTGCTATCTGGAAAAGCAGTAATCACTTCTTTAAGAAACTAATAAAATGCTTGTTAGTGTACTGAGCCCATGGGTCAAGCAGAAATCTAGTTATGAAATGAATGATGTTGGTGTTACTATAAGTTTTAACTGTGGTGTGACAGTTTAAGTGAATTTTTTTTACTTAGTCAAAAATGAGTTTTCAGTTGATTGGTCATGCAATTAATGATTGATATTTTGAAGTTAATATATATTGTGCATGTTTAACATTCTCGTTATTATTGATTAGAAAGAAAACGTGACAGTGATTTTTTTTTTTTATTGTGGCATTTAAAAAAAAATAATTAATCCATTTAATGTCATTTAGATTATGGGTAACACCGATGAGAAAACAACAGCACATGACTTCTTTTATTAAATGTATAAAAATAATATAATATGCATCCCACATTCCACATTTTCTGTACGTAGAATGACCGAGCAGCTTTAGACTGACTCACATCGGATCGGATCACGGCTTTTTTGCGACACTCGGCTGTCAGTCCTGGCTGGGGGCGTGTCCTGATTTCCACCAATCAGGGAGTGCGTTCTGCTTTCCTCGTGCGGCAAGATGGCGCTGAGAGAGCTGTCCTCGCTGGAGAAATTTTTGGGATTGAATAAGCTAAATAAATACAGCACACAAGGAGAAAGAAAGGTGATTTCGCACACTCTTGTCCGTTATTTTTTTGTTCTAGGAAGTACTGAATGTGTGTTATGTGCACTGACGCGTATAATTGTTACCATGGGGCTAAGCAAAATCTTAACGTAACAGATTGACAATAGTTAGCAAAGCTAGCTGATTCAACAGTGTAATACAGGAAATGTCGTTTTAACAGCCATGGCTTAGCTTTGAATTAACGGATATACCTGATAAACAGATATAATGCTTCCTGATAACCCGGTGAGAGAAACCGTGTAAACTGGAAACAGGATCCAACACGTGCATATGAATAGAGAAGCACGACGTGATGAATTTTATTACTACAAGCTGGTCAGACTCACAGGGTGTCCCCAAAGTCTCCGTACATTAACAAACTGAATTAATTACATTTTTTTAAATATAATTTCTTTATAAGTACACTTGCTTTCCCTATTCTTGATGAACTGAAGTTAACATATGGTGTTAAATGCACTGAGTTCCCTTAAATTTTCCTTGTGCAGTAATTTTTATACTTCCACATGTTTAAGTGATGTCTACTAATGATATTTTTCCTTACCACATTACTACCACAAAGTTTACAGTTCAGCATTTCTTTTTTCATTTGGCCTCTGTACATCACCACATTTAAAATGAAATGTTCAAGATGTGATTTCAGTCTTTTTAGCTTTAATTCAGTTTTAAACAAACTTGTGGCATTAACCATTCACAAATTACAGCCATTTTTATACACACACACACACACACACACCACTTTTGTGGGTAAATAATAGAACAAACTAAGAACTAAGCAAACAAAAGGGTTGTCCTAATACTTGGATGAAAATGCTTTGCAGTCAGAAGTCTGAAATCCATGTACATGACCCAATTTTCCTCCCTGAAGATGCTTTACCAGGCCTTTACTGCAGCTGCCTTTAGTTGCTGTTTGTCTGTGGGTCTTTCTGCCTTTAGACTTGTCTTTAGTAAGTAAAAAAACATGCTCTATCGGCTTGGTAGCAGGTGATTGACTTGGCCAGTAAAGATTATTCGCTTTCTTTGCACTGAAACTTCTGGGGAGCTTTCAGCATATGTTTTGGGTCATTATCTTTGTGCAATATGAAGCCGCATCAGTTTTGCTTCATTTGTAAACCTGCAGCTTTTGTTTAATTACATTTTAAGTTAAATGTAACTTTTGTATTTGAAGTCATTTTGTATTGTGTAAATGCTACCCTTGGTTTTTAAGTGAGAAAATGTTGCTCATACCAAATATTTAAATCCTCAATTATTTTCAGCAGCCTTCATTAATGCACAGAATTGCTTGTGATACGTTTAAGATAAAATGAACATTTTTAGATTAGTTATATCAATTCCCAGGAAAGCAGAACATGGCATAGAGCAAGAAATTGGTCAGTGGCCTGCTTAATGAATTTGTAATTTGTCCACCCATGTTTAAACTGCTGTTTTTTCAAGGATCACCACGCCAATGATCATCATGTTTTTTTCCCTATTAGGTCCCTGTTCTCCAGAACAACAATGGTTCTTCTTTGGTCGGGTTAGCCACCATCAGCTCCCATCTGGTACGTGAGGCTAAAAAAAGAGAACTGCTGGGCGATTCACCTGAGCAAAGAGCTGTGGTCCAGCAATGGTTGGAGTATCGATTGACCCGACTTGATAACTGTTCTAAGGATGAATTCAAGATTATTCTCAGGGTAAGTGGCCTTATCATGTTAAGAGGATTTTTTAAACAAAAACTCAGTGGTTGTGTATAGACCAAACTGATATTACTTGCTTAATTGCTAAGGCCTGCAGTAGTTCAGGTTTTTATAACCCTGAAATTAGAGATGCACCGTCAATCAACCAATGATTGAAAAAGTTTTCACCTTGATCGGCCAATATTGGTGACTGGCTGATCAGCCTCGTATATAAATGTTTCTGTACTGATTGACCATGATTGGCGCAATAGAAATGCACTCTGTTCTATCATCTGGAGATCGTAAATTTAAATCTCATTACAGCCACCTTGTGGAAATCTCACAAGGTATTTTAGTAGTAATAGCCAGCCATGTGTGCCTCTGCTTTATTCCCACTCCCTAATGGTGCGAGTCTGTTTAAGAGTGCTTTCTCACTAGGGTCTGGGAACCGTTTCTTGAATGTAACCACACCCCAATTTTAGCATACTGTCTCAGAATCATATCCATCGCATATAGCATGTTTTACATTTGTGCCCATTTTGTTGCTTATGTTTTTCTAAACATTAATATTCCTTTTCTAATTGCAAATGTAAGTGAGATTGTAAGCCACTTACTGAGATAGTAAACTTTCAACTGAACCTGCCACATAGGTTTTGTGATTATACTTTAATCATATCCTTATGAAATGCCTGTTGAATCTTGCTTGGCCAGTAGTGGCCATGTTTTTGAGTAATTATTACAAGAATTATTACAAGACTTAAATTTTTTGAGAAACCGCAGTCTGAACTTTGCTTAAACTCCTTTGAATGACCACACCCTTTTGTCCTGGACATACTTTTCAAGTTACCAGCAATTCCATGGAAGCACTCACAGAATTACAGCTGTTTGAGTAAATTTGGCACTGCTTCATTAGAACTGATTTACATGGTGGCCATATGTTTTTCATAATTATTTAAGTTCACAGGACTATTTTGATTGTAGAATTCACAGGTCATGACATGAACCAAAATGTAAAAAACAGCTCTATATTGCCACTATTAGGCTAATCAGAGCTAATCTCACTTGCCTAAGTACTAGGGTTGTTTAATAAAAGCTGCAGCCAAACATCAGAATAAAATTCCAGAAAAAAACAAACTTACTTATACTGACATTTCCATCAGATATATTAGGGTATGAATCAAAAGACTTGTCCACACAAGCATAATTTAAGTCATCACAGTTACTGCATTACACTTGTAACAAGGACAAAAAAATCTGAATATATATGATTGTTTTTGTGGGGAGGGTTGGAAAAGAAGTAAGTGAATAAGAATAACAGAGGTTTTTTAAGTGGACTAGTTGGAACAGTCTAAGGATCTTTTTAATTTGAATTAATTAAGCTAATGGATATCATGGGGCGGGGGTGCACTGGTGCAGTGTTCGGACAGTGTTAATTTAAAAAGCGACCGGCCAAAATCTAATTGGACTCCACAGGAGAGAGCGTATTGACTCCACAATCGGATATTGATTTCAAAGTCCCATCATTTAATCCCTGCAGTACTGTGTAGCTCCATTTGACCATGCATAAGCACAACATAAAGCAGCAACTTTATTACTGGCATGTATAGGTTTGACTTTTTGTTTTACTCTGACAATTTACTCTATTCTTCTTTGTTTAGTGATGACCCCCACTAGCATTAACATGCAGCTGTGGTTTGTTGCTGTTGGGCATAATTATCAGCTGAAATCTGATTTGCAATATAAAGAACTTTTCTGAAGCAGCAATAAAAGATAAAATAGGATTTAAACATCTGGCAATAAACTGTTTTACTGTTTTCTTATTCCTTCACATGATTATCCATAGATAATCAGCCACCAGATTTGAAATGAGTGCATATTTTCATCATACAATTAAAGTCTCATGGTGAGTAATTAGTTGTTGTAGAGTTTTAAATATAGTACATGGTAAAAATATTTTACAGATTACTTATCTTTGGTTTTATTGCCAGTTTCCATACTTTCCCAACTTTTTTTTAAAATTTGGGGTTGTACCAGTCAACAATTTGGACACACCTTCTAATTCCTTGGTCTTTTTTGATTT
The DNA here is from genome assembly GCF_024256425.1 of Clarias gariepinus. NCBI lineage: Eukaryota > Metazoa > Chordata > Actinopteri > Siluriformes > Clariidae > Clarias > Clarias gariepinus. The sequence goes on from NC_071125.1 coordinate 11,222,939, forward strand.
TTATTTCTTTCTAAATGGTAAAAATGCTGAAGGCATCTGAAATATGCAATAATATCCTTTAAACAGTTGATATTGAGATGTGTTTGCTACTTATGCTCTGTAAATCCTTCTTTACAGGAATATTTAAGGTGCTGTTAATTGGTGATTTTTGAGGCTTTTATCTTTAAATGAACTTCTCTGCAGCAGATGTAAGCTTTGGTTTCCTAGGAAGGTCTTTATGAGTGCCAGTTTCATTATGATGAATGGGTTTTGATGGGTTTTGCAAATGAAATTGACAATACTTCTTGCAAGTATTGCAATTGACCATCATGTCTTAAAATAACAACTGACTGTCATAATTTTGTAGTTTTTAAATCTCTTATATTGTTCTAGAATGTTTTTTTTTTTTTTTTTTTTTTTAAAGAAACTTTTAACTTGTACTATGGTATACAATGATGTGTTTGTTATATACAGTTCCTCTTTGTACTGAGAAATTGCATGTCTCTAGCATGGCTTCCTAAAAATAATTGAAGTACAATAAAAACTTTTGAGCATGTTTAACCTGTTCTCTTAAGGTTAATATGGAATTTAAACCCTGTAAAAAAATTAGACTTCAGTAATTGACTCCGGAGGATCAGGAAGGACTCCTGAGCTGGCGCAAACAGTTTTCAGAATCCTTTTTAAAAAATTTGTATATGAACAGCATGTAAAAAGGTTTGTCACAAGGACCTAGGAAGTACACACTTCTCAGGTACCAAGTGTTGCTGCTAGCAGCTGAAGTCAGTTTTCTTAACTTTGGACTCTTCAAGAGTAAAACTGTGGTAATTGACACGTAATACTGTCACCTCAAACAGTAATGGAGAACCGGTGGTGTGTGCCGAAGGCTGCTCACTGTCTGACTGAGCAAGTCAACAAGAGTCAGAAACAACAGGGACAAGTGAGCAGACCGAGAGGTCTTACAGCCACCTCTCGGTAGCAAAGACATCACAGCCTGATTCATGCCGAACAAGACTGCACAAAAGTTGGTCTTTTCTGTATTACCTGCATGCACATTCCACTACAACACACTATCCTCTGTCCATATCCATGAAGAAGTTCCGTTTAATTTGGCTAAATAAATAAGTTTATTTTAAGTTTAAATAAGTTTATTTATAACAGCCATTTAGGAGGCTTAAAAAAGGTAAGGAACAACCAAACTCTGCTACTAAGGTAAGGTTGTTGATGACAGTTTCATGTCACAAGTCATACGCAAGGGCAGGACTAAGCAGATAGAGATAAAAAGATAGTTATACTGCATCAGCAAGGCATCTCCCAGGCAATAATTACAAAGTAAATAGGGGTTTCAAGATATGCTGTTCAAGCTATTTTAAAAAAGGCACAAAGAAACAGGCAATGTTGAAGCATGAAGACGCAGTGTTTAGACAATGAAACTTAATGAAGCAGATAAAAGACACATCATACTTGCTTTCCTTTGACATCAGAAGATTTCCAGCAGTGCCATCAGCAAAAAGCCAGCGGAAACCTTTGGGACCCAGGTACATTCATCACTGTCCGGGAGTGGTGTTCATGGAAGAATTGCAGCCCTAAATACCCCTGACGCAATACCTCCAACATTGACACTAAGTAAAGAAACCTAGTAGCTTGAAATATTAGAATATTTATCCAATCGTGTCCAATTCCTCCCAGTCACTAGGGGGCTCCCACATTAAGATTCCACTACCACTCAGTTGACTATCACGTATTTCCTCCGACCAACGTGACGTAACCGACCGCATCTTTTCGAACTGCTCTCTCACACACATTAGAGGCGGCGTAACGCACTCGGAGGACAGCTTTATCCGCTCCTTCCGCTTGCGTGAGCTCACAGACGACCTTGATTGGCTGTAGAGCCGTCATTAATGTGGGAGCACGAAGTACCTCTCATACCTCCCCTGTGAGAGAGCTCGGCCATCACCATGGGGATCAAACTTGTGATCTCCGGAGGATAGGGCAAGCACTTTACCACTGCGCCACTCGGAGGCTCTCAGAATTTTTTTAAATAATTTGTGTGCTCAGCACTTCGTTCAGGCTGTATGCATTAATGCAGTATGGCATGGAGGCGATCAGCCTGTGGCACTGCTGTGGCATAGGAGTGTTTCTCATCTTCCTCTTTACAATGGAGGTTACATATGTAATGTCAATGTTCCAACAGTTGTTTACAGATAGATAAGTTTACTTATAATTCACTTTTTCACAATTCCAGGGGAGAGAAATTTACAATGAACCAGTTAACTATACTTTCAAAAGCTTTAAAAATTCTAGAAAATTGTGTTATGGCTTTAGAAGCTGTAGAGTAATTGACATTGTTTGGGTCAATTGGATGTTTACCTGTGGATGTATTTTAAGGCCTACCATTAAACCCTCAGGCCTCCACTTGACATCATGGCACTCATTTATCTATAAAATACAATACTACACAAGTATAAACACCACAGGACTACACAGCCACCATACAGCTCAGAAAGAAGATGAGTTCTGTCTCCTAGAGGTGAACTAACTTTGGTACAAAGAGTTTAAATCAAACTCAAACCAACAGCAAATAACTTTATGAAGACACTGGAGAAAACTGGTACAAAAGTGTCTATATCCTAAAATGAGTCTTCTATCAATACAGCCCATTAAAAAAGGCGGACAGTGATTGACAGCTGCACATGGGGGGGCAAAGGTCTTACTTTTTGGAGAAATCTCCTCTGGAGAAATGCTCTGATTAAACTGTTTAGCAATTATTATTGTCTTTGTGTCTAGAGGGAAAAGGGAGAGGCTGAAAAGCCAAAGAACTCCATCCCAACTGTAAAGTATCAAGTAAGGGGTGTCAGCATCATGTTATGGGTTACTTTGTTGCGTGAGGCACTTGTGCACTTAAATAGATGGCATTATGAGGATTATGTGGATATATTAAAGCACCATCTCGAGGCGTCAGCCAGAAAGTTAATACTTGGTTGCAAACTTGTCCTCCAAATCGAAAAAAGACCCAAAGCACTCCAAAGCTGTGGCAAATGGCTTAAGGTACTGACATCACCTTGATCTCCATTCAATGAAAAAAAAAAATGTGGGCAGAACCGAAATGCGCAAGTAAGAAGAACTACAAACCTGAGGAATGGGCTGAAATTTTGGTAAAAAGCTTTTGGAAGGCTACCTAAAAGATGTGACCTCTTTTTAAAAATTAAAAGCCAATGCTACCAAATACTAAGTGCATTTAAACTTCTGACCCACTGGGAATGTGATGAAATATTTGAGCTATATGTATCTTTACTATTATTTGGACATTTCACATTCTTAAGGTAATAATCCTTACTGACCTAAGACAGGGAATGTTTACTGTAAGTTAATGTCTGGGGTTGTAAAAAACAGATTTTGTTCATTTATATAGATAAGGTATATGTAAACTTCTGACTTCAACTGTGTAATCACATACCAAGTTAAATTTTTGTGCAGTGTTATGCTACATTTTAAGCTCCAGTTGCAATCAAGGATTAAGAGGTTGCCTCAGGAAGCAGAAGCATTTTAAACTCACTGTTGGATGGAAGCAGGCCATTAAACACGATATTTACTAGAAACAACAAGCAGCAATCTATAAATAACTACAGAATTTAGTGTACAGTACATTTTCTTTACCCACAGCCCCCTCCTATTAGCCATAACTGATTTGCTTTATAAACCTGGTTATTGACGATAAATATAAAGGTAAAATGCAGTAGATTTGCACACACGGCCTGATTGTTACACAGCATCTATTTGTTACTAGTTTCTTGTTGAGGGAATACAAATGTTTAGCTTCACGTAATTAAATACAATGGCCTGATTCTTCAAGAAATAATGTGGATATGTGATTTAAAATATTCATTTGTTTTAGTATACAAATTATACTTTTAAGTTTGACTATTGTCTTTGTTTTACAGGAGCTTAATCAGCATCTTGTGGATAAGGTGTATCTGGCTGGAAACAGCATCACTCTGGCGGATGCGCTGATGTACTATGGCATCCACCACATTGTTGTAAGTTCCTTTGTGTCAGATGCCAGGGAAGATAGATAGTTTAAGGACACAATAAGCAAAGTTAAGATTTTAGTTTCTTCATTCAAACAGTAAAGTGGTCATGTGCAAAGACAGAGATCAACAAAAAAAATCTAACAATAATATTGTTGAAAGTCATAAGAAAAAAAAATCATGCTTTTAAGATGTATTCTTCTCTCTTCTTTGTCAAAATATAAAAATATCTGTTTTTATTCCTCTAAAAACAGATGGAGCTTGCAGTACAGCAAAAAGAAAAGTATTTGAATGTGACTCGATGGTTTGATCACATCCAACACTATCCAGGAGTACGTCATCACCTGCCTCCTGTGGCAGTTCTAAGGAACAGAGTTTACCCAAGCAGTCAGCACTGACCATCTTCTGTTGTTCTTTTCCTAATGGGTAATGCAGGGCAGTCCCATCTTCACTTGTTTACCCTCTCTGTGCTGCTTCCTATAGGATGGGTTTTATGTATGACATAATTAATGAGTTTGGCAGAGAGGATGCATTGTAGGTACTTTTCCCAAGTTTAACCTTGTATGACTTCAGGCGAGTATTATTTATAAGATATATACTACATAAGTATAAGGAATAAAGCAAAAGAAAAATTGCATGCAGCTGGTATTCCAAGCCATTCAAGTTTCTATTTTAGTCCCCTTATTCATGTTGTCTCTTTTTTTTTTTATGCTGTTCAGTTTTCTTTGGTTAATCATGTTTTTCTGAGCTGTAGTAATAGTATATGTGTGGGCAGTGTACAGTGCTTAGCCTGGCATACTGAGTTTGTGCTCTGGGGCACAGGGCAGGCAACCAGCTGCAGCAGGCAAGCCAGTGCCAGTCCTGCTTCCTTTTTTCAGCATCCACACAGCCAGTTGCCGAGAGCGACTGCACATTATTTCATCATTTCAACCAAAATGAGCTGAAAAATCCTATCCTGGCACAGAAGTGGGCTTTTGATTCGATGCAAATGATTACTTGCTGAAACACTAACAATGTCAGAGATTTGAGTATTTCAGAATTTTTTTATTTTATTTTAATAGTTATTTTCTTTAACACTTCTTTATCCACCCTGTAAATGGAAAAAAACGACATTTTAAATGGCAGGAGAGGGGGTTAAAAATAAGATTTCTTGTTCAAGTCTTATTTCTGGAGGGAAAAAAACTAATATATATAAATTTTCTGCTCTGGATGGAGTCAGCTGATTTTGTGGTGGAACATCTGATAAATAATAATTTGATAATTAAGGTTTGGGATATGTAACCCCATTGCTTGTTAATTTCTCTACCCATTTACTGACAAGTATCCCTGTTGGTGTATTTCCAAACTCCTATGTTTTCTTTTTCTATTTTCTTTTCCCTTATTTATTTATTTTTTTAAGGCTACTGCTCCTAAGTTGAATTTTGCTATTTAATTTGAAAGAACTGTATCTTGTGCCAATAAATAAATGGGAAAATCAAAATGTAAAAAAAAATTCTTTTGTAATTGTTGCACTCGCAGAAAAAAATAGTGGAACAAAGCTGCATTTGTTTGTAACAAATCCTGCAGTCATCAAAACAGGCCTTGTGACTACATAATGAATATCTTCACAGTTGAGTGTTTGTTTCCCTGCTTATTTCTGTCCTATTATGTTTAATGGGCAATCAGATATGGATATCTACTGTAGATACAGAAGCTTTGCATTGATTTGACTATTAGAGTAAAGCACTATTTACATATAACTGACCAAACAGGGAAGTTTATTTATTAGCCCTAACAATAACTACATAACTACTTAAATAATGTTTTTAAACAGAAGTTTGCAAAATAATAAACAACAGTTTTCATATAAGAATCTTACAAGTTCATAAAGACAATAGAGGTGGGAAAAAATGTCAAGTCGTCATATAAAGGCATTTAGGTCCCTAGAAGTTAACTCTCTCTGGTCCATGGATGCTGGGACATTTTCACTCATATTTTTATGAGATGATAATGACTATTTTAGTGAAAGGCAAGTCTCTCTTAAGAAAATTGGAATGTAACTTGATCCATTTTTTTTTTATCATGTGGCTGAGAATCGGATGCTGTCATCAAGAGGAGCGGGTGCTGGCACTTTATTTGATACTGGAAGAAGCAGTGCATTGAAGAAACCTTCAATGCATTGATTGAAGAACTTGCAAGAAACCTGCATTATTTTTTATCGAAAACAGGCCACATTTGCTGCTTTAAATGCGTTATCAAGAAGCAATAGTTAAACCCCAGAAAGAACCCCAGTGCTCCTTATTTAATTCATTAGGATCGAAGAAAAGGTGCATGTGTGTGACCTAAGGCTCAGGGAAGGCACTTAAACTTGGACAGGGATGACAGACTGTTCCATATTTAGACTCTGTGGATCCTTGCCTCAGCTGGATGAAGTTCCTTTTTTCGCTCTGAATAGCATGAATGTGCAAGACTTGTGTGCACTTTGTGTTAATTTGCTCATTGAAGGAACTACATATGACTTAAGGGCATCAGAAGTTCTATGGAATAAAGAGGGGACATATAGAGGTTTCAATGCAGACCTTTTTAAGACAGTGTAGAGGTCAATATTATTTAACATATTAAGTGAATAAACATGCCATATTTATTATTTAATTTCCATAATCTTTTAATTTTGTGAAGCTGCTTCGAGACAATAAATATTGTTAAAAGCACTATATTAATAAAATAGAATTAAATGATTCATAGCCGTAATCTCCACAAAAGAACTCTACATTACTGCTGGTGCTATTCAAGCTGCTAAGTGAAAATCTACATGCCAAAATCACAATTCATAATATATAACTTAATGTCATTAAGAGCTTTTAAAGCTGTTGTAAAATAGTCACCAGAACACAAGTACAAGTTATTTATAGATAGAATATTCTTAAATTATTCAAAGCCATCACTAAGTTCAGAGCCTTCGTGCCTTCAGAGAGCTATTCGGTTTGATCAAAGCTTATTAGCATTTTTTTACGTTTTCATACAATCTACCAGTGTGATACAGTGTGTAATTGTTGCTTAAAGTTTTAGAATGTGTAAGGTTTCATGACCGGCAATAATAAAAGTCTTATGATGGGCCACCTGCCATGCTTTATTCTAAGCAGGTCTTTTTGCAATATTTCTTAATGAATTGTAAGCGACTCTCTGGCAAAGCTGGAGGTCTGGCTTGATTTGTTTGATTTAAATCTAGTTGTATACAATTTGGCAAAAGGAAAACTGTATTTTGTACCCACTGCAGCAGCCTGCATTAAATAACTGCTTAGAGACCAAATAATGTTCTGCTATAACATAAGACCATAATTCTTATCCACCGGTTTAACTTGAATTGGCTTGAAAATTAAGGCTGTGGTTAGAGTCAAGGACGAATGCATGTAAAAAAAAAAATCTCAGTTATTTTCACAAAATTGTCTATAAATGTACTATAACTTTAAGTGGAATGGGTGTCCCCTTCCAGGGAAAAGTGTTTATTTTTTTATTTTACATAGTGTTTCAATAACATATTTTCCCATGTGTTCTCGCTATAGTGTGATTACAGTATACTTTACAAATGAGAAGGTATCTCTCATCTACCCGCCTTCCACATCCACCCCCTCTCCCCTACAGGTCTCGCCTGAAAACTTCAGTCAGGCTGGCTCTCTTAATGTCTACTGATAGGGAGTCTCTGGGCTGCTAGGAAGTGATACTAAAGGTAATTGCATCTGAAATGGTGTGACAAAGAGGATCCATTATAAAAGCTCTCTCGGGGCCCAAGAGGCTCAGTGATGGGACACGCCAGCCTGCAGTTCTGTTTCAAGGATTGCCCACTATGAAGCAAAGAACATGAGAAGCCTACTGAACATCTTGTGGACAAATGGCAAAGACCTTACTTGCTTAGCTCTGTATCATCTGCATACAAGCAAAAAAAGTTAATAATTCCTTATTCTTACACATTTAAATTTGTTGGCCTAATTTATTTTGTGTATTTACACATTTACTGTTAGTTTTCTTCACAATCTAGGTGATAATGAAATTTTTGTGATTTCAGAATTATGTTTGTATCCTACTTACGCTGCAGATACTTGTTACCCACAAGATTACCTTATGCAAACTGTAACTTAAAAAACATTTAAATTAGCATTTTCAAAGATTATAGTACTTATAGCACGTACAGTTTTATTTTGTACAGTGAGGGCCAAAATCTGGATCCAAAGATTTTGTAATATATCTAATATATCTAATGAAATATAGATTTTTTTTACAACGATCTGCACAATTTTCTGTGCAGGTCATGAATGATCGTCTTCTGGACAACTGTCAAATCATCAGTCTTACCCATGATTGTGTAGGCAACTGACCCAGACTGAGGGACCATTAAGGGCACAGGAAACCTTTGCAGGTGTTTTAAGTTAATTAACTGAATAGAGTGCGACACTTTCTTAACGATATTCTCTTCACGATATTTTCGGAGATACTGAATTTGGGGTTTTCATCAAAATTAAAAGAAATAAACACTTACAATATATCAGTCTTTCTGTAATAAATCTATATTACAGTATATGAGTTCTTTTTTAATCAAATTACTGAAATAAATAAACTGTTTAATAATATTCTAGTTTATTTAGGTATACCTGTATATAGTACATGTGCTTAAAAGGCCAGTGCCAGAGCCTGCCAGTGTGTGTTAATGGAGAGGCTTCAGACTTCAAACTATGTATTTGGGTTTTAGATATGTCAGGTAAAACACTTTTTTACCAATACCAGAATATGGGAATTATGTTGCAAAAAAGTAGAACTTTAAAAATGGCTGAGAAGTGTTTGGCTGGGCCTTGCGCTGTCATTTTATGGACACTCCTCAACACCCCTTTGACAAGAAATGCAATAACATCAGGATAATCAGTGGTATTGCTTTTGATCACTTGCAAATTTCTTTGGTTTTGTTTAGTTTATTTATCTTCTACATTCTACAACAATAATGGGCATTTCAAATAACATGTATAGAATTAGGTAATTATGTTACAACAACAACAGTCAGTTTTATTTTCAGATAGAAGGTCAGCCTTTCTAAAATAATATTTTAATATTATTATAATATTTGGTTGGGCTTCTTTTACATGAATTACTGCAGTGATGCGGCATTGCGTGGAGGTGATCGCATGTCTGTGGCACTGCTGACGTGTTAGGGACGCCCAGATTGCTCTGATAGCGGCCTCAGCTCTAGATTCTCTATGGTACTAGATATTAGGGCTTTTGGCAGGTGCCAAGTTTTGCTGGAAAATGGAATTAGCTGGAAGAGGGATGCATGTAATGCTTCTAAAACAACAGTTTGCACGATCAGTGGTGGTTTGTGGAGCCATGTCATCTCCTGGTGTTAGTCCACTGTGTTTTATCAGGTCAAAGATCAATCTAATCTTTGCCCTGATGAAATGCAGTGGACTAACACTGTCTGATCTTTTGACCAACTTTGGCTCCCCAAACCACCACTAACTGTGCAAACTTGACGTTGAACCTTAAGCAACTTGAATTCTGTGCCTAGAACACTGAATTCAAAATGAAATGCAAAATTTACTTTTATCTGAAAAGAGGACTTTGGCCTTCTGACATTGTTTCTGGTTCAAGAGTTGCTTGACACAAGGACAGTTGTAACCCATGTCCTGGATGGGTCTGTGTGTGGTGGCTCAGCTGCAGTCCACTCCTTGTGAATCTCCTCCAAATTCTTGAATGGTCTTTGTTTCATAATGCTCTCAAGGTTGCAGTTATTCCTGTTGTGCACCTTTTCATGTGCAGGTCATCAATGATCGTCTTCTGGACAACTGTCAAATCAGCAGTCTTTGTGTACTGAATCTATATTATATGAGTTCTTTTTTAATCGAATTACTGAAATAAATAAACTTTTTAATAATATTCTAATTTATTTAGGTATACCTGTACACATGTGCTTAAAAGTCCTGCCAGTGTGTGTTTACAGGGAGGCTTCAGACTTCAAACTGTGTATTTGGGTTTTCAGATATGTTAGGTAAAACAATAAAAGTTATAATTAATTTAGCGGTGCATTTTACCACTACCAGAATATGGAAATTATGTTGCAAAAATGTAGAACTTTAAAAATAAGCCCATTATTATTATTTGGTCATAGAAATAACAGAAACCAACAAAAAACAAAACACATGATCATTTGCATCTGTGCTTTATTTTGGCCTATGTGACCCATTTTTTGTGACCATATTATGCAGTCATGTTTGTATGGTTTGTTAAATTTTATTAAAATTAAGGTCATCAATGTATTGCAAAAACGGAGGAAACGTGTTGGTTATGTGTGTAAAGTTCACATACAGAACAACAAACAAATAACCAAATAGAAATTGTCCACAAAATTATCTACATCGCAACTAAAGATCCCACCGGCCAAACAGTGGGGAAGAGCACTGGTGAACAGTACTGAAGTAAATGTAGTCTGTCATTGTACTTAAACCTTATTCTAATATCTAATCAAAAAACAATAAGTATTTCCTCATGTGTGTGTGTGTGTGTGTGTGTGTATGGGGGGGGGGGGGTGTTCAGCTGCCTTACATGTCAGAGTAAAGTATTATACTTTCTACAGCACAGCACTACATTTTGCAACATCTGTTGTTTCTTCTTACTGTCTTAATGAAAAAAAAAAAAAAACAATTTATGCACATCAAGCACATCACTGGCAACACAACACATGCATTATTCTGGCTAATTTGGTTGCAGCTATTAGATGCAATGACAATGATACTATTACAAAATCAGTGTAACAGCCTACAAAAATGAACCCCTGAAAAAATACCCATAGAAAGTCCTAACCCTAACTCACTTCTTAACCCTCATGCCTTTATTTGAACATTGTTTTAGGGTGTGGAAAAATAAGGACAAAAAGTGTTAATCATTTTAAAAAAAACATTCTCTTCCTGCATGCCCATTTTTCTCCTTATAAAAAGTCTTCTTTAAATCAATAAGCCCATTGTTGTGCTAATTTCACTCACTTACTCATCGTCTATACTGCTTTATCCTGTATTCACAGTCGCGGGGGGCCTGGAGCCCTGGACACCCTGGACATGGTGCCAATCCATCGCAAGGCACACACATACTGTACACACACTACGAACAATTTGGGAACGCCAATAAGCCTAATCTGCAGATTTTTGGACTGTGGGAGGAAACCGGAGTACCTGGAGGAAACCTACTAAGTACAGGGAGAACAAACAAACTCCATGCACACAGAGACGGCAATCGATGTGCTAACCACTATACCTCCCTGCCGCCTAGCATCAGTCTCTTTAATACCTAACACTACAGTATGTTTAAAATAAATCCTCTATGTTGATAAGTATGTTTTGTGCATGGCTAGTTAGTTAGCTATGTAACTGGCAACTGTTGAGCAGCAAAGAATTACTTCATTGCAACCAAATATGGCAAAAATAACTAAGCTCTATCCATTTCCATTAGCTAGCCATTTCATGTTAATTTGAGGTTAAGGAGTTGAATTTAAGGTTTTTTTATTAAAAAGCTCTCAAACACTGTTGGCCGGTGGTCCTAACCTGTGCTAAACTATTAATCTAGTGTCTCTGTACATCTATTACATTCCAAACACATGAAATGTTCATTTATATTTATCAAAGTTAGGAAGACAGGGATATTTGGTTAAAAATATTTTGGGTATATTCAAAAACATTGTAGACACATTTAAAATAAATGTTTTAAAATACAATTTGTTGAAAAGAGGAAGTTTTCCCACACTTCCCAGCATCTTTATAAACTGGAACCTACAGTATGTGCCATTTATGGCTGATACAAAACATCAGAACACATTTACTGCAGAAACTTGTTGTGGTGATATTTGTGGGTATTTTTGTAGCCCCACTTTCTGACATGTTAAAAGAAGATTTTAAAGTCAAGTTTAAAGTCTCTGACACACCTAAGAATGTAAATCAACAAGGTGGTCCTCATACGCACAAAGCACATGTCACAATTACTGTTGCTATACATTTAGTAACTTTTCATCATAAGTTGTACCTTTCCAACATAAAACAGCAGCAGAAGACCACCCGGGTTACGGGTACCACTCCTGTCAGCTAAGAACAGAAAACTAAGGCTACAATTTGCATGGGCTAACCATAATCGGATAAATAGAAGACTGGAAATAAGTAGCCTGGTCTGAGGAGTCTTGAACTCTGCTGTAATATTCATATGGTTCCGTTTTGCCATGTTGGGGGAACTTGTGGTGTAATGCAGTAATCAGACAGCCATGTAAGTATTTTCTTAGTCTTTACACAAAATGCACCCTGGGTGTTTATTGGCAAGAGATTTTTGTAAACTCTACCTGTTTAACTGTGTGCTAAGATGAAAGTCAATTTCTCATTCTTCAAAATCGTTTCTTGTAATTAAGTTAACATCTAGTTTTTTTACTTTTTAGTTGTTGCTCTATAATTATAACTGCAGAAAAGATGTTACCATTTTTAAAGCTATTGTCCTATTTATTGTCCTCCATGTTGAGGGATCTATCTAGCCTCTGGTATAAATAGTTAAATGATTAAATATTAGTAATAGAGTCTATAGTTCTAATACAAATTTATTACCAACTAATTTTACATGTAATAGGGAAAAAAATCTTTAAATTTAAACATCAGCACCGGCCGCTTCTTCTTGCATCATTTACTGAGCCTGTGCTCATCAGCTTTGCTTGGCAATTTTTTATTTATTTATGTCTCTGGACATAGTGTTGCATTTTTCCCTTTTACTATACGCCACCATCTCTTCACAAGAACAGTGGAATTCCACTTCATAGCCTGCTGTGATCTTAGGTTGCTCTTGAACAGTCAAGCACTCGACCATCTTAGTTTATGTTGCATGTTCTGCCTCTTGCGGCTGTACTATCAACAGGGGAAATATGAAATCCTATTTACTGTTTTCATCATGACTCCAGTGATACTACAAGTTCTATAGCCATTAAAAATTGTCTAGTTAATTTACACATACTTTGTATAATATATAACACAACAAATCAAAAGTTAAGACATATCTTCAGATTCTATTGTCTTTCCTGATTTTTATTGCTAAATGCATTCAGAATGTGCAATAATCAATAATTAAAGAGTGTTTGCTACTTATGCTGTGTTAAGCCTATATAACAGCTCTAATCTGAGGTTCTGTGATTGTTTAGGCGGGTAACTTTAAATAAACTTCTCCTTTCAAGTTTTGGTCTTTCTTTTCTAGTCTTGTCTTCATGAGAGCCAGTTTCATGATGGTACTGTACTTGATCGGTTTTTCAAATGAACTTGACAATACTGTTCTTGCAAGAACTATTCCAGAACAACTTCATGTCTTGATATACAGTAACAACTGTTTTGTTAATGAATTACCAAATTCCATGTGTTATTTCATAGTTTTGAAAAAAAAAATGCAATATTGTTCTAGAATGTAAAAAACGAATCCAAACTTGTCGCTATACACCTCTTTTCTTACCATGATGTGAGCATCACTCTGGAACAGGGTAAATCTGGACTTGTCAGACTACAATATCACTTCCTATTGTTCCACAGTCCATTCTTTATGCTCAAATTGAACTTTTTTCAATTAGTCTCACTGATAAGTGGTTTTCTTGAGGCAACCCAGCTGTTTAGACCCAATCCCTTAAGTTCTCTTTGCACTGTACGGGTGAAAATGCTCTTACTTTTATTAAACATAAACATGAGTTCTACTGTTTGTTTCTTTTTCTTGTTTTAACAAAAGTTAAAAGTTTATTTATTTATTTTAAATATGTTCAGTGAGGTTAGGCTGATTAACCGCAAGCAATTCTTTTTCATAAAATAATTCAATCGATAATATTAATCATTACTAAGAGTTTTAGGAATTCTGGAACTGCTATAACTAAATTAAAATTGAAATCTGGCCAGCTAGAGGGTTATGGTGGCTTTATTTGGGGAAATGTTGACTTACCATGCCATTTTTATTCATAAGTTAGCCAAAAATGACAAAGAAGGCCTTGGGAGAGAGAGGAAACAAAGGACATTTGTACAGGGCTGGAAATGTTCCTCTTCCACCACTTTAGGTCACTCACCTCCAGGCTTATCTCCTCTAACAAGAAGATCATCTAACCAAGATGAGTGTTTGCTTATTGGGGACTGTTAAAAGCAAGCAAATCTTTCATGCTATATTTAAGCACACATGACACACTGCTGATTTCTGACTTCTTTGAAAATCACATGTGCTCGAGGCAGGCGTGAAATCGACATTTGCACCCAAGAGTGGCGCATCAGGATGCACGACAAAGGCTCCTTATTGTGCAGAAGGCCCGGGAGGGAGTGAATCCAAACTCGTGTTCTCTCTGCATTTCTCTTTAGCTTGCACAACCACCTCCTCCATTGCTAGAGGGTCAATTTGTCCAGTGCCCTATCTTAAAGCCTTTGAACTGATCATGTAACCAGAGGCACCAGCTTGGTGGAATCTTTAAGGTTGTGTTGATGAACACAATGGTGTGAAAGACAATTATATCTGTACCTTGTGTCTAGTACATCACATCACAATAGAGCTACTGTCCTTCACTCTTGTTGGAACAAAATAGCACATTTATGTATAGCTAGAAATGTCAAATTGTTCCTAACAATTTAAAAATAAAATTGTGACATAATGCCTGGACCCATTAAACTCAAAAAAATGGTTAAGTATTGCATACATTTCTGAATAATGCTAGTTATTTTCATCAAAAAATGAAGTAATGTAAATTTTCTAGTACAAACGCAACGTTAAAAGCGAAACAAAAGCTTACAATCTTTGGTCTATTCATTTGACCATAATGTATAGCAATAAAATGTTAGAATATTATTGCTGGGTGTGCATACCCATTAAAAATGTGTGAAAATGTAACCAAATTATTAAATGGTGCATATGGCTAAACATTCTACAAATATATAACATAGTATTATAAACTAACACCTTGCACATCCAGGGTTATGAGTTTAAATCCCGCTCCAGCTTTGTGAGTGTGTATATTCTTCCCATGCTTTGTGCATTTCCTCTGGATCCTCTGCTTTTCTCCCACAGTCCAAAGATATGTGGCCTTTTTGCCATAATGTGTAGTTGAGAGTGTGTGTATGCCTGCACTCCTCAATGGGTTGGCATCTCATACGATGTGTATAAGTGGCATAAATAATGTATACATTGATGTATGTAACTCTATGATTAATTGGTGGAAAATGCCAACTTAAATATACGTACTAGAAAAATGCTAGGATAAGAAAAGCTTTATAAAGAACATTGCTGATTTCTGTTTCTGTTAGTATTTAATAAGAAGTACGCAATACATGCAAGGCAGCACAAAAAAATAATCACATTTAAATGCCGAGAAGAACGCTGTGTTACACGTACCTCTGTTTTTAAAGGTGTATCTACCTTAATGCCCTCAGGAGTCTCACCAAACACCTGGGTACTCACAGAATTCACTTTTTGACTGGGAACATGTGTGCATTCTAGGTTTTTGTTTATCGTGCATGTGTCCAAAGACAGTGTGTGTAGTGAAAATGTCTGTCGTTATAATAGAGTTTCATTTTTCTTTGTTTTAATGTTTCTTGGTTTGAACATCTGATCATTTTGTTTTCTTTAATGAGGTTACTACTATATTCAACTGCATGAGGCTTTTTTTTTTATGTTTACCCAAATGTCCCAGGTGACTCTTCAACATGGGCAGTAATTGTAAACTTGCCCTTGGCAAGTTCTTTCTCTGAAAATAAGTATTTGTGTGTGTGTGTGTGTGTGTGTGTGTGTGTGTGTGTGTGTGTGTGTACAGGGATAACACAGCTGTGTGTACCTCTTTTTAGATTGGGAATGTATAATTCTTGCTTTTTCTAACTATATCTTCACATTCGTGAATATTGTTACTACTATTTATTCATTATTATTCATATTATTATATATTAATACTACAATAAGCTACTTTTTATTTATTTTACTTACACAGCCACAATACCGCAATTTCAATTATTGGAAAGCAATATTTTTTAATCAAAGCAATTTTTAATACTTTGCAAATACTTTTAAATTGCATTTATAATGTTTAAAATCATTCCTATTTTCCCTGAACAGGGGCTAAGAAGCGGCAACGAATGGACATTTTCTAATCATCTCTGTTCGTGATGTGGGGCCACATCTCCTCAGCCTTTCCAGTGTGATGAGCTAATTTGACAGCTCACGGTGTGCTGTGGATCCTTCCTCAGTGAGACAGGTACCCTAGGGCGAGTCAGCTGGATCGTGGCTGCTTACAGATTTGGCTGCAGCTTCCTGCTGGGTGTCATCTGTCTCCGTGCTGTGGTGCTGCCTAATTTTTTTTCTTTTTTTTTTTTTTTCTGTCCTCCTGACATCATGGGGCTGAGCAGTTTGTGCCTGGCAGGCCTTGTCTGTCCAGGTCTGCCATCAAAGCAGCCATAGAGCTCCTGATCCAGTCCGGCATTGTTCCCAACACCCCCTGCCCCCACGCTTCTTATGGAGAGAACATGCAGGTCCACAAAATCTTCCCACAAATGGTCAAGGAGAATAAATGTACAATTCCTGTGTACCAACAGTGGGAGAAAAAAGAGGGATTTTTTTTACTGGGAGGTGTGTGTTGGGAGGCGCCACTAAGGCACATTTAAAGGTCCATGGATTAACCCAGAAGGAGACAAAGAAATACACTCAAGTGTGAACTGTAAGCTTTAAATCTGAAGGATGCTGTGAACCTTAATCGTAAGCGACACAATGATCTTCTACCCGAGTTCAGCACTGCGAGACACTGTTGACCAGGTCATTAAGCAAAAGGTGGACTCTCCACAAAAGCACATGAGGATGAGAGCATATGTTGATTTTCAGGCAGGAGCACAGCCACATAGTGCCTGGAGAACACCGACTCCAATCATCAGGGTGACAAGGCGGAGTACTGTCCAGGAAAGGCTGTCATTTCTGTCTTTCCTGTCTCTTCTTATCAGGCTTATTTTTTCTGTCTCTTGTTTGCAGACATTAAGGTAGTATCGGGATTACTAACCTGCTCTTTGCTCAAAGACAAGGCCAGCTAACATACATAGAAAGAAGGATGGACAGACAGAAATAAAAGAGTAGAAATGATCGCAGAAAGAGAGCGATAAAGAGTTAATGCAGTTAAAGAGTTAAAGGTAAAGGTTAAAGTGTAAACATGAGATGGAGAGGGAAAGCGAGAAAGAAAGACAGAGGGAGGAAGGCAGTGGGGGCCAGGCAGGTTGCTTTGCCCCAGGATGTGAGCTCTTGCCAGGGCTGTGAGTCGTGTAATCCCCCACCTGTTTAACGCCACTATTAGCGGTATTCAGCACACTACGATAAGCTTACTGAATCCCCATGGCTGACTCGCAGGGCACTGGATCAAGACCCAGACGGAAAGAGCGGGGAATAAAAGACAGGGAGTGCAAGTAAACAAGAGAGAGAAAAAGCCATTCAATGCAAAATAATTACACCCATTGGGTAATGTGTGTCCTGTGGTCAGAAATGGTGAAAAACACAAGTGTGTGTGTGTGTGTGTGTGCATGCCTGCAGCAACACAGCACTCCCAGGAGAGACAGGGCCTACCCAAGGCTACAGCAGCCTCTGTGATAGCAGATATACTGTAAGTTATTATTTTAATGACACTGTGATACTACACATTACAAAGCATATACATAATAGTTGCATAGGTATAATAGGTTTTTAATATATGTTTATAATTTTTGTATACTAGATCTTGTGTCTTTATATATATAATAGAATGTGCTTAAATGTTTTATCATCTTCTTAGAGCATATTTCATTTTTCTCCACAAAGATAAAAAATGTTTGAAAGAATAATTTAATGGGTTTCTTGAGATAATAAATAATTGCTTTTGTATTTCCAAAGCCTGTGCTACAAAATGTTTGCATAAATATAATAAAGAAAAAAAAAAGGAAATTGTAAACATAACAATAAACAAAAGGACATAGACTAGACTCAACAACAACAAAAATAGCAATATTCAGTGTTTCCAGATGTTGAATATATGTTTTTTTGTGTCATTTTTGATTCATGGATATTGTCCTTTTTTTGGGGAATAATTTTAATCATTTATACTGCGCTGTCCAGGCTGACGTTCAGTGCCAGTTTGATCTTTTGAGTTATTCAGAGTACTAGCAGAAGCTGTACATTTCTCTAGAGTCCTGACCAACTCATTAATGTAAATAAATACAGTCCTGTCTCACCTCACAATGCTTAAAGAATAGTTGTGTTCTTTTGTCTATTACAAATTTTATGCTGTATTTTATATGCTTATAGGTTTACGCCATAGACCATTCTCATTACCTTTGTAAAATAATCCTTAGATTAATACATTTTTTTATTCTGTATATATAAAATGAAACATGTACTGTAAATCTGCCCCTTATGTGGTTATAAGCCCTTGGTTCCAGATATGAGGGAAAGAGCTCTGTTGTACATTTTAAAATGTCATTTAGGATACCTTTAGTTCCACATGAATTTACTTATTTAAGAATTTTTGTTACATTTTTTAACTCTTGCTGCTTTATTTGTATGTTCCAGAATGTAACCCCTCCACGTTTTTTATTGGTATCTTTTAGAGTAATAAAAAAAATGTAGTAGCACTATGGCCTTGCAGCTCCAGGGTCCGGGTTTGATTTCCGTCTCTGTGTGCATGGAGTTTGCATGTTCTCCCGGTGCTTGGTGGGTTTCCTCCAGGTACTCCAGTTTCCTCCCACAGTCCAAAGATATGTAGGTTAGGTTAATTGGTGTTCTCTGCCCGTAGTGTGTGAATGAGAGTTTGAGTGTGTGTATGTGTGTGCCCTGTGATGGGTTGTCACCCTGTCCAGGGTGTACCCCGCCTTGTGCCCTAAATCTCCTGAGATAGGCTCCAGGCCCCCGCAACCCTGAATACAGGATTAAGCGGTAATGACGGTAAGTAAGTGAGTGAATGAGTGAGTGAGTAAAAAATGTAGACCAAAAGCAATTAACGATGGATTTTTTAAAGAGAGTACTTTGTCTCCATCTACTGGCTACAATATAGCATAAACACAGGTTATGAATTCTATATAAGGTGCTAGGATAGGGGTTTGTACAGAGGGCCCTAAAAAAATTGTACACTTCAATAAATATACTGTATGCTGCTCTTCTGACAGTTATATATTACAGGGCATAGATGAAAACTGTTGAAGTGTGTATACATTTTTGGGCCCCATTATCTAATGATTTAGAAACCCAGACCCTTTCCTTGCCTGTTGACAAAAAGCATCACTGTCTGACAATTACAATTATTTTAAATTTAAAATACACTATAGACTGATAGTTCAAAGTGTTTCTTATGTATTTGTTGCTGCAATGTTTATTCCAAATATCAATATCCCTTCTTGAAATGTGTGTAGAATTATCACTACTAGTTACTCTGTGATCCCAGTTTCTCAGAAATTTAAGAGAACCAGATGGAACTGCATCAAAAACTGTAAAATGGTCTGAGTGTTACAACAAATGTAATGTAATGATGGAATTGTGAATATAAAAGTAACGCCAATTGTTATACCAATTGGTTTTGGTAATTGGCTTACCAATAAAATTCCACTATCAAACAATAAGTGATTAAACAATTATTTGTTCTTGTATAGTCTATCCTTAGTATTCCAGATGAACTATATACTGTATGTACTGTAGATTAAATTTGAGGTTATTAATGGCACCAGTATTGAATAGAAATGTGGGGAAAGCATACCAGATACTGTTGGAATAAGCATTATATAGTGTTTTAACTGCTTTTTGTAGGTATTTCCCAAATCCAATGAAATCTACAGTTTTAAAAAATAAACTCTAAAACAAATACATTCATAAATGCATTTATTACAAATGCATATTTTTCCTATTGGGGCAGTGGTAGCTCAGAGTGCTAAGACACTGAGTTACTGGAAGATCGGCGGTTCGATCCCCAGCTCCACTAGGTTGCCACTGTTGGGCCCTTGAGCAAGGCCCTTAACCCTGTCTGCTCCAGGAATTTCACTGTGCTGTAATGTATATGTGACAAATAAAGGCTTAAACTTAAATAAATATTTATAAATAGATTATTCTTCATCTATTACAGTATATGCTGTAAGCCTTGTTTCAGTCCAGCAAGTATCAAAGCAAATAATTTACCATCATTATTAAGGAGACTTGTATGTCCCCAACTGTCTATGTAAAGCCTTTCTTTATTTGGTTTGAAAATTTGTGTAATTAAACGTTGCTATAATGTGGGAGGAAATTCATCCCTTTGAATGGATTAATGAAAAATTGCTAGTAAAAGTAAAAAAAAGTATCAATATTAATGTTACAGAAGCTGAGGGATACAAGTTCTGATAGAAATTAGTCACATATTGTGATTTCTTTTTTATGACTTTTAGTTAGAGTGCCATGAATATTAAGTTTGCTTATTGTTGCTAATTTAGCATTTTCTCTTTTCTAACACCAAAAAAGGTGTTTTGTATTTTCTCCCCTGTTCAAACTCACATCTTGATCTGCTAAAATCTTTCTGCTCATACAAGTTGTTTAACTAATTTTATAAAAAGCTAATATATATATATATATCTTCTTCTTCTTCTTCTTTGTCTTTCGGCTGTTCCCTTTCAGGGGTCGCCACAGCGAATCATTTGCCTCCATCTAACCCTATCCTCTGCATCCTCTTCTCTCACACCAACTAACTTCATGTCCTCTCTCACTGCATCCATAAATCTCCTCTTTGGTCTTCCTCTAGACCTCCTGCCTGGCAGTTCCAACCTCAGCATCCTTCTACCAATATATTCACAATCTCTCCTCTGAACATGTCCGAACCACCTCAATCTGGCCTCTCTGACTTTATCTCCAAAACATCTAACGTGGGTTGTCCCTCTGATGAATTCATTCTTGATCCTATCCATCCTTGTCACTCCCAAAGAGAACCTCAACATCTTCAGCTCTGCTACCTCCAACTCTGCCTCCCGTCTTTTCTTCAGTGCCACTGTCTCTAAGCCGTAGAGCATTGCTGGTCTCACCGCTGCCCTGTACACCTTTCCTTTCATTCTCGCTGATACTCTTTTATCGCACAACACACCTGACACTTTTCTCCACCCATTCCAACCTGCCTATATATATATAATATACACTTACCTAAAAGATTATTAACACCTGTTCAATTTCTCATTAATGTAATTATCTAATCAATCAATCACATGGCAGTTGCTTCAATGCATTTAGGGGTGTGGTCCTGGTTAAGACAATCTCCTGAACTCCAAACTGAATGTCAGAATGGAAAAGAAAGGTGATTTAAGCAATTTTAAGCGTGGCATGGTTGTTGGTGCCAGACGGGCCGGTCTGAGTATTTCACAATCTGCTCAGTTCCTGGGATTTTCACGCACAACCATTTCTAGGGTTTACGAAGAATGGTGTGAAAAGGGAAAAACATCCAGTATGCGGCAGTCCTGTGGGCAAAAATGCCTTGTTGATGCTAGAGGTAAGAGGAGAATGTGCCGACTGATTCAAGCTGATAGAAGAGCAACTTTGACTGAAATAACCACTCGTTACAACCGAGGTATGCAGCAAAGCATTTGTAAAGCCACAACACGCACAACCTTGAGGCGGATGGTTTACAGCAGAAGCAGAAGACCCCACTGGGTACCACTCATCTCCATTACAAATAGGAAAAAGAGGCAACAATTTGCACGAGCTCACCAAAATTGGACAGTTGAAGACTGGGTAAATGTTGCCTGGTCTGAGTTCAAATAGTAGAGTCAGAATTTGGCGTAAACAGAATGAGAACATGGATCCATCATGCCTTGTTACCACTGTGCAGGCTGGTGGTGGTGGTGTAATGGTGTGGGGATGTTTTCTTGGCACACTTAAGGCCCCTTAGTGCCAATTGGGCATCATTTAAATGCCACGGGCTACCTAAGCATTGTTTCTGACCATGTCCAACCCTTTATGACCACCATGTACCCATCCTCTGATGGCTACTTTCAGCAGGATAATGCACAATGTCACAAAGCTCGAATCATTTCAAATTGGTTTCTTGAACATGACAATGAGTTCACTGTACTAAAATGGCCCCCACAGTCACCAGATCTCAACCCAATTGAGCATCTTTGGGATGTGGTGGAACGAGAGCTTCGTGCCCTGGATGTGCATCACACAAATCTCCATCAACTGCAAGATGCTATTCTATTAATATAGGCCAACATTTCTAAAAAATGCTTTCAGCACCTTCGTAAACCAATGCCACGTATAATTAAGGCAGTTCTGAAGGCGAAAGGGGCTCAAACACCGTATTAGTACGGTGTTCCTAATAATCCTTTAGGTGAGTGTAGGTATCCTATATAGATCATGTAGTTTAAGTTTACTGAACATTTCTTTATGATCTGGTAAATAGCAGGTTCTAATAGGACTTCTGTAACACAATTAATAAGATCACTAGAAATTAACCTGAATACTGGGTTGTATTCCAAACCAATACACTTTCCAGACATGTCATTTTCGCTGCGTAAGCACCTTTTCTTTATTCCGATCCTTTAAAATAGCGACCCCTGCTGATATATTACTGCCATTGAAAATGCCACACAAATGACATCTGTTTCTTAACTCCACATTTTCTGTTTTCAACATATGACTCTCTTTTACAACATCTCTGTGAGAAGAGATCTTTAAAGAGAAATTTTGCTAGAACTGCGAACCTCATTTTCAAATTACCTGCAGTAAGAGTGTTTGTGTGCCTTATGATGGATTGCCACCCTATCCAGGATGTACCCTGCTTAGTGCCCCAAATACCCTAGAATAGGCTCCAAGAATTACGTATTCGCTCATGCTGGGTATTGTAGTTTTATTACTTTAAAGTGTGCACTTCGAAACGTTGGTTTAAGTATGAAATAAAATCAACACTAAAACTCACTCACTCACTCACACTTTATCCCATATACACAGGGTTGCGGGGACCTGAAGCCTTTCCCATAAGATTTAGGGCACGAGGGGGGTACAGACTGGACAGGGTGCCAATCCAACAATAAAACCTTTTTTTTTTTAATTGAAAACTTGAATTTTGTGGTTAAAGCATGCACTGTTTGCATAAAATAAAAAAATAAAATATATTGTAGTGTATAAATATATACACTACAAATTCATTATGAATGTTTTAATTCAATTATTAATAATTAATTTACATCAGCCGAATGTAATAGCGCATGGCCTATACTGTAGTACGTATATTTAAAAAGAAATAAAAAAAATTGGGGCACGTAGCCTGGTAACAAAATACCACATTAATTTATTAATTCGTACAGAAATGTGTTAATGGTTTCTAAAACACTGTTTCTGAATGTCTGAAAAACAAACTAACTTCTCCGCGGTCATATTCGCTCTCAGGGGCGTAGCAAGCTTTTCAAAAGTGTGGGGGATGAATGTGGTTTGTTTGTTAACAATAAAAATGATGAATACAATGACAGAAGGGTTCAAAAGGTATTAACATACAAGATATAAAAAGCTTTCAATTTAAATAAGTGATAGTGATACTAGAGTGATACTAAAAACACACTCAGAACACACTTGCTAGACTTGCTAAAGATTTAGAATCAGAAATGCTTTAATAATCTCAGGGAGAAATTATTTTGTTACTCCAAATATACAGACAACATTTCATACAAACAACATACTGTATATTCACAACAAAAATATAAACAACTATGTACATAAATAAATGCAACCAACAACAACAACAACTGACCAAATAATATATGACCAACTATATCTCACATTTAAAAGAACCAAAAGTGCTCTTTCTGCTCTTACAAGAGACAAACTGTTCAGCAACCTTTTTTCTGTTTCCCCTGTCCAGCTTGTCTTTATGTCCAGTACATGGCACACAGCAACACTGTTGAGGCGAGTTTGGGTCAGTGAATATTGAAAAGTAATACAATGAAATAAATGCAAACAGAATCTAATGGTACAGTAATAGGCTACTGTTGTTTAATGTCAACATTTTTCAACTTTCATCTCTCAACTTCACTTACAGGATTTCTCTTAAAAAAGGTGTCAATCTTCTCCTGCCTCTTTCTTTTCTGCATCTTAATGATACTGTGTGACAAAAGGACAGTGGTAAGCTTGATAGTGGCATGGGCCTGACAGGACTGGGACTGCTACATTTTGCTTACTTGCAGATAAGTACTGTAACGACTTGCAGATAAGCAAGTAAGCAATGAAGATATAAAACAAAAAAAAAAGTCCTCACAAAACGCTTTTTCTAAATAATAATAATATAAACAAAAGTATAATAATAAAAATAATAGTATAAATAATGTAACAATTTACTGTTTTAAAACATTAAAATAATACACACATTAAAATAACATTTTGCCATAGTCAACAGGTATGCAAACTGACATTATTTCTCACTTTTTTCTCCTCAACAGATACAATCAAACAACAGGCAGGTCAGCTAATGAACAAACAATGCTCAAAATATCAAAATCAATTGCACTGGCAATAAACCCATAAATACATTGCTTAACATTGTCATTTTGTCCCTCCTCTGTTAGCTACTGAACACTATCCCAATTAGCAATTGCCATTAGTTTAAAAAACGAAATATAATACAGAAAACATTCGACATGTCAACAAAACATAAAGAGAACATCTTCCCAAACATATATCAAGCTTATTTAAAAACCTCAAAAGCATAAACATTCAAAGTACCTGTAAAACGGAGATGTAAATAATCATAACAACCATAAATTCCCGCCTAATCTGCACGAGCTGACCGATAAATCTAACAAACCAAGAGAGGCGGGACTTAAGGCAGAACAGCCAATCATCAGCCGGTGTCATGTTTGAGAGGGAGGGGAGAGAAGAGCTGAAGCAAGCGTAGACACAGAGCGGCCTGAGAAACGGAGGAGCGAAGGCGTTTGTTTAAAACTGCGGGAAAACTGTAGAAAAAGTGTGGGTATTGAACCCTCTCACCGGGAAAAGTGTGTGTGTTAAAACACCCACATCCCCCACGGGTGCGACGCCCCTGTTCGCTCTCCAGTAGGGCGGTTAATATGCCACAGGAAGTACCGCTGTGAATCAAAGAATCAAAACGGAAAGCATATTAAGACATGGCGGAGGCAAATATTTTCGTTGATGAGGCACAGTTCTGCTGCTCGATATGCCTGGATTTGCTTAAGGATCCGGTTACCATTCCGTGCGGACACAGCTACTGCATGGACTGCATTGGGCACTTCTGGGATCAGGAGTTTCAGGTGAGAGCGTGTTGTTGTCCACAGTGCAGACACAGCTTTACAATCAGGCCCGAGCTGAACCGTAACACTGTCCTTGCTGAGCTGGTTGAGAAACTTAGACAAACTGGATCCTGTCGTTCTTGCCAACAAACTTCCACTTCACACGAAGGTGTCGTGTGCGACGTGTGCAGCGGAGAAAAACTTCCAGCTGTCAAGTCTTGTCTGGTGTGTTTGGCTTCATACTGTGACGTTCATGTAAAACCCCACTACGAGGCTTTTGCTTTTAAGAAGCACAAACTGATTCCGGCCTGCAACTGGCTTCAGAAAAAGATCTGCTCTGTGCACGACCGCCTTTATGAGTTTTACTGCCGCAAGGACCAGAAGTGTGTGTGTTACCTGTGCACGGTGGGGGAGCATCAAAACCACGACACGGTGACAGTAGAGACGGCGCGAGCGGAAAAAGCGGTGAGTTTAACTTCATTTCAAAGACTCTCAAAGTAATCTGCTGGCTACACTTACTGTAACTTTAAATATTGAGCATGGTTTATATGTGTTGTAGTTTAATAATAATAATAATAATAATAATAATAATCCGCCATAACATTATGACCACCTGCCTAATATTAGGTAGCCCCCCCCTTTGCTACCATAACACTGGTGCAGTGTGTTTTAACACCTTTCCATCACAAGCAGAATTAACCTTTTCCCTCAATTTGATCTACAGTAGCTCTTCTACTTTACCCTGTACAGTGGGGAGCATATATTAGGCAGCAACTGAACCTTTTTTTTTTCCTTAAGTTGATGTACTGGAAGCAGAAGAAATGGGCAAGGATAAGGACTTGGGTGATTTTGACAATAGCCAGATTGTGATGGCTAGAGGATTGTGATGTCTATTAAATTGATGAAAAGGTTAATGCTGGTTGTTATAGAAAGGTTTCAGAAGACCATTATGGCAAAAAGGAGGACCTATTTAATATTAGACAGGTGGTGATATATTATTAGTGATCAGTGTATCTCCAGAACCTATCTAAGGATGCTATATTTTTGTCGGCTGGAATACTGAAATGTACTGTATACAGTATCTATCTATCTACCTATCTATCTATCTATCTATCTATATATCTATCTATCGAATCATAAAATTGTTGAATTTATCTTTTCAAGGTTGAGCTTAGTAGGCTAAACAAGACAATAAATCAAAGGATACAACAGGAGGAGAAAGTGTCTGAGGATCTGAGAAAAACAATTACCAATACCAAGGTAAGTTCTGACTTAAAATATATTTCACCGAATTCTGAATCCAAAAGCTTACAGGGTTGCCTAGCAATGCTCTAAACAGTAAACATCATCCCAAGTTTTAAATCCTATTCAGAAGGTTGGGAATTTATTATTTTTGTATATGTTTTACAGTAAATGCTTATTGTTTCTGTGTTTCTACTAACAGCGTTTGGCAAAGACAGCTTGTAATAAACTGGAGCAGATTTTTGCTGACCTGTTAGCCTCCATAGAGAGGAGACACTTGGAGGTGATGGAGCAGCTTAGGGCACAGGAGGAGATTGAGTCAAGAGAAGCTAAGCAACTGTTGGAAAGGACTGAGCTGGAGATCACAGATCTCAAAAAGATAAGCACTGAGCTGCAGAAGACATTACAGACTGATGATCACATTGATTTCCTTCAGGTTTGTCCATAAGTACAATTGCATTATGAGTCAATGTAGAATAAATTAATTTAGAATATGAGCGATTCCCTTTTTAAATGAAATAATAATAATAAAAAAAAAACTTTTTCACAATATGCACTGTATGTTCACATATAATACATCAGTTTTTGTTCATCTTCTGTAAGTATTTTATCATAAGCAGGATAGTGGTAGATCCAAAACCTAACAATACTGGACATAATTTGCAGTCCCCATTCCATGTTTTTGCCGGTGGATAGGAAACCGATTACAACTCGGGAAAAATGCACAGAAGCTCTGTATAGACAGTAGCCTGGGCTCAGAATCTTACCAGGGACACAGTTGTGACAATGCTACTGTACCTGCTGCACTGCTTACTTGATTAATAACTAGCTTAAAAAATTATTTCATAGCTCTGCGATTTAATGATGATTTGTACATAAGCTAGGCTTGTGTAGGTAGGTGTATGTTTAACATTGGAAGAGGACAATCACTTGTACATTTACATTTAGGCATTTGGCAGACGCTCTTATCTAGAGTGACTTACAAAAAGTGCTTTAAAGTTTACATCACTTGTAGAAATTATGTGCCGTATATGGGTTATAAAAACAGTTTGTGGTGTATTACCTATATTTATTAGTGATGCTTCGATTGATCGGCCACCAATCATGATCGCCCGATATTGGTTCAAAATAGCTTGATCGAACCCCAAAAGCGCTAATCAAAAAAGCCGATCACTTGACGGAAATTACTCTCGCGACTTTTTCACAGGTGCATGCACGGCGCACAGGTAAACAACAGCAGAGCGGAGCTTACTCAGTGGCAACATGAGTTTTCCTGTCGTAAATTAAAATAAAGACGTAAATTTAGCCGTTTGCAATGTATTTCGTGATGAAATCCCTTGAGGTGGAAGCAAGCAATGGCATTTTAACACCACAAACATGATTAGGCATCTTAGAACCTGCCATACAACTGAATATGCCGAGTATAAGAAACTAAACCAGCCGAAGCCAACAACATCCCCATCCCTCAACCAGCCGACTTTGAGTGATGCATTTAAACAACATGAACCATACAGCAGGGATAGTACGAGGTGAATAGACATCACGTTCAGAGTTATGGAATTCATTGCCTTGACGAGCAACCTCTATCCGTTGTGGAGGATGAAGGGTTCCGTCGCCTGCTAAGCTGCCTTGATCCACGATACGACCCCCCAGGCAGGAAATACCTAACTGATGTGTGTCTTTCCACGCCGTACCAAACAGTGAACACGACCATTTACAGGCTTCTGAAGGATAGTGTATATATTAGCTTCACAAGCGATATATGGAGTGCAGATGCCTGTCCAATGTCCCTGCTAAGCTTAACAGCACATTTTATTGACTCAAACTTCGAAAGACACAACATTGTGCTACACTGTCAGGATTTCACAGGGTCACAATCTGAGGAGGCTTTGGTGAACGCATTTAGTGGCATGTTTCAGTCACGGGGGATCCAAAGAGAAAAAATCCACGGAATTTTAGCAGACAACATGTTTTTGTTTTCATTTTTGTTTCTCTGCCTTGTTATTTAGGAAGGATGGCATTGGCTTACAGTAGCTGGCATTATTTTATTTTTTGGATCTGATGTAGCTAACGTTTATAATAATAACAGAAAAAAATAAAAATTTAGTTTTGTCCTTTGTGGCAGTAGCCAGTTTTGGTGTAACAAGTTTTACATTTTGCTGCCAATTATAAACTGTAATCAGTGTATTGAGAGGCTACATCCCATTAGGCTGATCTGATATGTGTTGGTCTGCCTGACCACTCTTTGTTTGGAATAACAAGTTACTCTGTCTTATTTGGGAAAGATGGCCTACAGTACCTTTAGTTCTCATTTTCTAAAATTAACACTTGGTGGTTCTTCAAGATCTTGACTATAGCCTATTTCTATAGTTTTATTTCAATATAGTTAATTTAGAGTTAGTTTCATTTCTACAAATGGTGCAAGCTAGATTATAGATAAAAGATTCCCATTTCCCTGCCATTCTGTGATCGGCAGTGATCGGCAATCGGCAGATCATGATCTTGGTGATCGGCTCCAAAAATGCTGATCGGAGCATATATGTGTGTGTATATATATATATATATATATATATATATATATATATATATATATATATATATATAGTGGAACCTCGGATTACGAGTAACGTGGTTTACGAGTGTTTTGCAAGACGAGCAACAATTTTTAATAATTTTTTACTTGAAAAACGAGCATTGTCTTAGTTAACGAGCACCGAGTATCATGTTTCACGCATGCGCTTCTTGTTTTAACAACGAGCGTTACGTCATCACAAGTGAGCCAACGGTTTTTCTCTCTCTTGCAGCAGAACACACACACACACACACACACATTAACGGAGAGACCGTTTTTAAAACCGTTTAAAAATTAGCAAGGAACATCGCTAGTCACACTCCAGTGAGTGCATACTAACGGGATTACTAATGTAAAGTAAAACAACAACAACAACAAAAATTAAACAGCTCCTCACCTTTGAAAACAGTCGCGACAGAGAAGAGTTTGTGTGTTTATTTGGCAACCTGAGAGGAGGCGAGCTGTAAAGCCGAGACCTATCGTCTTCCCTGCTGGGTCTTAGTGCCTGCAGTGTTTTTGAGTGTGCGCGTGTGTTTGTGTCTGTGTAAGGCAGAGAGTTTGTGTGTTTGTTTGGCAACCTGAGAGAAGGGGGGCCGTAAACGCGATCGAGCCCCCCTTCATCCCCCCTCCTCTCAGGTTGCCAAATAAACACACAAACTTCTCTCTGTCGCGATTGTTTTCAAAGGTGAGGAGCTGTTTAATTTGTTTTTTGTTGTTGTTGTTTTACTTACAGCAGTGATCCTGTTAGTATGCGCTCACGTGAGTGTGACTAGGAATGTTCCTTGCTAATTTTTAAATGGTTTTAAAAAAGGTCTATCCGTTAATGTGTGTGTGTGTGTGTGTGTGTGTGTGTGTGTGTGTGCGCGCACATTTTACACACATACACTCTGCATGCACAAACGAAAACCCTTATCTGTCGGGGTTTAATTTTACATTTTTTTTAAGGTAAAGTACAGGTTAATTTGTTTTATTTTTACTTTATATTTTGTATTAATTATATTTATGTATTTATTTTTTTGGGCTGTAGAACGAATAATTTAAGTTTCCATTATTTCCTATGGGAAAATTAAATTTGGTTTACGAGTGTTTTGGAATACGAGCCCACTTCCGGAACGAATTAAGCTCGTAATCCGAGGTTCCACTGTGTATATATATATATATATATATATATATATATATATATATATATATATACACAGTGGTGTGAAAAACTATTTGCCCCTTCCTGATTTCTTATTCTTTTGCATGTTTGTCACACAAAATGTTTCTGATCATCAAACACATTTAACTATTAGTCAAAGATAATATAATTGAACAAAAAATGCAGTTTTTAAATGCTGGTTTTTATTATTTAGGGAGAAAAAAAATCCAAACCTACATGGCCCTGTGTGAAAAAGTAATTGCCCCCTGAACCTAATAACTGGTTGGGCCACCCTTAGCAGCAATAAATGCAATCAAGCGTTTGCGATAACTTGCAACGAGTCTTTTACAGCGCTCTGGAGGAATTTTGGCCCACTCATCTTTGCAGAATTGTTGTAATTCAGCTTTATTTGAGGGTTTTTTAGCATGAATCGCCTTTTTAAGGTCATGCCACAACATCTCAATAGGATTCAGGTCAGGACTTTGACTAGGCCACTCCAAAGTCTTCATTTTATTTTTCTTCAGCCATTCAGAGGTGGATTTGCTGGTGTGTTTTGGGTCATTGTCCTGCTGCAGCACCCAAGATCGCTTCAGCTTGAGTTGACGAACAGATGGCCGGACATTCTCCTTAAGGATTTTTTGGTAGACAGTAGAATTCATGGTTCCATCTATCACAGCAAGCCTTCCAGGTCCTGAAGCAGCAAAACAACCCCAGACCATCACACTACCACCACCATATTTTACTGTTGATATGATGTTCTTTTTCTGAAATGCTGTGTTACTTTTACGCCAGATGTAACGGGACACGCACCTTCCAAAAAGTTCAACTTTTGTCTCGTCGGTCCACAAGGTATTTTCCCAAAAGTCTTGGCAATCATTGAGATGTTTTTTAGCAAAATTGAGACGAGCCTTAATGTTCTTTTTGCTTAAGTGGTTTGCGCCTTGGAAATCTGCCATGCAGGCCGTTTTTGCCCAGTCTCTTTCTTATGGTGGAGTCATGAACACTGACCTTAATTGAGGCAAGTGAGGCCTGCAGTTCTTTAGATGTTGTCCTGGGGTCTTTTGTGGCCTCTCGGATGAGTTGTCTCTGCGCTCTTGAGGTAATTTTGGTCGGCCGGCCACTCCTGGGAAGGTTCACCACTGTTCCATGTTTTTGCCATTTGTGGATAATGGCTCTCACTGTGGTTCGCTGGAGTCCCAAAGCTTTAGAAATGGCTTTATAACCTGTACCAGACTGATAGATCTCAATTACTTTTGTTCTCATTTGTTCCTGAATTTCTTTGGATCTTGGCATGATGTCTAGCTTTTGAGGTGCTTTTGGTCTACTTCTCTGTGTCAGGTAGCTCCTATTTAAGTGATTTCTTGATTGAAACAGGTGTGGCAGTAATCAGGCCTGGGGGTGACTACAGAAATTGAACTCAGGTGTGATAAACCACAGTTAAGTTATTTTTTAACGAGGGGGGCAATCACTTTTTCACACAGGGCCATGTAGGTTTGGATTTTTTTTCTCCCTAAATAATAAAAACCATCATTTAAAAAATGCATTTTTTGTTCAATTATATTATCTTTGACTAATAGTTAAATGTGTTTGATGATCAGAAACATTTTGTGTGACAAACATGCAAAAGAATAAGAAATCAGGAAGGGGGCAAATAGTTTTTCACACCACTGTATGTGTGTGTATATATATATATATATACAAACAAAGATAATATTACTGTATATATACACTACCGTTCAAAAGTTCAAGAACTCCATGATCGTTTCTGGTTTTTATTTCTTTTTACATTGTAAAGGAATGCTGAAGGCGTCTAAAAAATGCATCAATCTCCTTTGAACAGTTGATAGAGATTTATCTGCTTCTTATGCTCTGTAAAGACTTCATAACCCCTCTAATCTGAGGTTAGATTGCTGTTAATTGGTCATTTTTCAGGCTGATAACTCTTAATGAAAAAAAAAAAGAAGAAAAAAAAAAAAAAAAAAAAATATATATATATATATATATATATATATATATATATATATATATATACTGTATATAGATATTGACTCATAGAAACTCTTTGATGTTTCAGTAGAGTATAACAAGATACTGGAATATAGTTTGATTCCGTTAATTATTCACCTTTGTTTAAATTAGAGAAAACACAAACAAAAAAATGAATCAAGCTTTATTAATTACTATAAAACCTACATGACTGAAAATGCCTATATCCACTAATAGTTCAATAACTATAATGGTTAAAGCAACCAGCGTTTAATCAATCTGACCAAGAAATTATGTCATATGTATTTCTGCTGCAAAGTAGGTGGGTAGTTGGACAGGTAGAGATTTGTCCAAGGGACATAGATCTTCAGAAAATAGTAGCATTTTGGGGTCATCAGGTCTCCAAATCAAATTTAGGTTCCACCACAGAGACAAAAATATAAATTAGTCACTGTTCATATGTTTAATACAGGGTGACCCAAAATTATAGATCCATATAAATTTTCACTTGAATAACATAAAATTTTTATTTTTTATTTTTATTTCACACTTAAAACAGCTACGAAGCTAAAAAAAAAAAAGGACGTCACATAGAACCAACTTCCAATCAACTTATTTCTTTGAGGTCACGTGAAGTCAGTAGTCTGCTGGAACAATTAGAACAATCATTGCACTAAAAGAGAAAATCATCTTTGCAATTAACATCAGTTCAGTTCTCATACATTAAGAAATTATGAACATTCTTGTATTCGACATAATCCTCTGCACTGAAAAGTCAGTGCCATTCACAGCAATTGATGTAATTTATTCTTTTTTTTTTTTTTTATCAATTGATCCAGATTTTTTGGAAGGGCCACCCTTGTATATAAAATATGCGAATAAGTTTATTATCCACAAAGACAT
Source organism: Clarias gariepinus (assembly GCF_024256425.1). Lineage (NCBI taxonomy): Eukaryota > Metazoa > Chordata > Actinopteri > Siluriformes > Clariidae > Clarias > Clarias gariepinus. The sequence goes on from NC_071125.1 coordinate 11,256,017, forward strand.
CTAATGTTTTGACCCATATTTACTAACGGTACCAATAATACTGAAGCCGAATATGTAGATTATTTATAACATGTTGTTGTACCAATCCACAGAGCTTCCTGTCCTTGAAGTATCCATTGGAGTCTCACATCACTGTCAGGGCTACCCAGAAAATCACATTTAAGCATGTTGTTCAGGCAGTCTCAAAGCTGCAGCAGAGCATGGAGGAAATCTGCAATACAGAAATGAGGAATATTTCTGACACAAGTAAGAGGCTTATAATGTTTATCACCTAATAACCTATCTCTGGAAAACATGCATTGTATGGCCAAAAAAAAAAAATAGTGAGCATTGATATGACTAGTATACAGTAGGATCCAACGCATTATTCAACTTTTGAGGGACAGGGCTAGACTTATCAGCCTTTTGGAAGATATGTGGTTGGAATACATGAATGGGCCACTCCATTCCCCTGTGTAATCAAATCTAAAGGCAGTCAAATGAAGTCTTGGTGTGTGTAACTTTTTTTTATTTGGCCAGGCAGTGTATCTTATTTTCAACCCTGTCACCTATACAAGAAAGTTTATTTTGAAAGGTTAGATTAATTAGCTGCTTACTTGACCGATTGTGCCCCGAGGGACACAAGGGACGTAAAATGTAGGTGTTTGTCAATATAGCATATATATATATATAGCTACAACCGCTTGCAAAAATTATAGAATAACCACTCTCGGAAAATGTTCATTTAATCATGTAGAGAAAAAGAAATTACAGACATGCCATATTTTATTGAACATTCCCTGTTCTGACTGTAAGAAAATCTTTTTTTAAAATAATAAAAAAGAAAGAAAAACATTGTCAGTTGCAACTGTTTTTGTAGACCAAGCAGAGGAAAAAAAATGGAATCACTCAATTCTGAGGAAAATAGTATGGAATCATAAAATAAAAATACAACAGTATACCACCTTTGGCTTAACAGGTTGAATTCTCTGAGGCATGGCTATAACTATCGTCAAACAGTATTCTTCATCAATCCAGCACCAACTTTCTCTTAATGCAGTTGCCGGATCAGCTTTGCATGTACTATTTTCTTTAATTTCCTTTATAGATTTTCAATCAGATAGAGGTCCAAACTATTTGCAGGCGATGTCTTTGACATACTGTATGTCTTTCTGAAGGAACGTTTTCTCTGCTTTTTCCCTATGATAAGATGCATTATAATAATGAAAAATGATGTCATCGTCACCAAACATTTTTTTAATTTTATGGAATAAGAAAAGTGTCCAAAATTTCAGTATAAACCTGTGCATTAATTAAAGATGTTAGGACTGTCATTGTAACCTTGTTTTTTCTGTTCAGTTGTTAATGATGGTTTTTCATGGCTTTTGTGTACATAAAATCCCATTTCCCCCCATTTGTTCCTCATTTCTTTTTCTGTTTTTAAGGCATATTGCAAGTTTTCTTTCTTGATGTTTTCTAAGACTAAAAGGCAGATGTAATCTACATGGTGATTCCATAATTTCTTCCTCAGAATTGAGTTTAATTTGTTTATTTTTTTATTTGTATATTTAATTTTTATTTTAACAAAATTTCACAGGGAACTGATGCAGTGTTGGGTAAAATAGAAGTGATATGCTTGTAATCTTCTAGTGAAGTCTGCTGCTGCATTCTAACTAAAACTTGTTTCTGCACCTAATTGAACAACCAGACAGTAAGGCGTTGCAATAGTCCAATCTAGAGGTGATAAAAGCATAAACTAATGTTTATGCATCGTTTAGTAAAAATATCTTTCTTATATTGGCAATAATTCTGAGTTGAAAGAATGCTATCCTGGTAATATTATCTACATGTGCTTTAAATGAAAGACTGGAATCTATATTTACACTGGAGTCTTTTACTGTTGCATTTGATGAAACAGAAAGGCCATCTTAAGTTACAGTGTGATCAAAAAGCTTGCTTCTAGCTGCATGTGGTCCTATGATTAAAATGTATCTTATCAGAATTAAACAGAAGGAAGTTAATTAACATCCAGTTTTTTATGTACTCTTATGTACTTTACACATTGCTCAACTTTATTAAGCTGTATTTTTCTCATCTGGGTTTGTTGTGATAACTTTGTCATCAGCATAAAAATAATACCATGCTTACAAATTTTGTTGCCCAGAGGAATCATGTAAAGAGAAAAAGCAGTGGGCCTAAACCTGAACCCAGTGGAACACCAAACTCCACTTGAGAACATGCAGAATAGTCACCATTTAAATCTACAAATTGATAAAGATCATTTTCCAATCAGTGAAGGAGAATACTATCTGATTATTTTGATTTATACACATTCACATTTCATACAAACTTTCATAATTCATCTTATAGAAATTATGGATTCTGAAAAGCTGCTTTGCGACAGTAACAATTGTTAAAAGCGCTATACAAATAAAATTTAATTGAATGATACTATGATCAATGGTGTCAAAAGATGCACTAAGGTTGATATGGCCTGTGGTTGGACAGCTGACAGGGGTCGAGGCCAGGTTTCTTAATTAGTGGTTTAATAACTGCTTATTTAAGCTTTAAGATTTACTGCTTTAAGATTTTGGAACATACCCACTGCTGAGTGAAGAATTTATTCTTTTCAACAGGGGTTCTGTTATTGCCATACAGTAAGTGTAGCTACAAATATTAAGTCTGCTCAGTTGATCGAGCTAATTGTTACTATAGAGAACTTCAAATGCATTAAGTTTGCAGAAGCTTTATTTAATGCAACATACGCGTTCTATTTAATCCAGGTTTCTGTTAAACACAGTATATCAAACTCCTGAACAGTGATCGTTTCATTAACAATAACTGCTTTAGATATTAGAGATCTATTATTTAACAGCTTCAGATCAGAGGTTCTGGCTTTGTATTCAGTCTGCTCTGTACTTTTGCTCTCTATGATAATTAAATTACTAAAACAGACTTTCTGGGTCTTCCTACATTTTTTGTTTAGCTCGAGGTACAGACACAGTCTCAATATGGTGAACCCTGTGTGACGACTCTATGCAGCTGGCAGACGGTTGGTTTAGCTTGTTTGTCTGCTTCCTGGCCGGGGCATTGAGTAGTCACCAATTAACTAGGCCTTTTCTCGTACCATGAGGTATACCACAAGAAATGAGAGCAGCACCTTCCCGAAAACGATGGACGCCGTCCTGGCCTAACAGGCCAGCTTTTCCCTTAAAGGTACTCCAATTGTCTATGAAGCCCAAACTGTTTTCGGAGCACCACCTTGACATCCAGCGGTTCGGCGCCCCTTACCTGCTGTAAGATTTGTCACCAGTTCGCATTGGAATGGGGCCAAAGGATATTACTTCATTGGACATTGCCTTTACTAATTTAAACACTGTTAAGTTACTGTTACTTACCACTGAATGACGAAGGGGTTATATCTTCTACAACCTATGCCGTCCTACATACCTTAAAGATTACCTGCTATTCAATTCAATTTTATTTTATTTGTATAGCGCTTTTAACAATTGAAATTGTCGCAAAGCAGCTTTACACATTCAAAAGAATTATTTAAGTTTGTATGGAATGTAAATGTGTATGCATCAAAATGGTCAGATACTCCCTGATGAGCAAGTCGAGGGCGACAGTGGCAAGGAAAAACTCCCTGAGATGCCAATAGGAAGAAACCTTGAGGGTAACCATACTCCACTGGGAACCCATCCTCAATTGTGTGAAACAGAAAGCAGGAATCGATCTGCCTTTATACTAGGGCTGTGTATTGGCAAGGGGCCTCACGATACGATACGTATCACGATACATGGGTCACGATACGATAAATCACAATATATTGCGATACAATACATATTGTGATATATTGCAATATTTTGTATTAGTATGTGTGTCACATTATATTGACAACTTGATAAAGTAGGCAGACGAATTAAAATTCCAATTTATTTTCCATCCATTCCAATTCATTAGAATGGCACAGTGTGATTGAAGTCCATATTGTTATAAAACACTTAACACTTAAACATTCAACTAAAATGTATATGCCACTAAAGTTACATATAAATTAAATAAACAATTTATAAAACTAAAATAAATTTAAGCAAAAAAATTTAAGTTCATCAAGTAAACATAAACTGGAACATAATGCTCTAATATGAGGTATTAATTGTCACCAAACTGTTAGACCAAAAACTCTCTTGCCTCCAAACTATTAGAAACTTAAGTGTCTAAAATATTTTGATAACTAATAAATGATTACATATTAACCATGTTTTGACATGTAGCTTTACCTCTTCGTGAATTGTGGGCACTGCTACGTCCGTTATGTGTCTGCGAGTGGGGCTCACGTAGCGCGGCTCCATAGTATTCACCATATGCCTGAAGCCGGCATTTTCAACCACACTATACGGCCGCAAATCCTTACAAATGAAATGCACAACTGATTCCGTTATCTTCTTTGCGCGAGTTGAGGTAGAAGGAAGCTTGTTAGTGATGTTATCCAGTGTAGTTTGCCTTAAATCAAGAGGTTTCGGCTGAGGTCGCAGTGCCGCTAATTCATCTGCGTGGTGTCTTGTTAAGTGATAACGCAAGTTCGTAGTGTTTCCTGAATATTTTAGGATAGATTTGCAAAGCTTACAAATGACATTTGTTTTGTCTAATTCGTTACTCCCTGGTATCGTATTGAAACCGAAGTGCAGCCACACATCAGCCCTAAAAGCTGGAGGTGTTTTTATATTTTCCGCCATGCTCACTCATGTCTTGCTTACTTACTTGTTCTGATACTGTACTGCTTAGTGTTTTGTTGATAGCGAGTTAGCGACATCTTTTGGAGTTTTTTTGGCACAACTTGGATCGATACTTGAGGTTTGACTATCGATACACTATCGTAAAAGAAATTATCGCGATAGTTAGATATATCGATATTTTTGCACAGCCCTACTTTATACGGTGTTTTAGGTGTCAGGCAGTTCAGCTATAACAGTTGATGTTAATTTATGTTTATATGGAGTCCAGGTAGTTATTGGAGACTCGGATAGACTTGTAGAAAATTCCAGTCCTGAACTATCGAACTGTCAACACCAGAACCATCTTCTTGGTAGAGTGAAACCGTCCCCAAACACCAGATGCATCCCAAGAGACACACAGGGCATCCATGTGATGAGATCTCCAACCAGAAGCGGGGCACCAGGATGGGTCAGACAGGATGACCTGCTATATCCGGTGCTCTGGCTCCCGAATTACACCTAATCACTGCCACTGGCACCCCTAAAGGCCAAGCTAATTTCTTATGCCTCAATATAGAGTCTCCTATAACTAGAGCTCTTTCAGGTTTCTCAGAATGCAGGAGGAGAGCAAACCTGTTGGACACTTGAAGCGTGGAAGAGGTGTGCTTCGGTGGTCTAGCCTTAGCTTTGGCTGAGTGAGTATGCCACAGAGTCGTCACCCACTCACGCCCTGCTGTGAGTAGCGGGCTGGCCATTTCCGTATGTGGCACCCAGACTTTCCGCTTCAGGAATAACACTGCTCTCGCGCTTTCTAACCCTTTCTAAAGTCTGGATGCACTCCACTAACTCTAATATCTTCTCCATCAGAATGCTAACTTATATACACTTATCACAAATAAGTCTAGTCTAGACATCCTGCACTCCACACACTGAACAAGCTGAATATTAGCCATTATAGCGTACCTAAGTGGAAGTTTTGTTGTTCGGAGCTGGTTCTTCTTAGACAAAGAAACTCTCACATTCTCCAAAGTGTACAAAAATTAAAAAAGACAAAAGTGAAAAGTCAAATGATATTAAAACTTTTTTTTTTATGTATACATTTAAAAAAGCAAAATAATTTTAACGTTGATACAAACGAGGAACTTTCGCGGAAACAATTTAAAAACAGGAAGCTACAATGAGTGATTGCATTTTTTTCCCTCTGCTTGATCAGCAAAAAAAAAATTGTAGTCAACAAGTGACTAAAGTTTTTTTTTTTTTTAAGTGTTACTTAAAGCCAGAAGGTTGGAATGTTAAAAAGAGAATAGTTTTGTGTCATGTCTGTAAATAGTTTTCTTCACAATTAAACAATTAAATCAACATTTTTCAAGTGTTCATTCTGTACTTTTTGTCAGGGGTTGTATAGTGAATTGGAAAATTAACATTGTGTTAAAACCACCTCCTGTTCTAAGATGAAGATATTTGATGGCTTAGGTGATCTATTCCATAAACTTAGTTTAATGAAAGAAAAGGGAACAACCTTTAGAGGAAGAATAACATGTTGTTTTACCTGTTGTTCTAAATATAATTCACTATCATACTGATGATTTTTCATGTCAGCCAAGCTTTCTTAATGTTCCAACATGCTTTAAGTTATCATGGAACATCATAAAATATACTTCCACAAGTATATGCATGAGGCGCAATCAATTGAAATCGGGACTTGTGATTTTGCCAAATAACAGAACACAGTGATGACATTTAAAAACTACTTTCATTTTTCTATATAATCCCTGCTACACTATTGAACTTAAACCAGCATTTCACTAGTGCCTGGATAGAAGGTTTTTCCAGTACGCCACAGCATGATTGGGCTTCAGGTCTGAAATGCTGGCTTCCCAGGAACTTTTTTAGTGGCCCAAACAAGTGGAAATTAATAGATGGAGTCTAGTACTGTATGGGAATACCTTCCAGAAACTCCCAGCCAATTTTTTCTAATGTGCAAGTGGTGTTTGTGAATGAATGTGTGTATAGTTCCCACAGACAGATACATAGTTTCACTGCAATGTTTCACTGCGGCTAATAGTCTTATCACCGTACTGTGCTTGAAGTCTTCTGTAAATGTCAATTAGTTTTGTACCTTTTATTCATGAGAAACTTTCTCAAGAAAAATTTCATCAAAAGTCCTAGATTGACTCGAACACCCCTTGTAAAATCTGGAATTTAGAGACCTTTTTCTTCTAAGTCTGTTTAATTATTAAGTAAACCCTCCTCTCTGCCCCCTTGTTTATATAAGCCTTTAAGTGTAGTAGTGCTCTTCATGTCTTTATATACAGTATTGGAATAGTAAGGCCAATTCTTTTGTTTTATCTGTACACTAAAGACGTTTTGGTTTGATATCCAAAGATGAATATGAGATGGTGATTTGGAATCAGCTTTCTTTTTCTGATAATTACTTTACGTTTTAAACAACTTAAAATATTGCTCCTTTCATTTAATCCACACATTTTAATAAAAAATTTTTATTGAAATATATAATTGGTATATATGTTTATACATATAAACATAAATAAACTTGGCAGGGGCACTAAGCAGAGAACACCCTCAACGGGGTGCCAGTCCAGCACAAACGCATATGCCCTGACATATTACATTAGATTTTAGGTAATTTGTAAACACCAATTAGCCTAATCTGCTTGACATTGTACATAGTGAAGGGGATCCACCAAGCACGGGGAGAAAGAGCATACTTTAAAAGAGGTACAAGACCACTGTGCCACGATCAGAAATTCTGATCCATCATATTTATCTTTTAATCAAACCCAAAATGTCTTGAGCGTGTTGCAAAACAGGGAGATCTACAGTATAATCTTGTTGGCAGTCCATTACTCCGTTTCTTCTGTGTGTCTGTAGTTAAGGATGTACATATCTTTCATGGATGTAAGGCAAAGAGAAGTGAGTATGCAGATCATTTGTTATTGTATTTATTTTTACTTTTGGAAATGTGTATATTTCTGTTACTCTTTCTCTCTTCGCAGCCAGAACACCAAAACCAGAAAAACCAATTTCTAGCTCAGGTTAGTGCCCAAAATTTTAAATAAGCACATGAATGATCTTTTACCTGATCACTTATTCAATATGTAATCTGGTGTTTTAGAACCAAAGACAAGAGAAGACCTTTTACACTGTAAGTTTGTGTGGAAAACACACACACTAACATAATCAGAAATATAAAAATGATTTCTGGTATTTGGTCACAATTTCACAATTTCTTGTTATTGTAATTACAGATGCCTGTTACCTTACTTTGGATTCTACAACTGATAATCCAAATCTGCATGTGTACGACAGGGCAGTTGAGTGGATTATGCCTGTTGATCAGGCTCCATCAGAAAGCAGGTGGCCTTATGTGCTGTGCAGAGAACGGCTGACAGGACGCTGTTACTGGGAGGTGGAGTGTAATGGCCTTGGCATTTGTTCAATTGGTCTTTGTCAGGCAAACGAAAGTGCAACACCAAGTCTAAAGATTGGCTTTGGCAGAGACGATCTGTCCTGGGGCCTGGACTGCTTTCAGCTCACGTACATGTACCGTCATGCAGATGAAAACATTCTGATCATGGTCCCCAAGTCAACCAACAAAGTGGGAGTTTTTTTAGATCATAGGGCGGGAATTCTATCCTTTTATAGTATTACTGACACATTGAATCTTCTTCACCGAGTTCATACACACTTCACTCAGCCACTCCACGCTGGCTTTGCACTCTGGGGCAATGGCTGGCTGAGCAGCGCACGTTCAAATTTCTGGACAGGGTGTATGTCTGTTAAACTACTAAACCTATGATTGCTTTTTACCCCGAAATGTTTAGTCAGTATTTACTTAGTGCTCAGAAATGTCCAATGTAAGGACAGAGCGAGCCCGGTGCAGCTCAGCTTAACCTAACTTTACATTTATATAAACAATTTAAATATTATACACGTTTTACTAATATTTAGAAGCACATCTAGGTAAACAATATCTTCCAATCGGTGGTCCTGGAATACCCCTTGCCCTGTTAGGGTTTTCATTTTCCTAAATGCATCTGATTGAAATAATCAGTTATGAATTACATGATGTACATGTGTTAGAGCAGGGAACACACTAAAATGTGCAGGGATGGGCGTTCTCCAGTACCACTATTGTGAATCAGTTAGTTAATTCTGTAGTTTTTTATTCTGTAAAACTGCTTTGCAACAGTGATCATTGTTAAAAGCTCTATACAAATAGAATAGAATTGAATTAAGTAATTATCACTTATCACACTTTTTCTTTTGCCATTTTGCGTTTTTCATCACAGCTTTTTAGATATTTGCTGACACAGTCGTTCACGCTAAAGCAAGATATAGATGTTTTTGTACATCACCCTTCACATGGTTAATGTTGATAATGCTAAGTACTTTGATTATTTGAAAATGGCAATGCAGTTTTGATATGCGAGAGCCTGTAATGTCTATGCAATTGGCCCCCTGGAATAAAACAAAAAAAAATCAAGTTTAGAACTTTTAAAACATCATGGCAAAACCAATTGGTCGGAAAATGATTAACAAGCTACATAAATTTGTTTGTTATAATGCAGTTTTTTTTTTTTTTTTTTTTTTAAAGGGTGTAAAAATGTGGATGAATGATAGAGGTTAATTTCATGCAGACATTTTAAATAAATGCTGAAAAGATGGAATTTTACAAGTACATTCGAAATCACTTCATTCATATTTTAATTCATGTTAATTTAATTCATGTTAATTTTATTGAGATTTCTTATTCTTCAAGGTTTCTTCCAATTGCTATCTTGAAGAGTTTTTTTTCTTGCCACTGTCACCCTCAGCTTGCTCATCAGTTACAGTCTGATAATTTCTTGCCTTCATACTGTGCTTTAGACTATCAGTTGACTTGTGCAGAGAAAGGGTGGGTACAAAGTCAATAGCCCTATTAGTGCTAATGGGTCATTGACGGACAAGACTTTTTAATAGGCCAATTTTAAAATACCAAAAATATGGATATGTTTGCCAATTTTCTAAACATTTGGAATGTAGTGTACACATGCCTTTATAAAGAAAAGTAAAAAAATTGACATTTTAGTGTTTTTTACACTTAAGTTAATAATACATAGCCTTAAAATGTCATCTGGGGAGACCGTAATATATCGCAAAATTCACATTTTTATGTATCATTAAGACTAGTTGAACTCATATCAGTAAGTAGATAAACTGATGAAGAAAGATAAACTTTAGTGCCCTTTCATTTTATGAAAACCATTATTTCACAAGTTTATTCTATAATATCAGAGTCTCCCTCATTATCCAGTTACAATACTGATTTTTACTTCAAAAGCAAAAAAACTGATTTAGCATTTATACAGATATTACACATTCAACAATAGCATACCACTGATTAATATTTGAGGCTAAACTGATAGATATTTGGTTATGAATTTAGTGTAATTATTGCCATTTTTTGGTTACCCCACATGACATATGGTCGCCCCAAATGATAAGGAAACCACAGGTATAAAAATTTCAGTTAAAATGTACACAAAAGAGTTCAAGACGAAAGAAAATTTAACTCTTTTTATTCGAATAACATTTCAAAATTTAAATATAACAAATCAGAAGGACATTAACATTTAAAATTATATAATTATTTTTTGCAACACACATTAAATGCTTAAGAACTTAAGAAGCTAAGTAAAAATCTCTTTTTTGGAACCTTTTTAAATTTATTGGAAAGGGGTGAACACTACTTGCATCTCAATTAACCTTTCAACATTCAAATATCACAAATAATAAGTTTATTTTTCTGGCCCTTTCCTTTTCTTTTCTCATTGAAAGGGCCATATTTCATTCTTGTAATTTGTTGTTGTGTTTATTTCATTTCAATTTGTTAGTTAAGCATTATACATTTAGTCCATTGAGTTTATTAGTTTAAGCACTCAGTATTATACTCGTAAGTTGTATTGTGACATCATTTCATAAGTTCTGTGACATCATCCTACAGTTGTGTAGCTGCATGTCTATCATGCACGTTAGTTGTAAGTTGTTGTTAAGACATGGAAGGATACAGAAAGGTGTGGAGAACACAAGCTTTTGACCGTGATACTGTAAGCTAAAGGATACAGTAAAATAAGTTGTTGTAACTGTAATCTACCGAAGCTACAGAACACAGCAAACGACTTGTCGTGACTACAGTGGATTTATGCAAGAAACTGTAACAACCGTTGTACTTTGATGTTGAAAATAAAACAAGAGACAAAGAAATCAACGGACGTCTGGAGTCGTGAGTAACACTGTGTAACAAGAAAGAAACGCATCAGAACTTGTGAACTTCTTAATTCATGCTTCTCAGCCTGGAGTTGTTTACAGCGTTTCTCAGCTTTCTTTTCTCTATCTTTTCTTTCTGGTGTGGAGGACATTTGTGGATGGAAATCCTCATTTTGCGGTGGAGCATCCACCACCACACATCCCCCTGGACTCTCTTGCTGCCCCTCCACTGCTTCTACACCTGCTGGATCTGGCAAAGTGTTCTTTATGGATTGAGGCGTCAGGTCCAACATTGCCTTCTCCATCTTTCTTCTCTCCCTGTATCCTCTGGATGCAGCCTTCCACTTGTTTCTCAGATTATTCCTCTCCCTCTCTGATAACTCATCTGACTTCACATATGGAATCTTCCCCTCATGCTTTCTTTTTTGGTAGCTGAAACAATAGTGTACAGAGTTGTTCATCAACAACAAGATAAACATTCTACACCTGTGCTCTTTCCTCTTTATCCTGAACCTACTCTCTTTAGAGAACAGCTGTTTCGTTGACCAATGTTTAACAGCTCATTGTAGCATACAGTCTAAACTGTTTATTTGATCTACCCTGGTCTCCTACTTTCTGTAGCTCTATTGACTCTAGCTCACTGCTACAAAAGCTCTTACTTCTTTACCTCTCTCTTTTCCTTGCATGATACTCTGCTCTTGCTGCAGGGTCGGAGTTGACTTTCTGTCTATGACGAGCAGTCTTCTCTTTGCTTGTTAATCGTGCCATATAGGAAATAGGTAAAATAGGTTAAAACTTGTTTTAAATGACTAATTCATGTATAGTCACATAAATAGAATGTCATTGTGTAGTTGTTTTTGTTTTTAAACAAAAAAAAAAAAGATAAAATATACAAATAATGATGCTTAAACAATTAACTCTATGCATATAATTGATGTATAGAATATGAAAACTACAAATATAGGACATACAGGGGTGTGAAAAACTATTTGCCCCCTTCCTGATTTCTTATTCTTTTGCATGTTTGTCACACTTAAATGTTTCTGCTCATCAAAAACCGTTAACTATTAGTCAAAGATAACATAATTGAACACAAAATGCAGTTTTTAAATGAAGGTTTACGTTATTAAGGGAGACAAAAAAACTCCAAATCTACATGGCCCTGTGTGAAAAAGTGATTGCCCCCCTTGTTAAAAAATAACTTAACTGTGGTTTATAACACCTGAGTTCAATTTCTGTAGTCACCCCCAGGCCTCATTACTGCCACACCTGTTTCAATCAAGAAATCACTTAAATAGGAGCTACCTGACACAGAGAAGTAGACCAAAAGCACCTCAAAAGCTAGACATCATGCCAAGATCCAAAGAATTCAGGAACAAATGAGAACAAAAGTAATTGAGATCTATCAGTCTGGTAAAGGTTATAAAGCCATTTCTAAAGCTTTGGGACTCCAGTGAACCACAGTGAGAGCCATTATCCACAAATGGCAAAAACATGGAACAGTGGTGAACCTTCCCATGAGTGGCCAGCCGACCAAAATTACCTCAAGAGCGCAGAGACAACTCATCCGAAAGGCCACAAAAGACCCCAGGACAACATCTAAAGAACTGCAGGCCTCACTTGCCTCAATTAAGGTCAGTGTTCACGACTCCACCATAAGAAAGAGACTGGGCAAAAACGGCCTGCATGGCAGATTTCCAAGGCGCAACCCACTTTTAAGCAAAAAGAACATTAAGGCTCGTCTCAATTTTGCTAAAAAACATCTCAATGATTGCCAAGACTTTTGGGAAAATACCTTGTGGACCGACGAGACAAAAGTTGAACTTTTTGGAAGGTGCGTGTCCCGTTACATCTGGCGTAAAAGTAACACCGCATTTCAGAAAAAGAACATCATACCAACAGTAAAATATGGTGGTGGTAGTGTGATGATCTGGGGTTGTTTTGCTGCTTCAGGACCTGGAAGGCTTGCTGTGATAGATGGAACCATGAATTCTACTGTCTACCAAAAAATCCTGAAGAACAATGTCTGGCCATCTGTTCATCAACTCAAGCTGAAGCGATCTTGGGTGCTGCAGCAGGACAATGACCCAAAACACACCAGCAAATCCACCTCTGAATGGCTGAAGAAAAACAAAATGAAGACTTTGGAGTGGCCTAGTCAAAGTCCTGACCTGAATCCTATTGGGATGTTGTGGCATGACCTTAAAAAGGCGGTTCATGCTAGAAAACCCTCAAATAAAGCTGAATTACAACAATTCTGCAAAGATGAGTGGGCCAAAATTCCTCCAGAGCGCTGTAAAAGACTCATTGCAAATTATCGCAAACGCTTGATTGCAGTTATTGCTGCTAAGGGTGGCCCAACCAGTTATTAGGTTCAGGGGGCAATTACTTTTTCACACAGGGCCATATAGGTTTGGATTTTTTTTTCTCCCTAAATAATAAAAACCATCATTTAAAAACTGCATTTTGTGTTTACGTGTGTTATCTTTGACTAATAGTTAAATGTGTTTGATGATCAGAAACATTGTATGTGACAAACATGCAAAAGAATAAGAAATCAGGAAGGGTGCAAATAGTTTTTCACACCACTGTATATCTATTATTTAAAACACTCAGCAGTGGTCGCCCCACATGATGTTTTCAAGTTTACTCAAGTATAACAGGCTAACAGCTAGCCTCAGAAACCAAACTAGCTTCTTCTAGTGACAAAGCACTATCAAATGTATTATCAAAATATAGATTTGTGTGAAAAAAATTATAATTCACAGTTTTGGGGTGGTCGCCCCACATGATGACCAAAAGTGACTACGACATTACAGCAGTTAAAAAACAGCTTTTTCTTACTATATGAAAGAGACTGATTTACCTTACAGTTGTTTCCAGGGGGTCTTCACTTGTGTCTGGTTGATGCAGTATCCCATCCTTGAGATGTTTTTCAAAATAAAAGTCCCAAAATTGTGGTTTGTTGATGGTCGCCCCGGATGATATGGATAGAATCAACATAATTCGGACAACATGAGTTTGTATATCATGACAGAAATATATGTGCAAATGATTTATAGTTTTGTCAATGGATGTAAAACATGTTTGAAATTATGCCAACTAGGAAAAGTGATGTATTTAAGTTGATTTAAAGTGTTTTCAAACCACTTGTCCTAACCAAAGTCAAGGCCGGACGGTCGCCCCATCTGAGGTTTTGGCACTTCGGATAGCAGAAAAATGTTGAAAAACTTAAAAATTTGGAGAAGTTAGAGTGGTTTAGTAGGTAAAGAAGGTATAACAAGTAAATGAGAAATTTTTATGTATTTTTTAGTTTTTTCTGCAAAATAAAATTAACCCGGACAGAAAAAGGGGGAGTCACGTCATTGACCTTAATACATCTACAGTAATCCATATTATACAGTAGTAAGAAACACTCAGTTAGATAAAGGAAAAGACAGTCCATCAATACTTTAAGAAATGGTCAGTCAATCTGAAAAAATTCAAGAACTTGGACTTTTGAACCATCAAACGCTGTCATAAAACTGGCTCTCGTAAGGACAATTCCAGGAAAGGAAATTAAGACTGCTGCAGAGGAGAAGTTTATTAGAATGACCAGCCTCAAAAATCTGCCGATTTACAGTTAGTGTTTTATCAGCTTCCAGTTCAGATTATCTAAAAGGCGAATTAATGTTTTTTAACTGAAGTGGGTGTGATAGTGCAGGCAAAACACAAAAATGTGTAGAAATTTGGGAACCGCTAATCTAGGATGTCCCAGTATGATTTAAGATTTCCCATCACTAAAACAGAGACCTGTTTGATAATGCCCCTGGTTCACACAGTGAGGTCCATGATGATATGATTTGCCAAGGTTGGTGTAAAAGCACCTATGATAGATAGAGTAGATAGATAAAGAAAGAGAGAGCTGTTGCTAACTGAATGTGCAGTCTGTGTGTTTACGCTCTAACCTGTAGGGGGCAGCATAGGACTGTTCTTTTTGTGATAGATATTGATACACGTAAATATTTACTTGTAAATTTAGCTATACAGTTATAGTGTCGGAAATTGTGTATTTTATTTTGTGTGTGTGTGTATGTGTATATATATATATATATATATATATATATATATGTATATATATATACACACACAAAATAATATATATATATATATATATATATATATATATATATATATATATATATACACACACAAAATAATATATATATATATATATATATATATATATATATATATATATATATATATAAAAATTAGTTGAGGGCGTATTGTCTTGAAAAACTCAATATCCCGTGATTCATGAGGTCAGCGCGTCACACCGGAAGCTTTCTGAAGGATATTTCAGCGGTTGGTTTTGCGAGGACGTCGACTCCAAGTTGCTAGCTGTTAGTTAAAGCGACTCGTTAAAACGTGAGTATATAATATTATGCGTTTATTCTGTTTGTTCGAATCAGAGCAGTTGTAATATAAGCCGAGCAGGACAGCCTTTTTGCACACATAGTTTAAAAGATATTTAACTTTAGCTCAGTGTATTTAGCGTAAACTGCAGGGCTCCTGTTTCATAGCTGCTTCAGCGGTGTGTAAAGTGTTTTCGGTCATGAACTCTACTACAGTTGTTGTTTTTAAGCAGGTATGTGTATGGCAGAAACAAGAGTTTCCCTTTTGGTTATTAAGTGTCAAGGGTTTGTGCACTGACAGGCGCTGGTGATGGCTGTGGACTGGGCTGGATATGGATATGCAGCTCTCGTGGCGTCTGGAGGAGTCCTTGGTTATGTCAAAGCAGGTCTTTTTTTTAATCTTTATACAATATAATAAACGCAATCTATTACATTTAATGTATGCTTTATTCAGTTATTTGTTTGATTTAGTTTTTTACATGAAAAATGGTATTCAATGTTTCTCTTTCTGCAGGCAGTGTCCCTTCTTTAGCAGCTGGACTGCTGTTTGGAGGTCTAGCAGGTTTTGGTGCCTACCAGATATCACAAAATCCCCAGAATATTTGGGTGTCTTTAGGTTGGTATTTATAGTCATTTATGCATTTGTATAATAATCACATCAAATCATTCTGGGGTGGGGGGAAACTTCGATAATTAACGAACAATTCATGATAGAGCTTGTTATAGAAAAATAATCATGTGATCTGGTCAGATGCTAGGTGTTTTTCACTCAAATGTTAATCAATTTCCAATATTAGCCTTATATCATAGCATGTTTTCTTATTTTGTTTCAAGACAACAAGACAAGTTATGTCACAAAGACATTGGAAAACCTTTTGTCTAAAAACTTATAACCTTTTAAGGGTAGGGTGGGGAGGGCACTTTTTTTAACAAAAACATTTTCAAATTTATTGTACAGACTGATGACATCAAGGTTTATTGTATAAAGTTGTACTATGTTGTATAAAATTGTATTATGTTGATCAACAAAGTATATATTATCCCTGCTCTCGTTCCCCACTTTAATTGAACAGGTGAGTAATACTCCCAATTCTATGAGGGGGTGAGCAGGGATGATATATTCTTTGTTGACCAACATAATACAATTTTACAGTCTCCACCATTAACACGTGACATAAACAAAACACATAAACTCTTTCATGTCCACTACAGGAGGTAATTTAAAATAAGTTAAGGATAGGTATTGGAAAGTGCCCTTGAAGTAAATTTAGGACAGATTAACTAGACAGTGAGAAGACAATCTAGAATAATTAATATTTTTTAACAGACCAACAACAACATTTAGTTTATGCAAAGAGTTTATGGCAATATTTACCTTTTTTGACCAGATTCTGACTGGTGGCAGCCCATTCTTGCATTATCAATGCTTCATCAGAATTTGTGGTTTTCTGTTTGTCCACCCACCTCTTGAGGATTAACCTGGGAAGTTTCCTGTCCGTAGACCCAGAATGTTGATGTTTTGTTGTTGAGCCACTTAGTTATCACTTTTGCCTCATGATAAGGTGGTCCATCATGCTGTACAAGGCATTGTTGGTCCCAAACTGTTCTTGGATGGTTGTAGAAGTTACTCTTACTTAAGGGATGTCCTTGAACAATTCATTATTCATGGCTGTAAATATAAATGGCCTCAGGATGCTCAATTATGTGAAGTCTAGCTAAAAAGCCTTATTTTTTTTTATTTTTAGCATTTTTCATTAGACATATCCCTGTCAACAGTCAAGAGCCTATTTAACTTTGTCAGGGAACTGTTTACAATAAGTTGAATACTGTCAGACAATCTGGAATAATTTATAAAGCAATAAAGTAATACTGAAATTAAGAAAATCTATGGATATGAAATGTGGAACTCTAATACTTTAATTTTTTTTTAATGACTGAACTGCATTTATTAGAGACATCCTTTACTGCATATTTATGATTATCATGTTTGTTGGCTAGCTACATCAGGCACCTTGGCTGCTCTCATGGGGAGACGATTTTACAACTCAAGAAAAATGATGCCTGCTGGAATAGTGGCTGGGGCAAGGTAATTAATGTTCACACTTGACAGACTGGAGGTTGTGATTACAGGGCTTTCAAAAATATTCACATTTTACTCACATTATCCTTTAATAATCACAGAATTCTACAGCAGATAAGATTCTGTTTAAACATATTCTTACACTAAAGGGTCCTTTGCTAGTTATACTAATTATGTGGCTGTGGGCATGACGTGTCCTGTCTCATTCATAGGTGTGTGTGTGTGTGTGTGTGTGTGTGTGTGTGTGTGTGTGGTTTTACAGTATTCTGATGTTGGCGAAGCTTGGTATTGGAGTCTTGCAGAAGCCTCAAGATTCATAAACAGTGCTGCAAAAAATATTTTGTGCTTTACCTGTACAGCTTTTAAAATAATTTGACATAACAGGTGTCATTTTCTAGAAAATGTTTAATAAATAAAAATTTAAGCAAATGTAAATTCTGCATTTCCATTTTAATTCACATGATTAATTATATTTTAAAATACTTATAAAACTCTTTTAACAAAGCTAAAAACCAGATTATTTAGATTTTTTACAAATCTAGTGTGGATCCTACATTTTAAAAAAAAAAGAAATGAAAAAAGGGCAGGTTGTTATTGGATAATAGCAGATTTTCAGCTGTGTCTGTGTTGGTTGTTATTATTATTCAATGGCATAGCATTTCACCATTTTCAAAAGCCTTGGTAATCCTATTCAAAGATATCAATAGCTGAAGTATTGCTGGACTAGAAAGGCTTTTCAGTTTAACTGTATACCAGTCATTAAAATGCCCCAAACTGACTTCCTCAACAAATAGTAATTTTGTGTGTTCTGCATTAATCAAGAAAATAAATAAAGTATTAATATAATTTCAAGATATTTTACACAAGCATGACCTCCTTGTAGTTATGTAATAAAACTAGGATCTGGTTTAGAATGAACAGCTCAATACTAAATCAAGGAATTTAGTCCATTGACAGTTAAAAAAAAAAAAGAAAAGTTTTGATCCAGGTTGAAAATCTTTCTACAAAGCAATTTTGAGACGGAGATGTCTGCCACCTTTGCATTGAGGTAAGCAAAAAAATTGAGACAGTGAAGATTTGAAGATGTGCTACCGATGACTTCCATACTTTGCTGCCCAGTCCACTCGACCATGGACAGGTTGGACAGGAGCAGCATGAGGGACAATACTGCCAGAGTTCTTCCCCAGGACTGAGTAGCTTGTACCTTTGACTTGAGGTCTTTTTTTCCGTCCATCGGCATCTGAGGACCATTTCAAGAATGTTATATACATATGTCATAATATAAGAATGTGTATGTATGCGTGTGTATATCTATCTATCTATCTATCTATCTGTATGTATATATATATATATATATATATATATATAAAGAACATAGCCTATAAGTTTGCTTTATGAAAAAATTTCATTTTGTTATTGTATGTGATTTCACTCTCACAGCAGGAACAAAATTGGTTAGAATTGCCTAAATGAACTGTATGGCCTTAGGCGTTACCTTCAGGACTTGCATTTAATAAGATGGAAGCAGTAGGTTTTGTAGTTATATATTTTATTGTGCCAGTTTTAGAATCAGCAGTGTTGGAGAGATCAACTAAAAGAAAAACAATGTAGAGGTAGAGAATAGGAGAGCATGAAAAAGCAAAGCGAAGACTTGATCAATTCAGTTAAGGCTGCAAGCCAGGGGAAATATTCTGTTTAGCTATTGCCTTTCCAGCTTATTGTATATTAAGTGATTTGCTGATTTAATCTCTGCCTTGAAACTATATATTTGCATGGAAAATTAAATTTAATGCATGTGAGGTGAATGAGAAGCTTAACCAAGATCAGGGGGGGAAAAAATTATCAAAGATTCACATTAGTACATACGTGTTTGCTGGTTTCCACTTGGTGCAAGCTGTATCCTTTGGCCAACTGATCCAACCTCTTTCTTCTGGAAAGATGGAATATAACCTCCAGAAAGTTTATATGTAGTGGTAACAAAGTTTCCTAAAAGCCAACGTCACACTGTTACAAAAAAATCCATGAACGACTTTAACAACATATATACCAGTTTATCTACAGAGACTCTCACTTGCACAAGCTCGCACACACACAAACACAAAATAAAAAATGCTTTACACATGCACACATTGTAACAGTGTATATGGACGCACGAATGGTAACTATATGAGTGATGCACGTGCACTGAGCTCAAGCATGGGAGCCGATTACCCTCAATACTGCTCGTATTTCAAGACCTTGGTCGTTTCCCGAGTTAAAATTTATTTTTAATTTTTGCTCGTCTTGCGAAACACTTACAGACCAAGATACTTGCAATCCAAGGTTTCACTTTATATTTTTTTGTGTGTGTTTGCCAACATGGGGGTAACATTACATGATGTGACAAATCTCCAGGAGCGAGAACATTCTTTGATCTGTCAACTCCATGAGAGCAAATTAACAAAAATGTGGAAACTAGCTATATAGTCAAGATTCATGATCAAGATTCAAAGAACCATATTAATCCCAGAGGGAAATTGCTTATGCTAGGTTACAGTTGCTCACAGTTGTTATCTAAGGAAAGGTAATAAATAATCATATAATTCACATAATCATATAATCAATCCTAAAGTCCTAAAACAGTAAGTACAAAAATATGACTCAAGAGCATTTGTAAATATTGCACAGTAATCTAGTATATGTATGTAATATTGTATTATTATATGTTATATTGTATTACATATTTTATTGGGAAGTAGTATTGCAATTATCATATCATACAAATATTATTGATTACGCTCACACCAGGTAACAAAGTCATCCACTACAGATAGGTACTCTGAGGTGTCACCATCCTTTATACATTCACCAACCACGGAGTTGTTAGAGAACTTCTGCAGATTGCATGACTCATCCATATCTAAAGTCAGATGTATAAAAGGTGAAAAAAAACGGAGACATACAGTCCCCTGGGGAGCTCCGGTGTTGCACACTAAAAAATGCTGGGTAATTTTTTTCTACCCAAACGCTGGGTTGCTGCTGTTGGGTCATTTTTCTGGGTTATTTACAGAGAATTATGTAGTTTTGTGTAACCCAGCTGCTGTGTTAAAGTTTGGTTGTCCCCTCCCGCAAAGTTCACGGGTGTATTCAGCGGCTGTCAGCTTTGTCTTCTCTTTTGAGCTCCCTCACCGCTGATGACAGTTCATCCTCCTTAAGCATTTAAGAGGTCTGTATACACATGTTCACTCACCTAAGTAACATACATTAGAGGTATAAAGCTAATGAGCCAGACAATGAAGCTGTGGGAAAGAGTAGTGGAAGCTAGGTTAAGGGCAGAGGTGAGCATTTGTGAGCAGCAATATGGTTTTATGCCTAGAAAGAGTACATCAGATGCAGTATTTGCTTTGAGAATGCTGGCGGAGAAGTACAGAGAAGGTAACAGGGAGTTGCATTGTGTCTTTTTAGATTTAGAGAAAGCGTATGACAGGGTGCCAAGAGAGGAGCTGTGGTATTGTATGAGGAAGTCTGGAGTGGCAGAGAAGTATGTTAGAGTGGTGCAGGACATGTATGAGAGCTGTAAGACAGTGGTAAGATGTGCTGTAGGTGTGACAGAAGAGTTTAAGGTGGAGGTGGGTCTGCATCAAGGATCTAAGCCCCTTTTTGTTTGCTCTGGTGATGGACAGGATGACAGATGAGGTAAGACAGGAGTCCCCATGGACTATGATGTTTGCAGATGACATTGTGCTCTGTAGCGAGAGCAGGGAACAGGTGGATTAAAATTTGGAGAGGTGGAGGTATGCTCTGGAAAGCAGAGGAATGAAGGTTAGCCGCAGCAAGACGGAATACATGTGTGTAAATGAGAGGGACCCAGGAGGATCGGTGAGGCTACAGGGAGCAGAGGTAAAGAAGGTGCAGGATTTTAAGTACTTAGGGTCAACGGTCCAGAGCAACGGAGAGTGTGAAAAGGAGGTGAAGAGGCGGGTACAGGCAGGTTGGAATGGGTGGAGAAAAGTGTCAGGTGTGTTGTGCGATAAAAGAATATCAGCGAGAATGAAAGGAAAGGTGTACAGGACAGTGGTGAGACCAGCGATGCTCTACGGCTTAGAGACAGTGGCGCTGAAGAAAAGACAGGAGGCAGAGTTGGAGGTAGCAGAGCTGAAGATGTTGAGGTTCTCTTTGGAAGTGACAAGGATGGATAGGATCAAGAATGAGTTTATCAGAGGGACAACCCACGTTAGATGTTTTGGAGATAAAGTCAGAGAGGCCAGATTGAGGTGGTTTGGGCATGTTCAGAGGAGAGATTGTGAATATATCGGTAGAAGGATGCTGAGGTTGGAACTGCCAGGCAGGAGGTCTAGAGGAAGACCAAAGAGGAGATTTATGGATGCAGTGAGAGAGGACATGAAGTTAGTTGGTGTGAGAGAAGAGGATGCAGAGGATAGGGTTAGATGGAGGCAGATGATTCGCTGTGGCGACCCCTGAAAGGGAACAGCCGAAAGACAAAGAAGAAGACTCACCTAAGTAACATATAACTGAAAAATTACCACTATATGTAACATTTATTACTGTTACCGTGTTATGGTTACACTCAAACTTTCAGGCTGGTCTGAGGTATGATAATTTAGCTGACAATAGCTGCTAGATAGCCAAAGAACCCCAACTGTGTATGAAAGAAACAGCTAAGATGTCTGAGCTTTTTAGCTTTCTTTGTAGAATGCTTACAGGGTGTACGAAGATGGTGAAGTGTTAACTGTAGTGCTAGCATGATGCTAGCATTTAGTTAGGTTGCTAGCTTTAGCAACCACATTAACTAGTCTGACTTAAAAAATATATATTTAGGAGCTTTATCCTAAAAGCCATGCTTATTTTGCTGTTTTATTTTTGGTAGTAGCTGTCTCCATGTTTTTGTTTCAGGTTATCCATACCCTAGCTTTGTCATTTTTTTTATTTAGTATCAATCCTATTACATGCTAAATTGATAGGCTTATTCAGTTGAATTTTTGCTATTCAACTAAATTTTTACTTTCCTTCATTTCTTTCTTTTTAGGGTTGGGACCAACATAGTGGAGTACCTCCAGCAGGCTGAAGTGTCAAGACCATACCCCTACATCCTGAGGTTGGGAAATAATGACCAGCACTGCTCTCAGGCATACGTCATTCTGGTGGGACAGGCTCTAGAGCAATGCACACTACTTGGGGCAGTTGATGTGTGCTTTAAGGCATTTTATATTTTTAAAATTAACTTCAAAGCAGTGTGCTCAGGACTTTTTGTGAATTTGCTATGAAATAGCGAGGCCTACTTGAAAAGTCATAGACAGTGTTTGTATGTTAAAATAACCCCAGGGCTGGATAGTTTTGTTCTGAAGAAAATAATTCTGAAGTCACAGAGGGATCCTGCTCTGTAGAAGCTGCCTCAGCCTATTTGTGCAATTAATTCATTCTGCTCTTGTGAGTAATAGTATACAGTAGTAATGATGTCGCTGTTGATTATCTGCTCTTGTGCTTTTGAAAAATAAATGTTTTTTCTATGAACATTTAATAGGATGTTGTTTATTGCATATATGTATGGTTTGCGAAACTTGGAAGTTTTTTGTAATAGACCAGTATATCAAAGTAATTTAACTGTTTAATAGACATGGGTAGTTTTTATTTATTTATTTATTTATTTATTTTTATACAGATTCACTGTAAAACATGAAAATAATAAAAACCTAATTGTGAGGTAGAATCAACCCAACATTCCAGTTAAAATGAATCAACATCTGGGTAGAACATTTGACCAATTTATGTGGTAGAATTAACCCAGCATTATAGTTAAATATGACCTAGCATTTGGGTTGAATATTTAACGTATATACATGTATACATATATACACTCACCTAAAGGATTATTAGGAACACCTGTTCAATTTCTCATTAATGCAATTATCTAATCAACCAATCACATGGCAGTTGCTTCAATGCATTTAGGGGTGTGGTCCTGGTTAAGACAATCTCCTGAACTCCAAACTGAATGTCAGAATGGGAAAGAAAGGTGATTTAAGCAATTTTAAGCGTGGCATGGTTGTTGGTGCCAGACGGGCCGGTCTGAGTATTTTACAATCTGCTTAGTTACTGGGATTTTCACGCACAACCATTTTTAGGGTTTACAAAGAATGATGTGAAAAGGGAAAAACATCCAGTATGCAGCAGTCCTGTGGGCGAAAATGCCTTGTTGATGCTAGAGGTCAGAGGAGAATGGGCCAACTGATTCAAGCTGATAAAAGAACAACTTTGACTTAAATAACCACTCGTTACAACCGAGGTATGCAGCAAAGCATTTGTGAAGCCACAACACGCACAACCTTGAGGCGGATGGGCTACAGCAGAAGCAGAAGACCCCACTGGGTACCACTCATCTCCACTACAAATAGGAAAAAGAGGCTACAATTTGCACAAGCTCACCAAAATTGGACAGTTGAAGACTGGAAAAACGTTGCCTGGTCTGAGTTCAAATGGTAGAGTCAGAACAGAATAAGAACATGGATCCATTATGCCTTGTTACCACTGTGCAGGCTGGTGGTGGTGGTGTAATGGTGTGGGAATGTTTTCTTGGCACACTTTAGGCCCCTTAGTGCCAATTGGGCATCGTTTAAATGCCACGGGCTACCTGAGCATTGTTTCTGACCATGTCCATTCCTTTATGACCACCATGTAACCATCCTCTAATGGCTAATTCCAGCAGGATAATGCACCATGTCACAAAGCTCGAATCATTTCAAATTGGTTTCTTGAACATGACAATGAGTTCACTGTACTAAAATGGCCCCCACAGTCACCAGCTCTCAACCCAGTAGAGCATCTTTGGGATGTGGTGGAACGGGAGGTTCGTGCCCTGGATGTGCATCCCACAAATCTCCATCAACTGCAATATGATATCCTATCAATATGGGCCAACATTTCGAAAGAATGCTTTCAGCATCTTTCAGAATCAATGCCACATAGAATTAAGGCAGTTCTGAAGGTGAAAGGGGGTCAAACACCGTATTAGTATAGTGTTCCTAATAATCCTTTAGGTGAGTGTGTGTGTATATATGTATATATATATATATATATATATATATATATATATATATACACTCAACAAAAATATAAATGCAACACCTTTGTTTCTGCTCCGATTTTTCATGAGATGGACTTAAAGATCCAAAATTCATTCCAGATACACAATATTACCATTTCTCTCAAACATTGTTTACAAATCAGTCTAAATGTGTGATAGTGAGCACTTCTGCTTTGCTGAGATAATCCATCCCACCTCACAGGTGTGCCACATCAAGATGCTGATCTGACATCATGAGTAGTGCACAGGTGTACCTTATACTGCCCACAATAAAAGGCTACCCTGGAATGTGCAGTTTTGTCTCACAGCAAAATGCCACAAGCATTGAGGGAGCGTGCAATTGGCATGCTGACAGTAGGAATGTCAACCAGATCTGTTGCTCGTGCATTGAATGTTCATTTATCCACCATAAGTTGTTTCCAAAGGCGTTTCAGAGAATATGGCAGTACATCCAACCGGCCTCACAACCGCAGACCACGTGTAACCACACCAGCCCAGGACCTCCACATCCAGCAGGTTCACCTCCAAGATCGTCTGAGACCAGCCACTCAGACAGCTGCTGAAACAATTGGTTTGCATAACCAAACAATTTCTGCACAAACTGTCAGAAATCGTCTCAGGGAAGCTCAACTGCATGCTCGTCGTCCTTATCGGGGTCTTGACCTGACTCCAGCTTGTCGCCGTAACAGACTTGAGTGGGCAAATGCTCACATTCGATGGCGTCTGGCACGTTGGAGAGGCGTCCTCTTCACGGATGAATCTCGGTTTACATTGTTCAGGGTAGATGGCAGTATAAGGTACACCTGTGCACTACTCATGATGTCAGATCAGCATCTTGATGTGGCACACCTGTGAGGTGGGATGGATTATCTCAGCAAAGCAGAAGTGCTCACTATCACACATTTAGACTAATTTGTGAACAATGTTTGAGAGAAATGGTAATATTGTGTATCTGGAATGAATTTTAGATTTTTAAGTCCATCTCATGAAAAATCGGAGCAGAAACAAAGGCGTTGCGTTTATATTTTTGTTGAGTGTATATATATATATATATATATATATGTTGCGTTCTTCACCGCTAGGAAGGAACTTGGAGAGACGAGTGAGCTTCCTTGCTGCCCAATGCAAATGGCTGGGAGTACTTTATTAAGCACGCAGTTATTCAATGAGCAACACCTTCACAATAGAACCACATCCAATTTAGCCTTAGCATAAATCAGAACACATTCAATAGAACACACACCTAACACCAACACACAAAACATGGCCGAAGCCACTAAACCCCACCCCCATGTTGCACCAACAACCATGCCATGCTCAAAATTGCTTAAATCACCTTTCTTTCCCATTCTGACATTCAGTTTGGAGTTCAGGAGATTGTCTTGACCAGGACCACACCCCTAAATACATTGAAGCAACTGCCATGTGATTGGTTGATTAGATAATTGCATTAATGAGAAATTGAACAGGTGTTCCTAATAATCCTTTAGGTGAGTGTACTGTACAATGTATATTCATAAGAAATAAAGGCTGTAAATTGCTGCAGAGTTTAAAGCATATACTGTATAAGTGTTCAAAAACTGCTTTGCTTTAGTCATATGTTATTTTTGACTTAGGAAACTCACATTTCATTAGTCTGTGGTAGTTGTATGGTAAGATTGTGCTTTACCAGGGTATGTCTGTAGTGATTCACTTCCTGCATGGGCTACAAAAACTTTGAACATACTCTCCAAATTTGCATCACTGTGCCATCTCTTCATGACCCTTAAGTTTGCGTCAGCCTATCGTTGGTCATATATAACTTCTTCTGTGTATTTTTCTATATTTAGTAATATTTGATCATAAGCACTGTAGTGACAGTGTCACATGAAACCAAGGAGCTTTATGCTGCAGGATGGTATCATGGGTAAGTGAAAACTTTAAAAGTTTAAGTTTTTTTGGAATTTCTGTTGATAATTGTGATAAGTTGTAAATTTTATTTATTTTATGTTTATGGCTTATAAAATCAGATTTCAAAATCTTGGTAAGCACAGTTTCAAAACCCACACTGATTTGTTAAAAAAAATGTGGAAAAGTGGGAACTGTAGTTACCCTAACACAAAAGCTTACCTGCAGTAACTCGGGTAAATGGGGCTCCACTGATCGGAGCAAGTGGTTTCTTTTGATGTATTGACCAGTTGTCCCACAGGTCCCTTTGGGCCTCCTTTTCCACAGTTGATGGGGAGCTTTTACTAATCAAACCTAAAATAAAGGTTTAAAAGTAGTGCTTATATTACTTCCCCTTACACTGAAATAACATGATAATCCTGTCTGTTTTACTTCTTTATATTGCAGGTTAGTAATGTAACTATTACAGTAATTGCAATAATTAGTAAGTATTACAATAATTTTGGTCAGGGTTGTAATGGATTTCGAGCCGATTCTAGGGACAAGGGTTACTCCTGTCCATCCTTGCAGGAGTATATCCTAGACAGGACACCAATCCTTCTGTGCATCACACACTTGAACTCATAGGGGCTAAATTAGTGTCACAAATCCGGAGACCAGCATGTTTTAGAACGTGGGAAGCATTCCAAACCCACATTAAATAACATTTCATTAGGAAATGAATTGGCACAAACATATAGCAGACCTACCAGGCAGGTATCTTGATTGCTGCAAGTAATGCTGTCGGGCTGAGCGGGTGCTTTGCAGACTGGAGTTCATTTTGATGCTACTTGGTAGCTTTGTAACGTTGCTGAAAGTGTAAATAGGCTTTTGGTCTTTTGACCTAAATACGTTTGTCATTAGAAACAGAAAAATCAGCAGAATCGAAAGAACAAAACTCCATCTTAATAAAACATTTTACCAATCTTAAATAGCCACTTCACTGTAAAGTCCAAATGAAAAAGTCACTAACTCAGACATGAACTCATTGATGGGTCTGTCCTCTTCTGCTCCCATGCTGTTTTTTTTTGAGTTAGATGCAGCTGTGTCTGAGGGATCTGACTCGTCCCAGCTGTCAGAGAGTTTGGTCTGTCCCCAGCGTCTCCGCCCACTTTTCATTCCTATTAGGCTATTCTCGTTTCCCACAGGCCTCTTGGAAAATACAACCACAAATTTAGTACTATTTAGTTTGTAAAATTTAGTTTGACGTGTTTGCTGCGCAGTACATCTTAAAAGATTATATTGTGATTTTTCCCCCATATTTTACTTTAAAAATGACACTCATATATAGTTGTGTATATTAAATGCACATTAAGGAAAATATGTCAAGCCTTTTTTTTAAGGATTAGTGCTTATAGCTTATGAAAATCAAAAATCCAGAATCTCAAATCATTAGAATACCCCCCTTAAGTTTTAGAAAATTACTATTTATACAGCAAACACACAGTGTATTTATTGGTCAAATAAAGTACACACCACCACAATCATGGTGAAGACTTATGACTTGACATCTGTTCACAATAAGGGTAAGACAAATGGTGATCAGTGAAAGGACTGGCTGGTAGAGTGCTCTATCGAAGCATATTTATGGAAAGAAGGGAAAATCAATGTCTCCGAGACTGAAGTGGAGAAGCACAGAATCCAAGTTGTTTGATATCCGGTGTAAAATTTCCAGAGTCAGTGATGATTTGGTGTGCTATGTCATCTGCTGCTTTTTATTAAGCTTACAGTCAATGCAGCCCTCTAACAAGATTTTAGAGCACTTCATTCTTCAAACTGCTAACAAGCTTTATGGAGATGTCAGTTTATTTTTTCAGCAGGAGAGTGTACCTTCCCACAGTGCCAAAACTACCACTTTGCTGACCATTATATATTACTGTGTTGAGTGGCCAGCCAACTTACCTAACCTGAAGCTCATAGAGAATCTGTGGGGTATTTTCAAGGGGAACACCCCACCCAACAGTAGGAGCTGAAGGCTGCTATCAAAGCAATCTGGTCTGCCACAGGCTGATAACCGTCATGTCATTGTGCATTGTTGCAGTAATCCATGCCACAAGATTCCCAAATAAGTACTGAATGCATAAATTAACATAATTTTTTAGAAGCTGTACATTTTTGTATTGTAAATCATAGGAATTATATTATTTTGAGAACCATTTTTGGATTTTTTATTTTCATAATCATTGAAATTAAAACAAAAAAATAGCTTGAAATATTGTACTCTGTGTGCTGAATCTGGATTTTTTGCATTAAAGTATGAAAAAAAGTTTTTGTGACATATTTTAGTTGCACAGTATAAAGTCAGGACCATAAGTTCTGAATATTAATATTATATTTCTGTTCATAAGTTTTTTCATTAATTAGAACAATGACCCAATATTTTTGCCTCCATATCCCTCCAAAATGCATTTAAATTAAAATTCACCTTCAGCTTAAATTCCAGTGCTTTGATTTATACAGTAGCTACTTTTTGTATAGCCTATTTTCACAGAAAATAATTGGTCAACTAAGAAATAATTAGACAACCGATTGATAAGCAGGTTAATGCTCACCCGTGGCCTGTTTCTTATTATTTTATGATTAGTTATGGAAAAAAAGATGTTTCCAAGTGTTAATGGTGATTGGTATGTGCATGAGCACTTTCAATATATATATATATATATATATACCGTTCAAAAGTTTGGGGTCACTTGCAAATTTCTATGTTTTTGTTAAGTGATTTATTTTTCACATTCTACAAACCGGATTCCAAAAAAGTTGGGACACTATACAAATCGTGAATAAAAACTGAATGCAATGATGTGGAGGTGCCAACTACTAATATTTTATTAATAATAGAACATAAATCACGGAACAAAAGTTTAAACTGAGAAAATTTATCATTTTAAGGGGTAAAAATATGTTGATTCAAAAGGCCATTTTCTTATCTCCCCTTCTTCTTACAACACTCAACAGACGTCTGGGGACCGAGGAGACCAGTTTCTCAAGTTTAGAAATAGGAATGCTCTCTCCATTCTTGTCTAATACAGGCCTCTAACTGTTCAATCGTCTTGGGCCTTCTTTGTCGCACCTTCCTCTTTATGATGCGCCAAATGTTCTCTATAGGTGAAAGATCTGGACTGCAGACTGGCCATTTCAGTACCCGAATTCTTCTCCTACACAGCCATGATGTTGTAATTGATGCAGAATGTGGTCTGGCATTATCTTGATGAAAAATGCAGGGTCTTCCCTGAAAGAGATGCATCTGGATGGGAGCATATGTTGTTCTAGAACCTGAATTTATTTTTCTGCATTGATGGTGCCTTTCCAGACATGCAAGCTGCCCATGCCACACGCACTCATGCAATCCCATACCATCAGAGATGCAGACTTCTGAACTGAGCGCTGATAACAACTTGGGTTGTCCTTGTCCTCTTTGGTCCGGATGACATGGCGTCCCAGATTTCCAAAAAGAACTTCAAATTGTGACTTGT
The DNA here is from genome assembly GCF_024256425.1 of Clarias gariepinus. NCBI lineage: Eukaryota > Metazoa > Chordata > Actinopteri > Siluriformes > Clariidae > Clarias > Clarias gariepinus. Next base: position 11,285,941 of record NC_071125.1, read on the forward strand.
CTGACCAAAGAACAGTCTTCCATTTTGCCACACTCCATTTTAAATGATCCCTGGCCCAATGAAAACGCCTGAGCTTGTGGATCTTGCTTAGAAATGGCTTCTTCTTTGCACTGTATAGTTTTAACTGGCAACGGCGGATGGCACGGTGGATTGTGTTCACTGATAATGGTTTCTGGAACTATTCCTGAGCCCATTCTGTGATTTCCTTTACAGTAGCATTCCTGTTTATGCAGTGTCGTTTAAGGGCCCGGAGATCACGGGCATCCAGTATGGTTTTACGCCTTTGCCCCTTATGCACAGAGATTGTTCCAGAATTTCTGAATCTTCGGATGATGTTATGCACATTTGATGATGATAACTGCAAAGCCTTTGCAATTTTTTGCTGGGTAACACCTTTCTGATATTGCTCCACTATCTTTCTGCGAAACATTGTGGGAATTGGTGATCCTCTACCCATCTTGGCTTCTGAGAGACACTGCCACTCTGAGAAGCTCTTTTTTTACCCAATCATGTTGCCAATTGACCTAATTAGTGTTAATTGGTCTTCCAGCTCCTCGTTATGCTCAAATTTACTTTTTCCAGCCTCTTATTGCTACTTGTTTCAACTTTTTTGGGATTTGTTGACACCATGAAATTTTGAATCAACATATTTTTCCCTTAAAATGATAAATTTTCTCAGTTTAAACTTTTGTTCCGTGATTTATGTTCTATTCTGAAAAAATATTAGAAGTTGGCACCTCCACATCATTGCATTCAGTTTTTATTCACGATTTGTATAGTGTCCCAACTTTTTTGGAATCCGGTTTGTACAACAATACTGGGAATTTCACAGGGGTCAGCCTTTCTTTAAGAGTTCTTGCAAGAACAGTATTGTCAAGTGCATTTGCAAAATCCGTCAAGCACCATAATGAAACTGGCTCTCATGGAGGCCATCCCAGGAGGGCGAGACTAAAAGCTACCTCTGCCGCAGACGAGAAGTTCATTTAGAGTTATCAGCCTGAAAAATTACCAATTAACAGCACCTCAGATTAGAGGCGTTATGAAGTCTTTACAGGGCATAAGTAGCAGATACATCTCACGGTACGAGTTAGAAAGTAACCCCAAACCTTTGAACGGTAGTATATACAGGTCCTTCTCAAAAAATTAGCATATTGTGATAAAGTTTTTTATTTTTATTTTCTGTAATGTACTGATAAACATTAGACTTTCATATATTTTAGATTCATTACACACAACTGAAGTAGTTCAAGCCTTTTATTGTTTTAATATTGATGATTTTGGCATACAGCTCATGAAAACCCAAAATTTCTATCTCAAAAAATTAGCATATCATGAAAAGGTTCTCTAAACAAGCTATTAACCTAATCATCTGAATCAACTAATTAACTCTAAACACCTGCAAAAGATTCCTGAGGCTTTTAAAAACTCATGGGTTCATCATGGGTAAGACTGGCGACCTGACTGCTGTCCAGAAGGCCATCATTAACACCCTCAAGCAAGAGGGTAAGACACAGAAAGAAATTTCTGAACGAATAGGCTGTTCGCAGAGTGCTGTATCAAGGCACCTCAGTGGGAAGTCTGTGGGAAGGAAAAAGTGTGGCAGAAAACGCTGCACAACGAGAAGAGGTGACCGAACCCTGGGGAAGATTGTGGAGAAGGACCGATTCCAGACCTTGGGGGACATGTGGAAGCAGTGGACTAAGTCTGGAGTAGAAACATCCAGAGCCACCGTGTACAGGCGTGTGCAGGAAATGGGCTACAGGTGCCGCATTCCCCAGGTCAAGCCACTTTTGAACCAGAAACAGCAGCAGAAGCGCCTGACCTGGGCTACAGAGAAGCAGCACTGGACTGTTGCTCAGTGGTCCAAATTACTTTTTTCAGATGAAAGCAAATTTTGCATGTCATTCGGAAATCAAGGTGCCAGAGTCTGGAGGAAGACTGGGGAAAGGGAAATGCCAGTGTCAAGTACCCACAGTCAGTGATGGTCTGGGGTGCCATGTAAGCTGCTGGTGTTGGTCTACTGTGTTTTATCAAGGGCAGGGTCAATGCAGCTAGCTATCAGATTTTGGAGCACTTCATGCTTCTATCTGCTGAAAAGCTTTATGGAGATGAAGATTTCATTTTTTAGCACGACCTGGCACCTGCTCACAGTGCCAAAACCACTGGTAAATGGTTTACTGACCATGGTATTACTGTGCTCAATTGGCCTGCCAACTCTCCTGACCTGAACTCCATAGAGAATCTGTGGGATATTGTGAAGAGAAAGTTGAGAGACCCAAACCCAACACTCTGGATGAGCTTGAGGCTGCTATCGAAGCATCCTGGGCCTCCATAACACCTCAGCAGTGCCACAGGCTGCTTGCCTCCATGCCACGCCGCATTGAAGCAGTCATTTCTGCAAAAGGATTCCCGACCAAGTATAACTGAACATAATTATTTGAAGGTTGACTTTTTTTGTATTAAAAACACTTTTCTTTTATTGGTCGGATGAAATATGCAAATTTTTTGAAAATAATGAACTTTATCACAATATGCTAATTTTCCGACATACTCCGTGTTTGATGCGTAATGACAGCGCGAACGAGACGGGAGGATGGGAAAGGCGTGGCGACAATTTCGGCTTTTATTTTCTGCGCTTTCTTACATTTCGGCCGAAACCGATAATGCTATTTTGGCCGAAAATTTTCGGCGGCCGAAATTTCGCTGCATCCCTAATATATATATATATATATATATATATATATATATATATATATATATACATACATTGGTACATTCTTAAAAGAGGAATAATAATTGAATGCAGTGGCAAGCTCAGTAGCAACAAAAAGCATGGAAGCCCATTCAAGACCACTACCATAAAAAACTGCTAATTTTTTACCTAAGTGAAGAACAACAGTACATTCTGTTTTGGTTGTATATGTTAATTAAGACATTATATCCCTGATGTTTAAAAAATTCTTAGCAAAATACTGTATACTGTCAGCACCAGACACAATACTAAATCCAATAACATATAGTCTTCTGTATAGGTTCTGTTTCACTGCTTTACATCTGGGAATGTGGATAGATAATGATTCTAGATACATTGTCTGTCAGATGTGTCAATGTACAATGTGTATAACACAAATAAATGAGGGTCCAAAGGTCTGAGCATCTGTTTTTATTTCCCTTCGCTCTTGAGGATTTAGATTTTATGTCTTTTACCTTTTGTGTATGGAGTGCTAGAGGCTCAGCTTGGTGCTCTGCCTTAACAGGTGCTTGAGGTGGGAAGATCGTTTGCAGGGGCTGATGATAAGTCCTGCCTTGGATCTTGGCCTGAGAGGGCAGGGCTGGCTCAGAGGCCGATTTCAGCTCCGATTTGGTCATATTGGGATGAGCTGCTTTCACCTGTGACTTACGAAGGTCAGGAGTTTGACACTGTTGTCCCAGCACCTGGCCCACTTGGAAGTAGGGGTATCTGAGTGCCTGGGATGGTAAAAAAAAAAAAAAAAAAAAAAGTTTTCTCAGCCAAAACTGAGAATTGATTTTTGCTGTCAAAATGTTAAAATTAGTAGATTGTTTAAGAGAGACACATAATGATAGTTAGGCCTAGTGATTACCAATATAAAATGTTGAATCTAAAAAATATATTACTCTTACAACATGGATGCATTATTTTTTACTGGAATTTACACTGAAAATGACCAAAAACATACTGACAGTGATTTGGACTTGTATACATGCACTTGAGTTACCTTTCCGAAAGAGCAGTGTTTCCATTAGTGTGTGGAACACTGTTATGTCGAGAAACTTCTTAAACAATGAACCTCTCTAATGACACCTGCATGTCTGCATGCGCAAACACACTAATGGAATTACTGCTTTCTGTTACATGCCTGAGAGACTCTGGATCTTTAACAAGGACCCTTTCTAATGACATTGTTTGATTTACGCACACACACATGGTCACAATGTTATAATAAGCAGTACATGCACCCTCATATTTATTAACAAAGTGACGAACGCGCACTGAGACTGGGAGCATGGGAGACAATTACCCATAATCCCGCAGTGTGCGCAAGAGAGGAGCATGTGTAGTACTTGTATATTAAGCCCTCACTCGTTTATTAAGTTCAAATTTAATAAAAATTTGTAATGTACTAAGACACAAACATATTTTTATATTATATTTAGTACTAAGCATCTGTATACCTGCACAGCAGTCGGCCTCTTTTTTGGGTCCCAATGTAGTAAATCCTTCATTAGTATCAAAGCCTCTGTGCTGGCATTAGGTATGAGGGTTTTCAGAGGTGTGGGAACACACTGAGGAAAGCGGAAGTTCATTGCCGCAGCCAGCTGATGACCCTCCAGCCAGTCTGTCTGAATGTCCAGAGAAAATAAACACTGGAATTAACTAAACAATAAAGGAATTATTTATTCATTAATGCAATAACTTAAAGTTTTTAAACATAAAAAATAAGGACAAATAAAACAAACCAACAACCACTTACCATCTAATTTAGCCAAGTCTCAAACTTTATTCTTTTTGCCATTTTTGAACCTACAGTATATACACTGCCTGACACAAAAAAAGTCACTGTTGCAGAAGGGACAAATTGTTGGCCTGCTATCAATCTTAATTGGATTAAGAAACCACAAACACATTTTTAAAACCCCTAAGTAAAGTGCTCAATTGTTGACATTGTACTGTAAAAGAACAGTTTTTTCTACAATGTTTAGTGAAATTGCGTTGTATAAAAAATAACTTTCCCTAAGACAACCACTTATTATAATTCAAATTCAAATTCTATTTGTCACATACACAGCCATGCACAGTATAATATGCAGTGAAATGCTTACTACTTAATACGCCTGTGACCTAAAAAAAAAAAAGGGCTTCTCTGCGAGTATAAATTGTACTCGCAAGTGCAATAAATAAAAAAATTAAGTTTTTAAATAAAGAACTAAAATATGAAATAAGAGAAAATTATACAAATTTAGTAACCTTTTAGCTGAAAAATCTATATAAATAAAAACATTATTTAGTTACTCGCGCTTTTCATTCATATAGTACAGTGGAGGACCTAAAACCACTTACTCATCTTTTATATCGCTTTATCCTGTATTCAGGGTCGCGGGGACCTGGAACCTATCCCAGGAGGCTTAAGGCACAAGGTACATCCTGGACAGGGTGCCAATCCATCGCAGGGCACACACACACATTCTCATTCACACACACACTGTGAATGTCTAATTAGCCTAATCTACATGTCTTTAGACTGTGGGAGAAAACCGGAGTACCCGGAGGAAACCCACCAAACACGGGGAGAACATGCAAACTCCATGCACACAGAGCCGGTAATTCAACCTGGCCGGGAATCGAACCCGGACCCTGGAGGTGCAAGGCGACAGTGCTAACCACTCCACCACTGTGCCGCTGACCTCAGAAAAATTTCTGTCTGTATGCCTGCCTGTCTGTCTGTCTATATTTCTGTATATCTGTATGTCTGTCCAGACTATTTTGTCACAGCATCAATCAAAACTGGCTCGACAGAATATAATAAAACTTTGCCAGTCCTTTAGTATTTGCCTGAGGTTAAATCAATGCAATAAATTAACTAAAAATGTTGAGGAGAAGAGATGTTATAAGCAGTTTTGTGCCAGATTACCTCAACGCCATCACTCTTTTGGACGAATATAGCAATTGTGCCTTAAATAGGACGTGGCTATACGCGTCACTCAACAAAGCCAATCAATGCAGCAGCTTACCATAAATATACAGAGTATGCGGGAAACACAGATATGACCATGACAAAGCTCCCAAATCATTATAAAACACAAACAAACACACATTATCAACCCCTTTGTCCTGCTGACATTTTGGAGGAGGTGGTTTATTTGGCACCAGTTCTTCAGATTTCTAATCTCCTCCAGGTAGGCCTTCTCATTGATTTCAGTGTTGTTAGCAAACTTGATGGTGGTGGAGTTGGTAGTTGCCACACAGTCATACATGTACAACGAGTACAGGAGGGGTCTCAGGACATAACCCTGGGGAGCTTCAGTGTTGAGGGTAAGACAGACTAAAACATATTAGGAATAAGGAAGTTGGAAATCCACTGAAACAGACATGGAGTCCCAGGTGCTCCATCTTGGTAGTGAGTGTGGAGGTAATTACAGTACTGCATGTTGAACTGTAGTTAACAAACATCATTTTAACATAATTCCTCTTCCTACTGTCTAGGTGAGTGATGTGTAAAATAGGTGAGAGATGACATTATCTGTTGATCGCTAAGCAAACTGTAATGGGTCCAGTCTGTCAGGCAGTGAAGAAACCACCAGTTCAAAGCACTTCATCATGATGCTCGCATTGTTAGCATTGTTACCTTTCTACGCTTGCTTCGAGGCATGGAACATGTAGATGTTGTTATTGTTCTAAGTCACTGCCACAGGCTTCCAGAGTTAATCTGTTGGAGCTGTGATTCTAGTTTCCTCACATAGCACTGCTTCGCCTCCCTCATTGCTTTGTGAACGTTGTATGGTGCAGCCTTGTACAAGTCCTACGTTATAGACGGCGGGTAAGATCTCAGAATGTAGCAGAGGGTTTTATCCACCCAAGGCTTCTGATTGGGAACTGTTCTGATGGCCATTTTTTGCACGGTATCATTTATTTATTTCCCTCTTAATCCAACCACTGCTTTCGTAAATATGTTGATGTCATCAGTGCAGCGGCGTAACATATCCAAGTCATCGAGTGCGTCATGTAGGGTGGCTACGATTGGTGCGTCCAGCCCGCAAACTCCCTCTGAGCCGGAGCTTCCTGTTTAAGCTTTTGTTTATACTCTGACATGAGAAAGATGGCAGCAAGGTCGGATTTCCGGATCATTACAAGTGTATTTTTGCACCTTCATACAAGTATGCAGACATTCTAATATACAGTATGCTGACAGTGGGAAATAAGACCTCACACCAATATAAAAAAAACAGGGATGCCAATGATGATCGCTACAAATTAGTCACTGAAGCAGAGTCTTCTCTAAGACATCAGTTTTTGGCTTACATATTCAATTACCTTCTTCACTGTGCCAAGGACCTGGCAGATCTTGAAGATCTCATCGACCTCGCTGTTGCCAGGAAATAGAGGGCGTAAGGTATAGAGCTCTGCCATAATGCAGCCCACTGCCCACATGTCTATAGGAGAGCTATAAACAGATGACCTCAAAAGCACCTCTGGAGCTCGATACCTGCATGCACACACACAATATTTTTTCTGCTGGACTTAAACGTAAAGAAAGTGCATATTAATATTTAGGATTAATCCATGAGTGAAATTCTCAAGTGAGATTTTCTTTTATCCATACCTGGGCCAAAAACTAAAATTGCCCCTTACCCTTTGTTAAAGATATGTCGACTATTTTACTTTTAAAAGGGCAATATTATGCATAATTCAGTTTTGGTCATTTTGAGGACTCTCATTGGTCTTTATTGTGTTACCATGCAAAAAGAACATGGAAAAATGTTTACTTCATTTTCTTATTTAAATGTTTTTATACTTTTTATTTATTTACCAAAGATGATGGGTACCAAAATAATAAATAAATAAATAGAAAATGTGTTAAAACCCTCCACTAGCTTGGGGTTCAGCTCTGCCCTGACGTCACCATTTTATTTATGGCCAACTTGTGTTGTGAATTAAGCATTAGATATTCACAGCGTGACAAAAACAGCAAAACATGCCCTGTTGGTTTATGGTCATAAAAACCGCAAACTCTCTCTGTTTAGTACTAAGGAAGTAAAGAAGCTTTAAGTGACAATTTTCCTACTCATAAATTGTATCTGACAAAAATCTGAAAAAAAAAAATTTTAAAGCTGGTTTTACATCACAACTAACACTCAACGTGGACCGCGACTCAACTACATGCTGAAGCTGTGCACTTGAAGTTTAGCATGTTGTCAATATGTCCCAGAGAATCTGTGTTTTCTTGCTATTAATAGTGACAGATACTAGCTAGAGTAAACAAAAGTGAAGTTTTAATACAGTCACCAAGAACTTGTATGGATAAGTTAAATCGTTACTTGCCACCTTCAGTTTTAACTTGTATGATCAAATCGATAATAAGATGTAACTTATATGGCACTATGGCACTATATATATATATATATATATATATATATATATATTATAAGGATAGGGCTGGCATTAGTTTAATAAGCTGTAATGTACAGAAAAGCACTATAGAGTGTATTGGTGTAAAATCAGCATAATATGTTAATAGGTCTGCTATACAAAAGTGGCACATTTTTGCTGTATTAGGTTTCTTTTAGTCTATGTCCTGTGATGTTTAATTTAGCTTTAGTATAAGATCTCTGAAATCAGGACATACATGTATGTATCATATCTTTATGATCTGCTGCTCATTTAGCCTATGTCTCCATGAGAAGAAAAAGAAAGCTCTCTCACCATCGTGTGGAGACATAATCTGTATAGGGAGGCTGAGAACGGATCTCTCTGGCAAGACCAAAGTCTGCTACTTTCACCAGTTCAGGACCCATACAAAGCAGATTCTCTGGTTTTATGTCCCGATGAAAAAATCCTGAATCAGCAAAGCAATTTACAAATCACAATTAGCAGCAGCCATGACAAAGTGTATGTATTTCAACAATATAATTACAAAAATAAAGTAATGCAGTATAATTAAACTTGGCACATGATACTCAGGAACATCAGAGAACAAACACAGGGACTGTTTCTCCATAAAATGACAAAGTGTTTCTCCACAAACAATAACTCCAAAATGCCTAACAACAATAAGAGAAAATATGAACTGAATAAAGTCACCCATGAGAGTGTAGGTGACATCCCAGCTCAAAGCTGGGAGTAAAAGCAAAAAATTTTGTTTTTTTTTCTTTCATCAATTGTTCAAAGTTGGTTGGTTCAAAGCACCCAATAAATCCAAATGTTAATAAGGGTAAAAATACTTTTTAATTGATAGGTTTTTATTTGTTTTATAAATTCCAATGGTATTTTGCTATTTTATGGTTATGTGGAAGGCTAAAGGTACAGTATTAATATATAATGCTTTGAAGCAGTAGAGGTTTGTAAACTTGACATAGTAATTAGAAATTCTCAAAAATCACTATACTGTTGAAGTCAGAAGTTTACAGTACATGCACTCAGGTTGAATTGATTTTTTAACCATGTTAGATTTTATGTTAAGAAACAATAGTTTTAGCAAGTCAGTTATGGCATCTTGCATCTACAATTCCCGGCCAGGCTCGATTCCCGTCTCTGTGTGCATGAAGTTTGCATGTTCTCCCTGTGCTTGGTGGGTTTCCTCTGGGTACTCCGGTTTTCTCCCACAGTCCAAAGATATGCAGGTTAGGCTAATTGGCGTTTTCAAATTGCCCGTAGTGTGTGAATGTGTGTGCCCTGCAATGGATTGGCACCCTGTCCAGGGTGTACCCCGCCTTGGCCCTAAGCCTCCTGGGATAGGCTCCAAGCTCCCCGTGACTCTGAATACAGGATAAAGCAGTATAGATGATGAGTGAGTGAGTGAGGGTTTACAGATAGAGTGTTTAATTTTAGTTATTCTTGGAAATCACTGTATCACAATTCCAGTGGTCAAACGTTTACAGACACTCAGTTAACTGAGCCATTGAACAGCTTGAAAAATTCTAAAAAAAAATTATGTCATGGCTAGAAGATTCTTATACTGTATCATTTGCCTCTATTAGTGATGTACCTGTAGGTGTATTTTAAGTCGAAGAACAAGTCGCATTTTCACACCATCCCAACTATGAAGCATGGGGTGGCATTATGTTGTGGGGGTGATTTGTTCCAGGAGAAACTGGTGCACTTCACAAAATAAATGGCATCATGAGAAAAGATGATTATGTGGATATATTTAAAAAACATTTCAAGACATCAGCCAGGAAATAAAGGCTTGTTCACAAATGTGTCTTCTAAATGGACGAAGACCCCGAGCATACTTCCGAATTTGTGGCAAAATGGTTTAAGGACAATAAGGTCAAGGTATTAAAGTGACCCTGTCCTGAATCCAATAGACATCTGTGGGCAGAACTGAACAACATGTGCAAACAACGAGGTCAAGAATCCTGACTCAATTACACCAGTTTTATAAGGAGGATTGGGCTAAAATTCCAGCAACTTATGGTATGAAGCTCATGAAAGGCTACCTGCTACATTTGATCCAAGTTAAATGATTTAAACCTCTGTGATAAAAGCTAAACTAAATTTTTCTCTACTACGGTATTATTCTGACAGTTCACATTCTTAAAATAAAGCAGTGATCCTAACTCACTTTTTATAATTCCTATTTTGTGAGGAATTGTACAACAATTTAAAAAAAATTGTTTAAATGTATTTGGCTAAGGTGTTTGTAAACTTCCGACTTCAACTTTAAGAGAAAGTTAAGGAAGGTCTAAGGAAAATTCAACTGAGGTTACAAAAATATTTTAATCTTACCATGCTTGTGCACAAATGCCAAACCAGAGAGCACTTGAAACATGATGTTCCTTATTTCATTTTCAGTGAATATCTTATTTTCTCTGATGGCAGAGCATTTGATGCGCATAAGAAGAGAGAAAAAAAGAAGTATAGAAAAGAATAATAAACGGAACTCCCAAAAACATCTCATCCATAGGTTGTGCAAGACAAGTGTTTAAAATGAACTCAGAAGTGAATTTTTCTAGTTTTTGTCTACACATATCAATTTGTAATTAAATATGTGCCTTATCAACGTCTGAGCCACTCAAACATTTAGTCACCAAATAGATAAAGAGAGAGTCTAGTCTTTTCCTAACCCATGAATGACTGCTTGGCTTTCACACAGATGTTCTTCTTTGTTAAGGAATATCACAGTGCTGAAACAATAACCTACCATGCTTATGAATAAATGATAGCCCCTGCAATATCTGAAAGGTTATGTTCCTGATGACTGACTCAGGAAACAACTTGTTTCTAGAGACAAGGAAATTAACACAGATGTCAAATGACTCTGGGATTAATTCTTAAGTGCTTTTTAATTTAAATGTAAGTGTTTACAGAGTATCAAAACATATAGCCAATAATTTTATATTATAAGGTTGAGCAATCGCTATGACTATCATGGTTTATGGTTTCATATAAAAATTAAGAAACACTCAGAAATAATTTTTTATTTGTTTTTGGCAGTTTAACGGAATTTGACAATGAAAAAGAATTACTACAAAACGTAATACTAGGGTTCGTAGGTTGTGTATGTGAAACCTACATGGTTTTCATGACAAATGACATAACTTAGTACATCTCAAAAATTACATCTCTCAAGAAAAGAGTTTTTTCCCTGTAATTTAACTCAAAAAGTTAAACTCATAATTTGGGAACATGTAAAATATTTAAAGCGTTTTTTTTTTTTTGTCACAGTTGATGAAATAAAAAAAATACAGTCTCTCAAAATATTTCATCTTGAGTAACTTATTATTCCTACAGTTTAAATACAGTCTATCTATCAGTCTACCTCAGTACATGATCCACAATCATGGGGGATACTGCTGACTTGACAGCTGTCTAGAGAACGATTGATACCCTCCACAAGGAGCATAAGTCACCGAAGGTTATTGCTGAAAAGGCTGGCTGTTCACATGGTGCTAAAGTATAACAATGCATATTCATGGAAAGTTGACTGGAAGGGGAAATGTGAAGGAATTGTACAAGCAAAAAGGATGACCGTCACCTTAAGAAGACTGTTTAAGATTTAAGGAAAGTTTCATAAAGCAGAATCCAAGCTGCCTAAAGTCCAGTGTGCTTTCCACTGTTAGTGATAAGTTCTATGTTTTCTGTTGTTAATTGTCCACTGTGTAATCATGTCCAGATTACTTCAGGCTTCCAAGCTGCTGACAAGCTTTCTGGAGATGACCATTTCCTTTTCCAGTAGCACCTGCTCACAACTACCATTTACTGCATTGCTGACCATGATATCAGTAGGCTTGATCAGCTAACCAGAAACCCCATAAAGAATCTATGGGGTATCATCAAGTGGAACATGAGAAACACCTCAACCAACAATACGGACAGCTGGTATCAAAGTAACCTAGTCTTCAGTAATAACTCAGGAGTGTCACAGGATGGTTGCCTCCATGCCATGCATTTATGCTAAAGGAGCCCTAACCAAGTAGTATAGCAGTAACCTACTATATAGTGTATACTGTAAGTGAAGTCTCAAAATCTGGTTATTTTTGTATTGTAAATCTCCTAGGAAATATTCAAATATTTTGAGGTACTAGATTTTTGATGAGCTGTATATTGCGATTTTTCTTCATGAGCTGTATTTCACGTTACATGTAATGAATCTAAAAAATATGAGTTTCACTTTTGAATTAAATTACATAAAAAAATCTTTTTTTAAATATTTTGGTTTTTTTACAACTTAAAAAACACAAGAAGAGTAAGCTTGTCATTTAAACTTTATCATCAAAGTCAATCATTAACATCAATGATGCCTTTAAGAATAAGCCTTGATAAATGTTTATGTACTGTAGTTGTTGTGCAATTTTTCATGAATGTCTTACTGTATGCCATCTGGCCCTATCAACACTGCCAAATGTTGATAAAATATAAAACTACCTCCTTTATATGCAGTGAGAAAAGTCAAGGGTCATTCTTTAAAATTTACAACACTGCTTCATACCTGTTTTTCATCAGCTGGTAAAGATTCTCTTTCATGTACTCAAAAATAAAGTACAACTGGTCATTTTCTCTGATTACTTCTTTTAGTTTCACCACGTTGGCATGATTCAGTTTCTTTAGCGACTGAAACACACCAATAAATATTTTAAATGTTTTACTCAATGCAAATTTGATAACATTATAATAGGAATCAGAATACTGTAAATATTATTTTAATGCATTGTGCTATTGAACTGATCATAGGATTAAGATATCATATTCCTGGTCTATTTTGTACCTTTACTTCTCTTAGGTTCATACACTCCTCCCAGGAGTAGAACTTCCTCTTCATTCTGTGAAACAGAAAAAATGGACAAATACTATTCTATTACTTCATTAGCAACAGCAGAACACATGATTGTTAAATTTGGAAAGGCAGGTTTTGTAAAACCTTTCCTCAAGTAATCACAACAGTCAATATATGTTATGGGGAAGTTAACATTAAAGACTGTAGGTTTTTCTGCATTCACACATGACACCGTCATAACTTTCTATGAGGTTAAGCTTATCATTTTGGCAATGTGTTTTTGTTTGTTTTGTTTATTTATTATTATTATTTTTTTTTAAATCCTATATTTACCTACGTTTACCGCTTGCAAAAAATAATAATAACTACACAGTCATAATTATCCCTAACTAGCACATTTCACCTGAGATATTATCACCAAGAACTGTGTCAGCAGAAATAAACATTACCCTTACAGAACACATACATCTGACCGCAGTCTATCAGATACAGTATATGAAGTTATATTAGCAAGATGTGGCACAGACTGTGTTTGCTGATTATTAATACTCTATGTCACCATGACTAGCACTAATCAAAAATGCCAAACAGGGGATGGTTGGAGAATCAAAATTGTATCGCCCAGCCACTTTACAGATAGGCCTCGTTAACTCCAACCTTTATTTATTTAGGTTGGACCTTTCAAACTGAAAATTTATCACTAATCCAATGTAAAAAACAACAATGACATCCAAATATAGATTATATATTTACTTTAGAACTGAGGATGTACTTTATTGGGAAAATGAGCACAACGCATCAGAAGATATCCGTCATTGCTCATAAGACAGTATAAATAGAAGGCCAACACTCTGAGGCCAATATTGCCATGCCAACACACAAACTGATTAGAGCCTGTAGTAACTGTAGTAATAGCTTCAGTGTAGCAAACTAGTGAAAGCATTCAATTTTTACTTAGGAAATAGTACTAAGTAAAAATACAAGTGATAAACAGTAAAAACTCCACACTACAACCAGTTTTACTAGGAGCACTAACAAAAATTCCAGGCTCTAGTACAAAATGTTGGGTCCAACGTTGCCATGTATAACACAGATTCCCTGCAAGAGTTAGTAACTAAGAGCTAGTGTATGCAGGGACATACGCCTGACTGCAGGTACAATAAGAGTTAGGTAACCCAAAGCATGTTGTAGTGATATTGTGCATTTGTTGATGTTACACCAAGGTGACATAGGCCTGTGCACTTTCACTCCTTCTTTCACCATCACTGGAGTATCATTTTGCATGGTAACTGTTTGTTCTGGACAGCAACAGTGTCTCAAAGGGTCATTTATAATTCAGCTTACTTACCCCTGTTGAAAGAAGACACATGGTGTGGACTACTTTGTGCTCTGATCAGCACTGGATATACTGATACTTATTAAAATTATGAGGTTAATATAGGGGATGATACTGATGACCAGTACGTGGTGTGTTGATTACTGTTGATAACATAGTTATTTACATACTGTATGTTGTTTATTTCTGTACAGAGTGGAGATTCCCTAGAAGTGTTTGCTTGACATCCTTTGCAGCACTATAACTACTATTGAATCTGGAAGTCTTATTTTGACATTCATCTGTTTATGCAATCCATGTATTAATAAAAAATAAAAAATCCATTACAGTTCTGATGGGATTTTGTGCAAGATCAAAAACTTAATAAATGGCAAAAATACACATACTAAATCACAGTTAATGTATAATAAACCACCATTATTTTACCATAAACACATTTACAACTCTTTATTGCAAACTTCTTCTTCACAGCCAAAGATGAATATGACCTTTCCTGATAACAAAACCTAATCTATTTCTTACATAGATTAAAATTATTTTCCAGATTGCTTCAACACTTATTGGTTTTCTTTAATTAACATGTGTTCTCTACAAAACATTTAGAATGCTTCACCTGGTTTATATCATCCCAAAGTTTTCTTAAGTGATGTATCTACTGAGGTTACTTTACTGTTACACTGATGTGCTTGCATTTCAGCAACCAATTTATCCAACTCAAGGTTTGCTAAGAAACTAGAATGTACAAAAATGTCATGGATGTCTTGACTTTACTAAGGGCCCAAACCTGTTCCAGCTTGACAAGAGCACTGTGCACAAAGTGAGCTCAGTGAAGACAAGGATTGCTAAAGTTGTATTTCAAAAAATTGCATGTCCTACACAGAGCCCTAACATCAACCTCACTGAAGAGCTTTGGAAGGAATTTGAATGCTGTGTGCCAAGCCACTTTGCCTGACATCAGTGCCTCACCCTACTAATGCTTTTGTGGCTGAATGTGCAAAAGTTCCGACATCCAGCTTCCAAGATTAAAGGGAAAACCTTTACTGAAGACTGGGCGTTATTATAGCAGCACAGGAGCTACCTACACTACATTAATATGCACACAGTAGTTTAAATGACATGAAACAAGCATGGTCATGGTCATCAGGTCTCCACATACTCTTTGCCATATAGTTATGGTACAGTAGCTTTTTATTTTTTCTTTGTTTTATTTAACATTATCATTAAAAAAATATCTTCTTTTTTAGTCGACATTTTATAGCCCAGACTGTTTTTAGGCTTAAGCATGTGTATACAGGTGTTGGAGACACATTAGACCTCTGTCTCTAACACTTCTGTTATCTTTTATTATATATAAGCAACGTCAGATGCAAAGGACATACGCCTGACTGCAGGTACAATAAGAGTTAGGTAACCCAAAGCATGTTGTAGTGATATTGTTCATTTGTTAATGTTACACCAAGGTGACATAGGCCTGTGCACTTTTACTCCTTCTTTCACCATCACTGGAGTATCATGTAGGTAATTTCAGAAAATCAAGTCTAACAGCTAACTTAGTGGGTAAATATAAAAAATTTAATATATAATAATAATAATAAAAAAATAATAAAAATATTATTTAAAATACAATTAAAAAACTATCTTGATAACTGCAACTGCACTGCATACTGCAAAAGTTCTGGTAACACAAAACTATGCAGCAGCGACTGAACCACATAAATCTTTATTTGTACCTTTTGATGGCCACAAGCTCGCCAGACTCATTGTTTCTGCCCATAAGCACACTGCCATAGGTGCCATCCCCCAGCTGCTTCAGAGTGGTATAGCGGTTCATCTTTGTTGATGCAGCTTCCTCCCTTTCCCAGATGGAAAAGAATACAGATGGTCACAGATCAAATCACACATGTACTGTAAGACTGTAATAATCAGGTTATCTCCTACAACTGTAAAGACAAATATATTTATAAATTTTATAAACTACCAGCTGGTTATTTAAAATGATATTATCATCAACTGTTATATACTGTATATGTATGCATGTATGTATGTATGTATATGTAAAAATATACACACTACCAGTCAAAACTTTGAACACAACTTCTAATTCCATTGTCTTTTTTGATTTTAAATTTTTCTACGCTGTAAAACTATTCTGAAGGCATCCAACATATTGAATAACCTCCTCTAAACAGTTGATATCGAGATGTGTCAACTACTTTTGCTCTGTAAATCCTTCATACCAGCTCTAATTTGAGGTGCTGTTAATTGGTGATTTTCAGAGCTGGTAACCCTAAATGAACTTCTCCTCTGCAGCAAAGTTCTTTGCTTTCCTGGGATGGTCTTCATGAGTCCCGGTTTCTTCGTGTTGCTTAATAGGTTTTTTAAATGCACTTGAAAATGCTGTTCTTGCAAGAACTATTCCAGAACAGCTGACCTTCAATAATGTTGTTTACACCAAATTAAGACCCTATTATTCGAATGTTGCAGCAGAAATCGAGATTGTTAGACCAGGCAATGTTTTCCAATCTTCTTATCTGCTTTAAGGTTCAATAGGTTGTGCATTCAGAGATGCTCTTTGGCATACCTCAGTTGTAACAAGATCTTATTTGAATTAATGTTGCATGTCTGTCAGATCAAACCAGTCTGGCCATTCTCCTTTGACCTCTGGCATTAACAAGGCATTTTCACCCAGAGACCTACTGCTGCTCACTGGATTATCTCGATTTCAGAACATTCTCTGTAAACCCTAAAAAATGGTTGTGCATTAAAAGCCCAGTAGATCAGCAGCTTCAGAAATAATCAGACCAGGCCACCTGGTAACAACAACCATGCCACATTGAAATCACTTAAATCATCTTTCTTACCTATTCTGATGCTGTATTTAACCTACAGCTCGACCATCTTGACCATGTCTACATACACAGTTACTGTACTACCATGTGATTAGTTGATTAGATATTTCAGTTGAACCTGTGTACCTACTAGACTGTGTACCTACTACACAGTAAGTGTACAGTATGTATATATTTAAAGCATGTCAAAAAATTTAATATTTATTATATATATCATTATCAGAGACGCGCACAAGTATGATTAGGAAAGTTCTATGAAGGGCTACTGTGTGAGACAATTTTCTCTCTCTCTCTCTCACATACACACACACACACACACACATACACACACACACACACACACATACACACACACACACACACACACACACAGAGGAGTCACTGTTGTAAATTAAAAATAAAATAAATTAACCTGCACTTTAACTTTAAAAAGCATCACGAGCAGTGTTTCCGTTAGTGTGTGTTTATATATATATATATATATATATATATATATATATATATACAGTATATATATATATATACACACACTAGATTCATTACATATCAAGTGGCATATTTCAAGCCTTTTTTTATTTAGATAATTATGGCTTACAGGCCATCAAAAACAAAAAAATTCAGTATCTCAAAATATTACAATAGAGTGGAACCTTGAATTGAGTGTCCAAGCAAGGGATTATAGGTAATCATCTCCCATGCTCAGTCTCAGTGTGTGCACATCACTCGTATATTAAACATCTGTGCATTTTTTTAATTTCGTGTCCAAGTGTAGTGACTGTTCTTTAGTAACTGTACTGCAACAAATGTTTGTATGAATTAATTTATTATGACTATTTTGGGTTGTGGAACCAATTATCAGTTTCTGTTATTTCTTAGGAGGAAATTAGTTTTTTTGTGCTTTGATATACAAGCACACTTCCAGAATAAATTATACTCGCAATCCAAGGTTTATCTGTATTTCCCAAGATCAATCAAAAACGGATTTACAATACAGAAATGTGTTTATTTATTCACTTAATACTTAATCATGGCTATTTTAACATGAATTGCTGCATCAATGGAGGCAATCAATGGAAGCAATCTGTGTGGCACTGCTGAGGCATTGTGAAGACCATTGCTTTATTAGAAATCTTTAGCTCATCTGAATTGTTGGGATGGGTTTTTCTCAATCTTCCTCTTGACAGTGTACCAATATTTAAAACAGGCATGATTCAGAGAATATGAAAAAGATTTATGTCACGTTCAGAAAGGAAATACATTTTCACTGTTGGACAAATTCTACATTTAATTAAGCTGGGTGAATGAGCACAGATGGAGAGTAGGATTTTGAGCCATTATAATGCTGTCAGTTCCTGATCAGCCTGATCTTCTAATTGGATTTGAAACCAGATTAGATTTTTTGTTTCTGTACCTGTTCCACTGCCTATTTTTCTTTTTATACCAGAGTGAAATAATCAACTTTTTATTAGGATTATGAAAAAAACATCCAGCACATGTGATTATTTATATTCTTTACAGTGGCAAAGTTAAATAAATAACCAGATATACTTCAACAACTTGGAAATGTATAATAATAATAATAATAATAATAATAATAATATTTTTCCTGTAATGAAACTTTTGTCAGGTTGAGTACGTCTTTGCAAACATAAAGTAACAAAACACGCACTTTATTCTCACCTTGTGTTTTACACGGCAGAGGATTAAGGCAGTCTGTAATGGTTTTCAACACTACACTGACTGAGCAAGCCATAGTCGGTTAGAAACATGTATTAGTAGTGTTCTCAAGGTTGATTAATGATGTTATCTAGCACATCATTTATATAAGGTTAAACTTGAAACTGGTAAACAATTTGCTTTAAGTTTATACAAGAAAGTTGCTGTTGTCTACCATGACTACAGTAATTGGTTTCTATTGATTTAAGAGAGATTACATGATGCAAAGCATGGAAGCATTACATAAAAGACAAGGTTCCAGTCTGTGCCGCTAAAACCTGACTCTTGGCAAATGGCTAATCGTAACCACTAATTGACTACTATAAGTAATTCTACATTATTTTTATTAATGTATTTAAAATGTGAAGCCATTACACCAAACTAAAGCCACAGGACTAGATAATCGCGTTAAGCTTGTCTGAGACAGCAACAATGTAACGGCTAACTCAGTGATTCAGTGGTTTCAACAGGCCTATGGTTTAACTGATATGATGATATTTTTGTAACTCACCGCCTTTTCCGTTGTCTGGGTAAGACGATAGTGAAGTTCGTGTGTAAGATAGGGGTAAATTTGCTCGTCTGTCCTGAAAAGGCGTGTACCACTGTCTCCATGGCAACGATGACTTTCAACACACTGCGTCACGTGGACGGACAGGGATTGTGGGATATGTTGTTTGCTACTTTCAAAACGACTCGGAGATTTGTGTATAACTGGATTTACTGTTTTTAAAAGCTGCTTTTAGATTAAAATGAATACGCATTATGTAACTCGCTAAGAAAAGGCGAAAATCTAGTTTGTATAGCCCATAAATCATCTTGTTTGTTTAAAACGTAAAACACTCCGAACATTTCAGTATTCACATTTTATAACGACGTTAAAAATGTCTCAAGATGACCGGCAGGTGGAGCCACTACTGCAAACAAAACTAGTCAAATCTACCCCAGGACTTTGAGCACAATGGTCGCTGCTTCTTGGAACTTCTCAGTTATACCTGGCTGCTTTTGACTAGCTGCAGCCTGGAGAGTATTTTGGTCTTTATTTTGTATAAATCATCTGCAATGCAAATAGGTAAGTATACTCTTTAGTCTATGCATATAAATAAATCATCTAGGTCTAGTGGTTCTAATAAAAATTAAGTTATAATACTTATCGAAACAAGGAACTTAAAAACTTTAGGTTTAATGATGAAATAACCACTATTAGTAATATATTTTTGCTTCAGTGAATAGGTTAGGCCCTATTCCTTATAGATTAGCCTTCTTTAGGATCTAGGAACATTTTATAATAAAACAAAGTATTAGTAGTAATATTCATAATAATAAAAATCTGTTTGCTGAAAACACCAAGCACAAATATTAGGGCTGGTTAAATAACTACATGTGCAGTAATGTGGCTTAATTAGCGCATAATTAATTAATTAAAATCATACATATAAGCAATTAATTAAATTAATAATTAATTCCCAAGCCTCAAGGTACCGTGCTCTTCTGTCTGTGTGGTAGTACCACTGTTAGTCGCTAGGGTTAAAATTTTTTTTCAATATTTTTTTTTTTCCCAAGCTATTGAAAACCAGTTTGCATTAGCTCAAGTGGTATTTTTGTAGAAAGGTAAAGTTTTTTTGCTTTTTGTTTTTGTCACAGGTTTTTAAAAAAGCACGTAAACAAATATTTAAATAATATGAAAATGTATATTAAAATAGTAGTGAAGATGAAATCAAATATTTAAAATATTTTTTTTCAACTAATTACTAATCATAACATGATAATGATAGCATGTGTTTAAACATGTTGTGATAAAATTCTGATTCTGATTAATTATGTTTGTTCACGGAGGTACTAGGAATTTTGGCATTGAGCTACCATTGTCATGCAGATATGCAAGCCTGCTAATCACACTAAGCATCTTAAGTCAAGTTTAGTCCAAAATCTGAAGGAGTTGTTTAAATCCTAAGCTCATTTTCTATTTATTGTTTTATAAATAGAAATGTATTATTTGGCTGGTTTACTTCACTGCTTTTGACATTCTGTTGTAGAGTTAAAAAATTAAATAACGTAACACTTTTGATAACATTTGGTTAATTTATATTTATATAACATTAATTTTTTTATCTAATGTTTTTTTTAATATTCTTTAGACATTTGACATATTTTACTCTTTATTTTACTGTTTTATAGATAGGTAGATAGATAGATAGATAGATAGATAGATAGATAGATAGATAGATAGATAGATCCCATGTTTTGTGCATCCACTGCTCCATTTCTTTTTAATATCCATGTTAATGTAAATATTATATTTATTTATATTCAATAATGTGTATAGAAATACATACACAAGTGTGCAGTGATTTTATGTAGCAAATTTGCTTATCCAGTTTCAGCCCTATTATATACTTAACCTAACTAACAATTCCATTCCAGTTCCACAACAACATGTTTTTATCTTTTTCTTCAGTTAATTCTATAGCTTGTTGAAACACTGAAGTAATTTAGTATTCCAGTTATAAAATTAATAACAAATGTGATCATTGTTGCCTATGACTTACTTAATTATTGTATTAGAGGTTACAAAATACATTGTATAAAAGTATTAAATAAGTACAACCAAGGTACAGTAGCTATAAATAAGGGGCCAATCCCAAAACAACCAACAACAACCAAAACAACCCCACACCAGTTCCAACATCCTCTAGTAATTTTTTCAATTCAAAATACAAATTTTATTTGTATAGCGCTTTTAACAATTAACATAATTATTTACAGTAAGTTTGTATGAAATGTGAATGTGTATGAATCAGAAGGGTCAGATAGTCCCTGATAAGCAAGTCGAGGGCGACAGTGGCAAGGAAAAACTCCCTAAGATGCCAATAGGAAGAAACCTTGAAAAGAACCAGACTTAACAAAGAACCCATCTTCATTTGAGTGAAACAGAAAGCAGGAATTGATCTGCAGTCATACTGTGTGTTAGGTGGCAGGCAGTTCAGTATAACAGTTGATGTTAATTAATGTCAATATGGAGTCCAGGCAGTTATTGAAGGCTCAGGTAGACGTGAGGCTCAGGTAACACATAATATTAAACCCTATGGATTAAGAATTGGGTGTTACTGAAGTTCATATGCATGTGAAGGCAGGCAAGCAAATACTTTGGACATACATATACCTGTATACACACACAGAATATGTAAACATATATTTTTTGTTTATATATAATGTGCTGGACTGTATGTCTGTGCCTGTGTGTATCTGATTGTTTCTGTGTCTATGCATTTAAAAGCATTCTTGTAGAAGTATCATTAGCAACCTCAAAGAGGCTTTTAAGATTTGCCGGCAGAAACTTCAGACACAACTCGGAGCACTTTATGCCAGCACAACCAGTCAGAAAACACAAATGGATTCTGGTTTTCAAATCCTCTAGTAGCACTTTAGTGCTCTTGTATTGTCAGGGGTAAAAACATGCCCAGGAAAAAGCATCTGCCTTAAAGGGGGGCACAGGTGCACATAGGAGAAGTCAAGAACCATTGGTACCAGATCTCTCACTCTTACACTTACTCACTCACTCACACACTCACGCACACACACAGCCATAAAAAGGTTATGATTTTGTTCATAATGTTTTATAATGTTGAGATAATGTTATGTTCAAATAATTGTTATATGGCACACACTAATATAAAATTAAATTCATTTATAACCTTTTATACAGACGTCATCATCTGGTTTTGTTGTAAATAAGTAAAAAAAGATTTGTCTATTAAACATTCACCTGGCACCTGGGAGAATCCTCTTAACTAAACTAGAATGTAAGATAGAGGGAAGCAAAATTAGAAAAAAGAGCACATTTACATTGTTTTGACTTGAACTTGGGGCCAAGCATCAATCGTAGAGAAGTTAAGCGTGATTTAGTTTGCATTGGAATTCATTAAGCATCAGCAAGAGGGGGAACATCCTGCAGCTGGCCGGATTTTGTTTCATACGGGTGCTCTTCATTCTCTCACGTCCATTTTACATTTCGACATAAGAGGCCACACACACAATGTGACCTGACGATGACACTCTGTGTGTTTTTTTTCTTCATCTTAATGCCATGGCTTAAGTTAGAAGAACTTTTAAATTCATTGTCTGTTTTACACAAGGCTGTTTTCTACCCATCTACTCCGCATATGAAAATGACTGAACCACTGAAAATCAGCTTTTTAGAAATGTAAATCAATTCTTCCATACTGTTGAAATGGCTAACAAAAATGAATGAGGACTGATGTGGGAGTTTAGATTAATAAAAAATTGTATAAAATGAATGTGAGCTCAGTGTAGTTTATATGGCAATACTGCAAATATTTTAACTCAGGATTTACTTAATTTGATAAAGCCATAGAAAACGAATATCCCTTTACCTCAACAAGGAAAAGACCGTTGTTGACCTGCTGACATTCAGGCACTGGTGCAGAAATACTTCAAGTACAGTAAACAGCATTGAGGCTGAGCTCAAAATAAGTCGCCAAGCGCAGAGTTCCCACGTTTGTTGCCTAAACAGAACAGTGGGCTGAGTTTGCTGTTTTACTGCAGATACAACGTAAATTTTCCTTTTAACTCTACATCTCAGTGTGATGTACTGCATTTTGACTGACTCAATTTGCTAGAACAAAGAAGAGAAGCCTTTATAAAAAGCCTTAAATCTCTCTCCAAATTAGAAACCAATTGGAAACCAAAACCTCCTCAAAATTTGGAGAATCCATTTATCTGCAGAGTTTAATTAAACTAGGCCCACATATATTAGACAAACCTTGGTAATAACAAAGAAAATCATCCGCCACAAGACTTCCTCAGGATCAGTCACCTATCCCCTTTTTCCACAGATGAGCATATAGTGAAGGCATTATTTAAAACCCAAGTTCACAAAATTGTAAATTGTGGCAAATTAAAAAGGTATTAAGTATTAGTTTGTAATTGAGATGGCACTCACCTAAACATCAACCTTAAACTGGTACAACAAATGGAGAAACAAGAAAAACATGGGGGGGATTGTGAGTGTTTTGAGGATGTAGAACTAGTTGCGGGTAGATTGAGCGCTGCCTAATTAAATGAGAAGTCAACACCTGATGTTTGCTTTATTACTAAAGGGCTCCCTTTAGGGCTAAGTGACAACTACTTCATGCCCTCTAGCTCTTTAAGACATTGAGTTCTGTCTGATAGCACACACCACTAACGCACAATTACCCAGCCTGATGCTTATCTGGGTTTTAGAACGCATCATCTCATTACCAGTTTTTCCCAAGGCACCATAAACACTTTGGTTTTCTAGAAAGATAATAAGATAGACAGAGAGACCTGACCTTGTACAGAACAATGACTTGACCTCACCACTCTTAGTCACTACCTGACTGTTTATTAAACAAGGTGTTTTGACCAATTGAAACAATTTTAGGGATATGTTTATGAAAAACGCAAAAAGAAAAATTACCTCATATTTATAGTATTCTATCTGACTTGATTTTTACAGCAATACGTTTATTTTATAACTGTATTTAAAAAATGTTTAGACAAAAACAATGTGTAAATTCATAACATAAAAATCGTAGGTCAACAAATAAGTCAATGTTATGGCTAAGTAAATAGAAGATTTGTCATATGGAAACTTTAGTCTAGACTTTAGTATCCTGGTAGTGCTGGTCTGAAATTGTGCACTAAAGAATTTTTTTTAAGTAATTTTTAGCAGAGCAACAGAGTCAATACCATCCCCCACAAAATGTTTGACAGTGGCTGTCATTAATCAAACTCTGGTGATCATGCTTTTACTGAAACACACCTGACAGCCAGGTGTCCCTGTGCATAGAGTTTTTATTGTCCATTCTATGTATGTGCATGTGTGTGTGTGTTTATAGTATGCATCAGATTTCAAAGGTCAGAATTATTTGCCATTGTCTCAACTCAACACTGTGTAGTCTGCATTAACTACTTTCACCCATGTGTTTGTGTTGGGCAGCTTGTGCTTGTTGCCTGTCTTTCCCCCTCATTACCTCTCCACTTTAAACACTCAGCACCATCCTGGCTTGGGGTCACAGCAGCCTTTAAACAGTGAAAGCTTCTGGAGATCGCTCGAGGGGAGACACCGTACCTCTGGGGAAAAAAGAAACTTTATTATATAAATAAACTTTGGAAATTAAAAACTTTTTTGTTTTAATTTTATTGATTATGACTTACAGCTAATGAAAATCCATTCATCAAAATTCATCATCTCCTAGAATATTTCCTAAGATCAAGAGAAATTCTGTTCATTTTGAGCAGAATTACTTGGTTAGGGTTTTGTCCTTGTCAAAGTCTATATTTATGAGAAGTAATTACGGATGCTTTACACCAAGGTGTAAACCCCTGGTAATACCCCAGAACAAAAAGTCCACATTAGACTTTGCTAGGGAACTAGCAAAATCTTTGTAATGTTTAAACCAAAATTAACTTGTAGCAGAAAAAAAAGTATGGAAAAATGAAGGAATTGCTCATGATCCAAAGCATACCAGATAATTTGTCAAACATGGTGAAGGCACTGTTATGGCATAAGCATTTATAGCTGCCAGTAGAACTGGGACGCTGGTGTTTATTGATGACCTGACTGCTGATAAAAGTAGGGATATACTCTCGGCTCAGATTCAACCAAATGCTGAAAAACTGAAAAAGTTTCTGAAGCCAAAGAAAATGGATTTCCTAACTGGCCCAGTCGGTCGCCTGATTTCAACCCATTTTTACTTACTGAAGACAAGATATGAAGGCAGCTGCAGTAAAGGTCTAGCAAAGCATCTGGAGCATCATGTCCATAGGTTCTGCAAGCAGTTTTTGACTTAAAATGAATTTTAAATATTAGGGGCAGTAATAATGTTTGTATTTGGTTAGTTTGTTCTTTTATTTATGAGCCCCAAAAATGTGTGTATAAAATGGCTGTTATTCCTGAATGACTCAGACGACAGTTTTGTAAAACCTCTTAGATTAAAGCTAAAAGTCTTGACTTCAGTCTCTAAATCTCTAAATTGAAAATTCGATGCTGTAGTGCACAAAGGCCAAATCCCAAAATTTAACTATTCTCGTTTCAAAATGTATACAGTATATACAAAATGTATACATCAGGGCCAGGGGTAGCTCAGTGTATAAGGCATCGGACTAAGGCTCGGAAGATCCTAGGTTCACAACCACCGAGTTGCCACTGTTGGGCCCTTGAGCGAGGCCCTTAACCCTCAACTGCTTACATTTTTTATAATGAGATTTAAAAAAATGTAAGTCGCTCTGAATAAGAGCGTCTGCCAAATGCCTAAATGTAAATGTAAAATGTGTAAAATGTAAATATAGCTTTCACTAAAATCCTGGCAAATAAAAAATTAGTCAACATTCTTGTCCAACATAATAGACATTTAATTGATAGTGATGAGAATGAAAGCACTCAAAGTATTTTCAGGATCAAACCATACATACTGTAGTGATCTGGCTTTACATTTGATGTCTCTGTATGGGCCAAGTTTGCAGTCTACTTTCATCAGAGCAGAAAGCAAGAATTATCATTTGAAATGCTTATCATACAGTCAGGCTTAAAATCACAGCGGACTCATCAAAGGCCTGGAGGGCCCTCATCTGTGGCAATCAGCTATCTCTCAGGAGAACAGCAGAATGGTAACTTTGTGAATCCCCAGCCAGACAAACAGAGCATAGTCAGCTTCACGTTAGACAATTATTGGTGTATCATGTGATTAGTGTTTAGTGAAGTGTATGTTTTTTCTTTTTTTTTCTCTTAATAATTTTAGCAATTAGGTTTTTTATTTTTAGGATCTGGCTATTAACAGGAATAAGAACAGGTTATAGTTAAACCATGTGTTACTGTATATAACCATAAGTGTTGCTTGTTGTCTGGGCAAATAGATTCATATATTAGGTTTATTTTTGCATGTTGATTGAAAATACACGAAGATGCAAGGTTTATACAAAGTTCATAGTCAACACATACACTAAATGGCCAAAGTTTGTGGACACCTGACCATCACACTCCTATGTGAGCCAACACCCAAACTGTTGTTACAGTAGGTACATTATATAGGATTTCTTTATAAGATAAGATAAACTAAATATTAGTACCTTAGACAAAAGCACAGTCTAACAATATAAGGGTGGGACAAAACCATTAAAAAGGGATACAATAAAATAAGATGCAACAAATACACAAAGTATTATTTATATATAGATTTGTAAAGGAAGGTAGTATGTCAAGGGAGGACATTTGTGCAAATATTGTTTATGCTATGCATAAGGTTGTTCAGCAGCTCAGCTGCTAAAAAATAAACAAATATATACAGTGGCAAATTCATTTCTTATCAGTAACAAACCAACATCAGCGACTGAATGTGCTTTTTTGTTTTGTTAAGAAAGCACAAAGTAGGTAAGAGCCATCACTTAATATGGTTTGATTTTTTATTAGGTGTCCTCTGTTTGACCACCATCATAGGATATACTACAGCATAAAAGATGAAACAGGCCACAACAGACTGATAAAACACATTCAGAAATGGCCTGCAAGCACCACAGAACTTGAGTCTTCTCAGGAAATAGAGGTGACTCTGGCCTTTTTTTTTTGCATTCCCCATGTGTGCTCCAGTCTAGTTTGTTATCCAAATGTACCCCGTTTGTAAAGGTGGTTTTGTACACTTTGATACTGTAGCATTGTGACAAGGCACCTGTGCACAAAGCAATTCCATGAAGATGTAGTTTGTAAAGTCTGGAGTGTAGGAACTCAATTGAATTAACACCACTAAACACTTTGGAATGAGCTTGAATGAGCTCCAGTCTTTTTGCCTGATATGCTCCAATCACACCGCATGAACCATAAGGTGGAATTCATAATGACAGCAGAATAGTAAGACCAATACAAAAGTAAATATATTTACCCTGCCCGCTGCAAGTAAAACTGCTGATTCAAGAAACCAACCATGTAAAGTACAGTACTAGTATGAGGGGGTATCAAAAAGCTTCTAGGTTAGCTTTGTTTACAAGCCCTGCTTTTTTCCGTATGTTCTCCCTTAAATGCCTTAAAATCTATTGATGGTATGGCCTCTGGGGATGAACTCTTGGCAGACTTATACATGATGTTCCCTCTGCTTGTGGGGCGGCAGCCTGGGGACAAACTTGGCAGCAACACGCTGCATGTACAAATCACGCGTTAGGATTGCCTGGACTGTTCCGTATGACACACCGACAATGGCAGCAATGTTGTGGATTGTTCTCCAACGATCATCATGCACAAGTTGCCAAATGGTTTCAACATTGTGGCAGATTTGCCCAGTTTTACACAGAACTTCACATTCAATATGAACTAATATGAAAAACCATGTGAGCACATTACCTTAACAGGAGCATAAAGAGTGTTGAGCATTGAGCGACACTAGTCGAAAGTCTGCCATGAAGCAGATGTGGATCCCCTCCACAAAAGCTGATATAACCACCCCATGGAAGCAAATTATGCCATGCTGTGCCAGGAATTTCAAGCTCCATAAGAATGTAATAGAACGTCCTATTGTTGACTATGATAAATACTGTTGAAAGGTTGAGGAGAATAAATCCAATTCAATTTTATTTGTATAGTGCTTTTAACAATTGGCATTGTCCCAAAGCAGCTTTACACAATCAAAAGAATTATTTAAGTTTGTATGAAATTTAAATGTGTATAAATCAAAATGGTCAGATAGTCCCTGGTGAGCAAGCCGAGGGTGACAGTGGCAAGAAAAAACCACATACATACTGTGTGTTAGTTGGCAGGCAGTTCAGCATAACAGTTGATGTTAATTGATGCTGCCAACTAACACACAGTATGACTGCAGATCAATTCCTGCCTTCTGTTTAACCCAAATGAGGATGGGTTCCCTGTTGAGTCTGGTTTCTCTCAAGGTTTCTTTTTACTACCATCTCAGGGAGTTTTTCCTTGCCACTTTCTCATTCCATCATTAGTCGCTGTTCCACTTGACAAAGAATGAAATTTGCAACAAAAAAAAAAACCAGAAAAATATAGAAAAAGACACAAATGGTAGCCATTTCATAGCTAAAGACCAACAATGAGGAGAGTTAATTTTAGAGGTTGGCAGTACAGTGGTGTGAAAAACTATTTGCCTCCTTCCTGATATCTTATTCTTTTGCATGTTTGTCACACAAAATGTTTCTGATCATTAAACACATTTAACTATTAGTCAAAGATAACATAATTGAACACAAAATGCAATTTTTAAATGATAGTTTTTATTATTTAGGGAGAAAAAAAATCCAAACCTACATGGCCCTGTGTGAAAAAAGTGATTGCCCCCCTTGTTAAAAAATAACTTAACTATGGTTTATCACACCTGAGTTCAATTTCTGTAGTCACCCCCAGGCCTGATTACTGCCACACCTGTTTCAATCAAGAAATCACTTAAATAGGAGCTACCTGACACAGAGAAGTAGACCAAAAGACATCATGCCAAGATCCAAAGAAATTCAGGAACAAATGAGAACAAAAGTAATTGAGATCTATCAGTCTGGTAAAAAGAATAAGAAATCAGGAAGGGAGCAAATAATTTTTCACACCACTGTATATTAATATATTATTTGTTTTCTAATTATTTGTACCTCACGTGCCCATTGACTCATTTCACCAAAAAGGGAGGTACAGATATAATACAATGGTTGAGACAGAGCCTTATGGCTTTTGATAGATTTGTGTGTGGGCACTACACTTCACCCACCCAATTCTTTTCTTTGTATTGCATTCAGAAATTGCTGTATGCTGTTTTGTCCAAGATGGGGAGGACCACATGTTGTAAGAGTTGGAGGGATCCAGTATTATCTACTCGTGTATCCATTCGTCCACTGTTCCAATCATGCCCTCTGCTCTGGTGCCACCATATAAATAAAGCCAAAGTACCAGTTATTGGCATCTGGCATAAGCCATTACAAAATTTACTGTGGTCTACAAGCTGTAAGAGCAGATGTTGTTGGTAGACTTCCTATGTCTACAGACTTCCTATGTCTACAGACTTCCTGCCTTCCTTCATTGGGCTCCTCCCACTATACCTACAGTACATTCTTCTGATCAATAAAATTCATTTTGGGTTTAGTAAACATTGTGATGTTTTTCATGGTTGAGGTGAAGCCTTTCTGGAGGTAAATTTCAGTAATTCACAGAATATGTTAATGCTGGCTAGTTAGTTTTGCTGGCTTGTATTTCATCAATGCCTGAATAAAATATATGTTTATGTAATTATATAAAGTAAATATATATAGTCTCGCACCCAAGTCTCCTGAAAGAGGCTTCAGACCCATGACTCTGTAGACAGATAATAAAATGAATACAGAAAATAAATGAATTAATACAATTACAACATTATAAATAATTTATTAATTTGAGTGCAAATCAAATATAAAATATATAAAAAATATTAAAACATTTTATTTCGAGTGCAAGTTAATTAATATTCAACAGTTTAAAACCTGTATACTGTACCTCTTTGTCTAGCTGTGAAGATAATTATCATCATCAAGCCACAAAAGGACCTAGCTGTTTGGCTAGATGTTGGCAGAGTACGATATCAAAGCATATTCATGGAAAGATGCCTTAAAGGGAAAAGTGTGGTAAGGAAATGTGCACACACAACAAGGAAGACTTCAGCTGATGCAGGATAATAATTTAAGAATTTTAAAATGGAGTAAAATCTTTCATTGCCACAACCACAGAATATCTTTTGGCATGGGTGTTTACAAAATGAAAAGCTACTTACTGCATCAGTTAGGGTTAAATAACTTTTTTCCAGCTGAACAATAATAGTCACTACAATTATTATCCAGTGGAAGGCTTTTAACTACAGTATTTGCTTAGTTAAAGCCAGGTTCTGCATTTTTTTTTTTTTTTTTTTGGCTGGGCAGTGTGTACAAAACAGTATAAATTAAGAATTTACCCTAATTGCAAAGAAAATATATAATTTTATATAATTAAATTTTTTAGGAATAAACAATAAAAAGCCTAACAACCTAACACTTAAGTTGATATAGGTATATGCCTACTGTACATGCCTATATAAAGGTTTTTAAAAATTATTCTCAGACATTATAATTACAAGGTGCTATTTAACAGCAGAACATTCACAACTAATTTTCTCTTTACTTTACTTTTGTCTTTGTTTTAACCAGATTTATCAGCAAAATATTTGGTCCATTATTACTTCATCCATGTATTGTGCATAAGGATGCATTCTCTTATCTCTCAGGATCATAATAGCCCTCATGGGATAGAGACTTATAGTGTGACCAGATGAGTGTCTCTCCTCCTATCCAAACTCTTCTCTCATCTCAGAGCTGTTCTATGCTCCAGAGCAGTTGGGATGGATCTATTACACAACAATTGCTTTCCCTTATTATGCTGATGAAAGGTGTCACGACATAATCAGTGCATCTCTCCTGTTCTCTACACGCAAATGACTTTGCTCCTTGCGTATAAATAAATCACCATATCAGTGAAATGTGAGCACTTTTTAAAGCCTCCCAGCTTTTTTTATAAGCATCACCAATGACCCAACAACGGCCCCCCATCCCCCCACCCCTCAAAAGAAAAAAAAAGCTAAGAAAAGAAAAGCAACCTAACCCCCTTCCGGCACCCCACCTCTTTCTTGTGTCTCAGATGTGGCTCAGAGCTAATGGCTGTTTTGGTTGTAATGCCACTTTGTGATGATCAAAAAACAGACAGATGAGAAGGAGAGAGAATCTAGAGTGAAGCAAAGGCAGGTGGAAGATTGCTTATCAGGAGTGATGCACAATATCTTGACAATAAGATGACTATCAGAGAGGCAATGCTTTGGCCAGCAGACTCATGACAGTACATTTTTGGCTCTTGCTTCCTACTCAGATAAGGATTCTCACGGAAAGGTGTCCTCTTCAGGTTTATCTTACAGGAGTATCAGGCATGTTAAGAATTAGCCAGTTGTTGAAAATAGAGTTGACGTATACTTGTGATTGTTTCAACACAGTTTCTTATATTTTATAACAATATAATAAACATAATAACTTACTCACCCTAAAACAATTACCTATAAGTAGCTGCTAGTGCCAAGCGTTGTTAAACATTGGCTCAATGCCAACCTCAAAATATTTGTACAGTTTTGCCAACCTACATACTACATGGGAGATACTTAGAAAAAGACCTCCTCTGACATTACACTGAGTGTGAGTGTTTACTCGGAGCACATTCAACAGAGATTGAGTTTCCGTAACATGAAACCATGCCACTTCTACTATAGACATATAAGGGGACAGTAATAAAAGAAGTCAATTTTAGGTTAGTGACAATAAACATTGACAAAATTAAAGTTTACTAGTTAAGCTAGTTGATGAATAAGTTGAGGAATATAGGTAATGTTAATTATTTAAGTTTTTAAATGTAGTTTATTCTGTAAGTTTTATAAATGCTATTCAAATTAACTAAATCAATTCAAGGATAGTAAATCAAGTCATACCTATACACATAAAGCCATAAAAAGTTAAAATTTTAGGTGATGGATTAAATATAATATAATGATGATACATGCAGTATAAATTTCCTTACTTTTGTCTATTCTGTGCTGAAACCCCGTAATGACACCAAGTTGTTTACCAAAGATGAACTTGATATAAACCTTTTTTTACAAAATGTATTGAGATCTAAAGCTGTTAAATAGTTTTTATTATCAATAATATTTGCACAACTGTGTTGTCTTCAGTATGAGTGGCCAAAATCGTGTTATTAATTATTTTCCTTAATTCATATTTCCTTTTATCATTTCCTTTTATCATAGGTAATGGTGTGTTTTTGTGAGTATTTTTTGAACTTTGATGCATTCTAATTGATAATCACTAAGCAACATTTTTTTTTCTTCACTTAAACTTTAAATTATTGCAGATTGGCTTAATGTCATTGGTTTACAGGCAATGTTTAAAATTATAAATGTATATAAATGTATAGGGCCAGGGGTAGCTCAGTGGTTAAGGCATTGGACTACGGTTCGGAAGATCCCAGGTTCAAACCCCACAACCACCAAGTTGCCACTGTTGAGCCCTTGAGCAAGGCCCTTAACCCTCAACTGCTCAGATGTATAATGAGATAAAAAAAAAAAAAGTGTAAGTCGCTCTGGATAAGAGCGTCTGCCAAATGCCTAAATGTATACATAATGCTAAGTCCACACTAATTTTTGTGCATAATAGTCCAATATTACAGGGAATTTCTTTCTGACATATTATGTAAATTAATTTATTTGATTTAAATTTAATATAAGCAAACGCTCTACATTATTTAAATCTCTTATGATAATCCAACATTTACGGATCATATCCACTATAAGAAATCTGTGCAAATCAAAACTTGTGATAGCAGTCCATGATTTTGTGTATCTTACTATATTACAAGTTAACAAAGACTGGTTTATAGAAGCTTTTGCAGGGAATAATATACAGATTGTTGGACTGATGTGTAACAACCTCCACATCACCTCCCAGTTTTCTGTGAAGCGTAAATCATGTTATCATAACTCTCTGTCGCCATTTGCTACTGAGCCTGTTACTCACACTAAAGAGAATGTGCATGAAGCGATATGGTCATGAATGTTTATTTTGAACATGGTAACCACTGATGCCAAACTATTCAGGTAAAACCCATTGAAATGCCTTTTATCTCTTTAGCTCTGACCTACCCTACTGTTCGTTCACTCGGCACAAGTATGTTCTGCACGTAGGCGCCTCTTGCAGACCAGGGCTTCTTGCCAACGTGAAACCAAAAAATCTTGTTCATGCAGGTAACTCTGATAATGTATCAGCTTCAACTGATCATCTAAACAAGCAAGCACTATTGATGTCTGGAGATTGTAAAGAATGCTGTTGTATACAAAGTCCTGATACATAAACTAGAAAACATTATTTTGCTACAGAACATACTTTCTAAGCATTATTTTCCAAATGCTTCCTCTGGATTGGGTTACACCAAGGTCAGTTTGATGTTTTGGTTAAAAAAAAAAGTTAAATAAAATGAAAATTAAATGGGGAAAAAATGTGGCCTGTATATATTAAGTTTTTCTGTACATCAGAGATGAATTGAAGATCAGATGCAACTTAACTTGAAAGTATGTGAAATATCATATGTATGTACTCTGTGTGTGTGTGTGTGTGTGTGTGAGAGAGAGAGAGAGAGACAGACAGAGAGGGAGAGAAAGAAAGAGAGAGCGAGAGAGGACCTTTCTTTTAATTTAAAGTAATTAAAGAAATATCCAGCCTGTGTATTATCCCTGTAGTCACTTTGGGAATTTACCCATAGATCTGTCAGATTAAATAGTCCCACAAATTGATTAATCTGATTCAATGACATTTGTACATATGTCTGCTACTTATGCTCTGTAAAGTTTTTATAAAACTCTAAACTAAGGTTTTGTTAATTGATCTGGTAACTCAAAATTAACTTCTTCTCTAAAGCAGAGGTTAGTTTTGGTCTTGCTTTTGTGTGATAATTTTCATGAGAACCAGTTTCATCATGGTGCTTGATGGGTTTTGCACTTGACAATACTGTTCTTGCAAGAAGGATTTTATAACACCTGATCTCTGTATCATTAAAATAACTGCTGACTCTTATTGTTGTTATTGTCGTTACTTAATTACAGATAATTTCATATATGTACACACACACATACAGGCATATACAGCTATAAATGGTCATGTGATGAACAAAGAGGTCCTACTTTGTAAATGAATGAAATCTTGCAACCTATTACTATCTTTCTAATAGCTTTTGTCTATTAGTGTTGGGCCACAGCCATAAAAGCATTTGGGGGTGATGACTGTTATGAGCTCATGCCGGTTGCTGATGTGAGGATTATTTGGCAGCCCTCTTTACACAAGCCCTCACTAGTGTGGCGTCTCACTCAGAGGATGCATCAACTGGTGCTAGTACATGCCTTTCAATTCGCCTAGTGTAATCTCGTATTTAAACAAGTTGCTGGATAAAATACATAATCTAACACATACTCCCTGTCTCTTACTGTCTCTCTTAAACACACATACACATATGCACACTCACTGCCTTTCAGCACCTCTAAAGATTAACTGAATGCTTTTTAAACAATCTTGTATGTACATGCATTCAGGACTAGGGATAGAAATCTGTCATAGAATAACAGCTTGTTTTCTTTAAATGTCAAAAAATTTGTGGTGTTTTTTAGAATCGTGTTTGCAAATCCATTTGAATTTTGGCAATAGAAGAAAGTGGATGAAAAAAAAGACAGTTCTCCAATATAGCATACAATTTACATTAAACAGTGTCTGCTTTTCATTATATTATTTTCTTTTTACCCACATTGTGTTTGTTTTGCTCTAGTTCTTACTCACGTGAACACAAGCTCTAATACTTTGAGGAAAAATTTCCCCAACAACCTTTCACAATAGTCAACAAGAAACATTTGAGAAAAATCTTTTGCTATCATCTCAGGTATTGTACTACATTCCTATGTTGTTGAAGGATGCAGGAAGTAAACTGTCAAGGACTACCCAAAGACTCATATATTAAACACAGATACTTCAAACATGGATTCCACACTCAGGATTAAGCAAAAGAATGAAAAGTATGGGTCAACGCTTAGTGTAGATCCATTCACACTTTGTATTAGCGCACAGACAAAACATGACTAACGTGCCCTGATCTCTCCTCTCTCCATGAACCCGGAAGCTCCTGTTAGAAAGGCAAGTAAAAGGGTTGGGAGGTGTGTGTGTACATGTCTGTCTGTCCCTGTGTGTTGAGGGGAGCGAGAGGAGCTCTTATAGATGATTGAACTTTAAGAGAGAACATGACAAGCACAAATGCAGATGCACAAAACACCTGGAAAGCTTCTCATTTTACCAAGGTAATGTCTTGCTAGGGTTCAGTTCTCATAAAGGTTATGTAAGAATCATCACCTGATCCAGTTACAGTGATTTGCAAGCTCAAGGTGAATTATGGAAAAAAATAGGGGGGGAAAAGATATTGTGGGCAAATATCCAAAGACAACTACTACGTGTGTGTGGACTGTAAGTGATGGAAGCTGCTTGATTTGTTACCAGAATTGTTAACAGATCAATTACATTGTTAGTCATATAAATGTAACTTGATTATTTCTAGAATTATTTTATGAAAAAATAATTTAAAAATTTTTAAATATTTTTTAAAAAGCTAATATGGATGTTTTTTTAACATAAAACATTTTCTTTCATAATGTAGTTTTAACTGCATGACAATGGTTTCATAACATAATTATGTTTTTATATTTGTGCTGCAGAAGTCTCCCACCCTGGAGATCACCTGTGTTGCCACAATACACCTTGAGATATACCCTGGCCTGCTCAGAATAAAGTGGATACTTAAGAGGCTCCCAAGTGACCTTGTTGTCTATATATCGCAAGTTAAAATCTCAGCCTAAAATGCCACAGCCACAGGCCAGGAGTGAAGAGAGAAATTTTGGCCAAGAAGAAATTTTGAAAGAACATTAATCACTCTCTTGTCAATCAAAAGGGCATTAGCAATTTATGGGAATTTCAGAAAGCTTTTGTATACAAAAACAGTCAAACAGTACTTTCCCCAGACCCCGAAATACTGCTAACTTGAAAATGTGAGTCTGACCCATACAATATATACTGTATGAACCTTCTGTCCACTGTAAATGCAAACTAACTAAAGTTTAAAAAAAAAAAACTATCATGGCAGAGCTAGAAAAAAAAGGCTGCAAAATAGAAAATGACCTTGAACATCTTTAGAAAAACTCAGGTTTCAGATATGTGTGTCTGTGACCTGAGGCATTTATTTATTTATTCATTTATTTATTTATTTCCCCAACCCCAACAGAAAGTAGGCATTTAAGGTCACAGTTCTAAAAACGCAGGACACTAAAGAGACTTGTCTAGCGACTGTGAAAAACACCCAAAGAAACATGCCCAGGGTCCCTGCTTATCTGCGTGAACGTGCATTAGGCATGCTGCAGGGAGGCATGAGGACTGCTGATGTGGCTAGGGCAATAAATTGCCATGTCCGCACTGTGAGACTCCTAAGACAGTGCTACAGGGAGACAGGAAGGACAGCTGATCATCCTTGCAGTGGAAGACCACGTGTAACAACACCTGCACAGGATCGGTACATCCGAATATTACACCTGTGTGACAGGTACAGGATGGCCACAACAACTGCCCAAGTCACACCAGGAGCACACAATCCCTCCATCAGTGCTCAGACTGTCCGCAATAGGCAGTCCATGAGGAGGAGATGCACTGCAGTACTTCAAGCAGCTGGTGGCCACACCAGATACTGACTGGTACTTTTGATTTTGAGCCTCCCTTCATTCAGCAACACATTGTGAAACATTTTTAGTTTATGTCTTATGGTGTTGACTCTTTTAGTGTTCATACAGATATTTACACAATAAGTTTACTGAAAGTAAAAACTGTTGAAAGTCAGCAGATGTTTCTTTTTTTGCTGAGTATATTTGATGGGTCAAAGGTTTACATACACTTCGTTCATATTTGGTGGCATTGTTGTTTAATTGTTTAACCCCCAGTGTGATGGTGCCACCTTCATGCTTCACAATGGTAAAAGTGTTATTAAGATCAAAAATAAAATAATAATTATATAATAATAATAATAATAATAATAATAATAATAATAATAATAATAATAATTGCATAGAGCTGATGCTGAAATAGTTCAGTTTTTCTTTTATCTGGGATCACAAACATTTCTCAGAAATGCTATTGATAATTTGCAAAATTTAGATTGTTAAAAGCCAGACTGAATTTTGCAGATTGTCCTTTTGTTGTTATCTTTTGGACTAAAGTCCAAGTCCAGTCTCCTTTCTAAACAATAAATTATCAGTGGGGCCCCAAGATTTTTAGATTGGTATATAATTCTACATTACAAATTACGTTACAAAGTCTCTTCAGAATTTGTAAATTGATCAAACCAGAGTTGTGGAAGTCCATTTTTTCTCAGCTTCTAGACTTTTTTTTTTTTTTTTTTTGACAAATTGGTTGTTCAGATGCTAAAGGTAATATATCAATCTTTGGAATATTCTGGACTGGTTTTGTACTGTATATTGTGTTTCAAAACAACCTTTTTTTCCATATTTTTCCTCAGGATTTAACTGAATTTATATGTTAATGAAAAATAATATTTAAATACATTTAAGTTAAAGTTTTTAGCATTTAAAAAAAAATAGATTGGCTTATATCATACATTAAATGAGAAAGTAAGATAGCACAAGGGCTTTTCAGTTCAGTTGTTTATTTTCTTAAGCCATGAGTAGCACACTTACCTGGAAAATTATAGAACTGATGTGTTAAGCAACATGCAGTGTTTTTTACAGAATCGGTTCACAGTTGTAGATGGAGTGGTCATGGTTCAGTGATAGACTATTATGTGGGTGTGTGCAAAATTTACTTTTTCCTTAAGATGTGTAAGACAATTTTTGTTGTTATAACTTGTTCAAGCACTTTTGGCTTTGTGTCATAAGTGGCTGGAAAAATATATTACAAAATGTGTAGGTATGTAATTCATTTTCACACTGCTTTTAGTTTAATTATGAATCTTACTGAAACAGATGATAACCATCTTGGACCAACAGGCCAGATACTTGCTGTGCTCATGTGAAATGAAGCAGACAGGATGTACCTGATGGCCTGATACTATCAGGTGCATGCAAGGCCTGAAGGGCATTCAACTAAATTCCCACGCGACACATACACATTTTATTGTTTGGTCATTGTTTTTCTTGATCTTTGTCAAGCACTGTGGATTAACACCCACATAATTTTTACATAATTTCATTCAGTTTTTTGTCACAAATATGAACACATCTTGACTTTGTGCTCCAAAGACCCATTTCCCCACCTACTACCCAATTATCCTCTATTGTACGACAGCTAACAACTACAACAGTAACAGGTCCTTCAAGACACATTTCTCCAGGGACTGCAGATTGTCCTCACACAATGTCTATCAGCTACTGGACAACTCCAGAATAATTCTGATCCATAATGTAAATTAAATAGTTTCAAATTATATGCTTTTATAAGACTTAGCTGATTACCATTTATTAGTCTCTATTAATGCGTAAACTCTAATAAAATTTACTAGCTAAATCTACTGGTTTGGAAACGTATGCAGCGTTTTATAGCCCTAATTACAATTGGTTGTAATAACATAAAAGTAAAAGGTATACATTTATATCTGCTATTATGACTGATATTTTGAAGTAGGACAGCTATTCCACACTAATGAGCCAGATTTTCAGTCTTTTTGTGATAAATGTGGAATGTTTTATTTCATGCTATATTTTATACTCCTTAGTGTTAGCAAAAAATATCTCCTACTCTATTTAGGATATACAGCATATATCATGTTTACTACTTACAGGCACACTCAAAGTTTTGTTAGTGCATACACCACAATGTCTAAATTACTCTGTTAAGAACTTGATACAGTTAGGAGAAGCCATTTTTCATTTTTGTTGATTTTTATGGTTTTGATGATTGGAAAATATGATTTCAATATCCATGTCATGCACAATTTCTTATATCATTCTTGATATTGATATAAGAACAGGTATCAATCCAATTATCTTGTTATAACTGGACAATGCACAGATTAGGCTAGCTGCTACTATAGTTATCTTAAGGAGAAGTCTGAGTAGGTGTGGATGTGGTCATTTGGGGAATGTGAGATTGCAAGACATAATGAACATTTAAGAAAAAAGAATGGTCCTGATGGGCCCAGGTAGATACTTTGTATCGAATTGATTTAAGTTTAATTGATTTAGCATTTAATCATCTTGAACATGACCACATGTTGTAGGATGCAAGAATAGATTTTCTGTTACATGCTACTTTTAAAATAGTGGGGATGATTGTGGGCTTCTTTATGCTTGCATTGCTGGCATTCTTGCTACAGTTCATGGCAAGGGACAAAATAGCATTTATCCGGTGAAACAGTTTCCTCTGAGGCTTTCTGTAGCCTCAGTGTCTCAAAAGAAGCATTGCATTAACATTGACATGAATGTCACAATGACAATGGTGTGAAAAATGATACTGCAGCAAATAGATCTAAAGATTTTTACTAGACTTTCTTACACATGTTGGATTGCAAACAAACAATCCAGTCTAAAGAAATTTTTAAACTCCACAGCACAGATAGGCTTAGTGGAAAGATGATTGACTGAATAGATGTGCATACTGCTGCAGAAAGGATAGGACCTAAGCAATAGAAAATTAATAAAGGGGGAAAAACATTACATCACTAAATACAGTACATATTACACACAATACAGTACGAGGGCCGGGGGTAGCTTAGTGGTTAAGGCATTGGACTACGGTTCGGAAGATCCCAGGTTCAAACCCCTTAACCACAAAGTTGCCACTGTTGGGCTCTTGAGCAAGGCCCTTAACCCTCAACTGCTCAGATGTATAATGAGATAAAATGTAAGTCGCTCTGGATAAGAGCGTCTGCCAAATACCCAAATGTAAATGTACATCTTGAAGCTGAGACAGAGAATTAGGTTGGTGTTTCTGAGTCAATGGAAGTGATGAAGGCAGAAAGAGCATCATCGGTGCTCTATTCTTGCTAGACAGAGAAAGAGAGCGAACAGTACAACAAAGAGAGAGTGAATAAGAGAGACTATTCTGTGATATACCTGTAAGCAACTATTCAGAGTTCTGTTAACTATGAAATTATGAAATTTCAGTTATAAATATAATAACTGAATATAAAGCTATACCTACTGTGCACCTCATAAAATTAGAATATCATGGAAAAAATTAATTTAATTAAAAAGTAAAACTTTTGTATATATTTATTATACATAAATTAATTTTGAAGAGTACAGCTACAGCTAATGAAAATATAAAATCCAGAATCTCAAAATATTACAATATAATTAATTTCAAGTTTGAGTTACTATACTTATAATACTGTGTATATATTTCAGTGTATTTCAGTACAAGCAACTACAGTACAATCATGGGGAAGACTGACTTCACAGTAGTCCAAAGATGCTAATTGACATCCTCTACAAGGAGCATAGGAAACAGAAGGTAATCACTGAAAGGGCTGGCTGTTCTCAGAGTGGGGTATTAAAACATATTCATGGCAAGTAGCCTGGAAGTGAAATAT
Organism: Clarias gariepinus; assembly: GCF_024256425.1. Classification (NCBI taxonomy): domain Eukaryota; kingdom Metazoa; phylum Chordata; class Actinopteri; order Siluriformes; family Clariidae; genus Clarias; species Clarias gariepinus. The sequence continues at coordinate 11,326,981 of NC_071125.1, forward strand.
GTCATGGGAAAAGGTGCATGAGCAAGACTGATGACCAGCGCCTTAAAAAGCATGTCAAGCAAAACCAGTTCAAGAATTTGGGAGAGCTTCACAAGAGCTTCTCAACAAAATGGGCTGCAACTGTTAATTCCTATCAAACAATGTCTAGAAACATTGTCACTAGCTTTGTCCCTGGGCTAAGGAGGAAAAGAACTGGAACATTGCTTGGTGGTCAAAAATCTTTTTAGATGAAAGTTAATTTTGCAGTTTATTTTGAAATCAAGGACACAGAGTCTAGTGATGATGTGTAGTGCCGTATCACCTGGTAGTGTTGCTTCAATGTGTTTTATTAATGCCAAAGTCAAAGCAAAGCTACCAGGATTTTAGAGTACTTTATGTTTTTACCCCCTGATAAGCTTAATGGAGATGCCACATTTCCTTTTTTAGTGGCAACTCTGTCAAGAGGAAGATGAGAAAGCAACTTATCAAAGCAACCTGGTCTTTCATAATACCTTAGCAATGCCATAGGGTGATTGCCAACCAAGTATTGAGTGCATGAATTAACATTTTTTTGTAAGTTTGACATTTCTTTATTGTACATCCTTTTTTGATTGATCTTAGTAAATATTCTAATATTGTGAAAAATGGATTTTTTTCATAATCACCAAAGTTAAAACAAAAAAAGGTATAACGTTTTTTGGCTTGCATACATTAATATTGCAACAAAAATATTAATTAATTTATATTTGGAAAAAGACACTGTCTGTAATTGGGGAATAGTGGCTTAGCAGCTAGCACTGTTGTTCTACATACAGTCCAAAAGCATGCATAATAGGCTGATTAGTTTCCAATTTGTAATAGTGCCAGTTAGTGTATAAGTGTCTTGCAGTGGGTTGACAATGAGTTGCCCTGTCCTTCTTGGATATGAGATATAAGATACTGCATTACTATATTAATTATTTATTCCATCCATGAAAAAAAAATATTTACATGATATTATTCAGTGTAAGAAACTACCAATTACTATTGCAAACCTGTTCATTAAGCCAGTAGCATTATTTGGTGGATTTTGTTTATTATTTAAAAACTTTTAAATAAACCTTTCATGATGAAGATTACCAGTGATTATTTATAGTAAAGGTCATGCATCTTGTTAAGTAATACAGTCTATAATAATATATAAGTATATAATAATATAATAATAAAAAAATACCTACATTTTTTCTTTACACGTACCATGAAAACACTTCAAAACTGTCAAAATCAGAACAACAAAGTGTTTTGGAGCTGCAGAGATTATCAGGCACCTGCCATTGAGCTGCATCTATCTCTCATCCACTAGTTGCAAATAAGGGCTCATCATAATTGCAACACAATGAATATAGGGGTATTTGATAGGGAGGAACATAATCACAGACATTCACACATTTTGTTTATTCTACATTGCAGAGCAACACAAAAGTCTCTCAGCCTCTTTTTTTGTATATGAATTTTTAAATGTGAGGTAAAAGCTACTCTCTTTAAGCTATATGTAATATGTTAGTTATAAAATTGCTCCCACTTGGAAATATTGAAATTTCAGTGCCATTTTGGCAGTAAGTTTTGGACTGTTGTCATGTTGCATTATAAAGTTCCTCTTAATGTAATGTGATATGTTTATTCGTAAATTGGCACAGATTTGGCACATGTTTCATTAGACTTTCATTATCATAATTGGATAAATTATCAATAAAAATAAGTATGGCCATGCGATCATGCACATCATCCAGTGAGCTTGTATGTTTTAGATCAGGAGCATTTCCACCACTTTTGGTTATAAAATATTGTGGCCCTCTTTCTTCTTTTCTTCCCTATACATCTTTCTGCTCTTAATGTTGGTTTACCATATTAACAACAACAACAACAACAACAACAACAACAACAACAACAGTCTTCACAGTTGAAACCCAGTGCCAGGACTAAAATGTAGAGCTATTCTATTAAAGTTATTTTAAACAACCAAACTAACAGGGAATACCTGTGCAACAAGAAACATCTTTCATTGTCACACAGTATTAAAGGTTAATTTGTGAACTAAATTGATTAATCCAGGTACATGTGGAAACTAAAGATGGAAATTTAATCTATTGTTTCACACTCCTATTTAACTCTCAACCATAAATGAATTTAGGATTTAACAAAACCAAAATGGACTTGGCATTTTACTTTTCCCATAGAGACTGTGCTGAGTCACAAACTTCATTTCTTGACATAGGAAGCACATAAAAAGAATGCATACGGAATTGTTTGTCTTGGTAACAGATAGAAAACAGTTTGTGTGTGTGTATGGCTCCATGATGCCGCGACGCCTTGTCTTCAGTCCTTGGTGTAAAGGTTGTGTGAAGAGATTTTGTCAGCAACAAGTATTACCGGCATTTCTTTCATTCTCATTCTTTTCTTCACTCCCTCTTTCTCTCTCTCACCATCCACAAACACATTTATCTTTTCATCCTTTCTTGACCTTTCTATCATTCTTTCGTACACTATTTCCTATTTGCAAACACACCAAAAAGCATAAGAGTTTTGTGCCTCAAGGCTCTTTTTAAAATAAAGATTAAAAGCTATGCACTGACAAACCAGATGATTAATTGTCTGTGATTATTCCTGATCCCTTTTGACAGAGGAACTTGATTGTTCATGCCAATAAAATGTGTCACTTTTTTCTTTTAAGCCTTAAAAGAGCTTGGTCACAAAGCCTCTTATTATATGTTAGTAGATGATGTGTTCTCCACTTCCCACTGGGATTAAGCTGAATAAACACAAAGAGCCCTGGAAGAAGCATTTTCTTGTTTCGCAGCTAAAACCCTCAAGGTGTTAAGATTATGAAGATTTCTTTATTTGTGCAATTTGCAAATGTGGCATGCAGGGATATGGAAGTTATTAATTAAACCTCAGCCAGTATTATGGATATTTGTATTGAGACAACCACTACTAATTATTTTAAGGCTTTAATTATAGATCATGTCGTGTCACATTTAATTTGAGTTCAAATTATAATTTTTTTTTCTTTTCTTTTTTTTACAACACCAAAACCATAACTGTGATTCTTGTAGGACTCTACTCATAATTTACAAACATACAAAATGCATTTTTATTCATCATTTTACATATGGATAAATGGCAGTGTCATGAAATGTTTTGTGTTGCACATTTGATCAAATGTGGATCAGGTATCTACACAAATATCTAAAAGTTGGAATACTATTTATAAATAGCTACAGTATGCATATAAACATTGAAGAAAAGTATGATAACCATTTTACCCATGTCTTCTTTAGCTTTCTCGCATTATCAGCACCATAGTCTTTTTTTTTCCTTTATTCCATCTTGTCTTCTGATTATTTGTGCTGAAGTAATAAATCAATACTCTCCACTGTCATACCTGTATGGATGTGCTAGTCTCTCAGGGCAGCTGTTGGACGTGTAGCTGCTGTAGCGGTATCCTTCAAAGTTTTCAGTTCTCTCAATTTTTGTGGGGACCACATCCTGGTAAGACAGGGCTGTTTTTATGACACTTGAATCCTCTGGGATTTTAAGGTCTGAGTAGGAGTTTGGTGAGGCCTCTTCCAGGAGAGAGTTACAGTTTGACAGACCCTTCATATCATAGAGACTGTCACCATATTTTACCACAGATGGTTTAGGACAGGGCTGGTAAGACACTTTGGTAGTGGTGGTAATAATTGTCTGCAGAGCTGTCGGAGTAGTTGGAGTGGGTCCTGTGTACCTGCATGGATATTCAGTGTTGTAATAGTGATTGGTATTGGTAGGAAGCTGTGGGTATTCTCCTCTCTCCCCATATGGCCCTTTGCCCAGGATTTGCTTCCAGCTGTGGTGCTTGGTGGTGGAATCTGAATAAGAACGCTCATGGTTTGGGAGTGAGCTGGTTGTGTGAGGCATCCCACTCAGCCCAGAACAACTTTTATTGAGTTCGGACTCATTGTGAGGGCTTGCAGGGTCTTTATACAGTGATGTTGGGTAGGGTGCAGAACTGAGGTAGCCTGGGACTGCAAAGTCATATCCACACGGGGGTCTTGCCATGTACAGGCGATGGTTGGAAGGCTTCTGAAGAGGGCTTGCAGCATCAGTCATGGCTGTTGGACCATGTGTGTCATAGGGAAACTTGTAAGGCTCTGTGTTCTGAAAGGATGTATAGTGCTGTGGCTGGATTGGAAAATTGGATTCAGCAATGATGCTAAAGCGATCTGGGGTCTCCATAGTGAGTTGGTGGATGTTCGGAAAGGGCATATCGTGGTAGCGGCCAGGCTAGCAGAAAAAGAATGGTGATTAGTAGGTCCCTGTCTCTTTAAAAGTCTCTTAATACAAAAAACACATTAATATAGGTATATTTATGGTAAGTCATATTGAATACCTTTTTAAATAATAGGCTACTGAATTAATTAAAACATTAAATACTTTAAAAATAAATACCAGTATTTAGTATGCATACATGTTATATTTAATTTTCTACATAAGCTTGTAAACAATGGTTAAATTACAGAAGTGATAATGGTACAATTCAGTGCCTAGGTTTTTGGTAAATGTTGCTGAAAGAATGCCAGTATTAACAATTTTACATCATCTAAAATGAAAGCTTAAAGATTAGATCCATAGTGAATATATGAATGTTTCCCAAATGACTTGGGAATATTTGGGAAATTAAATACGTTTAAATAGAATGTCCGTGTGATTGGTTTCTTGTACTAAAAGAAATCATGTGTACATTTTAAAGATATCCATAAGGTAATTTTTATAATTATAATAAATATAAATTTAAAATAATAAATATAATATTTAAATAATAAAAAAATTATTGTAATTATAAAAATTACCTTAAGTGCAGCCATGATTACCTATGTCTGGAGCATAAAGCATGCAAGCAAAAGCACATACAGATATTTAACTTAAATACCTTAAAACATTTTATAGTGTCATAAAAACTTTAAACAAGCTAAAATATTGCAAAACCATAAGATACTGTATGTGCTTTTGTTTGCATGCTTTATGCTCCAGACATAGGTAATCATGGCTGCAAACATCTGTCTTAAAAAAATATTAATATGGTGGTGACTTCATTTGTAATTTTCCTCCTCACATAAGTAAACCAATATGCCAGTACACAGGCAGAACCTAAAGTGTGTGTTTACTATAAATATTTGTAATGAACCTTGTTGATGGTGGCTGGCGTTATGGAATGACATTGCAGAAACAGGTAAAACCTTAGAGATTCAGCTTGCTATGACTTGTGACTAATTCATATTTTAGATCTAAATGTGGAGCATATGTTTATCTTTTTCAGTTATAGGCTAAAGCACAGGGCTGGTCAATTGAAATTTGTAGTATCTAACACATCTATTTATAGTGACGTAAGATATTTATTTTAAATATGGGTTATTAGACCCATGATTTTTTTTGTTAACTCTAGTATAGGAGGATGTTTAATTAAGATGTAATACTATCCAGTATAAATTCTTTATAAACTTTATAAACTATAATTTATAGCAAAGATCACAGATTGATTACCATGCAAAATTATTATTATTATTATTATTATTATTATTATTATTGCTATCAACAACGACAATAATAATAATAATAATAATAATAATAATAATAATAATTGCGTGTGCGTGCGTATGTCTTATTACCTCTGGTTCTACAAGTCTCCTTTTCTGTGAAAAGTGAGGGGAAGCCATTCTTCTCTTTACTGCGCTTCTCCTCGCCTCCGTTTCCGACTTGCTCTCGGGTCGTGGATGATCATGAACGCCTTTAGCCTATAAAAAAATAATTTTTGTAGGGTTTTATGTAATGGTAATAAAAACCATCCGATTTAGACTTATGAACACAGAGGCCGTATTAATCCAATTGCATTGTGTTCATAACTGTTTACCACAAATGCAAATGACCAAGTAAGACTTAAACACAAACGCTAAACAAATTGACTTTACAAAGCCCCGAGATTAAACAATTATTTGAAAATGCACAGATTCACTAATGTGATTTGGTTGATTTGCTGTGCTGTTTATGTAGTTAAACTAACGTATATACCATATCTTGTCCACAAATTTATATGTGGAGGAAAAAGGAAGCTACGTGATACAGGTTCAGTATTGTTACAATCGGCGACACATACCTGAAAAAATATGGCCTTCCCGTCCACTCTCCAGAAGTTGGTGACTGGATAACCGCTGTGGCCGCGACACGGGACCAGCTCCAGAGCCGAGCTGCAGTTTGGACAAAGCTTTTCTACAGACAATAAAAAGGTGCCTTTAGGACGGGAAATGGTACTTAACTTCCCCCTGTTTCACCAAAATGTAAATTAAAAATAAGTTGGATAAATACAAAAATAATAATTAATTAATAATTTTAAAAAATAATAATATTTTAAATATAATATTTTCTTTACACGCAATTAACTTGAGTAAAAATAGACTTAACAAAAGCCGAATTTGATCTCAAATCAATAAAGCAGCTTGAATTGTTTGTTTCTTATTTATTGTTGTTTTTTTATCCTAATTTCAGACAGGCTAACTCAAAGTGAAATGCTATGATAGCTTGTCTGTAAGCTGTCTGTTTGAATTTAAAACAATAAACACGGTGAACAGTAGCTCCTTTTGCTTTCTATATCTTTCCGATTGTTACCCTACTTGTTTTTGTTGACACAGTGGTGAATCGTGTGACAAAAACAACGGCGTCTGCTGACGTCCAGGTGCACGCCAAATGTTCGGTACCCCGACCGGAGGGATCATTTAAAGTTCTCACAGGGAATAGTGTTTTTGGTGAGAATACATTATAGAATACATTAATTCATACTTTATTCAGAGCACTTAAGAGGCAGGTTCATATTCCATAATCTATCAGGGGACATGAAAATTTAAAGGAATTTATAGAAGAGTTTAAGTGTATTAAATAAGAGGAATTGTGCTCATACACAAATCTATGTTTGAGTGTGAAAAAGCAGGAAAGTGTCATGCTCACTCCTGGGAACGATAACCGATAGCAACATGCTTTAAGAAGAACCCATGCGTTACTTTAGTTTTCCAGAGGCTTTTACAGCTGACCAAGAGCCACTTAAACTAAAACAATATCTCTGACTATAGGTTAATACCAGTGGATGAGATTCGTTTAGAAGGATATAGGCTACAGTAAGTAATCAGTCTCAACATTTTTGATGTACGCGAATGTGAACTTGTAAACTTGCCGGAGATGTTATATTCCCGTTGCACTGGTCACAAAAAATATATGACGAGTTTGTTTAAAGTTATTAAACTTACTTTGCTGCTTCTGACGGGCTTTATCACAAATGGCAGGCCGCAGTTGTAGTTTCGTGCCGTCTCCCAGTGTGCAGTTTCTGGAGCAAACCACGACGCCCAAGCACGACTTCTTCAGGATTTGACAGTTGTGGTTGTTGGTGTTGCGCATGGCCCAGCCGCTCAAGTGGCGTTGCGCGTTTTTGTCTTCGGCACTGTATATGTACCGAACATAACCATCTGTCCACTCCTGAAACGCATCGTACTGCTTCGTATCCTGTTACAAAATTAATAATTGATATTTTCGTTAGTCACCTCAACCCAGATGTAAATGCCCACAATTCGTGATAGGTCATACCTAGAAACTAAAGCATTAACCAGCCAAACTAACAAATCAGACAGTTCAACAAAGATAGTCTACCTTAAAACTTAATCCAAATACACTGTGTTGTTTTACATTAAGGATAGATGGGAAATATCTGATTCGATTAAACAGATTACCTACTCGTCTATAGTTTGATTACCATAATCTCTGAGCAAAATTATGATGATCGGTCTGTTGAGTTCACGGAGCCAGTCTAGGAAAACATTTTTACCTGTGGAAGTTTGGGGTCGTTGATGTCCCAAGTTAGCTTCATTCCGTAAGAACACACGCAATCTGAGTTGTCAAACTGATCAGACGATTTTGACATGGTGCGATGTAACAAAAAAATGTCGACGACTTCGTGCCTGTCTCTGTGAATTAAGCCAGAGATTCATCAACTCTGAACACAGCGAGCATCAACGCACTTTGATTTAGCAAAACCCTTATAAAACGTTACAGAAACAATATATATATAAAAATTCTAAGTACTTCGTAAATTAGTTAAGCCATCTGCTATACTCTTTGGGCATCGCGTAAATCCGGGTGTCGCCGCTCCCTCACAGGTGCGCTCCAGAAGACAGGAGGTGGATAATGATCTCAGGTATGACTGCTGTTGTGTGTAGCCTATGTAAAATAGGGAGGCAGGGCCGAAACACGGCTCCAGCTCTGCTGAAGCTCGGCGTATACTACTTTCGTTTTACCTTACCCTTACCACTGACCCAATTACCTCTACCAATGACACTAAATACGTGCTTTATAGCTTACCTTTCAAGACCATATAATCACTGCATGGATCAACCGCAAGCAAAGAGGAACAGAACCCGCTCAAAATTTGCATGGACAATTAGATTTTGAATAATAATAATTATTATTATTATAATAACTATATAGAGAGTGATTGCATAAACTAATTATTGAGATCATCCTAAAATTAATCCTGGCGCTTTCAGTTTTAGGAAGCTACAGGATGCTATCACAGGTTAAGAAAAAAAAAAAAAACACCTTGCACTTCATAACCCTTTAGTCTACATTAGGTGTCAGCAATCTTTTGCTAGCTAGCCACATATGCAGTCGAGACTAAAAATCGTTCCCAGGCGAGATGTGATATAGTGGAGGTCATTAGGTTGTTTTATGTAAACGAAAAGCCATTGTGGACTGCTGACAAAACAACAAGGACCGGTCAAACAAAACAGAACACATACAGTAAACAGATGAGCAGTTTCAGTTTTAGCCGACTGTTTAAAAAAATAACTCAAGTTTCGCCTAATTCGGTCATTATTATTATTATTATTAGTAGTAGTAGTAATAATTTTTTTTTTATTAATTTATTTATTTAAAATACACTTCCGTTTTTAACTGAATTTTCTTTTACAAAAGCAGTTTTGCGCAAAGTGGCCACGGAAGAGTGTGTATATGCATATGGTGTGTCTACTTTTCTTTATAGTTTACAACTATAAACTCCGACCTCTATTAATGCCCCAAAAACAGGAAACTGCCGCTGGGGGAAAAAAAATCACATCACATTCAAGAGTCCCAGAACATTTAACCACGTGCACTTGGCGCCATTATTCTCTAATAGAGCGCACCTGTTCCTGTTTGTCTGTTGCGAGGTCGTCAGTTCGGAAATTATGAGTGTAAGTGTATTTTGACAACAAATTGGATTACTTATTTCAAAAGCAAAGTCTACCTACATTGCACGGGTACTTTCTCTACTAGTGACGGTGTTTCTTTCTTTCTTTCTTTTTTTTTTTTTTTGCGAAACAATTTGTGCAAATTGTGCAGGCCGACATCTATGTGAGCTCCAAAGGCTTTGGCACCCTGTAACATATCCACGTGGGTTCACCCTAATGCATTCCCCCTTCTCTTTATACAGATAGCAAACAGACTGGAGGCTGCATTCGCTACAAACAATGCTACTTCAGTTTTTCTATTCATTACTGGGGAGAAATCATCAATGACTCTGGTTGAGATATTGGATGACGCTGCATGCAGGGTATCTAATTTCAGTACACATTTGTCTTTTTTTTTTTTTTACTGTTTATAGTTTATAACAAAAATGACTTCATACTTATAAAAAAACAACAACAATAATAATCAGGGATGAAATCTGTCAATTATCTAGAATGGTACTGTGAGCTTTGTGTTGAACCTTTTAAGCCTTTAGAGATATGCATAAACTACTTTTTGGATAGGCCAGGCCTAACAAGAACAAGTGTTTGGTCAGGTTAGTTTCTCTGGTCGAATACAACTTGGTGGTTAAAATAAAATCAAGCACAACTGCATAATATTAAAATAAATTGTAGTCATTTGAATGCCACGGTAATGTTGGTGTTTTGCCCCGTCAGTTCCCTTTCATGAAATATTTGTTAAATATTAACGTCGATATTAAATCTATTCTTTTTATTGGTGGCTTATTTTGTTATTAACAATTAGTACAAAAACATTTAACCAATTGGCATCGGATAAATCCTTCTTCCCATTTGAGATACAGAAGCAAAGTTTTGCGCTTTTCACTGAATGGTAATTCATAGCCCCCTTCGATTGCCTTGCCTATTTAGAACAAAAAAATGGAATTTTACGTTTATTAATAAATCTCTGTAAAATAATACCGCAAGTGTTTTTCTTTTTGTTTACACTTTTATAACCGTGATTTTATTTTATTTTTTTAAGAAATTGCTTTCAGCATGAAACTATAAGTAGCGTATATTTTATACATATATATTGTGATTTAGAAAGTAATTCCAGGTGTAAAAGATATAAAGACGCGCGAACAAGTAAAAATGAACTGTTAAAAAAAATAATAAGAAAAAACAATTCTCGTGCACTACAGCTGAATAAATTAACTTATGTCGCAAAAAGAAAGTTTTGTTAATGTTCTGTTAATATTACTGTATGCATATAATTTGGTGCTTTGGAAATACACTGTAGATCCATTTGGGTTTTATTCCTACACTGAATAAGAGGGAGTATGTAATTGGATGTAATTGATTAGGTCTATCTGTCCAAATTTGTGAATTTTTTTTTTTCTTCGCCAGGATTTGCATAAAAATGAATTCAAAAATGTTACACTGATTTTACGCGCACTTGAACAAGTAATCTGCAAAGACGAAGACTTCATCAACCATCTGGTCTCTCATGGTTTACTGGTGAAGATAAGTGTCCCTTTTTATTTACCTTTTCGGCTCACAATAATATTTATGCTAGTCCCTCACATAAAAAAACTTGACTTTCAACGGTTAGAGTGTTAGTTTGAGGCAGAATCGAATACATTTGTTTTATATAAATTTGAGTTGAAGATCTTCAATATCTAGCTGATTATATGTATAGCGCATTTTAACCGACCTTCCCATGTTTTAGTTTTAAGACTAAACTATTGTTTTTGTGTGTTGTTTTTTTTAACAATACATGCTGAATTGGTTTGAGATGGTTTGTGAGCATCTAAAGGTGCAGCAGAAACCAAACAAGGCTCCGATGCGGCTCATGGAAGTGTTCTGTGAAGTATCGATGGTAATGTAATCGATGTAATAAATACACTTGATTTTTCGTAAAGTATACAAAATGCACATTTTATCAGTTATTTCGTTATAGAACACCTGCCTGTTTCCATTTAGACAGGCTTTTGTGTTCTCTCTCTCTCTCTCTCTCAGCGGCTTTGCCAGAGCAACACCGAAGGTGACCACACACATATTTCGTTATCATTATTACATTTTATTTTTTTCTGTGTTGAAATGTCTCCATGACTTCATGTATGTGGTAGGCAACGTTAAAATTTTGGAGATTCTTATACTGAGGTTTGGGGCTGTTGTGATTGACTATGATGTACACTTCAGTCTTCGTCTAGAGGTAAGTTTATTGCTATGATGCAAATCATAGAGTATAATGTAAAGTGGTCTTAGCTCATAAAAGCATACGCTAAATAAATTGTGATTTTAATTTTGGTTAAATTTGGTCTCTCCCAACAGGCCATTAAGACAATAAATTCAATGCTTGACAGTGCTTCAAAAGAAACTCGTAAAAAAATATGTCAGTCTGATCACAGTTCTCTGCTGTAAGTGTGTTGTTTAATCTCCAGTACTTGTAAAACTTTAGTGACATAAGAGATTTGTGTTAAGCAATGTACATACCATAAAGATGGATTACTGAATATAAAATTAACTGTAAGGTAGTTTGCAATAATTGAGATGTTGACTGATGCTGCCTCCTAGTGGTATTATTTTGCAATGCTGCTAACTCCAGTGCTTGTTAATTTTTTTTTTAATGCTACGTATATTTACCCACTACAGTATTTTAATTCCTACATACTTGTGCAAATCTGAAAAAAGTGTTATGTACTTTACAGAGAAGAGTTTGCTAAAGTCATAATTGATGTTGGTGGTAGGTCATCTTTTTCTCTTGTTCTCTTCAATGTGTTTAATATATATATATACAATTTAATATGCATCTCAATTAAATATAATCGAAAATTGACTTATTTTAGTAATTCAATTCAAAAAGTGAAAATAGATTCATTACACACAGACTGATGAATATATTGTTTCTTTTAATTTGAATGATTATGGCTTACAGCTCATTATATCATTATATATTGGTACATATTGTATTATATTATACTGTATACTGTATCATTATACTTATAATGATGTCATAATGTATAATATATAAATCTTAGAAAATTACAATAATTATTTAAAAAAAGTACTAATATCTGGTTTTAGGACCATGGTATCCCTAACAGTTGATTGACCAGAGCAACACCCTATAAATAATCTATGGGCTATTCTAAAAAGGAAGATGCAAAACACCAGACCCAGCAACACAGAAGCTATCAAAGGGTTCCAAAACACCTCAGCAGTGCCACAGACTGATTAGTAATTCATGCAAGTACAGTGCTGTACATGTTCATACTTTTCAGTAGTCCAAAATGTTTGTTTTAAAAATTCTTCTTATGTCAGCCATAATCATCAAAATTACAAGAAATGAACAATGTATCTGTGTAATAAATCTATATAATATGAGGTTCACTTTTTGATTATCTTCTAAAATATTAAAATGCATGTGTGTATGTATGTGTTTATTTTATATATAGTATATATAATTCGTATGTGTTTATTTTGCTTAGATTATGAAATGCAGGTGGCCATATCTGAAGCACTTTGTCGGATGACACCAAAGAAACTAAGGGAGGAATTGGTTGGCAAGTGGTTCAGTTACAGAAGTTTTGCATCATCCTTCACAACAATAAGGGTTAAAGAATTTGAAACGGTATAGCAATACAATAATTTCCTCCCTGTAGACGTTATACAATGTCATTTATAATCGTGACTGGTTTGCACCATTATAATAAATGTCTTTGTATTAAGGATTGTAGGATATTTCTAAATGAACTCAACAGCTATTTTGGGGATTCCAGAAGGTATGTGCTTTGTGTGTTAATCTTTCACTGTAATTCTCTGGTAGTATCTTTCGTTCTGATCTATTTCTGAATTTGGTTTTCATATTTTCTCTTTTACAGAGTGTTTTCATATCCATGCATTAGGGCATTTCTAGACACCACTGAGGTAAGATTTCAAAGCAAATAAAAATGGTTGGAAAACTAATGATTTATCAGTTACTTTGTGTGTAATAAAAAAAAATTTTCTTTAGAGAAAGAAAATGGCTAAGTGTGATTATGGTATCATACTTGTCCAACATTCTCTTTAATGGTTGTTTTTGCTTTAATTAGTTGCTCAAACCTGAGGATGAACTTTTGCAAAAGTTCTGGATAGACTTCAACATTGGGACATCTTGTATTGGCTTCTATGTAAATGACCCACAAGTGAGTTTTCATATAAATGGTTTACATTTATAAGACCATTACAAATTGCTTAGGTAAATAAAATATAACTTCTAAGTGTGATTGAACAGCCTAGTTTAAACTAATGTAAAAAGAAAAGTTCAGATTACTTTTAAAAACTGTCCATTTTCTGTTAAGCTGCTTCACGGCTGAAATACATCTATTTATAGGAAACCTTGTGGGAACTTATTCATTTGCCTAAAGAAGCCGTTAGTTCATACAACCTGCAAGGTGAGTTTAAATCACCATCTATAGTCAAAAAACAAGGCTGCGATAAAAGTATATTTTAGGGTTTGTGTTATGGACTTTTATACTATACATTATTTTTGCTATGCAATGACAATTTTCATTTAAAACCTTCCTTTCTCCTTTATTAGAATGTGATGATCGAAAGATCTTGAGCATTTGCATGTTACTTCCGGTGTGTCATGGAAAGATCACTGGAAAAATGGTGCAGGTTACCTTTGACTCCAGACATGACATTCAAACTGCTGTAAACAAAGTCTATGCTGGCGGAGAAAAATTACAGCTGCTAGAGATGACACAGGTTTTCATGCTTTTTATAAATATGGATAAAATAGGTCAAATTTCATTGTCAATTTAGCAAGATGCAAGATGCTGAGAGATTTGCTGTGAGATATTCGGTATATACTGTACGCTTCAAAACGGATCCCAAAATGTATTATTGGTAGTTTCTAGTTCCACATGATTAAAACCAGTACAAATAGCAGCCTTTGCTAACAGACCAAAATAAATGAGTATGTTGGTGGGTTGTGAAATAAAAAATAAAAAAACTTTAGGGATGTTTGATTATTCATCTTATCCAATATTAATCTGCTTATGACTTAGCCAAGGTTAATCATTTGTACTTTAGCATAAAATACAGATATCAAGTTGTCCTTAGCACATTGTGACAAGCTTCATATTAAAGTATAAGTAATATTAAAGATTAGCTTAGAATAATTAATTTGCATGCTTTTTTTAAGCTACGTTTACACTGCAGGTCTCAATGCCTAATTCTGATTTGTTGCCTATATCTGATTTTTTTTTTTTGATCGTCTGTTTACACAGTCTTAACTATGACCCATATCCAATTCACATGTTTGCACTTGCCATATCATCTGAAACATTGTGCATATTTAATTCCTAGTTTTTCCTCTTTCATGTCACCTGGGATGTTATCATTCCACACGCGCTTCCACCGGAGAATAACATTACGTCATTAAACCGCGAAGAAGTCGCTGTTTTAATGACGTACAGAACACAATGCCTCAGGAAATCTGATCTGTCTGTTTACACGACAAATCACATTAGCACATATCTGTTTTATTTACACCTATGAAGGAGGCCTGAAACCGATCTCGAAATATCAGAATGCATGCGGTTTTTTTCCTGTTTACACAGATATAGAACATCCGATATGTGTCACATATAAGCAAAAAAAATCGGAATTGGGTCACATTTACCTGACCGTGTAAACGTAGTCTTATAGACTTGCATGTTTTTCTTGATTAAGGCAGGGGTATGGGGGACAAAAACTAGACTGTTCTTTGCTTTTAATGAAAACATGTCTTTTTGTTAGCTGAAAATATTATGGGATTCAATCTTTATATAAATACAATTTTATTTATATAACTCTTAACAATGGCCTTTTCACCAAATGTATTCCTAATGACCAGTGAACCAAATAAATACCATCCTGTAAGTGGCACCAGATATTGGGATTACAGTTTTCTCTCAAATTATTGGAACAGCAGGGCCATTTGTTTTGTTATAAGACATTTGGGATTAAGATCACAAGATGAGCATGTTGGCATCCATTTTCTTTTATTTCTGTCTAGATGTGCTAATCTGGGGACATGGTCCCCTTTGTAATGGACTACCTAATTTTTAGGTGTGTAAAGTATTAAATATGTTAAAGTGAATAAGAAGCAACATTTGTTTGAATACCCTTGACTGCAAAATGTGCATAAGGTGACGGCCCATCTGACATCACCAATTTTTTGTAGTTCGTGGGGGGATTGTTCTACCTTCAGCCTCCTCTTTAGGAGGTGAAACAATGCCATTGTTTTAAAATTGGGTAAATGACACATTTTCCCCTATATTGCGTTGGCAATGTGTTTTGAGTAATTATCTTTCTTTCTTTCTCCTGAACTTCTACCCAATAACAGTGGCTGTATCAGTCTTTAAATTAACTGACCGGATTTTTCTTTAGGCCTCTTAATTCATTTTGCTGCCACCCTTTTGTTTGTATTGTTTGTTACAGTACATCGTAAATAAAGATAAATATGCTTGCTCCAGAAGCAGTCATTATCATGGATAAGCTTGCCTTTTGATAAATGATAAGCTACAATGTTTTAACACATAATTTGATACTATTTTTTCCCTCTTTGGCCATACCATCTCTCTGATCGATGTTAATAATCTTTCACAATGGTTCACCTTTCGTTTACTGAAAAAACTTGTAATTTCCACAAGTGAAAAACAGAGCTTAAACAAGGGTGGATATTCAGAGCTTGGACACAGCTGGGGGAAAAAAAAAACATCCGTCACTCATGTTCCAATATTTTTTCATCTCTTTAAAAATGAGTAGTTTGAATAAGAAAATGCAACTGTTTGTTGTTTAACATATTTAGATGCAATTATTCAGAAACTGAATTCAATTTAGGTTAATTAGCTTTCCCAAATAGTGTGTGCACAAAACTTTATTTTGGGTCATGACTCTTTAATTTTCTAGGTACATTATGAATTGTAATTGTAGAAAATTGTATTTGTATGTTTCTAATTGAACTCCCTTCATATTTCCTCAATGTACTTGCAGCATGCTTCATTAAATAACGAAGACTCAGGTGTGTAAAATGATTTTGATTATTTACAGCACACACACATGTTGTATATAACCTTGGCCTCCTTAAATAAAAGGAATTTATTCCATAATATTTGAAACTGTAAAATGCTTCTTTTTCAGGAATTCCAGCTACTCCAACTAAAATTAAAGTGTCTTTCGCCAGGTATGAATCTCAAGAAATACCAATCACATGGACAATATTTTGTAAATTAAGTTATGTTTTTCCCCACCTTTGTACATGCCTACAATATGGTTTAACCTGTATCCTGTAAACTTTCTGCATAAAGACACTTATCCTTTTAATCAGCATTATGTTTAATAAAAATGTAAACAATTCATGTTTAACTGAGTTTTTTTTTTTTTTTTTTTTAAGTCCTTCTACCTCAGAGACTACAGTAACAACTCAAGTAAGCACTGATATTAAGTGGATAATATTATTTAAAAAATTAAATTTACTCACACAATTTTCTTTTTCCCAGGGCTCATCTGCTTTTCAGAGTAGTTCTGGGAATCTGCCATCACAAAAGTCAGATGAAATCTCTGCAAATTTAAATTGTCATCTCTGATATTTTGCTTAAAACTGTATCACCACCTCATACATGTTTTTGGTATACAGATGCAGGACATTCCTAACTAAAGATGAATATTCTCTAATAAACGAGTCAGACACAGAGGTATGTAACAGTGCATTCCAGCCAAGTTATTTAAAGTTATTGGCTAGTTATTTGTGATGTTATTGGTTGACTGAGCAATATTATTAAGAACATACCTAATTTTAAAACCACTGTGCATTAACTAGGGATGCAAAAGATGCTTTTTTTTGAGTAGGGGTGCCCTCCCTGCCGGGAATGGATCACTATTACAGTACATTTCTAAAGAAGAGGACCAACAGTTTTCCCAATATTTCTGTTTTTCCCATTTGAGACTGGGTGTCTATATCACTCTAAATTCTGTACATGACACCAAGAAATTTATATTATAATGTTTTGAGGTCTTGAGGGCAATGGAACAAAAATACACATGAAAAAAAGCCACATTATTTTCAAATTATGAAAACCCTTTGGTACCCATGCCAACCACTTTGCTCCCCTGACTACTATTTCGCTTGTCTTATCACTTCTTATATTGTTCGCTTGTTATAACACTCTTGTCTTCAGTCAGAAAACACCAACACATCAAAGGGGTTGAAAACCTTGACATAATTTTTAATCAAAAATAATTTAACTCTTAATTTTTTTGGTCCACATCTCATAAACAATGAGTCCTAAAAGTGATTTTTCCATTGTACTTTAATTCCATTAATTAATTTTAACAAGTCAGGTTTATTTACTCAAATAGCTGTAACTACTGACTTTTTTTAAATATAAATTTGTATGAAACATGAAAGGCATAGGTGAGACAACCTTCTGATGTCACATGCACAGTTTGGGCATATTAATAAAATGGTTGGAGCTAAGATTTTTCAGCTGAGACGTCTTTAGACAGTGAGACAGGTTCTCAGCAACCATCAGCCTGAAGCTGGAATTTGTTGTGGTGTATCTTCTGTATGTGCTAACCTCTGTGTGGATTTATGGTAATGTAATTAAATAACCATGGCCACCATTGGCCGAACATATTGCAGCAAGCAAACAATTGGGTATTGTCATAAAACTGTTAGTAATTGTGGGCTAGGTCTCAGTCTTGCTCAAACTGGCCATTGAGAGATGGTATAGATGCACATCAAAATAGGTACGTTTTGAAAAGTGCATTATTTACTTCTATTATTTATGGCTTAAACATTTTTGGCTGAGATCTTGTGTTGATAACAGATGAACCACTTTATGTGCCCAGAAAATTATCTAATTTACTGTAATTCTATTTATTAGATTTTAAATGGCTATAACTGACTTTTATACTATTTTAGCACATTGTAGCATGTTTATTACTTTGTTAAAACATGCTGAGAGAGATTTATGTTGTTCAGGTTGCGAACGCAAAGGGTATTGTCTTCAGTCAGTCAGTCTCATCTAATGGGTAAGAATAATTTTTTACTCCACTGAGGTTGAACAAAACATTTATGCATGGAGCTAGTGGATTTTTTCCCCTCACTGATTATTTCCCTTTTATTCACTGGTAAATTTTCTGATTTTTAATTGCAATCTTTATTCCCCCCCTGCCGCAATAGGTCTACCAGTTCTGTTAAGTCCTTTCCAGCAGCAAAATCTACACAAAAGGTTGCTAAAATTCTTTTGTAGGTTTCTGTAAAAAAAAAAAAAATCCTTGCATATAACAACTGTGTGTTTTTGTATATTTTTGGTTTTCCAGAGAAAACTTAGGATGTTTTATTCTGAAAGTGACTGCTGTGTGTCACCTGGTGAAAAACCTTTGTTCAGACACAAACCCCAATGTGATTACACCAGGAAAAAACCACGACTAAAGAGTAAACTTAAAGGTACATGTAAATCAAATGTATTTAATTTTTTTTGCCATGACTAAAATTAAGAGCAATTGTTTAATCTATGAATTGCTCAGAAATATTAAAGCAAATTAATTTACCTCTTTTTTTTCTGCCTCATAGTACTACCCCTTTCCTCACCAAGTAGCAATGAAGAGAAGTTTTTTAAGGTAATTTTCACCATTTATTGTTGAACTTTTGCCAGTTTAAATAATACGGTAGACCTTAACCTCACTTAAGTATATGTGTATTCAATAATATTCTTTAAGAATATTGTTTCATAGAAACCAAGTTCATAGCATTTGTAAACACTTGTATCAGCAATATCAGTGTTTGTGATTGTTTTGATGCTTATTTTTCAAAGGAATCAACCCCTAAACACAGGTTAGAGAAAGAGGGGGGCAAAGTGATGGATGGGAAGCAAAATCTGGATCTTTCCCACCAACCCAAGGAGTCCATTCTGGATTCAAGCAAGTCACAATCATTTTTTTTTTATTAAAATAATACATTTGATCATTCGACTGGAAAATTTCAAATTTAAAGTATTCTACTTCACATTTCAGCCCAGTTTGTAACAGCAGTCTGTAGGGCAAGGGTATTCAATCTTATACAGCATGTGACGGTGGCCAAAAGGTGCAAAACACAATAAAATCTAAAACAAACTACTGTAGCAAAACTGAAAACAAATGAGAACGAAATATACGAAATGAGAAAACACAACGGCAATTCAGCCAAAAAAGGTAGGCATAGTTTGCAAATTAAATTCTTATCGCTGTTTACATCTGTCACTCAAGACATGCTGTACAATCTTAAAATACTAAAATGAATCCTTAAATGAAAATACATTTAAATAACCATGAGGCTGCAGTACGTTCTGTATATTTTGAGTGACGGATGTCTTGTCTAATCAGCAGTAAGAATCAACAAACCGAAAAAGGTAGGTGTGGTTTGCGAATAAAATTGTTACTTGTTCTTATTGTTAGAAGAATCTCATCCTGCTGATTGGACGAGACATCAGCTTTTTGTTTTTACCCATGTTAATCCATTGGACTTGGATGGTTTCGGTGTCGATTCAGTTTAGAGTTGGATGGTTCAAAGGGACATTAAGTGATGCAAATTAATATTTTATTCAACAGTCAACAGTAATTTTTCAAATTTATTATTCACAACCTAACAAGTGTTTTTTTTTTGTTTTGTTTTTTTGCTACTGTTTCTTTTTGTGTGAAAAATAAGCAAAGGATGCATTCTCTATAATCACTCTCTTTTATTTTAAAGAGTCCAGTACTGCCTTCTCTTTGCACATGCTACTTGCAAATGTGGTAAAGTGTGACGGTCTTGCCTGGGTGGCCTGCACAATGAGGATGTAGTGTGAAATAAAGACTCAGTTGCCAAAAAAAAGAATCAGCTCCACAGCGTGTCTCATCAGCTCTGCTCTTTATTAATTCTAAACAGTATTCTTATTTAAATTTTTCCATCAAATGAAATCTTTTAACTTTGTAATCGTATAGTGGAATTTTTTCTTTACAATAAATATTATAAATTATATTCATTCATGTTTTAAGGGATAATATGCACAACACTCAACAATTTAACCAATTAACCAATTAAAAGAACATTTCCTGAAGCATACCTGCACAATGAGGATGTAGTGTGAAATAAAGACTCAGTTGCCAAAAAAAAGAATCAGCTCTACATAAAACACAAGATAACACACAGATTAACAAGTCAAAAATAAAAAGTCAAAATAACTCAATATAATATAACACATTCGATGCCAAACGAGTTTTAACAATTACCCAACAAGTTAACAAACAGATGGATAAAGAAAAATGTTATTCATGTGTTTTAAATGACTTTTTGACTGATATTTTTCTTAGAGTTTTAAATGTGCAACTCACCCACAGCGTGTCTCATCAGCTCTGCTGTGGGCGGTCCTTATTCCACACATCAAATACCATTCCAACCCAACAGATGGCGCTGTCCCCATTTATGCATTAATTTAACCGTCTTTTACACTCCGTTACAAAAGCATGGGAGTAACATGCCAAAATTTAAATCTGGTTGGCAAAAAAAGAATGTTGCTACATAAAACTGAACAAGGCTGATAATTGCTCATTCTTTATTTCTTAGCAAGAGGTATGTTGATCTGTTGGTGGTTGTGCATAATACTGTCTCCATGTGTTGTCTTTTTAATTTAATAACTAATGATTAAGCTAACATTATCATTTGTAAACCTTGCTAGTCTAACCAATGCCTTGCAAAGACCTTAAGAGGCACAGTGCTCAAAGTAAATAAATATTATTAACATAAATTAACATAATATACTTGTTGGATTGTAGCAACTCATATTCATTCAGAGTGGCTTGATAATATGGATGCAACAGTTGGAGACGTCTTGAAAACATCTGTGCATGATGTCTCTTGATTTACTAACTCTAGCCTCACTCCACACCTTGTGAAGCATTCCAATTCTGTGACATATTTGTTTGCCATGCCATCCTTAACATTTACTGGAGGTTACTTGTGCACTTTTTTCTTCCACATATTTTCCTTCCGGTGAGCTTCCAATGAATATGGTTTGATAAAACACTCGGCGAACAAGCTTTTAGCAATGATCTTCTGTGACTTATTCTTGTTATCTAGGGTGTTGATTTTCATCTGGACAACTGTCTTTTCATTTCCAAAAATGAAGCTCTAAAGTCATGTATGTTGTGTATGGGATATAAAACTTTTATCTTCATGACATAAAATTTTTTTGTTTAGGTCTGAAATATACTTGTGGTGTTAGCCAGAGGAACGAGCTGGCATTACCTGCCAGCACAAAACTGATCATCTACATACAACAAACAAAACATTTTAAAAATGAACACTATTTGTATTTATTTTATATTTATTTTATTTTATTTCCCAAGATTCAACCCTCCCCTCTATCTACCCATATGTGAAGAGTAAATTAAAAACTAAACACTTCTTAGTGTACAGTCTGTGCTGTTTGTCAGAGTATTAAATTTTTTTTTTTTTTTTTTTTTTTTTAAGAATACCTCCAATGATTGCACATATATAGGAATGCCTCTGGTGCTAGTTCATTTATTGATACTTGCAGATATGCAACCAGGTGCTCCCCTTTTAGTCTGTTTTTCAGGTCAGTTTTGAAAAACACTGGTTTAAACTTGTTCTTTTGTAATTAATCCAAAGTACTTTGGATTTAGTGCAGAAAGTTACATTTCACTTACCAACATGTGGGTAGATTGAGGACAGGGTTGGTAGGCTTAATCTTTGATGCTGTGTTTCTTTCTCGCACAGTATTCTCTTAAAATACTTTAAAATATGCATATCTGCATGAAAATGAGTAGTCCAACGTTCACACAGTTAGCCTGTCTTGCTAGGCACATAGCACAAAGAGACATTGTTTGTAGTGTTGTAGCTAACACCACAGCATACAGTAGTTGCTTTCTTTCATAGATTTAAGACACTACCAAAGTCACTGAACAATAAAACAAAGAGAAAAGGAGTTACTGTACCTGGCCTGTTGTAATATTCATCATGCCCTGTCTTTAAAGAATGCTTCTCTTGCTTCCTGTACTGTACCTCTCTCCCAGCCCCTTTGGCCCGTTTACTGTGCAAAACTGTTTGTCTGCAAAGTGTGTGCAACTGGCAGTACATACTTATTTTTTTCAGCAGCCTGCATCTGTTGCATTTATCATGTGGGTAGATTGAGGACATGTTTGCTAAGTGTACTCCTGTCGCAATGGCATGATAAAAACATGTATAGGAGAAGTAGAGCGAGAGGGAACTGTCCTCTACCAGTTAATCGATTATATTGCTTTCCTGGACCGGTTTTTAAAAGTTGTGAGCAAATGTACTTGGGTGGCTATCAATATACCTGGGTGTACGGTATATGTAACAAATTGACAAGACAGTGGTTGAGCTTAATGGAAGTGCCTATGGCAGAATAAAAATAAATCTTTTTCCAAACAAATAGGTGCCTTGCTGTCCAAGGAGTCTCGGAGAGACCGAGGCTTTTGATTTAACGCCCTGCGTGCATTAAACTGTGGGCCCAAACAAAGGTCACTGTGGCATATAAGACTCTCTATCTTGAAATGTGCCTGTCCCTTGTATTTTTACAGGGTGTCACACATGTGTTTAGAACACTATACATACATTCCTTGTGTTGCTTGATATGTGAGTTTCTGTGTCTGCTTTTAAACTCTATGTTGAAGTATTGTGGGAATATGGGCTGGTTGTGCCATAGATAAACTGTTTTTGAATGTCTCTTACCTACATAAAAGGTTGTCTCCTCATTGGTACTTGGTACATCTATTGTGCGTGGTATTTGGAAGCAGCTGCCAGATGATGGGTCTTTTGTCCTCCTTTTGTGTGCATGCATTGAATTGCTTCACTTTCCTTTTTTTTTTTTTTAACCTGGATAACCTGGGTTAACATGAATACAGGCACCGTCATTGTACTAGTCCAGCAAGATTCTGTCCCTATTAAGCAATGTTACACATTAAATAAACATTAAGAATTACTAAATTTTAGGGATGCACCTAATTATTTTTTATTTGATAAGTCTATTATTATTATTATTATTCACAGTTAATCATGAATGTTAATTGAATTAACATGCCAGTAAATGGGAACCATAGTTTTAATGTTTAACCTTTTAAGTATTGCCTAATTAAAATAAGTACTTATCAAAAATAAATAAGTCCCAAGGCAGTGTGGGGTATGTATGTGGGTATCTTTTTACTAAATAAATATTGCCATTGTAATTGCCATAAAATAAATTTTATTTTACCATATATACTCAGCAAAAAAAGAAACGTCCCTTTTTCAGGACTGTGTATTTCAACAATAATGTTGTAAAAATCCAAATAACTTTACAGATCTTCATTGTAAAGGGTTTAAACAATGTTTTCCATGCATGTTCATTTAACCATGATCAATTAATTAACATGGATCTGTGGAATGGTCGTTAAGACCTTAACAGCTTACAGAAAGTAGGCATTTAAGGTCACAGTTCTAAAAACGCAGGACACTAAAGAGAACTGGTCTACCGACTGTGAAAAACACCCAAAGAAAGATGCCCAGGGTCCCTGCTCATCTGCGTGAATGTGCATTAGGCATGCTGCAGGGAGGCATGAGGACTGCTGATGTGGCTAGGGCAATAAATTGCCATGTCCGCACTGTGAGACGCCTAAGACGGCGCTCCAGGGAGACAGGAAGGACAGCTGATCTTCCTTGCAGTGGAAGACACCTGCACAAGATCGGTACATCCGAATATTACACCTGCGTGACAGGTACAGGATGGCCACAACAACTGCCCGAGTCACACCAGGAACACACAATCCCTCCATCAGTGCTCAGACTGTCCACAATAGGCAGTCCATGAGGAGGAGATGCACTGCAGTACTTCAAGCAGCTGGTGGCCACACCAGATACTGACTGGTACTTTTGATTTTGAGCCTCCCTTCATTCAGGGACACATTGTGAAACATTTTTAGTTTATGTCTTATGGTGTTGACTCTTTTAGTGTTCATACAGATATTTACACATTAAGTTTACTGAAAGTAAAAACAGCAGTTGAAAGTCAGAGGACGTTTCTTTTTTTGCTAAGTATACATTTATGATTTTAAATTACATTCATTTCAGTAACAGTTTGTGAACCTCTCAGTAAGGCTCATGCATTTATTTTAGTTTTCAACATAAAATCTATGTAGGCAATTATTTCAAACTGTACATCGCTATGTCTGTACTTGCCAATGTGCTTATCGGACAATCAGCTTTGAATATTCGGGGATAAATTCTTGTATTCCATCATGAGATGGCAAAAGTAAAGACAAAGCAAAGATTACAATGCATCAACACACTCGGTGGAAGTCAAGGTATTTATGTAATCAACATAATGTTACTGGCATTTGTTCATCCCTACTTTGTTATAATAAATAAATAAATAAATAAAGGAATTTAATGCAATGAAATATATATCTAACATTGTCTCAATGTCAGAGTATTTAAGGACATATTGACTAAGTAAAAATTGGTGTTTGAGCATATAGCAGTATACCTGTTGTAATTCATAGGACTGGAAGCTGTTCTTTAGTCTAGTAATGTGAAAATTTTTAGATTTTAATTATATGCAACTGTATCAGATTAGTATTAAACCTAGTAGGATAAAATGCCAAATGTACAGTGGATTTATTCTTTTTTTTCTCTCTCTTTAACCAACCCCCACCCCACAAATGCAGGGTTTCAAGACAATAAACCTTTTTTTTCAATGGAGAAACCTCTTGAATCTAATAAGGTATTTTATATTTTTTTCTACAGTAGTGTCTCATTGTGAAATCTACACAACAGTAAAGAGTGACTTGCAACCACAGTTCCACATATTTAAGGGGTGGCTTTTGCTGCTTATTTTGGTTATTTCATACTAATGTGATATTATTTTTAATGATTAAATATTTGTTAATATGCATGCTTCACGTACAGTATGTGGGAAGATATGTAACTAGGTTGCAGTATGCAAAGCCAGCAGAGGCAGTGTAATATGCTGGAAAACACTGGGTGCTGGGGGTTAATGTGGATGTTATTCACAGCCATCAACCCAGGTACTAAAATTACACTTAACAGTTATGTGCAGTTGGATTGTCCATTTGGCAGAAAGCTATCCACCACATCCCGGGTAAATGTTTATACAAAAAGAGTCATTCTAAGCTTTTTTCTTTAGCGGCTTGGCTATCTGCAAGTTGGAAATTTGTGGGGGGGACAGCACCTTCTTATTGGAAAACAACTGTAGTGACTGTGCCGCTTCTCTTCTATGCTCGATGGGGGAGTCATCTGGTTGCAGATTGTCTGCCGCTAGCTAGCATTTCCCTGAGGCTAGTATCATATGGTATTCTAGTCTCCTGAGAAGCTGTCTAATTTTTTTCACTTTTCCTTATTAATAAACCAAATTAACCTGCATTTTACCTTTAAAAAAAGTGACTCGTGATGGGCAAGGGCAGGAGCAGGGAGGCTACTGTGTAGGATGACTTGCACTCACTCACTCACTACCAGAATCACTCCTCTAAACAAATTCATCTCCTGCATTGCTACAGCCTTTTTAACTTTTATTTTTATTAGGAATACACTATAGATGAAGAACCATTTATGCCTTTACGCAAAGAACCACTAGCATCAGCAGGTATGTTTCGTGTAGTTGTTTCATACTTTACGCTAAGACAACAATAAAAAGCTAATTCGTGTTGCCTTTTTTCTGAATATAATTTAAATCTTTATTAAACAGACCTGAATGAAAGTTGTGAGGTTGAAGATGAGGAGCTCTCATTTTCTACACTCAAACCCAGAAAACTGTTCATCTCCCCTTCACCAGAGAGTGCTAAAGGTAGGAACACTAAAGCCTTTTTCAGACATAGAATAGTTAACATTTTGGCCTTTAAAAAACAGGAAAACAATTTTTTTAGTATGATAAACATGCATAATTTTTTGTATAAATCTTCCGCACAGCTTTATTCAACCCTTAGTTAATATGCATTGGTTTTATTGACTTTGATAAAAAACCCAGCCTTCTTAAATTTATTTATAAATTTATTTGGTAGCAATCGCTAAACAGACAAATGTTCTTTGCATTTTAAATGCAGCCATCTCAATCTACATAACCTCTCATTACTTTTTTTAATTAACTTTAATTTATTTGTTTATTTATTTATTTAGGAGCACTATCTGACAAAATATCTCGGGTTACTTTGCTGTAACCATGTTCCCTAAAAAAGCGGGAACGAGATGCTGTGTGAAAACGCTATGGGAACGTCTCTTTGTTCCCCAGTTGTGAAGCACGTGTGTGTCAAACACGCCAAAAACTTTGACTTGTATAACCTCGGTCAGGTGACATTATCCGATGAGGTGCACCTGAAGGTTAAAAATAGGACTGAACCAGAAACATCCTCAGGTCAATTTTGTCTGAAAGGAACTCCAGTCACGCCTGCAGTGCGGCATTGGAGCACAGCATCTCGTTCCCGCTTTTTCAGGGAACAGGGTTACAGCAAAGTAACCCGAGACGTTCCCTTTCAAAAGCTACACTCTATGCTGCGTGTAAACACTATGGGAATGAGAATACCAACGCGCCGCACTGCAAATGTCTGGACCCCCAGGGTTGTGTAGTGTGCGCACAGTCCCCCAAGGAGTCTTAGGCATAATTCTGGGATGCTGACTCGAGGACCCGCGAGCCTGGAGTTGCATGGACATCTAACTATAAAATCTGACAAATGTGTGCGGAAAGGACAACCTGCCGCATGACACACTTGCTGCAAGGAAACACCTTTTGCCAGAGCAATTGATGAGGCAAGCCCCCTTGTCGAATGGGCCCTAATTACTAGAGACGGACTGTGCCACGCCAGTTGGCAAAGTCTAAGCAAGATGGAAAGGCTGACGTAGCTTGCAAATCTCCACGAATAAGCTGGCAACTAAAGAGTGTTTTCCACAAAAAACCCCATCAGTCAGGACATAAGCCAAAATAACGGCTACGTACGTTCTGAGTGTACTAGGGCATAAGCCCGAAGTAATTTTTCTTGTAGAAACTCCAGCACTGAAACAGTTTGGCAGTGGACAGGGTCTACATGTTTTACTATGCACCGATTTTCAAATGCACTCCTTTTGAGGGCATAATTTCCTTTAGTGAAGGGAATGCATAAAGATGCAGCTTGTCTGTACAGCAAGTCTGCTCCCATATTCATATGCTCTGGAATATAAAGATCCTGAGGGACAAGAAATTTTCCAGTCCCCAAAGCAGAACCTGGTGCGCTAGCTTTCCTTGCGGTGCGAGCGTAGTCTGCCCAGGCGATTATTTATAAGACTATCGTAGTGTTGTCCACGCCCGCTAGGACATGGTAGCCTCTCGACTGCTGGAGGGAGTATTTCAGGGCCAGAAATGGTCATTCTTTCAAGGCAATCGATGTGCCACGTGAGATGACCTTTCCAGATCCCTTAGGCTGGGCGGCCATTTAAGGCCGCACCACAGCCCGTGAGGGGAAACGCCTGTCGTTAGACCTATAGTGGGACCCAAAGTCAGAGACCGGGGTCTAAACCACATAGAAAGGGTACGAAGCCCTCTGTGCGTGATCCTTATTGCCTCGGAGTATTGGCCCTTGGATAAAATCCCCTGGCTCTTAGAGTGGTGAAAAGTTATTTCCTGGCCTAGCTTGAACAACTTTAGGGTGTTTAGAATAGATTCGACATGCGCAGGAGACAGCTGTGCCCGCATTGCAGTCGGATCCCATGTGACACTTATATGTCATACTTTGAGTAGAAAAGGGAACGCTTTCTGTGGCGTTGAGTCTCCAGCCTAAAGAAAATCAAGTTGAGCTAGGACGACATCTCGATGCCGAAGCGCTAGCTCCTGAGACTAGGTCAAAAAACATCTATCTCATTCAAGGTACGGATGACCTGGAGTCGTAAAGAAGCCAGGGCTACATCCATACATTTTGTAAATGTGCGGGTGACAGAACTAGGCCGAAAGTATGCATCCTTCAGGTCAATTGTCCCAAACCAATGCTTTTGGTTGGATCATCTGTCATTTTCCCCACACATCGCTAACCTTACTTGATCTTGTAGATTTCTTCTTTACAATATCAGAAGAATTTGCCCATTTTTTTCCCCCATAGGCTACTTAGGTGCTTGTTCAGTCCCTTGTTATTTCAAGACTGAACTACTGCAACTTACTCCTGGCAGGCTTGCCTCTGTCCACGATTCGTCCTCTGCAACTAATCCAGAATGCAGCAGCACGTCTCGTTTTTATTCTTCCCAATTTCTGCCACACCACACCACTCCTCCGCTCCCTGCACTGGTATCCTGTAGCTGCCCGCATCAAATTCAAAACAATGCTTGCCTACAAAGCTAAAAATGGCCCAGCACCCACTTACCTCTCTGCTCTAATCACACCTCGCACTGCACCAGGTTCCCTCTGATCCTCCAGCACTGCTCGTCTCATCCCACCCTCTCTCAGGGATCGAGGGCGGCATTCATCTAGGCTCTTTTCTGTTCTGGCACCTAGGTGGTAGAACGAACTTCCTCTAGATGTCCGTACTGCAGAGACTTTGACTATCTTTGAATGACGACTCAAGACGCATCTGTTTCTCCAGTACTTGGACTAACCCCCCCCTGCCCCCCCATCGCACATTATGAAGGTGTTCGAGAGACTGATCCTGGATACACTTCGTGCCCTGGTGAAGTCCTCTCTGGACCCTCTTCAGTTTGCCTATCAGCCGTTAATGGGAGTCGATGACGCCATAATACACATGCTACATCGTACTTACTCTCACCTTGACAAGCCTAGGACCACCGTAAGGATGATGTTCTTTGACTTCTCCAGTGCCTTCAACACCATCCAACCAGCAGTAATGGGGGAGAAACTAATGAACATAAACATTGACACCCGCTTGGTTTCGTGGATCATGGACTATCTGACCTGCCGTCCCTAGTATGTCCGACTACAGAACTGTGTGTCCGAGACTTTGATCTGCAGCACTGGAGCTCCCCAGGGGACTGTACTGTCTCCGTTTCTTTTCACCTATATACATCTGACTTTAGATATAACTCAGTCATGCCACCTGCAGAAGTTCTCTGACGACTCTGTGGTTGTTGGGTGTATAAAGAAGGGTGACACCTCGGAGTACCAGTCTGTGGTGTATGACTTCGTTTCCTGGTGTGAGCGTAACCACCTACAACTGAACATCAGGAAAACAAAGGAGATGGTTGTAGACTTTAGGAGAAGCAAGACCCCTGTGACTCCTATATCTGTAAAGGGGGAGATAGTGGACATGGTCTCTGAATACAAATATCTCGGAGTCCATCTGGACAACAAACTTGACTGGTCACTCAACACAATGGCAATCTACAAAAAGGACAGTCGGTTGTACTTTTTCGAAGGCTCAGGTCTTTTAACGTCTGTGGCACCATTCTGCGTATGTTCTATAAACCGTTGTGGTAAGTGTAATTTTTTACACTGTGGTCTGTTGGGGTGGTAACATTAAGGTGTCTGATAAGAACAAACTGGACAAGTCAATTAAAAAGGCCGGATCTGTGCTAGGCATGGAGCTTGACTCTGTGGATGTAGTAGCAAAGAGGAGGATTCTATTCAAAGTACAATCCATTTTGAACAATCCTTCTCACCCGCTATACAGTGTCTTCGCTTAACAGAGGAGCAGTTTCAGCCAGAGACTGATTACTATCAAGTGTTCCACAGAGCGCCACAGGAGATCCTTTCTCCCAACGGCCATAAAAATGTACAACTCTTCTCTGTAACTCGTACACACATGTATGTGGATTTTTCACTAACTGTTACACAACAGGACATTATCACTTACCATATTAATATAATTACTGCAATACTACTTTCCAATAAAATATGTAATACAAGATTACATATAATAATACAATATTACATGAACAATCCTAGATCACTGTGCAATACTTACAAAGTGGCCTTGAGTCATATTCTGATGGTACTTACTGTTTTAGGAACTTTTTTTTTTTTTTTTTAAGATTATTATTATTTATTACCTTTATTCTTTATTACCTTTCTTAGTTAACAACTGTGAGCACCTGTAACTGAGCATAAGCAATTTCCCTCTGGGATTAATAAAGTTATTTGAATCTTTGAATCTTTGAATCTTGAATCTTTGACTGGGTGGCCGACGGTCCCAACTGTTGAGCATGGCGGGAAAGAAACCTAACAAAGGCTTCATGACGTTTCGCCTCCTGAAACCTATTCATGACGGACCTAATGGCATCACTGAACAGGCCGGAAGGCGAGATGGGGGCATCAAGGAGGAAAGCATGATCCCTGTCTCTGATGCCCGTAAGATTAAGCCACAGCTGTCTCTCTGTAGACACCATGGCAGCTATAGAGCGGCCAATAGCACGGGCCGTCTGCTTGGTTGACCAGAGAGACAGATCTGTGGCTCTGCGTGACTCCAAAAATGCCCTTTCATCGATGACCCCACCAGTGCTCAAGTCATTTAGCAGGTCAGCCTGGTATGCCTGTAAGATAGCCATGGTGTGCAGAGCAGAACCAGCTTGACCTGGTCCCTGAAAAGCTTTCCCCACCAGCAAAGATGTTGGTCTACACGGCTTGGTGGGGAGCGTAGGCTTTTTCAGGGAGGATGACTTCCCAGGAGAGAGGTAGCCCGCAAGCGTCTTTTCTATCTGGGGCATCAAATAACCCTGTGCCTTTGCATCCACGACATTTAGAATAAATCAATGTCGATGGCACAAAGAAGATAAAGGAAAAGAAATTCTGTCTCCTGCGCTTCCGCCAGATCAGCATGCAAACCCCAGGAATGCACCACAGCTCGCAGTTTCGTTTTAAAGAAGGCGAGCCGAGCACGAAGGACTAATAGGGAGGAGATCGCAATGCTCACATGCTCCTTCAAGCCCGAGGATGGTGTGCTCTTCCCCAAACACTCAAAACAATAAGTATGGAGATCGCTCTCCGCGAGATTTGTCTTACACAGATGCACACATCTCCTGTTAAACTCTGCCATGTCTATGGTGAGTAATAACTTTCTATTTCGCTGAAAAAATGCTTGCAAACACAAAATGCAGACCTTGATGACAAAGACCTGAGGATGTTTCCAGTTCAGTCCTATTTATAACCTGCAGGTACACCTCATCGGAGGACGTCACCTGACCGAGGTTATAAAAGCCAAGGTTTTTGGCGTGTTTGAGAGACACGTGCTTCACAACCGCAGCATCAAGTGTAGCTTTTAAAAGGTAACCTGTGTGTGGCTATATACAGTATTAATGTTCCTGAATGCAGTTCAGAATCACTGATTTTTTTTTTTTTTTTACTAGTGATGACCATAAAGATGTTTAGACCTGAAGTTAACCCCTTAAATTGTAGTAAATTTATGCAAAGCAATACATGTTTAAAGGGGGCTTTAGTTATCTTTTTTTTAAAACTCTATCAATGTGGTAGTCTCCCTATTTAACTAGTCACTATGAAGAGACTAAATGACATTTTTCAATCCATAATGTTTCATCAAAATGCCTTGATTATAAATATGTTCCATTGACTTGCTTCTTTCTTGCAGAGTGGAAGGAGGAGTCTATTCTTAATTTATTCTTGTTTTATTGTAGTTAGAACTAAAACACAAACATAAAGGGGGTGAATAGTGTGTATTTGTTTGTAGAATCCATAACACAAGCACTGAGAGAGGATGAAAAATCTGAGGCAGAGTTGAATTCTGGAGTCATGGCTGCCTTTGATTCCTTCAAAGCTCAGCTAAGAGAATACTTCTCTGTAAGTAATCATTTTAGGACAGCCTTTGTGTATACAAAAATGATTGAAATAGGCATTATTTAAGCGGAAAAAGTGTGCACTTCCATTTACAGTCCAGATATAAGAAGACTAAAACAAAGTCACTGAGATCTTTGACTGACTGCCAGAAGACTATATCATCTTTGCTAAAAACAGTTCATGATCAAAGGTAAGTCCATTTACATTATACAGTCATAGTCCCTCCTCCAACAGTATTGTAATTATATGGCCACAGTTTGTTTTTTGTTCTACATTGAAAACACTCCCCTCTGGATATATTTGAAACAGCAAGGCTAATTCTTCTGTTTTTGCTATACTTATGCGGTACACATTCAGGCGTAAGATAAAAAATTAAGATTGATATCAGAATTTAAGCTTTCATTTTCATATTTTGCAGTCACTTATGCACACTTCTGCTGAAGTAATCAATTTTAATTTTTAAAACCACACTATGTTTTGTGTCAACAAACTTGAGTTTGAGCAAGGCAGTTAAGACATCTAATTTGTACATAACACAAGTATTTTTTTTAAACAATTGTTTACAAATTTTAGTTTAAATGTAATGACAAACATTTAAATTTTAATATTTAAGTAAAATAATTTTACTTTAAATATGTAATACATGAAGGTACCACATTCATCTGTACAAACTAATATGCAATATTACATATTACATACATATGTATATACACTATGGAACATGGGATCATACCATGTACCACTCCAGAAGGATTCTGTCTCCTAGAGGTGAATGTGCTTTGGTATGAAAGGTACAAATCAGTCCCAGAACAACTCTGTAAAGACACTGGAGAAAATTGGTAAAAAAGTATCTATATTAACAGTAAAATGAGACATAGTATTGACAATGGGCTGTCCAAGCTGCATACAAATCTTTCTTTTTGGAGAAATTTTCTCTGGTTCGATGAAACCAAAATTGAACAGTTGGGCCAGAGTGACCATTGTTGTATAAAACCCTGTTACTGTTATTCTAATATTTCACATTCTTAAAATAAAGTAGAGGTGAAGATGTTTGTAAATGCCTGACTTCAACTGTCTGGGTAGTCGCATCTCGATGTGAGAAACAATTTACCAAATGGCACATTTAGAATACCACCCAATTTTGGGTGAACAAAAATAATAATTAAAAAAAAGGATACTCGAGTAAATAATAAGACTATGTGGGAAACTTCTTTAATAAGAAACCTCTCTAATGACGTCTCTAAGGCACGCACACAGACAATCACTGCTGTTAAGTTGAAATAAAACAAATTACCAGCACTTTACCTTTTGAAAAGAATCCCGACAGAGCAATTTTTCCATTAGTGTGTGTGTGTGAAGGTGAGAGGAGGAGGGAGGGGGCTACTGTGTAAGATGACTTTCTCTCTCTCACACACACACTAACGGAAGCACTACTGTGTCACATAACTTCTTTAACAAGGATCCTCTGTTACTTGCTTTTGCTTTATACGCATGCACATGGTCACAATGTTGTGTTATAATAAACGTACAGATGTTGAGTATAACGAGTAACACACACATCAAGACTGAGCATGGGAGAAGATTACCCATAATCCTGTATCGGCCGTGAGAAGAACCATTTACTTAATTGTGATCATTTGACACTTGGCAGACACAGCTCATGTGTACTACTCGTACAGTTAAAACCAGATACCTCAGAACAAAACACTTTTTTCTTTACGGTCAAACATTAACTATGAGTAAAGTTTTTTTTTTTTGTTTTAGATTAATAAATATTATTTTTTTGCATTTGGTAAATGTCAGAATCGAGCGAGGGAGAATCTTTTTTTTTTTTTTTACTTTTCCTCAAAGCCAGAAGTATACATACATTACATATACAATTTTGTGTATTTAAACAAAAAGAAAACTCAAGATGATTCCATTTTGAGCTCAAGCTTTTGATAGGTTTATTAATTTCATGCGAGTTAATTGGTGTCACACCTGTGAATGTATATAAAGGCACACCTCAAACAGAGGCCCCTCCTTTGACATCTTGGGACAATCAAGAGAAAACAACCAAGACATCAGGAAAAGAATTGTGGACCTCCACAAGTGTAGCTCATACTTGGGTGCAAATTCCAGATGCCTGAAGGTCCCACATTCATCCATTCAGACAATAATGCGCAAGTATAAAAAAACATGGGAATGTGCAACAATCATATCACTTTTTTGGTGTGAAATGTGCGACTCAACCCGAGGACAACAGCAAAAGACCTTGTGAAGATGCTGGCTGAACCTGATAAGACAGTGTCATTATCCACAGTAAAACGAGTCCTAAAAAAGACCAGACTACAGTTTGCAACTGCATGGGAACAGAAATCTTAATTTCTAGATAAATGTCCTGTGGTCTGACAAAACAAAAATGTAATTGTTCAGCCATAATGATAAACGGTATATTTGGTGGAAAGAGGGCAAAGCTTTGCTGCAGAAGAGACTGGTGCACTTATAAATAATAGATATATTAAAGCAACATCTGAAGACATCAGCCAGGAAGCTTTTAGCACAAATGCAATGACCCCAAATTAGTTGCAAAGTGGCTTAAGGACAATGAAGTCAAGGTATTGGAGTGGCCATCACAAAGCCCTGATCTTAATCCCATAAAAAATTTGGAGCAGCATTAAAAAGGTGAGTGAAAGCAAGATTAAAGTTCTGTCAAGAATAATGGGCCAAAATTTCAGCAAACTATTGTAGACCTATTGTAAGCTTGTGGCAGGATACCCGAAACATTTGGCCCAGGAGAATCAGTTTCGGGGCAATTTTACCAATGGTAAGGAAGTGTGTAAAATGTTTGACTAATAAAAGTAATTTAAAAATAAATCCTCCATTGCTTAATTCTGACATTTAACAAATGCAATTTTTTTTTATTTTTTGATCTAAAACAAAGTTTACTCTGATTTAATCTTTGACAGCAAAGAGTTTTTTTCCTGATGTAAATATGTACATATCTGGTTTTAACTGTATATCAAGACCTCGCTCGTTTATTGTTAAAATTTATTGCAAAATTTTGTTCATCTTGAAAACTGCTCGCAAACCAAGTTACTCAGACTCCATGGTTCCACTGTAACAGTTAATATTTGGTTGCATATCCCTTGCTTGCAGCAACTGGATCAAGTCAGCAATTGACAGAAAACACCAAAATGATGCTAACTCTACCAAGCTTGTTCAATTAATTGTTTTCCGGGCCCGTATTCACAAGGCTTCTTAAGTTTTCTCTCTGAGTTGTTGGCTACATACCTTCCAAAAGTGCAACTTAAATAGACTGTCCTGCAATCATGTAAATTGGTAAAAGGTGAGACATTTTGCTCCCATCAATATAAAATGGATTTCAAGAAATAAAATCAGTTTGGTAAATAAATGTAAGAATTTAAATATAGTAACTATTACAGGGAAATTGTTTGTTTTAAAAACATTTACAACATTTTGTGGTTTTAATTAACTTTAAAATATGTAGCCTGTAGTATTAGGCCTATATAAATTATACAGGTTTTTTTTTTTTATATACAAACATTAATTTCACTGTCTATTTTATCAAATATTCTATTTTTACAAGAGCACATTTTAAGACCTTTACAGAATTTATCAACCAATCACAGTCCTTGAATTGCTGCATCATCCCTAGCAACGGGGCCAACCACACCTGCTCTCTAAGATAAAGGTTTTTTGTACTTTCCTTCTACAGAGTTGCTCTGAGAAGTTTCCTAAATCACTTTGTCTAAAACTCCCAGCTAGGACTATTAGGCTAAGATAGGAGCTCTCAGAGAATTCTAAGAATCTTTGTGAATACGGGCCCAGATTAATGACATCATTGATCAATCAGATTATTTGGTTTGCAACTCTGTAGCCTTTCCCTTACTTCGGTAAAGGTTAATTTGGATTCCAGAACTTTTAAAAAAAATTCTGGTCTTTATATTCTGGAGGAGTGATTAAAATCCCATGTCCTCTGTATTTCTGCTCTTAAATTGGGGTTATGACGACTTTATGCCTGCCCCTTTGAGACTGAATTTTGGTAATATCAGGTTAATTAAAAAGTTATTTAATCCACTGCTTGTGTACCAGCTCTAGTTAGTTTTCCCTCTTTTTTTCTATTTGCAAAATAGTCTCTTTCACAATGTCCTTTTGGTCTTCTTGTTGTTTCATAATTTTTAATATGTACAGTCTTCTGACGAAACTTCAGTTAAGAGTTGACAGATTAATTATTTACTGTAGTTCCTAGATAAACTTTTTGTGATGTTCATGGATGTAAAATGATACCCTACTGATTATGTAAATCAGTGCTCTATTTCTTTCATGAAGGCTTATTCATTTGGAATGCTTCCAGAAGGCTGTAGTACAACAGTTGGGTCAGCTGGAGCAGAACTGTCTTTCCCTAAAGAACATTGAAGAAGAAATTGTGGTCTGTTTTCTTTCACTCTTACACAATATTTGTAAAGTAATTTTCTTTCACAACCATTAAACACATGTAACATAAAGACGGTGTACAGGAGTACATGTAGTTAAAATGTTATAGGGGTAACAGTCAACAGGAAAACTACTGGGAAATGCATGGTCTGGCAAAAAAAAATGTTGTAATGTTATAATTATTTTATTTGACCACATTTAGCCTTGACTATGGTATGCAATGTGGTGGCCGATTTGCGTGCCAAAAAAAAAAGCCTAAAGTAGTCAGTAACAAGTAGTTTTCTTTTGCCTACCCAGTTTTCTTTTTGGCCACCAGTCCATTTCTGAGTTCTCATCGCACTGTACATGTGGAAATGCATCAGGCAGCTCCTAACACAATTCCAGTATTTCATTCATGCTATAATTAGACTTTTCTGAAATGGTGACTTTTTTGTCCTGGCAGTGTTTAAAGATAGAGTGGGGAGAAATAAGTAATCTGACACTTTTTGTAATTAAATATTACCATTTAATAGAGGCAGCAGCATTTGAGAATGTTCCTACTGCCATACATGATTGTGGGTATGGAGTTTTGGGGCTCATTTGTGCCCTACTGTCTGCAGATGTTTGTATCTCTCACTTGTATCTGCAAACATTTCTCTTTTTCTCTGATCAGAAAATATTGTTTCTAAAAAGCTGTGATTTGGATGAATGCTTGTTGCTGTGAGGTGTACGAATGGAGATGATGCAGCTCATTGCTTTTTTGTTCTTTGTGAAATTGTTCCAATTGTTTTTAGAAAAAAATATATAAATTATGTTGAGCAAAAAATATATAATTGTCTAGAATTTGAATTGGCTATTGCAAAATGTCACATTTCTTTAAGATTTAGGGAATTTGGCAAATGCCGTTATCCAGAGAGGCTTACATTGTTATTTTTGACATGTGAGATTCATTTCCTTAGGCGTGGTTATGGTTTTTGGCCACATGATGGCAGTGTGGGAAACGGGGACAGTGATTTAATCAAGTGGATGGGTATGCTTTATATTGTACAGTATATTCGTGTCGAAATCAAATCTAAATTCAAATTTTATTTGTCACATAGTCATACACAGTATGATATGAAGTGAAAAATCTATGATCGCTAGTAACCTTAACACTAGATTACATATACATTTACAGTTACATATACAGTGCAACCTTGGATTACGAGCATAATTTTTTACGGAAGCAGGTTTGTATTCCAAAACACTTGTAAACTAAATTTAATTTTCCTATAAAAAAATAATGGAAACTCAAATTATTTGTTCCACAGCCCCCCAAAAAATACACAATTAACCATAACCAATACGGAATATAAAGTAAAAATAAAACAAATTAACCTGCACTTTAACTTAAAAAAAAAAAAAAAAAGATTAAATAAATCCCGACAGATAAGTGTTTCCGTTTATGCACGCAGGCGCGGTGTGTGTGTAAAGCTAATGTAAGAGGAGACTCTTACATTTAGCCCTTCCCGTCTCCCCCTTCTCATCTTACACAGTAAACCTTTCTCCTCACACACACACACACACACACACACACACACACACACACACACACACACAGACATTAACGGAAAGACTGTTTTGTCTGAAAAATTAGCAAGGAACATCGCTAACGCACTCGTGTATGCGCATACTAACAAAATCACTGCTGTAAAACAAATGAACCTGCTCTTTACCTTTGAAAAGAATCGTAAAAAGAGCAGTGTTTCTGTGTAGAGCAGTGTGTGCGGCGTGCCGGTTCACACACACGCGCACACTCTCTCTCTCTCTCTCTCTCTCTCTCTCTCTCTCTCTCTCTCTCTTTCTCTCTCACCTTTTATGTGTGCGTGTTTGTGTGTGTGTGAAGCACCCCCTCCCCTCCCCACACTAAAGATGAGAGAGAGTGTGTGACCCGGCACGGTGTCAAATTATGCGCGCGCACACAACGACGGGCTGAGGGTTAAGCTCTGTAATGAGACTCTTTTGCTTTACACAGCGCACGCACGCGTGTTATAAGAAACAGTACAGTACATGCGCGCTGTACACACGTACTTACAAACAAAATAAAATGTTTTACACACACAGTGTTAAAGTAAACAGTACACGCGTGCACGAATGTTGATAATACCAGTAAGAGACGAGTACTAAGACCCAGCAGGGGAGATGATTACCCACAATTCTGCAATGCAAGAGAGAGAAAAACCATTGGCTTAGTTATGATCTTGTGGCGCTCGGCATCAAAAAAAGAAGCGCATGCGTGATAAATTATACTCTGTACACAAAGACTTGCTCATTTTCCAAGTCAAAATTAATTAAAAATCTTTGCTTGTCTTGCGGAACACTCGCAAATTGCGTTACTCGCAATCCGAGGTTTCACTGTAGTTTTCAAATAAGAATATGAAATAAGACGGAAAAAATCCAAATATAGAAAAACTTTTAGCTGTAAAAATTTATATTATAATACATGTATAATAAATAGAATTGAAATGGAATTATGATATACCTTGTCCAGTTATGAGCAAGACAACATACAGAAAAATGTGAAAAACAAAGTTCAAAGTTCCATGGTGTGCAAAATGTGCAAATGTGAGTTAATGTTTAATGTGCATCGTCATGAGTAATAAAATTGTAGACAGTTAAGTCCTACAGGATGTGGTGTTATGATTGCCAGTCCATATAGACTGTGGGAAGAAGCTTCTCCTCAGTCTCTCCGTGTTGGCCTTCAGGGACGAAATCGCTTTCCTGACTACAACAGAGAGAACCAGTTCATTATTGGGGTGGCTGAGGTCCTTAATGATTTTCCTGGCCTTGGTCCAGCACTGCTTGTTGTAGATAGAGTGCAGGTCAGGGAGTTTGGTACAGATGATGTGCTCAGCTGATCCCACCACCCTTTGAGTTCGTCTATCTGACATGGTGCTGTTTTCAAACCAGGTTATGATGTTTTCTTTCAGGATGCTCTCTCTGGTGCAGGAGTAAAAGTTCCTAAAAACCTTGAAGGGCAGTCTATTGACTTTTAAGCATCTTAGCATAGACTTTTAAGAGAGATGCCGTCGGACCTTTTTCACCACGTTGGTGATGTGACAGGACCATGATAGGTTCTGCGTGATGTGAGCACGAGTATCTGAAGCTGTCCACCCTCTCCACTGGGCTCTCGATCAAGGGTGTCTGGTAGTTTCTTACCTGCTTTGTACTGAAGTCCACTATCAGCTCATTTGTCTTTCTGATGTTAAGGCAGTGGTTCTCAAACATTTTCTGTCGTTTCCCATTTATGGGGGTGGGCAAATTTTTAAGTCCCTCTTTTCAACAAAATGATAACGAAATCGGCCAAGTTTACTATTTATTGAAATATCAGTTTCTAAACCAATAAGATCAAATAACACAAAGTTCAAAACAGATAAAATACACGTGCAATTGTTATAACAGGCTTACTTCGTCACTTATCTAGAGATTAGAGAGACTTATTAACGTGACTGGGATGTGTCGTCTCCAAGTGTCTTCCTACTTTGTTGGGTCTCATGCCGTCTGCTGCCAGCGGTTTAAGACACACAGGTCTCTCCTTTGCCCCACCATCCCCAACATAAATCCAAGTGCAACATGGGCTTCATCAGTTTCTTTTTGGTTGATTAGGCTGATAGTGCTAAATCGCGTGCTTTTTTGTGGGCCATGTAACAAATGTATCTATTGACGTTATTATGCTCACTACATACAGTATGCTACTGACCCGGTTTGTGTCCGCAGTAAAGTTAGTTTTAGAATTCAATAGCTGCGTAAATAAACCCGCAAATAGGATACTCACATATATTTCCTCTCTACATTGTCTTTAAGCTCCATCCGCCTTAAAGTATACATGTTTAAAAGCATAAACACCATTATTCTCTAGGGCGCAACGAATGATTTAGGGATCATCGCAAAATGCCGCACACCAACAAAAAGCGTAGAGTGATATTGATCTTCCCTTTTGTTCAGCACCTGAAGGATCAAAAAGCAACTTTGTTGCCACACTGGAAATTAGAAATGCCAGACTAGTACTGCCTGATAGAATATTACTTTTTAACAAAAATACAGAAACATCAGCATACATATTGGAATAAATGAAATTACATATATAATACCGAATGTTTCCTTATATATTGTTCCTCTGCAATTAACATGCTGACGTTAAACTGTTGCACTGTGGTTACACTTTTATTTTAATTTACTTGTATTAATGATCCATTTCTTTGCGTGTGATTGTTTAGTTTCGAGTGTCTGATCTTTATTGTCAATAAAGAAAAGCATGGATTAAAATAGGTACTTTCCTATTATTTTCCACTAATTCCCTCCCGTTCATTGCGCCCTACCTGTCATGTCTGTATTCCCCACTAGGGCGTGCCCCACACTTTGAGAACCACTGTGTGAAGGTTGTTCCTTTGGCTCCAGTTCTCCAGATTTATAATCTTCTCCTGTGCCAGAGATACGTTCGCGTTCATCATACTGGATGTTGATGTTTAATTCTTTATTATTGTCCTTAGTCCCTGCCACAGGCTTTTAGAGTCGTAGACGGCAGTGTGAAATTTTAGGCCATTGCAGATGGTTTTATTTACTCATAGATTCAGATTGGAGAACGTTCAGATTGACATGCATTTTACGATAAAATCCACTAGCTGCTCGATGACTTTTCTTTGGTAGAGGAAGGGTGGGTAGAGGAAGGGTGGGTACAGAGTCAATAGCCCTTTCAGTGCTACTAGAATTATTCGACAAATCTATATTATGGCATGAATTAAGTAAAGAGAAAAGACAGTCCATCATAACTTTTTAAAAAAAAAAGGTAGGTCAATCTAAAAAAAATTAAAACCCTTGAATATATCCCCAAATGCAGTCGCCAAAACCTTTGAACTCTATAATGAAACTGGTGCTTCCCAGGAAAACCAAGAACTAACTCTGCTGCAGAGGATAAGTTTATTAGAATGACCAGCTTTAGAAACCACTGGTTTATAGCCCCATAGATTGCAACACCCCTGATATGATTAAATTGCAGCATAGACACCATTACATCAGAAGAACAAGAAGAAGAAGAGCTTTGTCTTGGCCAAGAAATTCAAGAAATGGAAAGTAGATCAGTAGAAAACTATCTTTAAGCAAATTTTAGATTTTTGGTTCTAATTGCTATGTCTTTCTTAGACGTACAAAGGTTGAACAGACGGTTCCAGAATGGGTGGTTCCCACTAGGAGGCATAGGGGAGAAGCACTGATGGTCTGTGGTGACTTAGTTAAATTGTGGCGCACACTTATTCAGCATGGCTACCACAGCATTTTGCCGTGATGCCATCCCATGTGGTTTGGGCTTAATCGGGCCATCATTTGTTTTTTAACAGGACAATAAACCCAAACACACCTCTAAGTATGTGAGAGCTATTTGTACAAGAAGATTGGCCTCCACAATCATCTGATCTAAATTCAACTAAGATGGTTGGGGTAAGTTAAACCGGAGAGTAAAGAAAGACCAGCCAAACACGTACTCAAGATCTCTGGGAACTACTTCAAGATTGATAGAAAACCCTTTCAGGTGACTGCCTCATAAGGCTGACATTAATTATACGGTATAAACACCTTTTAGATACTCACCACTACCATGCTGGTCATCAGAGCTTAAAATTTACCTTTCTACAGACTTCTATATGGTGAAATGCAAAACTCTATGAGATGGAAAATTAGATGCAGTTTTGATCACACTGCTGCAAAAGTAAATGGAGTACTAATGATACATACTTTCCTTATGTCATTGTAATCTGTTAAAAACCTGATACAGTTTCATCCCTGATGTCATGGTTATTACCCAAAATGATAAATATTAAATGCAAAAACCTTTATGCAAACCTTTTAAAAATTAGAAGTAGTGTCTATACAAGATAATATATTTATCCCCTGTTTCTTTCATGAATGTATGAGATTTTACCACCATTTAAAAGATTTCAGTGAGCAGGAAGTAGTCAAGTATTTTTGTTAAGGATTTTTGCCTTCACTTACCATCCAAGATAAGACTTCTTCTCTTTAACAGCAAGGACAGCTATATGCATAATACATATAAATTCATTTATAGAACAGTTCAGAATACCCACTGTGTTGCAGTGCTTTGTTAATCTCAAATATTAACTTTATACATAATTGCTAAGGGGAAAAATCCAGCAGCAAGAATGTAATCAAACCTGGTCTATCTACTTTACCCATCAAATATAATGAGAGGGGGAGAGCATTTTAAAACTGGCTAATTTCAGAACAAAGTATATAGGAGACCATCTGAAACTATTTTCGTAAATAAGGTTTCTTTGTCTTTTGGCTAATTCCTTTTAGGGGTCGCCACAGCGAATCATCTGCCTCCACCTAAACCTATCCTCTGCTTCCTCTTC
The DNA here is from genome assembly GCF_024256425.1 of Clarias gariepinus. NCBI lineage: Eukaryota > Metazoa > Chordata > Actinopteri > Siluriformes > Clariidae > Clarias > Clarias gariepinus. The sequence goes on from NC_071125.1 coordinate 11,369,839, forward strand.
TCTCAACCCAACTAACTTCATGTCCTCTCTCACTGCATCCATAAATCTCCTTTTTGGTCTTCCTTTAGATCTCCTGCCTGGCAGTTCCAACCTCAGCATCCTTCTACTTCACAATCTCTCCTCTGAACATGTCCAAATGTTCTCAAATAAGGCTAAATGTAATGTAGTGTAATTAAATAAGCCATTACTATTTTGGAGTCAGGTCCCTACTGTAAATCTGATTCTAAACACACGTGGCTTCTTAACATCTGATCACTAGTCATTAAGGAAGCACAGACTAAATGTACTGATTAATTTTAGACTAATTAATGTTTTTGCATTTTTATTTTAATCCGCATCCTATCATGCAAACTCAACTGTTTCTTTTAGCTCACTCTCTTAGGGCACCTGGTGAAATGAACTTAATTTACAAACCTGAAATTGGCTGTGTTCACACCACCACACTGTGTAGTAAAGACCACACAAAGAAAAAAAAACAAGGCAGACAGGACATAAATCATGACGGGTATGCAGTAGTTAGTAACACTAGTGAATCAGTTGACAAGGTCATGGGCACGCAGGGTCACTGATGCACATGAAGAGCAAGGGCTAAGGGTAGTATTACTGTCCAAGCATGAAGTGCGCTATATCAGAGTTGATTTTTCTGTTAAATCCAAAGTAAGCTTGATGATCTCAAAATGATCTCACTATGGTCTTGAATATAAAAGCGTACAAGAGAAAAATGTTGCTGGTAGATGTTCAGGTGTTGATGGGTGCTAGTAAAAAGAGATGTTTGTTTTTATTAAAAATACCATTAATAGATGACAAGGTGTTCCTTTGTGTCATGAGTAGCTGACAGTTTTAGCAGTATATTTTCAGTGTACATATTACAGTGGAACCTTGGATTATGAGCATAATTAGTAAATCACTCACATAATAGAAAATCCAAATTTTCCAACAAGAAATAATGAAAATTGTAATTATTCGTTCCATAGCCCAAATTAATAAATACATAAAAATAATTAATACAAAATATAAGGTAAAAATAAAACGAATTAACTTGCACTTTACCTTTAAAAAAAGAAAAAATAAATACAGACATAAGTGTTTCCGTTTATGCGCGCAGGCACACTGTGTATGAAGTGAGAGGAGGAATCAGCCTCCCCCTTTTCATCTTACAAATTAAACCTTTTCCTCTCTTATTTGAATTTCGCACAAATGAACACACATTAACGAGAAGACTGATTTGCAGAAAGAAATAGCAAGGAACATCGCTAATGACACTTGCGTGAACACATACTTACAGAATCACTGCTGTAAAGTAAAACAACCAGATAAATGACCCTGCAATTTACCTTTGAAAAGAATTGCGACAGAGCAATCTTTCTGTGTAAAGCTGTGGTGTGCGTCTAAAGCCGAGATTGGGGGGGGGGTATAAAGGCGAGAGTGTGTGTGAGAGAGTGTGAGAGAGAGAGAAGGAGCACAGTGTCAAATTACGCGCATGCGCACATAATGACAGAGAAGGAGAAAATGGTTCTTTTGCTTTACACAATTAAGCAGCGCAAGAGAGAAAAAACATTGGCTCAGTTGTGATCGCTTGACGTCAAGACAAGAAACGCATGCGTGATGCATGATACTCAGTACTCGTAAACCAAGTCTTGCTTATTTTTCAAGTTAAAATTTATTAAACCGCAAGTGTTCCATAATTATTATTATTATTTTAAGTATTCCAATAATAATAATAATTATTGTTGTTGTTTCCACATTGTATGCACATGCTGGACCACCCAGTGTGATGGGAAAGCAGGGCTTGATCATTAAAAGTAAAGCAGATGGGAAGTATAGTAAATGTGTCTCATGCTTAGCTTTGCCACACACAAGATAAATAAAATTGTATTTCAATTAGTCATAATAAAATGTTCATCTCCACATGTCCCTCAGTGCACATTGGAATCATCCTTGTTTATTGTATTACACTTTTGCGCTTAAGTTTTGCTGCCATTTTTCTTTTTTCCAGGGTTTTTGGCAGTCAGAGGCTGATGCAATGAAGGCCTTCTGTAATAAACAGCTAAAGAGGTAGTCTAAAATATGACGGAGTGTGGTCAACATCTTAGGCCTATCTTGTTTTTAAAACTAGTTTGGTTTTTCTATTCCGTCTAGGTTGGATTCTCTAGAGTTATTTTCAGAGGGTGCCCAAGCCCCACAGAGGCAAGCAGAGGGAACAGAAGCACATAAAACATGGTAAACACATACCATGGTAGGCATAACATCTCACTGCATTTTTGAGACCTACATATCACCTATAGTACGGCGTTTTATTAAAATCAGGTGCACTTAATTTTGTGCAACTGGGTCAAAAAAAATTTTTATTCTGATTTAAAGAGGACATATTTTACAAAATTCTGATGGAGCAAAAAAAAAAAAGTCCAAATAATGTAATTTGGATGGAAATAAATTAGATTGCATTAGGTTTTCAAAATGATGCCATGCCAAACAAAGCATATTCTGTTCAATAAAATACTGAAAAATGTAGTGGGTTTTTTTGTTGTTGTTGTTGCTAGGCAGTGTATTATGCTTAGTAATAAATAAAATAGCATGCGAAAAAATTACAATGATGTACAGTGGATTTATAAAAATGTTTTTATAGAAATAAGATGTTATTTTTTATTTAATTTTTTTTTTTACAGAATTTACATCATTTTAAGTATTAAACATATATTAATTTTGAAAATATTCGTTATTTTACTGCAGATCCAGTTGCTGGGACCGAAGACTAAGACTTTCTAAGGAAGTATTTTTTTTTTTTTCACTGCCTGCAGATTCCAGACAGAAAACGGAAACTAAACATGACTAATTAAAAACCATTATGAGCATTGCATACGTTAAAATTTGTACATTTTGTTTACATACAATTTATGTTGACATAAAAATTTTATTTGCTTAAAACTTCTCTAATGTGTGTGGGGGGGGGAGCTAACGAGGCATGGGGCACTAAGTGACATTTATCTCAGCTTGTTTTAATGGGGTAAAACATTTTTGGTTTTGATCCTACACTTTGAATCCCTTTATTTAAAAAAAGAGAATGTTGCAGACTCTTAAAGTGGTGACTCTTAAAGACAAGCTATAACATTTGGCTACAATATAACAATTTTTTATTTTTTTTATATTTGATTACTGATCATGAGACTGCATGCACAAAGACGAGCTGTCTAATGTATGTTTCTCATACAGTAGTTTTCTACCAGACTTAAACCTAAAACAAACATTTTTATCTCCTAGATTAAAGTTGGAAAACTGTATCTTGCCCTGCCTCCTTTAACATGCACAGAAGCAGTTAAATGCATTATAACTTAGTTGTTTTCTGAGTTATAAAGAATAGAATTGGTTAATAGTTGACCAAATAAAAACCTAATTTGATGGTGGTAAAATAAAACATTTGTTGCTCATGTACATTTGTAAATAGTGCTGTATTACTTCTGAGAATGTTTAACTCCAGAAATCTAGGCTTTATTCCACCAGCCTCCAGAAAGTAATCTAACAATTGTATTAAATTAAACAAGAAATATGGAATATGTGCTTACCTATGCACTTATTTAATTGTGTGGCAGTAGCACAATGCCTGACACCTTGCAGATCCAGATCAAGAGCATCAGTTGATGTTCACATAAACATCATAAATGGGATAAAGTGTGAACAGTGCACCCTAAAAAATGCTGGGTTACTATTGGACTAACTAAATGCTGGGTTAATTTAACCCAGCAAAATGGGTTATTTTTTTAACCCAGCAAAATGGGTCAAATATTCAACCCAAATGCTGGGTCATATTTAACTATAATGCTGGGTTAATTCTACCACATAAATTGGTTAAATGTTCTACCCAGATGTTGGTTCATTTTAACTGGAATGTTGAGTTAATTCTACCTCACAAATAGGTTATTATTATTTTCATGTTTTACAGTGAATCTGAAAAAACTACCCACGTCTATTAAACAGTTAAATTACTTTGATATACTGGTTTATTACAAAAATAAAACTTAAAAGTTTTGCAAACCATACATATATGCAATAAACAACATCCTATTAAATGTTCATAGAAAAAAACGTTTATTTTTCAAAAGCACAAGAACAGATAATCAACAGCGACATCATTACTATACTATTACTCACAAGGGCAGAATGGAGTAATAACACAAATAGGCTGAGGCAGCTTCTACAGAGCAGGATCTCTCTGTGACATTAGATATCTTTTCTTCAGAACAAAACTATCCAGCCCTGGTCTCATTTTAACATACAAACACTGTCTATGACTTTTCAAGTAGGCCTCGCTATTTCATAGCAACATTACAAAAAGTCCTATACAGGTGCACACTACTTTAAATAATTAATGTCAAAAATATAAAATGCCTTGAAGCACACATCAACCGCCCCAAGTAGTGTGCATTGCTCCAGAGCCTGTCCCACCAGAATGACGAATGCCTGAGAGCAGCGCTGGTCATCTCCCAACGTCAGGATGTACAGTAGGGGTACGGCCTTGATACTTCAGCCTGCTGGAGGTATTCTGTTGGTGCCAACCTTAGAAAGAAATGAAAAAAAGTTAAAAATTGGTTGAATAACAAAGATTAAACTGAATAAGACTATCAATTTAATGTGTAATAGGATTTATACTAAATAAAAAAATTACAAAGATAGTGTATAGGTAACATGAAACAAAAACATGGAGACAGCTACTACCAAAAATAAAATAAGCAAAATAAGCATGGCTTTTGGAATAAAGCTCATATATAAAAATATATTATTTTTAAAAAAAAATTTTTTTAGTCAGACTAGTTGATCTTGTGGTTTGCGTTGATTTTAAGCTAATTACCGAGGAGATGCATTGTCATAGCTGGTGTCATACTGGCACATTACAATCACCCAAATATTAATACTTCCATCTAGTAGTTATCTGTACAGCTGACTAATAGTTAATTTAGCTGAGTCACAAGCAACTTTGGTTAAAGAGGGCTACCTGGTTAGCTTACATGCAGCAGTCATATTTGCATACTACTTACCAAAGGGGGAAAGGTGTAAAATATTGTTCTAACTCGGGAGAAACGCGGGCGACTTTTGACCGCGGAGTAAATTACTAACTAGTGAAAAACGGGAGGGTTAGCAGGTGTGTATATTTGTGAGAGGGTCAGTGTTTTGTAACACCCCAGCATTTTATTGTCTCAAACAGTGAGATTAATAAAGTTCTAATGTTAACTAAATGCTAGCGTCATGCTAATACTACAGTTACAGTTTCGTCACCACGCAAACATTCTACAGAGAAAGATAAAAAGCTCAGACATCTTATCCGTTTTTTTCACACACAGGTGGGGTTCTGTGGCTAACTATAGCAGCTATTGTCAGCTAAATTATCTTACCTCAGACCAGCCTGAAAGTTTAAGTGTAACCTTAACACGGTAACAGTAATAAATCTTACATATAGTAATATTTTTTTCAGTCATATGTGACTTAGGTGAGTGAACATGTGTATACAGACCTTGTATTTAACGTCATTTTCCCTTAAATGAACCGTCATCAGCGGTGTGGGAGCTCAAGAGAGACACGAAGCTCTGACTGACAGCCGCTGAATCCACCGGTGAACTTTGGGGAGGAGCCACCAAACTTCAACCCAGCAGCTGGGTTACACAAAAACTACCCAACTCTCTGTAAATAACCCAGAAAAATGACCCAACAGAGGCAACCCAGCGCTTGGGTAGAAAAAACAACCCAGCGTTTTTTAGAGTGTGTGACTAACTGTGGCAGGATTATTGGCATCAGATGGGCTTGTCTAAGCTTATCAGAAAATGCTGATCTAGGATTTTCTCATTCAACAGTCTGTATTGGTTATACAGAATGTTACAAAAATATGAATAAATAAACAAACAAACTTTAACTGTGGGTAGATATAATAATTCATATGATATCACTATACCACTGTGTTGAGAAGGAAAACAAATTAGTAATTATAAAACATACTTTGGGTGGATTGTACAACAACAGAATACCATGTTGGGTCCGACTCCTCTTAACCAGTAATATGAATCTAAGCCCATCATGTACAGGCTCACTTAAACTAAACAGGTAAAGATAAGATAAAATGTTTTTTCTTTTCCTAGTCTTCGGCAGTCCTGTTTTGACCCTGATATCCTCAGGTTTTTGTTCTTGGCTGTGGATTTTTGCTATTGTAGCCCAGTTACCTAAATGGCCAATGTGTGTTCTGAGAGACTTTTCTGCCAACCATGTTCTGCTCAATATGGTTCTTAACATTCTCCTTTGGTCCCTGTCATTAACAAGGTATTTTAGCATGTAGACTGAATTTAGACAAAAATACCAGAAAATATTTATTTGGCAAATACTAGTTTATTTTGAGATAAACAAAAGCACATGTTAAGTAAGAAATAAATGTATGTTATTTCCTATTTACCAAACTCAAATATAGATGTATACTTGACATATACTTTAAGGTCAAACTACCTTAAATAGTTTTAGATCTAAATATTACTGATTTTTTTTTTTTTTTTATAAATCAAAAGAATGAAAATTTGCTACAATCCAGAGAACTAGTCCAACATTCTTTATAAAAATGTAGAGTTTACTAAGTTTGTGTATGATGCATTTCAGGGCAATAAAAAATGTCTACACTTTTTGCCGTAAATAAAAATAGGATACAGTAGCCAGATACCGTAATTAATTGATAGTAATTGACAGTAAACCATTGACATTTGAGGTATGATGTACTGCTATTTGTAGTTCTATTTAACAAATAATTTAAGATTTTATATTCTTCAGTCATTTTGATACATTTCAGAATAATTTGTACAATCTCAACATCCATCTGGTCATTTGTGCACATAAAATCAATGTCTTATTCCTTGGAGCCAATTGCAAATGTGTTGGTGTATTTAGGCAAATGGTTATGTACAATTTTCTATTGTTTGCTACATTATCAATTGCTTATGTTGTGAAATTCTTGATGTCTTATGTTGGTCCTCTGTTGAACAGTTTTTCCCCATTAAGGTATTAGTTAGTTGAATAAGTCATTATGCAAAATGGCTGTCAAGCAGCTTTTCTACACATTTTAACACTTCTTTTACATTTTACAATGTGAAATTTTCTTCACATGTCCCAGGTAGGAACTATGTGTCAGAGACTGGGATGAACCATGATACAGCGTAAAGCATACAGGGGTAAGCGCCTTGCTCAGGGGCCCAATAGTGGCAGATGTGGCTTGAACCACTGACCTTTTGATCAGCAACCCAGAAGAGCTTCACCTGAATGAGCTACCATTGTCTCCAGGGGAATGGTTGACATGTTAGATCAACAATGATTGTCTAGTTCTAAATGGATGGCTGCCATGGATACATGTGAGATAGCAGCAGATAATTACAGAGGCTAAAAGGATATTCCAAAATATTTTTTTTCATGCTACAGTACATTGACAAGAAAATAATATCACTGTGATGTGGATTGGAATCGGTGGGCCAATAGTTTAAATTTTTAATTTTGTATTTCTATCATTTATGCAATCTAAATGATCCACAGAAATCATTTATCTTTGTACTGCTAAAAAGTGTAGGCTTGTCATTTTCAGTCACTACCATTATAAACCTTAGCCATAGTTTTGATCAGAATATCCAGTACACATTAACAACATGGCTAAGACTTAATTTTCTTGTCCATAAACAATGGCTCAAGGACTTGTTATTCTGTTGACAATGGAATGTCCATTGACATAAATATTTTAAAGAGATAACCTAAGTATTTTAAGCAAGATATGGGCTTTTGCAGATAATCCATTGGTTTAATGGTATTTGTACAAATTGTTTTGAGAAATGCAATTACTGTTTTGAAAATGTTAAGGATGATTCAAGAAATGTTTGAAAGCTATTTGCAAAGTACTTAAATGAAAGTAAGACCTGTAGGTATAACTGTGTGTATATACAAGTGTAAGAGGAAACTGAAGCAGTCTTTTAGGTTGTACAGACAGGGAATGAATATAAATAGAATGAATAATGGGAATGGTAAAAATCTGAGTAAAAAAAAAATACAATTAATCAAGCGAGGCAACGTTCAATGTAAATAAAGGCAGTTATAAGATTTCGGGGCTTGCTTTACAAAGAAGCAATATAAATAAGATTTTGATATTCATGATGCTAGGGTCAAATTAAGATTGATACTACACACTTTTGGTACCCTAGCAAGGCACAGTGTTTTTGGGGTTCAGGTTGTGTCTTCTTATGTGGTCATATGATCACACTCTATTCACAACATCACAAGAGAAGACACTAGTCCTTATTTCACTTTATGGCGTTAAATTCTAAAGTTCCAAAATCAATTTGAAAATGACTTTATTCATTTTCCATTTTTCTGGGTTTGTGGCCGTGATCCAGGACAAAATTAAGCAATTAAAAAAAAAAAAAAAAAAACAGCCTACAACATACGTCTTTGGAATGTGGGGGACATTGGCGAAAAAGTAGATATTTGAACCCTGAACTCTGGAGGTTAAGAGAACTATGCTAAGCCTTGAGCCACTGTGGCACTATTTTGAAAATACAACACAAAGAAATAATCTCAAATTCCTTATACAATATACAGTATTCTTTAGATTATTGACAAATGCCCAGAGTACTGCTTCTATAAGGAGGTAAAGTACAGCACTAAAACCATTAACACTGTCAGATCCTGAGAGCAACAAACAACTGCTTAATAAAAAAGGTTAAAAAAGTACTCTATACAAAACACAATTATATTATTACAATTAAAGAGGATTATCCTGCTATTAGATTAGTCAACATGAAAGGTGAATTTTAAAAAGTTATGATTTGTCATCACTGCAGCTTATGTTTGGCTCCATTAACATAGGATGAGATGCCATTTAGGTGGCCATCTTTGGCTGGCTTTCTTCTGTATGCCTTTAATAAAGAGAGTAAGAAATAAAGCAAAAGATTAACTTTTATTACATAAAATAAATATTTTAATTATCCGTCCTTAATTTGTATATTATACACTTGACATATAAAATAAATTAACATTACAAGTTTCTGCAAGTATAATTTATATACAGGGTGGGCCATTTATATGGATACACGTTAATCAAATAGGAATGGTTGGTGATATGGGGTCATGTTTTGACGTATCAAACTTATTGGGAATTTCACAAGAAAAACAACGGTGTGCTTGGTTTTAACATAACTTTATTCTTTCATGAGTTATTTACAAGTTTCTGACCACTTATAAAGCAGTTATTAGCAGTTTGCTAACTGTAGCATGGGGGATGGGTGGTCTCGTAGGGTGTCTTGTATTGAAATCTGCTGCAATGACCCAGTTACTGCGTTCACCAGACATCAACACACAATTTATATCTACTCCTTACGTGTCAGTATGTAAACTGCTAATAACTGCTTTATGAGTCGGATAAGTTGGATCCAAAATGGACGACTTGTTCCCCCTTACATATACTAATGTGCCACAAACAGGAAGTTAATATCACCAACCATTCCCATTTTATTAAGGTGTATCCATATAAATGGCCCACCCTGTATATAAAATGTGTGTGTGTATGTGTGTAAAATGTGCATGCGCACACACACACACACACACACACATTAACGGATAGACCGTTTTTAAAAATTAGCAAGAAACATTCCTAGTCACACTCACGTGAGCGCATACTAACAGGATCACTGCTGTAAGTAAAACAACAACAACAACAAAAAATAAACAGCTCCTCACCTTTGAAAACAATCGCGACAGAGAAGCGTTTGTGTGTTTATTTGGCAACATGAGAGGAGGTGGGCTGAAGGGGGGCTCGCTCGCGTTTACGGCCCCCTTCTCTCAGGTTGCCAAACAAACACACAGACTCTCTGCCTTACACAGACACAAACACACACGCGCACTCAAAAACACTGCAGGCACTAAGACCCAGCAGGGGAGACGATAGGTCTCGGCTTTACAGCTCCCCTTCTCTCAGGTTGCCAAATAAACACACAAACTTCTCTCTGTCGATCCTGTTAGTATGCGCTCACGTGAGTGTGACTAGGAATGTTCCTTGCTAATTTTCAAACGGTTTTAAAAATGGTCTCTCCGTTAATGTGTGTGTGTGCGCGCACACGTACATCACACACACACACACACAGCGTGTGTGTGTGTGTGTGTGTGTGGGTGTATTCACCCAGCAGGAGAGGTGATTACCTACAATTCTGCTGCTGCAAGAGAGAAAAACCGTTGGCTCACTTGTGATGATGTAACGCTCGTTGTTAAAACAAGAAGCGCATGCGTGAAACATGATACTCGGTGCTCGTAAACTAAGATAATGCTCGTTTTTCAAGTCAAAAATTATTAAAAATTGTTGCTCGTCTTGCGAAACACTCGTAAACTGCGTTACTCGTAATCCGAGGTTCCACTGTATATGTACTATATATATATATATATATATATATATATATGTGTATATTACACACACACACACACACACACACACACAGTGGGTAGGAAAGTATTTACCCCCTTAAATTTTTTACTGTTATATTGCAGCCATTTGTTAAAATCATTTAAGTTAATTTTTTTCCTCATTAATGTACACGCAGCTCTCCATATTGGCAGAAAAACGCAAAATTGTTAACATTTTTGCAGATTTATTAAAAAAGAAAAACTGAAATATCACATGTGCCCAAGTATTCAGACCCTTTGCTGTGACATTCGTATATTTAACTCAGGTGCTGTTCATTTTATCTGATCATTAGGAAAGCCATAAACCTGTCTATATAAGACCTTACAGCTCACAATGCATATCAGAGCAAATGAGAATCATGAGGTCAATTAACTGCCTGAAGAGCTCAGAGACAGAACTGTGGCAAGGCACAGATTTGGCCAAGGTTACAAAAAATGTCTGCTGCACTTACTGTGCTCAGAGCACAGTAGTCTCCATAATCCTTAAATCGGAGACGTTTGGGACGACCAGAACCCTTCATAGAGCTGGCCGTCCGGCCAAACTGAGCTATCCGGGGAGAAGAACCTTGGTGGGAGGTAAAAAAGAATCCAAAGATCACTGTGGCTGAGCTCCAGAGATGCAGTCAGGAGATGGGAGAAAGTTGTAGGAAGTCAACCATCACTGCCGCCCTCCACTCTGCTTTATGGCAGAGTGGCCCAAGGGGTGGGGTGTTTTTTAGCTGTAGGAACAGGACGACTGGTTGCAATCAAGGAAATGATGAATGCGGGTTAGTGCAGGGGTATTCTGGACTAAAACCTTCTCCAGAGTGCTAAGGGCCCCAAAATAGGCTGAAGGTTTACTTTCCCACAAGACGATGACCCTAAGCACACAGCTAAAATAACAAAGGAGTAGCTTCACAACAACTGTGACTGTTCTTAAATGGCCCAGCCAGAGCCCTGACTTATACCCAATTGAGCATCTCTGGAGAGACCTAAAAATGGCTGTCCACCAACATTTACCATCCAACCTGACAGAACTGGAGAGGATCCCCAAATCCAGGTGTAAAAATACTGAAAATGAGTCTGAATACTCATTGATATTTCAGTTTTTCTTTTTTAATAAATCTGCAAAAATGTCAACAATTCTGTGTTTTTCTGTCAATATGGAATGCTGTGTATACATTGAGGGGAAAAAGATAAATGATTTTAGGAAATGGTTGCAATATAACAGAGTAAAATAAAAATTTAAGGGGTCTGAATACTTTCCATACCCACTATGTGTGTATGTGTATATAAATTAGCACTTTCTACTAATTGCAATAATTTTCTTACCTGCATGTAAAAGTTGATGAACAAGATAACGAGTGTAACCATGTAACTGGACTGAAACAAAAGGCAGCCCAGAGGAAAACCACAGGGAAAAACCACTGCACTTAATGTGTGTGTTATAGTTAATATAAACTGAACCTGAAATAAAAACCATAAAAAACACAATTTTAGCCTTTTTATTAAAGATGTAATAAAAAAAGGGGGGGGGGGGGTAGTTTAAGTTCAATAAACCTACAAAAATGCAATACCTAAAAGATTCTTTAAACTAAAAATGTCATTTTATTTCTAAATTATACAGTATATACCTGTGCCCATATTTACTGAGCATCTCAGAGTAGCAAATCGCACCTAAGTGGCCAAAAATGTTCAGAATTATGCCATTTTTGGCCTACTTTCAGTACGATTAAGAGGTATTTATCAAAATTCTTAAAATTGGAAAAAAAAATTTTAAACATTGCATGCGGTGATCAATGAATAAAGAACTTGTCATACGTCATGACAGTGACTGAGATTTTACAGTTTTTCAGTAACGGTGAAGATACAGCTTTGTAACAGTGACATAATGACAGTGTCGGAAATAATAAATTAAACTCTGCTCTTACAGCACCACGAATCATGCACAGATTTATACATTTCCCAAATGCAGTGTGAAATCAATGAAAAACGAACTGCATTCAGAAGTTATAGGGATCCTCCATGGCGCACACATTAAAATAATGATATTTATATATGCATCTTATATATTTATATTCAATTATTTGAGTGTTCACAACTGTTTATTTTAGACACTTTGTTATAAGCAGCAGTTCATTACTTTATTACCACAGTGTTTCCACGTGTTTCACACTCCTCATGGGTATGTGCGGCAAATTTTGCTTTAATTATTTTTTTTACATTTTCTACCGCTAACAAACTGCTCTCATCCTATCTCCAGTTTTGTTTCTTAAAAATAACTATGATCAGATTGACAGTCCTACACAACTCTATTATAGGAGCTTTTGTGATTGGAGCAGTCTGTTTAGAATAATGTCATGCAGCCGAGTCATCTACTGTATAAGTTTTGTCTGTTTTCATAAACTTTCAAACAACTGCCGCTGATTTTAGAATTTTGATTTTTTTACCATTTAAAACAACAACAACAACAAAAACGGTCAAAACTACAGTCAGAATACTTTTCAACCTGGCTTTGGGAACTACAAGTAACAACTGACCATTAGACGTGAGAGCCTGTGCTGGGTTATGTGGTTGAAAAAAGACAAGTATGATGGAGCTAGCTTATTAAACGCTTTGTAGGCCATTAACAAGACCTTGAATTTAATTCTAAACTGAACAGAAAGACAATATAGGGATGCCAGAACAGGGGTTATTTGTTCCCCCTCTTTGTCATAACTGCTAAACTAAACAAAGATAAATTCATTGTATTTCTGTGTAACTTCTGTGTCACTTCTAGATAATGGATGGCTTTCACCAAGTTTCACTAAAGTCCTGAAGCTTTAAAACTGGCTTTGTAACCTTTTCCTGTAATTTTGATGATTATCGTTTACGGCTCATGCTAAACACTCCTGTATCGTAGAATATTTCATTTTAGGATTAGGTAATTTACTACTAATACATAAATACTGCCTATCTCTTGATCTAGTTCAATACAACCAACCACAACAATTATTGCTTAGATTATTGCCCCTTCTTAGTAAGAAAAATGTTGATTCATGCTTTAAGAACCTCATAATTAGACAACTGTTTTGCCAATTTCTTTGGCATTTCTTCCAAATCCAGAATAAGGACTCATATTCCTTCTACAATTTTAAACAACAATTAAAATTCTAAAAGGTAGCTCTTTTTGTATAGCGAAACAGCAAAACAGTCACAAAGAGTGTTACAAAACTACCTTTTATACAGTAAATGAAGGGGGTTTTTTGTGTTATTTTGGAAAGTAAACTTTCCATTAGAGTTTATACCCATGCTTCTGTGCATCTCAAAAATATGGATTAAAATTGTAAAAACATTACCTTTTAGGTTTATCAGACAAATTGTACATAAATACTTGTGGAAAAAATTAAATTGGATTATTGTACTGACCAGCTGGGCTTGTGTAAGATAGCGTTTCCACCACAAGTACTTCTGCATTGAAGGAATGGTGGACAAGCTGTAGTACGAATACATCAACACATGGATGAAGCTGTTCAGTGTGGGTCCAAAGAAACCTGCACACAAGCCATGAAGCACATCAGCCCATGTTTAAAAACCATCATTCATTCAGTGTTTCAAATAATAAATTAGATCAAGCTAAAAGGTTCACTCCACACTACTGTTATGTGGAATTTTGCGACACATTTTATATTTCAAATGCTTTGTGGCCAATTTAGAGCGGGGGGGGGCAAAAATACTGTGTAAATATGTTCTGACTGTCTGTAACTCACCTTCAGATCCCAACACTGCGTTACTATTTTAAAGTGGGTGTGCATTTAAAAATAATGCATATATAATATATATAAACAACTCACAATAAGTTACGGATATTGTTATTTACATGAGCCCTTTTCCTATTTGCTCTGAATTTGAATAAAATAAGTAAAGGTTCCCTTTGATATTACTAATAATGTATGAAAAAAAACACCATTTTCATTAGTTTAATATTTATTACCCCCAAAATTTAGGCAATAACAGGGATAGCCCCAAATTACAAAACTGGTGTTTCCACCATTTGCCGCAATGACAGCTTGACAGCGACTCACTAGCCTTATGATGTTCTGAGGCAATGCGTTCTGCCAGGTCACGTGGGGGTGGGGTATGATCATCCAGTCTCTGCTTCAACTGGTCCCAGACATGCTCTATGTGGTTCAGGTCAGGGGACATCGATGGCCAACTTCCTGAAGTCGAGCTGTGAAAATTCTGCCACGATGTGGTGGAGCATTATTATCCATGAACAGAAAATTGGGGATTTGGTGGCGGGATAAGGGGATGATAATGGGTCCTATGATGTCTTTTAGGTAAGAACGTGCAGTGAGTAAGCCATGTACAATAACCAAATCTGTTTTGCGCTGACTGGTGATGCCTGCCCAGACTGTTGCACCTCCTCCACCAAGCCAACCCTGGAAACCATGTTGACCTCATCGTATTGCTCACCTCGCCTTCTCCAGCAACGCTGCTGACACTCATCAGTGAACAGGACGGTAGACCACTGCTGCATTGTCCAGGTTACATGGTCTTGTGCCCACTGCAAACGTTCACAGCGGTGTCTTGGTGACAGTGGAGTCACCTGCAACAGTCGCCTGGCATTTAAGCCAAAGCGGTGAAGTCGGTTGTGAATGTTTTGTCTGGAAACCCTAGTACCCTTCGCATCTTGTAAACGGGCCTGCAGCTGTGTGGCAGTTGCATAACGATCTCTGAGTGCATAGGTCTTAAGGTACTGGTCATCATTGCTGTCTGTCACTCGTGGGGCTTCACTCTTGGGTCTGTCATGAACTCTGCCAGTAGTTCTGTGTCTTGATGCAAGTCTGCTGATGACACTTTGAGACACACCAAGTTCACAAGCAACATCTGACTGCCTGCCACTCACCCGAAGGCGCAACATGGCCAGGTGGCGCTGCTCGTCTGTTAAAGTGCCCCTATTATGCCTTTTCAAATATGATCTTTCATGAAGTGTGTCATGTAGCTGTACAGTATGTGAACATAAACTATCTGCACTATCTGTGACGCTTACAGTGCACGATAAATGAGGTTTTTGTCTATTTAAAAAAATCGGCTAACATTAGCATAAACAAGTCGTTAGTAAATCTATTTTTACTCTGTTACGGATCTACGTCACTCTGTAAGATATTTGCATAATGTCCGCCCATGTTCTACATCGCGAACAACTTGCCCGCCATCTTACAATTAACGTTACCACACTCTTGTAGTAATGGTGGACCAGCGCTGGCATTATTTGTTTGGATGAAAGAAGGAGAGATTGCTGTGGATCATTTTCTTTCGAAGATTTTTTAACCGGATTATCTTTGACTAGACATATTCCCCGGACTTCTCACCCTCCGTCATAACATATTCCCCGGACTTCATTAACCCCGGTGAGTGCGAACCATAATCGGTATACTTGGATAACACACATACAATAAACACGGACTTTGTACATTTTCCACTCACTCGCACACATACACATACCATTTATTATATGTAGTTTGTAAATATTGTTTATATCTTTGGTTGTTGTGCACCTTCTTCGTTTACTTTATTTAGTTTTGTATAATACACGTTTGCTTTATCTACTTGTTTGTGTTTGTCCTTTTTGCTCACTGGCCTTTTAACGCAACACCGACACAAAGATAAAAGACCTCTTGATTATTGAAGCCACGGTTAACATAAAATTAGCTGGTCATTACACGGTAAAACCGACACCATCTTTTCTATGTATTCCGACACACGCTGTAACGCTAGACCAATCATGAGGGCCGCGCCATCTGACCAATCACAGCAGTGAGGGCTTACGGAAAGGAGGGGTTTAGACAGACTGAGTCTTCGAACTGCTTCACACGAGTCGTTTACGAATCATTTAGAAATGGGGTAAAATTAAATCTATTTTTAGAGAAAACTAAAGTGTTTTTTGACCTTGCATACATGTAAACCTGTTTTAAGAGACGTATTAAGCAATATTAGCAACCTTTAAAATTGCATAATAGAGGCACTTTAAGTGACACCGTGTGTTCATGGCTGTTTGAATGATGAACTTGAAATGACTTACTGACAATACCAGCTTTTTATACCCACAGAATGTTGAAATTGATGCCACAGTGAAAAAGGTTGTCTTTTGGGATTAGCCCCAATATAAGACACATCTGTACACAATGAGACCATTACATGGAAAACACAAAATGAGGTGTGTCTGTCACTCCAATGCAATTGCCTCCCTATCCCAAAAATGTCTGAAGTGAAACAAACATTGTAGTATGACATCCACTAATATATATAATTATTAAAATAATTATATTTATGTGTGCAATTTATATATTTATATTCAATTATTTGAATGTACACAACTGTTAATTTTAGATTTCCTGTTATTAGCAGCACTTTATCACTTCATTAACATAGCATATCCCCGTGTTTCACACTCTTGTGGTGTATGTATGGCAAACTGACAGATGCCATTAATGCTTTTACAAATTGCCTCCACTCACTTCACTCACCTAGGTAAAAGTAGGGCAGAATTTTGCTTTAATTATTTCTTTACATTTTACTCCCTCCTCCGCAAGCAAAACTCTCATCCTCTCTCTAGTTATACTTTCTAAGCAAATTATGACAGTCCTACACAGCTCTATTATTGGGGCTTTAAACAATTGTGATTAGAGCAGTCATTAGGGTAACGTCATGCAGTTGAGTCACCCCTCAAAATTTTTTTATCTATGTGCATTAATCTTTCACACAACTGCCGCTTCACCATTTCACTTTTTCACCGTTTAAAACTACAAAAACCTATAAAAACTACAATACCCACTTTTGTGGCTTTTTGTGATTGTAAAAAGTGACTTTACACGCTTTCCTTGGCGCAGTCCTACTCCTCGCTGAAAGTAAGAATAGGACGCTTTATAAATAACTTTTAAGTTCTACTCTGAAGTAGGACTGTTGTCAGTCCTAAATGAACTTTTAGCCTGATTCCTATGTATGATTCAGAGATGCTTAGTAAATACAGGCCCTGATTTAACTATATAGCTAATTAATAACTTGCCAGAATACATGATTTGAGTTGTATTTCAGCTGGAAAATAATGCGTTTAAAAATTAAGCATAATATAAAATCCTGGAATTTCATTCGGGATCAAATTCAAATTTAAATTTTATTTGTCACATACACAGTCATACATAGTACGATATGCAGTAAAATGAATCTATCATTTAGTATGTATCTATCTATCTATATCTATCTATCTATGTATCTATGTATCTATCTATCTTTAACGTCATCCACCATGGACAATTCCCCTCAGACCACTAGAGGGCACCTTCACTCACTTTTGTTTCTTACTGTGTTTGTGTGCATCAGTTTTTATTGTCCTCCTAAATACCGATTTAAATTCTCTGTATGTTCATCTCTAGGAGACAGGATGCTTCTCCCACCTGAGCGGTATGATGGTGACATAGCTATATGCTGTTATTACTTGTGTAGAATTTTTAGTTAATGTTGTACTTTCATGCATTTGGAAATTGTTCCCAATGACAAACCAGTCATGAGAATGTCCACAATTTTGTTTTCTGAGATCTTGGCTGATTTATTTTGATATTTCCATGGTTCCACAAATACACCTCCAACTGACTGAAGTAGATTATCTTTAAAGTCAGAGGTTTTTAATGTTATAACATTATTTTATGGAGTTTAGCGAGATGTTTATAGGCACAGTAACATAACAAGAATGTATGTAAAATTCTGACCAACTGAAATTCTGATATAGTGCACTTTACACGTAAAATAAATCTGTCAGTAAACAGATGGAAAAATTACTTGTCGTGAAAAAGTAGATGTCCTAACCAACTTGTCAAAACTATAGTTTGTTAACATGAAATCTGTAGAGTGTTATAAAAAAATGTGTTATCTGTTAAAACCTAAGCGTATGTAACATTCCAACTTCAACATAATTGTATACTTACTCTGTCCACAGGGAATCCAGTTAAGAACACACCACCAGATATTAAACATTGATGCATGGTGATATACATGCAAAAATGTGATCTGATTGTTCTTCTTTCTTAGTACAAAGAAGATTGTATCAAGAAACTCAATCAGCTTAGAGAAGTAGTACCACCACAACACTTTTGCTACCTGGCAAGACAAAAAAAAATTGTCAGAGGAAAAACAGTGGTACAGTAAATTGCTCAAATACAATAACATGAAGCCTTAACCAAATATCAAAAAGATTCTGTAAATATATAATAATTAAATATGTTGTGTACCATGTCTGAATAAAACATCAATTTGGACATTCACTTGACTGGAGCATCATTTTATAGTGTTATAGTTGTTGCTACATTTATTTTTAAATGTTACTCAGAATTGCATTAATCCAAATTTAAATTGTTATGCTATTTTGTATTTTTTCACAAGCCTGACACAATGCACAAAAATAATAATGTAGAAATTTCCCCATCCCTCTAACCCAGCAACCCTGAGTGACTGAGGATCATTTATTACATATTGACTTACAAACATGATGGTAAAAAACAACATGAAACAAAAATGCAGAAGATAGTGACGCTGTTCAAGCTCCTGTTTCTATGAAGCTGGATTTAAATTACTTTACATACATTATTGTCTAAAATCTTGTATTGATTACAGGGCAGTTAATAATAATAATAATAATAATAATAATACATTGTATTTCATGGACTCTCTGGTTACACTATAGGTCACATCCATAAAAGAACGCAACATCATACAACCAAATCTGGTGAAATGCAGTTCAGAGTGAGTAGGGCAATTTTTTTGTAAAGTTGTAAATCTGGTAATGGGGTCAGACAAAGCACATGCATACTACTCGTATATCAAGCCCTTGCTTGTTTATTAAGTTTAAAATTGATTTAAAAAAAATGCTCATCTTGCAAAATGCTCACAGACCAAGTTACTCACAATCCAAAGTTTCTTAGCTCTAGTGATAAAAGCTTTGTGCTATTTGAGAATATTTTTTGTCATCCATGTGTTGAGGTCATGAACACTAGAAGAGTAAAAGTGGACTGCATACACAGAGAAAGCTGCTTATCAACAGCATAACAATAAAAATGGCATTAGATATGGCCAAGAGGGAGAAGATGAAAAATGTAGCCCCAACACTGATTCTTGCGGGATTCTGTGGCAGACTGTTAAGCCCTCATACCTAGACAAGATTTGTCCAATTAAAAAAAGGACATCAATGAGGTATGTAGTAAATTGCTGATACACTGTGACATGAACTCCAATGCTAGCTAGGCATTCCAGAAGTATTTGATGAGAGATTCTAAGGCACTGAGATCAAATTGGATGAGGATGGAGTAGACCAGAGTCTGTGGCACAAAGGTCGTCATTGGTGATCTCAACAACAGAGGTTTCTGTTGGGGTTTAAAAACCTGATTTAAATTGTTTATAGAGATTATTGGTTTCAAGTGAGAGACATGACTACCTTTTAGACATGAAAATAGGTAGTTATTCATTCATTGGGTTCTAAAGTTTATTCAAGACAGGTCTAACAATGGCTTAAGGTTAAGCTATAGCAAGAGTGTTTATGTAGTGAAGTATATGTTAAGAAAACAACTTTTTATGTTTAAAACAAGCAGCAAAATAATAAGACAATTTGTGTTTTCAAAGCTTTTAAGGTGATGAGAACAGAGGATAGACAGTTATTGTATTAATCCATTAAGTGTTCATAATAGGAAGTAGAAACAGGAGCAGAATTAGAGTTATTTAAATAGATTAGCAAGTGTCAAACAGCACAACTTTGTAGTCTGAGATGGTTAGTTCAACTGTAGTAATATTATGTGGTGTGAGTCCTGATCAGCAGCCTAAGTATAGAGTATGCCACTTCATGTTCGGGGGAAAATAAACTGATTGAGACCAAAACTGTCTAGCATGACATGTTAAATCTTTGGTGAGCATACTTGCAATTTTATCAAAACGAACAACAATCCCCTATTAAAATGATATCGGAAGACACTGCAATTCAACAAGAGTCCAAACAAAATAAGAGAGTTAAAAAAAGAGGAGAGTTCCATAAAAAAATATGACTTTGAAGGTCTGTACACAATACTAATAACAGGTACTGATCCATGGAGTTGAACAGCTATTAACTCAAATGTTGAATGATGAGGCAGGGGCAATGGGGTTAATTTTGTAATCTCGCGACAGACCATTGTGAGGTTGCCTCTTTTGTCGGAGCAATGTGATTTGCATGTCTAAACAAACCCATCTGCCAGGTTTCTGTGAGAATTCATAAAGTCTTAAAGTCCAATTTATGATTCATGACAAGTTGTTACCAAAAGGATCTTTGTTCTTGATTAAACGAGTATGAATGAGAGTATTGTGAGTACCCAGTCTCAAGTAGAAAACACTTCTAACTAGTCTAACTAGTATAAACTCCCCACACAGTTGCATTAGCCATCTGCTCCAGACCAGCATCCAACAGAAGGCACTTCTACAGCACCTAAATCAGGGCCTCCAAGCAATGTGTGGAGGCACAGCAAGCATACTTCGTTCCCAACCCAGAGGAAGCGAACAACTACAACCTGCTAAAGAAGCAATTTTAGCTCGCTGTGGCCTCTTTAGTGCCCAGGCACCCAACAAGAAGTCACTGAGAGGGTCGTGATTGACTAGTTTATATGCTCCCATCCCCACAAAAAATGAAAATCTGTGGACATGAAAGCCCTCTCCTTCCTGTTAAAAATGGTGGGTAAGCTTGAGTGTGTGCTAAACATGCTTACTTCATCCCACATCTGTCAAGAACTGAAGGTACTCCCACGTCTGCTGGAGCGCCCACCGAACCCGAACCAACCAGATGCACCACCATCCTAAGGCTTTGGGCTGACGACCAGAGCGATGACGATGCTAACCCAGTTCCCTCCTCATCATCCCAGCTGATCCGCAGCCATACAGGCCTCTCCTGATTACATGTGTACGGCGAGATCGGAAAGAGGTCCCTAGTAGCCCTTTTTATTGTGGAGGACTGAAAGGGAAAACATTCTAATCACTGCTGGTGTAGTGCCTAACTTGCCTGCTCCTCTCCTCCTAGGGTGATACTGGCCAGGACTGTTAGAAGCAGAAGAAACCCCAAAAAGTGGATGGCAAGGGCTAAGGACATCAAACCTTTTATCACCTGCTTTTTCCTCTCATCGCATGATTACTTGATCTAAATCGTGCACAGGGCCAGAGCACAACATCGCAAGCAGATGGCTTCTGCAGACGACAAACATTCTTCTCACTGGCCCCAGAAGAGATCGAGACTGTGGCGGGGTGCTGTGACAGGTGCTGGGTCCGACTGTGCTTCAACTACCGCCTCTGGTTCCTTGTCTTCACTCTCTGTCAACAGCGACCTTTCCCTGGTTTGGGAAGTCCGCTGCCAACTTCTGTATCCAAGGAACCGTACTTTCTGCAACTTCCTTACTTTCAGCTCCCCTCTCTTTTTCCCACTTACTTTTGTTTTGAGTCTGTGTGCTGTTTTCCCTGCTCAATGCATTAGATTCTCAGAAGGCACATTAAACATACATTTAATACTGATCTTAAATACCGCTTTGAAAGTAATTGAACCAACGCTGAGAATAATATGCATCAAGATCACCACAACTAATGAGAGCTTTGCAATAACATACTTCTAAAATCAATGTATGTAGAGAAGTTTTAAAGGCAACTTTGCAAAATTTGATTCTTTGTTTTAATGAGACAACCCTCAGAAACAGTATTGTGCAAAACGTGATAAATTGGTTATTATAGCTAATTGATATTAAAAACTAATGCTCATAGCAGACTTGTGGTTTTTCTCACTTACCCTGATGTCACCCTCTCCTGCATCAAACAGACCTTGACATTTCAGTTTGTAGCCTGCAGACCAGCTTGCTGAAATAAGCTACCAAATTTACACACAACCACAAACAGAGAGAGAGAGAGAGAGAGAGAGAGAGAGAGACTTAAGCATTCTTAACAAGTGCTAAAAATGTTAAGCATGTAATAGAAAAAAGTATAGAACATAAAGAGGGAATGCCTTTCTTTTTCATTTGTTACATCACTTTTTTATATTTGCCATATAAACATAATGCTAGTCTATGTATACGTCTTGTGTGATGCTGTCATTCTATCATCCAAGTGTATAAGCAATTATTATCAGATATAATTACATTTGTCTAACTATGGTTTTATCGTCTTCACTGATTTTATCTCCAATTTAGTCGCATCCAATTCCTCCCGGTCACTAGGGGGCTCCACAAGGGCTCCTACTACCAGTCTGGGAGGGCTGAAGGCTATCAGGCGTCTCCTCCAAACCACATGAGGGGATAGTGTAACACACTCAGAGGGCAGCTTTATCCGCTCCTTTTGCTTGCGTGTGCTCATAGACGCCCATGATTTGACTGTAGATGCATGAGGCAGCATATTGTGCATCTATGTCCCACCCCGCTAAGACATGGAACCTCAGCTGTGAGAGGCTACAGCATCACCTGGGAATTGAACCAGTAATCTCCAAATGATATAGCGAGCCTTACCACTCTGTCACTCGAGGGCCTTGTCTAGGAAAAAATTATTTAGCCTTGTTTAATCATTTAAATAAAATATTCCTGTTATTATGGACAACACTCTCTCCCTCTCTCTTATTGTCAGTCTTGTCACTCTTGCTTTCTCCAATTCTTAAAAAAAAAAATCCATTATTTGTCACATGTACCTCATAGCACAGTGGAATAATTTTTTTCGCAGTTAGGAAGCTGGGGTCAGCCAGGATACAGAGCTCCTGAAGCAGAACCTTGCTCAAGGTGGAACCCTGCGGATGCTGGGTTTCGAAGTCCGTAACCCCCTTCCAACCAGTACTAAAGTAACTGCCCTGGTTCTCTTATTCATTCTAGTGCTTCTAGTTGCATTCTCATCCTTTATTATTTTTGGGTTTTTAGCTCTGTCTCTTTCTCTTACCTCCACTAGCATGTAGAAGGACAGCATGGTGACCCCAAAGTTGTACAATAACAATACATTCTTCAGAGAGTAAGCTGGCTTGTCCTTCATGTACTTTGGTCCTATATAGACTATCAGGAGGTAGATGAAGGTGAGGACCAGAGTGGGTGTGCAGGAGTCCAGTAGCAGCCAACCTCGTACTCTTGGATCTACCAATAAACAAATACTTTTTATAATAATTATTATAAGAACACCATTATTATTAGAATAAAACATTCATCTAGCTACAGTTATGTTCAACTGTAATCAGAACTACAAAATAACAGAAATTTTACACTTTTTTAAAACATATTTTGTTTCCTGTTCTTTAACACAGAGTTATTGTGTTATGAGTTACTGTTATTCTTTACATGTGGTAATGCTGATTTGCCAATTTCAATGGTTCTGTTGCATCCCGACAACGGAAAAGAATAGCTTTTTATAGTGTAAATTAATAGAATTCTCTAGCACCATAAGACCTTAGAGGCCTGGAGGTGTTCTGAGTTTTCATGTCAGGCCAAACTTGTAGTGTTGTTCTGTATTCCTTACATTGCTATAATATTCTTTGTAAACAGTAAATCTCAGATGTACTTGAGAGTCACAACTTATAACATAAGCAGTCACGGGTCTG
Source organism: Clarias gariepinus (assembly GCF_024256425.1). Lineage (NCBI taxonomy): Eukaryota > Metazoa > Chordata > Actinopteri > Siluriformes > Clariidae > Clarias > Clarias gariepinus. The sequence goes on from NC_071125.1 coordinate 11,393,870, forward strand.
TTAAACATGAAACATTAGAGATTTAACTCAGTAGTGGAAATAATACGTCTGTTGTTGACCAGCTGATTTTCTTTTTTCAATTGCTATGTTAATTAATAGCCTAAAATCTTAGGAGTAACTAGAAGCTTTTATGTTATTTATATCCCTGTGTGGTAATGTTTAAGAGAGTATGAATAGGGGACATGTTAAGTAAGAATAAATATTAAAACCTTAAAGCATGAACTTGGAAACTACTGTAGCACAGATCTACTGTAATAAGAATGACCCTTTTCCCCCACAAATGGCATTCTTCCTGGATTTATATCATTAAAAAGGTTTAGATGGTTATATAACTTCTAACACACTTAGCTTTGAAAGGACATAATAGTCCTAAATACAGGACTTTTATGTCCTAAATCTCTGATTTAGCAGAGCTTTTGAGGTGGCCAAATTTGCATAAAAATGTACAATAGAAGTCAGAAGTTTACATACAATTAGATATTGTATTTAGGTATTTAAATTAAAACTCTTTTTTTATCTACTCCCCGGACATCATATTAACAAACCATAGTTTGGAAAGTCAGTTGGGACATTTACTTTATTTACACGTGCTTACAGGTAAACTATTTAACTTATATTTTACTCTATTACAATTCCAAAGGGTCAGAATTTACATACATTTAGTGGACTGTGGCTTTAAACAACTTAGAAAATTCCATACAAGTTTAAACCTTCAAATCTTCAAACCCAGTGCCCCATTTTTGACATCAAGGGAGAATAAAAAAAAAATCAACTAAGACCTCTGTTAGTCAAGACAAGTTTCATTTATCCTTCGGAACAATTTTCAAAGACCTGAAGCCACAAGCCACAATGGGACCACACAACCATCATACTGGTCAGTATGGTCAGTATTTTTCGCGAAACCTACATCAATGCCAGAACAACAGTAAATGACAATTGACACACTGGAAGAAACAGGTGCAACGTATCTATATCCATAGTAAAATGTATGCTATATTGACATAACCTGAAAGCAAGAATTCATTGCTCCAAAACCTCAATGGAAAGCCAGACTATAGTTTGCAGCTGCACATGGGACAAAGATCTTAAACTGTCCTCTGGTCTGATAAAACAAAAATTTAATTGTTTGGCCATATTAATCATCATTATGTCTGGAGGAAAATTAAAGATGCTTGCACACTGAAGAACAACATCCCAAAAATTAAGCACGGGTAAAGCATCAACTTCTGCGATGCATTGCTGCAGGACAGACTGCTGCACATCACAAAATATATGGCATTATAATGAAGGAAGATTATGTGGATCTATTGAAGCAACATCTAAAGTCATTAGTCAGAAAGCTCAAGCTTGGTCACAAACAGTTCATTAAAATGTACAATGATCCAAAGTATATGTCAAAATTTGTGGCAAAATGTCTTAAGGATAACAAAGTTAATTTACACAAAAGCCTGACTTTAATCCTATAGAAAATTTGTGGGCAGAACTGAAAAAGCAGTTACACCAGTTCTGTAAGGAGGAATGGGATAAAATTCCAGTAAATATTGTTACAAGGTTGTCAGGAGCTACCTGAAACGTTTGACCCAAGTTAAACAATGTACAGCCAATGCCGCCAAATACTAACTAGGTGTATGTAACTTCTGCAACACTGGAAATGTAATGAAAGAAATAAAAACTGAAAGCAATCTCTGTACTATTATTCTGACATTTCACATTCTTAACATAAAATAATAATCCCTAACTGACCTAAGATAGTTTCACAAAACGTTCATTAGGATTAAAATGTCAGGAATTAAAAAAAAAAAAAGAGTTTAAATGTATTTGGTTTAAGTTTATGTAAACTGCTGAGTTCAACTGTATAATGGTATTGCAGTGGATATAAATTTAGTAAATTGGCATACTAAATAAGGAAGGTTAAAGAAACTGTTACAAGAAGTCAGAGGTGAAAGGTATTTATATTACTGAAAATGAACAGATAATAAAAAGAGACAAAAAATCACAAACCTCTTTCTCCAAATAGTTTATCCACTGCAGAATTTAACCATGTGTCAATGGCAAAGAAATGGTTCTGAAATGCATAAAAAGTAAAAAGAAATGCGTGGGAATTGCTGATAGGTTGTCTTGGATGTTTCTAATCTTCCAATAATAAAAATATGCTGGCCAGAGGAAAAACTCTAAAAACTTCACTGGAGATCCGTTGTGTATAAGCAACACTGACATTAAACATTCTATAACAGTGATGTATAGGGTGTAAAAGTAAATTACCATTTATTGTACAGTTGACCAATTGTAAATCATTTTTAAAGCCGTTATTTTCTGTTCGATCTATATTTTTTATGAACATCCTCAGTTGGTCATGTTTAGTCAAACAACAAAAAAGCAGATAATAAGTAACACAAATGGTCTGCACATCAATTTTATAGGTCGGTGCCCAGTTCTTTCTCTCTCTCTCTCTCTCTCTCTCTTTCTCTCTCAGGCATGCACACACAGAGAGCTTTTCCTCTGAGTGGCCATTTTAAAACAGTGCCACATTGTCCTTCTAAGAACCTTACTGTTCATTGATTGGGCACAATAAAAGGTATATGGTGACAAAGAGTGGATAGGGTGACCTTGTTCGAACTGACAAAAAGGAGGCAGTATGAACTAGTAGGAACTATGTAGTTCCATTAAGTCAAAGAGGAGATCTGAGAACATACATAACCCTTGGAAGATCTGGTTGTTTTTTTGCATGTTTACAGTCTACTTTATAATTCATGGGGACTTTACCCATGGCGTAGTGTTGGTGCTGCATAAGCTGGTTAAAGTATTTTAGAAGAGATGTATTTACTGCTGATTTCATGGGAATTTTACACCCAGCAGTCTCTAGTGTTTACACTGAATGATGCAAAATACATCCTGTGTGAGGAGTGTCTGCATGCTAAAACACCTTGTGGATAAGATCTGTTCACTTTTGATGAGCTTGTCCCCTGAAAGTCTCAAATTCCTTTGGCTGACAAGAATGGAATTCAATGTGGTCCTCTGCTCTTCTAACCCATGTGTCTTAATGTTTAATGTTTGATATTTTCTGCTCAGTAGGCATGATTATAAGGAATGCTCAGTTTATGCTCATTTTCTGCTCAGTAGGCAAGAATTATAAGGCATGATTATCTGATGCATGGAAAATATATATTCATAATAAGAACTACTACAACTTTGGAGACATGGTAATAGAATGGTAAGAAATGGTAATATAGAAAAAATAATTTCATTAATTAATTTGTTCATCTTCAGCAACTGTTTTATCTTGGTTAGGGTCACAGTCGATCTAGAGATTATCCTAAAACACTTTGACACAAGTCAGGAATGCTTACTAGATGGGACACCAGACCAACACAGAGCACTACTGTATGTGCACATTCATTTAAACTTGGTGGCAAAATGGGAGGAAAACTAAAACCCATATGGACACACAACAGATGATGTAATCAGGTGACTCTGGAGCTGTGAGGGACCAATGTCACCTGTTACTCCAATATGATGCTAACACGAGCTTGTAGATTATGTAAATTCCCTGGTTTTGTAGTCACACCAATGGCCAACTTTACATATTTCCTATTATGTGGTAACCAAGTGAAAAGATTTACCACATAAAGCACACACATTAATTTATTAAAGATAATTAATTTTAGGTTGATTCTTCTGACTGCATATACATAAACTTTCACATTATAGTAAAATATTTTAAATATAAATGTTATTTTTAAAAGGCCCATGTAATGCAGTCATTAAGTTAGAAAACCGCTCAAGTATATGGAACTGCCTCACCTAAAATATTAAGTAATTTGGACTGTGTACGATCAGTACATAATAATCTTGCAAAATGTAATATAATTAATATTAAAGATCCTAATGATATATTTCCTAGCATGACACCTGACTTAAGACAATCGGCATGCATAACTCAAAGTAGCAGAATCGATCGGCAACGGCAAATATTACACTTGCAAGTCACTCTTTCCTACCTTTACAATAAAATCCATGTCGATGGATCTTTTAGACCACAAAACGGTGCCTCTTAATGTAACTGGATGTCGCTCTTAAGGGTGCTCCTATATCTCTCCTCCGTGGTTGTGACATGCGCTTGCAGTGCTGCGGGATATTAGGTGTGGTGGGCGGGGCGACTGAATCAGAGGTCTTTAGTGGGTACGATGACGTTTTCTGGGAGGAAATACTGGGACACTAAACATTTACCCAATCCATGCTCCTCGCTTTATATGGTTCCGTGTATAAACTCTGATTCCAGTGTATAACACAACATGAAAACTATAACAATAGATAGAATTGCTCATGTGGAAATAGCTCGTGACTACCCTACCATACCGTGGTGATTAAAAAAAAATGCGCTAGTAATTAAAGCAATTAGTTCTCATCTTCAGTTCTCATATATATATATATATATATATATATATATATATATATATATATATATATAACTTGCATGTAGCGTGCAAAGAATACGTTAAGAATATAACCCTATAATCCTGGTCTGATGTCGAATCCTAAAATGATCATTTTTGGAACAATTACGCAATACATCACTTAATCTATTTCTCATTCAGCAATTGAAACAAATGTAATTAAAATAGGCTATTAAGTTCTATACAGTACGTGTCTGAATCTCCATGAACCGGAGCCTCCAGCGCGAGCATGCGCACATCCAAGGTCGCGATTATTGGCATAAGTCCATTGGGCCGCGCGCGTGAATGGCTACAGAGCGGTGGGCTGATGGTGGATAATGTGGGGTGACGCTGCTCATGCTTTCTGGTTGGTCGTCCTACAGAAGAGGGGTGCGCGTGCCAAGAAAACCGATAAGAACACACTGGTGAACGGACGGGGTTAAAGGCTGCCCGGGTTTGATTACATTATCGTTCTCAGTCTTCTCATAGGTGACTCGCAAACCACTTTTGTCATCGCGCATTCACTCTTGTATTTGTATTTTCACAGTTAATAACTAAGGCATTTTGGAAATATATTATTAAATTTTAAAGAAAACAAAAGAAGAAATCAACACCGCAAGCGTTGAAATAGCCGTGATTCAGAAGCGTGTCTATCTGAGTGTGTGTGTCTGCGCGCTCTGATGCGTACGTGCCTGTGTGCGTGCGCGAGCGAAGGGGCAGCACCTCTGTCACCTCTGCTCCACTTTTTGCTTCCTAGAGAGACAAATGGCCTACATTACGCATGGCTAAGCAAGCTGATGAACTTTCTGATTTAACATGCCTGTATAAATGTCTCCATATCCTATGGATGTTGATTGAATATTGTTGGTCCACATTAAATATTTTCTCATGTTTGCAGTTTACAGGGCACCAAATATACACACATTGCCCCAATAAAAATTCTACACTTTCCCATGACGATGAACTTGGATGGCTGATGGCTTGTGACTGTAGTCGCTCAATAGTTTAGAACTCAAATGACTAAAAACAGTACTTAAGCCCCCGATAAAGTGGACACCAAATGTTCCCTTAATTCCCTAATTGTCTGAAAAGCTGCTTTGCAACAATGGCTGTAGCTAAAATTGCTATAAGCAAGTATTTAAGATCATTTGATTGCATAGATACATCAATATTTGAAACAATAATTTCAGCTGAAAACAATTATTTTATTAATTATTTTATTAATTTATTAATTAATTAACTCTTGCATCTTTAATTGATTCAGTGATTAGGTTCTGGTTTATTTAATAACCATGTTAAAAGATGTTTTGTGTGTTTCAGTAAGGTTTAATTATTGCCAGTGGTGGATTTAGCAGTCTGGGGGCCCAGGGCCAACATACTGTAGCCATGGGGCTCTACAACCTCTGTGGCTCTGTGAGCTCAATCAAGCGGACGGAGCAGATATTGTAGCTCCGTCCACCAAGTGTGTTATGCCGCCCCCAGCGGTGCGTAAGTGAAAAGATGCGGTCAACTGACATCACATAGAAATACGTAATAGTTTTCCCTGACTGACTGGTGGTAGCAGCCTTAATGTAGGAGCCCCCTTCAGATAGAATAGATTCATAAACTATAAACAATACATTCACAGGGAAGCTGTGTCATTGTTTGTCATCAGTTACTTTTTTTGTTTAGCAGGATCTCTAATAGCAGATGATGATGCCTTCTATTTTGTATTACTAAAGTCAGAAGATCACATTAAGGACAATAGGGGTCACTTATGTAGTTACAGAAATAATAACAAAAAATGCTGCTTAAACGATTTCTCTTCCTCTCCTTCTTTGACTGCCTGTATTTCTCATTTTTAATCACTGTTTCTTTCTCTGTCTTAACATGTTTTTATTTTTCCTGTTAATTGTCCCTGTCTTTCTTTTCCTCTCCTCTGTTGTCCCTATCTTTCTCCTGCTCTTTTTGTTTGTCACTGGTTTCTGTTTCTTTTCCTTTGATTTGTTCTATTTTTATTGGATTGTATCGTTTGTATTTGTCTTACATTCCTTTCATTTATCAACTCAGTTTTAGTGGGTGTAGAACACATGATAGGAATCCACAATTTGGTTGTTGCATCAAAAATAATAATAAAAAAAAATATTTTGTGGTATGTCCTATTTCATAAGTCTATATTGCAGGGGTAACCAATAGGTGGAATCCGATACACATTCGGACCCTGGTACTACAGTATAGCACTAGTAACAATTGCGCCTCATAGGTAGCAGTGCTAACACTATTGCCGCTAATGTAAGCAGCAGTTTCTTGCTGATCTTTAACAATGTTAACAATATTCTTGTTGTTGTCAGTACCTGCCAACATGGTAAAAAAAAATTACCTTTGGATGTGTAGCTATAAACATTTTATTATCCTCCTGCTTTTTTCTTTACTTTCACACTAACTCTCTCACTTACAGTATCAGTCTCTGTTTACATCTCTGTAGAGGTGCTCATGGAATAGTCTATTGTAGTGGGTTTTGGGTGGTGCTGAGACACTAGTTTTTAATTAATTATATTAATTCTGATGCCATATCAGTATATGGATTCTTAGAAGGGCATAATTAATTAACAAACAGCAAAAATAAGCGTAACCATAAGTTTAGTAGATGTTCATTGAGCCCCAGGTAGTATGACATCTGCTAAACTTTGTCCAGTGGTAAAGTATACCCCTCATTTTTGGCCTTAAAGGGGTCATACAGCACTACATGCACTATTTTAAGCTGTTTGGACTAAACTGTGTGTTAGGAGAGTGCGTACACAACCACTCTACGATGATAAAGAGCCGCCCAGTGGTTTTCTTTTCGTTTATTACAGTAACATCCCCCTTCTGAAATCAGGCCAATCGCCTTGTGACGCCACACCACAAGAGGGCGTTCCTACACAAGTTGATTTACACTGGTGTTTTAGCAAAGACCCGCCCCGAGTGAGAAGACGCTGTCGGCCATTGTTTTTTCGCCGCTGGAGCAAAATGACGCCTAAGCGAGTGTTGTGTACAGTAGTTGGGTTGTAATAGCGAACACAGCAGTCGTCATTCACTACCTAGAGTTAGTGACCTAGGGTACCTACCTAGGGTTAGGTATCTGAGCCACTGAGGAGGCAGTGGCTGAATTTAGTTTTTAAAGCTAACGTCCCCGCCGATTTACCTAAATGCGTTCATGTTTGTGATAATCATTTTTCACCAGACTGCTTTATAAACGCGGGTCAATATAAAGCAGGTTTTACTAGGAAGCTGCTCCTAAAAATCGGATCTGTACTAACGCTTCGTGTTCCTGCTTCATCTTCACCAGGCTCGGTGAGTGTAATTTATTTTACTATGACTCTTTGCAGATCGCCTTTTCTAATAATCACGATAAATGCGGAGTGTAAGTTAACTTATACTCTCATAGAACATGGTTATGGCTTCTTCTGTGTGTACATCCGTCTCTATATAATCCCTAATCGCCCGTTTATAATAAACAATGCATTGAGGTGATTGTCTAGTTGCAAACTATGTACGTAGTCGGAAAACTATATTATGCTTACCTTTGTAACGTTAGATGGTTTATAACGATGTCTGTCGAAGATTAAGAAGTCATGTAAACACATCAGAACACATCCGTATCTCTCTCAGTAAGTTTCTCCGCTTTTTTTTTTGCGGCAGCGCAACAGCCCGTTAATTCATGCACATGCAGTGATGAGAGACAAATCGAGTCGATGCATGTCCATTCTTTTAATTTCTGCGTTGTCAGGCGATATTACAAACTTCCGCGTAGGTTCCGTACTTAAATCAAACCAAAAACGACTGAAGAAAACAGACTCGGGCTCCATATTCCGTAGTTTTCCAGTTTGGACTGCATTACCCACAAAGCACTGCGTTGTGGCAATGCTTTGTGGGTGATGCAGTCCAAAGCATTGCCCGCACTGGACTACACTTCCGTCGCTATACCCTATGTGTCACGCCCCACAGAACGGGGGGCGGGGGGGTGGGAGGCGGGCTCAGCAGAGGTCATGAGCATTTAAATTAGCATGTAGTGAAACAGGTTGCTGAGAACAGAGCTAGTTTTTACCAGGTAAAAGTAGTGTTTTTTTTACACAATCCTTTTGAATTTTTAATTAACGTATAATACAAACTTTTCATTAGGACCCTAAAGATCATATTAACATTTAATGAAAAATATACTGTGTAGGACCTTTAAGAAAGCACTGCATTATGACATTAGAGTATATTGCACAAGTACAAGTTTAATCAAGTTTGAAATATCTGAAGACAGGAGGAAACTTTAAATAAATCATAATTAGATCTGACAAAATTATCTGACCTCAAATGTAAAACAAATAGACTCTGCTTTCAGACTTCCCTTTAAAGGTATAGTCTAAAACTAAAACTAGTGAATTGAAATTCCTGTACACTGCCCAATAAACCATAACCAATTCCATTTGATTTTAAATAAGCAAGTATGAGCCTTTAAATGGATAATTGCTGCTGTATTAACTACAATTGTGTTAGCTGACAACAATCATTTTAACCCTAACTGGTGCAAGGAATAGGCTCTCATTCCTTTAACATCTATGTGGAAAGTTGTTACTGTGTCTCAAAAAAGTTTAAATATTGTCCTGCATCAATCAAAGAAAACAACACATTTTTTAAGCAGTACAGATTGCTGAAATTACTGGTATTATTTTAAGAACATCCAAACCATTTTTAAAACCTAAAAGGAGTCGTGAACCAGCATGTTTGCAAAAGAAATGTGATCAGAAAAAAATCACAAAAGATTATAATCGGAAATCAGTTGGTGATGTTGCATTGTAAAAAAGCCAGCAGTAGAAATCACAGCTGTACGTAAAAACAACATTTTATATACAATCAATTTTATTTGTTTGGCACATTTAACAATGGAAATTGTTGTAAACAGCTTTACAGAAATAAAAAAAATCCACATAATAGGTGCAATAAGAACTAACAGGATTAGACCTACACTACCGTTCAAAAGTTTGAGATCACTTGAAAATTCCTTTGTTTTTGTTTAGTGATTTATTTTCTACATTCTACAACAATACTGGGGATTTCAAAACTATAAAATAACACATATGGAAATAAGTAATTATGTAGCAACAACAAAAACAACAGTTAGTTGTTATTTTAAGGCACAGAGGTCAGCCTTTCTGTAATAGTTCTTGCAAGAACAGTATTGTCAAGTGCATTTGCAAAATCTGTCAAGCACCATAATGAAACTGGCTCTCATGAAGGCCATCCCAGGAGGGTGAGACCAAAACCTACCTCTGCCGCAGACGAGACGTTTATTAGTTATCAGCCTGAAAAATGATCAATTAACAGCACCTCAGACTAGAGGCGTTATGAAGTCTTTACAGAGTATAAGTAGCAGATACATCTTACCATTTCCTGTTTAAAGGAGATTAATGATTTTTTTTTTATTTGGATGCCTTCAGCATTCCTTTAAAATGTAGAAGGAAATAAAAATCAGGAACGATTATGGAGTTAGAAAGTGACCCGAAACTTTTGAACTGTAGTGTAAATAGAGGTGAGACCATAAGAAACCAACTGGTTAGTAAGGATAATTGGGGGGGAAAGGCTTCAATTTGCTAGCCTGCATAAATATCGGACTTTTAAACAAGTTAATGTGTGATGAGTCCAGATTTACCCTAGTACAGAGCAATGAGCAATCTTAGTAAGCAGCCCATGAAGCATTCCAAGCTTAATGCATATTGCCCACTGAACAAGCCCTTGGAGGCAGATCTACGCTTGTGTTTACTAAGCCTCTTAGAGTAGGAAATTGCTCCTTCTGTAAGTGGCCAAAAATTCTCAGAATGATGCCATTTTAGTCCTACTTTCAGGAGTAGGAATAAAAGCTATTTATCAAGATTCGTAAAAAGCAAATCAGTCCTATCTCCACCAAAATCTAGGCAAATCTCTTTTTAAGGCAAATGTAAGGCACTAATATTCAACAACTTCGCACAGCCATTAAAGAGGAGTGGACCAACATTCCACAGGCCACAATTGACAATCTGATAAACTCTATGCGAAGAAGTTGTGTTGAACTGCATGAGGCAAATGGTGGTCACACTGACCGTTTCTGAGTCCCCAGACCCCCAATAAAGCAAAAAACTGCACATTCCAGGGTGCATTCCTTTTATTGTGGGCAGTATAAGGTACACCTGTGCACTACTCATGATGTCAGATCAGCATCTTAATGTGGCACACCTGTGAGGTGGGATGGATTATCTCAGCAAAGCAGAAGTGCTCACTATCACACATTTAGATAGAAACATTTGTGAACAATGTTTGAGAGAAATGGTAATATTGTGTATCTGGAATGAATTTTAGATCTTTAAGTCTATCTCATGAAAAATCGGAGCAGAAACAAAGGTGTTGCGTTTATATTTTTGTTGAGTGTATTTAATTATTTAACTGTTTATGTGTGCTATTTTAGATTCTCCATTATAAGCAGCACTTCATCATGTCAATAACACTGCATATCCCTGTGTTTCACATTCCTCAGGGGTATGTGCGGCAAACTGACATTGGTGACATTGATGGTGAAAAATTGCCTCCACTCACTTTTTATCTTTAGAGGTACAGTAAGATTAGGGCAGAATTTCCCCTTGAGTTCATTTAAAGATACTGTTTAGGCAAAAATTTTAATTTTGTCACATATTTTATGTGATATGCAATTGCTTCATCACAGATAGTATTTCTCAACAAAAGCCAAGATGATGTAACATTAATGATTTGGGTTTGTCAGAGCTGGCAATGCAGCCAATACTAAATAAAACCACAGTTTATTAGCAGATTCATACATTTCCCCACCACTGATCATGACATAAACGAAAAACAAGCCGCATCTATGTGCGTCTCTGATTTCTCTGGAGTTGTTGGCATAATCAATAACACAAACATTAAAATAATTGCCCCACAATGTTTATGTGATCCAAAGACATTATGACAGAATCAACACTCAAGTGGTTATGGATGCAAGCAACATGATAATTGATTAGATGGCCAAATTGCCTGGATCTACAAATAATTCAAAGGTCCTGGATAGGAGGAGACTAGTGTTTATGGTGACTTGCTGGCATAAAATATGCTTCCCCCCCTCCTATGTGAGGACATAGGGCCCATAGGTTAACAAGGGATGTCATACTGTATATGGAGGTATTGAAAATGGAATGGAAATGTTCTTCATGGGAAAGTTTTCCACTGTCTACAGAAGGTCTGAAAACATCAGAGCAGCTTGTGCAACATTACACAACATATGCAAAATGTGGCAAATTCCAGTGACAGTTATGAGGATGACAAAATTTGTAGATTAAGAGGTGGCAACATTTTTCCCACTAGCAATTTTCTTGCCAACCATCATTTTAGGTGTGAAGACTCTCTGACTCACTGAGGTTTCTTCTGAGATTACAGTCACTTAATAGTTAGGACTGAAATTCACACCGTTTGTGCCAGAGTCTCCAAAAAAAATAGTGCACTTCATCTTAATGTCAGGCTCAGGCCTTGAACCCGGATCTCTGGTGTGGTGGGTGAAGAGTTTACCACTGAGCCACAAGGGTGATAGGTTTGGACCCAACTGAAAGCACTCAAAGCAGAAGTCTCAGGTAGAGTAGATTTATTTGAAAAAGGGCAAAAGATATAAAGAGGCAGTTAATAATCAACAAAGGTTCTTCTCACTTAGAGGAATTAATAAAAATAAACAAAAACAAACCCTCAAACAAAAGCTTCCACAAGGGGAGAACACAACCAGGGAATAAACAGTCAAAAACTTACAGCAGGGAACTCTGAATAGTTACGGAAGGTTCAGCAGGAGACACAGGGCAGGGACTCAAAAACCGAGTGAATAAGAGGGGAGAAAATAAACAGCTTAAATACACTGGGGGGAAAACGAGACACAGGTGATCTAGAAAACTAATGAGGAAACACAAGGAAGAACTGAAGATAAGGGGAACACAAATGACCTCTAGAGGCCTGGGGAGAAACTACAGGAGGAACGAAAGGCTGACAGGACCCCCTCCTCTAGGAACGACTCCTGGCGTTCCTTTTAGCACCTCCCAATTGCCGAGTGCGGAACTCCCAGATTAAACTTGGATCCAGGATGTCCTTGGCTGGAACCCAAGAGCGCTCCTCCGGCCCTTAACCCTCCCAGTCCACCAGATACTGTAGTGAGTTCCGGATCCTCCGGGAGTCCAGTATCCGGCGGACTGTGTAGGCTGGCCGGCCATCGATGACTCTGGGAGGTGGAGTGGTTCTGCGTGGGGGGGCAAAGGGAGAAGACAAAACAGGTTTTAACAAAGAGACATGAAACGTTGGGTTAATTCTAAGGGAATGAGGAAGAAATAAACGATAAGAAACAGGGTTAACTTTCCTGGCAATGCGAAAGGGGCCAATGAACTTCTGAGACGACTTCCTCGATTTAACCCGGAGGGGCAGGTTCTTGGTGGATAACCAGACTCTTTGACCAGGTTGGAAGTTGGGCGCTGACCGGCGGTGGCGGTTTGCCTGACTTTGGTATCTTTTGGAGGATCGAAGAAGGATTTGCCTAGCCTTCCTCCAGGTTTGTCGGCAGCGCTGAACAAAGCGTTGGGAAGATGGAACACCCACCTGTGCTTCTTCCTCAGGAAACAATGGGGGGGCATACCCAAACTGACATTCGAAGGGGGACAGTCCAGTGGCCGAAGACTGGAGGGTGTTGTGTGCGTATTCCGCCAACAGGATGTAGGTTGCCCAAGAAGTGGGGTTATCGGCTGCCATGCACCGCAGGGTGGTCTCCAGATCCTGATTAATCCGTTCTGTTTGGCCATTGGACTCAGGATGGAACCCAGATGAAAGGCTGGCTGTGGCCCCAATCAGCCTGCAGAAGGCACTCCAGAACCGGGATGAGAACTGAGGCCCCCGATCAGAGACCATATCTAATGGCATACCAAAAATCCGAAAGACATGATTCATAAGGAGTTCAGCTGTCTTCTTAGCAGATGGCAGCTTGGGCAGAGGAATGAATCGGGCGGCCTTAGAGAACCGGTCCACCACTACCAGGATGACAGTGTTACCTTGGGATGGTGGGAGTCCTGTAACAAAGTCCAGAGACAGGTGTGACCATGGCCTGCGGGGAATGGGTAAGGGATGGAGTAGGCCCTGGAGTCGCTGCCGAGTGGACTTACCCTGGCTGCACACAGTACAGGCCTCCACGTAGCCCTTTACATCCACCTTGATAGATGGCCACCAAAACCGCCGCTGCAGGAACAAGAGTGTACGAGCAGTTCCTGGGTGGCATGTCAAGGAGGACCCATGACCCCACTGCAAGACCCGGGCCTGAGCAGAATGAGGGACGTATAGGCGGCCCGCTGGACCGCCTCCTGGATCTGGCTCATGAGCTTGAGCCGCCCGCACCTCCCGCTCTAGATCCCACTGAACGGGTGCAATCATCTTTGACCTCGGGATAATCTGGGCCAGCGGTTTCTCCTTTGTCTCGGGAAAGTAAGCTCGGGACAGGGCATCCGGTTTGACATTCTTGGGGCCGGGTCTGTAAGACAGAATAAATTGAAAACGATTAAAAAACAACGACCACCGAGCCTGCCGAGGATTGGGCCGCTTAGCTTGCTGAAGATATTCCAGGTTCTTGTGGTCCGTGAGAACTTGGAACGGATGCAGAGCCCCCTCAAGCCAATGGCGCCATTCCTCCAGAGCAAGTTTTACCGCTAGCAGTTCTCGATCCCCCACATGGTAGTTCCGCTCTGCATCTGAAAGACGATGAGACATGAAAGCACAGGGATGCAATTTACCGTCCTCACCTCTTTGTGACAGGATGGCCGCTACGCCTACCTCCAATGCATCTACTTCCACCACAAAAGGTTTTTCTGGGTCAGGGATAGAAAGGATGGGAGCGGAAGTAAAAAGGCGTTTGAGATCCTGGAAGGCCCCTGATGCTTCTGGGCCCCAGCAAATCTTGGTTCCTCCTCCCTTAGTCAGCGCTGTCAAGGGAGCCACCACAGAGCTAAAATTCCTAATGAACTTCCTATAAAAGTTTGAAAAGCCAATGAAGCGTTGGACCTCCTTGACGGAAGTGGGAGTGGGCCAATTCAGGACAGCCTCAACTTTCTAAGGGTCCATCTCCACATGGCCAGGAGTGACAATGAACCCAAGAAACTGAGCCTAAGTGACATGAAACTCACATTTCTCGGGCTTCATGTAAAGATGGTTATCGAGAAGTCTCTGGAGGACCCTGCTAACATGCTGCTTGTGTTCCTCTAGTGATCTTGAGAAAATGAGAATATCATCCAGATACACGAAGACGAATAGATTTAGCATATCCCGAAGAATTAGAGTCATTAATTAGAGCCTGGAATACAGCAGGGGCATTTGTAAGTCCAAAGGGCATTACCAGATACTCATAGTGGCCTGTGGGGGTGTTGAAGGCTGTCTTCCATTCGTCACCCTGCCGGATCCGAGCAAGATGGTAGGCATTGCGAAGGTCTAGTTTTGTAAACACGGAAGCCTCTTGAAGTAACTCAAAAGCCGTGGCCATGAGCGGAAGGGGATATCGATTCCGAACAGTGATCTTGTTAAGGGCCCGATAATCAATACACGGCCTGAGACCCCCGTCTTTCTTTGCCACAAAGAAAAAGCCTGCACCGGCTGGAGAAGTAAAGGGACGGATGATGCCGGCTGCCAAGGACTCCTTGATGTAAATGTCCATTGCTTTACGCTCAGGAGGAGACAAGGAGAAGATCCGACCTCTTGGAGGGAAGGAACCAGGGAGCAGATCAATGGCACAGTCATAGGAGCGGTGAGGTGGTAGGGAGGTGGCTCGGGATTTGCTAAACACCGTCTTGAACTGATGATAGCACCTGGGGACTCGAGAGAGGTCAGTAGGCTTCTGAAGCTCTGGACTAGGTGAGGGTGGATTCCGAAGTACGCAGGTAGCCTGGCAGGTGAGGCCCCAGCTAAGAATAGTGCTAGCAGCCCAGTCGATGTGGGGATTGTGTGTGTGCAGCCAGGGGTAACCAAGGATTACAGGGGACTCAGGACAGTCAATAAGATAGAAGGTCTCCTTCTGCTGGTGTTGAAGAATGGTGAGTTGCAGGGGCTGAGTGACCTCTGTTAGTTTGCCTGGTTCCAGCGGTCTGCCGTCCAATGCTGTCATGGCCTGGGGATGAGACAGGGGTTGTGTTGGGATCTTGAGTTGTTTAGCCATTGACAGGTCCAGGAAATTGCCCGCAGCGCCAGAATCGATCATGGCTTGGACCGGAAGCTGGTGACCCTCCCAGGACAGAGTGGCCGGAATGGCTAGGACGGCATTAGTAGGAGGATCTCTAATTTTTCCCATCACAGCCCTCCCACAGCTGGGCGGGGACCCCCATTTCCCAAAAGCTCAGGGCAAGAGGAGCGAAAGTGGCCAGAAGATCCACAGTAAAGACAAAGCCGCTCCCTCATGCGGCGTTCCCTTTCCTTAGGAGTGAGCCTGGAGCGACCCAACTGCATGTTCTCCGGGAAATCACAATGCTGTTCAGGGACAAGGGGCGCTCTAGGGGGCACACCAACTGGCGAAACAGATCTGCTCATAGGTACTTGAGGTGGAGGTGCCTTACGACGAGCCAATCTCCGCTCTCTTAGACAATTGTCCAGACGGATGGCAAGGGTAATGAGGGACTCGAGATCAACAGTAGGCTCACGGGGGGCTAACTTGTCTTGTAGGGACTCTGACAACCCTCTCTGAAGACAGACCATCAGCGCCTCCTCATTCCATCCACTCGTCGCCGCGATGGTCCGAAACTCTATGGCGAAGTCTGCTGCACTGCGGGAGCCCTGTTGGAGGGTAAGCAGGCGCTTGGAAGACTCTCGACCACTGACTGGATGATCAAAGACTCGCTTGAACTCCTCCTTAAAGGTCACATATGAGTCACAACAGGCATCCTGGGATTTCCAGACTGCAGAGGCCCAGGAAAGTGCTTTGTCTGAGAGAAGGGTAATCATGTAAGCAATCTTCGAGCGGTCAGTGGGGAAACTGGAGGGCTGGAGCTCAAAGGTCAGGGAGCACTGGGTGAGGAAGCCCTGACAGGAACTAGGATCCCCAGTAAAGTGTTTGGGAGGTGGTAGGCGAGGCTCTGAAATGGGAGAAGGCCCCTGGGATGGTGCAGTGGCAGGTGGGGCCAGGGATTGTGAGGGGCCAGGGAGCCGTTCAGCAATCTGGTGGATGGAACTTGTCACCTCTGCCAGGAGTTGAGAATGCTTAGCCATCAGCTCCTCCTGTCGGCTGAGAATGGCCTCGTGGCGCTGGAAGGATGATTCATGTTAAGCAACCACCCTCATCAGATCTCTGGTACCGAGTGTTTCTGGGTCCATGATTGACTCAGTTTTTTCTGTCAGGCTCGGGCCTTGAACCCGGATCTCTGGTGTGGTGGGTGAAGAGTTTACCACTGAGCCACAAGGGTGATAGGTTTGGACCCAACTGAAAGCACTCAAAGCAGAAGTCTCAGGTAGAGTAGATTTATTTGAAAAAGGGCAAAAGATATAAACAGGCAGTTAATAATCAACAAAGGTTCTTCTCACTTAGAGGAATTAATAAAAATAAACAAAAACAAACCCTCAAACAAAAGCTTCCACAAGGGGAGAAAACAGCCAGGGAATAAACAGTCAAAAACTTACAGCAGGGAACTCTGAATAGTTATGGAAGGTTCAGCAGGAGACACAGGGCAGGGACTCAAAAAGCGAGTGAATAAGAGGGGAGAAAATAAACAGCTTAAATACACTGGGGGGAAAACGAGACACAGGTGATCTAGAAAACTAATGAGGAAACACAAGGAAGAACTAAAGATAAGGGGAACACAAATGACCTCTAGAGGCCTGGGGAGAGACTACAGAAGGAACGAAAGGCTGACACTTAACTTAAACACCTTTCCCATAATCCTGAACTTTAAACCTTAAATCACAAATCAATCCCAGCTATATCCTTCTGTGTCTTGGCTTGCTCATCAGTGACAATCTCATTATTATCTAGACACATTTTTCTCACACATGAACACTTCTATAATTGTTTTTATTTATTTTTGTAAAGCTGCTTTGAGACAATGACCCTTGTTAGAAGCGCTATATAAATTGAATTGAATCACCAAAATGTCCTAACTTTCTATTGTTATCACAGGGAGTTTTTCCTTGTCAGTATTGCACTTGTCTTCCTCATCAGGGACAAACTGATCATTGTAACATACATATTTCCTCCCATTTTTGAACTGGTTTCCTATTCTGTAAAGCTGCTTTGCGACCATTGTTAAAGGTGCTTTAACAGGTCTGGCACACAGACAGAACACATGAGAAGCAGGTGTCAACTTCTCAACAACAGTTCTTTAATGAAAGCTTTGGTTTAGCAGTAAAGTATGCAGTTCTTTGTGAAGTATGCTACATACAGTAAAGCACTGGCTTTACAGCTGTCTCGGTGAGGGTCATGGTTGTGTGGGTTGAGCCTCAGCAGGCGTAGTGTCAGCAGAGGCGCACAAGCACTTGAAGAACAGGTGAGACCAGCAACACTGAGCAGGAAGGCGGGTAGTAGGCAGTTTTCTCCTAGGCAAACGGTATTCGGAAGCACTCGAGTCTGAGGGAACAGGAGACGCTGCTTTTTTCCGAGCTCCGCCAGACTGACCAATTTTTTTATTTTTTCGTCCTATTATGAAGAGTGAACATATAACAGATAAGTATTTTATACTATCTTATAATATATTCATTCGAAACGCGTGTTATATCGTTAAGTTTTAATTGTTTTGCAGCACAACATTAGCATCCGGCATTAGCATCGCTAGCCCGTTAGCCCGGCTATCACAAGTTTGTTTACGCTTCTTCACAACGATTATCTTCATTTTTTAGACACCATGTCGGTTGTGTCTCTGCCTCTGTGTGCAGGTGGGGATACATTGGAGCTGCACTCAGTGGATTTGGAGCTGGAGGCCGTGGAGAAGCAGATCCATTTGTTACTACTAAAGACAGATTCACAAGTAATCTGCCGGATCTGTCCCAATTTCTTATTAGACCCCTAAATGCAGATGATCTAGATGAAGTGACTAGCAGCTTGGGCACTATTTTTACCAGTACATTAAACACTGTTGCTCCTATCAGATTTTTAAAAAGTCACAGATAAAACACTTGCACCATGGTACAACTGTCATACCCTAAAGAGAGCAACCCGTAACCTCGAGCGAAAATGGAACAAAACAAACCTAAGATGCCTGCAGAGAGTATCCCATCACAGTTTAGAAGTGAAGACTTTATGGACTTCTTTAATAAAAAAATCAATAGTATCAGGAAGAAAATAACGGAGGTTCAACCTCTAATAGTATCTCATGATCCAGTTCAGCCTATAGCTTCACATTTAGATTTTCAGTGCTTTACAGGTATAGGACAGGAAGAGCTGTATAAACTTATCACCTCAGCTAAATCAACAACGTGCCTGTTAGACCCAATCCCCACCAGATTTTTAAAAGAAGTGATGCTTACGGTTGGAGAGCCACTTCTAAACATTATTAATTCTTCAATATGTCTAGGTCAAGTCCCTAAACTTTTTTAAGTTGGCAGTTATTAAGCCGCTACTTAAAAAATCTAATTTGGACGCTAATTAAATAACAAATTACAGACCGATTTCAAACCTTTCGTTCATATAAAAAATATTAGAAAAAGTAGTATCAGCTCAAATATGCACATTCTTGCAGAAACAACATTCTCGAAGAATTTCAGTCAGGTGTCAGGCCCCATCATAGTATAGAAACTGCACTAGTTAAGATTGCAAACGACTTGTTTTTAGCTTCAGACCAAGGCTGCATCTCAGTACTAGTCCTACTTGATCTTAGTGCTGCATTCGACACTATAGATTATAATATTCCCATAGATCGCCTACAAAATTATATAGGTATTCAGAGGCAGGCATTAAAATGGTTTAGATCATACCTGTCTGATCAATACCATTTTATAGATCTGAATGGAGAACCATCTGGTGTAATGCCAGTGAAATATGGGGTCCCACAAGGGTCAGTTTTAGGACCTCTGCTGTTCTCAATATACATGCTTTCCTTGGGTAACATCATTAGAAGACATGGGATTAGTTTCCATTGTTATGCTGATGATACCCAATTATATATCACAACAAAACCAGACGTAGTACCCAAATTGTCTAGATTAAGTGAGTGTGTCCAGGACATAAAAGATTGGATGACCAATAACTTTCTTTTACTAAATTCAGATAAGACGGAGATATTACTTATTGGCCCAAAAAACAGCACACAACAGCTTTCACAATTTAGCCTGCGTTTAGAAGGATGTACTGTTACTACTTGATCAACAGTAAAAGACCTGGTCATAATTTCCAGTATCACAAAAACAGCCTTTTTCCATCTTAGAAATATTGCCAAACTTAGGAGCATCCTATCCGTATCTGATGCAAAAAAGGTAGTTCATGCATTCATGACCTCCAGACTGGACTATTGTAATGCATTACTAGGTGGTTGTCCTGCATCCTCAATAAACAAGCTTTAGTTACAGTGGTTAATCAATCGGAATGTAGGTCCTACCGTCGCCGCGCTCGGCGGTACCATTTCGCTTTGTGCGTTTGCTGGCTTTTACCGTTGAGTGGCGCTATATAACTACAGGCTGACGCGTCATGCCTTAGTTCATTCTCTGCTGGATTAATGAGACACAGAGTTTTAGAACTTTTCTGTTTTAGTAGCAGATAAAATTAAGTAAAACATTGTAGTTAAACAAATTTATAATCACAGAACTAAAATGACGATACAAATGTAGAATTTAAATTAAATTAAATCTTATTAGGATCAAATTTAAACAAAATAAATGTTAACACAGTGAGCCTTTAAATTTTATCACGTGTAATTAGAAAAGACGCGTGTAGGGTTTTGTGTCGTCTTATATCTTGTGTTCTTTAAATTTATAGTAGATTTATTAACTAAAATAAATGACCATAAAAATTATAACATTGTCAGGACGTTCTACTGCGTCAGCTGATGTTGGTCATTCAGCCCCGCTTGTGTTTGTGCGTTATTATAAGAATGAAATGCAGTAGACTGTTATGATCTGTAACGGATTCGACCCATGTTGCACGGGCGGCACCATAAAGCACGGACACGAGGCGAGGTCTTACGGGAACAGGGTAATTTATTTAGGCAAAATGAGGAAGGAAAGTGTTGAGGGAGGAAGAATGGAAAGAAAGGGATAAAGGTTGTGCATGTGCAGTTCCGGGGGCTGTGCCACACTGGCATGCGGGCACACAGCTGATGCTAAGTGTTGGTTTGAGTGGCAGAACTGAGCACGCGGAGGCAGCGCTCCTGCACACTCCCTCGTGACAGCGCTTCTCCCGCTGTCGATGGCCGGCGCGAGTTCTCGCTGACGCAAAAACCTAACCACACTGTTCCTCTTCGGCAGCGGGGCTGCGAGGGCGGGCACGGTGCGGGAGTGAAGATGCCGCGGGAGTGAAGATGCCGCGGGAGCTCGCGCAGCTCTTTCTCGCGCTGTCCTCAGCGCGGAGATCAAAGGGCGGAATTCTAGTGTCCTTGTTTAAAAGCCCTGGGCCGCGTCACATCTCCCCACTGACATGCTTTTTTTTTATATATATATTCTCCATTACATCCCGTACTTCCCAGACCTCAGACAAACCTCCGCGCCTTGCTTTTATAATGCGGAGCAAGCCCGAGATCATATTAACGTTAATTATCGCCAGCCGGCACAAATAGGCGGCTCCCGTCCCCTTTGCTGCCTATTCAGGGAGCCTACGGAGTGAGGGAGTAGTTATAGTAGATTTGGGCGTACACCCATCACACGCGCACGCCGTGGCAGATTATCATAATTGTCCTAAACTTGTATTTCATAAGGTTTTCCGAGCGGTGGTACAGCGCAACGGGGGTCATTATTTACTATTAAACATTAAACGAATTTACAAAACTTAATGCGTGCGATTAAGCGCTGATTCTACGTAGGAAAGTAAAGAAGAGGATCCTGATTCTCAACATTCCGGAGACCAAACCCCATTTAAATTAAATTAACAAATATTGCATGTAAATAACAATAGCCCACGTTTAAAAGAAGCATTTTTATTTAGATTATAAAAAAATAATCCTGCATCTGTTTTAGGTGTTCCAGCTGTAACTGTTCTAGAATTCAAATTAAATCAAATCTTATTAGGATCAAATTTTAGCACAATAAAT
The DNA here is from genome assembly GCF_024256425.1 of Clarias gariepinus. Lineage (NCBI taxonomy): Eukaryota > Metazoa > Chordata > Actinopteri > Siluriformes > Clariidae > Clarias > Clarias gariepinus. Next base: position 11,415,510 of record NC_071125.1, read on the forward strand.
GTTAACACAGTGAGCCTTTTGATTTTATCACTTGTAATTAGAAAAAAAGCGTGTATGGATTTGTGTCATCTTATTTCTTGTGTTCTTTAAATTTATAGTAGATTTATTAACTGAAATAAATGACCATAAAATTAAAACAGTGTTAGGACGTTCTACTGCGTCCGCAGATGTCGGTCTTTCAGCCCCGCTTGTGTTTTTGCGTTATTATAAGAATGAAATGCAGTAGACTGTTATGATTTGTAACGGGTTCGACCCATGTTACTCAAACAACTCAGTTCAGGTGTAAGTAATAGGATAGAAAGTAAATGTCTGTGCTGTTTGGGGGAGGAGTGCTAATGATTTGGTCGGCTCTGTGTGTGTGTGTGTGTGTGTGTGTGTGAGAGAGAGAGGGGTGTCGCGGTCGTTTTCAGTGAAACAAAGGCTCAGCTGAAAAATGTTAGGCACATCAGTCACTTAACCCCCAATAAAAGGTATTTGAGTGTTATGATAGTTGTAATATAACAGATGCGCACTGAATACTAAACCTAAACCAGGCACGGAGATTATTGAACCAAGATAGCCCCCATACCCGTTTAAAAAAAAAAAAATACCAAAGAATATTATTGTGTATAGACTGATTAAAAACAATGCAATTGCTATCATAAGGAAAATAACAAGTTATTCCATTCCAATGATTAAAAAAGGTAACAATATCAACTTTAGAATCTAGAATCCAGGAGATTAAAATTACACAAATTAAAATCACTGAAAGTCTCCAGAAGAGCCTCAGATTCAAGAGGTTTTTAAAGTGGGGAGAAGTGCATTTCAGTTCCTCTGAATGTATAGGTGAGAACAGCCGATTCACACCTGGGGAGGGTGAATCATTTGTATTTGAATGTTGTCTGGCATTGTAAAGCACTATAGTGACACTAAAAGAACCACCCAGGATTAATAGGAATTCTTATACTGCATAAACATTATTTAGCACAAAAAAATTCCTCGCGCTCGGGAAAACTATGCGTGCGGTTGAGCGCTTTTTAGACTATAGGAAATTAAATCGGAGGGTTTTTATTTAGACTATTAAAAAAATAACCTGCGTCTATTTTTAGGCGTGCCAGCTGCCACTTTTTAGTTAGAAGTTTTCAATACAAAGCTTGGGTTACAGTGGATTTTACTACGCGGTGTGAGTGCAATGGCCATCCGTCTGCTCGCGCTGACTCTGCTCTCCGCTGATGGCCGTACCGCCCCCCTCCCACCTCTCGCTCCTTTGAAGTCCCCGGGCGCGTTCCATTTGCCCTGCTTGCATGCCGCACTTCCGCGTTGTTGCACGCGCGCTGCATACACAGCGCGTAGTAAAATCCACTGTAGCCCAACAAACCCCGAGTATTTTATACCGCGGGGTGCAAGCCCGGGCAACGATAGCAACGATAGCTCACCAGTCATGTGTAATTCTGCGGTCGCGCTGCTTCGCATGTTTGAAGGGGAGGCCGCCTAACTAGTGAGCGAGGAGCGATATTGATTTGGGCGCACGCCGTGACAGGCTGAAAAAACTGTGTCAGATTAATGTGCAAAAACTATATAATAAAACTATATAAGACTACATGCCTTTATAAGACTCAACTTTTATTTAAGCGCACTCACAATAACGAAAAAACTTTGTGATTTTGTAAGTGTTGTGATTTTGTAAGTGTTGTAAGCTGCGCTGCTCTGTATTGTTTTTGGTGAACTTGAGCGCGTCAGAAAATGAACGCAAAGGTTTTTTTAAATGGTCAGAGTCAGTCTGCTTGCTGTTTTTCCTGACGTGTTCATAATCATTAGTCTACTTCGGCCGGTGCGCTCTGGAAAACTCCATGCATGCGGCTGAGCGCTGATTAAAACTATGGAGTAAATTAAAGAGGAGAATCACGATGCCGAGTCGAAGTCCTGAGCCCAAACCTCATTTAAATTAAATCAACAAATATTATAGGTAAAAAAACAATAGCCCACGTTTAGAAACCGTTTATAAATTCTTTCCGACATGAGTTGGCTCGGTGTTATGCGCAGAGCGCCGGGAGATTTCCTGAAGCTCAGAAATCACTGGGCATGTTTTCTAAATAGCCGCTATCTTTAATAACTGATGGAGGTTTTGAGCTGTATACACACACATTCCTGCCTATACAACTCTTAAAACTACACCTGTAACACAATAAACAGTAATATTTCAAACATTCTGCAGGCTGATATTTGGAGAAAGGAAAGAATAATGAATAAACCAGTTGTTGGGTCAAAATAACCCAACCAGGTGTTCATTTGTAAACTACATCTCATATGAGCCAACATGAGCAACCCAACAATGTGTTTAAAGTACCTGAAATAATCCAGAACTTAAATAACAATAAACCGATACAGAGATACGCTGTATAATGGTCACTGTTGTATTTACGGCAACGAGCGAAAATGTCACTTTGCGCCACCTGGCGGCCATTTTACGAATGACTTTGAAATGCAACTGATTTATTTTGGCCGCTGACGTTTTTACGCGGCGGTGAGAGCGACGGTAATAACCATTCCAATTGATCAACCACTGTAGTTCAAAATGCAGCCGCCAGGTTTCTCACTAGATCCAGAAAATATGATCATATAACCCCAATATTATCATCCCTGCACTACCTGTTCAGTTTAGAATTAATTACAAAATAGTACTACTTACATACAAGGCTTTAAATGGTTTAGCTCCCACATATCTAACCAGTCTTTTGATACTGTACAATCCACTACATTCTTTAAGATCACAAAACTCTTCTGTTAGTTCCCAGAATTTTAAAATCTACAAAAGGGGGTAGGGCTTTTTCATATTTAGCTCCAAAGCTTGACAGTGTTTGGGGAGCAGACACGGTTTCCCAATTCAAAAGTAGACTCAAGACGCATCTCTTTAATCTGGCATACATGTAACTCATCCCATAACCTCATACTCCAGTACATCTATCCTGAATGGCAACTACGCTAATTCTCTCCATCTGTTCTGTATTCTACCCATCCCGAGGCATCTGAAAATTGTGCCAGCTTCATTACACAAAGGCCAACCCTGCGAGGTTCCTGATGCATCCAGAGAAGGACCAGCTCCAGCTGGATTCTGCTTTATGATGGTTGAAGCTATACATGCTGCTCCTGTCCTTCCAGTGACCCAGACCCCATCTGCTCTCTGCACCTACTGACTCCCTGTGCTGAACTGGACTTCATGTTAATTTAAATAACTTCTGTTATATTGAACTTTCACCTGCACAACACACATGATGTTATTTTTATCTGTTATCACCCAAATGTGGATGGGTTCCCTGATTGAGTCTGGTTCCTTTCAAGGTTTCTTCCTATTGCCATCTCAGGGAGTTTTTCCTTGCCACCGTCGCCGTCACCCTCAGGGAGTTTTTCCTTGCCACCGTCGCCGTCACCCTTGGCTTGCTCATCAGAGACATTTCATTTATCATTCATTCATCTCATTATTATCTAGACACATTTTTCTCACACATACACACTTTCAAATAGTTTCTTTTCTTAAAAATTCTTTCATTTTTGAATAGCTGCTTTGAGACAATGACCATTGTTCAAAGCGCTATATAAATAAAATTGAATTAAAAAAAATGAATTGAATTGAGATTGCATCCAAGTTAGAGCTTAGAGAAAAAGTCCTCACCAGAAACAGATGAAGGAGCCTCTGTCTGCAAGAAGGGCCTGCACTGAGTGACCCATAGTCACAGCATAACCCGTGAATAATAATAATAATAACAACACTAAATGAAGAAACGAATGTCAGCAATAGGTTTTATATCTCTAAGCCAGGTAGAGAACCTGGAATATGCTGTTACGATATTGCAAAATGGTGATATCCACAAGACGGTGGATATTACCATTTTGTTATTCAATATTAAAACTAGATTAGATATTAAAAAAAATTTTTTGGTAATGATGTCTAATAAATCGCTACAGGTTGGCATTTTGCCCACCACACTGCGTCATGCCACTATCTCCATTTTACTTAAAAAAGATAAGGACCCTCTTCTTTGTAGTAGCTTTTGCCCTATCTCCTTTGTCCAGATGTAAAGTTATTAGCAAAGATGCTGGCAAGACGATTAGAACTTATTTTGCCGTCAATCATCTCCCCAGATCAAACCGGTTTTGTTAAAAACAGGCATTCTTTTCATAATGTTAGACGGCTACTAAACATTCTGTACTCGCCTTCATCTTTGGACATACCCGAATTTATTATTTCAATGGATGCAGAGAAGGCATTTGATCGTGTGGAATGATCTTATCTGTTTTTTACTCTTAAAAAGTTTGGTTTCGGTGATATATTTATCTCTTGGATAAAGCTCTTGTATTCATCCCCCCTGGCTCGGGTTCATACAAATAATAATTACTTGGACTATTTCCTTTTGAGCGTGGAACCAGGAAGGGCTGCCTGCTTTCTCCCTTGCTGTTTGCCATCGCTATTAAGTCCTTGGCAATAGCCCTTAGATTCAGTCAAATTCAGGGTATTTTTAGAGGAGTTATTGAGCATAAATTGTCTTTGTACGGTGACGATCTTTTTTTGTTTATCTCAGAACAATTGTTTATGCAGTATTTGCTTTGAGGATGCTGGCGGAGAAGTACAGAGAAGGTAACAGGGAGTTGCATTGTGTCTTTTTAGATTTAGAGAAAGCGTATGACAGGGTGCCAAGAGAGGAGCTGTGGTATTGTATGAGGAAGTCTGGAGTGGCAGAGAAGTATGTTAGAGTGGTGCAGGACATGTATGAAAGCTGTAAGACAGTGGTGAGATGTGCTGTAGGGGTGACAGAAGAGTTCAAGGTGGAGGTGGGTCTGCATCAAGGATCGGCTCTAAGCCACTTTTTGTTTGCTCTGGTGATGACAGGATGACAGATGAGGTAAGACAGGAGTCTCCATGAACTATGATGTTTGCAGATGACATTGTGCTCTGTAGCGAGAGCAGGGAACAGGTGGAGGAAAATTTGGAGAGGTGGAGGTATGCTCTGGAAAGCAGAGGAATGAAGGTTAGCTGCAGCAAGACGGAATACATGTGTGTAAATGAGAGGGACCCAGGAGGATCGGTGAGGCTACAGGGAGCAGAGGTAAAGAAGGTGCAGGATTTTAAGTACTTAGGGTCAACGGTCCAGAGCAACGGAGAGTGTTCAAAGGAGGTGAAGAGGCGGGTACAGGCAGGTTGGAATGGGTGGAGAAAAGTGTCAGGTGTGTTGTGTGATAAAAGAGTATCAGCGAGAATGAAAGGAAAGGTGTACAGGACAGTGGTGAGACTATCAATGCTCTACGGCTTAGAGACATTGGCACTGAAGAAAAGACAGGAGGCAGAGTTGGAGGTAGCAGAGCTGAAGATGTTGAGGTTCTCTTTGGGAGTGACAAGGATGGATAGGATCAAGAATGAGTTCATCAGAGGGACAACCCACGTTAGATATTTTGGAGATAAAGTCAGAGAGGCCAGATTGAGGTGGTTTGGACATGTTCAGAGGAGAGATTGTGAATATATCGGTAGAAGGATGCTGAGGTTGGAACTGCCAGGCAGGAGGTCTAGAGGAAGACCAAAGAGGAGATTTATGCATGCAGTGAGAGAGGACATGAACTTAATTGGTGTAAGAGAAGAGGATGCAGAGGATAGGGTTAGATGGAGGCAAATGATTCGCTGTGGCGACCCCTGAAAGGGAACAGCCGAAAGACAAAGAAGAAGATCTCAGAACCGGATCGATCCATCCCCTCACTTCTGGATTTGCTGAAGGACTTCGGCCAATTTTCAGGTTATAAATTTAATTTACACACTGCCTGTTTATATACCAAAACATTTTTCCATTCACTTGATTCTTGCATCTCTCACTTTATATGGAACAAAAGGGTCCGAATCCGGAAAGACATTCTTCAAAAAACTGAAGGTATGGGTGGCCTAGCCCTACCTAACTTTTAATTTTATCACTGGGCTGCAAACATTCGCTCCACTCTGTACTGGTGGTGTTTCAGCAATAAACTACCACGTGGTTTCAATGAATTTCAAAGCCATAAGCAGAGCATTTGCTTCTGCAGTAAAAATTTTACTTTGGTCTGGGATGCGTAAACCTTACTGCAGTAGATTTGTTGCAAAGGCTGCTGCCATTTTATTTCCTTATTTTGATCCATCTGTGTATATTGGGGTATGCTGTGGTAATTTTTTTCTTATGTTCAGAAATTGCTAATTGATATTAGTTTGGAGGGGTTTTAGGTTTTTTTTCCCTAGATCCAGATAAATCTTATTCTTTTTAAGATACCATGGAGCAATTCTGCAAAAAGGTTGTCGGTTCTAAGATGTTTAAGTCAACTTTCACATTCTCTAAATGTGTTTTAATATGCAAGCCAAGTGGGCGGATATAGTTTGGTTTCTTTTCATAGATTATTAAATGTTGATTTGTAAAGACTGCTGGATAGGCTGGATTTTTCTTTTTTGTTCTTAGCTTGATTGTACAGTACAGTATATTGTATGGCCAACTTTAATCGTCTGTTTTCCAAGGAGGGTTCATTAGCTTCTACATACAGACTTTGGATTGGTGATGTTTTGTAGGCTCCTATGCCAGCCGTACTGTATGCTTTGATGAGTTACAAAAGGCGTATATAGGGTATGATTTCCTGGCTAAACTATAGATTATACTTCCATAATCCAGTTTTAATTGAATCAAAGTTCTATATATTTATCAGAGATGAACTATCTGCTCCGCATTTGGTTTTGGATAAAACCTTTAAAATATGCATGGCTTTGAAACATTTTTAAAGCAGTTTAATGTGTGAAATAAAAGACAGTTTGCTGACAAGGGTGACACCAAGAAATTTGGTCTCTTTAATGACTTCAATGGGGGTTCTGTCCATAAACAACGCTGGTTCGTTATGTATTGACCGAAGATGACAGAAGTGCATGCAAACGTTTTTTGTTTATAAGAACCCTGCATTGACCAGGATTGTATTCTATTATCTTCTGTTGGATTTTCAAAAAAAATTATTAAATAAAAAACTTTGGATAAAAATAGGCAAACATCCTCTAAAATTATTTTGATACAAATTATTTCAAATTTCTTGTTTCCATGTTGTGTTGTAGGCTTTTTATACCTTTCAAGACACACCAGATGGTCTGGTGTGCGACCGTAGTAGTGCTTCGACCTTTCCTGAATCCACACTAGGCATTATTACAACTGGGCATAGACAACTGGTTAAAGCGATAAAGCGATGGGGCGATAATTAGAAGGATCTTTATGGTCTTTTCCTGGCTTTGGGATAGGAATTATTTCTGCTTCATGCCAAAGAGATGAAATATATCCTGATATCCATATTTTAAAGAAAAAAGTGAGGTAACTTCTTTAAAAATTTATAGCGAATATCATTTGATCCAACAGCTGTGTTATGGAATTTTTTTGATGGCTGGATGCAGTCTTCTATTGAAAAAAAGTTGTTTGTATGACTCTATATGTCAAGAAAACACCAGGCTCCACCCTCAAATTCCGTTCACCCGAGGTCTGAGCACACACCTAATCCACATTAGCACCACACCCTAAATACACCTCATTTCCCCGCACTCAGCGTTTGTCCTCAATCACGAAAAAAAAGAGACTCCAAAACCTACCTGATCACGCGTTGTTCTACATCCGTGTAATGTCTTATCTCCTGGCTTCTTATTTCGTCTGCATTGAATGTTCCATATCATCACTGTTCATCTCTACAGTATGCCTCACAAGCCCCATCATCCACACTGCTAAGACTTTCTGGTTTTTCCATTTCACTGTTTTCATTATTCCACAAACGGCCAATAAAATGCCCGTTTAGGTTTTCAACAACCACTTCTTCGTCAGCACCACCCGCTTGTAGGGTTTACATAATAAAGACAACGAATGATGGTTGCATTGTTCACCAATAAATGTAGACATTTTAATGTGGACACAATGCCAACGCATCCTTCACCATTAATATGTAATGTTTAGCTCTGGGTCAGAGTTGTATCAAATCTTGAACGATTTGGATTAATTTGATTAACTGAATCAAAATTTATAATGTATACTTTATCGACTACCCGTCCACCGTTTAGCACAATTTAGTGTTATCTTACCAGTTCTGCTTATCACATGGCCAATGACGATAACACAAAATCTAGTATTTAGCAATTATGAGTGAGGTTACAAGATCTGGGCAAGTGTTTAGAATTTAAAATACATGACCAAGACAACAGTTCTTTATAAAGAAACGAGAATTTATTTGACTAATCCACGATACATGAAACTACGCTACTTAAACGCACGCGCACACACACACACACACACACACACAAACAGTTTGGAAAGTGAAAATGAATGCAGTTATTCTAGTACTGTTTACTAGATCAACGAAAGTCACAAGAGCAGAGTCTTGGGTTTAACACTAGAAGCGCCGAGCAGCGGTCATTTGACCGCAATAGGTAAAAAAAAAAAAAAAAACTTCACACTTGATCAAATTCCAGCAGGGGCGTAGATTTAGTCTGGACGGAGGAGATGTGTCCCCACCAATATCCTCTGACCATTGAAATGTGCCCACCAATAATTTAATCCACAAAAAAATATTTATAGACACGCAGAAAGGGATAAATCATGTTCTCTCCTTGAGTCCTCCCGCCCCCAAAACACATATGAACATTTTGATTGGCTGTGCCTTTCCCTGCTATCATGTAAGAGGCTATGGCTGCGTTCAGATACAAGCAGGGCCAAATGCAGTGAATTTTTTTTCCCGTGCAAGAAGGTGTGTTGGGTGACATACATGTGAGGATGGCGGCAGCAAAAAAAAAAAAAAAAAATTCTGGACAAAAGGAGCTTTTTTTTTAAAGAAAAGTGTAAGTCACTTCAAGTTCGCTAGTGAATCTATCAAAGTCCATCAAAGTAACAACAAAAGTTAACGTTAACGCTAGTGTTTTGTTTTTGTTTTTTTACCGCTTTGATGCACATTCATTATAGCAGGACAGGCTATAGTCTGTGAATACGGACTTAAAACTAACAGCAGATTAAACAGCTAAATGTAAAGGTATAAATATGATCCTTGTCAGTTTTCCTAATCTAATGACGACTATTTGTCAGAAATCAGTCTTGTAAAAGAAATTGATATGCTACATAGTAATATTGCCATGGCTAGAATTTTGTTGACAGTTCACCAATAGACAACCGGCTTCGCACAAATAATTTTCAAAATTACTTGGCAAACATTAATGATTTGATTTGAGATTTGCACACTCACTTCCTAGTTCTGTGAGCTTAATCACCCTGTATGCTTACATTTTCTTAATCGCACCAGTAAAAGCCAGTATAAAGCTATTTTGCTCTTATTTACATGAAATCGCTGACAGCTGCGCTGTCATGGCGTTTCCTGCCTTTTCCAACCTGCGATTCTCATTTCTCTCAGCAGATGGCGCAATACTATCTATGCGTCATTCAGTGCGTATATGTAACTATCTCAGGTTTCATTCCATATATGCAGTTTATAATATATATATATACACACAGATGGGGCATTTAAAAACGTTTTTTTTTCCGCAGCATGATGCAATTCTTCCCGCTGACTGCCGCGCTATTCTATGAGTGCGCGCCATGCAATTTTCATCCAAGTGTTGTACTTTACAGAATTCCCACCAGGTGGCACATGGAAGAACTCTGCCAGAGCACATTATATGTATAATCATTCAAAGTCTGCAATGTACAGTATAGTATAGTCTATATGCACATGTAACTTAGTGATTGTGTGAAAACAGCTACAATAAATTCTGAACAAATAGACACAGTTCTTATTTGTCTATTTGTTCAGAATTTTACACCAAGTTTCTTCTTTGGGTTCTGCCGGAAGCGGCGCCACGCAGGTTTTATGTGACGGACTGATGTAAAATAAATAAAATATCTATATTTAATAATATTGTTGTTGTTGTAACAGTGTTTTCAAAAATACACACTACATTAATGTTGGCAAACAGCGTTTAATCTCATCTCTGGAGGAAATAGTTGAGGACAGGTGAATGCAGCGAAACTTTACTCAAAACGGAAACCGATTACTCCCCCATGATATTTTATTAACTGTATTTATAGTGAAGAACTGAACAGATGTAAATCTATCAATTTATCCATAAACACACACCTTGATCTCCGTTCCTCACTCTGCGCTGCTGCTGTCTGCTGAGCTGATTAAAAAATGCGCAGAAAGACGTGAAGGATCAAATGTAAAAGGAAAAGAGACGATAATACATTTTTTAGTTCGTGGAGCTAATTGCAAACTTTTTAGGGGGGCTGAACATAAATTTAGGGGGGCTAAAGCCTAAAAATGGCCTAACAAAGCCCATGCATTTGCTTATCGGCAAACATTACTTATAGGAATGTGACAAATTCCATTACCATTAAGTACATAATTTCCAAAATGAGTCGGCGATAGGATAGAAGTTCTGTTAATGCAATATATTTATATATTAATGCTATATAAGAACTGTGTCTATTTGTTTAGAATTTTACACCAAGTTTCTTCTTTGAGTTCAGCCAAAGTTGCGTGCATTTTCAGAAGCAGAGCCGCGCGCGAAGTCACGGGTAATTATATCTACTGTATTCATTGATTTATCTATCTATCTATCTATCTATCTATCTATCTATCTATCTATCTATCTATCTATCTATCTATCTATCTCTCCCTCTTTCTCTTCTGAAAATGCAGTTAATACCAAAACATTCACACTATCTTTAGGAGGGGAGGTCCTAAGATATAAAATGCTGTATTAAACTAGCCTAACTACAGTGTATGCATTTGCAGTTCGCGTAAAATTGGTATTAGGGCCAGGGGTAGCTCAGTGGTTAAGGCATTGGACTACTGTTCGGAAGATCCCAGGTTCAAACCCCACTGTGGGGCCCTTGAGCAAGGCCCTTAACCCTCAACTGCTCACATGTGTACTAAAATAAAAATGTAAGTCGCTCGCGTCTGCCAAATGCCTAAATTTAAATGTAAATGTATTACACATTGGTTGCTGAATTTAATCTTACAACAGGCATAGAGGCGAAGACATTCTATAAGAAAGTCGCAGTTTGCGCTAGCAAAAAGCAAGGGGTGAGAATCCATTTTTATTTACATTATTTATTATTAGGTTTGTGTTGTCCTTCTGTTTTAACCTCAAAATCGCTCTACAGAAATCTGGAAAGGAGAACAAGCCATGCCCAGGCAGCAAAGCAACAGCAGCAACTCAGCATGTAAAAAAAATATTGTTATGTACAGTAATTGTTTTTTATTATAACACTGATAAATACTCATGTACTGTATATGTCCATGTTGTAATAAAGGTATTAAATTACTTAAAATTGGTTTCTTCAGGCTGCACTGATTAAAAACCAGTGCCCCAGCAGAGTGAAAAAGTTAACGACTTTGACAAGAAAGCTTTTGAATTTGGAGGCAAGGGTTGGCTGGTTGGAGGAGTGTTTGAAAGAAAAAGCACACCAGTCTCAGCCGCCGACAACAGATACAGGCACCTCCACAGACGGCTTTCCCACATTAATGTCGACACTTTTGGAGACTCCCACTCTAGAGTCTCATGAAAATGAACCATTTCCTCATTATTCTGCATGAGAAAAGAAAACAACCTCAGCTAGCGGACACTTGGATGATGCAGATGTAAGTCTAGATTTTCCATCAGCGGCCTCTACACCCTCGTTGACCGCACTTTCAGACAGCAAACTCTATCGGAACACATTTCGTCAATGGACTCGCAATCTAACACAGAACGTTCAAACTATCGTCTAAAAAATATGTCGATGGTTAATTGCACACCAATTGCACACCAAATTTTGGGATTTTCTTTTTGTTTGAGACTGCCTGAAATACCAACAAACGCCTCAACATTATCATGTTCGTCGGTCTCTCATACAGGGGGTAATCCAACCTGACATAACTTTAAATCAGGTTTCCCTGGAGACAGAGCAACGAATGTATCTGGATTCAACAGGACCAGATAGCAAACCAAGAGCAGATCGTTTTGCTGTTCATCTGTTTAAACGGTTAATTCCTCTTCGCGTCTATCAGGACTGGGTAGGATTGGTGAATTTCGATGGTTCCAGGGGAGAAAACGCTTCTCCTATCAAAAAACAAATAATAACAATGTTTAAACATTATAATTGATATTTAACTAGTTTTTCCAGAAAAAGTCAAAGAAAAAAAAAGTAAGTAGCAACACTATGAGTGAAAATGAGTAAACTCGGGCCAAAAACCACATAAAAATAAACAACTATACTCAATTTATTGCAAATGTTTTATTTAAAATATATTATGTTAAAATGGATACATTTCAACTACAGATGGAGTACTTTTTAATCTAAAACTAATAAACTAAACTATAGTTTGCAACTATTTAAAATATGTAAAACCTACTTTGTGGGTGTAGCACTTTTTATGGTGTCTGTACTAAGCTCTATGTACGTAGCACTTGTTAATATATCACATATATTTAAAATATTGCCAACCCATTGTCATATGATTCACGCCCCCAGTGACATCATGAAATCTTAAGGATAAATGCATTGCATCCACATGGACTATAACAGCATTTTAAAATGACAAAGATCAGCAAGATTCATTCCCAAGACATCAGAACAATGAGATCTGCAGGATGTTCCACTCGAGAGATACATCGCCATCTGAATTCTATTGGTGTTCACGCAGCCCTCTGCACAATCAGAAGACATTACAAAGAAAAGACAGCACGCAAACGTAATCCTCGCAAAATTACTCTAAGTTATTTAACTTAGCGCTATCACAAATGATACAACAGTAGTATTTTTTGTAGTATTTTTGTCTAACGTGTCAAATATTTAATATCTTTCTCTTGTTTTGAATTTGTCTCAGCCATAGAGAACATCACTGATCAAAACGATGAAATGGCTGCAAGATTGGTGAAAAAGCAACTACTGCGTGACTTTGGTGTGGACATTAGCGTGCGATCCATACGCAGTGTCAGACAAAAACTTGGATGGAGGTATGGAAAAACTCAACATTGTCCCATGATCAGAGACAAAAATAAAGAGCTTCGTCTTCAACAAGCTCAAAAATGGATAGAAGAAAAAGAGCTGTTTGATGATGTCATTTTGATGATGTCAGATGAAACAACGGTGGCTTTGAATCCAAAACATCCTTTGAAAGTTCATGGTTGGGGGGGCAGTATCCAGGACCGATTGCAATATTTGAAGGCATAATGGATCGGTCTTTCTTTGAGGAAGTTATCATAAAAGAAACCGCTGCCCCATACATTAGGAAAACATTTGGAGTTCACCACCGTTTTTTCCGGGACAATGACCCGAAGCACACTGCTGCAAGAAAAGTCATTGCCGCAGAGGGCATTAACTGGGTCAAGTCTCCAGCTGAATCCCCTGATATGAATCCCATTGAGATGGTATGGCATGCAATGAAAGACCAACTACAAAGACTGATTTAATTGCTGCCATAGAAAAGTTCTGGTTTGAAGAACTAAAAGATAGTATATGTTACAACTACATGAATAGACTGTTTAAAGTTTTTCCTGGAATGTAGTCGATGTACAAAACACAAATTAAAGTGTAATCTGTCTTAATCTGTATTTCTGCCTATGTAATCACTCAATAAAAACCTTACAGTAATGACAACGTGGTCTGATTGCATTAAATAAAAATATAAGTAAAAAAGCATCTTCAGCTTAATCTTTTAGTTGGAAAATAGCATTTATTAAACTGATTAACCTAACTAATGACAAGATTGTGAAAATGGTGGAGAGTTATCACAGATCGTCTGAGCACCGGTAAAACCGTTTTTTACATGTAAATTATATTTTACACCTCATTGGGGGAAGAGATGGCGAAAAGAGATTGAGTCAAGAGCATACTAAAACCTTCCCCCAATTTAATGCACTAACAAACATCATGCAGTCTACAGAATATTGAAGCTGTGAAGCAATCAAGGTACAATATTTAGTCAGATCAAAACAGATCAGTGTATCAAAACTATTATAGTATTAGGAGGCTCCTGTTTTGCAAATCACTTTGGATGAAAAACATTTTTCGGCCAGGAAAGCATGGCAGCGGGCTTGATCTCAGACACTTCAGTCCACCGTGGGGGTGGGGGGGAATTTTGAGCACAAAAATAAACACGTTTTATTTTAAACTTACAATATTAGTCGCGAAAAATTCGTGTATTCATTGACAGGCTGCAGCGCACACACGCACACACTCCTCCCCTGAGCCCTCGCTAAACTAATCTAATCGCTGTCCGTATACAAATAAGTCAAGACGTAGCCTAACGTAATGTCGTGTAGGAGACTGTTGTTGTAGAGTGGATTGGAGAGATTGGAGAGCTGTTCATTTACTCTAAAAAAAAACAACAACAACAAACAACTTATATATATATATATATATATAAACATAATATGATCTGTTCTATAGCCCATCTGCTTTAACTTAGTTTTTTTTTATTATAAGACAACCTTTCAATTTTATAAATATTCTAGTCATAGTGTGTCTTACTTTGGGTTAAACGTTTTTGAGAATTAGACCATCCAGCTAAGATAAATGTTATGTCGTTGATTGATTAAATCTGGATTAAGGATATTTTATTTTGTTTATTTAAAAAAATCTTTCAGTTTCCCTCCTGAGGGATTGGCACCTTATTGTGGTCAGGGGGTTTGCGTGCCTCAGTGACCATAAGAGCTATACCAGCAGGAGCTTAGTCTTCAAGTGGGACACCCAAGTTGGACAGGTCTGAAGGTAGAGGCCTGACAAAGTGCAATCCACTTCTCCAGGCTTTGGACGCAGCTAACAACACAATTTAGTAAAAACAATACTGTTACTATAAGCACAGGAGGAAAAAAACAGTGCTCGAACATGATGTGAACACATTTCTCATTTCACATTTCTCACTGCCCCCAAATCAAATAAGGAATTTATCTAAAAGCCAGACCGACCAAATTTCGCATTCACTGCTGAAGTGGTTAAATATTCTTATACTGTAGATACATAGGGCACTGTGTATATATATACTGTATATATATGCTTCCGTGAAATATCGACAATTCACCATTTAGTCTGGCGTTGATAATCAGCGATATTTTATAAGGACATTTAGGGGATTTCGCTTTACTTAATTTTATAACGTTTTGAGAAAATTTATTAGTTTGAAATTATCTCTAAAACAATGTAATGACCCCTTCTGAGAATATAAAGCCTTATTATTATGTTTGAATAAATCAGATCTACCACAGCAGATAATAAACTATGCTATGTCATAACCGAAGCAAACCGCACGATTATGCCTCGTTTCGTTCAGTGTTGCTAGTCAATGAACCACGCGCCTAATTGGCGGAAACATGGTTCACTTTGTATGTGTATATGTGTGTACTGTTTGTGTATTACAAACCTGCGAATTGTTTCACTGCTTATGCTCATGTAATAAAAGCGAGGGAAAGATGGAAGTGATGTGTGGCCACTCAATAAGAACTAAACCAAAGATTTCGGCAACTACACTGAGTGCAACATCTGCATAGTGACACTTAACAGCTGAACAACTTCACTTTTCCGTTTACCTCTAAGAAAAAAAAGCTGTATTTTCTTTGTTTGCATTTAACACACACACACACACACACAAACCTCCCCTGAGCCTTCAGTCAACATCCAATCACCGTTGGTATGCAAATGAGTCAAGACGTAGCCTAACGTAGTATCGTGTCGGTTCTCTTTCAAGCATACGTTTCGGTGTCTCACTATGGGATACGCCCCTTCCGCGTATTCCTCAGAAGCCCTATTACACTACGTCAGCCCCAATTGGCTGGCAGACGTGACGTTGTGTCTGGGAGTGCCCCCCCCCCCGTATAAAGGGAGCAGCACAACGTCACTTCGCTATTCAAAAACCTCTTCTCGCTTCACACCAGAAGCCTATCTTTCGAAACGACTGGTCACCACAACGTCTTTCGCCTGGCTCCTTCTATTGACACTCCAGTCGAAACATGCCCAACTAGCGGTCGACAACCCCGGTTCATGCGAACACTGCGCACGCTTCACTGCAAAGAGCCTTCGTCGCAGGCTAGCGCGCCAAGCTAGCCTGTCGAGCCTCGACCCACTCCTCTCACCTAGCCCCACTCCAGCTACCACTCCACAGGTTTCCATCCCTGTAGAGCTGCCCACCACGGCAGCCTTATCCTGGGGTGAACAGCTCGACGTCTGCGCCCCTCTGCCCAGTGTGCTCAGCACTGACGAGGAGGAAGGCGCGCTTGACTTCAAGGAAGAGTGGAGGGCATGGAAAAAGAGGGACTTTTCAGGATGCCCCCCATGGAACAGTTAGTAGCTGCGCACTTGCTCCCGAGACACACGGCGGCTGCAAATCCGTCGTTGCCATCAAAAACGGAGCGTTTCCAGTCAAATATGACGGAACGCGCATATAAAGCAGTCGCGCTCTGCGTCAGAGCTCTAAACGCGACCTCTTTGCTGACCGCGTACCAAGCGGAGCTGCAGGACAAAGCCTCGACCACACCAGGTCAGACACAGTGGGAAGAGATCTGTATAGTGACAGATCTCTCTCTAAGGCTTCAGAGGTGCGCGGTACAAGCCGCGGGGAAGGCAATGGCCACGATGGTCATTAAGGAGAGAGGACGGTGGCTCAACCTAGCGAACCTCTCCGACAGAGAAAAAGAATCCATTTTGGATGCACCAGTGGTGGCAGACGGAATCTTCGGCTCGGCTCTCACCCTGATGCAGAAGAGATGCGAGGAGAAAAAGAGGGACGACGAGGCTTTACAGCTCTGTATGCCCAGAAAGGCGCAGTCGGCACCCCCCCCGCCACTTCGGCAGACCTTTGCACAGGTCACAGCCCGCCCTCCCCCCAGTTATCGCATTCCCAAACGGCAGAGGCCGAACACGAGTGCAGCTGGCCAAGACGGAGTCGCGGAGCAAAGAGCTACCTGGCAAAGAAAAAATTATCCGCCAGCGGCAGCTCAGACGGCCCAGCCTGCCTCTCAACCCCATCCTCATCCTCAACCCCACCTTCAGGGAGTGAGGAGGAAGAAGAAGGCCGTTTGATGGGGTCTTTCCTCGGGAAGGGAACCAACAGCCCCCCAGTTCGCTAGTTCCCGACCCTCAAAAATTGAAAAGGACGAGTTCCGAAGTCCAAAGTTGTTCTGTGTGGAGGGGAGAGCCTGGTTGGGCCAGGGGCAAGACAGTGAAGCGAAAAAGGAACGGTGGAGCGGTGTACATACATCAATATGTCACAAGCATGTTTCACGTTCAAACCCCAATAAAGTGTTCACTGAACCCCTAAAAAATATAAAAAAATATATATATCCCCAAAAAATGTTGCAAAACATATCAATAAAACACAATATAACATCACCTCGGGGAGCTATCGCTCTCACAGAGGTGATGGATCACACAGACTCTGTCAAAGCGCTAAGTGCCCGCGCATGCGCAGTACAGACCACGGAACCGTTCGCGACTTAGCCGCACGATGGCGCCAGAACACTGCAAATACGCAGTTGGCAAGAATGCACGCAGTCCCGCTGGGTATTAAAGACAATACAATTCGGGTACAGACTGCAATTCGCAGCTTCCCCTCCAAATTTCAAGGGGATAATTCATTCCCAGGTAAGGGGGGAAGTGAAGCACGTCCTTCAGGAGGAGATTTCCTCTCTGTTGAACAAGCCCTCTGCCCAATACTAGATCTACGTGCGCTGAATGTATACCTAAGGAAATACAAGTTCAGAATGCTCACTCATTCTACACTCCTGCAAATGGTGCGCCAGGGAGATTGGCTCACATCAATCGATCTGAAGGACGCATATTTTTATATAAAGATATACCCACCACACAGGAAGTTTCTGAGATTTGCCTTCCCTGGTGTGGTATACGAATATCTGGTGCTACCATTCGGCTTGTCCCTCAGCCCTAGAGTATTTAGAAAATGTACAGAAGCGGCGCTGACTCCGCTCAGGGAAAAAGGCATTCGTCTCGCTACCTACATAGACGACTGGCTTGTGACAGCTCGCTCGGAACAAGAAGCGAGAGAACACACAGCGATACTTCTGGAGCATATACAGAAACTGGGGCTGAGATTAAACACAGAAAAGAGTGTTTTAACTCCCACACGGTCCATAACGTATCTGGGACTGTCGCTGGACTCAGTGAACTTCAGAGTGCGACTCTCGGCAGACAGGGTGAAAAGATTCACCTGCTGCATGACCCAAAAAAAAACAAGGTTTCCTTTCGCACATGCCTCAGATTATTAGGACTGATGGCCTCAGCCCTGATAGTTATCCCATTAGGGAGACTACATATGAGGGAATTTCAATGCTGGGTAGCGTCTCAAGGGCTGGACCCGGTACATCACTCAAGGAGAAGGGTAAGAGTGACGTCAAAGGCAGTTCTAGCACTGCGCCAGTGGAAAGACCCGAATTTCCTGATTTAGGGGGTAGCCATGGGTGTAGTTCTACACAGGAAAATAATAACAACGGACGCGTCGCTTTCCGGTTGGGGGGGCATTCATGAGGGCAGAAAAGTGAATGGGAGATGGGGTCAGCAAATGACCAATCTTCACATAAACTATCTAGAAATGCTAGCTGTCTTTCTGTCACTAAAGCATTTTCTTCCTTTTCTGAGAGGAAAACATGTTCTTGTGAGAACGGACAACACTACAGTTGTAGCTTACATAAATCATCAGGGAGGCCTCAGATCACTTCTTCTGCACACGTTAGCACGCAGACTGATCTTATGGGGCAGTGTCAACCTTCTATCCCTGAGAGCGACACACGTACAGGGTGTGATGAATCGGGGTGCGGATTTGCTGTCCAGGGGAAATCCCCTCTATGGGGAGTGGAAACTGAACAGCGAAGTGGTCGAACAGATCTGGAGCATGTATGGCAGAGCGACAGTGGATCTGTTCGCGTCCCAAGACAATGCCCAATGTCACCTGTTCTTTTCCCTGAAGGACCAGAGCGCACCCCTGGGAATATACGCGCTAGCACACGAGTGGCCTCACACTCTTTTATACGCGTTCCCACCGATAGCGCTAATATTACCAACAGTGGCAGTGGTTCTTTTATTTCTTCAGGAAATGATAGACAAAGGCAAAGCGTTCTCAACCATAAAAATGTTTCTGGCTGCTATATCTGCTTGTCACATTGGTTTTGATGATAAAACAGTGGGACAACATCCTTCGATATGCAGATTCATGAAGGGCGCGCGCCGCGCCCTGCCGGTTTCAAAACCACTTACCCCATCATGGAATTTGGGGTTGGTGCTTGATGCATTGTCTATGTCCCCATTTGAACCACTAGACAAGGTCGATTTCAAGGCACTGTCTTTTAAGACTGCACTATTAATAGCTTTGGTCTCAGCGAAGCGCGTGAGTGAGATTCATGCGCTTTCTGTGCCTTCAGCATGCTTACAGGTCATGTCCGGGGATGCAGGAGTAGTTATGAAACCTAACCCGGCATTCATGCCTAAAGTCATTAATGCTATAAACCCTCTCGAGTTAAGGGCCTTCCATCCACCTCCTTTTGCTTCATCAGAGCAGCAAAAGTTAAATACGCTGTGCCCAGTGCGCGCTCTGCGCATCTATACTGTACAGAGCGGACCAGAGGTTCTCACCATAGGGAGAGCGATCAGCTGTTTCTTGGATGAAACCTCGTACAGGGAAGCCGATCACTAAGCAGCGTTTATCGCATTGGATAGTGGAGGCGATTTCATTGGCATATTCCAGTAAGGGTCTCGAACCCCCAACTGGTTTACGCGCGCACTCAACAAGGGGAATTTCAAGCTCCTGGGCTCTATTTAAGGGAATCACATTACAGGATATCTGTGAAGCGGCGAGCTGGTCATCTCCGCACACATTTGCCAGATTTTATAAACTGGATGTTACAGCTCAGACTTTAGCTCATGCAGTACTGAGCGTAGGGACAGAATCTAAAAGCTAAAGTCGTTCAGCCCTGAATGCGTTGGTTATGGTTGGCAGAAGACTTCAAGACAGGCTATCTGACAATACGGGAGTTAGGATATCCCATAGTGAGACACCGAAACGTATGCTTGAAAGAGAACAATAGGTTATTTGCGTAACCCCGGTTCTCTGATAGCATTAAGTGAGGTGTCTCACCAGATGACCCTCCTTGCTGTGTGAAGCGAGGAAGAGGTTGCTTGTTTTGAATAGCGAAGTGACGTTGTGCTGCTCCCTTTATACGGGGGGAGGCCACTCCGAGACACAACGTCACGTCTGCCAGCCAATTGGGGCTGGCGTAGTGTAATAGGGCTTTTGAGGAATACGCGGAAGGGGCGTGTCCCATAGTGAGACACCTCACTTAATCCTATCAGAGAACCGGGGTTACGCAAGTAACCTATTGATTTCAGCGGTCACGGAGTGGAAAGACTTTAAAGCAGTTGCAGCATTTTTTCAGTTACAACAAGCACAGCGATGAGTCCATGTTGTTTCACTGTTTATGACATAGTGACACTAAACAGCTGAACAACTTCACTTTTCCATTTACCTCTGAGAAAAAAAGCTGTATTTAGTTTGTTTATATTCAGAGTAACATTTTTAAACCACCTCTCATAGTCTATTGTTAGTTTTAGTGATTTGGCAGAAACTAATTATCACTACATAAATACCCCAACACCATTGATCATGGGTTTCAGCTGAAACTAATTCTATACATGTAACAGAAAATGTAGACGCAGATTCCAAATGTATAAAGATGCATGTTATATATGTATATATATGTGTGTGTGTGTGTGTGTGTATGTATAATGGAGGCCGGCTCTATTCAGGGGCAAGAGGGGGCAGCACTGTAACAAGAAGTAAAAGAAGGTAACAGTTTGGTCTGTATCCACACTCAGTGGTCACGGAGTGAAAAGACTTTGAAGCAGTTTATATATTAATCTAAGCTTGAACCTATCAACATTGTTTCGTTCAGATTCCGCTTCAGTGTGTTTCTTAATCCCCCCCCCCCACACACACACATATATATATATATATATATATATATATATATATATATATATATATAAAATACTTTTCAAATAAAATCGCTATTACTTGACCCTGAAGTTTAGTTTAAAAACTGAAAACTGAAAAGTCCTTTCTGGTAAATCAACTGCATATGTAATTTATTTACAGTAATTCATAAAAAAATTAATATACATTGTACAGTACAAGGTAAACACAAGAAAGTTTCCAAATTGAAAAAACAAAGTGTCTTCTTTATAAATAGCATACTGTGCGTCGAGATGCTGAAATCCCTTGCATGTTACCCCTCTATTTTGTGCTTACATTTTAAGTAGAGAGATATT
Source organism: Clarias gariepinus (assembly GCF_024256425.1). NCBI lineage: Eukaryota > Metazoa > Chordata > Actinopteri > Siluriformes > Clariidae > Clarias > Clarias gariepinus. Next base: position 11,436,809 of record NC_071125.1, read on the forward strand.
TGACTGACAGCCTAGAACAAAAAAACTGTAGGTGTGATTACTGTACAACACCCCTGGAACGACCGTGCCATCAATCACTGACCATCTCAGAAGTTCCCTCCAATGTATGCAGATGTTTTGCAAGTATTTTTGCAAAACTATGGCACTCTCTTGAGAGGTGGTTGGAATGTGTTATTCATTTATTTATTCTCTACAAGGGCACTAACTACACATACCAAACTGTTACCTTCTTGTACTCTTAAAAAAATTCTAAATATAAACAGACAAAATACAGCTTTTTTTCTCAGGGGTAAACGGAAAAGTAAATTCGTTCAGCTTATTAGTGTCACTATATCATAAACAGTGAAACAAATAAATAGAACGAAATATATCCTAATACAGTTTTTATCAAGAAACGACATAAAATTTATCTTAGCTGGATGTTCTAATTCTCAAAAACGTTGAACCTAAAGTAAAACTTATCACACTGTAACTAGACTATTTACAAAACTGAAAGGTTGTCTTAAAAAACCCTTAAAAAAACCTTTAAGTTAAAGCAGATGGGCTATAGAACAGATCATATGTTTTAATAAATGAACAGCTCTAAGTAGATGAATATAGTCACATTTACTATAGGTTTTTATTATAGTGAATTCCTGCTAACAGGACAAGAACTTAAAAATGTAACGCTTATCTTAAATTTGGTTTATGGTAATCTTATAGTAGAAAACATGAGGTCAATTTGGCTGTATTCATTTACTTAGGTTTTTACTATAGGCTTTACTTAGGGGTCTGTCAGACAATGGTAATTTGTGTTCAGTCTGTCAAATTCAGCGGACGTGGACTTATCGCTGTGCTTGTTGTAACTGAAAAAATGCTGCAACTGCTTCAGGGGAGTGTATGTGTGTGTGTGTGTGTGTGTGCGCTGCAGCCTGTGAATGAATACGCACAGCAGAGGGACAGAGACATGAGGGACATCTAATACTGTATTGTATAGTGTCCCTTTTTTAGCAGATTTTTCCACTACCGCAGATCAGTTTATAAACTTGTAATATATTAATTTTAGGAATATATTACCATGTGCAGACATTTATTTGAGGGGGCGCTGCCCCCTCTTGCCCCTGAATAGAGCCAGCCTCAATTATATATATATATATACACACACACACACACACACACACACATACATACATACATACATACATACACATATGCATCTTTATACATTTGGAATCTACATTTTCTGTTAAATGTATAGAATTAGTTTCAGCTGAAACTCATGATCAGTGGTGTTGGGGTACTTATGTAGTAATAATTAGTTTTTCAGCCAAATCACTAAAACTAACAATTCAAATGAAAACTTTATTTGTCACATACACAGTCATACACAGTACGATATGCAGTGAAATGCTTATACGACTACCAGTGACCTTAAAAAAATAGTAAAAGCTTATACATAAGAAATAATAGGAATGAAAGAAATGCTTTAAAAAATAAAATTAACTAGTAAAATATGCTGTAATAAAAGAAATAGGCTAGAAAAATAAGATTAACTAGTACAATGTACTGTACAAAGTAAAAGTAAAATATACTTTACAAATAAGAACAAAATATCTATAAAAAAGCAAAATATCAATATATCAAATATAAAAATATAGAAAAGAAAATAGAAATTTGTCAAAAACAAATTTAGAATTTTTAAATGGCTGTGGTGTGCAAGTATGCATAAAAAGTGACTTTGTAAAGTGTCTTATTTAAAGTGAGTTGTGCATTATTTAAAGTGATTTGTGCAGATGAGTTACAAAAAGATGGTAGTTAGTCCTGTGTTGTGTTGTGGTTGAGAGACCTTATAGCCTGCGGGAAGAAGCTCCTCCTCAGTCTCTCTGTGTTGGCCTGCAGGGAGCGGAATCGCTTCCCAGACCGCAACAGAGAGAACAGTCTATTGTTGGGATGGCTAAGGTCCTTCACTATCTTCCTGGCTTTGATCCAGCATCGCTTGCTGTAGATTGAGTGCAGGTCAGGGAGCTCGGTACGGATGGTGCGCTCAGCTGATTGCATCACTGTAAAGTTTTTCTAAAGTTACGTAGTAGGAGAGGCTAGTTGCTCGGTCTGTCCGCTGTGCTTCGGTAAGCTTCTCTGGCGCCAGGAGAGACAGTCAAACACACACACACACGTTGTCTGTCAGAAAGGCCTCCGTTTATTAACAGCAAAAGATGGGGTTTATATATGTTTGACCAAACAGTGCCATAGACATATGTTACTACAGAGAACATTAACCATTGTAAATGTCCTGGTGAGATCCTGAAGAATCAAAGGAAAGGAAGATAGAGAGGTGTCCGTCCAGAGATAGATCACGAGATATTGGCCCGAGTTAGGGGGATAGGGGGAAGGAGACAGAGGGGGAGACGGTAAGCGAATCTGTAGAGCGGTTTGGACGGTAAGCGACCTGTAGTGGGTCCAGTGTGTCTGGTAGTAAAGAAATGATGAAGTCTCTGACCAGGCGTTCAAAGCACTTCATCACTACTGAGGTGAGGGCTACAGGGCGATAGTCATTAAGAGAGGCAGGATGAAATTTCTTCGGAACAGAAGTGGGGAACATGTGGGGATCACCGACTGAGATAAAGAGATGTTGAATATCTCAGTGAACACAGGTGCTAGCTGGTCTGCGCAGGCTCTGAGGATACGACCTGGGATGCCGTCTGGTCCTGCTGCTTTCCTGGTGTTCACTTTCTTGAAGGCTCTCCTCACGTCATGCTCGGTGATGATGAACGCGCTTCTGGTGCTGGCAGTGTCCTCCTGTCTGCCAGGGTCGCGTCTGCATTCATCATACCGGATGTTGTTGCTTTATAATCCGTAATTGTCCTTAGTCCCTGCCACAGGCTCCTAGAGTCGCTCTGTTGGAGTTGTGACTCTAGTTTCGTCCGTAGCGCTGCTTCGCCTCTTTCACCGCCTTCCGGACGTTATATGATGCAGCCTTGTACGGTTCCATGTCCCCCGACGTAAGTCCCGTGTTGTAGGCAGCGGTGCGAGATCTCAGAACGTCGCGGATGGTTTTATCCACCCATGGCGGATGAACGTTGGGGAAACGTTCTAATAGTCTTTTTCTCCACGGTATCATCCGCTAGTTTCCCAATGAATCCCACAACCGCTTCCGTAAACACGCTGACGTCATCATCGGAGCTGTTTCTGAACATGTCCCAGTCTGCGTCATCGAGTGCATCCTGTAACGCGGCCACCGATTGGTCCGTCCAGCGCCGCCTTGTAGCCGTCCTTGACCGTTGTAATCTAGTGTCCTTACACCCCTGTTGGGGCAGGTGATGTGCTGCTAAAAGTTCGGCGCTGCGCGTTTGAGGTTGGCACTGGTAAAGTCCCCCGCCACAATAAGCGCAGCGTCCCGGTGTTGTGTCTGGTGCTGTGTGAGTGCCTCATGCAGCTTGCATAAGGCATTGTCCGCGTCCGCGCTGATTATGACCGATGTTACATCACAAGGTAGATAAAAAGGACGACACATGATGGACAGTAGTTCCAGGTTGAGTTTGCAGGGCCGTGTAAGAGGAACAACGCTTGCGCTGTTGCACCAGCTGCTGTTCACCATTAAACACACGCCGCCTCCCCTTGACTTCCCAGAGTCCTGTGTCCTGTCCATGCGGTGAACCTAGAAGAACTCGGCCGGCTGAATGGCGTGGTCCGGCACCGTTCGGTTCAGCCATGTCTTAGTGAAGCAGAGGAGATTGCAGTCCCGAATGTCTCTCTGGAATTTAACCCTGGCCCTGAGGTCATCGAGTTTGTTCTCCAATGACTGGACGTTGGCGAGCAGAATGCTAGGCAGATGTGTGCTGTGTGCACGGGCTCTCAGTCTGTTCCTGACGCCATCTCGTTTCCCTCGTGGCCGCCGCTTCGCGCCGCGTCCATTGTTCTCCCTTAGGATCTCACTAGACCAGCTCGGATCCGGAGTTAAAAACTTCGAACTTCGAATTGTGAGTACAATAGACCATGAGAGGTGGTTGAAAGGTGTTACTCTAAATATAAACAAAGAAAATACAGCTTTTTTTTTTTTTGAAAAGTGAAGTTGTTCAGCTGTTTAGTGTCACTATGTCATAAACAGTAAAACAACGTGGACTCATCGCTGTGCTTGTTGTAACTGAAAAAATGCTGCAACTGCTTCAAAGTCTTTCCACTCGCTAAAATCCGACATGACACTACGTTAGGCTACGTCTTGACTCATTTGCATACCGACGGTGATTGGATGTTGACCGAGGGCTCAGGGGAGGTATGTGTGTGTGTATGTGTGTGTCTGTGTGTGCGCGCGTACTTCTTGTACTTTTATGAAAATTCTAAATATAAACAAACAAAATACAGCTTTTTCTCAGAGGTAAACAGAAAAGTTGTTCAGCTGTTTAGTGTCACTATGCAGATGTTACATTTAGTGTAATTACCAAAAATCTTTAATTTAGTTCTCATTTAGTGGCCACTTCCATATTTCCCTCGCTTTTTATGAGCATAAGCAGTGAAACAATTCGCTGGTTTATAATACACTGCGACAAAGTGAACCACGTTCCCGCCGATTGGGCGCATGGTTCGTTGCCTAGCAACACTAAACGAAATAAGGCATAATGGTGGTGTTTGCTTCGGTTATGACATAGCATAGTTTATAATCTGCTGTGGTATTGTTTTAGCAATAATTGTTGGTTGGAGTTTATAATACTTTTTATAAAATAATTTTGCATGAGCTCTGAACCAATTTCCCATGTTCACAAACATTCTTGGAATAAAGCCAGCTTTAGACTGACATCAAACATTACATATTTTACCCACTAATTCCTTTCTTTATCTAATAAAAGGGGTTTGTAAATGCTAATTACACCTTTAAAGTTATGAAGAATAATCAAACATACACACAGGAATAAAACATACTGAGTAAATATATGTATATGCATTTTGCTCTACTGGCACACTTTAAAGATGTTTAAAATAGTGTCCAGATGTCACTTAGTGGTATCCCCCCCCCCCCCCCTCCCAGTAAAACTGTCTGCTTTGTTTCCCAGATCGCCAATTTACACCCTAGGTTTTGGGGTCTACTTCAAAGCATCTGGCCTTGTGAAGTTTCTTACAGCTTTGTCTCACAGATGCTCCCATCTGATCGCGAATCAGAGTAAATTATTGGGATGGCACCATGCATGCTGGGATAGGGTCTCTGGCATGTGATCCACTGACTGCTGTCTCTCTCTTTGGGGGCCTTGTTATTCGCTACATATCCCCCTTTTGCTCGGTGAGGTTCCTGTTGCGAACGTCAGCGGGCACTGAAAGAAGAAGCAGAGAGAGAGAGAGAGAACAGGCACTCACACAAGACACAAACAACAACTCCATAACCAACTGAATCATGGTGCATAACCGAGTTAATTCATGCGGTCGGGTTAAGAACACTTAAAATGACATAGGGGTGCTGTTCTAGGCTTTATCTCGAGTTGGGTTGTTACGCCTGGGGGGACAATGGCTTTTTACCCCAATTTAGGTTTGCTCTTGTTGAAAGGAGTCAAACTAATTTTGCAGCCGGACTTAAAGATCGTTAAATTATTTCCCTGATGAAAGAGAGGGAAAAAGAAAACACAGAGGAAATGAAAAACATAAAGGAGAAGGAAAAAAAGCCACGATGACACAAAGAGGTTAAGGCAACTAAACCAGTGTCACATGTGTGAAGCAACTTCTCTCTACTGGAGGTTGGGCCTAGCAGTGCAGCCAGAGGAGGGTAATTGGGTGTTTGTGTTTAGAAGAATAAATTAAAGACTGTATACCTTTCTAGAAGGACCAAACTATGTTAGTGTGGTAAAAGGTATAAGACCAGTTTTCACCACACTGATCTGTGGCAGTGGTCTGTTCTTTCCCCTTTTCCTATCAGTTTGGAAAACTCTTTCATCATCATTCGAATCAGTACTTGAGCGTCTTGAGGAGGGTTAATCGTCCACACGATCCATCCTAGTGGCAGCTTCACTGTTTAGGTCGGGTACCAGCATAGGAGTCTCGTTTTTTGGAGCAGATGGTAGTCAGTCTTTGTGTAAGCAGGCTGCCAGTTTTAGAAGCTGCACACTTCAGGGCTGGATGTTGTTCGGAGCCAGTAGAGTTTATCTTGGTCAGTGGTGTGGGGTCTTTTTCCTAGATGGAGATCACTCTTTCGTACATAAGTTTGGAAATCTTGGCTGCCTGGCATATGCGGCATGAATGTATCAAGGTTTCTGGTGAGTTTGTCAAGGTCTGCACCGTGCGATGCTCTGTGGCTGGAGCGAGCAGGTTCCTGGTGTTCTGCCGTGAGGTAGAGTTCTTTGGAGGAAGCGGGGGGTTGCGTCCCCCCACCCATCACTTCTTTCACTACATGTCGGTCTAAAAACAGGAGACCTGGTCCTGTTTAACAGGGGTAAGATGCGTGCACGTCGTTACCTTGATGGATCGTGGCACCATTTACAGGCAGGCTTGAGTTCCTCTGTGATGCTGTAGGACTCTTCTTTGCTATGGTCCAGCTGTCTCATGAGGTGGCTGATCTCATTCCTTGCCTTGTCCAGGTGAGTTTTTCAGGGCTTTAATTCTGCCATATTTTCCCTGGAGTCAGACTTGGCTTTTTCTAGTAGCTCTTCTGCATACTGCAGGCTGTTGGAGAGATCAGTGTTGTTTACCTTGCCTTCCCATTCATGTGTAGTAGTTGCCAGGGTTCCTTGCAGCACGGTAATTTTCACTTTGTCCTGCTTTACCTCGTCACCCCCTTTTCTGTCGCTCCTGATCTTCCAGTTCCAGTTGCTTGATGCATTGTTGTGCGCGTCAGCTCCTGCTGGAGATAGGCCGCGTGCCTGTTGCTCAGCTTAAGGGCGACGATGAGTGTGTGACAAAAGGAGCCGGTGATGTCGGGCAGTTCATTGGGACTGTAGCACTGACTTGGGTCTTTGAGTTGTCAACCAGCTGATCTGGCGTCTGGTCCTTTAGTGTTTCGGCAGCCTTAGGTAGGAGGCTGTCGTTTGCAACACTTGGCCATGTCTTCAGATCTTTTCAGCAACTAACAGGTCTGTGGTGCAAGACATGTTTTGATGAAGTTCTAGAACCACGACTGACACAGATGTGAGAGAAAATAACAAAACAGGAAAAACAAGAGAGAAAAAAAACACAGCAAACAGATGTGTAGGTGTGCTGATGCTAAGTGTGGTTCTCTGTGACTGTGGTCCTCTGGTGGGCATGCTATTAACTGGGAGTCTCTGGGGGAAAGAGCTAGTAAACACACAGTTAGAGAACAGGTGCAGAAAAGAAGAACAACACAGAGCGAAGGAGAAGCGAAAAAAAATAGGCTAAAGAAAAAAATAACAATGATGGTAAAACTCTGCATTAGGGTTGACAACCATACACTAATTGAAACGCTTCTAGAATTCTATGGAAAGTTTTAGATGTTGACCTGCTTTAATCTTGGCTTTAATGGTAGGATTCCAGCACGAAAAGGGAAGGTACAGTGAGAGTCGGTCGCCTTTGAACCTAAAAATTCACGCTTCGGCAATATGTAACATTTCTACGGTCCTCTGGTTTTGTGACTTTCACAGGTACAAACCCAGAACAGTAACGGTAATCAAACCAGAAGAGAAAGCTGAAAAAACGAGAAAAAGAAAGTGTCGGGTTTTCTCCTAATGTTAGGACACTTAACGGGGTTGACCAAGTTAGTTAAAACTGGGTAAGAAAAGGCCTGGTGGATAAGGAGAAAACTTGCAAATTTGAATTACAAATTATCGAATTATTGAATTATAGCTAAATATCGAGCATTAATTAGCACTAAAATTGGTAGGAGCTAGGGCGATTTACTATTGCGATACGATAAACAAGTGGTATGACTCAACTTGCTTGTTATCAAGAAAAATGCACCCACATTACTAATAATGCAGAAATTTTAATTTCTCAACTGAGATATAGTGTACAGTGCAATCTAGCAACTATGAACAAATGAACAATGTTTTCTAATTAAAACAAAATTGTACAAATTTAAATAACAGTAACATCTAATTACATTAAAATTACATTAAATTAACTTTAAAATAAAATTAAAAAGTCAAAAATACAGATAAATAAAACAAATACCCATAATTTATTATTTTTTTTTTTTACATTTTGTCCCAAAACAGGGACATTTAAGGAGGATGTAACATATACTTTATTGGTATTCTTATCAAATCACTCACCATTTTTAATCTAATGATGAAGAAGAAATTAAAGAGGTAAAAGTGTCCTTTAAACATATTAATTTTAGAGTCATACACTCTCATACACTGTAGTTCCATTTATTCTTAAATAAATCTGTTAATAGCTGTCCTCTCTAACATACAGTTAAGTAGCTTTAAATATGAAAAGATTAAATTAATTTAACTTACCGATGTAAAGGCCAAATAAAATCTATGCCCGAAGCCCTGGAACCTAGTCCAGTGATTAAGCGCCACCGCTTTGGCGATGTGCGTGCCAGTTGTCTGTTGCGACAGCGACCAAACCATCCTTACAGATGTCCCATGCAGCCAGTGCCTCTCTCAAACTCGCGGCTACAGTATGTCTTCTCTGGTGTGATCGTCAGGGAAATACGATGTTTGCAGGCAACGGCTTTTCAGTTCAAACTCGTTGTGCGCGGTTAGGCTAATATATGTTATAATATATCTCGGTCATCCTGCTTGACCAAAGGTCCGTAGGAGTTAAAAAGAATTTCACTGCAGTTATTTAAAGTTCAACGTCGCTAAGTCACTTACTGAGACTTACAAACACATCTTTAATAATGTGTTGTTTTGTTTTGCTCACACTGGGTTGTGCTTTGTTTGGTCTTTTTACTACTCTTGGCTTTTACCGCTATGCATTTATCATACTTTTCTGTGTTGCTTCAGGTGCTGATATAAATTTGTCGTGTTGCCACCTGATGTAGCGACTTTAGTTTTGCCAATTTTGCGCAGTACCTCTTTCTGCTTAGTGTCCGATATCCTGAAACCAAAATATCTTCAAATAAAAGAGCTTGCATTTTTTCTGGGCACAAGTTCAGCGTCGGTCTCTTCTGTATCCATTTTCTTCCGTCTCCACACTGCGCTGCGGAAAGTCACGTGACCACCAGCACGCGCGCTACACGAGTCTGACTGGTTATTTTTTATTTTTGACATAAGAAATGGCCATGCAGCTCTTAGAATGAATGTCTTGTTACGTCCGCGAACGCATTTGTTTCGCAACATTTGCTGTAATGCAATCGCATAGGCTGACATCGTGATTGCGATATCATTAATCGTGCAGCACAAGTAGGAGCAATTTGTTATTAACTCCATTAATCACCTATAATTGAATTAGGCATCCATCTCAAAAAGGTAGTTAATCCATTAAGTATACAACATTCGCTGTAATGTAATCGCATAGGCTGGATGTATCCAAGATGGCGCCGGTGAGGTCGGCTGCCGTCACGACTGCTCCGACCACCTTTTCTTTGTTTTTGTTCTTTAAGTTAGCTTTTAGCGTTTTAAAACCAGTCAAATTACCACCATGGAGTACATTAGTTATGATAGAGACACTCTTGTTTCTATTGGTATACAATGTACTCACAATTCGACGTTTTTAACTCCGGATCCGAGCTGGCCGAGTGAGATCCTGAGGGAGAACAAAGGACGTGACGCAAAGCAGCGGCCCCGAGGAAAACGAGCCGCCGTCAGGAACAGGCTGAGAGCCTGTGCACACAGCACACCTCTGTCTAGCATCCTGCTCGCCAACGTCCAGTCACTGGAAAACAAGCTCGATGACCTCAGGGCCAGGATAAAGTTCCAGAGAGACATTCGGGACTGCAATCTCCTCTGCTTCACCGAGACATGGCTGAACCCAGCGGTGCCGGACCACGCCATCCAGCTGGCCGAGTTCTTCTCGCTTCACCGCATGGACAGGACACGGGACTCGGGGAAGTCAAGAGGAGGCGGCGTGTGTTTAATGGTGAACAGCAGCTGGTGCAACAGCGCAAGCGTTGTTCCTCTCACACGCTCCTGCACACCAAATCTGGAACTACTGTCCATCATGTGTCGTCCTTTTTATCTACCTTGGGAGTTTACATCGGTCATAATCAGTGCCATTTATATTCCACCACAAGCGGACACGGACACTGCCTTATGCGAGCTGCATGAGGCACCGGGATGCTGCGCTTATTGTGTTGGGGGACTTTAACAGTGCCAATCTCAAACGCGCAGCGCCGAACTTTTATCAGCACATCACCTGCCCCACCAGGGGCGAAAGGACACTGGATCATTGTTATACAACTGTCAAGGACGGCTACAAGGCACAATCTCGTCCACCGTTTGGTAAATCCGACCATGCCACCATCTTCCTCATGCCAAAATACAAACAAAGGCTGAAACAGGAAGTTCCGGTTCAGAGGGAGGTCGCGTGCTGGATGGACCAATCGGTGGCCGCGTTACAGGACGCACTCGATGATGCAGACTGGGACATGTTCAGAAACACCTCCGATGATGACGTCAGCGTGTTTACGGAAGCGGTTGTGGGATTCATCGGGAAACTAGCGGATAATACAGTGGAAAAAAAGACTATTAAAACGTTTCCCAACCAGAAGCCGTGTTTCCCAACCAGAAGCGGAAGGCGGTGAAAGAGACGAAGCAGCGCTACGGGAGGAAACTAGAGTCACAACTCCAACAGAGTGACTCTAGGAGCCTGTGGCAGGGACTAAGGACAATTACGGACTATAAAGCACCAACAACCGGTATGACGAACGCGGACGTGACCCTGGCAGACAAGCTGAACACTTTCTATGCTCGCTTTGAGGCTGCAGCTAAAGACGCTAGCTATGCTAATGCTAGCGGGGCTAATGGCTACAGACAGGAAGTCACTGCCAGCACCGGAAGCGCGTTCATCATCACCGAGCATGACGTGAGGAGAGCCTTCAAGAAAGTAAACACCAGGAAAGCAGCAGGACGGCATCTCAGGCCGTATTCTCAGAGCCTGCGCAGACCAGCTAGCACCTGTGTTCACTGAGATATTTAGCATCTCTTTATCTCAGTCGGTGATCCCCACATGCTTCAAAGAGTCCATTATTGTTCCTGTCCCAAAGAAACCACATCCTGCTTTTCTCAATGACTATCGCCCTGTAGCCCTTACCTCAGTAGTGATGAAGTGCTTTGAACGCCTGGTCAGAGACTTCATCATTTCTTCACTACCAGACACACTGGACCCACTACATTTGCATACCGTCCAAACCATTCCACGGACGATGCAATCTCACATCTCCTCCATACATCTCTCACTCACCTGGACACTCGGAGGGGGAATTATGTGAAAATGCTCTTCATCGACTACAGCTCTGCATTTAATACCATAATTCCCCCCACACTCACCACCAAGCTGGAGCACCTGGGACTCAGCTCATCCATGTGTCAGTGGATCTGTAATTTTCTGACTGGCAGACCACAGGCAGTAAGGATGGGCGGACATGTCTCAGCCTCCATCACTCTCAGTACTGGAGCCCCCCAGGGTTGTGTTCTGAGCCCCTTGCTGTACTCTCTGTACACCTATGACTGCGTGGCCACTACCAACTCCACCACCGTCATCAAGTTTGCTGACGACACTGTCGTGGTTGGACTGATCACCAACAACAATGAGACGGCCTACCTGGAGGAGGTTGGAAATCTGGAGAACTGGTGCCAGAGAAACAATCTCCTCCTGAATGTCAGCAAGACAAAGGAGCTGATAGTGGACTTCAGTACAAAGCAGGTGAGGAACTACCAGACCCCCATCATCAACAGGAGCCCAGGGGAGAGAGTGGACAGCTTCAGATACCTCGGTGTTTACATCACGCAGTACCTGGCATGGTCCTGTCACATCAACACCGTGGTAAAAAAGGCCCGGCAGCGTCTGTACCACCTCAGACGCTTGAGAGACTTTAGACTGCCCTCCAAGGTGCTCAGGAATTTCTACTCCTGCACCATAGAGAGCATCCTGACGGAAAACATCACGACCTGGTTCGGGAACAGCACCATGCAGGACAGACAAACTCTACAGAGGGTGGTGCAATCAGCTGAGCGCATCATCCGCACCGAGCTCCCTGACCTGCACTCAATCTACACCAAGCGGTGCTGGACCAAGGCCAGGGAAGGTCGTGAAGGACCTCAGCCACCCCAACAATGGACTGTTCACTCTGTTACGGTCTGGGAAGCGATTCCGCTCCCTGAGGGTCAACACAGAGAGACTGAGGAGGAGCTTCTTCCCGCAGGCTATAAGGTCTCTCAACCACACCACTATGCAGAATTAACACAATATTTTCACAACTTTCACAATCAATCAATCAATCAATCTTTATACATCCATGGACACTATGGACAACTCCACGCACATCTACACTACATGTTTACGTTTACATTCTGGACCATTGCACAAAGACACTTTAATAACCTTTGCACAAAGTCACTTTTTCTATGCATATTTGCACCCCATTATATTTCTATTTGTACAGTACATTTCCATTTTCAGTTTCTATTTTTAGTTCTATTTTTCCTAGTTAAATTTTTTTTTTTTTTTTTCTATGGTATTTCTTTTATTCATATTTATTACTTACTTTAAGCTTTAATTCTCTTTTTAAGGTCACTGGCGGTCGTGTAAGCATTTCACTACATTTCGTACTTTGTTTGACTGTGTATGTGACAAATAAAATTTGATTTTGAATTTGAATATACGAGGGGTCAAAAGAGAAAACGGGAAAACACCCACTAGTGTGAGTTAAAGTTGAATGTACAGAGGTTAGGTCACTTTAACAACTTTTGAACAGTACATTCATAACTGAAAGATGCTATGTGCTAACTGCTAGACTTCGATGCTACTAGCATAGATGCTACATGCACACAGGCTACAATGTTAACCCTCTAGGTTTGCTAACTAACGTAGCTCATGCTAGACAGAAAAACAACTGCATAATTTACAGGCCCTTCCACTTGGCTGATAGTTTTTGCTGTAAAGCCATCTTCAGCCTTGGATTGGGGATGTGCCCGTACCCAAACCACATCTCCCCCCAGAAATTGGTTTGCTTACGATGTTGATCATAACAATTATTTTCTTTGGCTTGGGCCCGTCCCACATTATCCCTAACGAAACTTAGGAGTTTTTTTGCTCCTATTAAGTAAGCAGGATGATTAGGATCTGCTGGTCACTGGAGTGTCTGGCGGACTGAACATTTTGTCGCTACCGTCGGAGTGCAACTGGTACAGCCAGTTCATCCTAGCACCAGGTTGTGGACCCAGGGCTAATCACCCGAAATCGGCCACGATCATATCAACATACAAAGTTCGAACACTTAGGAATCCTGGCAAACTACACCAGCTAATCCAAGGTTGTATCGAACAAGGAATCGAAATCATCACCATACAAGAACATTGGTGGCAAACAAATCAACAAGTCGACATCCATCTTGAAATACTCGATGAGAGAAACATCTGGTGCTTCGACTTTTGTTCTGCAACTCCAGAAGGTCAGGGCGGAGTTGGAATCTTAATGAACAGTAGACTGTCAAAGAGTCTCATATCAACAGAGAAAATCTCAGAACGAATAATGGTGGTGCATTTTTCAGGCAACCCAGTTACAACATTGATTATAGCCTACGCACCAACCGAGAACAAAAGTGACTCTGAGAAAGACAAGCTCTACGAAGATCTTCAAAAGTGTACCAAAGACATCCCCATTCACAACGTCCTCATCATTCTAGGGGATTTCAATGCTCGTATTGGCAAAGACAACCACTTGACCAACCCCAAAACGATTGGGCCTCACGTCTTCAACGTAGAAAGCAACAAGAACGGTAAGAGGCTAGTCGACTTTTGTAAAATGGCCAACATAAGACCAGTGCAAGCAAGATTTCCGCAGCTGCAGTCAAGAATTTGGACCTGGCAACTTCCAAGCAACAGGGACAAAGATGACAAAAATAGGGGTCAGCTTGATCACATCCTTATCAACGGAAAGTGGATCATGTCGGTAGAAAATACAAGAGCCTACAATACGGTCGAGTGTGGGTCAGACCACAGAATTGTCAAGCCCGAATCAAGATCAAGTTACGAGTAGAGCGACAAAACAAATGTACCAGAACGAAATTCGACTGGGCGAAGCTCAAAGCGAGTGAACAACTTCAGGCTCAGTTCAACGTAGCCGTGAGGAATCGCTTCGATGCTCTTCAAGAAGAATGCAGAGACAGTGGCTTGCAAGCAAAATACGACAGCTTCGAGAGGTCAGTTGAAGAAACAGCTAACAAGCTGCTCGGCAAGCTCAAGAAACCAAAAACAAGGCACTGGGTTTCCAAGTCAACAATAGACCTTCTCGCGCAGAGAATTCAAGCTAAGAAAACCTTTAAAAGCAGTTATGACCCGAGAGACAAACAAGTCTGGCAAGAGCTCAACAAACAGCGTGAATCATCCTATGTAAATTACCAAGTGGAACATCTAGAAGGCAAGCTATAACAGCTCAAATCAGCAGCAGCCTCTGGTCGACTAAGAACTACATGGGAGATCGTCACTGAACTTGGCGGTAAGAACATGTCTAAACAACAGCATAAGATGAAAAGAGCAAATGGAAGTCGAATAAACAACAAAAAACACTTGTGCAAAGAATGGAAAAACCACTTCTGCAAATTGCTCAACAATATCTCCAGCTCAATAGCAACTGGTACAACACCACCAGCGTTAGAAGACCTGGACATAAATGTAGGCCCTATCACATATCAGGAGACATATGATGCTGTTCAAGAGCTGAAAAACGGCAAAGCACCAGGCTGCGACTACTCATTAACACCTGAAGTGCTTAAATACGGTGGACCGGCAATAATTGAAATCCTTCATTAAATCTGCAATGATGTATACAATCAAGAAACCACGCCAAGACAACTAACAACCAATATCATAGTTCCTCTTGTCAAGAAAGGTGATCTCACTCTAATAACAAACTACAGAGGAATCAGTCTCACGTCCATGGCAACGAAAGTGTACAACAAAATCCTCTTTAATAGAATACAAGAGCCTGTAGACAAGATTTTAGGACCCAATCAGGCCGGCTTTCGACGAGGGAGACGTTGCACTGATCAAATACACATCACATCATACGCAGACTCATTGAAAGTGCCGATGACAAAAATCTGCCACTCTAATCACCTTCGTAGATTTTAAGAAGGCATTCGACTTAATTGATAGAGGGAAAAGGTTCGAGATCCTGGGTCATTATGGAATCCCAGATAAGTTGGTCAGGGCAATCAAGACCATATACAGCAACTTCAAAAGCGCAGTCTTAGTCAAAGGATGACTAACGGAGGAATTCGAAATAACAACTGAAGTCCTTCAAGGCGACACTCTAGCACCTTTTCTTTTCATCATCGTCATCGATTATGTCCTTAAGAACGCAGAACTCAATCATGCGACAACTCACGGCATCAACGAAGGAGAAAACGGCTTTGTCACCCAACCGAGGCAATGTCGACGACGACCAGCAACAGCGATGTTTGACCTTGATTTTGCCGATGACCTTGCACTTTTAGAACGCAACCTAGAAAGAGCTCAATCTCAACTTAACAAAATTGTCAAACAAGCCAAGCAGGTTGGACTCATAGTGAACGTAAAAAAAAACGAAGCATTTACCAACCAAGATAAAAGCAGGAACTTGGAGCACCGACATCAGTGTAAGTAAAGCCCTAGCATGGGCAGCCTCCTGGAAAATGAAGGACATATTTCGCTCAAACACCCTTCCAATTCATCTCAAAACAAACATTTTCGAAGCAGCTTGTCTATCTATACTTCTGTATAGCTGCGAAAGCTGGATATTAACAGAAAAGCTCAAGCAATGCCTCAACAGTTTTGCCACCACCTGCTACAGAGTAATGCTCAACATCAAACGCTTGGACGGAGTCTCAAACGCAGAAATCTACCAGAAGATCGGAATAGACCCTCTGGACCTCCAGATACAATGAAAGCAGCTCAGATATATCAGTCATTGTCTGCGCAAACAGGAGCACGAGCTGATTAACAAGTACGTTCTCTATTAACCGATTGAAAGACACGGGCGTAGAAAGCGTGGTAGGCCAAAACCTCTCTACCCGCAGTACATAGGCAAGTTGATCAACAATGAGAACAACAGCAAGAGACAGAATGGAATGGTGTAAGCTTGTTGACGCCTGCAAACCCATAATATTTGCAGACGACTGATGACGGTCACTGAAATGTCTATTCCATAGGTTCCTTAAGTTTTCTACCTAGTGCCACTTCATCTGGGGTAAAACAAATGTTCTCATGATAGGCAAAATTGATGGCATATCTGAATTGAGGGATCTATTTGTCCCAGAGTCTGTGATGGGCTCCTACATAGGAGCCAATCATCATAATTACCCACTTAGAGCAGTAATCTTTCTTTTGCTTTCTGTTTACCTTCTGTTTACTACTCTTTTTGCTTACTACTCTTGGAGAATGGGCCCATGATGTCAACTCCTAACATATAACAAGATTCAACTATGGGTGTAGATTGTAAATGGCTGGATAGCTTATAAAGCAATGGTTTATTTTGTTGACATACTTGACACTCTTTGCAATATTTCCAGACTTCATCTTATGGTGGCCCAGTATACAGTTTTTAAGAGACAAAGGAAGGTCCTGAGTTTACAAAAATGTCCACTGAGTGTGTTGTCATGAACATACTGAAGGAAGGTTTGATGGTGTACAGACAGTATGAAAAGTTGCAGTATCTGACAGTGTTGTCTATCTGGGATATTTATAAAGAGAAAACCATTTTCAATTACATGGTGTATTCTAGTTGGATTAGGCAGTTTCGGCAATGGCAATTTGTGTCAGATCAATTGGCATATTGTCAGAGATGGTTATTTGTGCAAGAACCAAGGAATTAAGTGAACTATAAGGACATGGTGTCCAGGAAAGTATGTTTGGTACTATGTTGCATTGGCCCTTTCTGTACTTGACAGTAAAAATAAATCCTTAAAGCCAAATAGTCCACCTGATTAGATATGAAGATAGTTTGGGGTGCTGAAAAGCCCATGTTAGTGCAGCATGGTCAGTCACGAACAGTCAGGGCCCAAAAAAGATGCTTTAAAATCCATCTTATATTAAAATTCATTTATCGGCAGTGGCTACACGCACACGAACTTGGAGGAAAAAATAATAATCTGTGCCGCTCTTACTGCTAAAGCTGAGCGCGAGCGGAGAGGAGTTAGAGTACAGTTCACCTCTTCCAAATGAAGCAGACAGAGAGGGGGGATAAATTATGTCAGTGACACCTGACTTTCTTACAAATAACGCACATTTCAGTCAAAATATTATAAACACAGACCAATAATTTGCACTTTTTTCATTTATTTAATTGGGTGAAATGGCTAATAAAAATAGGTAATAAAAAACGATTATGATGTGAAGGTAAATTGGTTTAGTCTTGTTTAGCTGATTGCCATGTCTTTAGCCTTAGTCCTGTCTCGTGTCTCTAGTCTCTCCGAGTCTCTCGTCTTGTCCCCGTTTTCAGCTCCATGCTAAGCTTGAGTCTGTGTTTCGTCATTAAGCATGTGTCTCAACATAGTGCTTATATTTAGTGTAATGGGTATTCGAGCCTGTTTTGTTCTTAAGCCTGTATCTCAACATAGTGCTTCTATGTTGGGTAACGGGTATTAGAGCCTGGATTTCGTCCCTAAGCATGTGTCTCAACATACAGTAGTGCTTATATTTAGTGTAACCGGTATTAGAGCCTGTGTTTCGTCCTTAAGCATGTGTTACAATATAGTGCTTATATTCAGTGTAACTGGTATTACAGCCTGTGTTTCGTCCTTAAGCCTGTGTCTCAACATGGCGCTTATATTTTGTGTATTAGAGTCTGTGTCTTGTCAGTTAAGCATGTATTTTAGCATAATGCTTATGTCTTGTCCTCTAGCCTGGGTATTGGTCAGTTATGGGTTGTATAATTTAAGTGTTCATTTCTTTGTTTGTTTTGTTTTCTGTTTTGGTTATATCCTGAATAAAGTCAAACTCTTTTGATCAAAAACACCCCTCTATGCCTGTCCTTTTCTGCCCATGGCATTAACAACAGCCAAGACCACCCATTCATGACGCGCTGCTACTCGATAGATAAACGCTGGCTTTTCCAACACGCCAGCGCGCTCCGGTGTGAGACGATTTATTTAAGTCATAATTAGAGAATATATAGAGAGATAAATAACATAGAGAAAGCAAAATGCGACTGTCCATACAGTAAATAAAAAGAAAAGTATAAAATTTAACTATTAAATCTGATTTAATTGCTATTAATCTATCTATTTAAACCTATCTATTTTAGGCATAGACATCTTGTTAATTCATCTAAACCCCCCCACAGTATTTGCCAACAGCGCACACAGTTTGATAAATTCACACCTATCGTGAATGAAAGGTGAGAAGAGATTCCGCAGAATGTTCTGACACAGTGCTTGCTCTGAAGGACTATACTCGACAAGAATATAGAGAAAAAGAATCATATTTATAATAAGATAATTAATTAAATAATAAAATATCAATTAAGAACTTTATCTAAAAGCCAGACCGACCAAATTTCTTATTCACTGCTGAAGTAGTTAAATATTCGTATACTGTAGATACGTCGGTTACATTTTAAAAATACAATTGCAAGTAAATTAAAAACTGCATGTAATGTTGTAAAATATAAATAAAACAGTATTAGACACAAATATATGATATGGTGGTATATAAAATGAAAAAGCTCAATAAGTGCTCAAATGTAAAGCAAACACAATTATTAATTTATTGTGTATATTTAACTTCATTCAGCCGTTTAAGTTATATGAAAAATAACGTTCCTACCAGCCTACTATTATTTTCTGTTCAAATTTAAAGATACCCGCGTGTGTGTGCAAAAAGACAAATACAATAAATACAAAAGTGAATAATCTTTAATAAAGTTGCCTAATACAATATCTATTCTCTAAATACAACGCGACAGCGCGCTCCAAGGTGACACCCAGACCCCCCAGTAACTGTAACCCATCTAATCACCTTTCATTCATGATAGGTGTGAAGTTATCAAACCGGTTTCGCTGATGGGGCAATTTGCAGAAACGGGGGGCGGTTAAAAAGATTTAACAAGACCGAGCAGACGTCTCTGCCTAAAATGTATTTCACCAGCAAAACATAAAAATATTCTATATTTAACAAAACTGTATTGAAACAAAATTGTGTATTCTCCTTATTTAACATCGCTTCCGGAACATTGTTGTCCAAACACTGTATGTACAGTATATGGAAAACAGTGAAACCTAAGCACAAACAGAAAGGACGAATAAAGGAATGTACAAAACATTAACACATTTACCGTGCTCAAATGAATAAAGAGTTACTGCATTATGTTTCAAGACATCCTTAATTTACTTTTTTTTTTAACTAATTATATTGTTAGGGGGTGCGGTGTGGAGATCTGCACCACGAGATTTTATGATTATAAGATGCCTGACGCAGGGCTTTAGAGGGGGTCAGTGAAATAGGAGTTGTTGTGAGAGCTTATGACAGACACGGAAAGACATTTCCTTTTGTCAATAGCGTGGGCTTATTAATTCATAAACGTAAAAGGAAACCAAAGAAAACTGAAAACACAAAATAAACAGAGCTCTGCCGTCTAACCGAGAACGGACGGGATTCTGGAAACTAAAACAAAAAAACAAAAAACTAAAGATGCTCTCAGAGCTTATGCCCTTACTGAGGATTCATAGTAGGAAGAGAGAGAGTAGAGTTTGTGCTTTGTGCACTTTAACCCAAGAGTGCGCGCTAAACTGCTGCGTGTCGCTCTCCCTCACTTTCTAGCTGATGTCTTAGACAGACAGAGGCTTGGACAGAGGCCTGTGTCTTCTTCAGCGCGCTTTGTCTTTGGCCCTGACAACTTTTACCGGTGGGACTGAATGATCACACGGAGTGTCGCGGTATCACAACCCGGCATACTTTAACAACATACACTTATCAAGAATTGCATTTTATATGAATGTCACATATGAGACGCACGCACAAACACATACTTATATAATACAGTATATTCACATACAAACACATACTGTATACACATAAAAACAAAAAGTGAATTGCACTCAAAGTAATTAAGAAGTCTGATTTGTTTGGTACCATTAAATATTTAATTTCTATTTAAACGTTTGATCGGTCTTGTTAAATTGTTTTAAACGCCTCAATTCTGCCAATTCCCCCATCTGCCAAACCGGTTTGATAACTTCACACCTACATTAAAGGTGAGAAGATAGATAACAGTAACTGAGCGCGCTGTCGCGTTGTATATACTGTACAACACACGTTTATCAGCCTTTTGATAAAAACGCTGCCTTTTGTAAAGTGAAAGTACGAGCCACGTCAGTCATAAATTCACATATGACTGAATAATTTCAGTCATAAATCCACAATCACATTGCAGCTATAATTTCCAGCCCTGGTCAAATAATGGATGAAATAATTATTCAATGCTGGACACAAACAACAAAAAAAAAAATGCTTATTATTAATCTAAAAAGCCCGAAGCACTTTGTGAATATTTACTTAATATGAACAAATTACTTATATATATATATATATATATATATATATATATATATATATATATATATATTTTTATATTGTTCATTCATGATGGCGATACATTTTTAATAAGATATTGTAGTATTTTACCACCAGAAAGAATGTTGGAAAGATGAATGAGCTTAATTGCTGCCCAATGCAATAGCTGTATAGCATGAGCAACCCATTCACACAAGACTTAGACCCAATTCAGCCTAAGCATGAACCAGAGCACATTCAACAGGTCACACACGCTCCACACACAAACATGGCTGAAGCCACTAACCCAAACACCCTTCCCCAACAGGGTGAACACATTGACAACCCACGCAATGCATGATGGTCGTCAGCCGCCGCCCCGTCCACGCCACAATATGTTGGCATATTCACGAATCAGGACATTCGCATAGTTAACACTATCAGATAGCCTACTGTCAGGAAATTAAATTTATTTCAAGACCATTTAAACCGAGGAAGGTTAATTTAACTAAATAAGAATAAAATAAAATATAAAATTAAAATAACATATCTGTACAGTACAAAATATGAAATATAAGAGAAATATATGAAAAATATAGAAAATAAGAAACAGCTGTACTGTACAATATATGTACCAAATATACAATATAAGAAACACAAATAAAAATGTCCACATGTCCACCCATCCTTACTGCTTGTGGTCTGCCAGTTAGAAGATTAGAGATCCACTGGCACAGAGATGAGTTAAGTCAAAGGTGCTCCAGCTTGGTGGTGAGTGTGGAGGAAATTATGGTGTTGAATGCTGAGCTGTAGTCGATGAAGAGCATTTTAACACAATTCCTCCTTCTAGTGTCCAAGTGAGTAAGTGTTGTGTTGAGGAGATAAGAGATGGCACTATCTGTTGAACAGTTTGAACGGTATGCAAACTATAGTGGGTCCAATGTGTCTGGTAGAGATGAAATGATGAAGTCCTTGACCAGCTGCTCAAAGCACTTAACCACTACTGAGGTGAGGGCTACAGGGCGATAGTCACTGAGAGAAGCAGTATGAGGTTTCTTCAGAACAGGAACAATGATGGACTCTTTGAAGCGTGTGGGGATCACCGACCGAGATAAAGAGATGTTGAATATCTCAGTGAACACAGGTGCTAGCTGGTCTGCGCAGGCTCTGAGAATACGACCTAAGATGCCGTCTGGTCCTGCTGCTTTCCTGGTGTTCACTCTCTTAATGGCTCACGTCGTGTTCGGAGATGATAAACGTGCTTCTGGTGCTGGCAGTGTCTTTCAGTCTGCAGCTGTTAGCACCACTAGCATAATCATCGCTAAGTTGCTTAGCTGCAGCCTTAAAGTGAGCATAGAAAGTGTTCAGCTCGTCTGCCAGAGACATGTCCGCGTTCGTCATACCAGATGTTGGTGTTTTATAGTCCGTTATTGTCCTTAGTCCCTGCCACAGGCTCCTAGAGTCACTTTGTTGGAGCTGTGAATCTAGTTTCCTCCCGTAATGCTGCTTTGCCTCTTTCCTTTGGTATAGATTTGGTATCTGTAATCGGTTCGAGTCTATTTGCACGGGCCGCACCATGAAGCACGGATATGTGGTGAGGTGCCACGGGGAAAAGGGTTAATTTATTTAGGTAAAATAGGGAAGGAAAGGGTAGGACAGAAAAGAAAAGAAAGGGGAAGGGATGAAGTGTACGTGCAGATCCGGGGGCTGTGCCATGCTGGTATGCGGGCACACAGCTGCCGAAAGGTGGCGGAGGCAGCGCACCTGCACGGAGTGATGGCGACGCGGGAGCGCAAGGATCAAAGGGCGGAATTCCAGTGTCCTGTTTAAAGTCACTGGAGCGCGTCACATTTAGTTTTTATTTTAGTTAATAAATCTACTACAAATTTAAAGAACACAAAATATAAGATGATACAAGACCCTACATGTGTAGCTTTTCTAATTACACATAAAATCTCTTTTTAAATTTGTGCAAATTTTATCTTCTGGATTCTAGATTCTAAAATTGACTTTATTACTGTTTTACTGGAATAGAAGAAATGAAGATTTTCCTTATCATAACATAAATTGTATTGGTTGTAATTACTCTATACACAATAATTTTCTTTGGTATTTTTATAAAATATTGAAAGTTACTATTTTATTTAAAAAAAAAATATTTTAATTCCATTTGTATTTCCCATCTTTAAAATAGAATAAAAATCACGGGTTGTGTATAAAGTGATTAAAAACAATACAATTTACGCTATGATGAGGAAACTTTCTATCTCTTCCATTCCAGCGATAAAAAAACGGTAACACTATCAATTTTAGAATCCGCAGAAGCTGAGTTGTCCAAACACAACCTCTTGTGGGCGCGCTTTTCTCTGAATACGCTGTGTTCACGGGGGTGGGGCGAAGAAACACGCATCTCATTTTATACATTTTACCCCCTTTTATTTGGGGTGAAGTGACTGATGTGCCTAACTTTTTTTAGCGGAGCCTATGTTTCACTGGATAATCCACGACTTTTCATGAGTATGTAAGACCTTTTGACACCTCACACACACACACACACACACAGCAGATCAAATCATCATTAGCATGTCCCTCCCCCAAACAGCGCAGCATTTACTTACATCTAAACTGAGTCATTTACATAAATCACTGATCAATAGCTCATGATACATACATTTAAACAATTTATTCATACAGATGTACCTGTATTACATGGAAAGTTACAGCCTTGTTACTGATTGATTTAAAGAGCCATATACTGTAAGAACTGTGGCAGCGGGCACACCTAAAAATAAATGCAGGATTATTTGTTATAGTCTAAATAAAAATGCTTTTATAAATGTGGGCTATTGTTATCTACTTCAAATATTTGTTAATTTAGTTTAAATTAGGTTTGGGCTCGGGGCGTTGAGCGTCGTGATCCTGCTCCTTAATTTACGTAGTTCAATCAGCGCTCAACCGCACGCATAAAGTTTTCCAGAGCGCACCGGCAGAAGTAATAATTATGAATGCTTTGGGAAAAACAGCAATAAAACTTACTCTGACCATTTTAAATAATTAATTGATAAATTAGTGATTTCTTTAGTTTCGGCTGTGCTGATGGTAATCATGTCATCTCGTCGTTTCTGCAGCAGTGGACGCGCCTACAATTAACTTATCGTATGAATTACATAATCTAATAATTAGTTTTTTTATTATTTTATATAAAAGCAGATATTTCGCTTTCTATAAGTATATATTTTTCACGTCACTGAGGCGAGTATACACAGAGTTTCAGTTTATTTTCTGATGTGTTCAGAAAATAAAACGTCACCAAAAACAATACGGAATAGCGCACCCTGTTTACTTTCTTTATTTAACAAAATCATAAAGTTTTTTTGTCATTATGAGTGCACTTAAATAAAGTAGAGTTTTATAAAGGCTATGTAGCTTATATAGTTTTACTATATAGTTTTTGCACATTAATCTCAAGGATTCAAGGATTTAAGGACCTTTATTGTCATACTAGCACACTTCCATGTTCTGGTACGAAATTAGGACCCAGGTCTCGTTTAAGCCACAGAGATAGCATAGTAATATAAATATGAGGGTGTAAATATGTATATACATGAATATAAATAAGAGCAGTCAGAGATATATTATGCAGGAAATTAGACATAAACTATACATAGTGTATTGCACATTTTCAGAGGCTGTATTGCACACATTGTATATTCGACTTATAGGGTTATATATATGTATTGCACCATAGAGTTATATATTACACTAAAAGTTTGATTGTGTTTAATGAGAGAGGACTTACAGAGCACGGCTAGAGTTCAGCAGTCTAATTGCTTCAGGGTAAAAGCTGTTTTTAAGCCTGGTGGTCTTGCACTGAAGGCTCCTCAGCCTTCTGCCCGAGGGAAGAGGTTGAAATAGAGCATGTACAGGGTGGGTGGAGTCCTTAATAATGCGGAGGGCTCTTCCTCTGCATCTTGCAGTGTAGAGTTCAGTGATAGAGGGGAGCCTGCTCCTCACTGTCCTCTGGGCAGCTTTAACTACTCTCTGCAGGGCTTTCCTCTCAGCTACGGTGCTATTGCCATGCCACACAGTGATGTAGGAGCTGATGATGCTTTCAACCGCTCCTGGATAGAAACTCTTCAGAACCAGGCTTCTAAGCCCAGCTCATTTTAGCTTCCTGAAGAAGTAGAGGCGCTGGTGGGCCTTTTTAATCAGGCCCGAGGTGTTGACGCTCCAGTTTAAGTCCTTGGCTATATGGACGCCTAGATACTTAAAGCTGGAGACCACTTCCACAGCTGCTCTATCAATGTGTAGGGGGAGAGGAGTTCGCTTGTCCTTTCTGAAGTCCACCACCATCTCTTTGGTCTTTTTTACATTGATGCAGAGGTTATTTCCCCTACACCACTGTACCAGTTGTTCTACCTCCTCTCTGTAATAGGATTCATCGTTGTCAGTGATGTGTCCCACTACTGCTGTGTCATCTGCGAATTTGACTATGTGACAGCTGGAGTGTCTCGCTATGCAGTCATACGTCAACAGAGTGAACAGGAGGGGGCTCAGCACACAACCTTGAGGCGAGCCTGTGCTGATGGTGATGGTGGAGGAGATGGTGTCATGGATCCTGACAGTTTGAGATCCGTTGGTCAGGAAGTCTAGGACCCAGTTCCCTACTGAAGGGCTTAAGCCAAGAGAGGAAAGCTTTAGAATTAATGTCTGTGGAGAGATGGTGTTGAAGGCAGAGGAAAAGTCCAGGAAAAGCAGGCGGACGTAGGAATTTTTATTCTCCAGGTGTGTAAGGGCTGTGTGGATTACTGATGAGATGGCGTCATCTGCAGAGCCATTTGTCTTGTATGCATACTGATGGGGGTCTACAGTGGCATCGATGGAGGCTTTGATGTGAGTCATGACCAGCCTCTCAAAGCACTTCATAACTACCGGGGTTAGAGCTATGGGGCGGTAATCATTCAGACAAGTCACTGTTGAACACTTTGGGACTGGAACAATGGTGGCAGTCTTCAGGCAGGTAGGAACAGTCGCAGTTGACAAAGAGGTGTTAAATATGCCAGTTAACACTTCTGACAGCTGGTGAGCACAGTCCTTAAGTACCCTTCCTGGTATGTTATCAGGGCCTGCAGCTTTGCGGCGGTTAATTCTTTTTAGAATCCTCTCCACGTCGGCTGTTGGTACTTTAAGGGGCGTGTCATCAGGAAGTGATGGGAGCTTGGTACAGGGAGGAGGGTTGTCATGTTCCTCGAAGCGGGCATAGAATGAGTTTGGTATATCAGGCAGGGAGGGGTCCCTAGGGCATTGTGCATCTTTGGTGTTGTAGTCTGTGATGCATTTAATGCCCTTCCACATACTTCGCGGATCGTTGGACGTAAGGTGACCCAGGATTTTTTGGGCGTATGTGGATTTAGCCCTCCCAATGCCTGCCGCCAGTTGTTTCCAACTTTAGCGCTGCTGCATCACCTGCCCTAAATGCAGCATCCCTAGCTTTCAGCAGAGCCTTTACTTCAGCATTCAGCCAGGGCTTCTGATTAGGAAAACAGGTAATTGTCTTGGTGGTGGTTACATCATCAGCACATTTAGATATAAAGCCAAGGACGGAAGAAATGTATTCATCTAGATCCAGCTTATCCCCGTAAGTGGCTGCTTCTTTAAAGATCTGCCAGTCAGTGCACTGAAAGCAGTCCTGGAGAACAATGTCTGCATCACTGGGCCATACAGTGATCGTTTTCTTTGTGTGTATTGTCCTCCCCAGCAGGGGGCGATAGGCTGGCGCCAGCAGTACGGCTATGTGATCGGAAGCACCAAGATGGGGGCGGGGGAGAGCTCTGTATGCACCGCGGATGTTTTTATACACACAGTCCAGAATATTTTCTCCCCGTGTTGGAATTTCCACATGCTGGTGGAATTTGGGAAGAGTGTCAGTTTCACGTGATTGAATTCCCTGCAACCAAGTAAAATGCCTCCGGGTGTTTAGTCTGCAGCGAGCTGATGGTATCATGAAGCTCCTGCAATGCTACGCTAGCATTAGCACCCGGCGGGATGTAAACAATGGTGACATACACAACATTAAACTCCCGCGGCAGATAGAATGGCCGACACTTTGTTGTCATGAAATCTATCGACTCAGAGCAGTGACTTTTAACTAAATTACTGCTTGTACACCAACCTTCATTCACATACATACAGAGTCCACCTCTCTTTTTTTCCCCGACTGGTAATCGCGGTCTGCACGGAAAAGCCGAAAGCCATCAATTTGAAAGACTGAGTCCGGGATGTTTTGGTTTAGCCAGGATTCCGTTAGGCAAAGAACAGCGCAATTCCTCATCTCAGAGTGAGCATAAATCCTTAAACGTAGCAGGTCCATTTTATTATCCAGGGAGCGGACGTTGGCTAAAAAGAGAGTAGGAATCGGAGGTCGGCTAGCCTTTAACTATACAGACGCTCCCACCCGCTTTCCTCTCTTCTGTCTGCGAGCACAGCGTTTCCTATTGCCCGCTGTCCCCCGTGATCTGCTACGCCACTTCGATGTTCTCAGGAGGCGCTGTCTTCCGAGTTCAGATTTTAGTCCTGCTGGAATAGAAATAAACGAACTGTCTCTGATGTACAACAGTTCAGTTACGCTATACTTTCCTCGCATTTTCAGCGTTGAAAAAGCGATGTCTCTTGTATCTGGTGTGCTATCAAGAGGCTTTGTTCTGGGAGCCCGAGAAGCCGCTGCATCAGCGTGCGCCGCCATCTACTACTGTCTGACAGTGTTTTAATTTTATGGTCGTTCAGTTTTATTTATTTCAGTTAATAAATACTGCAAATTTAAAGAACACAAAATATAAGATCACGCAATACTCTTCACATGTAGCTTTTCTAATTACACATAAAATCTAAAGGCTCAGTGTGTTAATGTTTACGTTGCTTAAATTTCGATCCTAAAAATATTTTAATAAATTTTAATTATAAATTTGTACTGTAATGTTACTATTGTGATTATGAATTCTTTGAAATACAATGTTTCACTTGATTTTATCTGCAACTACGTGCAGCTCTAGACGAGCTGCGGCTCATTAAGCCTGGAGAGAACGACCTGATGCCTGAGGCGTCTATAGTCTATAGTTATATAGCGCCATTCAGCGGTAAAAGCCAGCAAACACAAAAACCCAAATGCAGTCGCTGTGGGCCGCGATGGTAAAAGTAACATACCTGTAAGAGCCAGTTATGTGTAATTCATTTGTGATGTCATTAGATTCCTACGTTTAGGTCAGATTGCAGTTATCGAAGTTGGAAGCAACACAGTTTTTTTGAACGAGTTATATAGAGTCTATTGTACCTTTGTATTTTCGTTTTGCATTTCTTTAGTAAACTCTTTTGAAAGAAGATTCGGTCTAATTCGCGTTTTTGCAAATACTTGTTGTTAAACTAGCTGCAAAGGTGGTACGAAAGGTACGCCACTACAATAGTCAAAAAAACACGCTAAAATATTCTACGGAATCTCGCTGGATTGCCTGGTAACACAGCTCGACAAACAAGGGAATTCGCGAAAGGGAGTAAAAGTGAAACTGGCAATTCACTGTAGCATTGTGAGGAAAAGGCGTATATGGATGCATGAAGAATTCCCGCGTTCGGGAAGAAAACGAAAGTAAAAAGCTTTAACCGCATGGTCAGGAATGTCAGCACCCTGAATCTCTACACCTGTTAGAACGCACGTGAGTAGCAGGAGTGGATTCGGTCAATGTGGAATTGTGGGATTATAGAAAGGTTGTTTGCATTTGGTTCTTTAAGAAGGCAACCATGAAGAAAGTGGTATGAACTTTGTGCACGCAATGTAAACATTAACTCCGCGATAAGTGCGATGGCTGATGAAGAAAATATA
This sequence comes from Clarias gariepinus, assembly GCF_024256425.1. Classification (NCBI taxonomy): domain Eukaryota; kingdom Metazoa; phylum Chordata; class Actinopteri; order Siluriformes; family Clariidae; genus Clarias; species Clarias gariepinus. Next base: position 11,465,228 of record NC_071125.1, read on the forward strand.
TGTGGCGAGGGTGGAGTGGAGCAGGCAAGATCACGTAAGCTAACTGAAAAGGGCGTAGAGGACAGATTGCAAAGGCTCATAGCAAAAAGGAAGCAAACTTTGTGAGCTCTAACAGGCCAAATGAAGGAAATAGAGGCAATGAAGACGGATACTCAAAATGTACAAGAAGTGAAGGATATGTTGGAAAGTGATTTTAAGCAGTCTTTAAATGAGTTCATTAGGCTTAACAAAGAAGTTGGCACTTTGTGGACTGAAGAGGAAAAAAATGTTTGACCATGTTGATTGGTTTGAGCCAAACCACGCTACTTAAAGACTTCAGGAGAACAACAAAAAGGTAGGTTGCAGACGTGCAAGAATCCATGTTGAAGGAAACCGAGCCGCCAGAAAAACATAATGAGATAAGTGAACAACAAGAGACTGTTTTACCAAGTGACAGTATTTCCCAGATAGGGGTCAACAGTGCTGCCAAGGCTCACTCATGTGGATCTCAGGTGTCGCTAAATGCCGCTCTGCTGGAATGTGCAGCAGCGTTGAAGAAAAGACGAGAGCTTGAATTTGACGTGGCAGACATTTGAGATGGAGACTGCACTAGCTGAAAGCCAAGCTAAATTAAAGGTGCTTAAAGAATATAAGAGGTCTGAAGATGGCTTGAGTAATTGTGCATCATTGCGTAAATTATTAAGTGAGAATGTGAAGAATGAAAGAGTTAGCATTACACTACTAACACAAGATAATGTGAATGTTCATGTACCAGCATGAGTGCAGCACTCACGAATACCACAGCAGCCACAACCAGTCTCTCATCAAAGTTTTAGAACTCATACTAATGGAAGTGATGACATTTTGACAATCACGCAAAAACAGAATGTAATTACTGAGCTACTAGTAAAGCAACAACAGCTTTCTCAGTTCAAAGGTGATGCGCTCCAGTACAAATCCTTCATGAGGGCATTTAAGCATGCAATTGGGCAGAAGACAGACAGTGATCAAGATAAATTATACTTCTTGGAACAGTTTACCGACTTTTGAGCCTCAAGAACTTGTTCGTAGCTGTGCTCACATGACACCTTGCAAAGGATATCATGAGGCAAGGAAGTTACTTCATAAGCATTATGGGGATGAACTTGTGATTGCGAATGCATACGTTGATAAAGCGCTTAAAAGACTACAAGTGAGGGCAGACGATGGGAAAGCATTAAATGCTTACGCAATGTTTTTGATTGGATGTCATAACTCTATGAAGGACATTGAATTTTTAGAAGAGATGGATAATCCTACTGTACTAACCTGAGGACAGTGATATCCAAACTGCCTTACAAAATGAAAGAAAGATGGCGTGTTGAAGCTTTCGAGCTCAAAGAGCGAAGAGGTAGAAGAGCAAGGTTTGCAGATTTGGCGAGCTTCATAGATCGCCAGGCCAAGATAGCTATAGATCCTCTTTTGGTAATATCTCAGACAGCCGCCCAAACATGGCTGGAAAGATGAATCTAAGGGAAAGGCAGCCGGCAAGGAAAGAGGTTCGTAGAAGCAGTTTTGCAATCAGAGTTGCTACTGAAAGTAAAGAGGCTTAAGAAATACCTAACAAGCCTTCTAGCATAATTAAAACAGTGAATGCCTTTGCCAAACCATGTGTGTACTGCCAGCAGTCTCACACTCTTGCTTCGTGCAGTAAAATCAAATGCCAGCCACATAAAAAACGAGTGATATTTCTGAAATTAAAAGGCTTATGTTTTGGATGCTTGGTTCCTGGCCACCTCAGCAGATTCTGCAAACGAATGTTAGAGTGCAAAGAATGTGCATTAAAGCACCCTGACATTCTGCACAAAGTGAAGAAGGAAAGTTCTGTCTCATCAGGAAATAAAGATGGTGCTCAAAGTAAAGAAGCATCATGTACAGAAATTCCCATCACACAAGAGTCATGTGGTCTTACGGGAGCCGGAGAAGCTGAATGCGTGCTATTAATAGTACCACTAAAAGTCAAATCAAAGAATAGTAATAGGTATTTAGAAACGTATGCTTTTCTGGACCCGGGAAGCACAGCAACATTCTGCACAGAAGACCTGCAAAGATGATTGAATGTTAAAGGGAAACCCACAAGAATACTTCTTAGCACCATGGGCCAAGATGAAGCAGGAGAACAAAAGTTAATGAACAGTTTTGTGATATCAGATCTAGAAGTGTGCGGGCTTGAAGGCACTATGTTCATTAAGTTACCCAAGGTGTTCACTCATAGCAGCATACCTGTTTATGCTGGGAATAAACCCAAACAATCAGATATTCAAAGGTGGCCTTACCTTCAAGAAGTGAGCTTACCAGAAATGGAAGCTGATATGGGTCTGCTTATCAGAGTTAACTGTTCAAGAGTCATAAAGCCCTGGTGCATCATTAATAGTCAGGATGCGCCAGGGCTCCATGTCCTTATGCAGTGAAGACGGCTATTGGCTGGGTGGTGAACGGCCCTGTAAGGAAGGATCTAAGTGACTCAGAAAATGAACCATCCTATTTCTCTGTAAACAGAATCTCTTTGATGGAGATTGAAAAGCTTCTGGTTCAACAGTACAATACTGATTTTCCAGAGCGCAAATATGACGACAAAGAGGAGATGTCTCTGGAAGACAAGCTATTTTTGAGGTCTGTGGAGAAGACAACAATTTTTGAGAATGGGTATTATAGCATAGGATTGCCACTCAAGAATGAGAACATTTAAATGCCTAATAATCGTTGTGTGGCAGAACAGTGTTTAGCTTGTCTGCTTAGAAAGTTTAAAAGGAATGCTGAATTCTTTAATGACTATACAAGTTTTATGGAAACCATCATTAGTAAGGGCTACTCTGTCCAGGTTCCTGCAGACCAGCTGAACAGAGATGACAACCGGGTGTTCTATATACCTTACCATGGTGTCTATCACCCGAAATAACCAAGAAAGTTGCAGGTGGTATTTGACTGCACTGCCTCCAGGATAAGTGCCTGAATAGTGAGCTGCTTCAGGGGCCTGACCTGACCAATATGTTAGTTGGTGTCCTTTTGAGATTTCGGGAGGAGCCTGTAGCAGTAATGGCAGACATCAAGTCGATGTTTTACCAAGTGAAAGTGCCAGAACATGATGCAGACTTACTCCGTTTTCTTTGGTGGCCCAAAGGTAGATTGGATGAGCCAGTGAAGGAGTTCCGGATGACAGTGCACCTCTTCGGAGCTACTTCTTCTCAAAGTGTAGCCTTATATGCACTGAGAAGAATGGCAGAGGATCACAAGGATGTTGCATCTCCAGATGCTACTCAGACAGTACTACGAAATTTTTATGTAGATGACTGCTTGAGAAGTGTAGCTACAGAATATATGGCAGTGACTTTTATGGCGTTATATTCCTGCCACAATTCTGAGCGTGTGGTTTGACATTTTGAGAGCAGACAAAGCACTCTATGCACGTGCAATGTCTCCACTGCGCGCTCAACAGCTCGATTCTGCGCGTGCAGTCTTCCCTGCTCGCTCAACATGTTCTCCACGCACGCGCAACTTCTCGATTCTGTGCGCACTCGACTCTGCCTGCACGCGCGTGCAACGTTTATTTTCTGTGCGTGCTCGACTCTGCCTGTACGCTTGCTCAACATTGTCCAGTGTTACAAAACTGCCACAAAACCAGCCAATCACAGACATCCACACACACTACTTCTGATTGGTTGTTTCTCCTCCAATCAAGTGGCACTACTATCAACCGCTTAACGGAAGCTTTGTAAATAAAGATTTATAAGTAAAGCGACCGAGTTGTCCGATTTGAATTTTAGTCGATGTAGTCTAACAATAAGCTATATGGATAATTAGATAAGTAAATAAAAACACACAATAGACAAACGAAACTGGTATATACTAATACTTCATTAAATAAAAAATAAATACTATAATATTAGTTTATAATATTTATAAATAAAAACAACTTTAACTACATTGCTTATCCTATATAATTTTTCATTTGTATATAATTATATGTAATTTTAATTTCTTATCATTTTCTTTTGATTTTGTAAAGCTGCTTTAAGACAATGACCATTTTAAAAGCGCTATACAAATGATAGTATGCGTTATGCGGTCGATATTGGCAGCGGATAGAGAAGGAACAGCCAATCAGAAGTAGTGTGTGGAAGTCTGTAATTGGCTGGTTTTGTGGCAGTTTTGTAACACTGGTCAAAGTTGAGTGAGCGTACAAGTAGAGTCGAGCACAGAAAATAAACGTTGCACGCGAATCGAGTTGTTGAGCGCGCAGTGGAGACATTGCACGCGCATAGAGTGCATTGTCTGCTCTCAAAATGTCAAACCACGCACTCAGAATTGTGGCAGGAATATAACGCCATAACTTTAGTCAATGATCTTCGAGCTTTGTGCAGCAGTGGAGGGTTCACCTTAACAAAATGGACAAGCAATAGCAGAAAGGTGTTACTGTCGATCCCTGAAGAGCACAGAGCCAGTGAAGTGAAAGACATGGATTTACGACACGACACTTTGCCAGTAGAGAGGACACTCGATGTGCAGTGGGACATGGAAAAGGATACTTTCACCTACAATATGAAGCTACAGGACAAGCCAGTGACCAAAAGGGAGATTTTATCGATTGTCAATTCCATTTACGACCCTCTCGGCTTTTTTGCCCCAGTCATCTTGCATGCTAAACTTCTATTGAAAGATCTTTGCAAAGAGCAGCGTGGTTGGGATGAGAACATTGGTGGAAAGCATGCAGAGGATTGGGAAAGATGGATAAAAGATGTTACTCACCTTTCCAACTTCCACGTGAGTAGATGCTTTAAACCCACCAAGTTTGGATGCACTATTGCAGCGCAGTTACATAATTTTTCAGATGCATCGGAGTATGCATACGGCATTGTGTCTTATCTACTGTTAGAAAAAGAAAAGGGTGAGAAACACTGCGCTTTCCTTATGGGGACGTCAAGAGTGGCTCCACTCAAAAGAGTCACAATCCCTCCACTCAAATTGACCGCAGCGGTGGTCGCTGTAAAAGTTGACAAAATGTTGCAACACGAGATTCAAGTTACATTGCAACAATCTGTCTTTTGGACAGACAGCACTACGGTGCTCAAATACATTGACAGTGAAACTGCTCATTTCAAAACATTTGTTGCTAACAGAGTTTCCTTGATCCGAGAGGCAACCAAGCCGTCGCAATGGAAATATGTCAGAACAAACGACATATTTTGCATTATTTTGCGTTTTGCATTTCTTCAGTAAACTCTTTTGGAAGAAGATTCGGTCTAATTCGCGTTTTCCAAAGAAATGAATGACAACAAATCCTATCCTATGGGTTTTATATCTCTAAGCCGAAAGGAGAATATGTTGTTCATGGTACAGACTTTTGATGAAGATGAAGAAAATGATCACCAGGTTGACAAAGGAGTTGATGGCCGCCAGATGAAAAATTACAATAGTGCAATATGGTGATATCCACTTCCACTCCAACCACTTCCTGTTCCTCGACGGCCCTGGACGCACATCGCCCTGGACTTCATCACGGGCCTGCCGGTTTCCGAAGGGAAAAACACTATCCTCACCATTGTTGACCGGTTCTCCAGAGCTGTGCACCTGGTGGCCCTCACCGGACTCCCGCCAAAACCACCGCTGAACTAATACTGGAACACGTAGTCCGCCTGCATGGGTTCCCCAAAGACATCGTCTCGGACAGGGGCCCAGTTCACCGCCCGGTTCTGGAAGGCCTTCTGCCGTCTGATCAATTTCACCAGTAGTCTGTCATCCGGATACCATCCTCAGACTAATGGTCAGACGGAACGGACCAACCAACAACTGGAGCGCTACCTAAGGTGTTTTGTGGCCGACCGCCAGCGCTCCTGGGCCCGCTCCCTCACATGAGCAGAACTTTCCCACAACCTGCACGTCTCATCAGCCACCAACCTAAGCCCATTTGAGGTATGCTATGGTTTCCAACCTCCGATGTTTGCCCATCAAGAACTGGAGGTCGACGTACCATCGGCTCAACAGTTGGTCTGTAGGTGTCGACGGCTCTGGAACCAAGCCAACCTCGCTATCCAGAAAGCCAATCAGCAATACACCACTCAACACCGCCATTGACACCCTCCGGGACGTTTGTACAGAGTAGGTGACAAGGTATGGTTATCCACAAAGAATCTCCACCTTCACACAGAATCTAAGAGGAACGATCTTGGATTCTGGCCCGGTTTATCCTCGACCACGAACTCATTCGAGACTACCGTCGTCTGGTATCCTCCACCCCAGGACCGTCAGGAGCCAGTCCTGGACAGGGGGGTACTGTCATGCACACTCAAGCCGCGACCGGCACTAGGACCCAGAAGTAATGTGGTCGCGAACCAGGAAGTATAAAAGGAGTAAACAAACCACAGTACAACGCTCAGTCATTGAGTTGCCCGATGTTGCCTCGTTTACGGTCATCTAATTGTGAGTACTCACCTTTTTGGCTTCGCTTTCTTGCTGAGTGTGTATTTATAGGACGCGGGTTAGATTGTGTCTTTCCCTTGCTCCCCAATTGTGAGAGTCCTTAGACTAACTGCGTGATTATCCTGCCTATTCGTGTCACTCCGTGTTTGGGTTTACCAGTCACGCTACACAGGGCTAACCGCTAAAGCTACGTCTTCTGGTCACCTCAGGTTAGTTCTTGACAGGTTGGTTGTGAACCTTAGCTCGGGCGCAGATGTCACAGGCTGCCACGAACCTGGAGACGTCCCTTCCTAGCGTGGGCCACCAGAATCGCTGTTGGGTAACGACACGAGTCCGGGCAGCCCCTGGGTGGCAAGACAGACGGGAACCATGGGCCCATTCCAACACCTGAAAACGTAGACGGACGGGGACAAAGAGGTGATTCGGGGGAACATTGCTTGGGCCGGGCTCCTGGGTCAGGGCCTGCTGGACCTTGGTCTCAATGTCAAATCTCAAGGCTGCGATGAGACAGGAGGGAGCTAAAATGGTGTCGCATGGAATGGGGTCCTTAGAATAGGGAAACTGGCGTGATAGGGCATCTGGCTTAACGTTCTTTGAGCCTGGTCGATAGGAAAGAACAAAGTTAAAAAGTGAAAAAAATAAGGACCATAGAGCTTGACATGCGTTGAGTCTCTTGGCGGAACGAAGGTACTCAAGATTCCTATGGTCTGTCCATACCAAAAATGGGAGCTCAGTTCCCTCTAGCCAATGTCTCCATTCCTTCAGAGCCAGCTTGATGGCCAAGAGTTCTCTGTCTCCCACGTCGTAATTCCTCTCAGCTGGGGATAGGCGACGAGAGTAGTATGCGCAAGGGTGCATTTTATTATCCTGGGAGGACCTCTGGGAAAGAATGCCACCAACCCCGGTGTTGGAGGCGTCGACCCCCACCACGAACTGGCGAGAAGGGTCAGGGATAATGAGGATGGGAGCAGAGGTAAATCTCATCTTAAGCTCGGCGAAAGCCTTCTCCGCCTCCGTGTTCCAATCGAAACGGGTCTTTGTGGAGGTCAGGGAGGTGAGTGGGGCGACGACAGAGCTGTAACCCCGGATGAAGCGGGGGTAAAAGTTGGCAAAGCCCAGGAACCGTTGTAGGTCTTGTCGTGAGGTCGGAGTGGGCCAATTGGAGACTGTCTGGACCTTGGCTGGTTCCATCTCGATCCTGGAAGGGGAAATGACAAAGCCCAAGAAGGTGGTGAAGGATGTGTGGAACTCGCACTTCTCTGTTTTGACGTAGAGGTGGTTCTCCAAGAGTCTTTGTAGAACTTGACGGACATGACGTCGATGTTCCTCCAGGTCGTGGGAGAAAATTAAAATGTCGTCTAAGTAGACAAACACGAAGACATTAAGGAAGTCGCGCAGGACGTCGTTAACGAGGGATTGGAAGACGGCGGGGGCGTTGGTCAGGCCGAATGGAACGACCAAATACTCGTAATGTCCTGTGGGTGTGTTAAAGGCCGTCTTCCATTCGTCCCCCTTCCTGATACGGACCAGGTGATAAGCGTTCCGTAGATCAAGTTTGGTGAAGATGCCAGCCCCCTGGAGAAGTTCAAAGGCGGTGGTCATGAGAGGAAGTGGGGAACGGTTCTTAACGGTGATCTCGTTGAGACCCCTATAATCGATACAGGGGCGTAGGGACCCATCTTTTTTTTTCACAAAGAAAAATCCTGCCCCCGCTGGAGAGGAGGACGGGCGGATGATTCCAGCGGCGAGGGCTTCAGTGATGTATGTGTTCATGACTCCTCTCTCTTGGTGGGTTAGGGAGTATAAGCGAGGTGATGATCCTGGGAAAAGGTCGATGGGGCAGTCATACGGTCGATGTGGTGGAAGCGACATGGCCCGGGTCTTGCTGAAGACCTGCTTGAGATCATGATAATCAGAGGGGACTTTGGAGATATCCGGAGTCTCCTCAGGTTTGGCTGGGGTGGGGAGTGCGTGATGCACGGAACGAAGGCATGAAGTGGCACAGGATGGGCTCCAACCCGTAATGACCAGCCTGGTCCAGTCTATCTGGGGGCCATGAAGAGTTAACCAGGGGAGGCCCAGGACCAGGGCGGCATGAGATTTTCTTATGACGAAGAGACAGATCTCCTCAGAATGATTTCCTGATGACCTCAGAGTGAGCGGGAGCGTTCTCTCCGTGATGGAAGGAAGGGAGCTCCCATCTAGGGCCTGGACTGCCAGAGAAGTGCTTAGGGGTGTGCAGGAAATCCTGAGAGCCTTGACAGCAGCGGCGCTGATCAGGTTCCGGTCGGAGCCGGAGTCCACGAGAGCCTGAATGGAGTGAGCTTGGCCGTTCACGATTAGCGTTAAGAAAAGCAGGGGGCAATGTTCTGGGAGTCTGTCGGAAGGAGCACCCTCTAGGGCTCCCAGTCTGACTAGAGGGCATTTCCTTTTACCGGGCAGTTTTTAAGAACGTGATCGGAACTACCACAGTAGAAACAGGCTCCTTCCAGGCGGCGGCGGCGTCTCTTCTGTTCGGAGATGCGGGTTCTGCCCAGCTGCATGGGCTCCTCCTGGTCTCTCTGAGATGGGGAGAGGATGGGCGAGGTGCTCTGGGAGGAGGTGATCTCCTAGCAGGGGGAGACCTCCGGGTAGGGCGTCTGGAACGAAGACGTGAGTCAATCCTCCCCGCAAGATCCATGAGTTCATGAAGGTCTGAGGGAAGTTCACGGGCGACTAGTTCGTCCTTGAGTGCCTCTGACAACCCTTCCAGGAAAACGTCCGCTAGGGCTCTGTTGTTCCATCCACTCGAGGCGGCTAGTGTCCTAAACTCAATGGCGTAGTCATACACAAAGCGTGATCCTTGGCGAAGGCGCAGTAGTCGGGTCCCGGCCTGCCGACGTAAGAGCGGTCAAAGACCCTCTCATCTCTCCTGAAAAACTCTCAAAGCTCTCACAGCATGGATCGCGAGCGTCCCAGAGGGGCGTACTCCACTCCCGGGCTCTTCCGGTGAGTAGCTCTGGTCAAACACTGTAGGGGCGTGATTGAGTCAGCAGGTGCGCGCGCTCGGGGCCATGAAATCCGTATGCGCGGAGTGAATGCAGAGGGGTGGCGGTGTGCCGTATTAGGGAGAGCGTGAGCTTGGGTCTGAGCCGTGAAATCCGTCAGCGTAGCGTCAATGCCGAGAAGTAAGTACAAGCCGTAGTCGAGAGAGCGCGAGCGTGGGTTTGAGCCGTGAAATCCGTCAGCGAAGCGTCAATGCCGAGACATAAGACTAAGCCGTAGTCAAGAAACGAAAGCGAAAGTTCGCAGCCGTTAAATCCAAGAGCAGTAACAAAATCAGAATCGTGAGACGAAAGGCGAAATCGAGAAAACAGGCGAGGTTGGCAACGTGAAACTACATGAACAAAAACGCGAGAAAACTGCCGCGAAACAACACACAATAACCCAGCGGCGAGGCAGCGCGCTGCGCTTCCTTATAAGCTGGGTGAAATCAGCGCCAGATGGGAAACCGGTGTGCCGGCGGGGCGGTCCAGGAGGAGCGATGACAACGTGGGAAAGCATGACCACGTGATGAGAGCCTGACAGCGTGGAAAAGGAAATGTCAAATGAATGACGCGGTCTTTGATCAGCGCGGAGCGCTTAGAGCGTGACACACATGGGGCAGCCGAAAGCGTGAAATGCTCTATGTGCCTTATATGACAGGATTGAGTGAGAAGATTTAGATGTGTGAGGGAACAAAATGGCAATAATAATTTACAAAACCCAAGAACAAACATGTTCTAGTTGCGGGTAAGATCACTATGTCTCCACATACTTCTCTTGCAATTCTAGCAGCACACATCCGATCTCATATCTATGGTACTGTGTACAGATGATAATGGGGCACCATGTAGAACAAAGAGGAGAACCCGGTACTATTAGTGAACCTGGTCAGTAATGAGGGCAGTTTTCTCTTTAGCCTTTGGTGTATGGGCTACCTGCCAGTAGCTTGGTCAAAAGGTGCTGTACACCTCTCTGGAGATGTTGAAGGCATGAAAGTTTGGCTGCCGTCAACTGCAGACCTTGTGACAATTCCAGGAGCGCCTGCTGTTGAATGCTGGTTTCAAGGTGATGACCCAGATATTCCTCTAGGGATCTTTGTGGGCCCTGTTCCAGTTTGCCAGTGTAGCCTGTTGACATGGTGAAAAAAAACATGGAAACCAATGTACACAAAAAACAAAGTATTCTTACAGTGCATCCGAAAAGTTTTCACAGCATCATATTTTCCACATTTTGTTATGTCAAAGCCTTATTCGAAAATTAATAAAATTCATTGTTTTTCCCAAAATTTAACACACATGATGACAACATAAAAAGTTTACTTAAGATTTTTGCAAATTTATAAAAATAAAAAAATGAGAAAGCACATGTACATACACTACCGTTCAAAAGTTTGGGGTTACAGTACTTGCAGATTTTTTTGTTTTTGTTTAGTGATTTATTTTCTACATTCTACAAAAATACTGGTGATTTTAAAACTATAAAATAACACATATGGAATTAGGTAATTACATAACAACAAAAACAACAGTTAGTTGTTATTTTAAGACACATAGATCAGCCTTTCTGTAATAGTTCTTGCAACAGTACGGTCAAGTGCATTTGCAAAATCCATCAAACACCATGATGAAACTGGCTCTCATGAAGGCCATCCCAGGAGGGCGAGACCATAATCTACCTCTGCCGTAGACGAGAAGTTCATTTAGAGTTATCAGCCAGAAAAATTATTAATTAACAGCACCTCAGATTAGAGGCGTTATGAAGTCTTTATAGAGCATAAGTAGCAGACACATCTCAATATCAACTGTTCAAAGGGGATTAATGCATTTTTTGGACGCCTTCAGCATTCCTTTACAATGTAGAAAGAAATAAAAATCAGGAACGATCATAAAGTTGACCCCAAACTTTTGAATGGTAGTGTATGTACTTACAGCCTTTGCAAAAGTGAGCTTAGGTGCATCATGCTTTCTCTGATCATCCTTGAGATGTTTCTGCACCTTAATTGGAGTCCGCCTGTGGTAAACTCAGTTGATTGGACATGATTTGGAAAGGCTGTCTATATAAAAGGTCCCACAGTTGACATTTCATGTTCATGAAGTCAAAGGAATTGTCTGTAGACCTCTGAATAGAAACTTCCAGAAGGACAACCATCTCTGCAGCAATCCACCAATCAGGTCTATATGGTAGGGTGGCCAGACGGAAGCCACTTCTTAGTAAAAGGCTCATGGCAGCCCACCTGAAGTTTGCCAAAAGGCACCTGAAGGACTCTCAGACCATGAGAAACAAAATTCTCAGGTCTGATGAGACTCTCTGTTCACTCTACCATATAGGGCTGATTGGTACACTCGCTACGATCAGATAATTTTTATTGTTTTTACAACAACAAAGAAAATTATTAATAGATGGGAACTGATTTTCAACACTGACTGTGTTTGTGTGTGTATGCAGGAATGTTTTTTATTAGTTAAGCCACAAATTAACATAATAATTATTGCAATTAAATAGCGTGCATGCTCAGGTATTGTCATCAATGTTATGTTTAGGCAGGAGGCAAGATTTCTAATTGGTTGTACAATATCTAATTTTTATGCTCTGGCTCTAAGGTCACTGGTGTACAGACTAGGGCTCCAGGGTTATTTTTTTATCCCATTTTAATGCAATAAAGTCTTTAACAGTGCACCATGGGAGTAAAAGGACACTACGCCGTATGCTCATACTGCCTGTACACTGAATTGGACTTTTTGATTAAATAAAAAAATATATCACCATCTAGTGATTTGTCTAAACACCACTCTTGTCTAAAGCAAAACATTTCAAGTTTTTTGTCAGAACTGACAAAACATAAAGTTATTATGTTTGGTAATTCAGGAGGGTATTCTGGGAGTTTTTTCTTTATTTCTTGTTTATAGTTTTATTTTTATATTTATGAACAGGTTTAAATTTACAATTCAATTACAGAGATTTAAAAGTCTTTTTTAAATTTATCATCAGCATATTTAAAAAATATGAATAAAAACAAGATTGTATAATTATTTCAGTGAAATCAATTAAATTGTATATCCAAGTACACTACCAGTAAAAGTTTGGATATACTTCAACAGAAGATAAGGTGTAAGTGGTTTAACAGTGTAGCGTACTATTTAGCTGAGTGATCTTTGTGGGGAAAAGAGCTGGACCTGGACCTGCTGGTTCTGTTACAAATGTTCCTGTACTTTTTTCTGAATGGTAAGTGATACTTTGGCTGCTGTAATTTCCATATTTTAACTTATATGAGATTTTGTCCTCGTATTAGACAGTTGGCAGTTAGATTTGTGTTTTTTCCTAAAGTACAGATTTAGAATTGTAAAATTAAAACCTAATCATGTTGCTTTTACTAAGTATGTTGGCTTTACCTTTCACATTTAAGTCACTCTTTTTAAACCTTCTCTTTTGTTTTTATTTTTATATTTCTTTGATGATTTATCAAAAATATGATCTATAAAATTATTATATTATTATATTATAAATTATTCTTTTTTTTTTGTAAGCGACATTCTTGTCCACAGCTAAACTGCAAATACTATTAGTGGACTCTATACTAATTGTTTTACCTTTATCCTTGTTATGAGTGTGGTGTGGACTTTAACACATGATAGTTTATCTTTTGTGGAGTTGTAGTGATACAAACAGTAGTGCCACAGACTAATCAGCATATTCTTTGGGTAAAGTTCATCAATGTCAGGTAATGAGGCCAGTCACTATTAATTATTGCCCCTGGTTGCACCTGTTGGTGGCAAGATGTTCCTAATGCAATTTAACAGACAGAAGAATCTATGAAAATGAAAACACAAATCCATTTTTGTAACATATTACATATTTTAACTGGATCCTGATCATTCACCACTCTTAGCACAGGGCTGTGTGCTCAGTTCCCTGCTGTTCTACAGCTCCAACCACATTGTTAAGTTAGTGATATCAAAACTATGGTCGGCAGGAATGAAAAGTCAGCATACAGAGAGGAGGTACAGAGGCTAATGAACTGGTGTAAAGACAACAACCTGTCTCTGAATATCGATAAAACAAAAGAAATGGATGTTGACTTTAGGAGGACATGAAGAGGCTACTCTCCACCGAACATCAACGGCTCCTTTATGGAGGTCGTCAACAGCACCAAATTGATGGATGGAGGAGAATTTCACCTGATCCCACAATACCAGCTCTTTGCACAAGCCCAGCAGCAACTTTTCTTCCTGGGAAGGCTGAGGAAGACTCAGCTTCCACCAACAATTCTTACAATTTTTTTTTAAAAAAAGGGACTGTTATAAGCATCCTGAGCGGCTGCATATCTGTCTGGTTTGGGGATAGTGCCATCTCGAATTGCAAGACCCAGCAGCGGATAGTGAGGACAGCCGAAAGGGGCACTGGGTCTTTCTTCCATCTATCAAAAACTTATACACCACACGCTGCATCCACAAAGCCACCAGCATTGTGGCTGATCGGACACACCAATCACACTCACTTTTCACCCTCCTGCCATCTGGAAAAAGGTACCAAACGTTTACATCCAGACTGTGCAACAGCTTCTTCCCACTTGCCATCCATCTTCTTAACAAAAAGGAATTGGACTGATACACATACACTCACAAACACACACACTCTCAGATAAATATTCATCTTAATAGAACAGGACTGGACTGATAAGCACATACTGTATGTGCACAGTGATCTACAACAATCTTGCAATTTCACACACCAACATAAAATAGTTTTTTGCACAATATTTGTATTATAAGCTGCTTTTTGCTCAAGCACCATTTCCTGTCTCTGCTGCTCCAAGAAGTGTTCATATTTTTTTTTATCTATCATGTCATTTATTTGCACTACCTCAACTCACTATCACAGTACTGTACATGTAGCACCGTTTCTGTTTCATTTCATTGTGTCCTAAACTGTATACTGTATGGTTAAATTGACAATAAAAGCCTACTTGACCTAAAATAGTTATTTTCATTTATTGTAATCCTGTTAAGACCTCTTCTATTCTTCTGTTATTCTCTTTAATTTAGCATGAACGCTATTGAATAGCTCTTTGGGATTAGAAGGATCTCATAAGTATAAAATCTAAGCCTTGTCTTTGAATAAAAAAAAATAATAAAAAAACATTTTTAGTTACTATTGATAAAAATTTGTCAAATTTGTATGCCGTGGTAAACTAGAAATCTTATTAGGCACAAATAAGCATAAATAAGGTTTTAACTATACATTTTATGATGTTTTGTACTTATATCTTGGACTCCACAGCAGATCGGGCTGACTGAAATTTACTTGACCTCGTGTTTTTATTAATTAGTGTAGTTTACTCTTGCTACCACTAGATGGCATTACAAAATATCTACTGATGATAAACCGCACACCGCCCCAAAAAAAAAAAAAAAAGTCACACTAACATTTTATTGGACTTCCTTTTGCTTTGAATAGGGCTGTGGCATCATTTTAATAACCTTATGCAATTTCACCACATTTATTTTCGTCCAGAGTTGCATTCATTTCTCTCCAAGATCTTGTATTGATGATCTGAGAGATGGACTTCTGCATATCTCCATCCCAAAGATTTTCAGTGGGGCTATAGTAGTGGTGGCATGTGGAAATACTTACTTTTACTATTAATCATACACTCAAAAAAAGAACTTGTTGAATGAACGTAATTAAATTATGGAAAGAATTTCCACCTGATTTAATGGCTTTCTTTCAACATTAAGCAATTTTGTTGGCCCAACTTAATGTTCTTAGGTTCAGTCAAATTAATTTTATTAGGTTCATTTAACTTATTTACTACAGCTGCGTCCAACATAATTTAGTACTGTTAACATAAATGAGTAGCGTTGGTACAACACATTTTTCAGTTGTAAATTAAGTTGATCCAACTCAAGTAAATTTAAATTTTAAGCCCTGGTCAACAGAATTCTGTGAAGGAAGGAAGCATAAGACAAACGGTATAAAACTGATTTTTATTTTACACCAGCAGCAACTTACAAATTAAGTTTCAATTTGAAAAGATGTACAAAACATAAAACACCACAAATAAGTATTAATCATAGAAAAAAAATTAACACCAACAGAAAGTTTTGTACTTTATAACTGTAGTTATGACTTTTAAATATGACCGTTAGAGACGGTTGGTCAGGAAACTCCTGAAGTCAGATGCAAACAGGACACTTTCACTCACAAACCCTGTGAAAAACTACAGAGATAGATTCAATTAAAATTTATGATACTTAATTTATCAAATGAACAATATTTATACTTTGTTCCTCTCGCTTCACAACTTATGAGAACAGACCGAAACCAGAACCGAACCGCAGATTAAGCACGCGCATATAACCGTCGGTATTTTAAGTGTGATAAAAAATACAAGAAATAGCTTAAACCAAAATAACGTGACTAAACATCGCTAAACAGAAGGTGACATTTATGTTCAGTATTTCGTTTCTATTTAGAAAGATGGGAATTAATTCCTGCTTACCTTTTCCACACGCCCGCCAAACGTTTGTCTTCTCAACACACTGTGTTCTCTTCTCGCGATATTTCCGGTTTTGCTATTTCCGGTTTTCATAGTGACAAGATCTCTTTGGTTTATCTCAACATGATTAAATCTAATACATGTTAAGTTGTTGAATTTCATGTAAATACATGAGTGTACATGAGTGTAGTATGATCTCTCATACGCTTATTTGGGATGTCTGATCACATTTCTTCCTCAAAGATTATGGTTCATCACTATCCTTCCAGATTTGAATGTATTTTATTGTATTGGAACTTTAGCCAGGTTTTTGTAGTTTCATCAATCACCTTTGTTTTCTTTAAGTGGCTTCCTTCCATTTATAAAAGACTAAAGAAAGGCTGACTAGTTCGGCATAACCACAATCTATTGGTTACTGATTGGTGCTCACACCAATTCACAACTACAAACTATTAGTATATACCAACAATAAAAATATTGTTTACCTACTATACATTATAGGTTTACATGGTAGAAGGTATAGAGGCATAAGCTGGATGTGCTTAATGAATTTATATACAAGAGAACAAACTTTAATTGTAAATGTTTGACAATGTGCAATTAAATCTGAAAATAAATTATTTTAAAATCTAAGAAACAGTTTTATATTTGGCAAAATACACCAGAAATCAGAATCTTTTTTTTTTACTTTGTTTTAAATGTTTAGTCTCGATACTCTATACCAGAACATCCTGCTTAGACACACCACCTATTCATTTACTGAAATTATGACACCATATTTTATTTAAATGGCATTGTCATGCATCACATAATTGTAATAAACTAATCCAAGAGTTAAAATGTGAATCATTGTTTGGTAAGTTTATTTACAAAATTTAAAACACAATAATTAAAACCTTACAGTGCAACCAGTAAAAAACAAAATTCTTGTTTTTCTGTAAAAGATTACAGGGACAACATAGAAGAAAACCACATGGCAAGAAACGCCTAAGATATAGAATAATAATTAGCGTTGCTTTTACAAATGGCGGTTACAATTTATTTTACAATAGATATAAAAGCAGAATCCAAGTAAGCTTACATTTTTTTCAATAAAAATTTTATGTTTTTACATTATTAGAATGTAAACAAAGTAGACAAAGTGTTAATTGCTGGAGATTTTAATATTTAGTTAAAAGAGAACAGCATTTATGTCCATACTGGACTCGGTAGGAGTAAATCAGTGTGTAGTAGGACCCACTCATAGAGCAGGTCACACTTTAGATTTAATAATATTATTCGGAATAAGTATAAGGAATTTATTCACAATTCCACTATCTGAAGTTATCTCAGATCACTATCTTGTCTCAATTCAAGTGTGTCACAGTAATAATGTACGCACAGCGCCGCGCTACCATATGAAACGTACATTCACATCAACTACCAAAAAGAGTTTTATCAGTAATCTCCCAGAGTTTCCAACTTCGATTAGATCACCATCTGACCCCACAGAACTCGATCAGGCGACATTTCGCTATACCTTAGATAATGTAGCTCCAGTTAAAAGAAAAATTATTAGAGATAAGAAACTTGCTCCCTGGTATAACGATCACAAGCACACTTTAAAACAGACCGCTCGGAAATTAGAACGTATATGGCGTCAAACTAAATTGTTAGTATTTCAAATAGCATGGAAGTAGAGCATCCTATAGAAAAGCTCTTAGTGTAGCTAGATCAACATATCTCTCCACTCTTATAGGAAATAACAAAAATAATCCTAGATTTTTATTTGATGCTGTAGCCAAATTAACCAGAAATAAGACCACTGCAGAAATCTCCACAACAACATCATGCAATAGTAAGGACTTCATTAACTTTTTTAATAATAAAATTGTAAATATCAGGGATAAAATTGAGGCTTTGAAATCCGGACAATGCAATTGATGCAGATATTAAACTAACTATGTCAGATCAGAACCTAGAATACTTTACTCCCCTTAAAGAGAATGAACTAATTTCACTCATCTCTTCTGCAAATTCTTTAACCTGTATTTTAGATCCTGTACCAACACATTTTCTTAAACAGATAGTACCAGCAATAACAAAACCCTGTTGAGAATAAATAATTCTTCACTCAGCATTGGTTATGTTCCAAAATCTTTTAAATTAGCAGTTAATAACCAATAGTTAAACCAATAATTAAGAAAACTGACCTCAATCCCTGTCAGCTGTCCAATCACAGGCCAATATCAAACCTCCCCTTTATCCCTAAGATTCTGGAAAAGATAGTAGCAGAGCAGCTATGCTCATATCTACATAGAAATGGCATACATGAACTGTATCAGTCAGGATTTAGGCCTCATCACAGCACAGAGACAGCACTCGTTAAAATAGTAAATGACATCTTGTTGGCCTCTGATCAGGGTTGTGTAACTATGCTTGTATTACTCGACCTCAGTGCAGCTTTTGACACCATTGATCACGCTATTCTTCTTCACAGATTAGAAAATGTAGTAGGAATTAAGGGGATAGCCCTCTCCTGGCTCAGATCCTATCTGACTCATCTGTTCTCTAGTGGAGTTTGGCGTTCCGCAGAGTTCAGTTTTAGGTCCACTGCTTTTTTCCCTTTACATGCTTCCTCTGGGCAACATAATCCGTAAGCATGGTATTCGTTTTCATTGTTATGCTGATGACACACAGTTATATGTCTCAGCAAAACAGCTTACTAAAGTTGAGCAATGTGTGCAGGACATAAGAAATTGGATGCTAATTAACTTCCTTCTGCTTAATCCGGATAAGACAGAAGTTCTAGTCATAGGACCGCATACAGCTGGGAGTAAAATTTTAGATCACACCGTAAATTTAGATGGCCTTTTTGTTCCATCAAGTGCAACAGTGAAAGACCTTGGTGCAATTATTGATTCCAGCCTTTCATTTGAAGCTCATGTAGATAATATTACCAGGATAGGTTTTTTTCACCCCAGAAATATTGCCAAGATAAGAAATTTATTGTCGCTAAACGATGCAGAAAAAGTAGTTCATGCTTTTATCACCTCTAGGTTAGACTATTGTAATGCCTTACTGTCTGGTTGTTCAGCTAGATGCATAAATAAGCTTTAGCTAGTCCAGAATGCAGCAGCGAGAGTCCTCACTAGAACCAGAAGATAAGAGCACATCACCCCTATCTTATCTTCACTGCATTGGCTCCCTGTGAAATTTCGCATTTATTTTAAAATATTACTCTTGACATATAAAGCATTAAATGGTCTCGCGCCGCAGTACCTGAGCGAACTGCTAGTGTCTTACGAACAGCCACGCCTACTTTGATCTAAGGATGCAGGCTGCTTGTCAGTACCGCATATTATGAAAAATACAGCTGGGGGCAGAGCTTTTTCTTACAAAGCCCCAAAATTATGGAATAGTCTTCCAAATAGTGTTCGGGATTCAAACACAGTCTCAGTGTTTAAGACCAGGCTAAAAACCTATTTATTTAGCCAATATCATTTTTATAAATAGATTTGCCTTAGGTAAAGGATCAGATCTGGGGGACTCATGGACGTAGAGTATTATGGTGAACTGGTATGTTTAGATGCTGTCTTCCTCACTCTCATTGATCACTCAGGTTTGCTGACGGTGAGGTGATTGTTTGCTTTACATCTCAGGAAGCCCTCATGTTTGTGTTTCCTTCTGGCTCTCCCTTTTAGTTATGCTGTCATAGTTAGTCCTGCCGGAGTCTCTGCTTGCACTCTACAGTTAATATACATTCACATTATACATTGTGTGACTGTGACCATACCTAACTGCCATCTCTCCTCTTCTTCTCTTTTTCCCCCTCTTTCTCTTTCCTCTCTTCCCCTGTCTCCCCCTTTCACTCTTTCTCTCTCTCTGTCGAGCTACACATGTCATTCCCGAGCTGCCAGTGATCCAGACTCACTCTGCCCTCCGGACCTGTCTGACCCATCCTGGTGCCCCGCTTCTGGTTGAAGTGTGTCTCTCTGGGATGTGTCTGGTGTCTGGGGATGATTCTCTCTACCTAGAAGATGGTTCTGGCCTTGACTGGTGTTGGCAACTGTTTCTCTGGGGACTTGACAGTTCGATAGTTCAGGACTGGAACTTCCTACAAGTCTACCTGGGTCTTCAATAACTACCTGGACTCCATATTACCATCAATTAACATCAGCTATTATAGCTCAACTGCCTGCCACCTAACACACTGTATAAATGCAGATCATTTACTGCTTTCTGTTTCACCCAAATGAGGATGGGTTCCCTGTTGAGAAGCGCATCCTAAACTATTTTAAAAAAAAGCTCTTGGTGTACAAGAATAATCCTAGATTTTTATTTAATGCCATAGCAAAATTAACTAGGAATAAGACCACTGAAATAACATATAGTAGTGAGGACTTCATGAACTTTTTCAATCACAAAATCATAAATATTAGGCAAAAAAATGTAAATTGATGAAAAATGTAAAATGTAATTGATGCAGATAATAAACAAACCATATTAGATCAAAACCTGGAAGAGAATTAACAAATTTTACTTATCTCTTTTGCAAAATGATCAGCCTGTGTATTAGATTCTATATGACACATTTTTTCAAGCAGATAGTACCAGCAATAATGGAACCCCTGTTAAAAAAAAAAATATATATATATATATATATATATATATATATATATATATATATATATATATTTTTTTTTTTTTTTTTTTTTATCCAGCAGGGGGTACGTTGAAATTTTTTTAAAAATAGCAGTTATTAAACCACTAATTAAGAAACCGGACTTTAACCCCTGTCAGCTGTCCAATTACAGGCCAATATCAAACCGCCCCTTTATCTCTAAGAATCTGAAAAAAGATAGTACAGCTATGTTCATATCTACATAGAAATAGCACACATGAACTGCATCAGTCAGGATTTAGGCCTCATCACCGCACAGAGACCCGGAAATAGTGCGGTCATGAACCAGGAAGCATAAAAGAGAAAAAGAGTGTGATTATCCTGTCTATTCGTGTTCTTCCGCGTGTGGGTTTACCATTCATGCAACAAAGGGCTAACCGCTAAAGCTACGTCTTCTGGTCACATAAGGTTAGTTCTGACAGAATGACTGAGCCCTACGCAGTGAACCCAGCGGATTATGTGTGCCTCTGCGACGTGGTAGATCAGAATGCCACGCTTATCAACAAGCTAACCGGAGAGCTCGCTACTCTGAGCCAGAGTGTCCAAGACATCGGAACCTCACTTTCGAACACCCAGCGTGCGAGGTGGAGACTGACATCAAATTCTACCACCTGCGGCAGGGAGGATCGTCCATAAGCCGGTACACTGCTGAAATCAGAACTCTCACTGTGAACAGGAGGAGAGAATCACGGGCCCTCTCCAAATCTCCACCACCACCAACACCAATCTCTCGCCTTACGGTTCAGGTATCCCTCCAATTTGGCCACAAATGGGTCCGAAGTACTGCGTTCATCGACCCTGGTGCCGCAGGCAACTTCATTGACTCCACTTACGCCAAAGAAATGAGGGTGAAGATCGAGGCGTTATCCCAGCCAGTTCGCATTACATCTGTCAACGGTCGGCCCCTGTCATCCAGCCCCATCACTCACCAGACTCAACTTATTACTCTCACCATCGATCAACATCAAGAACAACTCCAGTTTCACCTCACCCCCATCACCTCACCTCCTATCATCCCCTGCTACCCATGGCTACTGATGCACGACCCCCTCATCTCATGGACCCGAAACCATACGATCTGGCGATAGAACTTCAGCCGGGGTCCGTCCCTCCTCGCGGCCATCTCTACTCGCTATCAACCACTGAGACGCAGGCGATGGAGGAATACGTTATCAACGCCCTTCGTCATGGGACCACCCGGCTCTCCACATCGCCTGTCGCTGCGGGGTCCTTCTTCGTCAAGAAGAAAGGGGGCGAACTTTGCCCCTGTTGTCAATTATCGGGGGCTAAATAACATCACAATTAAAAACAGACACCCACTACCACTCACCAACTCAGCCCTGGATGCCCTCTCTGGTGCCACCGTGTTCACAAAGTTGGACCTCCGGAGCCTACAACTTGGTGCGCATCAGAGAGGGTGATGAGTGAAAGACTGCTTTCATCACACTCACCGGACATTATTAGAGCCTGGTCATACCATTTGGAATCTGCAATGCACCCTCGGCCTTCCAACAGTTTATCAATGACGTCCTCAGAGACATGCTGGGCCGATGAGTGTTCGTCTACCTAGACGACATTCTCATCTACTTTCACAACCCTGAAGAACTCATCCAACATGTACGTGCTGTTCTAAAGAAATTGCTTGCTCACCAACTGTACTGCAAGCTGGAAAAATGTGCTTTTCACAAGCACTCCACCACGTTCCTGGGTTTTGTCATCTCGCCCCAGGATGAGGCCATGGACCTGCAGAAGCTAGAAGTTGTACGTCACTGGCCCCTACCCATGACACTCAAACAGCTTCAATGGTTTCTCGGGTTTGCAAACTTCTATAGTCGCTTCATCTGGGGCTACAGTACAGCTGCAAAACCATTAACCACATTGATCAGGCCCTCATCTCACCCATTTCTACTCACCGCAGCTGCCATCTCTGTTTCAAAGAACTTTGTTACCGCTTCACCACCGCTCCTATCCTTCTCCACCCCGATGCCAGCAAACTCTTCGTTGTGAAGGTGGATGCATCGGATGTGGGCGCCGGCGCCGTTCTCTCTCAGGGAGGTCCAGACCGCGAGCTGTTGGGCATAAAGTGGGTTATGGAGGAATGGCGTCACTGTCTCCAGGGCGCTAGCCATTCATCATCTGGACCGATCATCAGAACCTTACCACCATCAGAAACTTAAAGCAGCTCAACCCACGACAGGCACGGTGGGCATTATTCTTCAAACAATATAATTTCCACCTGTCTTACCACACAGGGTCGAAGAACACCAAAGACGATGCCCTATCACACGAACAAGAGGAAGACCTCCCCCGGGTGGACCCCGTGCCTGTCATTCCCTCATCCCGCATCATCGCACCCCTCCACTGGGACTTCAAAACTAGGGTCCGCCAGGCACAGGCTGCGGAGACCGAACCGGCAGGTGTGCCACCTGCACGACTTTACGTGCCCCAATGCCTAAGAACAGAGGTTCTCCTATCGCCGGACATTCTGGAACACAACAAACCCTAATATTCATCAGACGGGCGTTCTGGTGGCCCTCCATGAGAAAAGACGTCACAGAGTTCGTTCAGGCGTGCCCGGTGTACGCCAGGGCCAAAGACAAAAATCACCATCGTGATCGGTTCTCCAAGGCAGTGCACCTGGTGGCCCTAACCGGACTCCCATCAGCGAAAAACACAGCTGAGCTGATACTGGAACACATAGTCCGACTGAGTGGGTTCCCAAAGGACATTGTCTCGGACAGGGAGCCCCAGTTTTGCCCGGTTTTGGAAGGCCTTCTGTCGTCTGTTCAATTCCACTTGTAGTCTGTCATCCGGCTACCACCCCCAGACTGATGGTCAGACAGAACGGACCAACCAACAACTGGAGCGCTACCTAAGGTGTTTTGTTTCGGATAGCCAGCGGTCCTGGGCCCACTACCTCAAATGGGCCGAACTGTCCCATAATCTCCACGTCTCCTCAGCCACCAACCTAAGCCCATTTGAGGTTTGCCATGGTTGCAACCTCCCACGTTCAACCATCACGGACCGGAGGTTGACGTACCATCGGCCCAACAGTTGGTCTGTAGGTGTCGGCGGCTGTGGGACCAAGCAAATCACGCCAACGTCAACTACGTCGCCCAACATCGCCATCGACACCCTTCGGGACGTTTGCACCAAGCAGGTCACAAGGTATGGCTATCAACTAAAAACGTCCATCTACCCACCGAATCACGGAAGATATCACCAAGGTTCATCGGCCCATACCGCATCACTTTACAGAATTAACCCTGTCATCTACCGGCCCCAGCTGCCTGTGGCACTCCGGATCCTTCCAGTCCTCCACACATCACCTCACCCATGATTTCACCCACCCCCCTGCTCCTCCTCCCCGAATCATTGACGGCGGTCCTGCCTACATCGTGCGACGGATCCTCGACTTGCACCCTCGACCCCGAGCTCATTCGGGACTACCGTCACAGGGTATCCTCCTCCCCAGGACAGGGGGGTACTGCCATGCACACTTGGTCCGCGACCGACACTAGGACCTGGAAGTAATGCGGTCGTGAACCAGGAAGCATAAAACGAGGAAACAAACCACAGTACATCGCTCAGTCATTGTGTTCGCCCATGCCATTTCGGAATCGTTCGTCAAACTGTTAGTACTCACTTTCTTGGGTTTGCTTTCCGAGTGTGTGTTTATAGGACGCGAGTTAGATTGTGTCTTTCCCTTGCTCCCCTTTTGTGAGAGTCCTTAGATTAAAGAGCGTGATTATCTTGCCTATTCGTGTTCTTCCACGTTTGGGTTTACCATTCACGCAACAAAGGGCTAATCGCTAAAGCTACGTCTTCTGGTCACATAAGGTTAGTTCTGACAGAATGACTGAGCCCTACGCAGTGAACCCAGCGGATTATGTGTGCCTCTGTGACGTGGTAGATCAGAATGCCACGCTTATCAACAAGCTATTTACCATTCAAGAACAAACTGCTAAAGCTATGCTTTCTGGTCACATAAGGTTAGTTCTGACAGAGACAGCACTTCACAGATTAGAAAATGTAGTAGAAATTAAGGAAAAGCCTTCTCCTGGCTCAGATCCTATTTGACTGATCGTTGTAGATTTAAATAGAAAACTATTAAAACTATTCTGCATGGTCTCAAGTGGTCTCTTTACATGCCCCAAATTTCAAAGTTATAGAAAAGCCCTCCAATACTCAGACACAGTCTGGTGCAGACAGCTGTTCTCTAAGGACTTGTGACTGCAGTCGCTCAGTAGTTCAGCACTAGGATTTACTACAGTCTACCTGAGCCTCTAATAACGAACTAGACTTCATATTAACTTAAAGACATCAACTGTTATATTAAACTTCTAGCCGTCTAACACACAGTATGACTGCAAAACAATCACTGCTATCTGTTATGAGAATGGATGGCTCTTGAGTCTGGTTCCTCTCAAGGTTTCTTCCTATTGCCATCCCAGGGAGTTTTTCCTTGTCACCATCACCCTCGGCTTGCTCATAGGGCACTAACAGATTTTTTTGATTCATTCACATTTTTCACATTTCGTACAAATTTCCATAATTTTCTTTTGATTGTGTAAAGCTGCATTGCGATAATGACAATTGTTAAAAGCGCTATGCAAATAAAAATTAAAATTTAATTAAAAAAATTTAATTCCATCTACCCATCCATTATCTATACTGAGTATCCTGTGTAGGGTCTTAGGACACAAGCACAAACATACTATGGACAATTTACAAATGGAAATAAGCCTGCATATATTTGTACTGGGGAAGGGGAACTGGAGTACCAAGAGAAGATCCAACCAAGCATGCAATCTCAAAGAACATTGTTCAGAGGCAAGATTCAAAACCCCAAAGCTGTGACAGTAATTTTAATCCTAAACTATTTAGTGACTGCCGGGCCATCAAGGAAAAGCTGCCCATATCAGCTGAGTCTAATCCAATTTTTATGATTAAGTGGAACCATCCCACATCACCACATACGTCCCGAGCAGATCACAAGTAGGCATCCATAGCAGCAAACCAGAGACCTCCATGTGATGACAACTCCAGCAAGAAGTGGGCACCAAGATAGGATCAAAGGATCCAGAGGGGTCAGGGTCGCTGGCAACTTATAAGGGCCATGTGTAACTCAAAAGAGGGAGAGAAAGAGTGAACGGGTAGGTATGCTTACAAACTCATTACAGATAAGGCTATTGTGTATTTTGTACAAAGTGCAAGCAGGGACTTCAGCAGGACTAACTATGACAGCATAACTAAAAGGGAGAGCCAGAAGGAAACACAGAAATTAGGCTTTCCAGGAAAGTAAAGCAATAAGTCACTTCATTCTTGACAAACTTGATTGATCAATTAGTGTGCAAACAGTATGGAAACATACCAGTTAAAACCATTAAACACCATAAAACTCAACATCCATGAGTCCCCAAAACAAATCTATTTACAAAAGATAGACCTGGCTGAATAAATAAATCTTCAGCCCACATACACCCTGAGACTGTATCTGAGTCCTAAGATTATTCGGAAGGCTAGTCCATAACTTAAGCACTTTGAATGAAAAAGCTTTGCCCCTCCTTTAGTTTTCCAGACAGTAAGACATTACAGTAATTCAATCTAGGTGTAAAAACAGGATTTTTTTTTCTGCATCAAATAGGGACAATGTACTTCTTATATTGGCAATTTTCCTGAGATAAAAGCTGGCTATCATAGCAATACTATCTACATGTGCTTCAAATTAAAGACTGGAATCAATAATCATATCAAGGTATTTTACTGTTGCACATGATAAAGCAGAAAGGCCTTAAAGAGTTACTGTGTGATCAGAAATCTTATTTCTAGCTGTATGTGCTCCTACAGTAGTACCGGACCTTTTTCTTGTCAAAACTAAGCATCTAGTAGATTACAGATTATTCATCTGCCTTTGCTAAGACATACTGTATAACTGTGTGCCATCAACATTACAGTGGAAACTAATACAATGCTTAAGAATTATGCTACTCAGTAAATGAATATAGGGGAAATGGCAGTGGTTCTTAAACAAAACCCTGTAGAACAACAAATTTCACTTTACATGTTGAATAGTCACTATTTACATCCACAAACTAAAAACAATCAGTCAAATAGGACCTGAGCCAGGAGAGGGCTGTTCCCTTAACTCCTGCACCATTTTCTAATTTATCAAAGAGAATAGAATGATCTATGTTGTCAAAAGGTACACTTTGGACAAGCAACACAAGCAAGAAGACTCTTCTCTAACCAAAGGCCAGTTGTAGATCATTTCCCACTGTATCCAGTACTGTCTCTGTGCTATGATAATGCCTAAATCCTGACTTATACTTTTTATGAATGTTATTTATATGAAGGTTTTAGCATAGCTGCTGATACAACCTATTCTAGGAATTAGAGGGGAAGTTTGATTTTGGCCTGTAGTTTGACAGCTTACAGGGGTGAAGTTAAGATTTCCTAATTAGAAAAAAAAAATAACAAGCTATTTTAAAGATTTCAGAATGCTGTCATTGCTGAGTAAAGAGTTGACAATTTTTAAAAGAAGTTTATGTATTTCTGGTATTGTAGAGTTATCTGGGAATTTGCACATCAGCCTTTGCTTCAAACTCGAAAAAAGCCAAAATCATCCGCACCGAGCTCCCCAGCCTGCATTTTATCTACAGCAAGCGGTGCTGGACCAAGGCCAGGAAGATGGTGAAGGACCTCAGCCATCCCAACAATGGACTGTTCTTTCTGTTGCGGTCTGGGAAGCGATTCCGCTTCCTGAAGGGCAACACAGAGAGACTGAGGAGGAACTTCTTCCCGTAGACGATAAGGTCTCTCAACCACAACACAATACAGGACTAACATCATCTTTTTACATCCAACACTGACTGGGCATTTATGGCCACTATGGACACATTCATGCACACTTTTGCACTATATATTTATATTTTCATTTATGGACCACTGCACAAATCACTTTAATAACAAGTCACTTTAAGAAGTCACTTTTATGCATATTTGCACACCTCAGTCATTTCTACATTTTTGATTTGGACAAATTTCTATTTTCTTTTTTTATATTTCTATATTATTTTATTGATATTTGTTCTTATTTGTACAGTATATTTTATTTTACTTTGTACAGTATATTTTACTAGTTAATTTCATTTTCTACCATATCTCTTTTATTACAGTGTATTTTACTTGTACAGTATGTTTTACTAGTTAATATTTTTTTAATGTATTTCTTTTATTCATATTGTAGCGTTTTTACCGCTAATCAGAACTTGGAGAGACAAGTGAGCTTCCTGGCTGCCCAATGCAAATGGCTGGGAGTACTTTATTGAGCAACAGCACATTCCACAGTCACTAAACAGACATCTACCCACACACACACACAACCTGGCCAAAGCCACTACCCCAAACACCTTTCCCCAACACGGTGAACACATCATAACCCCTCCCGCAAAGCATGATGGTCGTCTGTCAAACCCCACCCACGCCACACTGCCCCCACCCGAGCTGTGACCGTCCCCGGTCACCATGGCGAACTCAGTCCTGGAGGCGTGACGGTGGCCGGCGCTGGCGTTGTGAACGCTGGAGTCCTTCCGCTGGGGAAGGAGGGGTGCAGCCCCCCTCCCGAGGCGGACCGGCCTCCACAGAGTTCAATGTTTCACTGGCGTTGGGCCGATAGGGAGCGAGACGGTCTCGGTGGAGCACGACCACTCGCGACCACCCCGTCAACCGCACCCGGTAGACTACATCGGAGAGCTGGGCAATGACCAGTGAGTGTCATACACGCGGCGCTGTTTAACACCGGCGTCCGCCAAGTGTCTACGTGCCAACTCGTGGACACGTAACAGTTTGTCTTTCAGTACAAAAAAATAATCCAACCCCGGCTTCGTGGGTAAATTCACTTGTGGGGGGGACCCGAACACAAGGTCCACGGGCGTGCGCAACTCGCAACCGAACATTAACGCAGCTGGCGTCAGCTGTGAGGACTCCTGCACTGCTGTGCGATAAGCCCAAAGCACGAGAGGCAAATGTTCGTCCCAATCCTTTTGACGGTCGCTGGTAAGCACGGCGAGTTGGGTGGTGAGCGTGCGATTGAAGCGTTCCACGAGGCCGTCACTCTGCGGATGAAGGGGCGTGGTGCGGGTCTTTTTCACCCCGAGGCGCTCGCACACCGCCGCGAACACCTCCGCCTCGAAGTTACGCCCCTGATCGCTGTGCAACTGCTCCGGGGCGCCGAATCGGCAGAACATCTCATCCACCAGCACTCGAGCCGTGGTGGAAGCGCTCTGGTCAGGGACAGCAAACGCCTCCGGCCACTTGGTGAAATAATCCATGGCCACGAGCACATACCGGTTCCCGCGATCGGAGATAGGAAACGGCCCAAGAATGTCCACGCCCATACGCTCCACGATCCGAAAGTCTTGCAGGGGTGCCCGCGAGCGCTGGGTAGGTCCTTTCTTTGCCGTGCAGATGTCGCATCTGTGCACAAAGAGTTCACTATCCGTGTGGCAGCCCGGCCAGTAGAAGCGAGCGCGCAACCGCCGCAGCGTTTTAGTGACTCCGAAGTGTCCCGCACCCGCATGCCCGTGTACCATTCCCAACACTCGTGACCGCAGATTCCGCGGCACCAGCAGCTGAAAAGATTCGCCAACGCCGCACGGTCGTTCCCAGTGACGGTAGAGTAAACCTCCCCGCAACACTAGTCGGTTGAACTGCGAGTGGATAGCTTTTTCCTCGGGCCCCAGGTGAGCAACCGCAGCATAATCCGGTCTCTGGCCTGCGTTAACCCACCCCAGCACCCGCTGCAGCGCTAGATCCTTCTCCTGCTCGGCAGTTAGCTGATCACAGTCCATCTGGAGCACAGGCGAAACGGCTACAGGCGATGGTTTACGTGACGAGATAACTCGGCTGCACACCGGATCGGACGGCTCCGGAGGACTGCGCAGGGAGAACATTCGGCTTCACGGGGGTCAGAGAGTGTTCGATGTCGCGATCACCCACGCGCTCCTCCACCCGCTCGCAGTGCCGACAACGCTCTTTGCTGCACGGCCGGCGGGATACGGTGCTGAACGGTAAAATGGTAGTCCTGCAACCGCTCGAGCCATCGTGCTAACTGCCCCTCGGGCTCTTTAAAACTAAGCAGCCACATCAGCGAAGCGTGATCGGTCCGCAGCAGGAAGGATTGCCCGTATAAATACGGCCTAAAATGTTTAAGGGCCGCGACGACCGCTAGCAGCTCGCGCCGGGTGACACAGTAGTTCCTCTCCGGTCCTGACAACGCGCGGCTGAAGTAAGCTATAGCATGCTCTTTACCCTCGGAAACCTGAGACAGGACGGCCCCCAGCCCTACATCGCTTGCGTCCGTGTCGAGGATAAACATACGAGATGTATCAGGATATCCGAGAACGGGCGACGTGACCAAAGCTTTCCGTAACCGAGTAAAAGCACGCGCGTGCACCCTGTCCCAGCGAAACGGCTGATTCTTTCTTGTGAGCCCGTGCAGCGGACTGGCGATCGTGGCAAAATCCTTCACAAACTGGCGATAGTAAGAGGCTAACCCGAGGAAGGTGCGCAGTTGTGACACATTTAGCGGTTCAGGCCAATTCTGCACTGCCGCAATTTTTGCTGGATCGGTGGCAATACCTCTAGCACTAATTACGTGTCCTAGAAAACCCGTCTCCCGCCGCAACAGCTGGCACTTTTTGGGGTTGAGCCGCAAATTCGTCCGCCGGATAGCCAAAAAATACTTCACGCAAGTTAGCTAGCGCGACCTCAAACTCCTTGCCGTGCACCAATAAATCGTCCAGGTAAACGACACAACGGTTGCGAGGAATATCCGTCAACACTTTCTCCATCAACCGTTCGAACGTCGCTGGCGCGTTACAGAGGCCGAACGGCATGCGCCGAAATTGCCATAGCCCTTGGCCGATCGAGAACGCGGTTTTTGGTCGTGCTTCCGGGGCGAGCTCTACTTGCCAATACCCGCTACGCAAATCCAACGAGCTAAACCACGCCGAGCTCGCAACGTGCTCCAGCGCGTTATCTATCCGCGGTAACGGATAAGAATCTTTACGCATTACCTCGTTTAACCGCCGGTAGTCCAAACAAAACCGCCACGATTCGTCCTTTTTACGCACGAGCACAACGGGTGAAGACCACGGTCCGGACGCTGGCTCTATGACGCCCGAGTCGGCCATCTCGCGCAGCTTCTGCTCGGCGATAGCTCGTTTAGCTAATGGGAGGCGTCTCGGATGTAGCCGAACAGGCGCTGCGTTACCCGTATCAATCGTGTGCTGCACCAGATTGGTATGTGTGCACTCGCGCTCATCTACCGCGAAAATATCCGCGAACTCGTGCAAAAGGGACTTCACGGTGTCGGCCTGTGACTGGCTAAGCCCTACACTGCTACGCTGCATTAGCTCGGCCATTTTCCTAGCTCGGTCGGCTACCGGATGTTTACATGGCGCGTCCACCGGAAGTTCCGCCCCCCCTGGTGCGTGCTTCTAACCCGTCCGGCTGCGCTTTGGGCACTAGCAACCTGGCTAACCCGAAGTTACCGCGCAGAGTTCCGTCCACGAGATTCAGTACCGCACCCCACCTTTCCAAAATGTCTAAACCCAAGATACAATCATCCTCGATGTCTGCCACAAAGAACGGATGGGAAAGAATGATTGCACCTACTTGTATTAGCACCGTGCGACAGGCCCGTATCTTCAAATAACTTCCCGATACGGTGCGAATGCTCAAAGCCGGGTCCGGCAGCATACAACCGCGCTCGCCTTGATCTAATACTCCCCAGCGCAGCAGCGAAACCGTAGAGCCAGTGTCCACGAGCGCCCGTAGCGAAATGTTGTCCAGGCCACAGTTCACGTAGACACCCGCGCGATTTCCTACGCGTCCTGACCGGAAGTTGAACCCGGCCATTGGGGAAGCAAAGACGGCTGTAGGAGGCGGCTTCTCCTCGGCTAGTTTTAACGGCTGCTGGAGTACGTTGTCCTCAGGCCTGAGAACGTCGCAGCGGTAATCCGTCAGTCCCTGGCCTCGGCGTGGTCGCGGAATCTCGGAGGCTGAGTCGAGGCCTAGCCGCAACGGGTAGCCCTGTCCCCGGCTAGGTTCACCTACCGAGCGGCCCCGAGCCACGGGAAAACGCTCGGCTCTTTCGCCGTGGTGGTCTGCCATGATGGGCTCTGCGCGCTCGGCTTCGCGCAGCGCCTCAAACAGGGAAGCCGGTGCCGCCAACTGGATGTGCTCGCGAAGCCGCGACGGCTGAATTCCCCGCAGGAACGCACGCCGTGCTAGCTCTTCCTGCTGGACGGGCCCGAATTCCGGTCTTCCAATGCCCGGAGAGCTTCGCCCTCCAGCGAGAGGGCCACCCAGACGGCTGTTTCCGCCGGGGACCAGCCCGCGAAATCAGCGGCTAGCTCCACCTGGGCGGTGAATGCGTGGGGCTCGACAGCGCCGTTGTAGGACGGCAGGTGCAGCTGCAGGTCGGCTCGCCGGCTGACGGCGCACGGAGCTGTAGCTTGCTCTGGGGTGCGCTCTAAGCCGTTACTCTCCATCCCACTTCTGACACCAAATGTGAGCTTCCTGGCTGCCCAATGCAAATGGCTGGGAGTACTTTATTGAGCAACAGCACATTCCACAATCACTAAACAGACATCTACCCACACACACACACACAACCTGGCCGAAGCCACTACCCCAAACACCTTTCCCCAACACGGTGAACACATCATAACCCCTCCCGCAAAGCATGATGGTCGTCTGTCAAACCCCACCCACGCCACAATATTTATCTCTCTCAGTTGTGTAAGCATTTCACTACATATATCGTACTGTGTATGTGACAAATAAAATTTGAATTTGAATTTGAGTAAATGTGTAAATACAGGATCTAGTACACAAGTTGGTAATTTTGCTGAGGAGTGTAGTAAAATTGGAAGGGGAGTAAAACATATAAGTAAATACTGTGTATAAGGTTCTGACCTGATATAGCTAGATTCACCTGCATTAATATTAATTAAATGGTCTGGTTTAAAAGCCTGAATTTTTTTTTTTTTTTCAGATATTTTGTTCTTAAATACACTATATGTTATTGGTGTGCATGTTTCTGTGGTGGTCAGATTCCTATTTAATTGTGCTACAATATTAAATAAGAATCTGGGATTATGTTTCTAATTTCTATAGGATGACAGACATACAACCCATGTGGGAAGGACAGAAACAAAATATTGGCAGGTCTTGTGAAAATGCATATTTGTTAGCACACCAAAGCCATTGACGGTTACCTGGCGAACAACCCCGCCCACGTGGTCTTTTGGCTGTGAAGTCTCTTTTTTCAGAACTTCTCAAACAGGCACACTTGTTAAGTAAGATTAGAATTTATCTAGGTAATTAGCTAACATCCTTTTTTTATATAATTTAATATTTATTCTGGCACATAATTTAACTGTACTGTACTCTGTATGCTAATAGTAGTCATTTAGACTACTTACAGGGTAGCGATGGTAGCAACTAGCTAGTTAATTACTGAAATAAAGAAAGACACTAATAATAGTGCTCAAATCTTGTTGCTATCAACAAGTCATTCCATCATGTCCAGTCATGCCATCATGTCCAGGACCTCCTTCTCATAAGCTTTGGTAGTTTAATGATCTCAAGAGATCAGCTATTGGTTTTTCATCTACCTTTACAAAGCATTTTTTTATTGCAAAACATTTTGCCATCAATAACAATAACAGCACTGGCTATTAGAGGCTGAAATCTAAAAATCTTTAACAAAGTTATTAAACAATTTATTTTTAGCAACTACTTGCATTGCTGGAGGTTTCTTCTTCATACAAAGAAGCAACCTGTAAGTTCTTTGTCAAAAACTTTTGCATTGTTCACACCTCTCTCTTTTCAACCACGTCTAAATCAACCAGTCAAATAATTAATATAATTTCTGTTAAAAGATTAAAAAAATTGGTCTAAAAAATAATGTAAGCATATGAACACAGCCGATGAGTTATACATTTATTCATTTATTATTAATTTATGTTATTATTCTGGTAAAAAAAAAATGTTTCTACAGAAATAGATTTCTGCAGAAAATAAATCTTCACTAGACTTGCACATTCAACGGCATCAACTTTAAAAATTGTTTAAAATACTGTTTTAATTAGTAACTCAGCAATGCAGTAGTACTACTTTTAAAGCAAATAGTGGTTGTAGCAGAGTACAATTTTTATCCAATTACTTTAACTTTAAATTAAGCATTAAGTTTTGTGGACTTCTGCCACCTCTGCTTCCACTGTGTTGGATATTCCACCATTTTTTTAAACAACATTTTTTTTACATCTTCTTCTTGGGTCCAAATTATACCAGTTAATATGTAGTATATATTTTTAATTCAATAAACTTTTAGTGGGAAGCCAGCAAACATGGAAGCAAATTTACCAAACAGGAAGTGTTGTATGTCCTTAGTGGTTTTTCACTTTCACATCAAAGGCATAGTGCCCACAATGGTATAAAAAATGGTCACTAAGGGGCACTATTTCAAAACTGACATTGAAATATTACACCACATTACATTACTGGATATTCAGTATAATTACTATTATAAGCAGTGGCAGCTGGTGCAAAAAAGCATAATTTAAAAAATAAATGTAAAAAAATTGGGAGAGGGGGCACAAACGAAATTAAAATTTAACTTTTAACAATCGCCTTAAATAGCCATTGATCAGTTGATTTATTTTTATTTGATTTAAAAGTTGATTTATACTACTAGCATAAAATAAAAGCATGAATCACATTGCATCCAGTCAGCCAGCTCTGTTAGCCATGAAAAGCAAAAGTGCTGCAAAAGCACAGAGTGTAAGCTCGGCCGTGATAACTTGATTGCTGCTTAATTAGAAGTTTAGGTCTATCTGGTCCAGGCTCTTTAATTTTTTTTCTTTGTTCGTCCAATCGCCTTGCAAAGGGATATTTTACCAAAGAAATTACAGAATTTCCCTCTCATATTTAGCTGGCTTCCACGTTAATCACTATTCAATACATTAACAATCTGCTGACCGTTAATAAGAATCATTGAGAATGGTCCAATCACATGAGCCCAAATATTTAAAAACAATATTGATTTGCTAAGAACAAAAGTGGGAGGTTTTGAGGTGCACAGTGCTGCGCCCCAAGGATGATTTAAAAAAAATCCAATTAGAGCTTAGCCTCAAGTAACATGCTTTTCAAAAATTTACTTGCCTACATAGCCACTCCCACAAATGAACGTCCTTGAGGGGAAAAAAATTCCTTATTCTAAAATAAGAACAAACCTGTCATTCTGTTTATATGAAATCTTTTTTCCCCCACAAATGACTGGGGTTGTTAGTTTGCATGATCTGGAACCAGTCCATGGCCTTAAACTTCTTTAAGATCAACTTTGCATCTCATTTCCATTTTGGCGCTCGAAAATCGTTCTATTGTTCACATGACACTGGTGTTCTTTTCTGTGAGTCCCCTTTATGATTAGATAAAACTCAACTCTGAAAAGGCCCATAGAACAGTATGTCTTTGACAAACTAATTGCATGTATACATTTTGGTTTATTGAAAATGACAAAACTTCATGGTACCTTAACGTAAGTCAGTATCATTGGCAGAAACTTTTGCTTATTGTTGTGGAAAGTTGTTATCCCTAGTTTCGAACATATTTTATACTATGCCACAAAATCTATAGGTCTAAAAGTAAATATGACAAGAAACAAACTCTCTATGGTTAGGGACTTATCAAACATATATCATTATTTTGTCATTTTTAATGAATAAATATAAAATTTAAGAAATAAAAAAAAATAGGTTTATCTTACGGAAATGCTAGTTAAAAATACTTGGCTCCTGTTTCTCCCGACAACAGAAAATGGCCCTGTGCCAAATACAAAAATATTTTATTCAGCCATGTATTTTGTTACTTATTGTAAACCAAGTACTGTACATCTGGTTTACTGCTCAATTATATGCCTGATCACTGGTTTACTTATGGCATGAAACAAACTACAAACAGCCTATTCCGTCTTGGAAAAAAGTAATTTCATATATATCAGTATCTTATAGTGGAACATGCTTCTGCTGTATCTATGCAAAACCAGATCCACATTTGCATGACAGCCTGCGTATTTGCAACAGGTCAGTTTTTTTAAGGGTGGCTAGTACTGGAGTCCACATTACATTAAACATACAGTTATCTCTCTGAAGATGACTTTTAGCACTATGGACTTCATATGTAATGAAGAAAAAAATCAGCAAATTGTACGCTTGACATAAATGAACATAAATTATATTTGCTTCTTTTAAAAGTAGTATTTTTAAAATATGCATCTACTTGTTTGATGTAACCTGTCATTAATTAATTTCATTGACTTTATACAACATATCAGTATATAATTACATGAAGATTTTACATTCTTTTCACATTCCCCAGTTTTAAAATTAAAATATTTTAAAATTAAAGTAGGACAGTAATAAATGTAATCCACACACTTTACTTCACCGTAAAACATTACAAACCATTACAAACCATGCATAGACTACCATGAACCATCCCACCTGTTGATTCTCAACAGGATACCTTATGTATATCCTTCTTTCTTCACATCATAAAAAGTGTTAATGAAGTCCACATTGCAAGAGAATATAAAATTGCGTCATAAAGGGATGAGTTGACTTTGTATAAAATGTAAATGTATTTTATGTTAATTATTTAATGTAATTATTTGTTTAATTTGTATTGATTTATAAATTATTAATAAGTATTGATCTAAAACGACATAAAGTGCAATATATAGAGATGTTTTTTTTTGTACAAACTTTAGTTACAGTCGGTGGTTAAGTGTTTGAGTCAGTGAGCCAGTATTGTTGCTGCGTGTGGTTTTGAACGTTACTTCCTGCGACCACAGCGAGCACTGCTGAGCCTGAAAAAGCCCAGCTAACGTTAGACGAAAAAAAGCAGCGACAGTGGAAGAGGAGCGAAAGCAGAGCCGTCGGATGTATGCACTTTCAGCCCTGATCTTCTTCCTATTACTCCCACTTATTTGCGCGTCTTTTTTTATTCTAAGATGATGTACATTTTTATGCGCTGAAACTAAATCTGCTCGCATTCTGCTTAAGGTAAAGTGAAACCGTGTTTATACCGACGGCGACGGACAAGCGACAGATTTTTTTTCCGCCTGTTTTTTTTTTTCTTCTTTCGCGTGATAGGTCTTTGGTCTAATATTTTACATTAGCGCTCATTCTGTAACGTTGTGTTTTCGTGGAGAGCTTGGAGGAAGATGGGCTGTTTGGGGAACAGCAAGACCGAAGACCAGCGCATTGACGAGAAGGCTCAAAGAGAGGCGAATAAAAAAATCGAGAAACAGTTACAGAAGGAAAGGCAGGCGTACAAAGCCACACACCGGCTGCTTTTACTAGGTAAGATTGTCCAGATGGGCGCACGAAACGATATGTTGGGTGGTTGCTCCTTATCGAAATGCCTTGAACAGGTCTTGAATAATGCAAAGGATTGGGCAACTGACATACATTTTCCAGTTTCACCATGCCAGTAAAAGTGGCAAGAGAACACTACTGACCTACGTCGTGTTGACATTACTATGTTGCTATTATTTTACACTGTTTCCTTTCATTTCTTTTTTGTCACAGGGGCTGGAGAATCCGGAAAGAGTACGATTGTCAAGCAGATGAGGATCTTGCACGTCAACGGCTTTAACGCAGAGTAGGTGTTTGTTATCCATTTTTTAATCCTGGTGTGGTCCCAGATTTGGCCTGCTGTTTTGATACGCAACCTCGGCCATCATTTGCTATAAAATGAATAATACGCGACGCATTGACTGGCGTTTTATTTTTAATACAGTGCTCGAGTCTTCCAGCATGGCGACAGGCTCGCTCTGTCCGACTTATTACTAATAGCTGTCAGCTAG
This sequence comes from Clarias gariepinus, assembly GCF_024256425.1. Classification (NCBI taxonomy): domain Eukaryota; kingdom Metazoa; phylum Chordata; class Actinopteri; order Siluriformes; family Clariidae; genus Clarias; species Clarias gariepinus. The sequence continues at coordinate 11,502,788 of NC_071125.1, forward strand.
ATAAAGGCCTCACGGTGGTTTATGTGCTGTGTGTGTACATTTTAAGGTAAATTTTAAGGTCCCCTTTCTAACTAGCACCAGGTTCGGTAATGAAACTTTTATTTTTTATTGTGTGCTCATTAGTGACATAAAATACAGATGCAACACAATACAGGTACAGCCTTTAGCACATATTCAGCTGATGCAGATGACCATACTCAGAATATTTTCAAACGCCTTTACCTTTTATTTGAAACCTTTAAATTAATCACTTTTTATACTGGTATTGTTTTAACTGTGACCAGTCCTCTGCATTTGGATAATTGTGAAATAATTGATTTATATCAATAATATTGTATCTCCATTCTGGTCATTGTACTTCATTATCTTACCTTTTTACAGCCACCATAATATTCTTATACTGATTCATTCCAGTTCTGAATAATTGTGTTTTATACTTTGTTCATGTTGTTCCTCAGAGAAAAGAAGCAGAAAATATTGGATATCCGAAAAAATGTGAAGGATGCCATTGTAGTAAGTCCTTCTCCAAATTCAAAACATATATAAGTAAAAAAATATATAAAAAATATATATATAAATTGTTTTTTTCTTTTTTTGTGTGCCATAAGTGGCTGTTACATCAAGTAATCCCTTTTGGTTAGCAATGCAATTAATTCCACATTTGTCCTGCTTTTTGTTTTTCTTATTTTTTTCTAGACAATAGTATCAGCCATGAGCACTTTAATACCCCCAGTGCCAGTTGCCAACCCGGATAATCAGTTTCGAGCCGACTATATAAAAAGCATAGCGCCACTTTCTGACTTCGACTACACAGAGGTAAGAGGTCTGATCTCTTAGTTCTGGTCTGAGTGTTTATTATAACTGTACTATAAGTAAATGCAGGTAATGTAGTGGGTAGTGGATAGCACACTACATTCATACTATGTATGGTAAATGAAAATGAGTGTCAATTTGATAAATGATTCATCCTATATATGCTATAACATCTGCATAATTTTGTAGGAGGCATGCATTGGTTTAGTTTTTTGCATCAATGTTTTTATTTAATTTGATATTTTTTGGATTGGAAGGTTGAGGAGTGATGAAAGTTGTTGCCAATGTTATCATCTTTTCTGTGTCCACCATTTGCCAGTACATATAGTGGTCTATTGATGCATCACAGACATTCATGGTTTTAGTATAATTCTCATTCGCCTTCTTATTCATGAAATCAGCCAATCATGTGTCAACACCTAAAAACTGTTAGGTCAAGAAATTCATTTAAAGTAATCACTCAGAATCACTCATCAGTGACTCGGCATGGTTGTTGATGCCAGATGTGCTGGATTAAGTATTTTAGAAACTGCTGATCATATGGGATTTTCAAGCAAAACTTGCACTAAACCGAAGTCCTCGAAAGAGTAGAATATAGTGAGGAAAATAAAAAAATTGTGTCAGTTCTGCAAGCCCTTGTTGATGAGAGGGTTTATAATGAATGGCCAGAATGATTTGACCTGACGAGAAGGCTACGATAAATTAAACAATATTTTTTTACAACTACAGTCAGCAGAAAAGTCAATCTTATAATGACTTTGACGCATGATGCAGATGATTGGAACAGAATTTGGTGTAGGAGTGCAGGGAATGTTTAAATGCTTGTCTATCTACTAGTGTTGCTGTCCGTGTGTATTCCTTTATTGCCAACCTTTACTCATCTTATAATGGTTACTTCTAGCCTAATAATGCACCTTGTCACAAAGCATGAGTCATTTTAAACTGGCTTACTGAACATTATTTTAAGTACAGTGTCCTTCAATGGGACACTTTTGGGATGGGTTACAACTCAAGATTTACAGAATTACATAATGTATTCATGTTAACTAGGACCAGAATTTTAAAGTGAATAATTCTAAAAGTTAGTTATTGTGGTTTCTCACTCTAAACAAAAGTTTGAAAAGAAGAAAACAAGCAGATAATTTACCTGACAATGTTGTGAACTACAAATTACGATTTTTGAATAACATTCTTTTTGGCCTTTTAACCAAATCAAAATGTACAATTTCACTACATCTATGAAGTTCACAATTTATCTTACTGTAAAATGTTTGTTTGTAGCTGGTGTACAACAACATTTGAACGAATATGATTCTTGCATTGGGATTTTAACAGCATTCATTTTTTCAGACAAGGTTTGGTACGGTGAGCACAGATATGCAAAAGATAAGGCAGAAGCTTTTTGGTTATAGGACATTGTAAAACATTTTCTAATTTTGGCGCTAAAAAGTTTGTAGTTGGGAACTGATTCTTTTAAGTGGATAAGGGCAGAGATTGGTTATATTCATAAATTTGTGTGGTGCCTTTTCCAATTAAAACAGTTAAGTTTTAATGTGTGAGAGGTGTTGTGAATTTTATGTGGCTCATTCCAAGGTCCAAAGGTGATTACAATGCTGTTGTACTCTGTTCTTTATCACATAAACATAGGTCACTCTTATATTGTTTTTGTTCCTGTTTTTGTTGCTGTTGTTGCTGTTTACTGGCTTTTCAAAATGCAAACTGCAAAGAACTGAAAAAATTAAACCAAAACATGTAAAAATAAATAAATCTTAAAAAAGAAAATAAAGAAATACATAGAAAATTTGTAATATCTGACATGGTGTCAATATTTCCAATTAAAATTAGCAAATTTATAAGAATTTACAGGGGTATTAAAAAAATACTATAATATATGATTATGGTAGGAGTTAGCATTCTTTGCTTATGAGTATTGTATAAATTATGAAGAAATCACTATTGTTTATTAGAATTCCCTTTTGGGTTCCCTTTTAAAACGTACCTTCTACGTAAACCTTATGCATGGGCTCTTTATCTGTGTATGTGTGCTTCTTCAGATTCTGGTGATCTGGATCTGTTAAAACAAGAATCATGTTTCATACTTTCCTTTATCTTTTTGTCCGGTTACAGGAAATAACTGTTTACCAGTTTCTGCATTGTTTTGGGATATCATTTGTGTTAATGTTCATTAATAATTTCTGCAGGTTTGTTTTGTTTTTTGGTTGAAAGAAATGTTTTTACTTTTCTTACTCATGAAACACTCTGTGGTCTAATAAAGGAATGATTTGCTAAAAGTAAGGAAAACATGGGCCTAGTCTTTTTAATTAACTGAAATAGATTGTTAAAGTTTCACTTGTTGGTAGAGTGACTCTTCCTTTATATAATAACGTATTTACTTCATCATTGAACCCAACCCCTGAATCCTCTTTGAAAATCCCTTCGTCACACTATGTTAGAGAATGTTTACAGAGAAGACACCATTGACAAGAGGGTGAATAAAGACATTTAAAAAAGGGGAAACCTGCATGGAAGTCCAACCATGCAGTGAGAGACCATAAACTGCAGCATGGGATTTTTAAAGAGCATTTGAATGTTGATGAATTTGGTGTTGGGTTTAACAATAGCATATCCCTTGTGATGAAGACTGTTGAGTAGTACCTTTGTATGGGGGGAAAAGTTATTCTACCAACTTTGGGCAATTTAAATAACATTTATTAAAATAGCTATTCCCATTTTTGCATTACTGAGTATTTTGAGCCTTTGATTCTTTGCTCTAAATCAGTGGTTCTCAAACATTTTCTGTCATTCCCCACTTAAGTGGGTGGGCGAATTTTCAAGCCCCACTTGTCAACAAAATGATAACGAAATCAGCCAAGTTTACTATTTATTGAAATATCAATTTCTAAACCAATAAGATCAAACACACCAAGTTCAAAACAGATCAAACACACGTGCAATTGTTATAACAGGCTTACTTCATAACTTATCTAGAGCTTTCTTTTAAAAAAGTCGAGTGGCTTATTAACGTGACTGGGGTGTGTTGTCTTTAAGTGTCTTCCTACTTTGTTGGGTCTCATGCTGTCTGCTGCCAGTGTTTTAAGACACAGAACACACAGGTCTCTCCTCTGCCCTCACCATCCCCACCATGAATTCAAGCGCAACACAGGCTTCATCGTGTTGTCTTTTCGGCTGGCTTTTTGGTTGATTAGGCTGGTAGTGCTGAATCACCTGTTTTTTTGTGGTCCATGTAACAAATGTATCCATTGACGTTATTATGCCCACTACGTACAGTACGCTACCGACCCAGTTTGTGTCCGCGGTAAAGTTAGTTTGATATTCGCATTTCCTAATTCAATAGCTGTGTAAATAAACTTGCAAATAAGATACCCACATATATTTTCTTTTTACATTGTCTTTAAGCTACATCCGCCTTAAATTATACATGTTTAAAAGAAGAAACTCCATTATTCTATACGGCGCAACAAATAATTTGGGGATCATCGCAAAATGCCGCACATCAATGTAGAATGATATTGATCTTCCCTTTTGTTTAGCGCCTGAAGGATCAAAAAGCAACTTTGTTGCTGCACTAGAAACTAGAAATGCCAGACTAGTACTGCCTGATAAAATATTTATTTTCAACAAAAATACAGAAACATCAGCATACACATTGGAATGAATGAAATTACAGTAATAATACCGAATGTTTCCTTATATATTGTTCCTCTGCAATTAACATGTCAACGTTAAACCGTTATTGTTGCACTATGGTTCCACCTTTTCTCTGATGTTATTTTAATTTACTTGTATTAATGATCCATTTCTTTGCGTGTGATTGCTTAGTTTCGAGTGTCTGACCTTTATTTTCAGTAAAGAAAAGCGTGAAGTAGAATAGGTACTTTCCTATTATTTTCCACTAATTCCCTCCCGTTCATTGCGCCCCACCTGTCATCTATGTATTCCCCACTAGTGGGGCGCGCCCCACACTTTGAGAACCACGGCTCTAAATAGTTTTTCAAACAATTTTGGACTCATTGTGGTTGTAGTCGTCATAGCTTATCAGCTATATAGTTAACACTTTATATGGTTAACATTGGTTATCAAGTACAGTTGCACTCAAAATTATTTAATGCCCGTTGCAGATTACTGCAGTTTCAGAATTATTCACCTCCCGTACAAAAAACCCTCATTGGAGCACAAAATTGTCAATCAGGTGTTCTCTTAAGCACTGATCAGATGCCTCAGGTTTACTTGATTTGAAACTCATCAAATACCTGGACTTTCTAGAGATTTTTTGGGGGGGGGGCTGATGAAGTGTTAAAAACTTCGATCGACTGCAAAGGACCTACAGGAAGATTTGGTGGCAGTAGCACTGAAGTTTCACTCTACACTATCCTGTACGGTGCATACTGAACACCGAAGGTCATTCCAAGACTTAACCCCCAGCAGACTCTAAAACACAAGAAACGCAAGCTTCAATATGCTAAAAACTATAAAAAAAATAAAATAAAAAAAAAAACACAGAAGTTTGGGAATTGTATTTCATGGACTGATAATAGAAGATTTTAACTTTTTGGGCCAATAAATCAGCGGTATGTTTGTAGCAAAAATAAGGAAGCATATGCAGAAAACTCCACCCTGCCTAGAATGAAGCATGGTGGTGGCTCGGTGATGCTCTGCTTTGCTTTTTCTGGCACTGGAAACCTGCAGCGTTTAGGAGTCAAGATGAATTTAATCAAGTATCTTTAAAGAAAACATTCTGTAAGGAAGCTGAAACTTGGATTTCATTGAACACCAAACAACAGGACAATGAACTAGAGTAGCCATCACACGTGACTTGAATCCAATAGAATTTTGAAAAAAGCAGTTGCAGTATGCAAACCCTATAATCTTAAAAAACTGGAGGCCCATGAGGAATTAGCAAAGATTCTTCGGAAGCACGTCATAATAGATAAATGTTACTCATAAAGGGGTTAAATAATTTTAATACTGTAGTAGTCATTAAAAGTAGCATTTTGTGTTGTCTTTGGAGAAACCAATTGTTATATTAGTTGTGTTGAGCTATTTAAATTACATTTGTTTCACTGATTTATTACAAACAAATACTTAAATTTCAATAAGGGTTGTATAATTTTGAATGAAACTGTAAATACCAGTAAACTGGTGACAGGATTATGGACACTCAAGGCTCACTCAACGCTGCTGAAAAAAGTAATGCTGACTATGATAGATTTTAGAACATTCAGTGCATAGTTTACTGTTTATGGGGCAATGAGTTCAAGGTTGTTGATATGGCTCCAAATCCTTCAGATCTCAATCTAAGATATGCTGGACAAACAAGTCTGATCCATGGAAGCTCCACCTTGGACCTTGCAGCACTTCAGGATCTGCTGTTAATGTCCTCCTACCAAATACCACAGGACACCTTCAATTCAATTTAATTCAATTTTATTTGTATAGCGCTTTTAACAATTGGCATTGTCCTAAAGCAGCTTTACGCAATGAAAAGAATTATTTAAGTTTGTATGGAATCTGAATGTGTATGAATTAAAATGGTCAGATAGTCCCTGGGGAGCAAGACGAGGGCAACAGTGGCAAGGAAAAACTCCCTGAGATGGTAGTAGGAAGAAACCTTGAGAGGAACCATAAGGATGGAACCTATCCTTATTTGGGTGAAACAGAGAGCAGGAATCGATCTGCATTCATACTGTGTGTTAGTTGGCAGGCAGTTGAGCATAACAGTTGATGTTAATTGATGTTAATATGGAGTCCAGTTAGTTATTATTGTAGTGATAGTTCCAGTCCTGAACTATCTAACGGTCAAGTCCTCAGAGAAACAGCTGCCAACACCAGTCGAGGCCAGAACCGTCTTCTAGGTAGAAAGAACCATCCCCAGACACGAGACGCATCCCAAAGAGACACACGGGGCATCCTTGTGGCGAGATCTCCAACCAGAAGCGGGGCACCAGGATGGGTCCGGAGGGCAGAGGGAGTCTGGATTACTGGCAGCTCAGGAACGACAGGTGTACCTCGACAGAGAGAGGGAAGGAGAGGGAGAGGGGGGGAGAGGGAAGCGAAAGAGCAGGAGAGAGGGCAGAAGAGGAGAGAACAGTTAGGTCTGGTCACAGTCATATAATGTAAATGTATATTAACTGTAGAGTGCAAGCATAACTGTAGAGTGCATAATTTTGGGGCTTTGTAAAAAAAAGCTCTGCCCCTAGCTGTAGTTTTCATAATACGCGGTACAATCGAAGTAGGCGTGGTGGATCGTAAGACACTAGCAGTTCACTCAGATACTGCGGTGCGAGACCATTTAATGCTTTCTATGTCAAAAGTAGTATTTTTAAATCAATGCGAAATTTCACAGGGAGCCAATGAAGTGAAGATAAGATAGGTGTGATGTGCTTGTATCTTCTGGTTCTAGTGAGGACTCTCGCTGCTGCATTCTGGACTTGCTGAAGCTTGTTCACTTAGTTGAACAACCAGACAGTAGGGCATTACAATAATCCAACCCAGAGGTGATAAAAGCATGAACTAGTTTTTCTGCATCGTTTAGCGACAATATATTTCTTATTTTGGCAATATTTCTGAGGTGAAAGAATGCTATCCTGGTAATATTATCTACATGAGCTTCAAATGAAAGGCTGGAATCTATAGTCACACCGAGGTCTTTTACTATTGCACTTAGTGAAACAAAAAGGCCATCTAAAGTTACAGAGTGATCTAGAATCTTACTTCTAGTTGTATGCGGTCCTATGACTACAACTTCTGTCTTATCTGGATTAAGCAGAAGGAAGTTAATTAGCATCCAATTTCTTATGTCCTGCACACATTGCTCAACTTTAATAAGCTGGTTTATCGCATCAGGTTTTGCTGAGACATATAACTGTGTGTCGTCAGCATAACAATGAAAACGAATACCATGCTTACGGATTATGTTGCCCAGAAGAAGCATGTAAAGAGAAAAAAACAGTGGGCCTAAAACTGTGGAACACCAAACTCCACTAGAGAACATGCAGAATAATCACCATTTAAGTCTACATACTGATACCGATCGGTCAAATAGGATCTGAGCCAGAAGAGGGCTGTACCCTTAATTCCAACTACATTTTCTATTCTGTGAAGAAGAATATTATGGTTAATGGTGTCAAAAGCTGCACTGAGGTCGAGTAATACAAGCATAGTTACACAACCCTGATCAGAGGCCAATAGGAGGTCATTTACTACTTTAACGAGTGCTGTCTCTGTGCTGTGGTGAGGCCTAAATCCTGACTGATACAGTTCATGTATACTATTTCTATGTAGATATGAGCATAGCTGCTCCGCTACTATCTTTTCCAGAATCTTAGAGATAAAGGGAAGGTTTGATATTGGCCTGTAATTGGACAGCTGACAGGGGTCAAGGTCAGGTTTCTTGATAATCGGTTTAATAACTGCTAATTTAAAAGATTTTGGAACATACACAATGCTGAGTGAAAAATTAATTATTTTCAACAGGGGTTCTGTTATTGCTGGTACTATCTGTTTAAAAAATGTGTCGGTACAGGATCTAATATACAAGTTGATGAATTTGCAAAAGAGATGAGTGAAATTAGTTCATTCTCTTCAAGGGGAGTAAAGTATTCTAGGTTCCGATCTGACATGGCTAGTTTAACATCTGCATCAATTACATTGTTCGGTTTCAAAGCCTCAATTTTATGCCTAATATTTACAATTTTATTATTCGAAAAAGTTCATGAAGTCCTCACTATTGCATGATGTTGTTGTGGAGATTTCTGCAGTGGTCTTATTTCTGGTTAATTTGGCTACAGCATTAAATAAAAATCTAGGATTATTTTTGTTATTTCCTATAAGAGTGGAGAGATATGTTGATCTAGCTACACTAAGAGCTTTTCTATAGTTCAGGATGCTCTCCTTCCATGCTATTTGAAATACTAACAATTTAGTTTGATGCCATTTATGTTCTAATTTCCGAGCAGTCTGTTTTAAAGAGCATGTATGATCGTTATACCAGGGAGCGAGTTTCTTATCTCTAATATTTTTTCTTTTAACTGGAGCTACATTTTCTAAGGTGTAACAAAATGTCGACTCTAAATATTCCGTCGCCTGATTGAGTTCTGTGGGGTCAGACGGTAATCTAATCAAAGTTGGTAACTCTGGGAGATTACTAATAAAACTCTGTGTGGTAGTTGATGTGAATGTACGTTTAGTACGGTAGCGCGGCGCTGTGCGTACGTTTTTACTATGACACACTTGAATTGAGACAAGATAGTGATCTGATATAACTTCAGACAATCGAATTGTAAATAAATTTCTTATACTTAATCCGAAGAATATTATTAAATCTAAAGTGTGACCTGCTTTATGAGTAGGTCCTACTACACACTGATTTACTCCTACTGAGTCCAGTATGGACATAAATGCTCTACGCACAGGGTCTTCTGGATTCTTAAAATAAATATTAAAATCTCCAGCAATTAACGCCTTGTCTACAGAAATGAATAGGTTTGAGAGGAAATCTGCAAATTCACTAAGAAATTCAGAGTACGCCCCTGGAGGTCTGTAAATGACAATTAGTGGAATTGACTGAGCTGACTTAATATTTGTAGCCACACTTATGTTACTATAGAGAACTTCAAATAAATTAAATTTGTGTTCGTGTTTTTGTATAATAGTCAAATTATCATTGTGAATAACTGCGACGCCTCCTCCTATACCAGTTAGCCGAGGCTGGTGTATGTAGCTGTATCCAGGAGGACTAGCTTCATTTAAAGCTAGATACTTGTTCTGCTTAATCCAGGTTTCTGTTAAACAGAGTATATCAAATTCCTGATCTGTGATAATTTCATTAACTATAACTGCTTTAGATGCGAGAGATCTAATATTTAACAGTCCTAGCTTCAGATCAGAGGTGCCGGCTGCGCATTCAGTATGATCTGAGTTTGTGGTCTTTATGTTAATTAAATTATTAAAACAGACTTTCTGGGTCTTTCTACATTTTTGCTTAACTCGGGGAACAGACACAGTCTCAGTACAGTGAACCCTGAGTGACGACTCTATGCAGCTAGCAGACGGTTGGTTTAGCCTGTCTGTCTTCTCCCTGGTCTGGGCTCTGGATTGTCACCGATTAACTAGGCCTTTTCTAAGACTATGAGCTATACTACAAGAAATGAGAGCAGCACCTTCCCGAGTGGGATGGACACCGTCCCGCCCTAACAGGCCAGCTTTGCCCTCAAAGGTCTTCCAATTATCTATGAAGCTCAAGTTGTTTTCAGAGCACCACCTGAACCAGAGCATACTACTTCATCGGACATCGCCTTCGCTAATTTGAACACCTCTAAAAAGTTATTCTTGCTAACCTCTGACTGACGAAGGCGTATATCATTAGCTTCAGCATGTACCACTATCTTTGATAACCTGTGCTGTCCTAGAGCCCTAAGATTACCCGCTATGTCTGGTGCCCTGGCTCCCGGGATACACCTATCCACTGCCGCTGGCGCCCCTAAAGGCCTGGCTAATTTCACATGTCTCAGTATAGAGTCTTCTATAACCAGAGCTCGTTCAGGTTTCTCAGTGGGTGCATCACTGAGGAGAGCAAACCTGTTGGACACGTGAAGCGCAAAATAGGTGTGCTCTGGTGGGCTAGCCTTAGCGTTAGCTTTGGCTGAACGAGTATGCCGCCGAGCCATCACCCACTTGCCCCGCTGTGAAGGCTCTAATGCCAGGGTCGGGGGCTGGTTATCTCCGCCTGCGGCACCCAGACTGTCCGCTACAGGAATAATGCTGCTCTCACACTCTCTAACCCTCTCTAAAGTCTGGATGCGCTCCTCTAACGCTGATATCTTCTCCGTCAGAGTGCTGACTAACACACACCTATCACAAATAAAATTACCACTAACAACGGAGGAAGAATGTCTAAAAATCCTACACTCCACACACTGAACAAGCTGAATATTATCCATTATAATGTACTTGAGTCTGAGTTTACAGTAGTTGATTTGAGCTGAATTCCGTTTGTTGTTCTTAGAAGTAGAAACTTGTGCGTTTTCCAAAAAGCGTAAAAAAGCGGGAAAAAAGGCAAAGCCAAATAGTATGAAGATGTAAAAACTAGTTGCCATTAATATTATTGTTGTAAAAACGAAAAAGCAATATAATTTACTCGCTGATACAGACGCGAAACTTTCGCGGCAACGATACGAAAACAGGCCTTCAGAGGTCTTCATGCCTTGTGGGATCAGAGCTGTTTTGGTGGCACAAGGGTTACCTTCACAACATTAGGCATAATGTCTGATCGATGTATGACTGTAAGTTAAAGTGGAAGATGAATTCGGCTTTGGACTTTGTTTCCGTTGTTAGGTCTTTGGAAAACCTTAGGGAAACACTTTTGCAGGGATTTTAATTTTTCTAATGGTGACTAGGTAAGCGAGGAAGAAATCATTTCAAATGTTATGTGTATCACATGCATGCACCATTTGAATAGCAAAGTAGCATGTGTGTGTATACTATATGCAGTATACTAAAAATATTTATAATTAAATATTAATATAAAACTCATTCTAGATTCGTTACATGTAAAGTGAAATATTCCTTTTTCGTTTTCATTCCAAGGATTGTGACTTATAGCTAATAAAAATATATTAGCAAATATTAGAATATTTTCTGAGATCAATCGAAAAGGATTTACAATTCATAGATACCCAACTTTAAAAAGTTTGTTAATTTATGCACACTACTAGATCTGGGCAGCCTATTGCTGATATGTTTGGCTGTTTTTCCTTCATCTGATACAATATAACAGTTTAATAAGAATTCATTGTACACAAAATTACTTAGCAGATGCTGGAAAAAAAAAGCATCCCACTATGATGTTACTCAATATGATGTACCACAGAAAGTTATTAACCACTTTTCAGTATAAGTTTAAGGCATCGTCATGGCTGACTTGTTTGAGATATGAAAAATTTTGCATCCTCAATGTCTTTAGATCATACAAATTTTCTAGGAAGAGTGTATCAAATTCCTTCAGGTGCATTTTGCAAACAACACAAAATACATGACTTCCTGTTAAATTGGGCCCATGGTATGAAATGTTTCTCAGTTGTTCAGTTCAATAAGCTCTAAATGTATACCCGTTTTTGTATGCATACTGTACGTGCAAGTGTGTATGAGCTATACAGCAAAATCTCGTGCAAGATTTCCGTGTGTCTCCAAGCCCCAGGCCCAGACTCTCAGGCATCCTAATGGCAGCAGATTCCAATCTGGCTGCCAATTTTCATATGTTTTAAGCATGTTATGACCCCCCAAAAAATCTAATTGCATTTAAGTTGTAATTAAATTGTACAAAAGCACAATTTTAAGTGTATTAAGTATACTTTTATACTAAAGTGCTAAAGTATACTTAATACACTTAACTTTAAGTATAATACACTTAACTTTAAGTATACATAGTACATACAGTCATATACTTCAAGTGTACTAACATTTATCTCTGACAGTAATTAATGAAATGTAAGTATATGTGTAATGTATTATATGTACATTACAGCCATTTGTACCATTACAAATACACAAGTAATATACCATAAATATATTCTTATTGCAGCAGTAGCACGCTAGCATTCTTTTGTCCAACTCCAAATACTAAAAAGTACACCTTGTGGTTAATAAAAAAATATTTTTATTATATCATGGAGTACACACGGTTTTCTATAATACTAGATTTCAAATGTGTTACCAGTACATTAAAGGAATTTAGGACCATTTACAAGTTCCACATTATAACGTTTTTAAAACACATTAAATCAGTTGACGAGGCAGATTTTATTCATGAGTTCAGCATTTTTAATTTTATTGGATTTTAATTTAAGATTAATCTCGTAAGTGCGCGACAGGACACGATCCAGGGCATCTCGTAAGCGCGCGACAGGACACGATCCAGGGCATCTCGTAAGCGCGCGACAGGACACGATCCAAGGCATCTCGTAAGCGCGCGACAGGACACGATCCAGGGCATCTCGTAAGCGCGCGTCAGGAAACAATTTTAACCTGGAATACAAGGCCATTTTGTTGACCCTTAAAGGGTGTTGGCAGCATGACTTGGAAGCCTCCTCCTGGGCCTCTGCGCTCTCTGCCTCCTTCTCCTGGGGCTCTGTGCTGTCAAACTCTCCTTGGAGTTCGGTGCTGGGAGCTGCCCTGTTGGCTCCACTCTGAGCACCTATGCACTTTTGCTTTCGGCTCCTGTGGCTTTGAGGAGCGTCTTTGGGGAATGTTACAGCGGCTGCCAGTGATGGGTATGCGCCTCAATCTGTTATCGCTCCTCGCTCACTAGGTAGGCGACCTACCCTACTGCAAGTCTTTGAAGGGACGGAGCTGCTGGAAACAGGCACAGTTGCAAGTAATTAGTGCTAATGGATTGTGGGCTTCTTCTCGTGTGATAAAAACAAGGAGAGTGTAGCTTGGGGTCTGGTCTGGCGCTGGAGCAAAGTCATGCAGAGGATGCTAAAAAACAATGTAGAAGAGTTGCATGAGCTCCCATGAAAAACTCGAGCCTGGGATCATGGCCCTCCTCGTAATCCACTGCATCTTTGGGTTGTCAGTCTTGTGTTCTGTCACTTGTGGAGGAGAGGCAGGATGCAAGTGCAGAAGTTGTTTTTTAAAGAAGAAATATATGAACATCAATACAGGAATTGTGGCTTCGAACTGGGGCTAATGCTTATGCTAACACAAACTAATGCAAGTTACACTGAGCAAAACCAGTAAACTTGACAGCACTGGAAACCAAAGCAACTCAAATAGAATAGACGCAGGACAAAGTAACCAACTCAAATAGGTGAATACAGTAACAACCATCTGATTGAGTGCATGCTGGGAAATGCAGTCCTGAGGTAAATGTCAACATAAGTTTTGAATTATAAGTCACAAATAGTGGCACAAACACAGGAGGATCATAATACACGTTTTTTCTGATAATACTCACAGAAATAAACATAAATTGAAGCGAAATAACATGCAGACAGTTTTCTTATCGAATCTCATAAGATTCTCTTTATATTTTCTTGAATAGTGGCTAGGGAGCGATTTGGTAGTCAACCCTGTAATAAAAGCTGCTTGGATTTTTTAAGCCTGCTTTAGGTGTAAATAAAACAATACTATATACAATTTAGAATTAATTTTACAAAATGAAACAAAGACAGTAAAGTAGTATGAAAAGCTAATTATTTTATTAACTAAAATGAAAAAGAATACAAGACATGTTAAAACTAATTACATGTACATTTATAAAGGTGCATCGTCAGCTACTTTTTTGAAATTTTTTACAATGTACACATTAGGGCTGCAACAACTAATCGATAAAATCGATAATTATCGATAATGAAATTCGTTGTCAACGAATGTCGTTATTGATTAGTTGGGCTGCTCACGTCACTGAGGAGCATGACCACAAGATGCACAAATACACACAGATATGCAGCCGCGATGGAGGTTACAGAAGCGTCTGCAGGAAAAAGCGCGCGCCCCGAGTCCTCCAAGGTATGGGAGCGGTTTACATTAAACGCCTCTAAGAAGACGGTAACCTGCACGCTATGCAAGACCGAGCTTTTGTGGCATGTCATGCACGAACACTTAAAAAGAAACCGTGTTGGTGTTACGGATGGCGAAACGTCAGCAGGGTCAGTAAAAACTGTATCTCTTTATCGTGTAAAAGTTGTATAGTTTAAGTGCTTTTGTTTAAACTGTTTGCTAACTTCGAGACAGTCGCGCTAGATCTGTTCACGTGCTACTCGCTATCATCACATTGCGCAATCACCCCATGAGCAATAGTGATTAGTTAAATGGCGCTATTTTAAATTATCTTAAATTACACAGTGCGAATAACAGTAGAATATTACATTTAGTGATTGTTGTGGTTTTCAGCGAATGCAAATAACAGTATATTTGTGACTATTAGCTTTTTGCAAAGGCATATAAGACTCACTTTGTTGGTAGTTAGGAGTCAGTGCTGCAGCATTTTGGACCACCTGCAAGCGATCCCTAGACGTCTTGGTCAAAATTATAAATAATGGGTTACAATAGGTTAACTGTAAGACCTAATTAGCTAATAAGTTTTCCCAGAAATTAAGCTGTAAAAAGCTGTCAGTTTGCCATAAAAATAAAATTTAAACAATAAATTATTTACAGCAAATTAAAAACTCCTGTCATCCTAGTAGAAGGAAAACTATTCTATAACAGACATAGAGAACGGCAACCCATTTAGTTGCTCAACAAGGATGTGGTGGTCAGCTGTATCAAATGCTGTCATGAGATTTAGCAGAACTAGTACTGAATGTTCTCCTGCATCACTATACATTAGAAGGTCATTCTGAACAAAAACAGTAAATTGTTTTTGTTGCAAAGGAAGTTTGGTCTGTAAAATTGGATTAAGATTTTTTTTAAAGAGTTTTAGCAACGGCCTGTTTAAAAAGAGCAAGAGCTCGACCAGATGTCTAGAAGGAGTTAAATATTGAGAATGCACATTGACTAACAGAATCAAACACGTTTTAAAAGGAAAATGTGTATTGTTTTTTCCTACAGTACTCTTTTTCAACCTTTCCAAGAAGACTTACTTTTGCTTTACATGCTTACACACTTGCTCATCGGGGGAGACACCATCACAGACACACAATGTCAGTGTTAAATGTTCTCTGGTTTATTTACAGAAAAGAGTTTCATAAGTTCTAAGTCAATGCCCTTAATAAATACAAAGCAAATACATGGTCTATCACTGATCACAATGCAAGGTATGTGAGGGGTACATCCACTTCTTTAAAAAGCATGAGCCACTCACACGTTCTATAGATATATAGGGAAACAAAGAGGGGGTGTTTTATAGATGGCTGTGAATCATAGGAAGTATTGCCATATAAGGATTGAGAAATAGTGCAATGATAGAAAGATATTAGGAGGCATGTAACGGTTAATAAGGAACTAGATGCAATTCCTGGAGAAATTGAAAAGTAAGAGAGCAATGGTGCACTTCTTTTCCTGGACAAAGCACTAAAAACACCATGTTTCTTGCCTCTTACAAAGAGTCTTTATACTGCCTGTGATTTTAGGGAGTGTGTGTGAGTTAAAGGGGCATGGCTTGGGCCACTCAAAGCAGCCACCCCTCCTCCTTACATGCCAAACTCACAGGCCCAAGGAATGTAACAATCTTTTCTTTTAAAGGCAACAGCACTCCTGTGATACATTTTCTCCTGTATAAGTAAAAAAATGTACTAGAGCTTTGGTTTTTAGTTTTTCTTGAGAGACGAAAGTAGGGCTGCAACAACTAATCGATAAAATCGATAATTATCGATAATGAAATTCGTTGTCAACGAATGCCGTTATCGATTAGTTGAGCTCAATTTTCCAAAGGCTGTAAATACTTATGTACATGGGCTTTCTTAATTTTTTTTAGTTTTTAATAACTTTGCAAAAACCTCAAGTAAACTTTTTTTCATGTTGTCTTTATGGGGTGTTGTGTGTTGAATTCTGAGGAAAAAATGAATTTAATAAATTTTAGAATAAGGCTGTGACATAACAAAATGTGGAAAAAGTGATGCGCTGTGAATACTTTTCCAGAAACCATCCCCTTTCTGCTTTTCCATTATTCCTAAAGCCTTATACCCCCATATTGTCAAAATCAGTAAAATAAACTGTTTTCTTACAGTATATACATACTTCATTGTATTAAAGCAGTGCAACTTGATGCAAACACACATGCTGATTGGTATTGTAAAAATAATGTTTACATGATGAATAAACTGTTTGATACTAAAAAAGCTAAAAATGTATAGATTTATAGCTTGGTTAATTCGTCCTTAACAAGCAAGTCAAGAGATGACATTGGCAACTCAAGATGCCTTGAGAGGAACGAGACTCAAGAGGGACGCATCCTTATATGAGGATAAAGGAAAATGTGATCATGAATTAATCCCTTCTGTAACTGTGCTACAGTGCCTTGCAAAAGTCATACCTCTTGGACTTTTTCATAATTTTAAACAAGTTAGAACCACAAACGTAAAATAATTTTATTGGGATAGGTCATCATGAGGTGATCACATAATTGTGAAGTGGAATGAAAATCAATGGTTTTATTTATTTTTTACAAATAGATATCTTAAAAGTGTGGCATGCATTTGTATTCAGCCCCTTAAGTCAATACTTAGTAGAACCACCTTTCGTTGTAATCACAGCTGCAAGTTTTTTGGAGTATGTCTCAACAGGCTTTGCAGATCTGAAAAGTTAATTATTTTTTTTTACTTATTCTACTTTGTAAAATAACTCGAGCTCAAAATAGAGGGAAAGCGTCCGGCCACAGATTCGCAATTGGATTTTCGTTTGGACTTTCTGGGCCATTCTGACACTGAATATGTCTTGATCTAAACCATTCCATTTTAGCTCTGGCTGTATGTGTTGGGTCATTTTGCACCAGTCTCGAGTCTTTTGCAGACTCTAACAGGTTGCCCTGTATTTGGCCGCCATGTGCCCATCAGCTCTAACCAGCTTCCCTGTCCCTGCTGAAGCATCTCCCAGCATGATGTTGCCACACTCGATGCACAGTGTTAGTTTTCTGTGACACATAGCACTTTGCATTTAGGCCAAAAAGTTTAATTTCACCTTCTTCCACATGTTTGCTGTGTGCGCCACATGGCTTGTGGCAAACTGTAAACTGGATGTTTTTTTTTTGCCACCCTTTCATAAAGTCCAGATTTGTGGCGTACCTATGGACACATTCTCCTACCTGAGCAGGAGATCTCTGCAGCTGCTCTAGAGTTACCATGCTCTCCTTGCCCTGCCTTTTAGTTTAAGTGGATGGCCATGTCTTGGTACCTTTACAGTTGTGCCATACGTGCCATAAGCTTGGGATATTTGTTTATAATCTAACGCTACTTAAATCTTCTCTACAACTTTATCCCTGACCTATCTTGCATGTTCCTTGGGCTTCATGATGCTGATTGTTTACTGATTTTCCATAACAAACCTCTGAGGGCTTTACAGCTTATTACAGTAGGTGACTTCCAAAGGCAATTGGTTCACTTGGAACAACTGTTTGTATCAGTGCAATCTGAGGCAATCTTCATGGTTTTCAAGTGGAACCATGATCAGTTTTTAAATGTATATTTAGGCAGCCTGTATCATCCTCATTCGCAGCAGCAGTGACTGGTCTCCATATGATGGGAACTACAACAAGCAGACATGGTTTAGAAACTTAAGGAGGGCAGAAGATGCCAATCATTGGTATCTCAGAAGTAGGATGTGTACCTGGACTGAGCAAAATCAAATAATTTTATTTGGGATGTCAGGTTAAGATCTTAGCCAAAATTAATGCATTCTGGTTGGATTTAAATGTTTTGAAATTACAAAATATTGTTGAAACAATGCTATAGTGAATGCTTACTTTTGTCCATTTCACAGGATGGTTAAGAGATTTAATATTCCAACTAACAAAATTGATTAAAAATCCATTAGCCTGTCTAGAAGAAACATCTATTTTTGTCATAAAATTTTAATTGCAAAAGTGAAGCTCCTAATTTCCAAAAAGTAGAATAGAGCCAAGAAAGAAGGAAAGAAATAAATAGAAAATAGAGAGAGAGAACTTTAAAAAAAGTATTGCTGACTGGCATAACTCTAACCTAATCACCTAATCTCTTATTTCCTCATACACTTTTTTTTCTCTTAAAGCACTTTCCAATTTCTGCAGAATTTTTGCGAATGTCCAAATTGCTAAAAGCGCTCCACATTAATAGACTTTGGGTCTCCGCCATTATTTTATTTTACACTCCCTATAACTCCGCCCACCACTCATGACGTCATAGGGTTCTCGCGACTAGACCAGCAGAGTTTAGGGGTCAGTTTGGTGCTCATTTTAGGGCACCGGCACCAATTTTTTTCTGTGGAAAAGCGCGGCACTGGTTCCAAAATTGGGAACCGGCACAGGGACCAGAGCAGTGTAAAAGGCGTATAAGTCTAAGCCCTCAAGAGCCCTCTCACCAGTCTTTATCTTTTTAGCTCTCAGTTTTAGTAGGTCAATTTCATTTGCAAAAACACATATATACAGATAGTAGGCGAGAAGGGTAATTAAAAACTCTCTCTCTACACACCATCGGCCATAATAATATGACGGCCTGCTTATTATTGAGTAGGACCGGGGGAGGGGCCCCCCTTGTGCCATCTGTGTTCTGACCCCTTTTGATAGAGACTAGCTATTTAAACTACAGTAGCTCTCACAATTTGGCCTTTGTTAAAGACACTTGAATGCTTGCGTTTTGCTGTTCTTTCTGTTTTAAACACATTAACTTTAGTAACAAAATGTAAGTGGGTATCTTAGGCAGATACCCACCCACTTACAAGTGCCATTGCCACAACATATTATATCTGTAGCTACTGATATCTGTAGCTACAGGGTTCTTGCCCTGCAACTGCAGCTCTTGTGGGATGCTTCCAGTCTCCAACTGACCCTGACAATGGTCAGTACCTACTAAAAGTGTTCCAAGGCTCATTAATGCACGTGGGGAGTGAAACCTAGCCCGCATAGTCTGATCTAATATAAGAGCTGCTGTAGCTCGAATTGCTGAAAAGGTTGATGCGGCCTTCTTTAGAAAGGTGTCCTGAAAACAAAGGTCATTGCTGTTTTGGTGGCAAAGGGGAACCTACTCAATATTCAGCAGCTGCTCATAATGTTATGACTAATCAGTGTGTGTGCGTGTATGTAGTGTGTGTATATGTGTGTATATACACAGTATGTATATAAAAAATCTCTCTCTCTCTCTCTATATACATATATATGGGTCATTGACGGATAAGACTTTTTAATAGGCCAATTTTAAAATACCAAAAATATGGATATGTTTGGCCATTTTCTAAACATTTGGAATGTAGTGTACACATGCCTTTATAAAGAAAAGTAAAAAAAAAGACATTTTAATGTTTTAACACTTATTTGATAATACATAGCCTTAAAAAAAGTCATCTGGGGCGACCGTAATATATCTCAAAATTCACATTTTTATGTATCATTAAGACTAGTTGAACTCATATTAGTAAATAGATAAACTGATGAAGAAAGATAAACTTTAGTGCCCTTTTATTTTATGAAAACCATTATTTCACAAGTTTATTCTATAATATCAAAGTCTCCTTAATTATCCAGTTACAATACTGATTTTTACTTCAAAAGCAAAAAAACTAAATTAGCATTTATACAGATATTACACATTCAACAATAGCATACCACTGATTAATATTTGAGGCTAAACTGATGGATATTTGGTTACAAATTTAGTGTAATTATTGCCATTTGTTGGTTACCCCACATGACATATGGTCGCCCCAAATGATAAGAAAACCACAGGTATAAAAATTTCAGTTAAAATGTACACAAAAGAGTTCAAGACAAAAGAAAATTTAACTCTTTTTATTCAAATAACATTTCAACATTTAAATATAACAAATCAGAAGGACATTAACATTTAAAATTATATAATTATTTTTTGCAACACATTAAATGCTTAAGAACTTAAGAAGCTAAGTAAAAGAATCTCTTTTTTGGAACCTTTTTAAATTTATTGGAAAGGGGTGAACACTACTTGCATCTCAATTAACCTTTCAACATTCAAATATCACAAATAATAAGTTTATTTTTCTGGCCCTTTCCTTTTCTTTTCTCATTGAAAGGGCCATATTTCATTCTTGTAATTTGTTGTTGTGTTTATTTCATTTCAATTTGTTAGTTAAGCATTATACATTAAGTTAATTGAGTTTATTAGTTTAAGCACTTAGTATTATACCCGTAAGTTGTATTGTGACATCATTTCATAAGTTGTTCTGTGACATCATCCTACAGTTGTGTAGCTGCATGTCTATCACGCACGTTAGTTGTAAGTTGTTGTTACGACACTGAAGGATACAGAAAGGTGTGGAGAATACAAGCTTTTGACCGTGATACTGTGAGGTAAAGAATACAGTAAAATAAGTTGTTGTAAACTGTAATCTACCGAAGCTACAGAACACAGCAAATGACTTCAGTGGATTTATGCAAGAAACTGTAACAACCGTTGTACTTTGATGTTGAGATACTCTGCTCTTGCTGCAGGGTCGGAGTTGACCTTCTGTCCATGACGAGCAGTCTTCTCTTTGCTTGTTAATCGTGCCATCTAGGAAATAGGTAAAATAGGTTAAAACTTGTTTTAAATGACTAATACATGTATAGTCAGATAAATAGAATGTCATTGTGTAGTTTTTTTTTTTTTTTTAAATTTTTCCTGTAGGATTGTACTACAACAAAAAAATAAATGTTTATCCCTATAAAAGGAATGGAAAATGGCTGAATAAAAAAAAAAAAAGATAAAATATACAAATAATTATGCTTAAACAATTAACTCTATGTATATAATTGATGTATAGGATATGAAAACTACAAATATAGGACATATATCTATCATTTAAAACACTCAGCAGTGGTCGCCCCACATGATACTTGGTCGCCCCATATGATGTTTTCAAGTTTACTCAGGTATAACAGGCTAATGGTTAGCCTCAGAAACCAAACAAGCTTCTTCTAGTGTCAAAGCACTATCAAATTTATCATCAAAATATAGATTTGTGGGAAAAAAATTATAATTCACAGTTTTGGGGTGGTCGCCCCACATGATAACCAAAAGTGACTACGACATTACAGCAGTTAAAAAACAGCTTTTTCTTACTATATGAGAGAGTCTGATTTACCTTACAGTTGTTTCCAGGGGGTCTTCACTTATGTCTGGCTGATGCAGTATCCCATCCTTGAAATGTTTTTCAAAATAAAGGTCCCAAAATTGTGGTTTGTTGATGGTCGCCCCGGATGATATGGATAGAATTAACATAATTCGGACAACATTCGTTTGTATATCATGATAGAAAAATATGTGCAAATGCTTTATAGTTTTGTCAATGAGTGTAAAACATGTTTGAAATTATGCCAACTAGGAAAAGGGATATATTTAAGTTGATTTAAAGTGTTTTTAAACCAGTTTTCCTAACAAAAGTCAAGGCCGGACGGTCGCCCCATATGATGTTTTGGCACTTCGGATAGCAGAAAAATGATGAAAAACTTAAAAATTTGGAGAAGTTAGAGTGGTTTAGTAGGTAAAGAAGGTATAACAAACAGAAAAACAGAAAAAAACATGATGAAAAGCCGTAAGCACTTTTGTGTTCATAATTTATTTATTTATTTATTTATTTAATATGATAAAATTATATATATTATATATATATATATATATATATATATATATAGTTAATTCATGTCTTCCGATGATGGCGACACATTTTAACGTTTTGTATATATTGGCAGGACATTCGCATAGTTAACACTATCAGATAGCCTACTATCAGGAAATTAAATTAATTTCAATACCATTTAAACCGAGGCATTGCCATGTCTTTCATTATTTTGTCCCTGTTAAGCCATTACAAAAACTATATAAGAAACTTTTAAAGCACGAATTTGGGCATCTCATTTCAGTATCATGAAAATAACATGAGACACATACTGTATACACACGTCCATTATGGAATATCTGTTGTAAAACAAATATAAATTCATGTTAGCTTCAGCATTGGAAACTATATTGTTTTAGGTTAACTTTATACACAATTCATCATTGTACATCATCAGTGTATAACAAGTAGAAGAATTTTTATGTATTTTCTATTTTTTTCTGCAAAATAAAATTAACCCGGACAGAAAAAGGGGGCGTCACGTCAGCGACCCCTATATTTTACGGAAGTGTGCTTGTATATCAAAACACTCGTATATCAAAGTGAATTTCCTCCATTAGAAATAATTGAAACATTTAGGATTTGTTTTACAACCCAAAAATAAATAAATAATTAATACAAAATATAAAGTAAAATTAACCTGCACTTTACTTTTTAAAAGAATCGTGGCTAATTGAGACCAGAGAGAGAACAGGAGGAAGAGGGGGAGGGGGCTGCTGTGTAGGACCACTTACACGCACACACCAGTTTACCAATAGAGAACTCAACCAAGCACATGCACACGTGTGCACACACACACACACACAAACTAGCATTCAGATAAGGGGGGAGGAGGGGGCTGCTGTGTAGGACGACTTTCACACACACCCACATCAGTTTACCTAATGGAACTCACCCTATTCTCAGTTTCTATTCTGTAAACTGATGTGGTGTATGTGTGAAGGTCGTACACATACACTTACAAACACAAAAAAAAATGCTTTACTTTTTTATACACACTTAGACTTTATACAAACGTAGAGTAAACATGGTAAACTTGTTTCCATGTTTCAATCTGTAAACGCACAGATGTTAACTATACGAGTAACGTATGCGCACTGAGACAGAGCGTGGAAGAAGATGATTACTCATAAGTGTGCGAGAGAAATAATAACATATAGAATTGAACGCATTATACATTTAAATTTAATTTAGTATATTATGTATAGTATGTTAGATACTTTACTTATTTATCTCTAATACGCAAGCTAAATGTGACTGTGACTAAGTATTTGATTACACTCTGATTTTGTGAAGTTCTCTTACTTAGAAATCATGGAGGGGTCTACAATTTTCAGTATACAGATGTCGCCATTATGGATGCGCGTGTTTTCCCTTG
This sequence comes from Clarias gariepinus, assembly GCF_024256425.1. Lineage (NCBI taxonomy): Eukaryota > Metazoa > Chordata > Actinopteri > Siluriformes > Clariidae > Clarias > Clarias gariepinus. The sequence continues at coordinate 11,526,255 of NC_071125.1, forward strand.
GGATGCCGCAATTTAGCGTGCAGCGTGTCGCGATTTGCCACAGACGACATTCGGGAATTTAAATAAATGTTTTGTGCTTCACTGAATATTTGCCAGATGTCGCATGGAAGGACTTTATCTAAACGAATCAAGTACAATGATAAATTGTGTATAAAGTTAACCTAAAACAATATTGTTTCCAATACTGAAGCTAACATGAATTTTTATTTGTTTTACAACAGATATTCCATAATGAACGTGTGTATATGTGCCTTATGTTATTTTCATGATACTGAAATGAGATGCCCAAATTCGTGCTTTAAAAGTTTCTTATATAGTTTTTGTAATGTCTTAACAGGGACAAAATAATGAAAGACATGGCAATGCCTCGGTTTAAATGGTATTGAAATTAATTTAATTTCCTGATAGTAGGCTATCTGATAGTGTTAACTATGCGAATGTCCTGCCAATATATACAAAACGTTAAAATGTGTCTATATATATATAACTATATATATATAATATATTTAATTTTATCATATTAAAAAACATTTGTGTCCAGCATTTGAATAATTATTTCATCCATTATTTGACCACGGCTGGGAATAAGAGCTGGAATCTAATTGTAAATTTATGACTGAATTGAATAAAGCTGTTCTTTGCCGTGCGGGAACCCGTGGCTCATACTTTCACATTACAAAAGGCAGCGTTTTGATCAAAAGACTGCTAATTGCACGCGATTTATCGATAAAAATGCAGACTTTCTCGGCCAGAAATGCACCAAAGACAAATACATGTACTGTATATAGGCTACTCGCGTTGCTTTTGCGCGGAGAGATTGTGTGCGCGTGCACGGCAAGTTTGTGTGTGTCGACGCGCGCTTCACATGTAGGTTGATATACAGGTCCATCTGCATTTGAAAAGTTAACCAGAATCTCTCTCTCTCCCTCTAGAGAGAGAGAGAGAGAGAGAGAGAGAGAGAGATGTTTTGCTGGTAAAATACATTTTAGGCAGAGACGTCTGCTCGGCCTTGTTAATTTGTTTTAAAACCCCTAATTCTGCGAATTCCCCCATCATCGAAACCGGTTTGATTTCTTCACACCTACCGTGAATGAAAGTTGAGATTACATTATAGATCATAGATTGGCATTACAGTAACTTGGGGTTTAATTTAATTCAATTTTATTTGTATAGCGCTTTTAAAAATTGGCATTGTCCCAAAGCAGCTTTACACAATCAAAAGAATTATTTAAGTTTGTATGGAATTTAAATGTGTATGAATCAAAGTGGTCAGATAGTCCCTGGTGAGCAAGCCGAGGGCGACAGAGGCAAGGAAAAACTCCCTGAGATGGTAGTAGGAAGAAACCTTGGGAGGAACCAGACTTAACAGGGAACCCATCCTTATTTGGGTGAAACAGAAAGCAGGAATTGATCTGCATTCATACTGTGTGTTAGTTGGCAGGCAGTTCAGCATAACAGTTGATGTTAGTTAATGTTAATATGGAGTCCAGTTAGTTATTGAAAGCTCAGGTAGACTTGTATAAAGTTCCAGTCCTGAACTATTGAACAGTCAAGTCCTCAGAGAAACAGCTGCCAACACCAGTCGAGGCCAGAACCGTCTTCTAGGTAGAAAGAACCATCCCCAGACACGAGACGCATCCCAAAGAGACACACGGGGCATCCATGTGACGAGATCTCCAACCAGAAGCGGGGCACCAGGATGGGTCGGACAGGTCTGGAGGGCAGAGGGAGTCTGGATCACTGGCAGCTCAGGAACAACATGTGTAGCTCGACAGAGAGAGAGGGAAGGAGAGAGAGAGGGGTTGAGAGGGAAGAGAAAGAGCAGGAGAGAGGGAAGAGATAACAGTTAGGTCTGGTCACAGTCATATAATGTATAATGTAAATGTATATTTACTGTAGAATGTGGGTTCTGTGGGTGCGCTTCACTTCGGAGCGCGCTGTTGCGTGGTATTCAAAGAATAGAATAAAACAATCATGTTTGCTTCAGCATTGGAAACACTATTGTATTAGGCTAACATTATTAAAGATTATACACTTTTGTATTCTTTGTAAAAATTTGTCTATTTGCACACACTCGTGGGCATCTTTAAATTTGAACAGAAAATAATAGTGAACTGGTAGGAATGTTATTTTTCATATAACTTAAACGGCTGAATGAAGTTAAATATACACAATACATTAATAATTGCGTTTGCTTTACATTGCTTATATACTACCATAACATATATTTGTGTCTTATACTGTTTTATTCATATTTTACAACATTACATGCAGTTTGTAATTTACTTGCGATTGTACTTTTAAAATGTACAGTAACCTACGTATCTACAGTATAAGCATATTTAATACTTTAGCAGTGAATGAGAAATTTGGTCGGTGTGGCTTTTAGATAAAGGTCTTATTTGATATAATTTTATTATTTAATTAATTATCCTATTATAAACATGATTCTTATTCTCTATATTCTTGTCGAGTATAGTCCTTCATGTCTGCATTTTTTTTGCACGCGTTTACGCAAAACGCTGCCTTTTGTTAAGGCTGCGGGTTTAAACACGCAGATGAATTAATTTTGGATGAATTTTAAAGCATCTTTTAAGGCCTAAATCTTAATTTTAATTTATGGCCAGGTGTATTACGAAGTAAGGAACAGTGTATCTGCACAGAGAGATAGAGTTTGTGTGTGTGTTTGTGATGTTATCTTCTCCTTTAAACGTGCTTTCAACCAACCAACCCTGGCCTCCAAACTCAGAAGGCTACGTGTCATAGCCGATAACTGCTTCTTTGATCTGCTGGTTACAGTGGGGCGCCAACTGCCGTATAGTAGCCTGTACAAGCCAAGCTTTTCCCCCAAAGATGGTGTGAATGTCTGCAACAATCACTAACCAATAAAATGTTAAGAATTTAATTAAACACGAATATATAAATTATATTTTCATTTTATATATATATATATATATATATATATATATATGTTTTTTTTATTACGTTAAAGACGGGGCTTATAAATGATAAAATGATACAACCTGAGATACAGTGGAACCTTGGATTGCGAGTAACTCAGTTTGCGAGTGCTCCGCAAGACGAGCAAACATTTTAAATTAACTTTGTCTTGATAAACGAGTGAGTTTTGATATACGTAGAGAATATCATAGAGTATAATTTAGCACGCATACGCTTCTTTTTTTGCGCCGAGAGTAGCGTGATCACAACTGAGGCAATAGTTTTTCTCTTAAACCTCGCAGAGGCGCGCGCGTGTGTGTGTTTGTGTGTGTGTGTGTGTGTGTGTGTGTGTGTGTGTGTGTGTGTGTGTGTGTGTGTTCATGCAGAGGTGGGGGTGCGTGTGGTGGCGCGGTGTGTGTGTGTGTGTCCGTGTTTGTCCTACACAGCAGCCCCCTTACCCCTCATTCTCCTCTCCTCTCTCTGCTCTCAATTACTGCAGCTAGATCTCTTTTTGTAGTTAAGTGGGTTTATTGTTCTATCCACTAGACCACAGTAGTGAATAAGGACTTGGTAAGAATTTACATGTTTAAAAAGAACGGATAACAAGCAGCTGAGTGCGGGAAGCAGAGAGCATGTGTGTCATAAGTTTTTGTTATAACTATTTCATGCCTTTCTGCTGATGTCAAATTCAAATTTAAATTTTATTTGTCACATACACAGTCATACACAGTACGATATGCAGTGAAATGCTTATACGACCGCCAGTGACCTTAAAAAGAAAATTAAAGCTTATAGATAGTCTTGTGCAATGGTCCAGGAAGTGAAAACTCCTCCAGTTTCCTCCCTTAAGATGCTTTGCAAGGCCTTTTGACTTGGCACAGGTTTTATGCTGGTTTTATTTACTAACGCAACCATCCAATTTTTATCTGCAGCCAGTGGTAGGGTATTAAACCTGGGCCTTTCATATGGTAGGTGAGAAACTTACCACAGAGGTTCAATGCTACAATGCTACTTCATGCTAAATGCAGCAATATTCTCATTTGTAATTATCACTTTTTTATCTGTAATGTTTTAATTTTACAATATGTTACATGGGTGCAGTTTATAAAATAGCCTGCCATTTGTACATGCTCTATGTTTTGCATGATGAATAGTGTAATTGCTATTTTAAGAAACAAAATTAATAGAATCATGCAAATCATATGCCAACATATCCTGGTCAAAAGCATTCTATGGCTGAAAGGGTTTCTGCTTTGCCTGTGAAATAACCTGGACAGTATGTTTGTTCACAGAAACATGCTAACTATTATGGTAGTGCCAAAATAGCGGAACTACATTATGCATTAGCCTGGTAATCACGTGATTTTTGTGGTCTTTAATCAGTCTTATTGTGTTTCCTTAGGTAGCACTGCTTTTCAAAGTGTAGTATTTGGTGCTTGGATTTTTAATTTTTATTTTGCTAATACTCATCTTCTGCCTCAATTAGTCATATGATTAACAGAAGTCGAAGTTAAATTTGTTTGAAATAAACGGTAATTAAATTGAATTCAATTCAGTTTTATTTGTATAGCGCTTTTAACAATTGGCATTTGTCAAAATTATTGGATAGTCCCTGATAGGAAGAAACCATGAGAGAAACCAGACTCAATAGGGAACGCATCCTCATTTGGGTGATTGCCGATAGCAGGATCTGCAATTATATTGTGTTGGAAGTTCAAAATAACAGTTGATGCCTTCAAGTTAATATGGAGTCCAGTTCGTTATTGGAAGCTCGGATAGACTGTAGGAAATTCCAGCCCTGAACTATTGAGAGACTGCAGTCAAAAGTTCTTAGAGAACAGCCGTTTGCATCAGTCGACGCCAGAACTGTCTTCATGGTAAAGTGGAACAGTCCAAAGTAACTATACACATCCCAAACAAACCACATAAGGCTCCATGTGACAAGATCTCCAACCACAAGAGGGGCCACCAGGACGAGTCAGACAGATCCAGAGGGCAGAGGGGAGGCAGAGTCTGGATCACTGGCAGGAGCGACATGTTTAGCTCGACAGAGAGACAGGGAGAGGGTGAAAGAGAAGAGGAGAGAGCAGAAGAGAAGGAGAGATAACAGTTAGGTATGGTCAAAGTCACGTGTAATGTACAAGGTGACTGTATATGTGGTGCAGAATGCAAGCAGGAACTCCGGCAGAACTAACTATGACAGCATAACTGAGTGTGAGCCAGAAGAAATAAGTGTGAGCCAGAAGAAAACAAAGACATAAGGGCTCCCTGAGATGTAAAGCAACCAATTACTTCACCATCAACAAACATGAGTAATCAGTCAGAGTGGGAAAGACAGCATCTAAACATAACAGTTCATAATAATACTCTACCTCTATATAACCCCCAGATCTGCTATTTTACCTAAGGCAAATTTATTTACAAAAATGCTTGGCTAAATAAATAGGTTTTTAGACTAGACTGAGACAGAGTCCCGAACATTAATTGGAGGGCTATTCCATACTGTAATTTTGTAGCTGTGTAATAAAAAGCTCTTTCCCCTGCTAAAGTTTTTACAATATGCTGTACTGTCAGGCAGCCTGCATTCTTTGATTAAAATAGGCATAGCAGCTCATAAGGCACTAGCAGTTCACTTGGGTACTAAGATGATGTGCTTGTATTATCTAGTTCTAGTGAGGACTCTCGCTGCTGCATTCTGAAATAACTGAAGCTTGTTTATGCACCTATTTGAACAACCAGACAGTAAGGCATCAAATTAGACTATAGTCCCACCAAGAGGTGATAAAAGGATGAACAAATTTTTTTTTCATCGTTTAGTGACAAAATACTTCTTATCATGCTAATATTTCTGAGATGAAAGAATGCTATCCTGGTAATTTTATCTACATGTGCTTCAAATGAAAGACTGGAATCTATAATTACACCGAGGCCTTTTACTGTTGCACTTAATGGAACAGTAAAACGTTACTGTATGATCAAAAAACGTGCTTCTAGCTGCATGTGGTCCTATAACTTGTCTTGTCAGGATTTAGCAAAAGGAAGTTAATTAACATGCAGTCTCTTATATCCTTCACACATTTTTCAATGTCTTTTATCTCTAATAATTTTTCTTATAACTAGAGCTACATTATTCAATTCATAACAATGTTGACTCTAAATATTCATTGGCCTGATTGAGTTCGGTGGGGTCAGACAGTGATCCAATCATAGTTGATAACTGGGAGATGACTGATAAAGATCTGTATGGTAGTTAATGTGAATGTACTTGAATGCTGTAGCGCAGCACTGTGCGTACATTATTACTATGACACTCTTACATTGAGACAAGATAGTAATCCGAGAGATTCAGACTGTGGAACTGTAGTTATATTTTTAAGGATATTATTAAATCTAAAGTGTGACCTGCTTTATGAGTGGGTCCTACTACAAACTGATTTACTCCTACTGAGTACAGTATGGACATAAATGCTGTTCTCAGAGGGTCTTTTGAATTCTAAAAATTATTATATTAAAATCCCCAGAAATTAATGCTTTGCCTACAGAAACAACTATGTTTGAGAGCAAATCTGCAAATTCACAGAGAAATCCAGAGTATCTCTCTGGGGGTCTGTAAATAATAATTAGCAGAATCGACAGAGCAGATTTAATATTTGTAGCTTAAAATTTGTTCTCTACATTTGTAGGGAACTTCAGATGCATTAAATTTATGTCTGTGTTTTTGTATAATAGTTAGATTATCTTTGTAAATAACTACAACGCCTCCTCCTCTACCAGTTAGACGAGGCTGATGTATGTAGCTGTACAGTATATATCAAACTCCTGATCCGTGATAGTTTCATTAATGAGTAAGTGTTTTAGATGTAAGAGAACTAATTTTTAACAGTCCTAGCTTCAGATCAGAGGTGCTGGCTGTGTATTCAGTCTGCTTTGAATTTGTGGTCTCTATATTAATAAAATTACTAAAACAGACTTTCTGGGTTTTTCTAAATTTTAGATTAGCTTAGGGAACAGACACAGTTTTAATAAGGTAAATCTGAGTGACGACTCTGTGCAGCTAGCAGACAGATAGCAGTAGTCTGTTCTGAGACTATGTGCCATACTACAAGAAATGAGAGCAGCACTTTCCCGAATTGGGATGGACACCCTCCTGCCCTAGGAGGCTAGCTTTGCCCTCAAAGGTACTCCAATTGTCTATAAAGTCCACATTATTTTTAGAACACCACCTGGACATCCAGTGGGCCAGTGACAATAACTTTCATTGGAATGGGCCAGAGCATACTACTTCATCTGACATTGCCTTCGCTAATTTAAACATATTTGGAAAGTTGTGTTATTGCTAACCTCTGACTGACGTAGGCATATATTATTAGCTCCTGCATGTATCACTATCTTGGAGAACCTATGCTGTCCCAAAGCCCTAAGATTACCTTCCATGTCCGGTGCCCTGGTTCATGGGATACACCTAACCACTACAGCTGGTGCCACTAAAGACCTAGCTAATTTCATGTCTTCTATAACTAGAGCTCTTTTAGGCATCACTGAGGAGAGCAAACCTGTTGAACACAGGAAGCGTGGAGGTGTGCTCCTTGCTGTGAGGGCTCTAATGCCAGAGTCGGAGGCTGGCTATCTCCACCTCCAGCACCCAGACTTTCTGCTGCTATCACGCTTTTTAATGCGCTCCTCCAACGCTAATATCTTTTCCATCAGAGTGATAACTAATACACACCAATCACAAATAGGTTTTGCTAAAAGAAATACTGTGTCAAAGCATATTCATAGAAAGTTGACTGGATGGCAAGTGTGTGGTAGGAAAAGGAGTACAAAAGGGATGACCTAAGCTTTACGTAGTTTGTCAAGTAAAACTGATTCAAGAACTTGGCAGGCGTGAAGGGAAGTTGGACTGGACATGGAGCCACCATGCACAATTGTCTTCAAGAAACCACTTTTGCATTTCTAGTTTTAAGCCACTCTAACTAGAGACAATGTCAGAAGTCTCTTACCTGATCTAAGAATGAAAGTCTATTTTGCATTTTATATGTGTGTTGTAATAAACAGTACACGCGCTGTACAAACACACATACAGACACAAAATAAAATATGTTTTACACGCACCCAAGTGGTCACAGTGTTATAGTAAACACTGTGTGCATGGATGTTGATTATACCAGTAAGAGTAAGCGCGCTAAGAGCCAGCAGGGGAGACGATTCCGCAGCGTAAGAGAGAGAAAAAAGGTTAGCTTAGTTGTAAAAACATGACGCTCGTCGTCAAAACAAGAAGAGCATGGGTGATACATGGTATTGGTACTCGTAAACCAAGACTTGTTGGTTTTCCGAGTCAAAATTTATTAAAAATCTTTGCTTGTCTTGCGGAACACTCGCAAACCATGTTGCTCCGAATCCGAGGGTTTCACTGTACTGATTGTGTCTTTTGGAATGGATAACTTCCCTCAAAACTACCAAGATGGATTTATCCGATTTTGTTCCTTCACATGGATAGTGGTAGTTTAACTGTTTTAATCGTTTTTTGTACTACTATATTCTACAGAAATTTCAAATGAGCTTTCTATTAATACGGAGTACTGTAAAAAAAAAAATAATTAAGTCACCCCTTATTTCTTCATACTTACCCTCCAAAGAGCCAGACTTTTAACATGGTCTTGAACAATAGTTCAACAGGGTTCCTAAAAAACAATTGGCTCTGATTTTTGGTAAGTTTATATTTTTTTCTCCATGGAAGTATATTAGTGCCAAAATTTCTAAAAGTTGCATGTTGAATTAAAGAAATTTAAGTTTGCTGCTTTGCAATTTGACCTGAATGCAAAAAAATATTTACAGCATTTACAATGCTTGGAGTTGTGTATTTTAAATGGAAATGTAATTCAAGTACAGTGGAACCTCGGTTCACAGTTCTGTTCGTGACCCGATTTACAGTGGTTTCTCAAGGGGAATGTCTAATACTTCCGTGCACTCTGCCGCAGCCAAACGGCAACAGCCAAAATAAATGAGTCGCACTTCAAAGTAATTTGTGAAATGACCACCAGGTGGCGCAAAGGGACAATTTGCAAAATGACTGCAATTAATTTTGTTTAGACTGACTCTGTTTCTGTCTGTTGTTATTATTAAAGATAACAGCACTAACAACAGCTCAATGGCTTGTGAAAACATTTTTAGTTTTAACTGTAAAAATGTCAATTTTGGAATCCGCAGAAGCTCAGTGGTCTGAACGCAACGTAATAACCTTTGTATGATAAAATGACTCGTGGCATGAATCTACACGAAGTGCTTCAGTTTCAGAAAATCATTCAATGCTGAACACAAACAGCAAAAGAACATGATGATAATAATCATCGTGCTCTTTGCTGTCTATATCGAGCATTGATTAATTATGTAATTATTAATAATTAAAGCTGCTCACATCGCGCACGCTTTTGATTTAAAAAAATGCATTGTTTAATTAGCAAGTATATGTCACCCCTCTTGATGATAGATGAACATTATAACTGAAACAAAATTGCTTGTGTCAAAACATTTTGATTGAAGGGGAGATGAAAAGTGAAAGTTTGTACCAACAACATAGAACAATGCATGCCTGTGAATGGCTGAAATGTGGTTGTGAATAAGCCTTTTAGTTAATGTAAAATGTTCGCGTGAACCCACAATAAGGGATTTACAAGAAATTTCTCTTTCCCAACAAACACACATTTATACTTTATTTTAGTCATACTATGCTAACATTTTTTGCTGTGTAGTGGACCGCAAGCACACAACCTCTCGCGGGCGAGCCTTTCTTTGAATACGCCGTTTTAACGGGGGTGGGGTTAAGAAACACCACACCGGCAGAAGTTGACTAATGATTATGAATGCGTCGGGGAAAACAGCAAGAAAACTGACTCTGGCCATTTTAATAATTCATTGATAAGTTTATGTCTTTTGTTTCAGCTGTGATAAAGGTGATCATGTCATCACGTCATCTTCGCAGCGGTGTACGCGCCAATAATTTACGTTTTATACGAATTGCATTAGCTAAATTTTTTTCCATTAGTTTAGAAAAAATCAGACATTTCGCTTTCTATAAGTATATATTTTTTCACGTCTGTGAGGCGAGTATACACGGAGTTTCAGTTTATTTTCCGACGCGCTTAAGTTCACAAAACCGATACAGAACAGCGCTGTATCCCTGTTTACTTTCATTATTTTACATCATAATGTTTTGTGGTCATTGTGCATGCACTTGAAAAAAATGTATCTAATATAGTTTTATTATATATAGGTTTTTGCCCATTAATTTGACAACACCTGTGGCTCACCCACTTCTTCTGATGCATACCCAGATCTTTCTGGCTTCCGCGAGTGTTACACATGATAAAATATAATAATAATAATAGTTTAAATGTTTAAATTTTTATGGTCATTTAGTTTCGTTTATTTCAGTTAATAAATCTACTACAAAATTAAAGAACACAAAATATAAGATGACAAAAAAACCTACATGCGTAGATTTTCTAATTACACATGATAAAATCTAACGGCTCACTGTGTTTACGTTTACTTTGCTTAAATTCAATCCTAGTAAGATTTAATTTAATTAGAATTTTACATTTGTACTGTAATTTTAGTTCTATGATTTATGAATTTTTTTTTTTATATATATATTTTTTTTTGTTTTTTTTTCCAATTTTCTCCCCAATATTAGTCGTAGCCAATTCCTCCCCGGCACTAGGGGGCTCTCACATTAAGGCTACTACTACCATTCAGCTGGGAGGGCGAAGACTATCACGTGTTTTCTCCGAACCACGTGACGTCAGCCGACCTCATCTTTTCGAACTGCTTGCTCACGCACCGTTAGGAGCGGAGTAACACACTCGGAGGAAAGCGCTAGCCGCTCCTTCCGCATGCGTGAACTCACAGACGCCCCTGATTGGCTGTAGAGCCGTGAATAATGTGGAAGCGCAAGTACCTCTCATCCCTCCCCCCTGAGAGAGCTCAGCCAATCAGCTCTCTCTGTGCCTCCGGCTGTGAACGCAGATGCCAGCGATCTCCGGATGATGGGGCGAGCACTTTACCACTGCGCCACTCGGAGGCCCCATTATGAATTTGTTTAACTACAATGTTTCACTTGCTTTTATCCGCTACTATGTGCAGCTCTTAAAGAGCTGTGGCTCATTAATCCCTGAGAGAATTACCTGATGCCCGAGGCGTCAGTCTATAGTTTTATAGCGCCACTCAGCAGTAAAAGCCAGCAAATGCACAAACCCAAATGCTGCCGCCGTGAGGTGTGGCGGTAAACCAGAATACCGCTTGAGTACCATCTGTAGTCGTACACCGATTCATTTTTTTTTTTTAAATACATGTAAATAGAATTAATTTGTTTTCCATCAATGTGAACTGTATTTAACGTTTGATTTATTTTGTTTATATTACAAAATATAAAACAAGGTGCGAAGAGCCCTAATTATACAAAAATAATATAGCACTAAATAAATGAAAAATGCACAAGATGGAGCTAACACTTAATTTTTACATGTACATACCATTCTTAGGGAGACTAGCTGATGTGAAGGAGTGGAGGAGAAAGGTGGGGATAGAGGGGAGGAGGTTAGTGTTTAGAAGGTGGAGTCCCATTCCATAATAACACTGGGTAATTCTTCTTCAGGGTTTTTCTTTCTTTTTGTTTCTTAGCATCTGGTTTGTACATGGCAGCCATTTTCATAAAACATCTATCCAGAGAGATTACAATTGTGCAACTGAGCTGCACAAAAAGGACACCACGTTATCGTTCATAAGGCGTAGCAGACAGTCATGTAAGGATGAAACTACTTAGCAAAGGCTTGTACGTTACTCCACTTCGCACAAAACTCTTTTCATCATGTGAGCAATCTGAAAAACTGATGTTGAGCAATGCATTCATGCCTTTGTTTAGCTGATAGCGGCTACCTGTGATGGCGGTTCCTGAGTCACGTTTCAAAGAGGAGCCAGTGAACAGGGACACATTTTTATTTCAAATTTTTTGGGCGTCAACTGATTTTTTCGTACTCAAGGTTTCACTGTATTTAAGGATCAGTTTTTAGGGATTTAAGCATACCTTCAAATTCGAATCTTTATAACAGGGATATAACCGGAGGAGTAATGGATTGCTGATTGCTGTGGTCCATTCCGCAGTGTACTGTACTTTAAACTGTGCGCTTACTGCGTTCAGTCTTTTTGTTTTTTATCCACACAGTGACCTGTGAACCATCAAACGTACAGGCCCCAGTGAAAAGCAGGTGAAGATGATGAGATATTCAGGCCAGTAATTAGTATACTGGTGATGTCAAATGCTGATTGTTTGGAACAGATGAGAGGGGAAATGAGGTTCCTTTTGAGGTTGTTATATAAATCTTTATCTATTTATCTTATCTGTAGGACCTTTGCAGCATGTTGCAAAAAATATATGTTTAATTTAATTCACATATCTTAATTATTAATTTAATAATTAAAGAAATGAGGGGTGGCTCAAGACATTTACACAGTACTTCCTCTCTCTCTATTGGTAAACATGAAGGTCATAGCTAGCATGAAGTAGATTCCTGGTTTTAAAGCAAAAGAACAAGAGGTGGTGCTATTTATTTTTTTTAAATGGCTGTAAGTTAATTGAGTGTCCTTATTTCTATTACCATTTCAGCCCAAAACAGAGTAAGCCTTCTTGATTAGTCTAACCCTTTCTTTGGTCCTGGCCACACTGAGGAGCAGATTTTTTTCCCCCCACACAACTAAATAAAGTTGTCTTTCCGTCCATCCCTAATGTACCCTGATAAACCTCACAACAACTTTAGCCTTCTGCCCCAAATGTTCTTTTACTTTAAAACAAGAATCTACTTCATGCTAGCTGCTTTGAATTGTTTGAGCCAGACCCAAATCCTATGCCATTTATGTTGTACGGGATAACGCAACCATAAATAGTCCTATTCATTACTTTATGCAAATGTGCAATTATTTAACAGGAAATGATGGAGACTTGTATTGAGGTTACCAACTGTTTACTGATGAAGACTTAAGTCCTAAAACTATCAGAGCAACTACAGTAAAAAGCCATTACCGTGGCTTTACACATTATAAATTACACATTACAGTAATAACAAAACTGTATCAATGCAGCCCAAAAAAGAGTTGGATTTGTATGCGAAAAAGAATGCAATAAAAACACTTTTACATCAGTATACAGTAGTTTCTATTTGAGGGTTTAGGAAGCAGAATAAATTGGGGCACTGGTGGCTCAGTGGTAGGTGTTTCGCCTGTCATTTAAAAGGCCCAGGTTCGATTCCCAGGCAGTGCCAAAATCCCAGCCGCTGGATGCTGTGCCAGCTCCAAGCCCGGGGAGGGTTGCGTCAGGAAGGGCGTAAAACCTGTGCTAAGCTTGTATTTGCGGATTGCTGTGGCAGCCGAAAGATCAACAACAACATGAAGGACAATAAATTATGTAAAACACTCAATTATATACTCTATTATTAATAGATTTACACTAAAATATAAACAAATCTGTTGTGAATAATGTAAAAAAAACACTGAAAAAATTTTATTGGGTGAGAAATGTGTTGTAGTAGTAAACAACAAAATTCTCAGCTGCATCATATATTCAAGTTTGCTCAGAGGCGCGTCTTGTGGTGTCTAGGGGCACTTTCACACTTGGCACGATTGATTACTACTGTACCCAAGAACGATAGCTCTCCCCTCATCCACTCTCTTGCAGTATGAACCTAGCTGGTATGTGAGCCATAATTAATCACAAATAGGAGCAAGCTGATCTTTGTGCTATGCCTAAAAATATTTATATTTTTAAATATTGGCACATGCTACACACACAGATTTTGGATGACATTGCATTCTATACAGTGGCCCACTTTAGTGTTTATTGATCCTGTCACGTCTTGCATACTGAAGACTCTGCAAACGCAGATGCAGAGTGAATTAGTATAATATTTTATTAATTGTCACAAGTCCAAAAAACCTGCTGGTTACATCGCCAGGCTGGGTCTACAGGCGGGCTATCATAAACAAAAGAAAACAAACAAACAATACTTTTCTGTAACCTTGAGACGATATAGGAGCTGATATTACTTCAGCTCAACCTTGACCTTGGAGAAGGCCTTCCACACAAAGGGCTGCACCTGCAGACAACGATCAGTCCTGGGAGGGAAATAAACACAAACACACACAGTCAGGTATACAAACATAACGGTGCACAACAGTGAACAGACGGAGTGGTACGGGTTCGACTGGGATAAATAGTGAGACACACGAGGTAGACACAGGTGAACTCAATTTGGTGTTGGAAGAAATTAATAAGGAACTATTACACACGTAGACACACTAGGGGAAGACAAAGCCGGCGGCTCAGTAATTCGGTGAGCCAGATCTTATTCCCCAGGGCTGACGTGGCTCAGATGTGACAGTACCCGTTAACGCGGATGGTGTACAAAATTTTGCGCATCTTGGGGCCCATGAGGTGATGCGGGATCCGCCCCAGTCAAAATTGGGATTGTAAAGGCTGAGCCAAGGCAGGCCCAGCACGACGGACTGATCCAGCCGAGAAATCACAAAAAAATTTAGCTCCTCTGTGTGACCGGGGAAAGTTAACCATAGGGGCACGGAAAGGAATTCAACAGGTGAACTTTTTAATTGTTTGCCATCTAGAGCTTTAATTATGATCGGGTCTGGAAGCTTCGACACTGGATCTCGCAGCGAGGAAAGGAAAGTGGACGAAATGAATATATGTAAACATGAAGCCAACTCGGAATCTATTAGAAACAGTACGGTTATTATAAGACAGTAGGGCACGTAAACAAAAAGAGTGATGTGTGTGAGATGTTACTTGAAGCAATGGACAGTTGCGGATTCTGTGTGTGTTTGTGTGTCCCATAGTACAAACATATTCCCGAAGTGATTAAGCGTTGTCTCTCCTGGGTTGAAAGGCGGGACATGCCCATATCCATAGGTTCAGGTGGATTCCCTTTGCGCGGTTCGACTGGGGTTTTGCTAAGGGTGTCACGACGGTGAATTTCAAATCTCCCCCCTGATCCCCCTGGTCCAGCTTGATCGCTAGTTCTATACACGCGTCGAGGTCTAACCCGGAATCATGGCACGCCAGTTCTAGCTAAATGTCTGGATGTAATCCGTCCTGGAACCGAGCGAGTACTGTAGACTCTTGCTGCACCAGCCACTCTCTGCGGCTAGGATCCTAAACTTTATTGCATAGTCTGCGACTGACATGTGTCCTTGTTTGAGACTCAGCAATTGCTGCTCCCCCATCTTTCCATGATCTGGGTGGTCAAACACCGCACGAAAGGCTTGGAGAAAACTGTCGTAGCTGGCCATGGTACTCCCACCTGCGCTTCACTTTGCGGTGGCCCAGTCCATCGCTGGCCCGGTAAGCTGTTGAATGAAGAAACTTATTTTCTTACTGTCTGGCAGCTCGGGGTAGTCTGTAAGATAGAGTTCAGAGGCCAGGATGAACTTTTTCCACCCCTCTGGGTCTCCAGCGTATCGTTCCGCAGGGGCGGCCCAAGGTGGTGAGACTGCAGAGCGCCGCCGAGGAGAGGAAGGAGAAGACTGATCTGTAGCGACGGTAGCGAGGTCGCGAACGCTGTGTGCGAGATCATTGACTGCCCTCGCTAGGCTATCAATCTCCCCTGTTGCCGGTAGATGTAATTCATCATTGGGACGTTGTCTTCAGGGAGGGGTGTTCCTGCTGCGTTCAGGAAGGTCTGATCATCTGTCATGTTTTGCATACTAAAGATGCGAACGCAGATGCAGGGTGAATTAGTATAATATTTTATTATTGGTCACAAGTCCAAAAAAACTGAGAAAAAGAAAGGAAACATCACACGCTGGTTACATCGCCAGGCTTGGTCTGCAGGCGTGCTATCATAAACAAAAGAAAACAAACAAAAAACTTTTCTGTAACCTTTAGATGAAATGGGAGCTGATATTCCTTCAGCTTAACCTTGACCTTGGAGAAGGCCTTCCACACAAAGGGCTGCGCCTGCAGACACTGATCAGTCCTGGGAGGGGAATAAACACAAACACACACAGTCAGGGATACAAACATGAGGGTGCACAACAGTGAACAGACGGAGTGGTACAAGTCCACACGAGACAGTGAGACACACGAGGTAGACACAGGTGAACTCAATTTGGTGTTAGAAGAAATTAATGGGGAATCATTACACACGTAGAAACACGAGGAGGAGAGAAAGCGGCGGCTTAGTAATCCGGTGAGCCAGATCTTATTCCCCAGGGATGAGGTGGCTCAGATGTGACAGATCCATGCCCAATTAGGCCCTACTATGCTCGAGACCACCTTCTCCAGCAGACTTGGGCAACAACAATTGTGTTCTTTCAGATCAAAATGAACCAGATAATATGGTCAAGTGTTCTCAGAAATGATCTCTGGTCCCTAATGTAAAAAATGCACTAGGCATATATGTTTATGGTGTTTATGGTGCAGACTGACCAATCAAAAGAGCAGAGACAAATGCTATTGTTGTGGCCTCCAAACTCAAACTGAGATCAGATTGACAGATTGTACTAGTTGTTGCCAAAATAAGGAAAAAAGATCCAGAAAATCACATTGTAGCATTTTTAGGGAATAAATTAGCAAATTATAGTGGAAAATAAGTATTTGGTCACCTACAAACAAACACGATTTCTGGCTTTCAGACCTGTAACTTCTTCTTTAAGAGGCTCCTTTGTTATCTGTTATCCGTATAAAAGACACCTGTCCACAACCTCAAACAGTCACACTCCAAACTCCACTAAGGCCAAGACCAAAGAGCTGTCAAAGGACACCAGAAAAAAAAGTAGACCTGCACCAGACTGAGAAGACATCTGCAATAGGTAAGCAGCTTGGTGTGAAGAAATCAACTGTGGGAGCAATTATTAGAAAATGGAAGACATACAAAAGACCACTGCCCATCAGATAATCTTTCTCGATCTGGGGCTCCACGCAAGATCTCAACCCGTGGGATCAAAATGATTACAAAAAATGTAAGCAAAAAACCCAGAATCACATGGGGATGACCTAGTGAATAACCTGCAGAGAACTGGGACCAAAATAACAAATGCTACCATAAGTAACAAACTGCCCCACCAGGGACTCAAATCATGCAGTGCCAAATGTGTCCCCCTGCTAAAGCCAGTACATGTCCAGGCTCGTCTGAAGCTTGCTAGAAAGCATTTGGATGGTCCAAAAGAGGATTTGAAGAATGTCATATGGTCAGATGAAACCAAAATAGAACTTCATGTTTGGAGTAGAAAGAACACTGAGTTGCATCCAAAGAACACTATATCTACTGTGAAGAATGGGGGTGGAAACATTATGCTTTGGGGCTGTTTTTCTGCAAAGGGACCAGGAACTGTTCTGTATAAAGGAAAGAATGGATGGGGCCATGTATCGTGAGATTTTAAGTAAAAACCTCCTTACATCAGCAAGGGCATTGAAGATGAAATGAAACGCCACATACTACTATAACAAAGTATTGAGATTAAATTTTGACCAAATACTTATTTTCCACCATAATTTAAAAAAAATCCTCAATGTGATTTTTAAAATTTATTTTTTTCTAATTTTGTCTCTCATAGTTGAGGCATACGATGAAAATTACAGGCTTTCTCATTGTTTTAAGTTGGAGAACTTGCACAATTGGTGGCTGACTAAACACTTTTTTGTCCCACTGTATATACCATGCACCAGCTATCACAATTCAGCCGCTGTCGAGTAAAAAAAATTGCGCTGAGTTTGCCATAGAGGCCTCCATGCCCAGTTGGGGTAAGCCACCCGGACTTCGAAAGTCATAAGGGCCCCTACAGAGGCCCCACCAATGGATGGCTTGGCGGGGCCAGCTGGACGCTTCAGTGAATGGAGGAGTTAAGCCTAGCAAAAGCAAGGAGGAGTTAAGCCTAGCAAAAGCTTTAAAGCCGCAGAAGAGGACTCTTCTGCACACGTGAGCACCTGGGGCAATACCCTTCATCCTGGGGATGATTAAAGGTGAACTTGCAACGCTGAAAGAACAAAGTGCTGCCCTGCTACCTGTTTAAGCTCTGCAGTTGGGACCTGTGTGCCGCTGTAAGCATCGCCAACCCATCTGATGGAGGCCACGGTGTAAAAGCAGCAAGACAAAAAAATTGTTGCGTTTAAGCTCGGGGTCCCAAGGCCCCTCAAGTCAGGCACATTATCTCCTGCCTATCGACGCGCTAAAGCTCACGCACTTCTTTGCCTCCCTCTCTCCTCAGTTTTCTTCCCCTTTTCCCATTCTCCTTAATAAAACTACCCTTTTCCCGTAAGACCTCGCCTCGTGTCTGTGGTGCCACCCAAGTCAAAGATCTTACATAGCTATAAAAACAATATCTCATTTATTTTTTATGTTCAGGCTTATCAACGACAAACTTTTAAATAAAGGTAAAAATTCAGGAGGACACTATTTGTCAAGTCCATTTTATTTGTAAAGCACATTTAAAATAACAGCAGTTGACCCAAAGTGTTATATACTCAGCAAAAAAAAAAAAAAACGTCCCTTTTTCAGGACTGTGTATTTCAACAATAATGTTGTAAAAATCCAAATAACTTTACAGATCTTCATTGTAAAGGGTTTAAACAATGTTTTCCATGCATGTTTATTTAACCATAATCAATTAATTAACATGCACCTGTGGAATGGTCGTTAAGACCTTAACAGCTTACAGAAAG
Organism: Clarias gariepinus; assembly: GCF_024256425.1. Lineage (NCBI taxonomy): Eukaryota > Metazoa > Chordata > Actinopteri > Siluriformes > Clariidae > Clarias > Clarias gariepinus. The sequence goes on from NC_071125.1 coordinate 11,544,916, forward strand.
TAGGCATTTAAGGTCATAGTTCTAAAAATGCAGGACACTAAAGAGAACTGGTCTACCGACTGTGAAAAACACCCAAAGAAAGATGCCCAGGGTCCCTGCTCATCTGCGTGAACGTGCATTAGGCATGCTGCAGGGAGGCATGAATACTGCTGATGTGGCCATGTCCGCACTGTGAGACGCCTAAGACAGCGCTACAGGGAGGCAGGAAGGACAGCTGATCATCCTCGCATTGGAAGACAACGTCTAACAACACCTGCACAGGATCGGTACATCCAAATATCACACCTGCGTGACGGGTACAGGATGGCCACAACAACTGCCCGAGTCACACCAGGAACACACAATTCCTCCATCAGTGCTCAGACTGTCCGCAATAGGCAGTCCATGAGGAGGAGATGCACTGCAGTACTTCAAGCAGCTGGTGGCCACACCAGATACTGACTGGTACTTTTGATTTTGAGCCTCCCTTCATTCAGGAACACATTGTGAAACATTTTTAGTTTATGTCTTATGGTGTTGACTCTTTTAGTGTTCATACAGATATTTACACATTAAGTTTACTGAAAGTAAAAACAGTTAAAAGTCAGAGGACGTTTCTTTTTTTGCTGGGTATATATATAAGATTACTACGATTATAAACTCTTGTTTGTAGTTTATATATATATATATATATAAAGAGTTTATAATCTTGGGGGGCAAAATGCATAGGATTAAACAAAACAAAATAAGATAGTTTCTGAAACAAATATAAGAATGTAGTACTGGAAAATGTAATAAATAATAGTCAGTAAAACAACACAGACGCGATTCTGAAAGATTTAGAAGCAGTTAAGAAGATAAAGTCTTGTTTAAAATGACAACGGAATCAGATGTGTTATTTTGCTAAAATGCTTCAGTGACAGGTTTTAAGCGTGGCTTTTGCCAGGCAGTTACTCTCTCCTTAGTACAGGAGGGTTGTCTGTCTTTCGACTGCTCCCATCAAGGGCTCGGAACCAGCATTGCATGCAGTGACTGAGATTTGAGCATTGGGTGGAAATTGAACCCGGGCCTTCTGCATGGCAGGCGAGAAACCCACCACTGAGCCACCAATGCAGTTCAACAAAAATAAATAAATAAATAAAAAAACGACAAACAGCTAAAGACGGCTAGGTTAGCCTTTACTTAGCTTTATTTAGCTGTATATGGCATAAAGATGTGGCTTTTGTTATTTCTAAACAGGTGAAACTGAGGATATGACCACCAAATAACACTAATACTAATCACTGATATAAAAAAAAATTCTATCCCCTGCTGTAGTTTTCATTGTATGATGTACCCACTAATAGCCTGCACCTTTTTATTGTAGGAAGGGTAGATCATAAAATACTATCAGCCGGGGTGTCATATCCATACTAGCTTGAATCATGTGAATAATACAGATTTTAATGCATACTCTGCAAATGTCTTTCTCTACCATGTAATTTAGTAGCTCTGCCATGTTTGCAGCTGACTTCTTTCTATGAGTACTTTGTTGGACATGAAAAGACATGCACCATTCATCTGTAATGTTACATAGGACTCAGAGCCTCTTAATATCTATGAACCTTGTGGCAAAGCGACCTATTTAGCTTTACTTGATTCTTTATTATATTCGTAATTCTTTAACTAGTGGCTTTACCTTGTGGTAAATGTGTCAGAAAAATCTTGATGGTATGACATAACTTTGCTTTAAAGTGCATAATGTCATGGAAAAACTTATTTTCCACAACACTGTATGGCCTCAGATTTTTGCAAATACCATGAGTTGTGATGCACTTTACCTAAACTGCTAGGAATCTTTTTCAAACTTGTCAAACATTTGTTGTTCGCTGCTAGCAACAGGTTTAGCCTTCTTTGCTGCCTTGTCTAACTCAGGATAGTGTCACACCATTTGGGTCTGTATGTTAGTTGTATTACTAAAGTACTTACCTTTAGCAGGAAACACTTTACATTATGCATGGGCCAGTGAGATTTTTAAGAAAATAATAACCTTAAGAAAAACATCTCATAGTTTCCTGGTATCGTGGTATTGTGATTACAGCTCTTTTATTTCTGAGTAAAAACTTTTTTTTTTTTATTGAACACAGTTTTATTTTTAAACAATATATAAAAAGTTGCAACGTTAGTAAACAATATGTCAAAATAGAATAATTATTTAAATAAATAATGAGATGAACAAAATAAATGCAGTGTCTTAATGGAACCTAAACCTGTATTGACCGTTAACTTAGCTAAGTTAGCTTTGGTATAATATATATCGTATTGGATTAAACATAAGTTTAAACACTATATTACATGATTTTATGAAAATAAATAAATAAATAAATTAAAAATACTACTACTGCTAAGAATAATATCAAATCCTGCTATAATTAAGCATTATTACATGACGCAGAGTGCTGTTGTGCTTTAATATTAGCAAAGTTGTGAGGCGGACATAGGCACGTGGGCGCTGCCAAGACTGATGTTTCATGACTGGTTTTGAACGTCCTTTTTGGCAGGTAGCTACTCTCTCGGTTTTGGCAGGTAGCTACTCTCAGCTCAGTACTTCCAAATGTACCAAATTTCTTTCACTTAACAGACAGTTGACTCAGAGTGATTAATGTAATTAGTTTTGTCTTTTTACTCGTTTACTCATGGAAAGTCTCTAATTCAATCAGCTTACTCAATCTAAACTGTTATATGAAATTATTTTATTTGAGTGCTGATGCTGAATAGGCACATACAGTAAGGGGAGAGAGAGAGCGAGGGAATGTTTGGTTCTTGTTTATATACACGTGTGTGCTTGCTTACACATATACTTTCTCACTTACTTGTGCATTCTCTCTGTAGAATGCACAAACAGCTGTATAACGCTAGAAAAATGCCCAAATCATTGAGCGTACATGGAACTCTTATAAGTACTCTATATAACTCTTATACACAAAGCTCTTATAAATCCTTCTGGTGTATCATTTGTGCATGCTGATTTTTATATTATTTTAGCACCGTACGAGAAGGCTCTTAAAATGTTGTGCTTTTAAACAGATGTACACAATTGTAGACCTAAACAAAAGCATAGATGGTCTGCTATGTCCTTAAAGTTGTGGTCTTCTATTTTGTTTAAAGAAGAGGCTGGACATAAATACAGACCAGCAAAACAAAAAAAAATTAAAAAAAATAAACACTAGACTAGAAACACAAACAGGGCTAGGAAGTATTGGCATTGCTTGAGCCTTAGCATGAGCAAGGCTTAGCATGGCATGTAGGATAAAACTGCAATCTCTGTGAACATGAAAGGAAGAAAACTTGAGGAAAAAGCAGAGATGCAGAGGACAGTTTTTTAGGGACACTAATGAGAACCAACAGAAAACACCTGAAAAACAATGAAAACAGAGGATAAGAACAAACAAATGTCTACACAGGAGTAAGAATAAGAGTCATGGAAAACACAAATACCCATGAAACAATTAAACCATGATTAAAAAGAATTGTTTATTTCCATATGATAAACAACTTTAACATAGTGTTGGGTTATGAGTTGATCTTCAATATACAATGTGAATTTATAAGTATAACCATTTTACAATCAGTGTGTTAATTAACTTAAAATATGATTCTTTTCGAGGCCAACCATTTTACCAAGAGATTCGCCTTGGCATACAAAGCAATTTTTTGTATACTAGCAGACAAAGTTTGCTATATACTGTATGTCTGTGTTTTTGCAGACATATGTCTGTGTTTTGGCAGACAGAGAAGACTGCATTATTAGACTGTTCTTTTGCATTTTTATGTTTTCATTCCCTGTCTACCAAAAAAAAAAATTCCCCAACATTATAGCAAGTTTGTGTATGTTCATATGACTACATGTGGTTATTGTTATTGCGGCTAATTGGTCAAAGGGAGTCATGTGATTGATTAATGTTGGTATGTCAGATTGGTGAAACACAGTCATGTGGTAGATCCACCAGCTGCGTTTCTCCAGCAAAAATAAAGAGTATCTTTGTCTTTTTTATTTTTTTTTATGTGTAGAATGGTGTTGCAAAAGTAACGAGTCAAGTGTAGCCAAATGTAGAGGAGTAAGAGTAGCATTTCTTCTTTGCAAAGCTACTCAAGTAAAAGTAAAAAGTATGTTAAGGTAAAACTACTCGTAGAAAGTAATTTTTTTTTCCAAACGTTCCTTAAGTAAATGTAATGGAGTAAATGTAACTTGTTACTACCCACCTCTGATTGCGTTCATGTATTTATTTGTAAAGATTTGGTAAAGACATAACACCATGGGTCCCAAGCCACTTTCAGTTTTGTTTTTAAAGCAGCCGGTGCCAATAGGAATCATAAATTCTAAAATCTAGGTTAAGTGTGGTTTAATGTCTTATTTCTTATGTCATTTTAAAATATTTTGATTGTATTTATATGCAAAACTATGATTATATTGTTGAAAATTGGTAATATTGATCATCTTTTTGGGCGGCTAGAAATTATCTGGTTATCTATTATTATAGCATATATGCATTTTCACATATTCATTTGCCTCCGAAACTGATTAAATTACCACTATACCACTTTTTGGTACTTTGAACTCTTCTGTTATGTGGTGCGGATTGGAGAGATGTTTTGATGTTTATGAATCAATGAAATAGGAGTATGTGAGAGTGCTTTGACACTCACAGGAAGATCTTTCTGGTTAGAGATCGCATGGGGTTATAATTAGAAACTTTAAAAAAACAAAAAGGAAATTAAGAACACAAAAAAAAACAGTGCTTCGCCATGTACGCGAGAACTAGCAACCGTGTGTTTAAATCGCTGCGCCTTTGCTTGTTCAGAATTCTGCCCATTCTGTACAATTTATACGTGGTTCTGCCCCTCGCGAGACACGTGGCGTTACACCTTCTTGCTCACAGTCTCCTTTTCAGTGCTGCCAAAGAATTTTCTATGGGATTGAGATCAGGCCTTTGTGATGGCCACTCCAACACCTTGACTTTGTAAATAATTTGGAGGTATGCTTGGGGCCGTTGTCCATTTGATGAGATATGAAGGAGGACACCGAGAGGACGACGTGGTGGAAGAAATCGGTACAGAGGATGCAAAGATGAGGAGAGACGAGAGGAGCATAAGGAGAGGATAAGAAAGTACAAGCCCTATCTTCCGTCTCTTATTATGGGCAATGTGAAATCTCTGAATAACAAGATGGACAAGCTGAACGTCTTAGTAAGGACAGTAAACATCTTCCGCGAGTGCAGTCTGATGTGTTCCACAAAGACGTGGTTACATACTGATGTGCCTGACATAAGGATTACACTGGACGGAGCGACAGGACGAAGAGTGAGAGCGGTAAGAGGAAAGGAGGTGGGCTGGCTGTTTACATTAACAACGTGTGGTGTAACCCCAGTCATGTGACTGTTAAGGAGCGTGTTTGTAGTCCGGATATTGAACTGCTGGCTGTGGGACCTTGCCCATATTATTTACCCAGAGAATTCTCACATGCTATAATAACTGCCGTGTACATTCCTCCGTCCGCAAACGCCGCTGGTGGTCGACTTTAGGAAAAGTGGAACCCCTGTGACTCCCAAATCTGTCTAGGGAGATACAGTGGACATGGTCCCTGAGTATAAATACCTGGGAGTGCATCCGGATAACAAATTGGACTGGTCAGTTAACACATTGGCACTCTACAAGAAAGGACAAAACCGGTTGTACGTTATGAGAAAGCTCAGGTCTTTCAACATCTGCAGTACCATTCTTCGGATGTTTTATGAATCTGTTGTGGCGAGTGTCGTTTTCTATGCTGTGGCCTGTTGGGGCTGCAACATGAAAGTGGCAAACAAAAACAGACTGGACAAGGTCATTAAAAGGGCTGGATCTGTCCTGGGCATGGAGCTGGACTCTGTTGATGTCGTGGCAAGGAGGAGGATTCTGCCCAAAATACACACAATCTTGAACAATCCTTTTCACCCGCTACACAGTGTTCTCTCCGACCAGTGGAGCAATTTCAGCCAGAGACTGATCATGACCAGGTGTTTTAAAGAGCGCCACAGGAGATCTTTTTTCCCAATGCCTATTAAACTATATAACTAATCTCTGTAACGCTTTCACTAAGGGATAGGGACTGTCAGAAGTTCAAGTGCAATATCTGATTATCAGTACATTTGTGCAATATTCTTTTCTATTCACTTATACTACATTTCAAGTGCAATATCAGTATACAAATAATTTTTTAATGCAATATGTAACTGTGTGCTATATTTAATTCTATTTTACTTCTATTTACTGTATTTTTCTTTTAATTTTATTTCTTGATTATTTTTTATTAAAAAAATTTCTCCTCCTAGAGTAACCTTTCAGCTCATGTGGTACAGGAGTCGTTTCCTGTGAATAATGACACTGTCTCACTAGGTTCAGCCAGCATCTTCACAAGGTCTTTTGCTGTTGTCCTGGGGTTGATTTGCACATTTTGCATCGAAAAACGTTCATCTTTGAAAGAATCTATCGCCTTCCTGAGCGGTATGATGATTGTACATGCTCATGTTTTTCATACTTGCATATTATTTTCTGAACGGATAAACAATGGACCTTCAGGCATCTGAAAGTATGAGTCACAGTTGTGGAGGTCCACAATTATTTTCCTGATGTTTTGGTTGATTCTCTTGATTTTCCCATGAAGTCAAAAAAAGAGGCTCCATGTTGGAGGTGTGCCTTTATACGCATCCACAAGTGTGCCACCAATTAACTCACATGCGATCAATTAACCTATCAGAAGCTTCTAAAGCTCAGAATGAAATCATCTGAAGTTTTTTTGTTTGTTTGTTTAAAGACCGAATAAACGTAGTGTATGTATACTTCTGACTTAGATGAAAGTGAAAAAAAAACATAAAAATAACCTCTTACTCCATTCTGACATTTAAAAAATGCAAAAAATATCTAAATATTTATTGATCTAAAACACAAAAAGTTTACTCTGATTTAATACTCGACAGTAAAGAAAAAGGCTTTTGTATTTTTTTCTGAACTGTATGTAAATATCTGGTTTCAACTGTAAGTAAGTTTTAAGGTCTGTTGATTTATTTACATTTTCTGCATTCTGTGCAATAAAAGAAAATCTTAAATAAAAATGAAAGCTGCCTCCCCCAGTAGCTCAGTCTGTTTGTGTTGCTAGTTAACATAAATTAATAAAATGAAGAGGCAAAGAAACTTTTTTTGTACAAACAGCTCTACAGCTGTAGTTATAGGCCAAATGATATGTAAACAAATAAAAGTCACAAATATAGAGGACACCCCAAAACATGACTTACTAAAGTATAAAAATGCATCTCTCATAACCCAGTGGCAAACAATTACATGCAATTTTTGAGTTGGTCTGTGTGCGAGCGTGTATAAGCACATGTGTATAAGTATCTTTCGATCTTTGTGTGGATAAAGGTGTGTCCCTGAACTCCAGTAGAGTTTATAGTGGGGGACAACACAGTAGAGCCTGAGGGAGGCCCTTAGCAGCAGTGGCTGTCATTAACACTGTCTCTTGAGTGCTCTGCTGTCCTTCTTTGCTTTACTTCTAATGACTCTTTTGACTTTTCTTCTTCACTAATGAAGGCACAGGTAGAGTGTTGTGCTGCCGAATGAAAGGCCATTAATGGTTGTTAAGGTATTGTTTTCATGTTTTCTATTCACTTGGCTCCCCTGACATTTTGGCTTGTCACACCAAGTTTTCCAATGGGATCATCTCACCTCTCAGTCTGCAAGAAATGTCTGAGATGAGTAAAGTGTGTTCCTCTCAGCCTCCTTGATGTTGGTTGCCTACAAAAATCTGCCTTTCAACTTTGTCTTTTTATTTTGCATTGTGCAAGTTGCTAGTGCTAGTGCCATGTTGGATTCCTCAAAAGAAGTACTGTACAGAATTATTTTAAGGTTTACTCACTCTTATCTCTTGTTTAAGACTTGTGGTGATTTATTGATTTGGGAGTACATGCTGTTATCATCTGTTTATATATTTGCTAAGGTCTAAGTTTGATCAGCCTTTCACAATTATTACCAATTTATTACCAATCACCAATTTACATTTTAATCTGCTCATACGTACAGTATAACCCTGATGAGGATTAACTATTTTAGAATCTCATTTTTGTATTCTATTTTTATTTAAAAAAACAAAACAACAACCCATGAAGACTTCCAATGCTTAGGCAAACAAAATGTTTCTTGTCACAGAGTTCGTTGATGGGTCATAATCATAGTCATTGACTTTTTTTATGAACCATCTGAACTATAGCTTTATTATACTATAATATAGCTATAAGACATATATATTTATTATATATTTTTACTATTACAGTACATGTATTGGCAACATTAAGTGTAATAGCTAACATTTATCATACATGTTGTCTGTAGTTTTTGCTTAAGTACATTGTTGTCAATTTCTCTGTATATTATACAGAATTATACAGTAAAATGTTTTCATATATTCAGTTATTATTTAGTCATGTTTTCTTTGACTGACTAACAGAAAAACAGCTTTGAAATACTTTTATGGTCACTGCTGATGAATGACTGGAAAAAGAGTACGGTGAACAACTTTAAAATACTTTAAAATATGGACAAAGGTGAAGGCTATGAGTATACATGTTTAAATGTGTCTCAAATCAGGTGCAATAGAGCTTTTATTTTAAGTTATTGTAACATTTTAGTATTTCAGACCAATGAAATTCACCTGGGCAAATTGCCAAAGAGTGAGAGCATAGGAATTTGTCTTTTTAACAGATTAGCTAAGAGTTGTTAAATATTAACTGGTACTATAAAACTATTAAATTAACTCTTTTTTATATAATATGTATTTACTGCCATGTAAATATCATGTACATAATATTACCTTAAATATTTTTTAAATACTTTTCAACAGCAAAGTAGATATTAATTGCTAAATAGTCAGTATGTTTGTGGTAAGATGTGTTCTTTTTGGGTTGTGGTACATTCTTTTGTTGGTTTGTTTGTGCTGTCTTTGTAGCCATTTGTATTCCTGTATTGTGATGATTATATGATGGGACCTCACTAGGGGCCTAATTACTGTATAGCTGTCTTTACTCTCCAAGGAAGTCATACGGAAAAACAAGTCTTGTTCTGAGGGATTCCCCTGAGGAGTTTAGTGATGATTTTTATTTGAATTTAGAATAAAATGCACTACTTCAGAATCAACATACTGTTACTTAAAATTAGCATGCGTTTTTTTAACTCACATTAAAAAAAAAATTCAAGCACAAATTTAAGCTGTTTTCATGTTCCGCTTTTTTTTCAGAGGAAGGTATCTTATTATGAATATCTTTCTTTGTCGGGATGGGAGTCACCTTCTAATATGATATGATTCTTGAGTCCAGATTTGATATTGCATTTTTACCTGATTTTATTACAATTGTAAACCTTTAAAAAAGTTTAACGATGAATTGTAGAGCGCTCCTTATAACTTTAGTTCTCTTACTCAAAAACCAAGAACTGGTTTTGATTAACTAATTTTTGACAATGTAATGCCATAACAGTGCATTTCTTTTGCGCCACTCGGAAGTGCTTGATACAGAATTGTTTATATCCGAAGCTGACTGGGCCATTTCTGGTCAGAGGACCGGTTTGTCTGCATTATAAACCTAATAGGCTAAGTCCATGTGGTGAATCGCGACACAAAAGAGTTGCAATTCATAACAGATTAAGTTTTTTCCCCATTTCTACTGCTTTGTATTAACAAATTGATTACAGACAATTCTTATAAAAACTATAATCACCTGCTTCAGTTCTTTTGGTCTTTCGTATAATTGTAAAATCTGTTAATTGTAAAATAATCTAGCATTAGATTACTTTTAAAACAACTCCAGTAATTCCATTTTTTAATGTACGAAAATTATCAGTTTTAACTTTCACTTTTTATCTCCCCTTTAATCAAAATGCTCCTGATATGAGCTGACACGAGCAGCTTTGTTTCAGTCATAATATTCATCTATCATAAAGAGGGGCGACATATACTTCCTGATTAAACACTGGATTTTTTAAAGTAAAAGCACGCATGATGTGAAAAGCTTTAATTAATAATAATTAAATAATTATTCAATGCTGGACAGAAATAATTATTCTTTTGATTATTATTATCATGTTCTTTTGCTGTTTGTGTTCAGCGTTGAATGATTATTTGAAACTGAAGCGGTTTGTGTAGATTCATGCCACGAGTCATTTTATCATACAAAGATTGACCACTGAGCTTCTGCAGATTCCAAAATTGACATTTTTACAGTTTTTTTTATCACTGGAATGGAAGAGAAAGAAAGTTTCCTTGTCATAACATGCCTTGTATTGTTTTTAATGCTCGATACACAACCCATAATTTTTTAATGCTATTTTACAAAGGGAAAATACAGATGAAATAATTTTATTTGGTTAATTTTTTTTCCAAATAAATTTTAAATTCAAACATTGTAGAGTGATTAAAAACAGTGTAGTATGATTAATAACAATACCATGCAGGTTAGGCTGTTTGGCTTTTGCTGTTTGGGTTCAGCGTTGAATAATTATTTTAAACTGAAGAGCTTCGTGTAGGTTTATGCGTAACCACTATATATATATATATATATATATATATATATATATATATATATATATATACATAGTGGTTGAATTAAATATATGTAACTATCTCAGGTTTCATTCCATATATGCAGTTACACACACACACACACACACACACACACACACATATATATATATATATATATATATATATATATATATATATATATATATATATATATATATATATATATACTGCATATATGGAATAAAACCTGAAATAGTTTTCAGGTAAATTTAATTTTATTTGTATAGCGCTTTTAACAGTTGGCATTGTCCCAAAGCAGCTTTACACAATCAAAAGAATTGTTTAAGTTTGTATGGAATGTGTATGGAATTTGAATGTGTATGAATCAAAATGGTCAGATAGTCCTTGATGAGCAAGCTGAGGGCGACAGTGGCATGGAAAAACTTCCTGCAGTGGTAGTAGGAAGAAACCTTGAGAGGAACCAGACTCAACAGGGAACCCATCCTCATTTTGGTGAAACAAAGAGCAGGAATTGATCTGCATTCATACTGTGTGTTAGTTGGCAGGCAGTTCAGCATAACAGTTGATGTTAATTGATGTTAATATGAAGTCCAGTTAGTTATTAAAAACTCAGGTAGACTTGTATGAACTATCGAACTGTCAAGTCCTCAGGGAAACAGCTGCCAACACCAGTCGAGGCCAGAACCGTCTTCTAGGTAGAAAGAACCATCCCCAGACACGAGACACATCCCAAAGAGACACACGGGGCATCCATGCGACGAGATCTCCAACCAGAAGCGGGGCACCAGGATGGATCAGACAGGTCCGGAGGGCAGAGGGAGTCTGGATCACTGACAGCTCAGAAACGACATGTGTAGCTCGACAGAGAGAGGGAAAGAGAGAGGGGGGAGAGAGGGAAGAGAAGGAACAGGAGAGAGAGCAGAAGAGGAGAGATAACAGTTAGGTATGCTCACAGTCACATAATGTATAATGTGAATGTATATTTACTGTAGAGTGCAAGCAGAGACTCCAGCATGACTAACTTATAACAGCATAACTAAAAGGGAGAGCCAAAAGGAAACACAGACATGAGGGCTCCCTGAGATGAAAACAACCAATCACCTCACCGTCAACAAACCTGAGTGATCAATGAGAGTGGGGAAGACAGCATCTAAACATACAGTTCACCATAATACTCTACGTCCATGAGTCCCCCAGATCTGCTCCTTTACCTATGGCTAATCTATTTATAAAAATGCTTGATTAAATAAATAGTTTTTTAGCCTGGACTTAAACACTGAGACTGTGTCTGAGTCCCGAACATTATTTGGAAGACTATTCCATAACTTTGGGGCTTTGTAAGAAAAAGCTCTGCCCCCAGCTGTAGTTTTCATAATACGCGGTACTGATAAGCAGCCTGCATCCTTTGATCGAAGTAGGCGTGGCGGATCGTAAGACACTATCAGCTTACTCAGATACTGCGGCGCGAGACTATTTAATGCTTTATATTTCAAAAGTAGTATTTTAAAATCAATGCAAAATTTCACAGGAAGCCAGTGCAGTGAAGATAAGATAGAGGTGATGTGCTCGTATCTTCTAGTTCTAGTGAGGACTCTCGCTGCTTCATTCTGCACTAGCTGAAGCTTGTTTATGCACCTAGTTGAACAACCAGACAGTAGGGCATTACAATAGTCCAACCTAGAGGTGATAAAAGCATGAACTAGTTTTTCTGCATCGTTTAGCGACAATATGTTTCTTATCTTGGCAATATTTCTGAGCTGAAAGAATGCTATCCTGGTAATATTATCTACATGAGCTTCAAATAAAAGACTGAAATCTATAATCACACCGAGGTCTTTTACTGTTGCACTTGATGGAACAGAAAGGCCATCTAAAGTTAGAGTGATCTAGAATCTTACTTCTAGTTGTATGCGGTCCTATTACCAGAACTTCTGTCTTATCTGGGTTAAGCAGAAGGAAGTAAATTACACACTGAATATACATATACACACTGAATAACGCATAGCTAGTATTCACGATCCCTTGCGCCATCTGCTGAGAGAAATGAGAATCGCAGGTTGGAAAAGGCAGGAAATGGCATGACCGACGCGCAGCTGTCAGCAATTTCACGTGACTAAGAGCAAAATAGCTTTAATACCAGCGTTTACTTGTGCGTTTTTAAAAGTGTAAGCATGCTGGATGGTCCTGGAATTTAATCGAGTGTGAAGTATTTTTTTTCCCCTCATAGCGGTCAAATGACTGGTACTCGGCGCTTGTACTGTAGTGTTAAAGACATTGTTGGGTTGCTCATTTTGGGTCAAATAAAATGTAGTAGGTCATTTACAAATGAACACCTGGTTGGGTTATTTTGACCCAACAACTGATTTATTAATTATTCTCTTGGTTTTCCAAATGGCAGGCTGCAAAATGTTCGAAATATTACTGTTATTGTGTCACAAGTGTAGTTTTAAGAGTTGTTTAGGCAAGAATGCGTTCCATCAGTGATTAAATATAGCATCTATTTAGAAAAAATGCCCCAACTATTTCAAAGATTTAAGCTTCAGGAAATCTCCCGGCGCTCCGCACATACAGATGTGGCCATTAAGACTGCGCGTGTTTTCCCGCGGGATCCCTCAATTTAGCGCGCGGCGCAACATTCGGGAATTTAAATAAATGTGTTGTGCTTCACTGAATATCCGCCAGATGGCGCATGGAAGGACTTTATTTAAACGCCGGACCAAGTACTGTACAACGAAGAATTGTGTATAATTACTTAGTCTAAAACAATATTGATCCCAATGCTGAAGCAAACATGAATTTTATTTTGCTTTACAACAGATCTTTCATGATAAATGTGTGTATATGTGCTTCATATTTTTTCATAATGATGAAATGAGATGCCCAAATTCGTGCTTTAAAATTCTTAATAAGTTTCTTATATATTTTTTGTAATTTTATAACAAGGACAAAACAGTAAAAGACATGGCAATGTTTGGGTTTACATGGTGTTGAAATTAATTTAATTTCCTGATAGTAGGCTATCTGATAGTCTTAACTATGCGAATGTCCTGATTCGTGTCGACATCATCAGAAGACATGAATGAACTATATATATTATATTATTAAGTAAATATTATTTTATGACCACGAGCTTCTTCTGGCATTTTATAATAATCATCATATTTGCTGTTTGTGTCCAGCATTTAATAATTATTTCATACATTATTTAACCACGGCTGGAAATAATAGCTGGAATGTGATGTGATTGTGAATTCATGACTGAAATAAAGCAGTTTGTCTTTTGTAAAGTACTTTCACTTTACAAAAGGCAGCGTTTTTATAAAGCGTTTTTTAAAGGCAGCGTTTTTATGTAGGTTGATAAACGTGTGTTGTACAGTATATACACCGCGACAGCGCGCGCAGTTACTCACTTCTCACCTTTCATGTAGGTCTGCTCGGACTAATTCGAGCCCCTCAAAACCCCTCAAAAATGTGTGTGTATACAGCCCCAAACCTCCATCAGTTATTAACGATAGCATCTATTTAGAAAAAATGCCCCAGTGATTTCGGAGCTTCAGGAAATCTCCCGACGCTCTGCGCATAACACCGGGCCAACTCATGTCGGGAAAGAATTTATAAACGGTTTCTAAACGTGGGCTATTGTTTTTTTTTTTACTTATAGTATTTGTTAATTTAATTTAAATGAGGTTTGGGCTCAGGACTTCGATTCGGCATCGTGATTCTCCTCTTTAATTTACTCCATAGTTTTAATCAGCGCTCAGCCGCATGCATGAAGTTTTCCAGAGCGCACCAGCAGGAGTAGACTAATGATTATGAACGCGTCGGGAAAACAGCAAGCAGACTGACTCTGACCATTTAAAAAAACGTTTGCGTTAATTTTTTGACGTGCTCAAGTTCACCAAAAACAATACAGAGCAGCGGACCTTATTTGCTTTCAAACATTTATAAAATCACGTTTTTTCGTTATTGTGAGTGCGCTTAAATAAAAGTTGAGTCTTATAAAGGCATGTAGTCTTATATAGTTTTATTATATAGTTTTTGCACATTAATCAGAGTCCTCATCTGTTACATTTTTGAGGACAATAGTTTTTTTTCAGCCTGTCACGGCGTGCGCCCAAATCAATATCGCTCCTCGCTCACTAGTTAGGCGGCCTCTCCTTCAGATATGCGAAGAAGCGGGGCTGCGGAATTAGACACGAATAGTGAAGAAGAGCTCTCCTTGCTAAAGATCACGGGCTTCCAATCCGCGCTATAAAATACTTGGGGTTTGTTGGTTTACAGTGGATTTTACTACGCGGTGTGAATGAGACGCGCGCACACAACGCGGAAGTGCGGCATGCAAACGAGGCAATTGGAACGCGCCCCAGGGACTTCAAAGAAGAGCAAGCGCAAGCGGACGGAGGCAGGAGCTGCTGTCCGCGGATGGCCGTCGTATTCGTATTTTATAGCGCAGGGTGCAAACCCGAGATCATTGGCATGGATGAGCTATGTCCAGCTCTGTACCAGCATGTCATGTGGGCATTATAAGACTAAAAACTGGCAGCTGGCACGCCTAAAAATAGACGCAGGTTAATTTTTTTATAGTCTAAATTAAAATCCTCCTCTTTAGTGCCTCCTATTCCTATTAATCCTATTGTTCTTTTAGTGTCACTGTGTGTGCTTACAATGCCAGACAACATTCAAATGCAAATTATTCACTCTCCCCAAGTGTGAATCAGCTGTTCTCACCTATACATATTAACCTATACGTTCTCACCTAAAGTGTTTAGGTGAAATTCCACCTATACAAGTGTGACAAATATGCAAAGAAAAAAAATAGGAAAGGGCAAATACTTTTTCATGGCACTTCACATGTAGTCAGATTGTTCCACTGGGCTGAAACTGTAGCAGGTGGAGTTATAGCACTTTTCAAATCACACTTACTATACACTGATATGAATAACTTTGAATGATGAATTCTACGTTAATATGATCTCGGGCTTGCTCCACATTATAAAAGCAAAGCGCGGAGTTTAGTCCGAGATCAGGGAAGTACGTGATGTGGTGGAAAATAGGCAGTGGCGGTTCTACACTGAATTGCTCCGCGGGCGAGACTCCCTCCCGCCCCCCCGTCAGCGCCACTTCTAACCAACCAAACCCCCTGTCTGAAGTCTGCTCGGTCTTGTTAATTTGTTTTAAAACCCCCAATTCTGTGAATTCCCTCAGCAGCAAAACCGGTTTGATGACTTCACACCTGTTGTAAAGGTGAGATGGGGGATTACAGTAACTGTGGGTGCGCTTCACCTGTCGCGTTGTATTCAATGAATAGACTAAAACAAAATCATGTTTGCTTCAGCATTGGAAACAATATTGTATTAGGCTAACTTTATTAAAGATTAAACACTTTTGTATTTTTTGTCCACACATGTGGGCATCTTTAAATTTTTAGATATTGATCCTTTCTCGATGCAGCGAATTTTCTGAGCAAATTAATAATAATTTCCATGAATGAAAAGCAGGAAGAAGAAAAGGTTTAAAAAATAAGAAAAAGCTTTAGAGGTAAATGCTGTGAAATGCTTCAAATGAACAGATTCTGCCTATAACAGGTCAGGGACAGTGAGGCTGGATCCAGCAGCGCACCACATCCCACATCATAATACATGCTGATGATGACCAACACGTCTCCCCTGATCTACCAGAGCCAAGTAAAAAGAATGGCAATCAAACAGAATAAAATTAGTAGCAGCACTAACTTGTGCTAGTTATTATGATGGTGGTCAATATTAATTGAAATAATGTTTCTCAGCATTATTTCGTGTTAATATTGACTACCCTAATTATTAAAATAAGTAACTAGTTTACTAGCGTGAGCTACTGCTGCTACTGATTTTATTTCAGCTTACCTGTTCAGTTTTATTGCCATTCCTTTTAAAATATTGTCTTTTTAGATTTATATGTTGTTTGTCTTGATGTTCTTTTTTTTTTTTCGTTTCTTTGACCCAATATATGTTCAGTGATACTTCAAATAGCATGTTTAAATAGCATTGATTTCTGTATTGTGTTATATTTTTATACTAGTAACTGGTGTTAAAAATGTATCTCTACATTAATGAGCCAATGTATTATGGTGTGGGCTGCTGTGGGCCAGGAAGTCCAGGGCCACTTTTTGGTCCCAGTCCGCCGCAGTCAAAGCCCGGAGATTCTGTGTTCCGCGGGGGCCAGTCGTGAATAGCTGACACTTAGTGACAGCCAATGAAATTGAAGCATTTTTGTTGCTTTCCACGTGGTGTGGCGTTGCTTAAATAATATCTGTATAATATCCGTATATCCTATAAAATCGTCCAGACCCTGGTTCGAATCCCGCTCTGGGTGAAAATGTAATAAATGTGAATCCTTTGTTTTACACTTTTTGCTTATGATCATTAAATTACAGCAACTGTGAGGTGAGTGCTAATGTGTTTCATAGCTTAAGAAAAAAAAATTCTCAATTGCAAACATGTATTTAGTACTGAAGCATAACTTGATAATGTAATGGCTATATCGTGGTATTTTAGCGAATAGCACCGGAATTTTGAGCACTGGCTGGGAATCGAACCCGGGTCTCCCGCATGGCGGGCGAATCACCTACCACTGAGCCACCAGTACCCATCTGTGATTAAAGCGCATAAATATAAGCTAACGTTATACATCTTTGTAGTCCTTTTGCACACGCGCGGGTGCGTTACAATAATAATAATAATAATAATAATAATAAATTTGGAGAACTACTACTACTAATAATAATAATTCTGAATGAAAATGAAGAATAAATACATATCAGTTTGAGCTTGACACGTTTATGAGCTCTGTCGCTTGCCGTCAATGGGCGCCTAAGAGACATAACATTTTTCGGCTTCAGTAGACACACAATACTTTAGACTGAAACACGACTGCCCCCTACAGGTATTGAAGGGCATTTTCACAGCTTGCCGCGCGCACTCGCGGCAAGTCGTGGGATCCCTTTTCCGAAAACGTGCGTTTTTAAAGGCCAGATCTGTAACACTCAGCCTCATGACGGAAAGAATTTCTAAATGTTTTCTGAACGTGGGCTATTGTTTTTTACTTAAAATTTTTGTTAATGTAATTTAAATAAGGTGTGGGCCCGGGATTGTAATTTGGCATTGTGATCCTTCTCTTTAAATTTCTACGTAGTCTAATCAGCGCTCAACTGCACGCATACAATTTTCCAAAGCGCACCGGCAGAAGTAGACTAATGATTATGAATGCATCAGGAAAAACAGCAAGCAGACTGACTTTGGCCATTTTAATAATTCATTGATAAATTAGTGATGTCTTTGGTTTCGGCTGTAGTGATGAGGGTAATCATGTCATCTTGTCGTCTCTGCAACAGTGGATGCGCTGTTTACATTGTCTAAAATTTGTTTTTCATTAGTTTATATAAAAGCAGACATTTGGCTTTCTTGAATTACAGTGGGTCAAAAAAGTTTTTAGTCAGTCACTAACTGTGCAAGTTCTCCTACTTAAAAAGGTGAGAGAGGCCTGTAATTTTCATAATAGGTATACCTCAATTAAAAAAAAATTATGGTGGAAAATAAGTATTTGGTGAATTACAAACAAGCAAGATTTTTGTCGCTCACAGACCTGTAACTTCTATTTTAAGAGGCTCCTCTGTCCTCCATTCGTTACCTGTATTAATTACATCTGTTTGAACTTATCAGTATAAAAGACGCCTGTCTACAACCTTAAACAGTCACACAGAAACAAAATTGTAGACCTTCACCAGGCTGGGAAGACTGAATTTGCAATAGGTAAGCATCTTGGTTTGAAGAAATCAACTGTGGAAGCAATTATTAGAAAATGGAAGACATACAAAAGACCACTGACAATCAGATAATCTTTCTCGATCTAGGGCTCTACACAAGATTTTACCCCGTGGGGTCAAAATGATCACACGAACTGTGAGCAAAAATCCCAGAACCAAATGGGGGGACCCCATAGTAAATGACCTGCAAAGAACTGGGACCAAAGTAACAAAGGCTACCATTAGTAACACACTATGCCGCCAGGGACTCAAATCCTGCAGTGCCAGATGTGTCCACCTGCTTAAGCCAGTACATGTCCAGGCCCGTCTGAAGTTTGCTAGAGAGCATTTGGATAGTCCAGAAGAGGATTTGGAGAATGTCATATGGTCAGATGAAATCAAAATAGAACTTCGTGTTTGGAGGAGAAAGAATGCTCAGTTGCGTCCAAAGAACACCATATCTACTGTGAGGCATGGGGGTGAAAACATCATGCTTTGGGGCTGTTTCTCTGCAAAGGGACCAGGACGACTGATCTGTGTAAAGGAAAGAATGAATTGGGCCATGTATCGTGAGATTTTAAGTGAAAACCTCCTTCCATCAGCAAGGGCATTGTTGACTAAATGTGGCTAAGTCTTTCAGCATGTCAATGATCCCAAATACACCGCTCGCGCAACAACGTAGTGTCTCCATAAGAAGTATTTCAAGGTCCGGGAGTGGCCTAGCCAGTCTCCAGATCTCAAACGCATAGAAAATCTTTGGAGGGAGTTGAAAGTCTGTGTTGCCCAGCGACAGCCCTAAAACATCACAGCTCTAGAAGAGATCTGCATGGAGGAATGGGCCAAAATACCAGCAACAGTGTGTAAAGACTTACAATAAACATTTGACCTCTGTTATTGTCAACAAAGGGTCTATTACGAAGTATTAAGATGAAATTTTGTTATTGACCAAATACTTTTCACCATAATTTGCAAATAAATTCTTTTAAAATCCTACAATGTGACTGTGTGTGCTTTACAATGTCAGACAACATTCAAATGCAAAATATTCACCGCTCCCCAGGTGTAAATCAGCTTTTCTCACCTATACATTCAGTGAAACATTCAGTCTCTAGATATATAGCGCCATTTAGAGGTTAGAGCCAGCAAACGCACAAACCCAAATGCTGCGGCCGTGAGGCCCGGTGGTAAAACCATTATTTCGGTTGATTACCTACTGTACACGACAACATTTGGGGGCTAACACACTTGTGTGCAGCTTTTGCGTGTGATTGATGTCTTCACACACCTGTAAATGTGTGTTAATTTCACCCGGATTACACAAATATTATTTCTCTTTACTTGGAGAGAACAAAGTGGCATAACATAGGCTGCAGTATACCTGTGTATGTGAAAGAGTGCAGATGGGACTATGGGACATATCTTTCATTCATCCAATGCCTATAGGTCGGTGCTGTATGCGTTAATTAGACATGGTCATCATCACATTTTTAAAACTTCGGTAATAAGTCGTAATAGTCAGTAGCGCTGTTTTCATTTTGCTTTGTGTCAGTAGCAATGGCACAGTTTTGTTATAAATTATTTAATGCTTGGTATAACATTGTTAAATTCCTTAACGCCTCGCTATTAAAACTTTACAGTATCATGTCGATAACATGTCATGTCCTTAAAAATTCTTTCAAATTGTTAACTGCTCAATGTGGGGTCTCTGCGCTGGAAAAATTTACTTAATTGGTACCAACTGCCACAACTTCAGAGCCATTTTAAATCAAGCGCCATTGTGAGAGGTTGGTAGCAAATTTAGCTCAGTGAAATGTGGTAATTAAGGGGACTACCCACTGTTTTATAGGAATATTGCATGCTTTGAGTTAAGGATTTTGGAGAACCTGCCACTGTTCTTTTGGAAACTTTGATGGTCACAAATTTCTTTTTACAGATAATCTGACAGCCAACATAAATTTAAATATGTAAAATTATATTTACATCTCCTATACCTCCAAACATTGCTTTGACATGTAATTTTGGTTAGAAAAGTAATGTTGTCCGGGAAGCTCCAGGAAGGAATTAGATTATATTACCCATCAGCCACTTCACTGTCACAAGCCTTTCACTTTTAAGTCTTGTGTCTGTGTGTGGAATTTGCCTGTTCTTCCTGGTCTTGATGGGCTTTATTCCACAGTTCAAAGAAATGCAGATTAGGCTAATTGGCATTTCCAAACTGCCTGTACAGTAGTGTACAGTATGTTGCCTCATCCCTGCACAGGATAAGCTTATTGAGAGTGAGTGAGTGTCTATATGTATTTTTTTTTCTGCTGTGTGTCATTATTTTGGGTGTATTAAATGTTTCTGTGTCTTGTTTTTGTTATTAGCTACAATTGTTATCCTGAGTAGTACTTTAAGTCTAGGAATAGCATAGAGCAGTGGTTTCCAACCCTGTTCCTGCAGGATTCCCTGCTCTGCACATTTGAATGTTTTATTACACCTCATTTAACTACAGGGGGTGCTCCAGGACCAGGGAACACTGGTATAGAGTCATATGTTTAAAAAAAGGCCTCCTATTACATTTTTTTCCCTTAACTTGCTGCATTGCTGTGGAAATTACCCAATGTCCCTGCACTGCCTCTGACATAGCTGTGTCAACTGCCAATAGTGAGGACATGACCCTGTCTCCCTGCATTGCCATCAATTTCACTGTATTGCCTACTACAGTGGAGAACGCTCGACCACCAATCCAGCTAAGGACATTGCTCTCCCTTCCCACTTTGCCAGCATGTCACTCCCCCTCCTGCTTTGTGGTGCACGCTGCTTTTCTTGTTTGTAGCCGAAAACAATTGTACTTCTTCCACTGGCTCTGCTATTTACAAAGTGCCATTAGAGCGGCTATGCTAGAAAAGGTGCCAATCTACAGCTTTCAGCAGCCATGTCAAGGTCACAAGTCCATTTGATGTTCACCTGTGTGTCATTATGTTCTGTGTTTGTGTTCTGGTTTTCTGTCTCCATGGCTTTCTTATTATTATTGGTTGTCAAAGTTTAAGAAAATCCACTGACCCAATATTGCAGAAGTCATATAATGCAGGAAAGCATGTAAAGCTACATATATATATATATATATATATATATATAAAGAAATGGGATGCTTAAGACTTTTTCACAGTACTATGTATTCAGACCCAAACATAAAAAAAATGAGAGGTTTGTATGTTCATCTTATCCCGTGCATTTTTTCTTTCTTTAAGCCTTTGCATAGAAAACCTTGCTTTAAACCTTATTATGTAAAATGATTTCAGCGCAGGCAAAATAGACCTCATGCTAAATCATAATCTCGTGAATGAACATAAAATAAAGAGAAGTAAAAGAGCTAGACTTAATTAATACAAAAGTTTATTTAACCGAAACCTTAACTGTTTTGTTCATATTATCAACAACATCTTAAGTAAGGCTGTATGTACAATTCACATTTATTCCTTTGTTAAAATTAGTTATTTTGTTAGAATTTGTTTGAAATGAATGTAGTTTCATTTTCTTGATGTAACTTTTTTCCCCCCTCTGTCTTTAAACAGGAATTTTTCGAGCATGCTAAACAGCTTTGGGATGATGAAGGTGTGAAGGCCTGCTTTGAACGGTCCAACGAGTACCAACTCATAGACTGTGCCCAATAGTGAGTACTTCTTCTTTGAGGTTAATTTGAAGGGTTTGACCACAAAACGTGTTGAACACATTAAGCACGTTAGACTTTTACTTATACTGGCAAACTGTTTTATAACAAAAATGAAGGTTTGTTCATACAAGGTTGTGGCAAAACATGAGCCTTAAATGACCATATTTCATATATACAGTAGTGTTCAAAATAATTCAATTGAATTTAGATTTATTTGTATAGCGCTTTTAACAATTGCCATTGTCGCAAAGCAGCTTTACACAATCAAAGGAATTATTTATGTCTGTATGGAATGCAAGTGTGCATAAATCAAGATGAGCAGATTATCCCTGGTGAGCAAGCCGCAGGCGACAGTGGCAAGGAAATACTCCCTGAGATGGTAATAGGAAAAACCTTAAGAGGACCAGACTCAACAGGGAACCCATCCCCATTTGGGTGAAACAGAAAGCAGGACTTGATCTGCATTTATACAGTGTGTTAGGTGGCAGGCAGTTCAGCTATAACAGTTGATGTTAATTGATGTTAATACGGAGTCTAGGTAGTAATTGGAGACAATTGCAGTCTTCAACTATCGAGCAACCGCAGCCAAGTCTAGTCCTCAGAGAAACTACTGTCAACACAAGTGGAGGCCAGAACTGTCTTTATGGTAGAGTGAAACCATCCACAGACACCAGACGCATCCCAAAGAGACACACTGGGCATTTATGCGACGAGATCTCCAACCAGAAGCGGGGCACCAGGATAGGTCAGGCAGGTCCGGAGGGCAGAGGGAGTCTGGATCACTCGCAGATCAGGACTGACATGTGTAGCTCATCAGAGAGAGGAAAGAGAGAGAGAGGGGGAGATAGGGAAGAAAGAGTGGAGGAGAGAGAACAGAAGGAAAGAGAGAACAGTTAGGTATGGTTGCAGTCACATAATGTATAATGTGAATGTATATAACTATAACAGCATAACTAAAAGGGGAGAGCCAGAAGGAAACACAGACATGAAGGCTCCCTGAGATGTAAAGCAAACAATCACCTCACTGCCAACAAACCTGAGTGATCAATGAGAGTGGGGAAGACGGCATGTAAACATACCAGTTCACCATAATACTCTACATCCACAAATTCCCCAAATCTGCCCATTTACCCAAGACAAATCTATTTATAAAAATGCTTGATTAAATAAATAGGTTTTTAGCCTGGACTTAAACAATGAGACTGTGTCTGAGTCCCGAACATTATTAGGAAGACTATTCCATAATTTTGGGGCTTTGTAAGAAAAAGCTCTGCCCCAGTTGTAGTTTCCATAATACACGGTACTGACAAGAAGCCTGCATCCTTTGATTGAAGTAGGTGTGGCAGTTCGTAAGACATTAGCAGTTCGCTCAGATAATGCGGCGCGAGACAATTTAATGCTTATATGTCAAGAGTAGAATTTTAAAATCAATGCAAAATTTCACGGGGAGCTAATGAAGTGAGGATAAGGTAGGTGTGATGTGCTCGTATCTTCTGGCTCTAGTAAGGACTCTCGCTGCTGCATTCTGGACTAGCTAAAGCTTGTTTATGCATCTAGTTGAACAACCAGAAAGTAAGGCATTACAATAGTCCAACCTAGAGGTGATAAACGCATGAACTAGTTTTTCTGCATCATTTAGCGACAGTATATTTTCGATATATTTCGATTAGCGACAGTATAAAATCTTGGCAATATTTCTGAGCTGAAAGAATGCTATCCTGGTAATATTATCCACATGTGCTTCAAATAAAAGGCTGGAATCTATAATCACACAGAGGTCTTTTACTGTTGCACTCGATGGAACAGAAAGGCCATCTAAAGTTACAGTGTGATCTAAAATCTTACTTCTAGCTGAATGCGGTCCTATGACTAGATTTTCTGTCTTATCAGGATTAAGCAGAAGTAAGTTAATTATCATCCAATCTCTTATGTCCTACACACATTGCTCAACTTTAGTATGCTGTTTTTTCCCATCTGGTTTTGCTGAGACATATAACTGTGTGCATAAAAATGAAAACTAATACCATGTTTACGGATTGTGTGGCCTAGAGGAAGCATGTATAGGGAAAAAAGCAGTGGGCCTAAAACCGAACCTTGTGGAACACCAAACTCCACTAGAGAGCATGCAGAATAATCACCATTTAAGTCGTCTTCTTCTTTGTCTTTCTGCTGTTGCCTTTTAGGGGTCGCCACAGCGAATCATCTGCCTCCATCTAACCCTATCCTCTGCATCCTCTTCTCTCACACCAACTAACTTCATGTCCTCTCTCACTGCATCCATAAATCTCCTCTTTGGTCTTCCTCTAGACCTCCTGCCTGGCAGTTCCAACCTCAGCATCCTTCTACCGATATATTCACAATCTCTCCTTTGAACATTTCCAAACCACCTCAATCTGGCCTCTCTGACTTTATCTCCAAAACATCTCACGTGGGTTGTCCCTTTGATAAACTCATTCTTAATCCTATCCATCCTTGTCACTCCCAAAGAGAATCTTCAGCTCTGCTACCTCCAACTCTGCCTCCTGTCTTTTTTTCAGCGCCACTGTCTCTAAGCTGTAGAGCATCGCTGGTCTCACCACTGTCCTGTACACCTTTCCTTTCATTCTCGCTGGTACTCTTTTATCGCACAACACACCTGACACTTTTCTCCACCCATTCCAACCTGCCTGTACTCGCCTCTTCACCTCCTTTCCACACTCTCCGTTGCTCTGGACCGTTGACCCCAAGTACTTAAAATCCCGCACCTTCTTTACCTCTGCTCCCTGTAGCCTCACCGATCCTCCTGGGTCCCTCTCATTTACACACATGTATTCCGTCTTGCTGCGGCTAACCTTCATTCCTCTGCTTTCCAGAGCATACCTCCACCTCTCCAAATTTTCCTCCACCTGTTCCTTGCTCTCGCTACAGAGCACAATGTCATCTGCAAACATCATAGTCCATGGGGACTCCTATCTTACCTCATCTGTCATCCTGTCCATCACCAGAGCAACCAAGAAGGGGCTTAGAGCCGATCCTTGATGCAGACCCACCTCCACCTTGAACTCTTCTGTCACACCTACAGCACATCTTACCACTGTCTTACAGCTCTCATACATGTCCTGCACCACTCTAACATACTTCTCTGCCACTCCAGACTTCCTCATACAATACCACAGCTTCTCTCTTGGCACCCTGTCATACGCTTTCTCTAAATCTAAAAAGACACAATGCAACTCCCTGTTACCTTCTCTGTACTTCTCCGCCAGCATCCTCAAAGCAAATACTGCATCTGATGTACTCTTTCTAGGCATAAAACCATATTGCTGCTCACAAATGCTCACCTCTGCCCTTAACCTAGCTTCCACTACTCTTTCCCACAGCTTCATTGTCTGGCTCATTAGCTTTATACCTCTACAATTGCCACAGCTTTGCACATCTCCCTTGTTCTTAAAAATTGGCACCAATACACTTCTCCTCCATTCCTCTGGAATCCTCTCACTCTCCAAGATCTTGTTAAACAAACTTGTCAAAAACTCAACTGCCACCTCTCCTAAGCACTTCCATACCTCCACAGGTATGTCATCAGGACCAACAGCCTTTCCACTCTTCATCCTCTTCAACGCCCTTCTCACCTCACTTCTACCAATATTTGCTACTTCCTGTTCCACAACAGTCACCTCTTCTACTCTTTGTTCTCTTTCGTTTTCCTCATTCATCAACTCCTTAAAGTACTCCTTCCATCTTCCCATCACCCTCCTGGCATCTGTCAGTACATTTCCATCTCTATCTTTAATCACTCTAACCTGCTGCACATCCTTCCCATCTCTATCTCTCTGCCTTGCCAACCTGTACAGATCCCCCTCTTCCTCCTTACTGTCTAGCCTAGCATACAAGTCCTCATATGCTCTTTGTTTGGCCTTTGCCACCTCTACCTTCACCTTACTCTGCATCTCCCTGTACTCCTGTCTACTCTCTTCAGTCCTCTCAGTGTCCTACTTCTTCCTAGCTAGCCTCTTTTCCTGTATACACTCCTGGACTTCCTCATTCCACCACCAAGTCTCCTTGTCCACTTTCCCCTTACCTGATGATACACCAAGTACCCTCCTACCTGTCTCCCTGAGCACATTGGCTGTAGTTGTCCAGTCAACTGAAAGCACCTCCTGACCATCCATAGCCTGTCTCAACTCCTCCCTAAAGACTTCACAACATTCTTCCTTTCTCAGCTTCCACCACTTTGTCCTCTGCTCTGCCTTTGTACTCTTCGCCTTCCTCACCACCAGGGTTATTTAACACACCACCATTCTGTGTTGTCTGGCTACACTCTCCCCTACCAACACTTTGCAGTCACTGATCTCTTTCAGGTTACAACGTCGACACAAGATGTATTCGACCTGAGTGCTTCTGCCGCCACTCTTATATGTCACCCTATGTTCCTGCCTCTTCTGGAAGAAAGTATTTACTACTGCCATTTCCATCCTCTTTGCAAAGTCCACCACCATCTGTCCTTTTACATTCCTGTCCTGAAGACCAAACCTGCCCATCACATTTTCATCACCTCTGCTCCCTTCCCCAACATGTCCATTGAAGTCTGCACCAATTACTACTCTTTCACCTCTGGGGATGCTCTGCATCACTTCATCTAACTCACTCCAGAATTTCTCCTTCTCTTTTAACTCACATCCTACCTGTGGGGTATAACCACTAACAACATTGAACATTATCCCTTTAATTTCCAGCCTCAGACTCATCACCCTATCTGATACTCTCTTCACCTCTAGAACATTCCTTACAAACTCCTCTTTTAGGATAACTCCTACTCCATTTCTTTTCCTATCCACACCATGGTAAAACAATTTGAACCCTGATCCTCAGCTTCTAGCCTTGCTACCTTTCCACCTGATCTCCTGGACACACAGTATATCAACCTTTCTTCTCTGCATCATATCAACTAACTCTCTTCCCTTCCCTGTCATGGTCCCAACATTCAAAGTCCCTACTATCACTCCTAAACTCTTTTCTCTCTGCTTACCAACACGCCTTCCTCCTCTCCTTCTTCGACCAACAGTAGCCCAATTTCCACCAGCACCCTGTAGGTCAACAGCACCAGTGGCGGTCGTTGTTAACCCGGGCCACGACCGATCCGGTATGGGAATTATATTCTTGATTCGCATCATTAATTTGGCAAATGTTTTACGTCGGATGCCCTTCCTGACACAACCCTCTGCATTTATCCAGACTTGGGACTGGCACAAGAAGACACTGGATTGCGCCCCCCCGTGGTTGCATTACCATTTAAGTTTACATACTGATAACGTAGGATAGGATCAAATAGGATCTGAGCCAGGAGAGGGCTGTACCCCTAATTCCTACTACATTTTCTAATCTGTAAAAAAAAAATACCAAGATCAATAGTGTCAAACGCTGCACTGAGGTCGAGTAATACAAGCAAAGTTACACAAAACTGATTAGAGGCCAATAGGAGGTACAACTTTAATGAATGCTGTTTCTGTGCTGTGAGGAGGCCTAAATCCTGACTGATGTTTATGTATGCTATTTCTATGTAGATATGAGCATAGCTACTCCGCTACTATCTTTTCGAGAATTTTGGAGATGAAGGGGAGGTTTGATTTTGGCCTGTAATTGGACAGCTGACAGCGGTCGAGGTCAGGTTTCTTAATAATCGGTTTAATAACTGCTAATTTAAAAGATTTTGGAACATACCCAATGCTGAGTGAGGAATTAATTATTCTCAACAAGGGTTCTGTTAGTGCGTAAATTATCTGTTTAAGAAAAATGTGTCGGTATAGAATCTTATATACAAGTTGATGAATTTGCAGTAGAGATGAGTGAAATTAGTTTATTCTCTTCAAGGGGAGTAAAGTATTCTAGGTTCCGATCTGACATAGTTAGTTTAATATCTGCATCAATTGCATTGTCCGGTTTTTAAAGCTTCAATTTTATGCCTGATATTTACAATTTTATTATTAAAAAAGTTCATAAAGTCCTCTCTATTGCACAATGTTGTTTTTTTATAATGTTGCTTTTTTATAATTCAGGATTCTCTCCTTCCATGCTATTTAAAATACTAACAATTTATTTGACGCCATTTGCTAATTTTCGAGCTCTTTGTTTTAAAGTATGTGTGTGGTCGTGTGGTGTACCAGTTAGCCGAGGCTGGTGTATGTAGCTGTATCCAGGAGGACTAGCTTCTTTTAGAGCTACATACTCATCCTGTTTAATTCAGGTTTAAGTTAAACAGAGAATATTAAATTCCTGATCCTTGATAATTTCATTAACTATAACTGCTTTAGATGCGAGAGATCTAATATTTAACAGTTCTAGCTTCAGATTAGATGGGCCGGCTGCGCATTTAGTGTGACTTGAGTTTGTGGTATCTATATTGTTTAAATTACTAAAACATACTTTTTGAGTCTTTCTACATTTTTGCTTAGCTTGGGGAACAGACACAGTCTTAATATGATGAACCCTGAGTGACGACTCTATGCAGCTAGCAGACGGTTGGTTCAGCCTGTCTGTCTGCTCCCTGGCCTGGGGTCTGGATTGTCACTGATTAACTAGGCCTCTTCTAAAACTATGAGCTATACTCCAGGATTGACACTGTCTCGCCCTAACAGGCCAGCTTTGCCCTCGAAGGTCTTCCAATTGTCTATGAAGCCCACGTTGTTTTCAGAGCACCACCTGGACATCCAGTGGTTCAGCTACCATAACCTGCTGTAAGCTATGTCGCTAAGTCCTATTGGGATAGGACCAGCGGACATCGCCTTCGATAATTTAAACACCTCTGTAAAGTTATTCTTACTAACCTCTGACTGACGAAGGCGTATATCATTAGCTCCAGCATGTACCACTGTCTTAGAGAACCTATGCTGTTCTAGAGCCCTAAGATTACCTGCTGTGTCCAGTGATACACCTAACCACGAAAATAATAGCAGTAATAATAGCAGTCCAACATCAGTAAACAGACCAATAATTGGTTTTAAAAGAAATTTTATTTCTTCATGGTAAATATTTTACTTGTAGGTGTAGTAGAGTAATAGAAAACAACAGACCCAACAGTCATGACTTTCATGCACCTGATTCTGTGTAATTGAATTAATTAAAATTTTATTTGTCACATACAGTACGATATGCAGTGAACTGCTTATTCATTAATTAAAAAGGGGCGTGTTCAAAATAATGGCAGTTAGAGAGCAATTAGAGAGGTAATTTATTCTGTGAAAAACAGGTGTCAAACAAATTGAAGGATAAAAAAAATCCAAGGATAAATGCAGAAAAAGTTGTTCTGTGCATTTCTCTCTGAAAATAAAATGAGTCATTCAAGACACTGTTCAGAATAACAGCGTTCTTTGATTCTTTGACCCCCAAATACTGAATTCCTGCCACAGTACACTGTAAAGACAGTGAAGCATGGAGGCTCAAGCATCATGATATGGGGATTATTGGTACTATGGGGTTGGGCCTATTTATCACATTTTAGGGATTATGGAGCAATTTGAGTACATTAGAATACTTCAAGAGGTCACGTTGCCTTATGCCTAAGAGGAAATGCCCTTGAAATGGGTGTTTCAACAAGACAACTACCCCGAACACACCAGTAAGCAAGCTGCACCTTGGTTCCAGACCAACAAGATTAGCGTTATGGAGTGGCCAGCCCAATCCCCAGACCTTAATCTAATAGAAAAGGTGTGGCCTGTGCAGGGTGTCCAATGAATTTGTGTGATTTAAATGAAAAGTTATTATATGGATATGAAGCTTTACTCACTTTTTTCAACTTTGAACACAACTGTACATAAGCCACATTCCATCAATAAGGAGAGAATCGCATCTCTTTCAAGTGATCAGTGAAGTGAAACTATGGGCTTTGCAATATTATAGCTGCCATGAATAAACTAAATGCATCCAAGAGGATTTTCTGATTACGTTAAAGCCAGAAAAAAGGAGGTATAAAGTCTGTTGGCTGCCATTGTAGTTTATATGAACCTGTCCAGCAGACATTGGCTTTTCTGAAAAGTTACAGTGGTCACCTAACGAAGTGGTACCCAAATAAAATTTAAACTGGTAGAAGTAAACTAGTGAATGATGCATTGCAAATTAAACTTTTATTATTATTTTTTTATGTTTCTTATGACACATTTAACCTAAAATAGCAGTAACTCTCTCTGAACATTGTAATAATCACAAATAAACAGGTGATTAATTAGATTAGATTAGATTAGATTAGATTAAACTTTGTCATTGTGCAAAGTTGCACAAGATGAAGTTAGCATCTAACCAGAAGTAGCCTATTTTGGTCAGAAGGTACAGTATAGTACATCTTTCCAAACATTGTGTAGTGTACTTTTTAATAGTATATACTGTATACATTTCAAATATATTAAGATAATTTTAAATAAAAAACAATTGTCTGACAAGTTATGAAAGACAAGTTCATGAACTGGTGGCGAAAAGTATTAATGTACAATGTATTAGATAAGTATAAGATTTATTGCAATATTTGCAATTTATTATAGTCCTCCCTGTGTAAAAACCAGGTGATTTCCCTAATTGAATCTGGTCTATCTGGCCAAAGTTGTTCTAATTAACTGAAAAACATTATTTAGCGGTAAATAATATTTAACGGTATTTAGCTTCTGGGGCCATGGGCAGGGTCATGTAAAGACTCAAACCCAATAGAAAATTGTAGGGCAAAGGTGAAGAAGACAGTAGCGGTTACCAAACCGTCTTTCAGTTTTCTGTCTTCATGTCTTTTTCCTGATTTCTGTCTTTTATTATTATCATTATTATTACTGACCCAATAATGCAGAAGTCATAAAAATAATCATGTAATGATTAGTGTGTACAGCGGAACCTTGGATTAAGAGCATAATTCGTTCCCGGAAGTGGGCTCGTATTTCAAAACACTTGTAAATCAAGCAAATTTTCCCATAAAAAATAATGGAAACTTCTCTACAGCCCCCAAAAATAAATACATAAAAATAATTAATACAAAATATAAAGTAAAAATATACTAAATTAATTTGCACTAAAAAGTAAAAATAAATCCTAACAGATAAGTGTTTCCGTATATGCGTGCAAGTGCTGTGTGTATGTATGTGTATTTGTGTGAAGCTAAAGTAAGAGGAAAGTCTTACTTTTAGCCCCTCCTGTCTCCCCTGTCTTATTTTACACATAAACCTTTCTTCTCTCTTATTTGAATTTCACACACACACACACACACACACACACACACACACACATTTAGGAGAGTAATAAAAAAATATTACTAATTTTTTTTTTATTATTATAATATAAAAAATTTAAGAGAATGTGTCATCTGTAACTTGATGCCTTTTGGAAATCTTTTCACCATTTTAACTGTTCACATTCTAGAGGTGCCCAAATTTGCCACTGTCTATTGTGCAATTGATATTCCACTGGAGGGAGTTTTCCAGGATTTCAGTTATATCATGACAACCGACGACGTCTTTGGCTGCAGGCTATTAAGCGTGTTTGCGGCTTGAAACTAACACTTGCTTTATCATTTTGTCTGACATCTGCTAAATATACCAGAACTGCAATAACTAATTGGATATTTATTTAAATTGGACTAGCAATTTAAACAATAAAAAATAATACCTAGTTTTCAGACGTAGTTTTCAGGTTTGATGATTATGCCATACTCCACATACAGAACGGTTATAAAATTCTATATATCAGATGCTAAATTCTGATCCTATATTGTGGTATAAGTTAACATAGTCATACATTACATATCTAGTGGCTTGTATGCTTGTAGTTTTTCACAGTTCTCAAGGGGTATATATAAGACACTCGGCATGCAAACTTTTGAATTTTTAACAAAGTTTTGGCAGAATTTTGCTTCCCCATGCAAAGCAAGCTTCGGCAAACGAGCGATCAAGCCGGTCCCTGTAGTTTCCAGCTGCACATACATTCGGTAGCAGATTTGTTCGCATTAGTGGAAAGCCAAGCGAAGCAAGTGTACATATTATCTTGTGTTTTGTTTTCTTTTTTCTTTTTTTTTTTTTTTCAGTTTGTGCAAGATTTAGCACCATACGTCCCAAGAATGTTTGTGATGCTTGTGCTTATTATTTGAGATTACACCAACACAGGACTTTTATCTCATCTGATGGTGTTAATAAAACTCAAGAACATGAAAGACACACAAACCACACTCAGTATACCAAACCCAAATGAGTAACATTCAAAAAGACTATGCAGTACACAAAATCTGACTATTTATAACTATATTTTGGTGTGTATGTGGATAGATGTACAGTCCCAAGTCCTGTATACTTGCATAGGCCTTACCTTACCGGTTTAAGAAACAATCTGGAAGCATGATGATGGAAAAACACTGTCCTGTGATACCGTGTCAATGGTTTTGATGTATCGGCAAAGAGAAAGAAAGCATTTACAGCCCTGTATAAGACATTATGTGGCTGCTCTACATATTATCAAGGAGAGTAACAAGAAGAAAGGGGGGGCCACTTTCAGTTTCGTTTTTTAAAGCAGTCCGTATTATGGGGTTTGTTAATGTGTAATAAGTTTGGTTTAATGTGTGTTTATTTCATTCTTCATTTACATGTCTTTTCTAACAATTTGATTGTTTTTATATGCAAAAAATATAATTATAATGTTGAGAATTTGTAACACTGGTAATATATTTGGGTGGCTGGAACGGATTATCTGCATTTACATTATTTTCTATGGGAAAATGTGTTTTGTAATACAAACATTACCCTTAAGAACTCATCCCGGGAACGGATTACATTTGTATGCTAAGGTACCACTGTACACGCAAGGTTTATCAAATAAATAACTAAATATATTGGGCCACTTTCTTACCCCTTTCAAACCTCAAAGTCAGACTTTTTACAGACCTGAAAGTCAGTTTCTATTTGCCAAAGAAAACGTATTTAAGTAACATCTTCTGCGGAAAATACTTTCACATAGCTTGACAAGCTATTGTGGTATTTCCGTTGGGAAAATGCATGCAGTTGACGTAAGCCACCATTGGTTACAAAACAATTAAAGCATCTCTATACACATGTATGTGCTTCATTGAGACTCACACTAAGATTTCAGTAGATCACATTCAGCCATAATTGTAGCACTTAATGTGGTTCATGTGTAAAAATTATTCCACATGCTTCCAGAATTACTCTTTCTGGAATACACCTCTGCCATCAGGGAAAAAATAAACTCCATTGATATGATAATCTGGTCATTCCATACATACAGGTCATCAGCTGACTTCATTTTATTGCCGCATAACGTAGCTAGATCTGACCAATTGATGTAACCAATGGTAATGACACCATCCCCGGGTTTGCTTTGCAGTGGGCATTATGCATAATTGCGTTACCTGATATGCTTCCCTTTTAACCCTGACACTGAAATAGGGGACTCATCGGTCCACATGGCCTTTTTTACTCTGAAGTTTATTTTTTATGCATTTTCCCTAGAAATATGTTTTCTCATGGCCATATAGCTGTTTAGCCCCAGTCCTGTATGTTCTCGTCACATTGTGTGTATTAGACATAGTTATGATTTTTAATGTTGATTTTTTTTTTTTTACCATGCCACTTCATCAAGTGTATAAGTGATCTCTATTCGTGTTTTTATTGGCTGTGTATTATGTCTCCTATTGAGCATAATAACTTTTAATTGTTATACAGTGGAACCTTGGATTGTGAGGTACCCGGTTTGCAAGTGTTCCGAGCAAAAATTTTCAATAAATTTTGACTTGAAAAAACGAGCAAGTCTTAGTTTACGAATACCAAATATCATGTGGCACAGATGTGCTTCTTGTTTTGTTGCCGAGCATCATGTGATCACAACTGAGACAATGATTTTTCTCTCTTTTGTGCTGTGGTATTGTAGGTAATCGTCTCCCATGCTCAGTCTTTCACTGGTATAATCCACATCGTGCGCACATGTACTGTTTACTATAACACTATGACCACCTGTGTGTGTGTAAAGCATCTTTTATTTTGTATTTGTACAATGTAAGTGTGCGTGAAAGTCGTCCTTTCAAGCGCACGTTTATTATAACGTGTGATCGCGTGTAAAGCAAATCTCATTAGAGAGGTTAAAGATCCATTTTCGTTCTCTCTCTTGCTCTTTCTCAGCCTGCACTTATTCCGTTAAGTGTGTGCAGGCAAGTCATTAGAGACCGTACCCCTCCCCTCTTCCTCTCGCCTTCTCACACACACTCATACACACACTCTCGAATGGAAACACTGCTCAGTCGCAATTCTTTTCAAAATGTAAAGTGCAAGTTAATCTGTTTTATTTTTACTTTACAGCAGTGATTATGTTAGTGTGTGTGCATTTGATTGTCATTAGAGAGATTTCTTGGTTTTTTTTCCCAATTAAACAGTGTTTCTGTGTTTGTGTTTGTGTTTGTGTGTGTGTGTGTGTGTGTGTGTGTGTGAAAGTCATCCTTCACAGTAGTCCTCCCCCTCTCAATTAAGAGAGGAGGAAGGGTTATTGTGTAGACTAGATGGGAAAGCGGAGGGGTGTCATTCACAGCACACAACCACTAATAGTAACAATTATTTGCCTGGATTTATTTTTTAGTGCAGGTTAATTTGTTTTATTTTTCTTTAGATTTTGTATTAATTATTTTTATGTATTTATTTCTTGGGTTGTGAAAGAAATAAGCTGAGTTTTGTATGGAGTAATTTGCTTTGATTTTTGATATACAGTGTTTTGATTTACAAGCACGTTTCCTAAACGAATAATGCTCACAATCCAAGGTTCCACTGTACCCATTTTCTCAAAGGATTCTGAAAGCAAAACCAGAGTTTAAATAAATCACAACTTACAACTTCAACTACTGATGCATGCCACATGGAGAGTAAACTCTGGCAGAACCCTAATTCGTAAGCAGTGTTTTTGAAGCCACTCCCCACTCCCCTTTGGTTCTGCAAATTTTAGGGCTATGATATGGCTCAAAAAGAGTGCAAACAGACTATTTGTGTGAGGTATGGTGTAAGACCTGGACTGGGACTTGGATTGGGACTCAGCATGGGCACTGAACAGATCTTGGAATGAAAACTAGGATAGGGCTTGTGCAGAGCAGGATTTATCTCAGGGTAAGGGCATAACTAGGACAAAGCAAGGAAAAACTTAGGATTTGTTTTTACCTTTTAATACAAGTATAACTATCACAGAGAACATGCAAGTAATGCAAGTAAAGTTAAAAATGTGCCTTAGTTTTTCATGTTGCATGGTAATTCATTGCAATGAGATCTAAATGGTTTAGATCTGTTTTTGACTAGCCTTAATATTAATATTTTTTAGTCAAGATGGTTAAGTAATTAAATAGTTGGGCCTAGAAATTTAAAGTTTCTAGTATTAAAACCCAGAAATAAACACTGCTTCATATATTTTCCAGGTAAAAGAGTATGGCCATTTCAGTATTGAAATAGCTCATAGACACTCAGTAGTGACCAATGCAGGGTATAAATGCACTCTCTGCCCCTCGCTTGCTTACTCTATCTGCAATATGTGACTGTGCTTGGATTGATTTAGTGCTAGATCTGGCAGCTTATTCCAGGCTATTGGAACACGCATAGTACAAAGACAGATGTGCTTGAATGCAATAAAAGAAGCATAGTCACACATATATGTACTGTGTACAATGGTTACAATAGTTAAGAGGAATGTCTATTTTTGCTGCGCTCTCTGTCGCAGCAAAATGGCAACGGCCAAAATAACTTTATACAACAAACATGAAAAATCAGTACCAGGTCTATTGACATTTATTGTACAATAATAAGTTTTAAAAAATTGGTTAAATGTTGTTTAGACAGATAAGTTCACTAGCTAACAATTTTATTTGTACACAGAATTACCTGTTATATAGCCTCTATTTGTATCGGTTTATTGTTATTATTTTTTTTTTAAATGTTTCATTTCAAGACATCAAACTTTAAATATAGAAATAACTGGAAAAATAGACTTTCAGAATAGAACATTAGAATAACTCTAAATCTAAAACTCTAACTCTACTAGAATACACTCTAAAAATGCTAGGTTCTTTCTGTAAACACCCGGTTGGGTTATTTTGACCCAACAACTGTTTTATTCTTTATTCTCTAGTTTTTCCAAACAGCCTGCAAAATGTTCAAAATATTACTGTTCTTGTGTCACAAAATGTAGTTTTAAGAGTTGTTTAGGCAAAAATGCATGTGTGTTTAGATCAAAAGCTTCATCGGTTATTAAACATAGTGTCTATTTAGAAAAAAATGCCCTAGCTTTGTCGGAGATTTGGCAATGCCCATGTACATGCCTCATGTACCCGCCTAATGCAGCCTCACCGCGGAAATTTTTTTTGAAAACTGCCGCTGGCTCAATGTGTCTGTAATTATTAAAACAGTGAAGGTAACTGGACTGCTGCTATAGACTTTGTTAAAGAATCGACAACTTGATTAGTTTTTATGTATATTGTAGCCATGTGTGTAACACTAACCCCCCCTTTTTTGTATGTATTTATGTGTTTACATTTCTTTAATCTGTGATTCACTTATTCATTTTGTGTGCTTTTTCCCCCTTTTAAATTATAACTTTCCCACACTAACTCTGGAATCATTGCATTTGTTTGTTTTCATAATTGAATTTCCAATAAAAAATATTAACTCCAAAAAAAAAAAAAAGAGTGAAGGTATTTTATTTTGGGTATTTCTAATCTTCTTTGGTATAATACGGTTATAGAATAATATATTGCGGCTGTGTGACGCATCCTGTACTTTGCGTTACAGACTCTTTGGTGGATATGATGTTTATTTAAAAGTTTTTTTTGTCTTTAATGTTACCTACACAAAGCAGTGTCTTCCAACCTGGGAGTTTCTCCAGCATACTGTTTTTGTCATGTCAAATTGATGTACGAGTCCTCATATTTAAAATTTTTGAAAAAAACATTTTTTTTTTTTTTTAGGCCACATTTAATTGATAATATAAAAAAGTTGAATTGTTCTTGCTCTTAAATTTATTTTAAAGTAAGTGAAAAAATAATAGTTAAAATAGTAAACTAAATAGTTTAATGGTTTAAATAGTTAATATACATAGAAAAATATTTTAAAATGGGTAAAATTTGATGTCAAGTGGGCATTATAAGATTTTTATTGAAAAAAAAAACCAAAATAAAAAAAAGCAGCTGGCACACCTAAAAGTAGTTGCAGGATTATTTTTATTTTTTTATTTTTAGTGCTACATGCAACATAAATTTACAACATAAATTAACAGAAGAGCTAAAACTAGCTAACTAAGAGGCCTAGTTAGCTGGCTAGCGGAGACAAGACAGATTGACCTGACAACATAAATTTTAACAACATAAATTAACAACATAAATTAACAAAAGAAATAACTACCTAACCCAGAGACAATGGACAACATAATGTGCACGTGCAAATGTGCAAACGAGCAACAAAGTGACGGTGTGACAAACACAACATAACATAATACTTTGTGGTGATGAGTTGAGGTAGTGCAGAACCAGTAAACATTTCAGAATTAAGAAGAATTTAAGATTTTAGTGCAAAAAGTAGTCCAGTAATGAATATTGTGCAAAAAAAGAGCATTTTCAGGTTGATGTGTACAATAGTTTGGTAGTGTAGGTCAGTGTGTTTGCGCTTGTGTTGATTAGTCAGTCCAGTCTCAATGTTTTGAGGTAGTTGAGTTAAGCTGAGTGATAATGTGTGTGCGTGTATGTGTTTATCAGTCCAGTCCCTTTTTGTTGAGAAGACGGATGGCTTGTGGAAAAAAGCTACTGCAAAGTGTGGATGTGAGTGCCTGAATGCTTCGGTACCTTTTTCCAGATGGCAGGAGTGTGAAGTGTGTGTGAGAGGGGTGTGTCCGATTAGCCACAATGCTGGTGGCTTTGTGGATGCAGCGTGTGGTGTAGATGTCTTCAATAGAGGGGAGAGAGACCCCGATAATCTTCTCCGCTGTCCTCACTATCCGCTGTAGGGTCTTGCGGTCCGATATGGCACAATTCCCAAACCAGACAGTGATGCGGCCGCTCAGGATGCTCACTGTGTTAACGTTTACTTTGCTTAAAGTTCATCCTAATAAGATTTAATTTAATTTAATTTAATTTACTGTAATTTTAGTACTTTGATTATGAATTCGTTTAACTTTAATGTTTCACTTGATGTTATCTGCTACTACCTGCAGCTCTAAAGGAGCTGCGGCTCATTAATCCTTAACAGAATAAACTGATGCCTGAGGCGTCGGTCTAGAGTTATATAGTGCCACTCAGCAGTAAAAGCCAGCAAACGCACAAACCCAAATGCTGCCGCCGTGAATCGCGGCGGTAAAACTAGAATACTGCTTGAGTACCATCTGTGTATATAAATCTATGTGTGTGTGGATGTGGATGTATAATCATTTAGTGTCTCCTTCTGTGCATGTGTGTGTGTGTGTGTGTGTGTGTGTGTGCGCGTGCATGTACTGTATATTTATACACATATACTGTACCAGTCAGAAGTTGTAATTATGGAATAATAAATTATTTAGTTACAATTATGTAATCAACACAAACTTGTTCAATGTTCTCCAATCTCTGGTCCAGCTAATCCCAAACTATATCAATTAAATTTAGATGGGATAACTGTGAAGGACAGGTCATCTGATGCAGCATTACTAAATCACCTAATATATACAGTATATATATATAAAACGCATTCATTACCCGGCTGTGTGTGATATATATGTACGTTTACTGCGGATAATAAGATGATTAAGGAAACATGATCAGGTGTGCTGAACAGCTAGTTTCTTTTAAAAAAAACTTCTAGATGGATATTTGTAAGACGTGGGAGAGGTGGCTTGGGTGGCTATGGCTCTAGGTTGTTGATTTTCCAATTTGAGTATCTGGGTTCGATCCCTACTAACCCCATACTCCCCAGCCAGCACATGCAGTGCCGGTCTCATTTTCGAGATATCAACTTTGTTTGTCAAATCTATTGACAGAACTAATATATACATACTGTGTGTGTGTGTGTGTGTGTGTGTGTGTGGCTAGGATGGTGGCCTTGGGATCGTTACCTTAATACAAGATGAACAGGCAGCAAATAACAGCAAACATCACACAGCATTAATCAAAATGATGAGATTGTCCCTGGTGAGCAAGCCAGGGGCGACTAAACGCAGGTCTCATTTGGGTGATAATGGATAGCAGGGATTAATCTGCAGTTATACTGAGTGTTAGGAGACTATAAATTCAGTATAAAAGAAAGAGACTTGAAGTTAATATGGAGTCCACTTTTGTTACTGAAGGGACAGGTATGAACCTGTTTGTAGGAATTTTGGTCCTGAACTGTTGGGTGACTATAGTCAATTAGTCATTAGACAACCCAAGCAGACCACATGGGTCTCAATGCAACAAGATCTCCAACCAGAAGCGGGGAAACCAGAATGACCAGTGCAGAGGCCAGACAGGTTCGGAGAGCAGAGAGGGTCTAGATCACTGGCAGCCCAGGAGCATCACTGCAAGCATGCTTGTATATTAAAAAGCTCTTCTATCAAAGCGTATTTCCCCCTTAAGAAATAATGAAAACTCAAATCATTTGTTCCACAACCCCCCAAAAAATTTATAAAAATACTTAATACAAAACAGAAAGTAAAAATAAAACAAATTAACCTGCAACCTTAATTTTACCTTTGAAAAAAGTAGAAAATAAATCTCAACAGATAAGTGTTTCCGTTAGTGTTCG
The DNA here is from genome assembly GCF_024256425.1 of Clarias gariepinus. Lineage (NCBI taxonomy): Eukaryota > Metazoa > Chordata > Actinopteri > Siluriformes > Clariidae > Clarias > Clarias gariepinus. Next base: position 11,584,656 of record NC_071125.1, read on the forward strand.
TGCGTGCATGCGCTATGTATATGTGTGTGCGTATGTGCTGTGTATGTTTGTGCGTGTGTGTGAAGCTAAAGTAAGACGAGCAACGACTCCTTCCCCCTCTTTCCTCTTCTCTTATTTGAGGGGGCTACTTTGTGGGACGACACACACACACACACACACACACAATTATTAACAAGAAACATCTCTAATGACACTCGAATGCGCGCACACACTAACGGAATCACTGCTGTAAAATAAAAATAAAACCTGAAAACCTGTGACCTGTGTGTGTGTGTGGAGGCAAAAGTAGGAGGGGAGGGGCACACTGTTTAATGACGAACACTAGCGACAAAGTGCAGTCTGACATAGAGAAAGAAAATTGATCTTTAACCTTCCTAATGACACTTGCTTTTGCTTTTCATGCACACACACTGTCACAGTTTTACAGTACACAGTACATGCGCACATGGATATGAGTGATGCACGCGCGCTGAGACTGAGCATGGGAGACGATCACCCACAATTCTGCAGTGCGCGAGAGAGAGGAAACATTGGCTCAGTTGTGATCATGTGACGCTTGGCATCAAAACGTCTCGGGTTATTTTGCTGTAACCCTGTTTCCTGAAAAAGCGGGAACGAGACGCTTTTCGTGTTGCCGGTTGTAAAGCATGTGTGTATCAAACACGAAAAATTTTGGCTTATATAACGTCAGTCAGGTGACGTCATCTGATGAGACGCACCTGCAGGTTATAAATAGGAGTGAACCGGAAACATTCCTTAGATCAATTTTGTCTGAAGGGCCGTCCAGGCAGTGCGGCATTGGAGCACAGCATCTCGTTCCTGCTTTTTCAGGAAACAGGGTTGGGGCAAAGTAACCTGAGCCGTTCCCTTTCAAAAGCTACACTCGATGCTGCGTGAAAACGCTATGGGAACGAGAATACCAACAACGCCGCACTGCAAGTGTCTGGACCCCCAAGGTTGTGTAGGGTGTACACACAAAGGTCGAGGACCCGTGAGCCCGGAGTAGCATGAATTCATACTATAAAATCTAACAAATGTTTGCGGAGAGGACCAACCTGACGCGTCACACACCTGCTGCAAGGGAATACCTCTTGCAAACGCAATAGATGAGGCGATCCTCCTGGTCGAATGAGCCCTGATTTCTAGAAGCGAAGTGAGCCCACACGCCTCATAGGAGAGGGCAATAGCATCTCTCACCCAGTGTGACAAGGTCTGTGTAGTGGTGGCCGCCTCCCGGTTGCGGCCCCCATAGCATATAAAAAGCTGTTTTGACTTACACCACTGGCTGTTGCGGTGGATGTAAATCTAAAGAGCACGTACTGGACACAGTAAGTGAAGTCTCTCCTGCTCCGGGGCTGTAAAAGGCAGAGTACAGAAAGCTTCAAGAACAACAGGGTGCATAGTTGAGAATGGAACTTTTTGGAAGATAGTTCGGGTGAGGATGCAAAATGGCCTTGACTAGCCCAGGAGCAAAGTCTAGGCAGGATGGGGAGACTGACAAGGCGTGCAGATCTCCAATTCTCATCAGAGAGGTAATGGCCATCAGAAAAAACATCTTAAGGGCCAAAAGCCTAACAGGCGCTGACTCTAGTGGTTCGAAAGGGGTGTCAATCAGACCTTCGTGCACGATAGATCAATCCCAAGAAGAGACTCTAGTGGGTGGCCTCAACCGTTTAGCTCCACGAATGAAACAGGCAACTAAAGGGTGCCTTCCCACAGAAACCCCATCAATCAGAACATGGCAGGCTGAAATAGCGGTTATGTATAGTAGTTACTCAATTGGAATGGTTATTACCGTCGCGCTCACCGCCGTGTAAAAACGTCAGCGGCCAAAATAAATCAGTTGCATTTTAACTAAGTGACAAAGTCACATTTTCGCTCGTTGCAGTAAATATAATAGTGACTGTTATATAGCGTATTTCTGTGTCTGTTTATTTTTATTTACGTTCTGGATTATTTTAGGTACTTTAAACACATTGTTGGGTTAAACATCATGTTGGCTCATATGAGATGTAGTTTACAAATGAACACCTGGTTGGGTTATTTTGACCCAACAACTGGTTTATTCATTATTCTTTCGTTTCTCCAAATATCAGCCTGCAGACTGTTTGAAATATTACTGTTATTGTGTCACAGGTGTAGTTTTAAGAGTTGTTTAGGCAGGAATGCGTGTGTATACAGCTCAAAACCTCCATCAGTTATAGATAGCATCTATTTAGAAAAAATGCCCCAGCGATTTCAGAGCTTCAGGAAATCTCCCGGCGCTCTGCGCATAACACCAGGCCAACTCATGTCGGAAAGAATTTATAAACGGTTTCTAAACGTGGGCTATTGTTTTTTACTTATAATATTTGTTAATTTAATTTAAATGAGGTTTGGGCTCAGGACTTCAATTCGGCATCGCAATCCTCCACTTTAATTTACTCCGTAGTCTAAATCAGCACTCAGCCGCATGCATGAAGTTTTTCAGAGCGCACTGGCAGATATAGACTAATGATTATGAATCCGTCGGGAAAACAGCAAGCAGACTGACTCTGACTATTTAAAACAACGTTTGAGTTCATTTTCTGACGCGCTCAAGTTCACCAAAAACAATACATAACAGCGCACCTTATTTGCTTTTAAACAAGTTTTTATAGCTTAAATAACAGTTGAGTCTTATTAAGGCCATGTAGTCTTATATAGTTTTATTATATAGTTTTTGCACATTAATCTGACAACAGTTTTTTCAGTCTGTCACGGCGTGCGCTTAAATCAATATCGCTCCTCGCTCACTAGTTAGGCGGCCTCCCCTTCAGACATGCGAAGCAGCGGGACCACGGAATTAGGCACGGCTGGTGAGCTATCCTTGCTAAACAGTGGATTTTACTACGCGCTGTGTATGCAACGCGCGTGCAAAAACGCGGAAGTGCGGCATGCAAGCGGGGCAAATGGAACGCGCCCCAGGGACTTTAAAGGAGCGAGAGGTGGGAGGGGCCGGTCCGGCCATCCGCGGAGAGCAGAGTCAGCGCGAGCGGACGGATGGCCGTCGCACTCACACCGCATAGTAAAATCCACTGTAACCCAACAAACCCCAAGTATTTTATACTTGCGCGGGGTGCAAGCTCAGGATCATCACCAGCCGTGCCTTATTCCGTCATGTCATGTGGGCATTATAAGATTTGTATTGAAAACTTCTAACTAAAAAGTGGCAGCTGGCACGCCTAGAAGTAGATGTAGATGTACTATAGTCTAAATAAAAACCCTCCGCTTTAATTTCCTATAGTCTAATCAGCCCTCAACCGTACGCATAGTTTTCCCAAGCGCAAGGAATTTTTTTGTGATAAATAATATTTATGCAGTATAATAATTCCTATTAATCCTGGGTTGTTCTTTTAGTGTCACTATAGTGCTTTACAATGCCAGACAACATTCAAATACAAATTATTCACCCTCCTCAGCTGTTCTCACCTACAGTATACATTCCGAGAAACTGAAATGCACTTCTCCCCACTTTAAAAACCTCTTGAATCTAAGGCTCTTTTGGAGAGTTTCAGTGATTTAAATTTGTGTAATTAATTAGTGTTTTTAATCCTTGGAATGGAAGAAATTGATATTTATCTTATGAAACCATAAATTGCATTGTTTTTAATCAAAAAGGGCAATTTGTCTTTTCCTCATAAAGTGTTTTTGAAATTCCACCTACACAAGTGTGACAAATATGCAAAGGAAAAAATGAGAAAGGGGCAAATACTTTTTCATGGCACTGCACATGTAGTCAGATTGTTCCACTGGGATCCGCGGTAACATAAACACGCACTCTTTGTCGGCGGCGCACTTGCGCATCCATATGCGTTGAAAAGAGATGCATGGTATTATGGTTTCCGTCATTTTTTTTTTAATATACATATATATTATTATATACATATATACATATAATACTGACTGGGCTGGCCCACATTGGCCAGCGGCCCACCGGGAAAACTCCTGGTGCTCCAGATGGCCAGTCCGCCACTGCTCCTCTTTACTTTCCTACTTTATGTAGAATCAGCGCTTAACCGCATGCATAATGTTTTGTAAATTCGTTTAATGTTTAACTTGTATTTCATAAGGTTTTGCCAGCAGTGGTACAGCGCAACGGGGGTCATTATTTACTATTAAAAAATTTTTGATATAATTTTTGATCATATTATGATGATCTGTCACAGCGTGCGCCTGTGATGGGTGTGCGCCCAAATCTACTATTGCTACTCGCTCACTCCGTAGGCTTCCTAAATAGGCGGCAAAGAGACGGGGCCGCTTATTCGTTCCGGCTGGCGATAATTAACGTTAATATGATCTCGGGCTTGCTTCACATTATAAAAGCAAGGCGCAGAGTTTAGTCCAAGGTCCGGGAAGTACGTGATGTGGTGGAGAATAGGCAGTGGCGGTTTTACACTGAATTGCTTCCCGGACTCTCTCCCGCACCTGAGAATTTTCTGAGCAAATTAATAATAATTTCCATGAATAAAAAGGAGGAAGAAGAAAAGGTTACGCGAAAATAAGAAAAAGCTTTAAAGGTAAATGCTGTGAAATGATTTAAATGAACAGATTCTGCCTATAACAGGTCAGGGACAGTGAGGCTGGATCCAGCAGCGCACCACATCCCACATCATAATACACTGGCTCATTAAAGTGGAGATTAATTTTGAAAACTACTTACTATAAAAATATAACACAATACAAAAACGTAAAACAAAGTTTCACTGAACATATATTGGGTCATATTTGTAAAACAAAGGAAAGAATAATAAGTCAAACAACATATAAAACTACAATATTTTCAGTGTCCAGTAGCACCAGTCATACAGAGAGCCAGGAGGCTTAAAAACAGTTTGACAGCAAAATTAGACATTTTGTCAGTATTGTGATTTTTTAAATTTATTTATGTATTTCAAAAGATGCAAGACAATACTGCCAAAATGTATCATTTACATGCTGTTAGAAAATATTCTTTGCATTGTCTCTTATTAGTGGTTAAGGCATTGGATTACGGTTCGGAAGATCCCAGGTTCAAACCCCACAACCACCAAGTTGCCACTGTTGGGCCCTTGAGCAAGGCCCTTAACTCTCAACTGCTCAGATGTATAATGAGGTAAAAATTGTAAGTCGCTCTGGATAAGAGCGTCTGCCAAATGCCCAAATCTAAATGTAAAAAGCATTCATCATTCAAAGTTATTCATATCAGTGAAGTGAGTATGATTTTCAAAGTGCTTCCAAACTCCACCTGGCACAATTTAATCCCAGTGGAACAATCTGACTACATGTGCAGTGTCATAAAAAAAAAAGGATTTGCCCCTTCCTGATTTATTTTTTCTTTGCATATTTGTCACCCTTGTAGTGGAAGTCCAGGGCCACTTTTTGGTCTCAGTCCGCCCCTGGCAATAACGAATGGAGAAAGCGCAGTCAAAGCCCGGGGATTCTGCGTTCCGTGGGGGCCAGTCGTGAATAGCTGACACTCAGTGACAGCCAATGAAATTGAAGCATTTTTTCCGCTTTCCACGTGGTGTGGCGTTGCTTAAATAATAGTATAAAATCGTCCAGACTCTGGTTCGAATCCCGCTCTGGGTGAAAATGTAATAAACGTTGAATCCTTTGTTTTACACCTTTTGCTTATGATAATCATTAAATTATAGCAACTGTGAGGTGAGTGCTAATGTGTTTCATAGCTTAAGAAAAAAAGTCTCAATTGCAAACATGCATTTGGTACTGAAGCATAACTTGATAATGTAATGGCTATATCGTGGCATTTTAGCGCATAACACCGGCATTTTGAGCACTGGCTGGGAATCAAACCCGGGCCTTCCGCAAGGCAGGCGAATCACCTACCACTGAGCCACCAGTGCCCATCTATGTTTAAAACGCATAAAAACAATATTGTGGCGTGGGTGGGGCGGCGGCTGGCGACCAGCATGCCTTGCGGGGATGTCGGTGTGTTCACCATGTTGGGGAAAGGTGTTTTGGTCAGTGGCTTCGGCCCTGTTGTGTGTGAGGGGGTGTGACGTGTGAAATGTGCTCCAGTTCAGGCTGATGCTGAATTGGATGTAGGCTCCTGAGTGAAGGTGCTGCTCATGCCTTACATGCTGTGTGCTTAATAAAGTACTCCCAGCCATTGCATTGGGCAGCAAATAAGCTCACTTGTCTCTCCACCATCCTTCCCGGCGTAAAAACGCTACATTGGTGTCAGAAGTGGGATGGAGAATAACGGGTTCGAGCGCACAAAGGAGGACCTTTCCTGGCGGAGCTAGCGCGGAGCAAGATACAGCTCCGTGCGCCGTTAGCCGGCAAAGCGACCTGCCGCTGCGCGAGGCCGAGCGCGCTGAGCCCATATCGGCGGCACATCGCGGCGGAAGAGCCGAGCGAGCGCCCGCAGCTAAGTGGCGCTCGGTTCGTGAACCTAGCCGGAAACAGGGCTACCCGTCGCGGCTAGGCAACGAGCAGCTCTCCGACGTTTCGCGGCGAGGCGACGGCGCGGGTGACCTTAAGGAGGTGCTGCGCGAGGTTGAGCGCGCTGAGCCCATAATGGCGGCACATCACGGCGAAAGAGCCGAGCGACCGCCCGCAGCTCAGTGGCGCTTGGTAGGTGAACCTAGCCGGGGACAGGGACCGCCGGACTACCACTGCAACGTTCTCAGGCCTGAGGGACAGCCGGACTACCGCTTCAACGTCCTCAGGCCTGAGGGACAGCGTACACCAGCAGCCGCTAAACTAGCGCCGGGTGGACGGTTGGGGAGCCCCGCGGGGCTTTACATCGACTGTGTGACGGACGGCGTCTTACTGCGGGCGCTCGTGGACACCGGCTCCACTGTTTCCCACGGGTTGTGGAACTGTGAACCGCTCATCGCCAGGCAGAAGGGACCCACCCAGCGCTCGCAGGCACCGCTGCAAGACTTTTGGGTGGGGGCACCTATGGGGCGAATGGGCGTGGACACTCACAGCCAGCTCGGCTCTCCGATGTCATCTACCGGGTGCGGTTGGCAGGGCGGGCACGAGTTTTCGTGCTCCACCGGGATCGCCTCGCGCCCTACCAGCCCAACGCCAGCGGGACCTCGAACTCTGTGGAGGCCGGTCCGCCTCAGGGAGAGGGTAGCGGCCCTCCTTCCCCCGCAAAAAGACCCCGGCGTTCACAACGCCAGCGCCGACCACCGTCACGCTTTCAGGACTGAGTTCGCCATCGTGACCGGGGACGGTCACAGCTCGGGTGGGGGCAGTGTGGCGTGGGCGGGGTTTTGGGACTAGTAACCATCATGCTTTGCGGGAGGGGTTGTTAGGTGTTCACCCTGTCGAGGAAAGGTGTTTGGGGTAGTGGTTTCGGCCAGGGTGTGTGTGTGTGAGTTAGAAGTGTGTCTTGTGGATCTGTGTTGAATGTGTGGTTGTGTGACTTATTGTGAGATGCTAAATAAATTACTCCCAGCCATTTGCATTGGGCAGCAAGGAAGCTCACTCGTCTCTCCACCATCCTTCCCGGCGATAAAACGCCACAATATGTTAATGTTATAGGCTAACACATCCTACATCTTTGTAGTCTTTTTGCACACACGCGCGGGTGCGTTACAATAATAATAATAATAATAAATTCGGAGAACTACTACTAATAATAATAATAATTCTGAATGAAAATGAAGAATAAATACATATCAGTTTGAGCTTGACACGTTTATGAGCTCTGTCGCTTGCTGTCAATGGGCGCCTAAGAGACATAACATTTTTCGGCTTCAGTAGACACACAATACTTTAGACTGAAACACGACTGCCCCCTACAGGTAATGAAGGGCATTTTCACAGCGCAAGTCATGGGATCCCTTTTCCGAAAACCTGCGTTTTTAAAGGCCAGATCTGTGTGTTCTGAGAGTACTAGGGCACAAGCCCAAGGACAACTTTTCCTGCAGAAACTCCAGCACTGAAGCAATTCGGCAGTGGACTGGGTCTACATATTTTGTCATGAACCAACTTTTAAATACATTCCATTTGCGGGCATAAGCTCTTCTAGTGGAGGGAGCCCTAGCACTTAGAATAGTTTTAATTACGCTGGCTGGAAGACCAGCTTGACTCAGTTGATTCCGCTCAGAGGCCAGACGTGAAAGTTTTAAAGCTCGGCCCGGGGATGAAATATTGTCCCCTGCGCCTGAGACAGAAGATCCCTCCTCACTGGAATCACCCATGGTAAGCCATCGAGGAGAGATATTATATATGAGAACCACACTATGGGCGCTATCAATAAGAGGTACAAACGCTGTTGACAGACCCTCGCCAGGACTCCCGGGAGCAGAGCTAACGGAGGAAACGCATAAAGGCGTAATTAGGGCCACATATGGGCCATCGTGTCCAGACCCAGGGGAGGCAAAGAGGTCCACCTCTTCTATAAAGAATCTTTCCCAGATCTGACTGACTACTTCGGGGTGGAGTCTCCATTCCCTGTGTGTCACAGCTTGTCTGGACAGTAAGTCTGCTCCCACATTCATGTAAATCGCCCTGAGGGACAAGAACTTGTCCTGTGCCTAAAGCAGAACCTAGTGCGCTAGCTTGTTCAAGTGGTGCAAGCGCAGTCCGCCCTGGCGATTTATGTACAATTCAATTCAATTTTATTTCTATAGTGCTTTTAACAATTGCCATTGTCCCAAAGCAGTTTTACACAATCAAAATTATTATTTAAGTATGTATGGAATTTGAATGTGTATGAATCAAAATGGTCAAATAGTCCCTGGTGAGCAAGCCGAGGGCGACAGTGCAAGGAAAAACTCCCTGAGATATCAGTAGGAAGAAACCTTGAGGGGAACCAGACTCAACAGGGAACCCATCCTCATCTGGGTGAAACAGAGCAGGAATTGATCTGCATTCATACTGTGTGTTAGTTGGCAGGCAGTTCAGCATAACAGTTGATGTTAATTAATGTTAATATGGAGTCCAGTTAGTTATTGAAAACTCAGGTACCTGTATGAACTATCGAATTGTCAAGTCCTCAGAGAAACAGCTGCCAACACCAGTCGAGGCCAGAACCGTCTTCTAGGTAGCGAGAACCATCCCCAAACACGAGAGGCATCCCAAAGAGACACACAGGGCATCCATGCGACGAGATCTCTGACCAGAAGCGGGGCACCAGGATGGATCAGACAGGTCCGGAGGGCAGAGGGAGTCTGGTTCAATGGCAGCAGGAATGACATGTGTAGCTCGACAAAGAGAGGGAAAGAGAGAGAGGGGGAGAGAGGGAAGAGAAGGAACGGGAGAGAGAGCAGAAGAGGAGAGATAAGTTAGGTATAGTCACAGTCACATAATGTATAATGTGAATCTATATTTACTGTAGAGTGCAAGCAGAGACTTCGGCAGGACTAACTTATAACAGCATAACTAAAAGGGAAAGCCAGAAGGAAACACAGACATGAGGGCTCCCTGAGATGAAAGCAACCAATCACCTCACCGTCAACAAACCTGAGTGATTAATGAGAGTGGGGAAGACAGCATCTAAACATACCAGTTCACCATAATACTCTACGTCCATGAGTCCCCCAGATCTGCTCCTTTACCTAAGGCTAATCTATTTATAAAAATGCTTAATTAAATAAATAGGTTTTTAGCCTGGACTTAAACACTGAGACTGTGTCTGAGTCCCGAACATTATTTGGAAGACTATTCCATAACTTTGGGGCTTTGTAAGAAAAAGCTCTGCCCCCAGCTGTAGTTTTCATAATACGTGGTATTGATAAGCAGCCTGCATCCTTTGATTGAAGTAGACATGGCGGATCGTAAGACACTATCAGCTCACCCAGATACCGTGGCACGAGACCATTTAATGCTTTATATGTCAAAAGTAGTGTTTTAAAATCAATGCAAAATTTCACAGGGAGCCAATGAAGTGAAGATAAGATAGGCGTGATGTGCACGTATCTTCTAGTTTTAGTGAGGACTCTCGCTGCTGCATTCTGGACTAGCTGAAGCTTGTTTATGCACCTAGTTGAACAACCAGACAGTAGGGCATTACAATAGTCCAACCTAGAGGTGATAAAAGCATGAACTAGTTTTTCTGCATCGTTTAGCGACAATATATTTCTTATCTTGGCAATATTTCTGAGGTAAAAGAATGCTATCCTGGTAATATTATCTACATGAGCTTCAAATGAAAGACTGGAATCTATAATCACACCGAGGTCTTTTACTGTTGCACTCGATGAAACAGAAAGGCCATCTAAATTTACAGAGTGATCTAGAATCTTACTTCTAGCTGAATGCGGTCCTATGACCTAGAACTTCTGTCTTATCTTGGTTAAGCAGAAGGAAGTCAATTAGCATCCAAATTCTTATGTCCTGCACACATTGCTTAACTCTATTCATCTGGTTTATTTCATCAGGTTTTGCTGAGATGTATAACTGTGTGTCGTCAGCATAACAGTAAAAACTAATACCATGCTTACGGATTATGTTGCCCGCAGGAAGCATGTAAAGGGAAAAAAGCAGTGGGCCTAAAACTAAACCCTGTGGAACACCAAACTCCACTAGAGAACATGCAGAATAATCACCATTTAAGTCTACATACTGATACCGATCGGTCAAATAGGATTTGGGCCAGGAGAGGGCTGTCCCCTTAATTCCTACTACATTTCCTAATCTGTGGAGAAGAATACTATGGTCAAAGGTGTCAAAAGTTGCACTGAGGTCGAGTAATACAAGCATGGTTACACAACCTTGATCTGAGGCCAATAGGAGGTCATTTACTACTTTAACGAGTGCTGTCTCTGTGCTATGATGAGGCCTAAATCCTGACTGATACAGTTCATGTGTTATTTCTATGTAGATATGAACATAGTTGCTGTGCTACTATCTTTTTCAGAATCTTAGAGATGTTTGATATTGGCCTGTAATTGGACAGCTGACAGGGGTCAAGGTCAGGTTTCTTAATAATCGGTTTAATAACTGCTAATTTAAAAGATTTTGGAACATACCCAATGCTGAGTGAAGAATTAATTATTGTGTCGGTATAGGATCTAATATACAGGTTGATGAGTTTGCAGAAGAGATGAGTGAAATTAGTTAATTCTCTTCGAGGGGAGTAAAGTATTCTAGGTTCCGATCTGACATGGCTAGTTTAACATCAGCATAAATTACATTGTTTGGTGTTAAAGCCTCAATTTTATGCTTATATTTACAATTTTATTATTAAAAAAGGTTATGAAGTCCTCACTATTACATGATGTTGTTTTGGAGATTTCTGCAGAAGTCTTATTTCTGGTTAATTTGGCTACGGTATTAAATAAAATCTAGGATTATTTTTGTTATTTTCTATAAGAGCGGAGAGATAAGTTGATCTAGCTATACTAAGAGCTTTTCTATAGTTCAGGATGCTCTCCTTTCATGCTATCTGAAATACTAACAATTTATTTGACACCATTTACGTTCTAATTTCCGAGTGGTCTGTTTTAAAGTGCGTGCATGATCGTTATAACACGGAGCAAGTTTTTTATCTTTAATTATTTTTTCTTTTAACTGAAGCTACATTATCTAAGGTGTAACGAAATGTCGACTCTAAATATTCAGCCGCCTGATCGGGTCAGATCGTGATCTAATTAAAGTTGGTAGTTCTGGGAGATTACTGATAAAACTCTGTGTGGTAGTTAATGTGAATGTACGTTTAATACGGTAGCGCGGTGCTGTGCGTATGTTATTACTATGACACACTTGAATTGAGACAAGATAGTGATCTAATATAACTTCAGACAATGGAATTGTAAATAAATTTCTTATACTTAATCCGAAGAATATTATTTAATCTAAAGTGTGACCTGCTTTATGAGTAGGTCCTACTACACACTGATTTACTCCTACTGAGTCCAGTATGGACATAAATGCTCTACGCACAGGGTCTTCTGGATTCTCAAAATAAATATTAAAATCTCCAGCAAGCCTCCGAGTGGCGCAGTGGTAAAGCGCTCGCCCTATCATCCGGAGATCGCTGGTTCGAACCCCGGGTGATGCTGTTTTCCTCTCACAGCCGGAGGCACAGAGAGAGCTGATTGGCCGAGCTCTCTCAGGGGGGAGGGATGAGAGGTACTTGTGCTCCAACATTAATCACAGCTCTACAGCCAATCAGGGGCGTCTGTGAGCTCGCGCACACGGAAGGAGCGGCTAGCGCTTTCCTCCGAGTGTGTTACTCCGCCCCTAACGGTGCGTGAGCGAGCAGTTCGAAAAGATGTGGTCGGCTCACGTCATGTGGTTCGGAGGAAACACGGGATAGCTTTCGTCCTCCCGACTGAGTGGTTGTAGTAGCCTTGATGTGTGTGGGAGCCTCCTAGCGACGGGAGTAATTGGCTACGACTAGATTGGGGAGAAAATCGGAGAAAAAAAGAATTGGACAGGACTAAATTTATAAAAAAAAAAAAAAAAAAAATCTCCAGCAATTAACGCCTTGCTACAGAAACGACTAGGTTTGAGAGGAGATCTGCAAATTTACTAAGAAATTCAGAGCATGGCCCTGGAGGTCTGTAAGTGATAGTTAGTGGAATCGACTGAGCTGACTTAATATTTGTAGCTACACTTATGTTACTATAAAGAACTTCAATGAATTAAATTTGTGCCCGTGTTTTTGTATAATAATCGTTTATCGTTGAGAATAACTGCGACGCCTCCTCCTCTACCAGTTAACCGAGGCTGGTGTATGTAGCTGTATCCAGGAGGACTAGCTTCATTTAGAGCTACATACCCGTCCTGTTTAGTACAGGTTTCTGTTAAACAGAGTATATCAAACTCCTGGTCTGTAATAGTTTCATTAACTATAACTGCTTTAGATGCGAGAGATCTAATATTTAACAGTCCTAGCTTCAGATCAGAGGTGCCGGCTGTGCATTCAGTATGATCTGAGTTTGTGGTCTTTATGTTAATTAAATTACTAAAACAGACTTTAAGTCTTTCTAAATTTGTTTTTAGCTCGGGGAACAGACACAGTCTCAATATGATGAACCCTGAGTGACGACTCTATGCAGCTAGCAGACGGTTGGTTTGGCCTGTCTGTCTGCTCCCTGGCCTGGGCTCTGGATTGTCACTGATTAACTAGGCCTCTTCTGAGACTATTAGCCATACTACAAGAAATGAGAGCAGCACCTTCCCGAGTGGGATGGACACCGTCCCGCCATACGTTATTCTTACTAATCTCTGACTGACGAAGGCGTATATCATTAGCTCCAGCATGTACTACTATCTTAGAGAACCTGTGCTGTCCTAGAGCCCTAAGATTACCTGCTATGTCCGGTGCTCTGGCTCCCTGAATACACCTAACCACTTTCTCAGTGGGTGCATCACTGAAGAGAGCAATAATCGAGTATGCCGCCGAGTCGTCACCTGCTCGCCCCTCTGTGAGGGCTCTAATGCCGGAGTCGGGGGCTGGTTATCTCCGCCTGCGGCACCCAGACTGTCCTTACGGGAATAACACTGCTTTCACACTCTCTAACCCTCTCTAAAGTCTGGATGTGCTCCTCTAATGCTAATATCTTCTCCCTCAGTATATATTTATATAATATCTTAACACACACCTATCACAAATAAAATTACCACTAATGACGGAGGAAGATTGTCTAAACATCCTGCACTCCACACACTGAACGAGCTGAATATTAGACATGATAACGTACCTGAGTCAGAGTTTAGTTGTTTTGAGCTGAATTCCGTTTGTTGTTCTTAGATGAAGAAACTCGCGCGATTTCCAAAAAGCACAAAAAAATGGAAAAAAGGCGAGGCCAAATAGTATAAAGATGTAAAAACTAGTTGCTATTAATGTTAATAATTAATGTATTATTGTATAAACGGAAAAGTTATATAATTTAAACACTGATATAAACGCGAAACTTTTGCGACAACGATACGAAAACAGGAAGCTACGTCACCACTGGAAGCAAAAGACTACCGATGTGTTGTCCACCCGCTCTAGAACATGGTAGCCTCTCAACTGCTGGAGGAAGTGTTGTAGGTCCAAAAATAGAGCCATCATTTCGAGGCAATTGACCCTTATTTGCCTTTGGGGATTGGCCCTTGAGTGAAATCCCCTGGCTCTTAGCCACAACTAAAATGCTCTCATGTGCCGGAGGCCCAAAGGTATCACCGTGGATTCAGCTGCCATGAGGCCTACAGATTTGATGGACAGTCAAGTGATGGACAGTCACTCTCTGGTCTAGCTTGATCTCCTTCAGGGTGTTAAAAATAGATTTGATACGAGCGGGAGACAGCTGTGCCCGCATAATGATCGAATCCCATGATACACCCAAGTATGTTGTCCTCTAAACCGGAAAGAGAACGCTTTTCGTAGCATTGAGTCTCAATCCTAAAGAATGGAGATGAGCTAGGACGACATCACGATGTCGAATCACTAGCTCCTGAGACTGGGCCAGAATTAGCCAGTCGTCTATGTAATTTAAAGTACGGATGCCCTGGAGTCGCACGGGAGCCAGGACTGCATCCATACACTTTGTATATGTGCGGGGTGATAGAGCTAGACCAAATGGAAGGACCCGATACTGGTAAGCTTTGCCCCCGAAAGCGAACCTCAGGAACTTCCAGTGTTGTGGCAAAATTTCTATGTGTAAATATCTGTTCTTCAGATCTTCTGTCACAAACCAATTCCCTTGGTTGGATTTGTAAAACAATGATTTTGACAGTCAGCATTTTGAATCTCTACTTCTTGAGATAGCGCTTCAGCCCACGAAGATCGCAGCCCCCCGTTTTTTTTGGAAACCAAGAAATAACGACTGTAGTAGCCTGACTCTATGTCTGGTATGGAAATAATGTTCTATGGCCCCTTTTTCCAGCAACGTCTGCAATTCGAGACTTAGCAGATGCACCCTTTCGGTATCACGGAAGTAGAGACCACGGCGTTGAAACGCGGAGGGCGATGTGCCAACTGAATGCTGTAGCCTTTCTCTATAGTCCTTAGTACCCAGGAAGATATGCCTGGCAGTAGCTTCCACGCTGTCAGTTTCTCCGAAAGGGGCACAAGTTTTAGCACTTGTTAGAGGTTAGACATTCGAAAGCACAGCAGGATATGACCGAAAAACGAACGTGCTGTTGGAGACCGGTGTTGTCCGAAACACCAATGGCAGCGGAACCTGAACACCGACCTCCTGGGGGTGCCTAGGAGGGCACTTCCTTATAAAAAAGAGTGTTACGCGCCCCTCCCCGGTGCTGAGAACATGAACTTCAGGACTTCTTAGAAAAAAAGACGGTGCGGCGGTCCGATCTCTTTGAGGAGGCTTGTGAAGGGCGGCGAGCCGTACCCCAGTCCTTACCAGGGGGTGCCCAGCTGCTAACGCTTTCCTTCTGTGCCTTCCTCCTAGCGAGAGTCAGACCAGGTCAAGACTTGGTGGCCGACAGTCCTGACTCTTGAGCACGGCGGGGAAGAAATTTCCCGAAGGCCTGTTTATATTACCTAGCTTCCCGAAACCTAGTGGTGATGGAATTAACAGCTTCGCCGAACAGGCCGGAAGGCGAGACAGGTCATCAAGGAGGAATGTTCGATCCTTATCCTTGATGCTTGTCAGGTTTAGCCACAGGTGCCTCTCTGCGGTTAACAGGGAAGCTATTGAACGGCACAGGCCGTCTGCTTGGTCGCTCGAAGAGACAAGTCTGTAGCCAGGCATAACTCTGTGAATGCTCTGTCATCCACAGTGCCACTCGTGCTCAAACCTTTTAGCAGATCAGCCTGGTACGCCATGGTGTGCAGTGAAGCGCCAGCCTGACCTGCTGCCTGAAAAGCCTTTCCCACCAGGGTAGATGAGAGTCTACATGGCTTGGAGGGAAGTGTTGGCTTTTTCAGAGAGGATGATGTCCCAGGAGAGAGAGAGCCCGTGAGCGTCTCTTCTATCTGGGGCATCATCATATGACCCCGCGCTTTCGCATCAACGACATTTGCATAAAACGTTGATGGTACAAAAATACAGGATAATTAGGGCTTGCTCCAAGAATGAGTTAACTCGTTGTGAAGGTCACCAAAAAAGGGAGAGAGCGGCCTTGTGGTTCCATCTCCTGGCCACCCGACAGAAATCTGTTGTTTAACTTTGGGAAGGCTTGCTCCTGCGGCCAATCAATGTACAACCGTTCGACTGCATGCAAAATTACTTCAAGCAGCTCCTCATACTCTCTGTCCTCCTTAGAGGAGCATTCTGAGGTAGCTACTTCCAAACCTGAATGGACAGTGAGAGTGGGGAAGACAGTATTCAAACATACTAGGTCACCATAATACTCTGTCCATGAGTATGGCACCTTTATCTAAACAAAAATCTATTTACAAATGGCTTGGCTAAATGAATAGGTTTTCAGCCTAGACTTAAACACTGACACTGTCCCTGTCCACTATCTGAGTCCTGAATATATTCCATACCTTTGGGGTTTTGTAAGAAAAAGCTCTGCCTCCTGCTGTAGTTTTCATAATGTGGTGTATTGACAAGCAGCCTGCATCCTTTAATTAAAGTAGGCATGACAGATCATGAAACATTAGCAGTTTATTCAGGCACTGTGGCACAAGACCATTCAGTGCTTAATTTAGGAAAAGTTTATGCACCTGTTTGTGCACCTTGTTAAATCTACAAACCTAGAGGTGACAAAAGAATTAACTACTGTTTGTGTCATGTAGTAACAATATATTTTCTATCTTGACAATATTTCCAAAATGAACGAATACTATCCTAGTAAAACTATCTACATGAGCTTCAAATGAAAGACTGGAATTTTATAATACCACCAAGGTCTTTTACTGCTGCACAGGATGAAACAGAAAGGCCATCTAGAATTACTGTGTTATCAGCAAACTTAATTTTAGCTGCGTGTGGTCCTGGTACGAGTACTTCAGTCATGTCAGGATTAAACAGAATGAGGTTACTTAACATCCAATGTGTAATGTCCTTTACAAATTTCTGAATTTTATTATTCTGGTTGTTCTTATCTGTCTTAGCTGAGACATATAACTGTGCGTCATTCGCATAAAAGTGAAAACTAATTCTGTACCAATTTAATACTAATTCAATACCATGCTTATGAATTATGTTGCCCAGAGGAAGCATGTAGAGACAAAATAGAAATAGGCCAAAAACCGACCCGGTGGAACACCAAACTTCACTTTAGTACGTGTAGAATAGTCACCATTTAAATCTACAAACTGATAATAATCAGTCAAATAAGACCTAAGCCAGGAGACAGCATTCCCTTTTATTCCGCATTTTCTAATATATCAAGTGAAATACTATAATCAATTGTGTCAAAAGCTGCACTAAGGTCAAGTAACACAAATAAAGAGATACAACCCTGATCAGAGGCCAGTAAGACATTTACCACTTTAACCAGTGCTGTCTTTATGCTATTAAGAGTCCTAAAACCTGACTGATACATTTTATTGATGTTATTCCTACATAGATATGAACATAGTTGCTTCTTTACAAGCTTTTCAAGGATCTTGGAGATAAAGGGGAGTGTTGATTTTGGCCTTTAGTTGGACAGCTGACACGAGTCAGGTTTCTTTTAATTTAAAAGATTTAGGAACATGACAATTGCTGAGTGATGAGTTAACTATTTTTAACAAAAAAATGTGTAGGTACAATATCTAGTACACAAGTTGATGATTTTGCATAAGAGATTGGTAAAATTAATTAAGTCTCTTTAAGTGAAATGAAATATTGTAGGTGCTGATCTGATATCGTTAGCATATCGTGACCCTCCTTAGTCATGCGCCATGCCCACTCACCTCTGGTTCTTCGATCCTTGGATCCTCA
The DNA here is from genome assembly GCF_024256425.1 of Clarias gariepinus. Taxonomy (NCBI): domain Eukaryota; kingdom Metazoa; phylum Chordata; class Actinopteri; order Siluriformes; family Clariidae; genus Clarias; species Clarias gariepinus. The sequence continues at coordinate 11,602,409 of NC_071125.1, forward strand.
CCCTTCGCATTTCTCGCATTGACTAGATCAAGAACACAGTTTAGAAATTGAGCCCCTTATGTCTGGCGTCCTGTCTTAATTCAGCCAATTACCGGCCTGCTACATCGTCCACCAACAATGACTTCCATGACATGTCTACCGTCCCTCCTGACTACACACCCCTTAAACAGATTTTCAGCAAGTCACAAGCCCTCTCGCAACCACCCCACAAACCCTACGACTGTGCCATTGATCTTCTCCCGGGTATTGCTAACTGTCATTGTGGCTGCTCACTTTGCTTACTTTGTTCCCCTGTCCAAGCTTCCCTTAGCCCAGGAGATGGTGAGCTGCTCATTCGTCTTTCTCCTCCACGGCCTTCCCACAGACATTTCCAGTTCTCTACCCAGTTCTGGACAGCAGGCCAATGGCCAGAACGAAAGAGCCAACCAAGATCTTGAAACGGCCATCCGTTGTATGACCTTCCAAGATCCACAATCCTGGAGTAAAATGCTGCCATGGATTGAGTATGCATACAACTCGCTACCTGCAGCCTTCACAGGGCTCTTACCATTCAAGTGCAGTCTGGGCTATCAACCCTTGCTATTTCCCTTCCAAAGGGAGAAGGTGGCAGACACACACACACACACACACACACACACACACACACACACACAAACAACAACAACAACAACAACAACAACAACAACTACTACTACTACTACTACTACAAAGCATACATTCCGTTATTGCATGATCCACAGTGATAAATTGCATTACTTGTGTAAATAATTGATTGTTGCACATTATTTGCACATTTTTTATAGCAGCATTCAGTGTGGTTATTGCAATAAGATAAAAACTTTTATATTTACTGGTTCTTGTTTTTAATGTTTTATAGTAGATCAAACAGTTGATGTTCCGGGTGTGAATTGTCCTTTGCAATTTTATTGGCTAGTTTAAGGCAGTGGGAACTGTGTAAGTTTTCCAAGTTGCTGAGGGGTCAGCCGACAATCTTCTGGGCAGTTGTGATGACCCTTTGCAGTGCCCTACTATTGTTGTGTTATCTAGAAATTTGAAAAGGGTGTTACTATGCCGGACAGAGTGTAGAGCAGGGTGCTCAAAACACAACCCTGCGGTGACCCGGTGCTGAGGCTGATGGCCGGCGATGTATGTGGGCCCAGTCACACCCTCTAACTGCAACCACACAGAAAGCTCCTAATCCATACACGGAGGGGAAGTCCCAGGTCCACTAGTTAGTCCATCAGTTTGTGGGGGAGGATGGTATTAAACACAAAGCTGTAATTCACAAAAATTAGCCGCACGTAACTTTCCGGGTGCTCCAAATGGGATAGCGCAGCCTGGAGAGCTGTTAATATGGCGTCTTCTGTGAATCTGTTTGCCCTGTATGCAATCTGGTGTGTTAAATTTGGTGGGAGGAATTAAATGATGTGACTCCGTAGCAGCTTTTCGAAGCACTTCATCACCACAGGGGTGAGAGCAACTGGCCGGTAATCACTGAAACTTTTAATTTGCTATTTTTTTTTAGGCAGGGGGACTATGGTCAAGAACTTTAGACAGGGTGGAACAGTGTAATTAGACAAGGATTGATTGAAAATCCTGGGGATTTCAGCCAGCTGATCGGCACAGTCCTTCAGCACCCTTCCAGAGACACCATCCAGTCTGGCAGCAAGATCTTCCCCAGGTTCATCAGACTATTCACTGTATTTAAGGTCATCAACCCATGTACAGACTACTCCTACTCCTAATGCTTTCGATGCATTAACCCTTTATTTCACGTCTCCCAGATTAAACCATAAGTTTTATGCCCACTTTCTATTGATCTGTATCTGTGTTTGACCCTGCCTGTTTCCTGGATTTTGTTTTTGTGTCTCGGCCTCTGGATTATTGCTCGTTTTCAGATTTGCCTGTGTGTATAACCTGTTTACAGATCTTTGATCTTAGACCGCGCTTCGGGATTTAATCGCTCTTGCTGTTGGACTGAAAACCCAGTTTGATTTACTAGGCTTTCAATTCTACCTCGCGGACATCTGATAAGAGTGCTTACACTAGCAAACTCACATTTTTTACTCCGTGCCGGGACAACTGACCGACAATCAGGTGCTGCAACCATGCACACTTACTTTGTTGCTCAAAGACTCAACCTCCACAGGAGATTCTCATTCAAACTCTGCTTCCGGATTTTCGGGATTCTGTCTACGTTATCGACCAGCCCTTCCACATCATTAGGGATTCCCCCACTAATCCCGGAAGTCTCTGACTGCGCACTAAGCCACCACAGCAACACACCGCCAGCTCAGCCACTATTACAAGGTGTTTTATTCTGCATGTTAAACCTTGTAAACTGCCTTGTGTGTTTTGAGTCTGCTTTTGTCTCTTGCCCCTGACAGTCTTGTTTCAAAGCCTGAATTTTTTGTTTGTTTATAATTTTGTTATTGAACATGATATGATGAAGTCTTCACCACTGAATTTTTTAGATGTGTAGATTTCTGTAGTGGTTTTATTTCTAGTTAATTTTTCTACAGCATTGCTGCCTATTAACTTCGTTGAGGAATGCTTGTGACATTCTTCTAAGGATGTTCTGGTAGTCAAATGAGAATATATTTTTGCATCAAAGTATGACATACAGTAGAGGAAATAATGATTTGGCCCCTCCCTGTTTTTGTAAGTTTGTCCAATGACAAAGTAATGAAAAGTCTCAGAACAGTATCATTTGAATGGTAGGTTTATTTTAACAGTGACAGTTAGTACATCAAAAGGAAAAAAAAAAAAAAAAACTTAATAAAAGATGATTTGCATTTCATTGAGTAAAATAAGTATTTGAATCCCTACCAACTATTAAAAGTTCTGGCTCCCACAGAGTGGTTAGACACTCCTACTCAATTAGTCCCCCTTATTAAAGACACCTGTTATAACTAGTCACCTGTATAAAAGACACCTGTCCAAGGTGTGAGAGACAAAATTGTAGACCTGCACAAGGCTGGAATGGGCTACAAAACCATTAGCAAGAATTTGGGAGAAAAGGTAACAACTGTTGGTGCAATTGTTCGAAAATGGAAGGAGCACAAAATGATCATCAATCGACCTTGGTCTGGGGCTCCACGCAAGATCTCACCTCGTGGGGTGTCAATGATTCTGAAAAAGGTGAGAAATCATTTTAGAACTACACAGAAGAAGTTAGTTAATGACCTCAAAGTAGCTGGGACCACAGTCATCAAAAAAACATTGGAAACACATTACACCGCAATGGATTAAAATCCAGCAGTGCTCGCAAGGTCCCCCTGCTCAGGAAGGCAGATGTGCAGGCCCGTCTAAAGTTTGCCAATGAACACCTAAATGATTCAGAGAGTGACTGGGAGAAGGTGCTGTGGTCAGATGAGACCAAAATTGAGCTCTTTGGCATTTACTCAACTCGCCGTGTTTGGAGGAATAAAAATGCTGCCTATGATGCCCAAAACACCGTCCCCACAAATAAGCATGGGGGTGAAAACATTTTGCATTAGGGGTGTTTTTCTGCCAAGGGCACAGAACAACTTCACCGCATCAACGGGAAAATGGACGGAGCCATGTATCATAAAATTCTGAGTGACAACCTCCTTCCCTCTGCCAGAAAACTGAAAATGGATTGTGGATAGGTGTTCCAGCACGACAGTAACCCAAAACATACAGAAAAGGCAACAAAGGGAGTGGCTCAAAAAGAAGCACATCAATGTCATGGAGTAGCCTAGTCAGTCTTCGGCCCTTAGGGTAATAGAAAACCTATGGGGGGAGCTGAAGCTCAAATTTGCACAGAGACAGCCTCGAAACCTTAGTGATTTAGAGATCTGATTTATAATAAAGTGGGCCACAGATGATGCCATCGCCCTAGCCCAGTGGTTCTCAAAGTGTGGGGCGCGCCCCACTAGTGGGGAATACAGGCATGACAGGTGGGGCGCAATGAACGGGAGGGAATTAGTGGAAAATAATAGGAAAGTACCTAATCTAATTCATGCTTTTCTTTATTAACAATAACAAAAACGGACACTCGAAACTAAATAATGACACACAAAGAAATGGATCATTAATACAAGTAAATTAAAATAACATCAGAGAAAAAGTGGAACCATAGTGCAACAATAACGGTTTAACGTCGGCATGTTAACTGTAGAGGAACAATATATAAGGAAACATTTGGTATTATGTATGTAATTTCATTTATTCCAATGTGTATGCTGATGTTTCTGTATTTTTTCAGGCAGTACTAGTCTGGCATTTCTAGTTTCCAGTGTGGCAACAAAGTTGCTTTTTGATCCTTCAGGCGCTGAACAGAAGGGAAGATCAATATCGTTCTATGCTTTTTGTTGGTGTCCGGCATTTTGCGATGATCCCTAAATCATTCGTTGCGCCGTAGAGAATAATGGTGTTTATGCTTTTAAACATGTATAATTTAAGGTGGATGTAGCTGAAAGACAATGTAGAGAGGAAATATATTTGGGTATCTTATTCACGGGTTTATTTACGCAGCTATTGAATTCGGAGATGCGAATATAAAACTAACTTTACCGCCATAACAGGTGTTATTCGCTAAAGTGCCCCCCTGCCACGGATTGCCCAAACCCCCCCCCACCCCCAACACATACACACGTAATCTCTATCAATTATTATATTAGGACATTCAAAGGTTTATTATTATCAAATATATTATTACTATTATAATTAACCCTAGGCATGTGACACTCGTCGAGACGATTAATACAAATCCCCCAAAATGATTATTTTATGGCACATTTATTTTGCAGGGGTTTGTCAATGTACAAACAACAAATTATTTATCACAAATTACACTAAATAAATATTGTTTGTGGTGAAAAATTATAGGAAACGATTTTTATTATAAAATAAGCAATATAAAAATATACATGTTGTATATGAAAAAATATATATAAATTATATATTTTCCCCTATACAAAATTTTTTATATTGCTCATTTTATAATTAAATTCGTTCGTTATAATTTGTAAACCATAAACCTATGAATTTATGTTCTAATATATTATTTGAAAGAGATTATGTAGGGGAGGCAATCCGTGGCAGGGGGGGCATTTTAGAGCATAACACTGGGTCAGTAGCGTACTGTATGTAGTGAGCATAATAACGTCAATGGATACATTTGTTACATGGACCACAAAAAAGCAGGTGATTCAGCATCATCAGCCTAATCAACCAAAAAGCCTATATGTTGCGCTTGGATTCATGGTGGTGATGGTGAGGGCAGAGGAGAGACCGGTGTGTGTTTTGTGTCTTAAACCGCTGGCAGCAGACAGCATGAGACCCAACAAAGTAGGAAGACACTTAGAGACAACACACCCCAGTCACGTTAATAAGCCACTCGACTTCTTTAAAAGAAAGCTATTTTTTTTCAATTTGCACGTGTATTTTATCTGTTTTGAACTTGCCGTTATTTGATCTTATTGGTTTAGAAATTGATATTTCAATAAATAGTACACTTGGCCGTTTTCGTTATCATTTTGTTGACAAGTGGGGCTTGAAAATTCGCCCACCCCCTTAAGTGGGGAATGACAGAAAATGTTTGAGAACCACTGCCCTAGCCATACACTTGCTCTATGCTCTAACCCACTTAGACAGAGGGAACAAATAGGTGAGAATGCTCTTTGAGAAAATTCATCAGTTTGTTCATTTAGTTTGAAGCGTCCGTGAAATTATCTCTAAAACAATGTAATGTTCCCTCCTGAGGATATAAAGCTTTATTATTGTGTTCGAATAAATCAGATCTACCACAGCAGATAATAAACTACGCTATGTCATAACCAAAGCTATATTGTCATAAAAAAGCTATATTTTGTTTGTTTACATTTGGAATTTTTAAATACAAGAAGTACGCATGCACACACTTACACACACACACACACACACACACACACACACACCTTCCCTGAACCCTTGGTCAACATCCAATCACCATCGGTATGCAAATGAGTCAAGACGTAGCCTAACGTTAGTGTCGTGTCGGATTTCAGCGGTCACAGAGTGGAAAGACTTTGAAGCAGTTGCAGCGTTTTTTCAGTTGCAACAAGCACAGCGATGAGTCCACGTTGTTTTACTGTTTATGACATAGTGACACTAAACAGCTGAACAACTTCACTTTTCTGTTTACCTCTGAGAAAAAAAGCTGTATTTTGTTTATATTTAAAATAACACCTTTCAACCACCTCTCATAGTCCATTGTTAGTTTTAGTGATTTGGCATGAACTAATTATCACTACATAAGTACCCCAACACCATTGATCATGAGTTTCAGCTGAAACTAATTCTATACATGTAACAGAAAATTTATGTATATATATGTGTGTGTGTGTGTGTGTGTGTGTGTGTGTGTGTGTGTGTGTGATGGAGGCCGGCTCTATTCAGGGGCAAGAGGGGGCAGCGCAGTAACAAGACGTACAAGAAGGTAACAACAGTTTGGTCTGTATCAACACTCAGCGGTCACGGAGTGGAAAGACTTTGAAGCAGTGTATATATTAATCTAAGCTTGAACTTATCAACATTGTTTCGACATCAACATTTCAACTGAAACACATACAAATATACAGTGGTGTGAAAAACTATTTGCCTCTTCCTGATTTCTTATTCTTTTGCATGTTTGTCACACTTAAATGTTTCTGCTCATCAAAAACCGTTAACTATTAGTAAAAGATAACATAATTGAACACAAAATGCAGTTGTTAAATGAAGGTTTATGTTATTAAGGGAAAAAAAAACTCCAAATCTACATGGCCCCGTGTGCAAAAGTGATTGCCCCCCTTGTTAAAAAATAACTTAACTGTGGTTTATCACACCTGAGTTCAATTTTTGTAGTCACCCCCAGGCCTGATTACTGCCACACCTGTTTCAATCAAGAAATCACTTAAATAGGAGCTACCTGACACAGAGAAGTAAACCAAAAGCACCTCAAGGCTAGACATCATGCCAAGATCCAAAGAAATTCAGGAACAAATGAGAACAAAAGTAATTGAGATCTATTAGTCTGGTAAAGGTTATTAAGCCATTTCTAAAGCTTTGGGACTCCAGCGAACCACAGTGAGAGCCATTATTCGTGCGTGTCCCGTTACATCTGGCGTGAAAGTAACGCAGCATTTCAGAAAAAAGAACATCATACCAACAGTAAAATATGTTGGTGGTAGTGTGATGGTCTGGGGTTGTTTTGCTGCTTCAGGACCTGGAAGGCTTGCTGTGATAGATGGAACCATAAATTCTACTGTCTACCAACAAATCCTGAAGAAGAATGTCCAGCCATCTGTTCGTCAACTCAAGCTGAAGTGATCTTGGGTGCTGTAGCAGGACAATGACCCAAAACACACCAGCTAATCCACCTCTGAATGGCTGAAGAAAAACAAAATGAAGACTTTGGAGAGGCCTAGTCAAAGTCCTAACCTGAATCATATTGAGATGTTGTGGCATGATTTTAAAAAGGTGGTTCATGCTAAAAAACCCTCAAATAAAGATGAATTACAACAATTCTGCAAAGATGAGTGGGCCAAAATTTCTCCAGAGCGCTGTAAAAGACTTGTTGCAAGTTATCGCAAACGCTTGATTGCAGTTATTGCTGCTAAGGGTGGCCTAACCAGTTATTAGGTTCAGGGGGCAATTACTTTTTCACACAGGGCCATGTAGGTTTGGATTTTTTTCCTCCCTAAATAATAAAAACCAACATTTAAAAACTGCATTTTGTGTTTACTTGTGTTATCTTTGACTAATAGTTAAATTCTGTGATGATCAGAAACATTTTGTGTGACAAACATGCAAAAAAATAAGAAATCAGGAAGGGGGCAAATGGTTTTTCACACCACTGTATATATATGCATAAAGATGCATGCTAATAGCATGCATCTTTATACATTTGGGATCTACATTTTCTGTTACATGTATAAAATTAGTTTTAGCTGAAACTCATAATTAATGGCGTTAGGGTACTTATGTAGTGATACTTCATAAGTATTGAATAAGTATTGAAGAATTCTGCCAAATCACTAAAACTAACAATGGACTATGAGATGTGGTTGAAAGGTGTTATTCATTTATTTATTCTCTACAAGAGCACTAACTACACAGACCAAACTGTTACCTTCTTTGTAATGTTATAAAAAAATTCTAAATATAAACAAACAAAATTCAGCTTTTTTTCTCAGAGGTAAATGGAAAAGTGAAGTTGTTCAGCTGTTTAGTGTCACTATGTCATAAACAGTGAAACAACGTGGACTCATCGCTGTGCTTGTTGTAACAGAAAAAAACGCTGCAACTGCTTCAAAGTCTTTCCACTCCGTGACCGCTGAAATCTGATATGACACTACGTTAGGCTACGTCTTGACTCATTTGCATACCGACGGTGATTGGATGTTTACCGAGGGCTCAGAGGAGGTGTGTGTGTGTGTGTGTGTGTGTGCGCGCGCGTGCATACTTTTTGTACTTTTATAAAAATTCCAAATATAAACAAATACAGCTTTTTTCAGAGGTAAACGGTAACTATGCAGATGTTACACTCAGTGTGGTTACCATTAGTTCTTATTAAGTGGCCACTTTCACATTTTCCCCGCTTTTATTACCGGATTCTTATGTGAGCATAAACAGTGAAACACTCCGCAGGTTTATAATACACCGCGGCCAAGTGAACCATGTTCCCGCTGATTAGGCGCATGGTCGACACTGAACGGAACCAGGCATAATTGTGGTGTTTGCTTCGGTTATGACATAGCATAGTTTATTATCTGGTGTGGTAGATCTGATTTATTCAAAAATAAATATTGTTTTAGCGATAATTTCATGGAAGCGAGTTCAGAACTAAATCGCTGCTCCTGCTCCATCCGAGACGTTCAGAAGCTTCAAATAGAATAAACGAACCAATGGATTTTCTCCATACGATATAAAATTAAGTAGAGCTTTTCTTTTTGTTATAGTGTGAAGCCCCTAGATGGACAAAGGAGGAGAAAAAACGGCAGAAAAAAAAGGAATGCCAAACCTTTGGGTTATAATGCAAAACATGACTTGTTTTTTTTCTTCTGTCGTTTTTTCCCTCTTCCTTTGTCCCCTTAGAGACTCTGTAGTAGGTTTTCTCAGTTGAATATGAAAAAAAAAATATTGCTGATTATCAACGCAGGAATGAATGGCACATTGTCCAAGTGCAAGTTGATCTTGGAGTTAAAACTATTTGCTTTGGGTGAAAGAGCCATCTAGCGATCATTGTGTGTCAGCAACAGCTTCCTATTCAAAACAATAGGCGGTGAACCGCGTTATAAGTAGGTAACACTGGCGCGGCGCTTCTAGTGTTAATGAGGCGGAGCTTAATTTCCTGTTTTATTGTGAGGATTATATTCTGAGCATGGGTCGGACAGTAAGCCATCACAGATAGGCATTGGTCCTGTCACCGATCAGCTGGCAACTGGTTACATCTGTGTAAAAGTATTCATCTATATAAATAAAAGGTTTTTTCTATGCATTGCTCTTAACTTTTCATACATTAAATGACCCAAAACCAATTGTATATATGTCTGTCTAGGCAGATTATGTCTGTCTGCTGAATTAAGCGCCTTAAATGTATTTCAGTCTGTCTCTATAGAGCACCATCTAGCGGAAATGCACTTTGTCCATACAGTGGAACACTGGATTGCGAGTAACTTGGTTTGTGAGTTCTTTGCAAGACAAGCAAACTTAATAAACAAGCGAGGTCTTGATATGCGCTTTTTTGCAGAGTGTCACATGATCATAACTGAGCCAATGGTTCTTTTCTCTCTCACATGCTGCAGGATTACGGGTAATCATCTCTCGTGCTTAGTCTCAGTGTATGTGCGTCACCATAATAGTCAACAATCTGTACTGTTATGAACTGTTTATTGTAATATTGTGACCACGTGTGTGTGTGTGTGTGTGTGTGTGTGTGTGTGTGTGTGTGTGTGTGTGTGTGTGTGTGTGTGACTGTGCATGTGTAAAGCAAAAGCAAGTGTCATTAGAGAGGTTACTTGATAAAAATCCTGAGTCTCTGTCTTTCAGAGAGCAGTGAGTCCATTAGCGACTATCATTAGTGAGGTCTCTTGCTCAAGAAGAGGTTCCCTTGTCTCCTCTTCGCACTTACACACGTGTACATGTGCACAAAAACACACACAATAATGGAAACACTGCTCTGTCGGGATTCTTTTTAATGTACTGGTTAATTTGTTTTATTTTTACTTCATATTTAGTATTAATTATTTTTGGGTTGTGTAATCATCTGAGTTTCCATTATTTCTTTGACATACTAGTGCTTTGATCCAGAAGCACGATCCGGAACGAGGTGTTAAGGGTTTTGTAAGGTTGAGTGTCGTACTTTGTTTTATGCTAAGTTGTACAATACAAATACACTCCCTGTTCAGCAATCAGAGAGTGAAATAAAAAAATGTAGTGATTAAGTTTTGTCTTAAAAGAATTCCAGCATGTTAAAATTGACCTATCAATTCAGCGTGGTTATTTCATCAGGGGACAATATTAACTAATGCCCAAGTTTCATTATATTCTGTACAGCTGTTGATTTAAAACGCACCTACAGTTTGACACATCCATACTACAATGTCAAAACTTGCGGCTTGTAACCTGACATAACTGCTCATAACTTTTCTTTCTACTCTTTCATTCTTTTTACCTTTTGAGTGCAATTTATGGTGCAGGTTTAATCTTAGGCAAATACTGGGACTGGCAACGGTTAATTCCAGTGGGCTACTTTTGCGTGATGATATGACAAACATACAGACAGAAATTTTTCTGAGACTGGTTTTGGTCTTCCAATGTATGAAATGTAAAGATATAAATAAAAGAGCAGGTTCTGAACAGTGTACAGACAAAACCTTTCTTTTGTTTATATAAAAAAAAAGTTTTGTCTGTACATAGTTCAGAACTCATTCTTTCAATTAAATCGTGATGGGGTTTATCTTTGTTGCAGGCAGACATGTACATGGACCTAAAATAATATCACTGATTAAAATAAAGCTGATCAGCATATGTTTAGCTTAATCCTTTAAACTATTTCTACAAACTCTTTTCAAATACTTCAGCTAGTCAGTTATAAATGTTTCTTAAACCAGATGCTCTGTGCAAATGTGTGTAAGAAAAAGGTTAAAAAAAATCTGTAGCCTGAATTTGTTTAATCCGCTAAAGGAGGCAAAAGAAAGTGTCATTGGGATAGGTTCCTCTTTCACAAAAAGAAAAAAATTCCAAGAGAGAGCAGTTATTTGGTGTGTGTGTGTGTGTGTGTGAAAGTCATCCTACAATATACCCCCCTTTTCCCCTCTCAATGTCGATTTTTTTTAAAGGTAAAGTGTGAGTTTATTAGTTTTATTTTAACTTTATATTTTGTATTAATCAATATTTTTGGTTTGTGTGATGAATCCTCTGAGTTTCCATTATTCCTTATGGAAAACTTTACTTTGATATACGAGTGCCTTGAATTACAAGCATGTTTATAGAATTCTGCATGCCATCTTAGGTTTATCTGTATTTGCATCTCACCTTCTGTTTGTCTTTCAGTACATCTTGTGTAGTAATAGTAGTAAATGTAGACTGCAGCAGATAATGTGTCCAATACTTTTTTTCTTTGCCTCGGTAGAGCCGTTTAATGTTAGTGAGCTTTATACCTACATACAGTGCCCTGAAAAAGTATTTGTCCCCTTCCTGAAGTCTATTTTTTGGCATATGTCAAACTAATTTTATTATTACAAAAAGATAACCCGAGTGAATACAAAACACAATTTTAAAATGATTTCATTTATTAAGGAATAAAAGGTGTCTAAGGCATGGTCGGATTTACCAAACGGAGTGCGAGATTGTGCCTTGTAGGCGTCCTTGACCGTTGTATAGCAGTGGTCCAGTGTCCTTTCGCCCCTGGTGGGGCAGGTGATATGTTGATAAAAGTTCGGTGCTGCCCGTTTGAGGTTGGCACTGTTAAAGTCCCCCGCCACAATAAGCGTAGCGTCCCGGTGTTATGTCTGGTGCTGTGTGAGTGCCTCATGCAGCTCGCATAAGGCAGTGTCCGTGTCCGCTTGTGGTGGAATATAAACGGCGCTGTATTATGACCGATGTAAACTCCTGAGGGAAATAAAAAGGACGACACATGATGGACTGTAGTTCCAGATTTGGTGTGCAGGAGCGTGTGAGAGGAACAACGCTCGTGCTGTTGCACCAGCTGCTGTTCACTATTAAACACACGCCGCCTCCCCTTGACTTCCCAGAGTCCTGTGTCCTGTCCATGTGGTGAACTGAGAAGAACTCGGCCGGCTGGATGGCGTGGTCCGGCACCGCTGGGTTCAGCCATGTCTCGGTGAAGCAGAGGAGATTGCAGTCCCGAATGTCTCCCTGGAACTTTACCCTGGCCCTGAGATCATCGAGTTTGTTTTGCAGTGACTGGACGTTGGCGAGCAGGATGCTAGGCAGAAGTGTGCGGTGTGCACCTTGCCCTGTATAAAAAAGTATTGAATATCACTGTAGGATTTTAACTCTGGGTTAAAGGTGAATTGAATCTTGAACAATTCCGGTTAATGAAATTTATACAGGATTAAATTTAGGATTAATTTTGCCCTGGCAAAATTGTTTTAATTCAGACACAATGCAGGGCTTAACCTGTTTAAGGTCAAGCCACAACGTCTCAATCAGATTTAAGTCCGGACTTTGACTAGGCCACTCCAAAACCTTTTTTTTTTTCCTGAGCCATTAAGAGGTGGAGTTTCTGATGTGTTTTGGATCATTGTTCCCCTGCATAAGTGTGCTCAAGCCTGAGGTCATAAATTGATTCATGAAGGTCATGAAGGACATTCTCCTTCAAGATCTTTTGGTAGAGCGCAGAATTCATGGTTTTATCTATTTTATTAAGTTGTCCAACTCCTGAAGCTTCAAAGCAGCCCCAGAACATCACTCTCCTACCACCACGTTTGACTGTTGGCATGATGATCTTTTTGTGTGTTATTTTACACCAGATGTTGCAGGATACACAAAGTAAAATTGTTGTTTCATCAGTTCACAGAATATTTGCCCAAAAGTCTTGGGGAAAATCAAGATACTTTTTAAGTGTGAGATGAGGCTTTGTGTTCTTTATGGTTAGCAGTAGCTTTTACCTTAAAACTCTCTCATGGATACCATTTTGCCAAGTCTCTCTCTTATTGGTTAACCATGAACACTGATCTTAACTAAGGTAAGTGAGGGCTACACTACTGTTGTGTTGGATTTTTTATGCACTCCTGAATGAGTCATCATCGTACTCTTTGAGTAATTTTGGCAGGCTGGCCACTCTTGGGAAGGCTCACTATTGTTGCAAGTTTTGCTTAATTTGGGGATAATGGCTCTCACTGTGGTTTGCTGGAGTCCCAAAACCTTCGAAATTGCTTTGTAACCCTTCTTAGACTAATCCGTCAATTACTTTGTTTCTTGATTGTCTTAAAATTTCTTTAGACAGAAAGGTTTTATTTAAGTGATTTCTTTATTCAGTAGGTCTTGCTTTAATCAGGCTTGGATGTGGTTAGTAAAGTTTAACTCAGCATTCCAAAAAATGTGAGTAATCACAGTTTACCAATTTCCTGACTGCAACAGAGAGTCCATTGTTGTGGTCGTTGAGGTCTTTCACAATTTTCCTGAATTTTTTTCAGCACCGCTTGCTGTAGATTGAGTGTAGATCAGGGAGCATGGTACGGATCATGTGCTCAGCCTATCGCACAACTCTCTAAAGAGCTCTTCTGTCTTGCATGCTGTTCCTGAACCAGATTGCGATGTTTCCCAACAGGATGCTCTCTGTGGTGCAAGAGTAAATGTTCCTAAACACCCCAGAGGGCAGCCTAAAGTCTTTCAAGTGTCTGAGGTGGTAAAGGCTGCCTGGCCTTTTTTACCATTGTGTTGATGGGACAGGATTATGACAGGTCCTGCGTGATGTGAACAGCTCGGTATTTGAAGCAGTCTACTCTCTCCACTTGGCTCTCGTTGATGACGGGGGTCTAGTAGTTCCTCTCTCGCTTTGTACAGTCTTCTATCAACTTCTTGATGTACAATGATTACGGCAGGGGGCTTAGAACACAACCCTGCCTGTGGTCTGCCAGTCAGGAAGTTGGGCTGACACAGAGATGAGTCCCAGGTGCTCCCGCTTGGTGGTGAGTGTGGGGGGAATTATAGTATTAAATGCTGAACTGTAGTAGAGAAAGAGCATTTTAACATAATTCCCCTTCCTAGTGTCCAGGTGTGTAAAAGATGTGTGGAAGGGGTGAGAGATAGCATCGTCTGTAGAGCAGTTTGGATGGTAAGCAAACTGTAAAGGGTCAAGTGTGTCAGGTAGTAAAGAAATGATGAAGTCTCTGACCAGCTGCTCAAAGCACTTAATTACTACTGAAGTCAGGGCTACAGGGCAATAATCGTTGAGGGAAGCAGGATGGGATTTTCTGGGAAAAGAAACAATAATGGACTCTTTAAAATGTGGGGATTACCGACTGGGATAAGGAGAGGTTGAATATTTCTGTGAACACAGGTGCTAGTTGGTCTGCGCAGACTCTGAGGACTTGACCTGAGATGCCATCTAGTCCTGCTGCCTTCCAGGTGTTCACTTTCCTAAAGGCTCTCTCTCAAAAAAAATGTTACTTTTGTTTAATGCCTTTGGCTCATAGCTAATGAAAACCCAAAATTTTGTATCTAGCAAATTTAAATATTGTGAAATAGTTAAATATTGGAGACTCATGGTGTCTGGTTTAGTAGGCTACATATTCATGGGGAAGACTGATTGACACCCTGCAAGTGGTGGTAAAACACAAAAGTACATGTTAATTGCTAAAGAAGCTGGCTGTTCACAGAATGCTGTATCCAAGCACATTAATGAAAAGTTCAACGGAAGGAAAAAAGTTCAGTGGAAAAGGTGCATAAGCAACAGGGATAATCGCAATGGGATTGTGAAACAATTTAAGAATTTATGGGAGATTTACAAGGAGATGCCTGCAGCTGGAGAAAGTGCTTCAAGAGCCACCATGCACAGACGTATCCAGGACATGAGGTACAACTATTGCATTACTTCAAGCCATTCTTAAACCAGGGATGTGTTCAGGGGCGTCCTACCTGAGCTAAGGACAAAAAGGACTGGACTTTTGCTCAGTGGGCCAGAGTTTTTGTCTTATTCAATTTGGAAATCAAGGTCCCAGAGTCTGGAGGAATAGAGGAGAGTCACAAAATCCAAGTTGTCAAGTTTACACAGTCCAGTGTCAAGTTTACACAGTCAGTGGTGGTTTGGGGAGCCATGTCATCTGCTGGTGTTGGTCCATTCTGTTTTATCAGGTGCAGCTGTGTACCAAGATGTTTTAGATCATTTCATGCAGAATAGCGTTATGAGGATGCTGATTTCATTTTACAGCAGGACTTGGCACCTGCCCACACTGCAGATATTATACATTATTAAAGTATAATATCTGGTCCATGAGAACCATGGTATCTGTGTGCTTGATTGGCCAGCAAACCTGCCTGACCTAAACCCCATAAAAAAATCTATGAGCTATTGTGAAGAGGAGGACACAAACTCAGAAGAGCTGAAGGCCACTATAAGTTTATACTTTGAAGCATCCATCAGATCGCCAAACAGAGAAGTGTGATTCGTTACTCTAGGAAACACATTTCCACTGCTCTAGAGTCCAGTGGTGGCATGCTTTACACCACTGCATCTAATGCTTTGCATTGCACTTGGTGGTGTAAGGCTTGTGTAGGGTTTTAACTCTTGGTTAGAGGTGAATCTAATCTTTGTCGGTTAATTTGATTAAACTGAATGAATACAGTTATAAATTTATACACTTAATCATCTATCCGCCCACGATTTAGTGTATCTTACCAATTCTGTTTATCCCGCGGCTGACGATGATAATAGAAAAAATCTGTTATTTACCAATTTATGAGCAAGGTAACATAAGATCTGGGCAAATGTTTAAACTTTATAATACATGACCAAGACCAACAGTCTTGATCAGTTTCAACGATACATGAAACTACGATACTTAATCACACACACACACATGTGGGAGGCCATCTCAGTGGAGTTTTAGTAATTTAGGTAAAGTGCATTAACATGAGTCTGGTTCATATGACTAAGATTTCATGCACATTAACGTTCATTGAATATACAGAGCTTTAATTTGATACTGAACATCCCATGTCTTGCATACATTCATACCCTATTCATACCTTTTATCTATAGCAAGGGTTGTACAGGTTGCTTACACTCTTAAAGTTTATGATAAACATGTTAAACACAACACAAAAATATCACACATTCTATATGAGCACATACTTATAATTTTATATCTGCCTTAGTAGCATACTTGAACTGATTAACATTCTACATGTCCCTAAAGCATTGTATGTTCTTTGTTCTGAGGCCCAGAGAAAACTCATTCTGGTGAGGTCAGCAACTCCCAGGGGGTTGTGAAACTTCCCCGTTTAAGGGATTTGTGCTGATCTACACCGTTTTAGTGAAGATGTGAAATGCTTCACTCTTGTGCAAGCAAGTTGCTTTGCAGATTTGCACCATCTGATTTGGAGACGTGTAACCGTTTTTTTCCTAAGTTGTTGATGTCGTGAACTGTCTCTTTCTCGTTTAACGGCTTCCTTTGAGGTGGCCTGCTAGTTCCTACACTTGGATACAGCTGCTCTGCCATTCAGTAAAGCTCTTTACACACTCTCATTTTGCTAGTCTAAACACCACATGAAGTTTGCAGGTCCGTAGCTATTGACTCTGCAACAGTTGGCAACCTGTATGCACCATGCATCTCAGCATCCACTGACCCCATTCTGTGATTTTATTGTTTCCAATCGCTTCGTCTTTGTTATAATACCATTAACAGTTGACTGTGGAACATTTAGTAGCAAGGAAATTTCAAGACTGGATTGCACAGGCAGCACCCTTTCACAGTACCATGCTGGAATTCACTGAGCTTGTGAGAGTGACCCATTCTTTTACAAATGTTTGTAGAAGTGGTCTGCATGCACCCAATGCTTCAAACATTATCCTGAAGGCGGGAACATTATCCTGAAGGCGGTGCCGTGCATTTTCTCTCCTGGAGGAATGCTTTCACCATAACTGAAGGTATCTGCGAGGAGAATAAGTCCCCTTGTGGTTATGTTCAGTAATACTTTGTAGTCTCAGTCCTGTCTCCAACCGTTACAAGTTGTAAGTAAGCATTGAACATTCTGAAATGAAAGCTCTACGAAGTCTTGGTGTATCATGTCTAGTGGTCTAAGCTGATGTAGGAATAGCCCTTTAAAATGTTTAAATGTCTCAATGATTGCAGGAAGTGTGAAGTGTTAGGTGTCCTGGTTTGGCACTGAAAATATATTAGACGTATTTTAGACCTGGGCTATTTTTAGTAGCTAAAGAGAGAATGTGCTGAACCCTGCTGGAACTGATTCCATTTGCCCTGTGCAGGTTTCCTTGTTCTCCTCTTACTTGATCAGTTTGAAAAAAAAAAAAAAAAAAGATTCTGCTTGCTAGCACTTTCCAAACATCCCTTCACCATTTATTTTCCATTTGTGGCCAGTATTGGTTTTCATTCTACTTATCACCTCCTTCAAATTACTCTTCTGCAACCTGCCCTCCAATTTATTGTCCAATGGTCTTTGCTTTCCTCAGAATATGCTTTTAAAATGGCAAAGCTCCTTATCCTATATTTATATTTGCTTGATTTCACTAGCTGTTACTTTGATCTACACTTGTCTTTTAAAAGAATTACACTGACTGGCCAAAAAGGTCACTACCTGGATTTAACCAAGCAAAAATGTCCTATTTGCAAAGGGACCATTGTATATTTACTGCAGTGATTATTATGTTTCAGCTTGCAGCACTTTCTTTAACACTAAATGATGCAGTGAGTAGCTTCTCATTTGTTAAACAGCTATGTCAAGTTGGCCAGTATCAAGAAAAGAAAATAACTAAGGAGATTGCAGAAATTACTAAAATTTGGCTAAGAACTGTAAGATGCATTATTAAAAGCCTGGAAGGATAGTGGTAAACCTTCATCTTTGAGGAAAAAATGTGTTTGGAAAAACATCCTGAATCAGCATGAAAACTTAAAGGTTGGTGAAATCCAATGATTAAAAAATCAACAGTAGAGCTCATGGCTCTGTTTATTAGTGAAAGTTAGAGTATTTCTACCTGCACAATGAGTAGATAACTTAAAAGATTTGGACTAAACAGATGTGTAGCTGTAGGAATACCAGTTATCAGTAAAACTAATTAGAAAAAGGCACCCACTCAACTCTCCCATCATCAATGCAAGCTCTTGGAGAGAAACAAATCTGACTCCGAAGTAAATTTTGTGACTTTGCATAAGGTTATCAAAACAAAACCCAACAAATGCATACCATAAATCAAAGCAAAAAGTGGCCCAACAAAATATTAGTGTTTTTCGACTTTTTGGCCAGATCATACTGTATAATTTTGATACCTAGTTTGGTGAAAAATGTAAAGCATTTGTTCTGTAGACAAGGTAATAAAAAACAGTCAAAACCTCTTTTAATGTGGACAACCAAAACAGGCACCTCCACTTGCAAGTCCACTTGCAAGTCTACATAACAGTCTTTAAGTTTTAAAAAAGCTCTAAGATTGTAAAATTCTCTGTTGTCACATGGATGCTAAAAGCCATGGGTAACAACTGTCTATGCTTTACATTCATAACCTTTAGGGTCCAGGTTTGATTCCCGTCTGGGGTTTGTGTACATGTAGTTTGCATGTTCTCCCCATGCAATGTTCTCCCCATGTGGGTTTCCTCCGGGTACTTCGGTTTCCTCCCATAGTCCAAATGTGCAGTCTTTACGTCCAATTGGCATTCCCAAATTGGTTGTAGTGTGAATGCACATATACATGTTGACTGGAGGTCCCACCACGGTCAGAAAATTGGGAATAAATAAAATGGTAATTACTATTGTACTTTATGGTCACTAGTTGGACTACAGGGGCTCCTAGATGGATGGATGTCCAAAATATTAATCCTAAGGTTAATAGTAAGTGTAAGCCATACTTAATATTTTTATTGTGTAAATATGTCTTCATAATGGTTTTTGTTTGTTAGTCATTTAATGTGAATATACTTTTTATTTTATTGTAGTTTCCTGTGCATGGATAGTGATGTCATTGTTGTAGTTCATGGGCAAGTCATGCTAAAACCATTTATAAAAGGTAAAGGTTTGCATACTGGGGGTACATCTAAAGGGCATGGAAAAGTCATGCTGGAGCCATGTACG
This sequence comes from Clarias gariepinus, assembly GCF_024256425.1. Lineage (NCBI taxonomy): Eukaryota > Metazoa > Chordata > Actinopteri > Siluriformes > Clariidae > Clarias > Clarias gariepinus. The sequence goes on from NC_071125.1 coordinate 11,621,669, forward strand.
TACATATGCATAGGTTTGCATGCTGGGGGCATGTGTGAAGGGTATGGACTAGTCGGGCTGGAGGCTCGGGGTATTATGTAGGCTACGAAAGGAGAGCGCATAAAATGCTTTTAAACATCTTGTGTTTGTCATTTACTGTTTACAAAACTGGTATACTCGTTAAAGAACTATCACATGTCCAATTTAATTCAATTAAATTTTATTTATATAGCGCTTTTAACAATGGTCATTGTCTCAAAGCAGCTTCACAAAGATGAAAGAAATTCATAAAAAAAAGAATTTTTTATATATATATATTTTTTTTTTAATAATTATGAATTGTCTATGTGTGAGAAAAATGTGTCTAGATAATAAGGAGATGAATGAATAAAATTTATCTGATGAGCAAGCCAAGGGTGACGGCGACAGTGGCAAGGAAAAACTCCCTGAGATGGCAATAGGAAGAAACCTTGAGAGGAACCAGACTCAACAGGGAACCCATCCTCATTTGGGTGATAACAAATAGAGATGATATAACACCATGTGAGTTATGCAGCTGAAAGTACAATATAACAGAAATTCTTTAAATTAACATGAAGTCCAGTTCAACATAGGGATGAGTCAGTAGGTGCAGAGGGCAGATGGGATCTGGATCACTGGAAGCACAGGAGCAGGATGTTTAGCTTCAACCATAATAAGGCAGAATTCAGCTGGAGCTGGTCCTTCTCTGGATGCCTCACGATCCTCGCAGGGTTGGCCTTTGTCTACTGAAGCTGGTACAATCTCCAGATGCCTCAGGATGGGTAGAAAAGTACAGAACAGATGGAGAGAATTAGCGTAGTTGCCATTCAGAATAGATGTACCGAAGTATGAAGTTATGGGATGAGTTACGCGTATGCCAGATTAAAGAGATGCGTCTTGAGTCTACTTTTAAACTGGTAAACTGTGTATACATATAGTCATGTATGAAATAACTGTCATGTATTTGTTGTTTGAGGCTAGCCCAAAGGCAATTTAATTTTAAACAAAAGCAATGTCAGGGTATGTAGATATTGCATTTATAGTATATGGGAAAGAACCAGGCCTGAAAAGGTGTGTGCACATGTCAGTGTAAGAGCCTGCATGCATAATGTATACTAAATGTATGTGTGTGTTTATGTATGCCATGGGTCTGGTGTGAGGTGCCGTATAGGGCTTAAATCAAACTTCACTTATGCACACATATATGAAACACTTGCATGCACATACACTACCATTTAAAACTTTTAGAACATTTGCAAATTTTTTTTTTTGTTTAGTGATTTATTTTCTACATTCTACAACAATACTGGAGATTTCAAAACTATAAAATAACACATATGGGATTAGGTAATTACATAACAACAAGAAAAACAACAGTTAGTTGTTATTTTAAGACACAGAGGTCAGCCTTTCTGTAATAGTTTTTGCAAGAACAGTATTGTCAAGTGCATTTGCAAAATCCATCAAACACCATAATGAAACTGGCTCTCATAAAGACCATCCCAGGAGGGCGAGACCAAAACCTACCTCTGCTGCAGACGAGAAGTTAATTTAGAGTTATCAGCCTGAAAAATGACCAATTAACAGCACCTCAGATTAGAGGCGTTATGAAGTCTTGACAGAGCATAAGTAGCAGAAACATCTCAATATCACTACTGTTCAAAAGAGATTAGTGCATTTTTTTGGACACCTTCAGCATTCCTTTACAATGTAGAAAGAAATAAAAATCAGGAACCATCATGAAGTTAGAAAGTGTTCTAAAACTTTTAAAGGTAGTGTATATGAAACAGTCACACATACATATATAGTACTAACTGCTCAAACAACTACATATAAGACGTGCACACACACCTACGAGATGCATGCACATACACACACAAACTCTCCATGCACACACCTATGAGATGCGCGCGCACACACACACACACACACAAACTCTCCATGCACAAACACCTATAAGACGCGTGCACACACAACTATGAGATGCACGCACATACACACACACAAACTCTCCATGCACACACACCTATAAGATGCACGCACATACACACACACACACACAAACTCTCCATGCACACACACCTATGAGATGCACGCACACACACACACACAAACTCTCCGTGCACATACACCTATGAGATGCACGCACATACACCTATGAGATTCTCAGTGTAAACGGAAGTCATTTCAGTGTAAAAGGAAGTCATTTCAATGTAGACGGACTTTTCGCTTCATTCTCCCTGAATGGTAGTAGCGGTTTGTAAACAGCCTGCTGTTGGACAGTTTAAAAGACGGAGTAGGACAGTATAATGATTATCACTGTTCAATCACAAGGCGTATTCAGAACTGTCCACATAATGTCTGGATATTGCAGCGGCAGAAAACGCAGGTGATGATTTGCAAAAATTAAATTGAAGCACGGAATCTGTGGCTATTATGTCGGATACTACAACAGAAGCAATTACTGTTTTGTGGAATGTGTTTCCTTGCCTTTGCTAATATGAACAATAACTAACTTATCGGAATCCCATGGGACTCTGAATTGGAAATTCAAACATTGTTACGACCCTCCATACCACCCACTTTTGTGGTGATAATAAATCACTCGTTGTCTTCTAAACTTTCCATTAATGGTCTATTTAAGAAACGCTACTACTAATCAGGGAGAATGAAGTTCATATACATTGAAATTACTACTCCTTACACCCTACTCCCTGCGCAGGAAATGTCTGTTAAGGGAACTTTACTCTATAAAATTCCACCATTCAGAACACCATGCAACGTCACTTCCTCCTTGCGTTACCGTGGTAACACAAGCACCTCAAAACCTGTCGCTGCTGAGGAAATTTCACGCTACGGACATTAAATATAGAATATTTATTGAAACAAAAACTGATACCATTAAAAAAATATAACGTATTAAACATTTCTAACTTATGAATAAATTATTCGATTGAGTTACATGATGTACCGAGATTTATTATTATTTTTTTTTAATTACAGATTATTAGCCTATATAATACGAATGGTTTCCTTAATTATATTAAAATGTAATTTATTGTGTTCTATTTATATGATGTCGTCCTCGATAATAATTATAATAAATATATAAAATATTTTTCTAGTTAAATTTTTTCACACTCCAGCGATACGTAATGACTTTTAGGAAACTATTCATTTCTTTTTTTAGTTAAAATGAAGATCTGTTGTTCACTCGTTTCCTACACTGCTACAGTTCGCTTTGTGCGCGTTTCCTAGGTGTGTCTTTGTGTGCGTGCACGTTTCCTAGGTGTGTGTGAGGAGAGTTTGTGTATGTATGTATGCGCATCTCATAGGTGTGTGTGCACGGAGAATTTGTGTATGTGTGCGCATCTTATAGGTGTGTGCACGGAAAGTTTGTGTGTATGTGCGTGCATCTCATAGGTGTATGTGCGCGCATTTCATATGAAGTTGTTTGAGCAGTTAGTAGAGTATATGTATGGGTGACTGTTTCAAATACTGTATATGTATGCAAGTGTTTTATAGGTGTGTGTGCGTGCATTTCTCAAGTAGTTGTTTAAGCAGTTAGTACTATATATTGTGGCGTGGGCGGGGTTTCGGTTGGGAACCATCATGCTTTGCGGGAGGGGTTGTTATGTTGTCACCCTGTTGGGGAAAGGTGTTTGGGTTGGTGGTTTCGGCCAGGTTGTGTGTATGTGGGTTAGAAGTGTGTCTTGTTGATTGTGTGACTTGTTGAATGTGCCGTTTATGTACCAAGCTGATTAAAATACTCCCAGCCATTGCATTGGGCAGCCAGGAAGCTCACTTGTCTCTCCAAGTTCCTGCATAGCGGTGAAAAGCGCTACAATTGGTGTCAGAAGTGGGATGGAGAGTCGTGGGTTAGAGCGCACCCCGGAGGAAATCCGGAGGATTCAAATAGGCCGCCGAGTAGCAGAGCAGCTGAGGAGGAAGAAGACCCTCCCTGATGGGGCCAGCGTGGGCAAAGAGCGGCGACCGGAGCGGAGCGGTGCGTTTTAGGTTCCTGCATTGGACCTCGAAGGGGATTCCTCCAGTGACGCAGCGCCGGCAACGGAGCAAGCTACAGCTCCGTGCCCCGTCTGCCAGCGAAGCGACCTGCAGCTGCGCCTGCCGGCCTACAACGGCGCCGTCGATCCCCACGCGTTCCTTGCCCAAGTAGAGCTAGCCGTCAAATTCGCGGGCTGGTCTCCGGCAGAAACAGCCGTCCGGGTGGCCCTCTCGTTGGAGGGTGACGCGCTGCGGGCTTTGGAAGACCTCCGGGCTGATGAGCGGGAGGATTGGGTGAAGCTGCGGGAGCGCCTCCGAGCCACTGGGGGTGTTTGCCATGGACCTGAGGTCTCTCGCGTGCAGAGGCTACCCGGAGTTCGGGCCCGCCCAGCAGGAGGAGCTAGCGGAGGCTGAGGCGCTGCGCGAGGCTAAGCGCCGAACCCATCATGGTAGAACGCCACGGCGAAAGAGCCGAGCGACCTCCTGTGGCTCAGGTGAACCTAGCCGGGGACAGGGCTACCCGTTGCGGCTAGGCCTCGACACCGCTTCCGAGATTCCGCGACGACGCCGAGGCCAGGGACCGCCGGATTACCGCTGCAATGTTCTCAGGCCTGAGGACAACGTACCCCAGCAGCCGTTAAACTAGCTTCGGGGGGCGCCGAGGGGAAGCCGCCTCCCACAGCTTTCTTTGTTTCCCCGACTGCCGGTTTCAACCTCCGGTCAGGACGTGTAGGAAATCGCGCGGGGGTCTACGTTAACTGTGGCCTGGACAACGTTTCGCTACACGCGCTCTACAGTTTCGCTGTTGCGCTGGGGAGTACTAGCACAAGGCGATCACGGGTGTATGCTGCCGGCCCCAGCCGTGAGCATTCGCACCGTGTCGGGGAGCTATCTGGAGATACGGGCCTGTCGCACAGTGCGAATACAAGTAGGTGCAATCATTCTTTTTCATCCATTTTTTGTGGCCGACATTGAGGATGATTGTATCTTGGGGTTGGATATTTTGGAAAGGTGGGGTGCCGTACTGAATCTCGATGACGGAACGTTGCGTGGTAGCTTCGGGTTAGCCAGGTTGCTAGTGCCCAAAGCGCAGCCGGACATGTTAGTGGAGCGCACCAGGGGGGCGGAACTTCCGGTGGGCGCACCATGTAAACATCCGGTAGCAGACCGAACGAGAATAATGGCCGAGCTTATGCAGCGTAGGGCTAAGTCAGACACAGGCCGACACCGTGAAATCCCTGTTACACGAGTTCGCGGACATTTTCGCGGTTGATGAGCGCGAGTGCACACATACCAATTTGGTGCAGCACACGATTAATACGGGTAACGCAGCTCCTGTTCGGTTACATCCGTGACGTCTTCCCTTAGGTAAACGAGCTATCGCTGAACAAAAGCTACGTGAGATGGCCGACTCGGGCGTCATAGAGCCAGCGTCCGGACCGTGGTCTTCACCGGTTGTGTTGGTGCGCAAAAAGGACGAATCGTGGCGGTTTTGTGTCGATTACCGGCGGCTAAACGAGGTGACGCGCAAAGATTCCTATCCGTTGCCGCGAATAGATGATGCGCTGGAACACATTGCGGGCTCGGCGTGGTTTAGCTCGCTAGATCTGCGGAGCAGGTACTGGCAAGTAGAGCTCGCCCCGGAAGCGCGACCTAAAACCGCGTTCTCGATCGGGCAAGGGCTATGGCAATGTAACGCTCCAGCTACGTTCGAACGGCTGATGGAGAAGGTGTTAGCCGATATTCCTCGCAACCGTTGTGTCGTCTACCTGGACGATTTACTGGTGCACGCCAGGGAGTTTGAGGTTGCTCTAGCTAACCTACGGGAAGTATTTTTGGCTATCCGGCGGGCGAATTTGCGACTCAACCCCAAAAAGTGTCAGCTGTTGCGGCGAGAGACCGGTTTCCTAGGACATGTAATTAGTGCTAGAGGGATTGTCACCGATCCAGCCAAAATTGCGGCGGTACAGAATTGGCCTGAACCGCTAAATGTGTCCCAGCTACGCACCTTTCTCGGGTTAGCTTCTTACTATCACCGGTTCGTGAAGGATTTTGCCACGAACGCCAGTCCGCTGCACGGCCTCACGAAAAAGAATCAGCCGTTTCGCTGGGACAGGGTGCACGCGCGTGCTTTCACTCGGTTACGGGAAGCTCTGGTCACGTCGCCCATTCTCGGATATCCTGACGCGTCTCGTATGTTTATCCTCGACACGGACGCAAGCGATGTAGGGCTGGGGGCTGTCCTATCTCAGGTTTCCGAGGGTAAAGAGCGTGCTATTGCCTATTTCAGCCGCGCGTTGTCTGGACCGGAGAGAAATTACTGCGTCACGCGGCGCGAGCTGTTAGCGGTCGCCCTTAAGCATTTTAGGCCGTATTTATACGGACAATCCTTCTCGCTGCAGACCGATCACGCTTCGCTGGTGTGGCTGCTCAGTTTTAAAGAGCCCGAGGGGCAGTTGGCGCACTGGCTCGAGCGGTTGCAGGACTACAACTTTACCGTCCAGCACCGAGCGGGAAAACTGCATGCTAATGCCGACGCTTTATCCCGCCGGCCGTGTAGCAACGAGCGTTGTCGGCACTGCGAGCGGGTTGAAGAGCGCGTGGGTGATCGCGACATCGAACACTCCCTGACACCCGGGAATCAGAACATTCTCCCTACGCAGTCCTCCGGAGCCTCCGTCAGTAATCCGCCGTCCGAGGCGGTGTGCAGCCGAGTTACTGCGTCGCTCAAACCTTTGCCTGCAGTCGTTCCGCCTGTGCCACAGATGGACCGTGATCAGCTCATTGCCGAGCAGGAGAAGGATCCGGCGCTGCAGCGGGTACTGGGTTGGGTTAACGCGGGCCAGAGACCGGATTATGCCACGGTTGCTCACCTGGGACAAGAGGAAAAAGCTCTCCACTCGCAGTTTAATCGACTAGCGTAGCGTTGGTTTACTCTATCGCCACTGGGAACGGCCGTGTGGCACTGGCAAATCTTTCCAGCTGCTGGTGCCGCGGACTCTGCGGGCACGAGTGTTGGGAATGGTTCACGGGCATTCTACTGGCCGGGTTGTCACACTGATAGTGCACTCTTTGTTCACAGATGCGACGTCTGCACGGCAAAGAAGGGCCCTACCCAGCGCTCGCGAGCGCCCTTGCAGGACTTCCGGGTGGGGGCACCCATGGAGCGTATGAGCGTGGACATTCTTGGGCCTTTTCCCATCTCCGATCGCGGGAACCGGTATGTGCTGGTAGCCATGGATTATTTCACTAAGTGGCCGGAGGCGTTTGCTGTTCCTGACCAGAGCGCTTCCACCACGGCTCGAGTGTTGGTGGATGAGGTGTTCAGCCGATTCGGCGCCCCGGAGCAGTTGCACAGCGATCAGGGGCGTAACTTCGAGGCGGAGGTATTCGCGGCGGTGTGCGAGCGCCTCGGGGTGAAAAAGACCCGCACCACGCCCCTTCATCCGCAAAGTGACGGCCTCGTGGAACGCTTTAATCATACGCTCACCACCCAACTCGCCGTGCTTACCAGCGACCGGCAAAGGGATTGGGACGAACATTTGCCTCTCGTGCTTTGGGCTTATCGCACAGCGGTGCAGGAGTCCTCACAGCTGACGCCAGCTGCGTTGATGTTCGGTCGCGAGTTGCGCACACCCGTGGACCTTGTGTTCGGGCCTCCTCCACAAGTGGATTTACCCGCGAAGCCGGGGATGGATTACTTTTGTTCTTTAAAAGACAAACTGTTCCGTGTCCACGAGCTGGCGCGTAGGCACTTGGCGAACGCCGGGGTGAAGCAGCGCCGCTTGTATGATACTCACAGCCGGGGGCGAGACTTTGCTGCTGGGGAGCAGGTTTGGGTGTATTCCCCCGGAAGAAAAAGGGGCCTCTCGCCGAAGCTTATGTCGCACTGGGTGGGCCCCTGCACGGTTGTTGCTCAGCTCTCTGACGTAGTTTACCGGGTGCGGTTGACGGGGCGGTCGCGATTGGTCGTGCTCCACCGGGACCGGCTCGCTCCCTACCAGCCCCACGCCAGCGAAACATCGAACTCTGTGGAGGCCGGTCCGCCTCAGGAAGAGGGCTGCGCCCCATCTCCCCCGAAAAAAGACTCCGGCGTTCACAACGCCAGCGCTGACCACCGTCACGCCTGCTAGACTGAGTTCGCCATGGTGACCGGGGACGGTCACAGCTCGGGTGGGGGCAATGTGGCGTGGGTGGGGTTTCGGTTGGGAACCATCATGCTTTGCGGGAGGGGTTGTTATGTTGTCACCCTGTTGGGGAAAGGTGTTTGGGTTGGTGGTTTCGGCCAGGTTGTGTGTATGTGGGTTAGAAGTGTGTCTTGTTGATTGTGTGACTTGTTGAATGTGCCGTTTATGTACCAAGCTGATTAAAATACTCCCAGCCATTGCATTGGGCAGCCAGGAAGCTCACTTGTCTCTCCAAGTTCCTGCGTAGCGGTGAAAAACGCTACAATATGTATGTGACTATTTCATATATGTGTATGCAAGTGTTTCATGTGTGTGTGCATGACTAAAGTTTGATTTAAACCCTATACGGCGCCTCATAGTCTGGTGTTTAGGCATGGTATACCAAGAAAACAACTATTACTAAGCAATACATACGTCTGAATGATCGATATGTACATATTGGCATGGCAACACAGTAAGTATGTGTACATATGTAAATGAGATGTTTTGTAGAACTTTCTGGAGCATCACATGTAACTACCGGCTTGAGCAATGTTTTTTTTATAATAAACAAAATCAATCATTTTTATAATTAGGGTATTATTTTATAGTGCCTTATAATTTCCTGATGTGAAATTCAAAAACAGATTTTTGTATTATCTGATTTTCAGCTTCATGGACAGAATTGATTCAGTGCGGCAGAATGACTACACACCAACAGACCAGGTAAGGGTGCTCTAATATGTTTGTGTGTGCATACATGGGTGCTGGAAGGACGATTGAAAACAATGTTTAAACAAGTTGGAGAAATATACTGGTGCTACTGTATTTAAAAAAAAATTGTTTTTACATCTCCACCAATTTTGAGTTAATAAATTTTCTGTGACCCCAAGCCTTTGAGCATCTTATATTAAACTCCACATTTATATTTTTAGGACTTTTAAAACATTTGAACATATAATTTTGTAAATATCCATAGCATTTTAATTTTTTTGCTTAGAATGATGATCTCATGAGTGAATTGACTTCTCATTACAAGCTTAAATTTGTCTTTTATATTTCTCCTAAAGCTGACCTAGGAGAAACAGACAAAAGAGACACAACTGAGATACAACCCAAGACTTACTTAAGAAACATTTAAGAAATATTATAGTTTTATTGAAAAATCCTCAATTAACAGCATACAGTAATAAGTCACAACTAGCACCACCTGAGGCTAGTCAGTGGCCATATTGACGTCTGACCTAATATTTTTAATTTTGTTAACCAACATTTTAATATTGTTAACCTGATGGTTTTAATGTGGTGAACATTACAGATTACAGTTTACTATTACCACTGAGTTTTAGATCTGTAAAAATAAATACATAAATGGAATGAACTTAACTGTGCATAATACAATAAACAATTATTATTGTGTAATAGATTTACACAATATAACATCTGGCACAATCTGGCAAATCACTAAATCATACTGACACACAACCTGACAAAGATATTAAGTGTCACACTGCTCAACTCAAAGTAAAATTCATACAGGAGTTACACAAAGGCCACAGCATTGTAAAAATTTTAACGTGAAAAGAATCAGTCAAAAAGAAAATTTTAATTTTTTAAGGGAATATTGGTTGCTTGCTGTATGTGAGGGCTACAGGAACAGGTCAGTGTCTGGAAAAGTTCTTTCTCACCGGCTGATACATGAATGAGCAAAAATTTTAAAAAGGATCAAATAGGCAAAACATAGAACAGATTTATAAGATCTTGTGTGACCATAATAATAATAATAAGAATAAGAATAAGAAGAATAATAATAATAAGAAGAATGCACACATTAACTATGCAGTCTAAAATAAAGTGATGTTATAAAAACCCTCTCTGTCAGAAAACATACAATTTATATCAAGGACATAATACAGTATATACAGTGAAACCTCAGATTGCGAGTAACACGATTTCGAGTGTTCTGCAAGACGAGCAAAGATTTTTAATCAAATTTGTTTTGACGCTGAGTGTCACGTGATCACAACTGAGCCGACGGCTTTTTTCTCTCTTGCGCTGCGGAATTGTGGGTAATCGTCTCCCCTGTTGGGTTTTAGTGCTCTTACTGGTATAATCAACATCCCTGCACGTTGTACATGTACTGTTTACTATAAAACTGTGACCAGGTGTGTGCGTAAAACATATTTTGTTTTGTGTCTGTATGCGTGTGTATACAGCGTGCATGTAAAGAAAAAACAAGTCCCATTAGAGGGGTCAAAGATCCATTTTTGTCTCTCTGTATCAGCCTGCTCTTTATGCCTTTGTGCTCTATGCGGGTCATTGGACACCGTGCCACGCACACAGACCCCTCCTACTTTCACCTTTACAGTTACACACAGACACACACACACACTCTTTCTCTCTGCTCTACAGAGAAACACTGCTCTGTCGCGATTCTTTTCAAAGGTAAAGTGAAGGTTAATTTGTTTAATTTTTACTTTACAGCAGTGATTCTGTTAGTCGCTCAATCAAGTGTCATTAGAGAGATTTATTGTTTATTTTTTCAATAAAACAGTATTTCCGTTCTGTGCGCGCGTGTGTGAGAAAAGAGTGGAAAAAGGGTAATTGTGTAAGACGAGAAGGGGGAGAGAGGGAGGGGCTCCTAAATTTAGCTTCACACATACACACACACATACAAAGTACCTACGCGCACAAACGGAAACACTTTTTCTATCGTGATTTATTTTACTTTTTTTTTTTAAAGGTACAGTGCAGGTTAATTCGTTTTATTTTTACTTTATATTTTATTTTATTAAATATAATTATTTTTATGTTTAAATTTTTTGGGGCTGTAAAACAAATAATTTAAGTTTCCATTATTTCTTATGGGAAAATTTAATTTGGTTTATGAGTGTTTTAAAATATGAGCCTGCTTCCGGAACGAATTATGCTCATAATCCAAGGTTCAACTGTAATAATATGCGCATTTTGTGAGTTTTATACTCAGCAAAAAAAGAAACGTCCTTTTTTGAGGACTGTGTATTTCAACAATAATGTTGTAAAAATCCAAATAACTTTACAGATCTTCATTGTAAAGGGTTTAAACAATGTTTTCCATGCATGTTTAATTAACCATAATCAATTTATTAACATGCGCCTGTGGAATGGTCGTTAAGACCTTAACAGCTTACAAAAAGTAGGCATTTAAGGTCACAGTTCTAAAAACGCAGGACACTAAAGAGACTTGTCTACCGACTGTGAAAAACACCCAAAGAAAAATGCCCAGGGTCCCTGCTCATCTGCGTGAACATGCATTAGGCATGCTGCAGGGAGGCATGAGGACTGCTGATGTGGCTAGGGCAATAAATTGCCATCCGAATATCACACCTGCGTGACAGGTACAGGATGGCAACAACAACTGCCCGAGTCACACCAGGAACACACAATCCCTCCATCAGTGCTCAGACTGTCCGCAATAGGCAGTCCATGAGGAGGAGATGCACTGCAGTACTTCAAGCAGCTGGTGGCCACACCAGATACTGACTGGTACTTTTGATTTTGAGCCTGCCTTCATTCAGGGACACATTGTGAAACATTTTTAGTTTATGTCTTATGGTGTTGATTCTTTTAGTGTGCATACAAATATTTACACATTAAGTTTACTGAAAGTAAAAACAGTTAAAAGTCAGAGGACGTTTTTTTTTTTTTTTACAGTAAAGAACAATGCCATCCACAAAGCTTACTTTAACTAAGGCAGATCTCTCATCTGACAGGATGTTCGATTTCTTGACTGTGTATAAAATCTTATACAGTGGTGTGAAAAACTCTTTGCCCTTTCCTGATTTCTTATTCTTTTGCATGTTTGTCACAGTTCAATGTTTCTGCTCATCAAAAACCGTTAACTATTAGTCAAAGATAACAAAATTGATTTAAATGATGGTTTTTATTATTTAGGGAGAAAAAAAATCCAAACCTACATGGCCCTGTGTGAAAAAGTGATTGCCCCCTGAACCTAATAACTGGTTGGGCCACCCTTAGCAGCAATAACTGCAATCAAGCATTTGCGATAACTTGCAACAAGTCTTTTACAGCGCTCTGGAGGAATTTTGGCGGAGTGAAATTAGTTCATTCTCTTCAAGGGGAGTAAAGTATTCTAGGTTCTGATCTGACATGGCTAGATTAACATCTGCATCAATTACATTGTTCGGTTTCAAAACCTCAATTTTATGCCTAATATTTACAATTTTATTATTAAAAAAGTTCATGAAGTCCTCACTATTGCATGATGTTGTTGTGGAGATTTCTGCAGTGGTCTTATTTCTGGTTAATTTGGCATTAAATAAAAATCTAGGATTATTTTTGTTATTTTCTATAAGAGTGGAGAGATATGTTGATCTAGCTACACTAAGAGCTTTTTTATAGTTCAGGATGCTCTCCTTCCATGCTATTTGAAATACTAGCAATTTAGTTTGACGCCATTTACGTTCTAATTTCCGAGCGGTCTGTTTTAAAATGCGCGTGTGATCGTTATACCAGGGAGCAAGTTTCTTATCTCTAATAATTTTTCTTTTAACTAGAGCTACATTATCTAAGGTATAGCGAAATGTCGACTCTAAATATTCAGTCGCCTGATCGAGTTCGGTGGGGTCAGACGGTGATCTAATCGAAGTTGGGAACTCTGAGAGATTACTGATAAAACTCTGTTTGGTAGTTGATGTGAATGTACGTTTCATACGGTAGCGCTGCGCTGTGCGTACATTATTACTGTGACACACTTGAATTGAGACAAGATAGTGATCTGAGATAACTTTAGATAGTGGAATCTGAACACCTGGTTGGGTTATTTTGACCCAACAACCAGTTTATTCTTTATTCTCTGGTTTCTCCAAACGGCAGCCTGCAAAATGTTTGAAATATTAGTATTATTGTGTCACACTGTTCATTAATGTGTTAGTGTAGTTTTAAGAGTTGTTTAGGCGAGAATGCATGTGTGTACAGCTCAAAACCTCCATCGGTTATTAAAGATAGCGTCTATTTTAAAAAATTGCCCCAATGTTTTCGGAGAGTTGAGCTCCAGGCAATTTCTAGGTGTTCTGCACTCATGTACCCCGCCCAACAGAGCCTCCTCTCTGAAAAATTTTCCGAAAACTATCGCTGGCTGTGATGTCTCTGTAGTGGTTAAAACAGCAGAGGTATTTTATTTGGGGTATTTCTAACTGGTATTCTTTGGTATAATACTGGTATAGTATAATGTATCGTGGCTGTGTGATGCATCCTGTACTCCGCGTTCCAGACTCTTTGGTGGAGGCTGTTAATGTTTGTTTTGAAGTTTTTTTTGTTTTTGAACTCCACAAAGCAGTGTTCCCACCCTGGAGTTTCTCTAGCACAGTATATCAGATTGATTTTTAAAGTTTTCGAGGACAACAGTTTTTTAGCCCACATTTAAACAATAATATTTTTAAAAGTTTTATTATTTTTTTCTTAATGTTATTTTAAGTAAATGTAACAGTAATTGAAATGGTAAAATAAATAGTTTAATCATTTAAATAGTTAAAGTAAATAGTTAAAATATTAAGATAGGGGAATGTTTTATGTCATGTGTGCATTATAAGATATGTATTGAAAATGTCTAAATAAAAAGTGGCAGCTGGCATGTGTGACGGGTGCTGTGTGTGGGCTTTAGATACTGAGGCATATATGCAGAAGGAGATCACTTAAAGTCTTTTAATAATGAAAACTTAACATAAATGGACACTTGCTAACAACTAAACTAAACTGGAGCTAGGCAAGTCAATAGCTAGGCTAAACATAGGCTAGGATATAAGCACCACAGACTAGGAAATAAGGCATAACAAACTAGGAACAAAACATGACAGTACATCAACAGAACAAAACCAAAAACAGGACAAACTAGGAGCTATGGAAGTGGCATGACACCAAGAACATGGAAACATTCACACCCACTTAACTTAAACGGATGCCAGACAAAGAAACTCAAACTCATCACCTGACCGAGGTGCACTCTGGGAAATGAAGTCACATACAAAAAACTCAAAAAACACAACTGGCATGTGGCCTCTGGTGTTTGCCTGTGACAGCATGCCTAAAAATAGATGCAGGATTAATTTTAATAAAGTCTAAATAAAAATACTTTTCTAAACATGGGCTATTGTTGTTTACTTAAAATAATTGTTAATTTTATTTAAATGAGGATGGACTCTGGATGTTAAGCCGGCATTATGATCCTCCTCTTTAATTTCCTATGTAGTCTAATCAGTGCTTAATCGCACACATAAAGTTTTCCAGAGCGCAGAGACATTTTGTTGTACCAAATAATATTTATGCAGTATAATCAGGGCCTCTTATTCCTATTTATTCTAGGTGGTTGTTGTTTTGGTGTTACTCTGTGTGCTTTACAATGTCAGACAACCTTTAAGTGCAAATAGTTCACCTTTGCCCAAGTGTGAATCAGCTGTTCCCTTTCAAAAGCTACACTTTATGCTGCGTGAAAACACTATGGGAACATCTCTTTGGTTAACCGGTTGTAAAGCATGTGTGTATTTAGGGTCATGGGGACCTGGAGCCAATCCCAGGAGGCAGGATACACCCTGGACAGGGTGCCAACCCATCGCAGATATGTGTACCAAATTTTTGCTTATATAACCTCGGTCAGGTGACGTCATCTGATGATGTGCACCACCTTGTGTTTGAGGGAGAGTGTGAGCACTGTGATCTCCTTCCTATTAAGGTGTTTCGCGCGCATGTTTCTGGCAGATGCGCATGAGACGTAATCCCCCCTTTTTCTTACGCTCTCGCCGGATCAGGAAGTTTTAGCGTCCACTTTGTGAATGGGCAGAAGAGACTTCCTCTCTTGCTTTGGCAGAAATGGAGATGTCAGAATGACCGAGCGTATGAGAGTTACTGGAAGTAGTAACACGTGCGGTCGAATCACATATCGACTGGCCATTGAAGTGAGATGTAAGCGCTCAAAATTAGAAGACAGATTCCTGTCGGGTGACCAGGGGGAGGGGCCTCAACAATTTGACGAGTTAACTCGTTTATGGAATAAGCCTAATTCATCCCGTGTTTTCGTGCAATCGACTTCGAATTATTCGAATATCGTTAATGCAAAAGGGGCAGAGTTATACGATGATGCCCCAGATCGAAGAGACGCTTGCAGGCTATCTCTCTCTCCTGGGACATCATACTCCCTGAAAAAGCCCACATAAGATCGTTGCAGTTGTGGTTAAGAGCCAGGGGATTTCACTCAAGGGCCAATCCCCAGAGGCAAATAAGGGTTACATGCCTATGTGGTTCAGACCCCGGTTTCTGACTTTGGGTCCCACTCTAGGTCCGTCTTGTCGCAAGATGCTAATGACAGACACTTCCCTCACAGCCTGGGTTGCGGTCTTAGATGGCAGTCCAGCCCAAGGGATCTGGAGAAGTCATCTTCTCACGTGGCACATCAATTGCCTTGAAATGATAGCTCTATTTCTGGCCCTGAAATACTTCCTCTAGCAGTTGAGAGGCTATCATGTCCTAGTGCGGGTGGACAATACTACGGTAGTCTCGTACATAAATCGCCAGGACGGACTGTGTTCGTGCCGCTTGAACAAGCTAGCGCACCAGTTTCTGCTTTTGGGACAGGACAAGTTCCTGTCCCTCAGGGCGATTTACATTCCGGGGAATATGAATGTGGGAGCAAAGAATCCCAGAAACGCTGTCTAGAAAAGCAGTGACACATGGGGAATGGAAACTCCACCCCGAAGTAGTCAGTCAAATCAGGAGAAATTTTATGTAGCAGAGATGGACCTCTTTGCTTCGCAAGAAACAGCACAATGTCCCCTTTACTACTCTCTGACTCCTCCAGCTCCCCTGGGTCTGGATGCGATGGCCCATACGTGGCCCAGATTACGTCTTTATGCATTTCCTCTGATAGCTCTGCTCCCGGGAGTCCTGGCGAAGGTCCGTCAACAGGGTTTGCGTCTCTTATTGATAGCACCTCGTTGGTTGACCAGAGTATGGTTCTCGTATCTAATATCTCTTCTCTTGGTTTCTCCTCTCCTCACCCTTTAGTTGCCCGTTTTATTCGTGGAGCTAAAGGGTTTAGACCGCCCACTAGAGCAACGATCCCTTCTTGGGATTTAGCGATTTTGCTCGAAGGTCTGGCTGACACCCCTTTCGAACCACTAGAGTTAGTGCCTGTCAGGCTTCTGACCCTTAAGATTTTTTCTTATGGCTATTACTTCTCTAAAGAAAATTGGAGATCTGCCTCCTTATCAGTCTCCTCATCCTGCCTAGACTTCGCCCCTGGGCTAGTCAAAGCTATTCTGCATCCTCACCCAAACTATCTTCTGAAAGTTCCATTCTAGACCATGCACCCAGTTGTTCCTAAAGCTTTCTGTCCTCCGCCTTTTACAGCTCCGGAGCAGGAAAGACCTCACTTACTGTGTCCAGTATGTGGACTAGACAGTGGCGTAAGACAAACGCTGTCACATTGGATGACAGATGCTATTTCCCTAGCCTACGGAGCGCGTGGTCACACTTTGCCTATAGGAATCAGGGCTCATTCGACCAGGGGGATTGCCTTATCAATTGATCTGGCAAGAGGTGTCCTCTTGCAGCAAGTGTGTGATGTGGCAGATTGGTCCTCTTCGCACACATTTGTCAGATTTTATAGTTTGGATGTCCACGCTACTCCGGGCTCAATGGTCCTTGAGTTAGCATCCCAAAGTTATGCCTGAGACCTCTTTGGCTATTGTGCGCACATGCAACACAACCCTGGGGGTCCAGACACTTGCAGTTCGACAGCATTGGTGTTCTCATTCCCAAAGCGTTTTCGCGCAGCATCAAGTGTAGCTTTTGAAAGGGAACGTCTCGGGTTACTTTGCTGTAACCCTGTTCCCTGAAAAAGCAAGAACGAGATGCTGCGCTCCAATTCCGCACTGCTGGCGTGACCGGACATCCTTTCAGACAAAAAACTGACTTGAGGATGTTTCCGGTTCACTCCTATTTATAACCTGCAGGTTCACCCCATCAGATAACGTCACCTGACCGAGGTTATATAAGCCAAAATTTGGCTTGTTTGATACACACATGCTTCACAACCAGTTGCATCTTGTTCCCACTTTTTCAGGGAACAGGGTTACAGCAAAGTAACCCGAGATGTTCTTACATTCAGAGAAACTAAAATGCACCCCTCCCTACATTAAGACCCTCTTGTATCTGAGGCCTTTCTGAAGACCTGCAGTGCTTCAGGCCTCTTCTTAAATTTGTGTAAATATTAAATCTCCTGGATTCTAGATTCTAAAATTGACATTGTTATAGTTTTTAATCTCTGAAATGCGTCTGCCAAATGCCTAAATGTAAATGTTATGTATTCTAATCTGTGCTCAACCACATGGAAAAAAGTTTTTCAGAGCACACTAGCAGAAGTAGACTAATGATTATGAATGCGTCGGAGGGGAAAACAGCAAGAAGACTAACTCTGACCATTATAATAATTCATTGATCATTTAGTGATTTCTTTTTTTCGGCTGTAGTGATGAAGGTTATCATGTCATCTCGTCATCTCCGCAGCAGTGGATGCGCCTATATTTCATGTTTCATACGAATTGGTAGACAACAGATGGTAGAGAAGCGGTATTCTACTTTTACCGCCGCGCCTCACGGCGACAGCATTTGGGTTTGTGCATTTGCTGGCTTTTACCGCTGAGTGGCGCTATATAACTATAGACTGAGGCCTCAGTTCATTCTCTCCAGGAATAATGAGCCGCAGCTCGTCTAAAGCCGCATGTAGTTGCAGATAAAATCAAGTAAAACATTGTAATTAAATGATTTTATAATCACAGTACTAAAATTACAGTACAAATTTAGAATTTTAATTAAATATAGGAAACTAAATTTAGTTTCTTATTTGCATCGAATTTAAGGAAAGCGTATAGCCAGAAAACAGACTGGGTGTGCATTAGAAAAAGTTTGCCAGATTAATGTGCAAAAACTATATTGTAAAACTCTATAAGCTACATAGCCTTTATAGGACTCTTTTATTTAAGTGCACTCACAATGACGAAAAAAATGTATGATTTTGTTTAATAAAGAAAGTAAACATGGTGCGCTATTCTGTATTGTTTTTGGTAAACTTGAGCGTGTTCGAAAATGAACCCGAAACATTGCCTCACAGACGTGAAAAATATATACTTATAGAAGGAGAAATGTCTGCTTTTACATAAATTTATGGAAAACAACATTTAGATGATGTAATTCGTATGAAAAGAGAATTATAGGCGCGTCCACTAGTGCGGAGACGACGAGATGACATGATCACCTTCATCATACCTGAAACCAAAGAAATCACTAATTTATCAATGATTAATTAAAATGGTCAGAGTTAGTCTCCTTGCTGTTTTTCCGATGCATTCATAATCATTCGTCTACTTCTGCTGGTGCACTCTGGAAAACTGTATGCATGCGGTTGAACGCTATTTAGACTACGTAGAAAATGAAAGGAGGATTACGATGCTCAACACCATGAGCCCAAACCTCATTTAAATTAAATAAACAAATATTCGAAGTAGATAACAATAGCTCACGTTTATAAAAGCATTTTTATTTACACTATAAAAAAATAGTTCTGCATTAATTTTTAGGTGTACCAGCTGTCACTGTTCTTATATGGCTCTTTATCGGGGTAAATCATTCAGTAACAAGCCTGTAAATTTTCATGTAAAACAGGTACATCTGTATGAATAAATTGTTTAAAGGTATGTATCATGAGCTATTGATCAGTAATTTATGTAAACAACTTTTAGATGTTTAGAAGTTTAGATGTAAGTAAATGCTTATTGCTGCGCTGTTTGGGGGAGGGTTGTGTGATGTGTGTGTGTGTGTGTGTGTGTGTGTATGTGTGTGTGTGTCTGTGTGTGTTAAGAGGTGTCAATAGGTCTTACATATTCATTAAACGTTGTGGATTATTTAGTGAAACAGAAGCTGTGCTGAAAAAAGGTAAGGCACAGCAGTCACTTTACCCCAACTAAAAGGGGGTAAAATTAATAAACTGAGATGCATGTTTCTTAGCCTCACCCACGTGAACACAGCGTATTTAGGAAAAAAAGTGCGCCTGTGAGAGGTTGTGCTCAGACCACTCAGCTTCTGCGGATTCTAAAATTGACATTGTTGAGATGCCTTGTATTGTTTTTCTTTATCACTATACACAACCCATGATTTTTTATGCTATTTTACAAATGGAAAAGACAAATGGATTTTTTTTAATTATTTTTTTTTTTATAAAATATCAATATTTTATAAAAATACCAAAGAAAATTGTGTATAGACTGATTACAAGCAATAAAATTTATGTTATGATAAGGAAAATCTCAATTTCTTCCATTCCAGGGATTAAAAACAGTAACAATGTAATATTTAGAATCTAGAATCCACAAGATGAAATTTACACAAATTTAAAAAGAGGCCTGAAGCATTGCAGTTCTTCAGAAGACTCTTAGATCCAAGAAGATCTTAAAGTGGGAAGGGGGGTGCATTTCAGTTTCTCTGAATGTATCGGTGAGAACAGCTGATTCACACTTGGGGAGGGGTGAATTATTTGCATTTGAATGTTGTCTGTTGTCTCAGCACACACAGTAACACTAAAAGAACAACAACTGCATAAATATTATTTAGTACAACAAAATTCCCTTGGTGCTCTGAAACTTTGTGTGCGGCTGAACGCTGATTAGACTACGTAGGAAGTTAAGGAGGAGGATCACGATGGCAAATGAAAATCCAGAGCCCAAACCTCATTTAAATAAAATGAACAAATATTGTAAGTAAACAATAGCCCACATTTAGAAAACATTTAGAATTTTTTTCTGGGATGAGGCTGCGTTGAGCCGGTGTTATGCGCAAAGCGCCAGGAGATTTCCTGAAGCTTAAATCTCTGAAATCGTTGGGGCATTTTTTCTAAATACACGCTATCTTTAATAACCGATGGAGGTTTTGAGCTGTATACATACACATTCTTGCCTAAACAACTCTTAAAACTACACTTGTGACACAATAACAATACACAATAGTTATATTTTGAACATTTTGCGGACGGCCATTTAGGGCTGGTCCGAATACCATTTTTTGAACTTCGAGTATTCGTTAGCGATCAACATCGAATATTCGAAGCTTCGGTGGGAGGAGGCTGAATATATTCTTATCTCTTATAAAGGCAGGAATCTCTCTGTGTCTGTCTGTTTGTTGCATTTTTATGTTAAGTACCGTTCATCCAACTGCTACAAGGGAGTGCAAAGTCGCATTTTTGTGTAATATGGATACAGGCAAGTCTCGACATTTTCAGAATGAATAAAACGTTAATAAATGCTAACTTTAATAAATGATGTTGACGTTGCCGCAAGGGCTAGTCATTTAAGCGCGAATGAGAACTTTTTCGCAGAAACCGATGTCACGTGTTAATTTCTTTTTTCTTCTTCTTCGAATATTTGAATCTCAAAATTATAAATCGAATGCCATCCCTCCAAAGGAATATTTAAATATTCAAATATTCTGGTCCAACCCTACTACTCCATTTGGAGAAACGAGAGAATAATGAATAAACCAGTTGTTGGGTCAAAATAACCCAACCAGGTGTTTATTTGTAAATGACCCACTACTCATATCTCATATGACCCAACATAACCTAACGTGTTTAACATACCAGAAATAACTCAGAATCTAAATATTAATAAACAGATACCAAGATATGCTATATAACAGTTTATTCTTGTACAAATAAAATTGTCAGCTAGTGAACTTGATTTGAACAACATTTAACCAATGTTTTTTTTTGACCAATTATTGTAAAGTAAATATCAATAGCTCTGGTTCAGATGTTTCATGTTTGTTGTATAAAGTACATATGTGGAAATAACCATCACTATTATATTTCTTGATACAACATTTTTTATGACTTAATTATATTTTAAAACTGCGGCTTGTAAACTGTCGTTTTGCCGCGGCAGTAAGCAATGGCGGTAATAGGCATTCTGGTTAAGTACTCACTGTATATAATTAAAAATTATTTTTAATTAATTTAGGTAAAAGCAGACATTTCGCTTTCTATAAAATATTTTTTACGTCTGTGAGCAAGTATACATGGAGTTTCGATTAATTTTCTGACACGCTCAAGTTCACCGAAACCAATAAAAAACACACACCATTTGCTTTCATTATTTTACAAAATCATAACGTTCTGTGAGTGCACTTAAATAAAAGTAGAGTCATATAAAGGCTATGTAGCTTATTTAGTTTTTTTATATAGTTTTTGCACATTAATCTCACAATAACTGTGGCACACCCACTTTTTTCTGATGCACACCCAATGTCTGTTTTCTGGCTACGCTAGTGTTACACATCATGAATGTTAAGTGGTAAAGGCATTGGATTACAGTTCGGTTCAAACCCCACAACCACCAATTTGCCACTGTTGGGCCCTTGTTTAAGGCCCTTAACCCTAAACTGCTCAGATGTATATGAGATAAAAATGTAAGTCGCTCTGGATATGAGTGTCTGCTAAATGTAAAATAAGAAGCACCTATATTTAATTTAAATTCAAATTTTGTACCCTAATTTTAGTACTGTGATTTTAAATTCGTTTTATCTGAGGGAAACGAGCAAGCCTCAGGAACAGGCTGAGAGCCTGTGCACACCGCACACTTCTGCCTAGCATCCTGCTCACCAACGTCCAGTCCAGCGGTAATCAGCGTAGTTTATATTCCACCACAAGTGGACACGGACACTGCCTTATTCGAGCTGCATGAGGCACTCACACAGCACCAAACACAGCACCGGGATGATGCGCTCATTGTGGCGGGGGACTTTAACAGCGCCAACCTCAAACGCGCAACGCATCACCTGCCCCACCAGGGGCGAAAGGACACTGGCCCATTGTTATACAATGGTCAAAGACAGCTACAAGGCACAATTTCGCCCTCCGTTTGGGAAATCCGACCCTGCTGCCATCTTCCAAATGCTTAAACAGGAAGTTCTGATTCAGAGGAAGGTCGCGCGCTGGACGGACCAACGCGTTACAGGATGGACCAACGCGTTACAGGACGGACCAACGCGTTACAGGACGGACCAAAGCGTTACAGGACGGACCAACGCGTTACAGGACACACTTGATGACGCAGACTGGGACATGTTCTGTAACAGCTCTGATGACCTCAGCGTGTTTACGGAAGCAGTTGAGAACGTCAGAATGTTTCCCAACCAGTGTTAACATGGTAACAGTTTTAACATTATGTTAAAATGCTCTACATCGACTACAGCTTAGCATTTAATACCCTAATTCCCTCCACACTCACCACCAACCTGGAGCACCTGGTTCTCAGCTCATCTCTGTGCCAGTGGATCTCTAATTTCCTAACTGGCAGACCACAGGCAGTTAAGATGGGCGGACAAGTCTCAGCCTCCCTCATTCTCGGCACTGGATCCCCCACGGTTGTGTTCTGAGCCCCGTACTGTACTTTTTCTACACGAATGACTGTATGGCCACTACCAGCTCCACCACCATCATTAAGTTGGTCATGGTGGGCCTGATTTCTGACAACAACGAGATGGCCTACATAAAGGAGATTAGGAATCTGGAGAACTAGTGCCAGAGGAACCTCCTTCTAAACATCAGTATGACAAAGGAGTTGATAGTGGACTTCAGCAGTAACCGGGAAAGGAACTACCAGACCCCCATCATCAACGAAAGCCGGGCTCATATTCCAAAACACTCATAAACCAAATTTGATTTTCCCATAAGAAATTATGGAAATTCGTTCCACAGCCCAAAAAAATAAATACATAAAAATAATTAACACAAAATATAAAGTAAAAATAAAACAAATTAACCTGCACCTTACCTTTAAAAAAAACTAAAAATAAATCCCAACAGATAAGTGTTTCCATTTATGCGTGCAGGCGCTGTGTGTGTGTGTGTGTGTGAAGCCCTTCCTGTCCCGAGAGAGTGTGTAAACCGGCGGGGTGTAAAATTACGCGCGCGCGCACACATAAGGGACGCTAAGGCAAAAAATTTATTTTTAACCTTCTAATGAGACTTTCTTACAAAGTAAACCTTTCTCCTTTCTCATTTAAATTTAACATTAACAGAAAGACTGCAAGGAATTAGCACTCGTGTGAGCACATACTAATGAAATAACTGCTGTAACGTAAAACATACAAATGAACCTGCACTTTACCTTTGAAAAGAATTGCGACAGAGCAGTGTTTCTGTAAAGGGCAGAGTGAGACAGAGAATGTGAACCGACACGGTGCCAAATTATATGCGCCCACTCATAACGCACACACATTACAAGGCTGAGGGAAAAAATGGATTTTTCTAGTGTCCAGATGAGTAAAAGATTTATGGGGGTGATGAGAGATGGCATTATCTGTAGAGCGGTTTGAACAGTAAGCAAACTGTAGTGGGTCCAGTGTGTCAGGTAGTGAGGAGATGATGAAGTCTCAGACCAGCTGCTCAAAGCACTTCATCACTACTGAGGTGAGGGCTAGAGGGCAATGGTTATTGAGGGAAGCAGGATGGGGTTTCTTTGGAACAAGAACAATGATGGACTCTTTGAAGCATGTGGGGATCACCGACTGGGATAGGGAGAGGTTGAATATCCCTCTAAACACCGGTGCTAGCTGGTCTGCGCAGGCTTTGAGGACTCGACCTGAGATGTCGTCTGGTCCAGCTGCTTTCCTGGTGTTCACTATCCTGAAGTCTCTCCTCATGTCATGCTCAGAGATGATGAACGCGTTTCCGGTGCTGGCAGTGTCTTCCTGTCTGCAGCCGTTAGCATTAGCATCACTAGCGTCTTTAGCTGCAGCCTCGAAGCAAGCATAGAAGGTGTTTAGCTTGTCTGCCAGAGA
This sequence comes from Clarias gariepinus, assembly GCF_024256425.1. Classification (NCBI taxonomy): domain Eukaryota; kingdom Metazoa; phylum Chordata; class Actinopteri; order Siluriformes; family Clariidae; genus Clarias; species Clarias gariepinus. Next base: position 11,645,722 of record NC_071125.1, read on the forward strand.
CAAGTCTGCCGCAGACAACATGTCTGCCGCATGTCATACCGGATGTTGGTGCTTAATAGTTCGTTATTGTTCTTAGTCCCTGCCACATGCTCCTAGAGTCTCTCTGTTGGAGCTTTAACTCTAGTTTCTTCCGTAGCGTTGCCTTGCCTCTTTCAGCGCTTTCCGGACGTCATATGACTCAAGCTTGTACGGGTCCATGTCTCCAGACGTAAGCCCAGCATTAAAGGCAGCGTTGCGAGATCTCAGAGCTTTATGGTTTTATCCGCCCACGGCTTCTGATTGGGAAACGTTTTGATGTTCATTTTCTGCACGGTATCATCCGCTAGTTTCTCGGCTAAACACGTTGATGTCATTGGAGCTGTTTCGAAACATGTCCCAGTCTGCGTCATCGAGTGTGTCCTGTAGCGCGGCCACCGATTGGGCCATCCAGCGCGTGACCACAGAAAGAGAGAGAGAAAATGGATCTTTAAACCTCTCTAAAGATACTTGCTTTTGTTTTACATGCACGCACACGTGATAAATAACACACACACATACAAACACAAAATAAAATGTTTTAAGTGGACACATCTGGTCACAGTGTTATAGTAAACAGTACACGCACGGATGTTAATTATACGAGTGAGAGACACGCACTTAAGACCGAGCAGGGGAGATGATTACATGATTCTCTGTATTCAAGTCAAAATTTCTTTTTCAAGTCCTTTTTCAAGTCAAAATTTATTGAAAATCTTTGCTCGCCTTGCGGAACATTTACGATTTTGTTATTGAAAAAGTTAACTACTATGTTAACTGTATGTTGTTGTGGAGATTTCTGCAGTGGTCTTGTATCTAGTTAATTTTGCTACGGTTTTAAATAAAAATCTAGGATTATTTTTGTTAGCTTCGAGAGAGATACAACGATCTAGCATCACTAAGAGCTCTTTCATAGTTCAGGATGCTCTACTTCCTATTACCATCTCAGGGATGAGATGTTGACTCTAAATATTTAGTCACCTTATCGAGTTCTGAGTCTGATGGTGATCCAATCAAAGTTAATAACTCTGGGAGATTATCGATAAAGCTCTATGTAGTATATGATGTGTATATATGTTTAATGTGGCCTTAGCCTTAACTTGATAGGGTCTTTACGCTGTATGTGCCTTAGCTTGTTAGTACCGGTGCAAGCAGTGCTTCATCTTGCAGAATCCAGAGTGTGATGGACTAGAAATCTTGCCGACGCCTGGCAAGATAACCATCCAACCTTAACATGTCGTGAGAACTAAACATAGAAAAATACAAATACAAAGAGCCAAAGAGAAAAATAATCACACGTTAAAATAAATGCAAAAACTTAATTTATTGGCTGATGGGGAACTTGGAGAACTTTCATTCTGAAAAACTTTTTCTAAAATAACTTTTGAGATTGAATTAACCTTTGTAAACATTAGAAACTTACAACAGGCTCAACATGTGGTGCAAATATTTTTCTTGCGCTTGGTCCGCTTGTCATAATAAAAGTCTCTACTGAACGACTCTTCCCTAAGCATGTTCAAATTACAAACCTCCCAACAGAATATTTGAAAATAAAAAAATAAACATAAATTTATCTGACTTCTATGTCAGTTACAACCACCAGTGTGGTCTGTGCTATGAATAAGCCTGGGTTATATGTTAAACAAATATATAGCAAAACAAAGTTGTAGAAGATGTGGAAGATACAGGGGTATAAGGGCCATATTTCATTCTTGTGATTTGTTGTTGTGTTTATTCCATTTCAATTTATTAGTTAGGCATTAAGCATTAGGTCTGTTAGTTAAGCACTAAGCATTAGTCTGTTAGTTAAGCATTATACATTAAGTCCATTGAGTTTATTAGTTTACGCATTTAGTATTATACTCGTGAGTTGTATTGTGACATCATTTTATAAGTTGTTCTGTGACATCATCCCACAGTTGTGTAGCTGCATGTCTATCACGCACGTTAGGTGTTTAGTTGTTGTTAAGACACGGAAGAATACAGAAAGGTGTGGAGAACACCAGCTTTTGCCTGTGATACTGTGAGCTAAAGGATACAGTAAAGTAAGTTGTTGTAACTGTGATTTACCCGAAGCTACAGAACACAGCAAACGACTTGTCGGGACTACAGTGGATTTATGCAAGAAACTGTAACAACCGTTGTACTTTGATGTTGAAAATAAAACAAGAGACAAAGAAATCAGCGCACGTCTGAAGTCGTGAGTAACACTGTGTAACAAGAAAGATACACGTCAGAACTTGTAAATAACATGCAGGTACAAGTAGTAAAGTCAAAAGCTTTTTCCACTGCAAAAATTAAGATAAGTGAATTAAGAGTGTGAATGTGGAGTGAAGAGCTCGCGTGCGATCTCAAAAACGCGAATTGACTGTCGACAAGTAACCGAAAGCGATAAGAGGACTTGCCTGCTTAAAATTTTACCATGTCAGACGGCAAGGACAGCACTGCGATCGTCGAATCTGAGCGTGTGATGGTGCTGGACGAAAATGATTCTGCAGACAAGCTTCACAAACTGAAGAACGCTAGAGAAGGCAAGTGGAGTCAGTTGACTGCATTATACAACGAACTAGAGGTGCATATGGACAATGCGTAGCATCAAAAGCATCCAAAAGGTCCTCAACATCTACAGCGTCATCAGCTCGGCTAAAAAAGTCAGTAGCCAACAGAGCAGCCTTGCTGGCTAAGGCAGCAACCTTAAAGGAACTCCAGGCGTTAGAAATGAAGAAAGCACAATTCGAAGCACAACTACAGGCTAACGAAGCACAACTAAAGGCTAACAAAGCACAACTAAAGCCTAAACAAGCACAATTAAAGGCACAAAAGGAAAGGCTGGAAATGGAAACGGCGCTTGCAATGGCCGATGCTGATTTATGCTGAAATAAAATCGTACCAGGACTGTAAAAAAAAAAATAAACAACATCCTGCAAGACAGAGTGTGGTCATTGAAACGAGTGGTGCATGCACCCCCGAACCGGAATACAATAAACACCACGACCACAATTTGACAACGGAATACCTCGAACTGCCATCACACCTCCGAGCAACCCACTTAAACATGCACGTAAGTGCCAAACCCATAATGTCAAGCACCTTAATGGAACAGCCTACCCATGGTTACGTACACTCACTTTACAATACTGATGCAGTAGAGTCTCAGGGTAGAATGCCACTTCAGGCAGATATTACAGAAATGTTTGCGAAGAGTCAAAGGCAATTTTCCTTACCTCTGCGCAACGTTTTTAATTCGATGGTGACCCTCTTGAGTTCACGTCCTTTGTGAGAGCCTTTAAACATGTCATTGAAACCAGAACTGATAGCAATGCAGATAGGCTGTACTATCTTGAGCAGTATACTAGAGGACAGCCTTGGGACCTTGTGAAAAGCTGCCAGCTCAGGCCATATCATCATGGTTATGCAGAAGCTATGAGACTGTTACATGATAAGTTTGGAAATAAACAAATAATCGCTACAATGCTGATGCAAAAGGCACTCAACTGGCCGGAAATAAAGTCAGAGGACGGAAAATTGCTGACAACTTTCTCCCTGTTCCTGGTAAACTGTTACAATACCATGTCAAGCATCGATTACATGGATGAGCTAGATAATGCTACCAACCTGAGGACTATTGTCTCAACTGCCCTACAAATTGCGTGAAAGATGGAGGAACCATGCATACATGCATGAAAGGCGCATTCAGAAAAGAGCCAAGTTTGTGCAGTTGATGGAATTCGTAGAGCAAGAGGCAACGTTAATGTCCGTTAAAGAACAAGAAAAAGAATCACATGTCAGTCGTGCTCAAAGACACATCCTCGCATGCTACACATTGACGCACAAGATACAGCTCAGGCGATGGTAAAAGTTGATGAGACTGAAACAGTTAATACCTTGTCTGTTACAGTGAGTCATGAAACAAGCGCGTGCACTGGGGCTGGAGACGATTGTATTTTCTCCATTGTACTTGTTAAAATAAAGTCTAAGAAAGGTAATAAGACAGTAGAAGTGTATGCCTTTATGGACCCAGGTAGTTCTGCTACTTTTTGTACAGAGTCATTAGCAAGGCGGTTAAACGTACAAGGTAAAAGAATTGACATTATGTTAAGCACAATGAACGCGAGGAAACAATTAGAAAGTTATGTGCTTAAGAAAACACCTTTGTTGAACTCCCCAAAGTGTTCACACAAAAGAGCATCCCAGTCTCAGTGGAAAACATTCCACAACAGCACGACATCGATAAGTGGTCATACCTCAGCGAAGTAAAATTGCCTCAGATTAATGATAGAGTCGAAATTCTCATAGGTAATAAAGAGCATAGGCTCCTAGAACCATGGCGAGTAATTAACAGCAGGCACAATGGGCCATATGCAGTAAAGACCGCTCCTGGATGGACCAAAAATGGACCTCTTCGAGAGTCGGTTGAGAAAGGCACGTGTGACAATGAGCAAGCGAGCGTTACAGTCAAGAGAGTTTCCATCGAAAGTGTACAACAAATGCTGATACAACAGTACAATCATGATTTTCCTGAACGGAATTGTGATGACGAAGCTGAGTTGTCACGAGAGGACTATCAGTTTCTAGACTCTGTAACTAACTCCCTGCAGTTTACCGATAATCACTTCTACATTGGCCTCCCATTTAAGAAAGCAGCCATTCAAATGCCCAACAACCGAAATGCAGCCATGCAGCGCGCACTATACCTCAAAAGGAAGTTTAAGAATAACCGCTTTTTTCATGAAGAGTACTCAAACTTCATGAACGACAGGTTTGAAAAGGGTCATGCAGTCAAGGTCCTTACACCTCACCTAAGTCGACAAGACGGGCAAGTGTGGTATATACCTCACCATGGTGTATATCATCCTCAAAAGAAAAAGCTAAGGGTAGTCTTCGACTGTGCTGCTAGCTATCAGGGAGTATCATTAAATAGCGAGCTCCTACAGGCACCCGACCTGACAAACTCACTCATTGGAGTGCTCACACACTTTAGGAGAGGAAGTCCCCATGATGGCAGATGTGGAAGCCATGTACTATCAGGTTAGAGTTCCGGAATAGGACACAGATTTGTTGCGTTTCCTATGGTGGCCGAATGGAGATGTGACTCAGGACTTGGTCGAGTATAAAATGGTCGTTCATTTGTTTGGTGCAAAATCATCTCCTAGTGTAGCTAACTTCGCCCTTAGAAAAATGTCAGAAGAAAACTGCAATAATGCATCTGCCGGGGCAGTCAACACAGTACTTAAAAACTTCTACGTAGACGACTGCTTGAAGTCCGTTTCTAGTCACAATCAAGCAGTTGTGTGTATAACAATCTCACTAACCTTTGCGCAAGTGGAGGGTTTCACCTCACCAAGTGGGCAAGTAATAGTCGTACATTACTAACTTCCATTTCTGAGAGTGAAAGAATCAAAGACATGAGGGACTTAGACTTGAGAAAAGACGCACTCCCTGTTGAGAGAGCTCTAGGGGTGCTGTGGTGTATCAATTCAAACACGCTCAAGTTCAAGATTAGCATAAAAGAGCGGCCTGTGACTAGAAGAGGAATTTTGTCAGTCACTTGCTCAATTTATGATCCCTTAGGCTTCCTCGCACCAGTCATACTGCCAGCTAAGATCTTAATGCAGCAGTTGTGTAAAGAAAGACTTGCTTGGGATGATGACGTTCCCGAACAATTTATAAAAAGATGGAAGGCCTGGCTACAAGAGTTGCATCAATTGTCAGAGTTTAGTGTAGCAAGATGCATAAAACCAGTTGACTTTGGAGTTACAACTACAGCACAACTTCACCACTTTTCATATGCAAGTGAGATGGGATATGGAGTTGAAAGGTCAACTGGAAATAGAATTGCTAGACTCTGTTTTGGTACAACTGTCTTGAGATACATTGACAATGAAAAACTTTTAAAACCTTCGTCGCTAACAGAATTGCCATTATACGAGAGTCAACCAGGCCACAGCAGTGGAGTTATGTCAACACTTAAAAAAACCCAGCTGACGCCGCATCCAGGGGAGTTTCCTGTGAAAAATTCATGAAAAACAACAATTGGATCCATGGTCCCTCCTTTCTTAAAGAACCAGAGAGTAAATGGCCTAAGAACATGTATAACCCGTCAATGAAAGAGGATTAAACATTCAGCCTCAGTGAACCTCGTAAAGACTACAGAGAGCACAGATGCTGTGAGTAAATTGATTAACTATCACTCTGACTGGTACAAGTTGAAAAGATCCGTTGCCTGGATTCTTTGCGTTAAGGACATGCTTAAACAGAGAACAAAAAAAATTAAGGGACAGGCAAATAACTCGATAACAGAAAACCATAAGTCTCTAACAATTAAGGACTTAACAAGAGCAGAAAACGAAGTTATGAAGTTCGTTCAAAACCAAAAATTCAAAGATGAATTTCCATGTTACAAAAGGGTAATGCACCAGGAAAAAGAAACAGTTGTCTCTCCAAACTAGACCCAGTGCTGCAGGATGGAGTGCTAAGAGTTGGAGGTCGTCTGGGTAGGTCTGCAATGCCTGAGCATGTAAAACACCCAGTCATTATACCCAAAGACTCACACATTACAACCTTAATCTTAACACTAGAACTACCAGAGAGGGGCCATTTGGCCCTATCCCCCTAGCTCTACCAGAGAGGGGCCATTTGGCCCGGTTGTTTTTACCTAATATCCTTAATCATGTGTGAACAGTTGCCTTTGTTCTGTAAATGTGGCAATTACTTACAGAGCGACGTACAAGGTGCTACTGACTTTACAATCAGGGATCACAGTCATCTAGGAGCAATATGTAAGGGGCCATACCAAGGGTACAATTGGTGTAGAAAAAATTTATTCAAAGATTCCAAAGTTCAAAGCGTTTATTTTCTTAAACAAAAAACATACAGCATAAATTCAAATTCTATTTGTCACATTCACATACATACACGGTACAGCATGAAGTGAAATGTATTGCACGACTGCCCAACAAATTGACACAATAAGAAAACACAATAAAATAGAATAAAAAGAAAAGCATAGAAGAGGCATACTAAAGACAAATGGTATGTAAATTCCACTCATTTATCTCCACGTAGCCTTCTCCCAGCATAAAAACTACTACCACTAATAGAAAAATATATATATTTACATAAGTGTGCAACATCTGGTGTTTGTGTATGTGTGTGTGTGTGTGTGTGTGTGAGTGACCAGTATTTTAGCAGTTCATTGGTGTGATCTGTTGGCACATATCTGGCACTGCCACTCAGTTTCCTTTTTGCATTTTCCACATGTGTACTTGTAGCAGGCTACACAGCGTAAGGTTGCATTATTTTTCTTGCACTGAAAGGTCACCTGACACTTGCCAGTTGTTGAAAACACCTGATAAGTAAGATAAGAAAAGATAAAATGTTATAGTCATTGCACTTTTATATATAGTATAATAGCACAATGAAATTGGGAGCTCTTGCTCTAGGTTCAAAATAGAAAAGAAGAAATAACACAGCACTTATATAAATGCTTATATTAAAATAGATCAAATAAATAATACAGCACTTTATATAAAAATAGATAAAAATAACGACAACATACCTGTGTGGTAAATTCGTTGCGGTCCGAAGATTGTTTGGCTGATTGTGGAAGCTCACGACGAATCTTGTTTATGGTGCCAACAAGGGTAGTTTTCCGGCTGAGCAGTCGTCCAGCAAGTGACAATGAAGTGAAGTAATTGTCAGTGGTAACAGTTCTTCCCTTGTCCATGAAAGGCTCAATCAGCTTCATGACCACATTCTCGGACAGTCTCTCCCCAGAGGGACGACTGAGGTCCTTGCCAAGATAAGGGATAGCGTTGCACATGTATTTTGACTTTAAGTCACATGCAACCCAAAACTTGATTCCAAACTTGTTAGGTTTTGTGGCAATGTACTGCTGGAAAGGACAGCGAGACTTGGTTGAAAAAAGTTGCTCGCCGACAGTGATGTGCTGGTTGTAAGACTTGATGCAGTTAGTAACAAACATCTGCCAAACGTTTGAGATTGCTGCGAACTTGTCCGTTCCTACCCGTTGAGTGCGTGTGTCCTTGTCATTGAAGCGTAGGTGTCTCATGATGTCCTGGAAGCGGTTTCGGGCCATCGTGCTCTTGACGTGCGAGATCCCCAATGTTGCCAACCATGCATCAGCCAGCGACGGAATTCTGATCACCCCCCTCCAGAAAAGGATGAAGATGAACGCCATCAGTTCATAGACAGACATGTCCCAATCTGCTTCCATCCTGCGGCCATACTCAACTGTACATTTTCTTATAGTGTGAAGGATGTCCCAACTCACCAAAAACAAGAAGCTCTGCAAGCGATTTTTAATGGTTCTTCTGACTTCTCCTGTTGGCTCTCCATCACATGTATATGTTTCTAGTTGGCCGTGGGGGAGCGGCCTCCCTACTTCTTCCTCAACCCACACTGTGCAGCAGCACTTTTGCCGTCTCATAGCTGGAATTCTTCTGTGTGGTCTGTGTCTCCAGCCGACTTTTCTTCTTAAGAGGAGTTCTACTTTCTAACCCGGGACACATCTCATCACCTGAAGACATGTCAGAGTCCGAACTCTCTTGCAAGTGAATGGATACTTCCCCACCATCCGAGTCACAAGAGTCCATGTTTTGCAGCAGAGCCAAAGCCTCAGCAGCAGTGTAATGTCTTGGCATCTTTGCAGCTTGTTCGTACCGATAAGTTCTTGAAGATTGTGAATGCATGTAGTAAACTATCCCTTTTATTCCCAAGTTTAGCTTGTCATCAGTAAACAGCCCTGCCCACAGTCATCCAAACCACAGCCATGTGTGAGGTACTTTAGAGTACACTTCTTGGGGAGAAGGAGAGTGACACATTACATGTCCAAACATCTCAAGGGCCCCAAAATCACCTCGGGCCCCAGAGGGTTAACCACATAAGGCATATTTTAGGTTTCAGACATTTAAATACACATATGTACTGGTAAAACAACACATGTTGAGCTTGTAAAATACACAAAGATGTCTATGGAAGCAACAATAACAACCCATCCAAATCTATTTTGCTCATGTGTTTTATTCCTAACAGATTCCTAAGTGTGTAAGCATATAGTGTTTCACCTTTCATGTTTGTTAATTCAATACTGCTAAATACACCTAATCTTCCTGAAAAATAAAAACTTTGTTTATATTCATATTATGTTTATTTGTAATGTGTATCTATTCGAATAACAAAGATAAATTGACACAGATTTTTATCTTTGCTCATTCTGCTCTTTGCTTCATTTTATACTTTGTTACCTGAAAGACTTTCTTTTTATATAAAAAAAGTCTAATTAGTTTGTGTGTACGTCTCAGACAACTTGCAAAATAGTAAAATCAATAAGAAAGAATCATAATGTAATCCTGATATTTACATATATATGTCTTTGACCTTAATTATTTACATTTAAATTTTTATATATGGTAGGTGGTTTATTTTGATAGGTTAACTGTTTTTGTGCCGTTTAGTGCTCCTCAGCGTGTTCAGAGAGAGAGAGATCACATCACACATACGCTTCTTCCACTCAACTCTTTGGGTGGATTTTTCCCTGGTTTTTGTTCTCCTCTTCGATTTAAATATGGTTTCCCAGCGTCCTTCAAAGCTTTTCTTACTCTGCCCTTCCATTTGTGGGGGGAAGGGGAGTGACACATTCCAATCGGCCACACATTTACAAATGAATGGGAGTCAATTGTCAGTGATTAAGTTGTTAGTTTAAAACCAAGGGGCCATTTGGCCTACCTCTGGTAGGGTTGGAGGGGTCAGAAAAACCTGGTAATTCTAGTGTTAAGAGACATTCACGAACAGGTCGGACATTGTGGAAGGAATTATATGCTTTCAAAATTGCGGCAGAAACACTGGATTCCAACTGCAAATTCCCTTGTGAGAAAGTTTTTGTCCAGTTGTGTGACATGTGATCAGAGCAAAGACTAGTGAACAAAAAATGTCAGAACTGCCACGTGATAGAATAACACCAGATCACCCACCGTTCACTAACGTAGGAGTAGACTATTTTGGACCCTTCGAGGTCAAACGAGGTAGAAGTAATTTTAAAAGATATAGTGAATTGTTTACCTTTCTGACAACAAGAGCCGTGCACATTGAAGTTGCACAGTCATTAGATACAGACTCCTGCTTAAATGCTATTCGACGCTTTATGTGCAGAAGAGGCCAGGTGTCAGTCATGAAAAGTGATGAACGACCGTCCCCTTACCACTGCTACGGATGACCCCACAGATCTGGAGCCCCTGACACCCAACCCACTTGCTGCTGATGAAAAAACAGCCAAACTTGCTTCCCGGACTTTTCAAAAAAGAGGACATTTACGCACGTCGCAAGTGGAGGCAAATTCAATACCTTGCTGACTTATTCTGGAAGCGATGGGTGCGTGAATACTTGCCCTTGCTTCAGGAGTGCCAAAAATGGTCTCAAGTGAATTCATGAGAAATTCATGGGTTGTCGGACGGATCACGAAAGTGTTCCCTGATAAAAAAAAAGGACTTGTGAGACGTGTGCTTGTCAAAACTAAAACCAGTACACTCGAAAGACCTATCAATAAGCTGTGCCTCATATGTGAAATGGACTGTTAATTACCTTATAAAGTAGTTATGTTCCTTTTATTTGGTACGCAACGATATGAATACCTTAAGTTAAACCGTAAACAAAATGTTTAAAATATTACAAAGGTTTAATTTTGTGGCCCTATTGTTAAAAAAAAGAAAAGAAAAAACAACAATTTTGTGCAATTTTGTGACTGTAATTGTCAGTCTCCCTGCCTGTCAATTAGGGGCTGGAAATGTAAGAGCCATATTTCATTCTTGTGATTTGTTGTTGTGTTTATTCCATTTCAATGTATTAGTTAAGCATTAAGCATTAAGTCTGTTAGTTAAGCACTAAGCATTAAGTCTGTTAGTTAAGCATTATACATTAAGTCCATTGAGTTTAGTTTAAGCACTCAATACTCGTAAGTTGTATTGTGACATCATTTCATAAGTTGTTCTGTGACATCATCCCACAGTTGTGTAGCTGCATGTCTATCACGCACGTTAGTTGTTTAGTTGCTGTCACGGAAGGATACAGAAAGCTGTGGAGAACACCAGCTTTTGACAGTGATACTGTGAGCTAAAGGATACAGTAAAGTAAGTTGTTGTAACTGTGATTGACCGAAGCTACAGAACACATCAAACGACTAGTCGTGACTACAGTGGATTTATGGAAGAAACTGTAACAACAGTAAGGGGATTCAAAAATAGTGTTTTAAAGACTGATGCTGAATGCTTTAATGCTGCAATTGACCCTCTGCACATTGGAGATTAGGTTAAGATGGCGCCAGTGAGGTCACCTGCCATCAAGACTGCTCCGACGTCTTTTTCTTTGTTTTTGGTTTTAAAGTAAACTTTAAGTAACTTTAAAATTTCAATTTCTTTATAGCGGTTTTCATTAGGTATGACATAGACACTCTTATTTCTATTGGTGTACAACAAACTTACCATCCAATGATTTTAGAACCGAATCCATACTGGCCAAGTAAAATCCTGTGAAGGAACAAAGGACGCTACCCGAAGCTGCAGCTCAGAGGAAAACGCGCCAGCATCAGGAACAAACTAAGAGCTCATGCACAGCGCATGTCCTGTCTAGCTTCCTACTAGCCAAAGTGGAAAATAAACTCAATGACCTCAGGGCCAGGGTTAAGTTCCAGAGAAACATTCGGGACTGAAATCCCCTTTGCTTGACCAAGATATGGATTAACCCAATTGTGACATGCCATCTACTTATTTTTGGTTTACCGTGTGGACAGAATAATGAAACCGGGAAAGTCAAGGGACGCCAGCGTGTTTTATGCTGTAAAACATCAAGATTGAAGTTTTGTTCTGTTCTTACTTTGCAGGATTTGCTTAGGTGCCGAGTTCTGACTTCAGGTATTTTTGAAACACGATTTCAAGTGGACAAGGTCAACTTTCAGTAAGTATTTGTAATCTTTCCTTAGCTTGTGTTTACCCTGTTAAATTGATTCAAATTTCCAAGTTCTGAACTTCAAAGAAAGATTGCAATCATTTCAAAGCATAGTATGACATCAAATGTCTTACCCATTTTGACCACACGGGTCTTCAATTAGTCAACCTACTCACTAATTTGTCAACCTGTGTACTCTTTTGTTGCTAGATTTTACAATTACAATTGCCATTTGTTTTGGTTTTTTGCTTTCTGTGTCTTACAGCATGTTTGATGTCGGTGGTCAAAGAGATGAGAGAAGAAAGTGGATCCAATGCTTTAATGGTGAATTTTGCACATTTGTAACTTTAGTTGCACAGAACATTTTCTAGCCAAAACAATCCTCATTCAACATGTTGTATAAGTAATATGGCTTCAAGTTTGAAACAAATTCAGAATTAACACCAAATTTAAAATGAGCCCGTCTAAGATACAGTGTTTTGTTGCTATGTGTTAATCCAGATGTGACGGCCATTATTTTTGTAGCAGCCAGCAGCAGTTACAACATGGTGATCAGAGAAGATAACAGCACTAACCGCCTACGCGAGTCCCTAGATCTGTTTCGCAGTATTTGGAATAACAGGTTCCACCTTTACCTTACATTTCACTTTTTCAATCTGTTTGTGTCTGATTGCATTACTTTAAATGGAAGTTTAATTGATATTAGTCATTTCTCAAGAAACTTACAGTACTGCAGTATATTAGACAAAATGTGTTTTGTAAAATGTGACCTGTAATCAGTTCAAAAAGTAAAAATGAACAGCAGTAGCTACAATGAGGTAGCTTAAATGTGTGATTTACCTCTTATCCTGTTTTTTTTCCTAATTTGACTCTCGGAAAAAAGTGAAAATTTTAATGGTTTATATTGTACATGTCCAGATTGGGCCTAGTGATATGTTCTCTACTAGACATTTCAGTATCATCTAGTCAGGCATAGCTTTGTTTATCTAGTTGTGATAATAAAATAAAGCTTTCTGAATCAATTAACATTTTCTCCTAAATGTATCAGAATACAGTATGCTAGTAGGACCTGGATGACATGAACTGCAGTTCTTAGTAGATAGTGCAGCAGCATTTTTAGTTATAGTTAACATGCAGTGCTTTGAAGAGCAGTGCTTTTTTATTAAAAGGTTTACTGGGCTGCAAAAAAAGGGATACACCTCGTACAAGGTGTCAGTCCATGGCAGGTCACATTCAAGCACTACGGCCAATTTGAAAATGGCAGTAAGCCTAATCTGCTTGTCTTTAGACTGTTGCAGAAACCAAAGCACACAGAGGAAGCACACCAAGCCCAGGAAGAACATACAAACTCCATGTACACAGACCTGAGGCAGGACAATTTTGACAAAGGAGATGTGAGGCTACTATGCCATCGCATGCTGCCCACTTTAACCAAAATGAGCTTATTTAGATAAAGGCCTAATACATATAATCTCAAGTCTTATTGCATCACTGATCAATAACTTAAACATTTTGGTAACTGAGGGTCTTATATTTATCATGTTTTTATTTTGGCTCAAAATAATAATTGGCTATAATTTCTACTATTACACATCTGCATGATTTAACAACACAGTGGCCAAAAATATTATATTCTTTTGTGAATAATCTCTCCTTGTTTGCTTTATAAAATGTATCATATGTAAATAAGCAAAACCCATATGTTGTTAAAAGAAAATGAAATACAGTATCATGTAACTTGAAGGCCAGGGGTAGCTCAGTGGTTAAGGCATTGGACTACGGTTCGGAAGATCCCAGGTTCAAACCCCACAACCACCAAGTTGCCACTGTTGGGCCCTTGAGCAAGGCCCTTAACCCTCAACTGCTCAGATGTGTAATGAGATAAAAATGTAAGTCGCTCTGGATAAGAGCGTCTGCCAAATGCCTAAATGTAAATGTAAGTTAATTTATTTACTCATTTATTTATTTTTGAACATTTATTATATTTACCAGGTAGTAGACTTGAGTTTTTTCAAATACAAGTAGTCCCCTCCTTATGAGTTCCGTTTTGAGAGCACATTCATAAGTCGGATTTGTTCTTAAGTCAAAGAGAGTCTTATTCAATTCAATAAAATTTTATTTGTATAGCGCTTTAACAATTGTCATTGTCGCAAAGCAGCTTTACACAATCAAAGGAATTATTTAAGTTTGTATGGAATGTAAGTGTGTATGAATCAAGATGAGCAGATTGTCCCTGGTGAGCAAGCCGCGGGCGACAGTGGCAAGAAAAAAACTCCCTGAAATGGTAATAGGAAGAAACCTTGAAAGGAACCAGACTTAACAGGGAATTCATCCTCATTTGGGTGAAACAGAAAGCAGGAATTCATCTGCATTTATACAGTGTGTTAGGTGGTAGACAGTTCAGCTATAACAGTTGATGTTAATTGATGTAAATATGGAGTCCAGGTAGTTATTGAAGACAATTGCAATCTTGAACTATCGAGAAACCGCAGCTAAGTCCTCAGAGAAACAGCTGTCAACACCAATTATGGCCAGAACCGTCTTTATGGTAAAGTGAAACCATCCCCAGACAAATTCCAAAGAGACACACAGGGCATCCATGCGTCAAGATCTCCAACCAGAAGTGGGGCACCAGGATGACCCAGAGACAGGTCCGGAGGGCAAAGGAAGTCTGGATCACTGGCAGCTCAGGAACGACATGTGTAGCTCAACAGAGAGAGGGAAGAGAGAGAGAGGGAGAGGGAACAAAAGATGGGAGAGCAGAAGAGGAGACATAACAGTTAGGTATGGTTGCAGTCACATATAATGTGAATGTTTATTTAGTGTAGAGTGCAAGCAGAGACTCCGGCAGGACTAACTATAACAGCATCACTAAAACGGGAGAGCCAGAAGGAAACATAGACATAAGGGCTCCCTGAGATGTAAAGCAAACAATCACCTCACCGTTAACAAATCTGAGTAATCAATTCGAGTGGGGAAGACAGCCATGAGTCCATGAGTCCATGAGTCCCCTAGATCTGCCCCTTTACCCAAGACAAATCTATTTATAAAAATGCTTGATTAAATAAGTAGGTTTTTGGCCTGTACTTAAACATTCAGACTGTGTCTGAGTCCCGAACATTATTTTAATTTCGGGGCTCTCTAAGAAAAAGCTCTGCCCCCAGCTGTAGTTTTCATAATACACGGTACTGAGAAGCAGCCTACATCCTTTGATCGAAGTAGGCGTGGCGGATCGTAAGACACTAGCAGTTCGCTCAGATACTGCAGCGCGAGACCATTTAATGCTTTATATGTCACGAGGAGTATTTTAAAATCAATGCAAAATTTCACGGGCCACGGTAGCTCAGTGGTTAAGGCATTGGACTACGATTCGGAAGATCCCAGGTTCAAACCCCACAACCACCAAGTTGCCACTGTTGGGCCCTTGAGCAAGGCCCTTAACCCTCAACTGTTCAGATGTGTAATGGGATAAAAATGTTAGTCGCTCTGGATAAGAGCGTCTGCCAAATGCCTAAATGTAAATGTTCACGGGGAGCCAATGAAGTGAAGATAAGGTAGGTGTGATGTGCTCGTATCTTCTGGTTCTAGTGAGAACTCTCGCTGCTGTATTCTGGACTAGCTGAAGCTTGTTAATGCATCTGACAAACAGACAGTAATAGTCCAACCTAGAGGTGATAAAAGCATGAAGTAGTTTTTCTGCATCGTTTAGCGACAGTATATTTCTTATCTTGGAAATATTTCTAAGGTAAAAGAATGCTATTCTGGTAAAATTATCTACATGGGCTTCAAATGAAAGGCTGGAATCTATAATCACACCGAGGTCTTTTACTGTTGCACTTGATGGAACAGAAAGACCATCTAAAGTTACAGTGTGATCTAAAATCTTACTTCTAGCTAAATGCGGTCCTATGACAAGAACTTCTGTCTTATCAGGATTAGGCAGAAGGAAGTTAATTAGCATCCAATCTCTTATGTCCCCAGAAAAAACTTTATATCGATATTTTTAAGTGTGTGTATGCAGTGTGTCATGTAGCTGTATGTGAACATAAACTATCTGCACTATCTGTGACGCTGACAGTGCATGATAAATGAAGTTTTTGTCTATTAAAAAAAAGAATCGGCTCACATTTGCCTAAATGAGTCGTTAGCAAATCTATTTTTACTCTGTTACGGATCCACGTCACTCCGTTACCTATTTGCATAATGTCCGCCCACGTTTTACGTCGAAAACAACTTGCCCACCATCTTACAATTAACGTTACCACACTCTTGTTAATGTGACCGAGCATTCTTGCCGGGTTCGCTTAAACACTTTGTAATATAAAAAAAAAACAATAAAAAACGAGAGCACACGAGAACCTTTTTAATTGTTTATTCTACACCATTCACCAAAACTGAACTCTAACACTCGTGAAGTGCGCATGGGCATGGAGCATGCGCACTTCCCATACACGCGAAGAGTAAGGGAACGAAGCATGCGCACTTTGCGCATCACACACACACGCGAAGTGTAAGTCCACTGGAAAATGCATGAGTAGTAATGGTGGACTAGCGCTCCCGTTATTTGTTTGGACGTGAAAAGAAGAGATTGCTGTGGATCATTTTCTTTCAAAGATTTTTTTAACCGGATTATCTTTGACTGGACATATTCCCCGGTCTTCTCAGCTTCCGTCATCGGCCTTTCAGACTTCATTAACCCCGGTGAGACCGAACCATACTCCTTTAACAAAAATACAATAAACGCGGACTTCAGACATTTTCCACTCACTCGCACACATACACATACCGTTTATTATATATAGTTTGTAAATATTGTTTATATCTTTGTTTGGTTGTGGTGCACCTTTTTCATTTATTTCATTTAGTTTTGTATAATACATGTTTGCTTTATCTACTTGTTTGTGTTTGTCCTTTTCGCTTTTTTTTGGTATGTACACACATATAATAAACACGGACTTCGGACATTTTCCACTCACTCGCGTTCATGCACACATACAGTTTATTATATTTAGTTTGTAAATATTGTTTATATCTTTGTTTGGTTGTTGTGCACCTTTTTTGCTTACTTTATTTAGTAATATACAGTAATACACGTTTGCTTTATCTACTTGTTTGTGTTTGTCCTTTTTGCTCACCGGCCTTTTAATGCAACACCGACACAAAGATAAAAGACCTCCCGATTTTTGTAGCCACAGTTAATATAAAATTAGCTGGTCGTTACACGGTAAAACCGACGCCATCTTT
Organism: Clarias gariepinus; assembly: GCF_024256425.1. Lineage (NCBI taxonomy): Eukaryota > Metazoa > Chordata > Actinopteri > Siluriformes > Clariidae > Clarias > Clarias gariepinus. The sequence continues at coordinate 11,662,939 of NC_071125.1, forward strand.
TCCATGTATTGACGGGTCTCCAGAGCCGTCGTTCAGTTATGGTCATGGCCGTTTCATTTTCCGACACACGGTGTTGCGGTAGACCAGTCATAAATCACCGCGCCACCTGATCAATCACAGCAGTGAGGGCTAACGGAAAGGAGGGGTTTAGACAGACTGAATCTTTGAACTGTTTCACACGAGTTGTTTACGAATCATTTAGAAATGGGGTAAAATTTAATCTATTTTTGGAGAAAACTAAAGTGTTTTTTGACCTTGCATACATGTAAACCTGTTTTAAGAGACTCATTAAGCAATATTAGCAACCTATAAAATGGCATAATTGGGGCACTTTAACAATGGTCATTGTTTCAAAGCATCTTTACAAAATCAAAAGAAAATTCTGGAAATATAGTATGTATGAAAGGTGAGAAAATATGTATGAACCAAAATGATTCACAAACTTTTGACAAGGCACACCTGTAATTTGAAAACCATTCCAGATGTCTACCTTGTGAATCGGAGAGAATGCTACGAGTGCTTGCCTTTGGACAATATAAAATATAAAACATATTCTGGGTTGTTAAACATTTTTTTTTGTTTAATACATAATTCCATACATGTTCTTTTATAGTTTGTCTTCAATAAAAAAAAACAAGCTTGTACAATTATGACAATAAGAAAAAAAAAAGGCTGAGGTAGATGATGTGTCCAAACTTTTGTGTGTGTGTGTGTGTGTGTGTGTGTGTGTGTGTGTGCTGTATTATAAAATTGGTTTTGCAATGTTCTGATTTTCAAACTTAAATTCCAATTCTCTCAGGTTGTGGATAGAGTCTTGTATACATGCAGTTAAATCATTTTGAGAACAATAGTGAGGAAAGATGAATTGGATGTGCGTGAGAGGGGAATTCCCATTTTCTATATTTTAAAAGTTTATTTTTAGTAAGTAAATTAGCTTTTTAGTGAAATGAAATATCAATAATATCAAACTATTAAAAAATCTCCAAAAAATGGCAAAACGAAGGTTTAACAGAATATGTTTTATTATGAAAAGGATTTGGGAAAACAAATAAAAATAAAGGTTTTGTAATATTTTCATAAACATTGAAAGATTGTACTGGACAGTAATATTGAGAGTTCTGTATTGATGTACTGAAGACACATGTTTACTTTTTATAACACATGTTGCTTACTGGAGTTGCACATAACCACTTTAAGCTGTATGTGAATGGGACTGCAGCAGATTATATAGCATGGCTCTCATGAAACCGACAAAGACAAAATTAACATAAGGTTGGAAAAGGAAGAAAAGGTTTTTATACAGGCTAAATTTAAATTTCAGTTTGATAAAATTGAGTCATCAGTCGCAGAAACCAGTCCTGTTGTGAGTCAATTTAAAGCCTGAGTCGAGTCACAGTTAATGTGCCACCCGATTACAACTCAAATAATAAATAAAACTGAAGTCTCCATCTCTGACATACTCCCATTGTGACTTCTTGTTTCAAAAGTGAAAATTTTAACATGCAATATCAAATCACAATTTAAATAATATTGGCATTTAAAAGGTGTTATATGAAGACTAATATCACTACTCCAGAACTTCTGAAGAGACCCTAGTACTTTTACTAGTACTGATTTGAAAATGTCATAGGCACTTTATTAGGGTAAAAACAGTACTGGACACAAATTTATCATCATACCATCTGGAAAACAGTAAAAAAAAATATTACAGGTTTGTGTAGGTAATTGATTGTCTCTCTCTCTCTTACGATTGCAGGTTTTTACGAACCATCTCAGTGATCCTATTCCTGAACAAACAGGACATGCTGGCAGAAAAGATCCTGGCTGGAAAATCTAAACTTGAAGATTACTTCCCCGAGTACACTCGCTATACAGTCCCACCTGATGGTAGCTCCTTTTCAGTCCTCTAAATGCCATCTGATTTGAGAGATCTCTTCTAACGTGTCTCTAAAAATTTCAATTCACTAAATAATTAAATTATCACATTTATTTAAAACACACACAAAAACACTAACAGAAAATGCAGAGAGCACTCACTCTCTCATTCACTCATCTATACCGCTTTATCTTGTATTTAGGGTCGCGGGGACCTGGAGCCTATCCCAGGAGGTTTAGGACATGAGGCAGGGTATACCCTGGACAGGGTGCCAATCCATCGCACACACACTTACTCACACACCCATTCACACACTATGGGGAATTTGGAAACGCCAATTAGCCTAACTTGCATATCTTTGGACTGTGAAAGGAAACCGGAGTACCCGGACGAAACCTACCATCCACGGGGACAACATGCAAACTCCATGCACACAGAAACGAGAATCGAGCCTGGCCGGGAATCGAACCCGGACCCTGAAGGTGCAAGGCGACAGTGCTAACCACTACACCGCCTGCAGGGAGCACAATAAATCTTAATTTGTAATTTTAATGTCTGATGGTTTTCAATCATCCAAGGAATGTTAGTCTCCATGTAGTTAAGTATATTGTTTGGAGCCTATTTACACCTAAATGTAAAAGTATCACATTTTCTCAATTGATTTGCATACATTGCAGCATGGTAAATGTAAACAACATTTTATTTATAGGTCACAGAAATACAATCTGATCTGTTCATCCAATTTACATTCGGCTACTCTGGTTAATATGGCTCCTTTTAATCAAGGTCCTTTTGAAATGCTGTGTCACAGTGATGTTAAAAGATCAGAGGAGGATGACGAGATTGAGCTGAGCTGATATGAAGTCTGTAGAAACTTAACCATACTACTCAACCATAGGGTACCACTCCAGTCATCCAGTAACAATAATCTGAGACTACCATGGCAACAGAACAGAACAATTAAAGACTGAAAAACCAGGTAATTCGGTGACTCGTGCCCATGATCAGCCTCAGATTCTGGTTCCTGACTGATGTGGGGGGATTACAGTGTGGTTATGTTTGAGTTACCATAAACATCTTGTCAGTTCAACCTAGTCTTTTTATTCTCCTCTGATATTTCTCAACAAAAAGGTCTGCAGACCCTATACACAGTTCTGAGTGAACTAGAAAATCAGCAGCTTCTTAAATAGGAGATCAGCAGCTCCTTAAATACTCAACCCAACCTGGGTCAGCAAAAAAAACCCTCATGACCACATGATTTTTTTCAAAACCTCCACCTTATCTGTGCTCCCTAGCAAATTAAACCTTTTTTTTTAGGTAATTTCACAGCTATACAGGCTACACAGCTGCCCCAGTCCCTTGAGTTCTCCTCACGTTGTGCATGTGAAAATCGTCTTATTTTCACTATCAGAATTCTACTGTTTTTTTTTTCTTTATGATTTCAACAAGCCTTTAAGTCATTATGCTTATTCAGGTTGTTTTTCTGACCACATTTTTTTTCTATAAAGAAAATGGTTTACCATGACCCATCTGAGACAGAGTAACATCTTTGCCACTACCACATGGGTCTTTTGACATGGTTGTCAACCGCATCAGTTAGGGTCAAATACTTGAGTCTGGCATTAGGTAGTTGCCAGTTGACCCATATAAATCACTGCTTTTAATATCCAATGGAAAACTATTAACTAATAAACACTTAAAAAAATTAAACACTTTCTCCAGCTTTAATCATTTTTATAGTTTTATAGTTTAATATGTGCATGTTCTTATCCACAGTGACCCCTGATGCTGGGGAAGACCCAAAAGTAACCAGGGCCAAGTTCTTCATCCGGGATGAATTTTTGGTACAATCAAAAAATATCAAATATTCCAAAAATATTTGCTCAGTTATTATTATTTTTTTTTTGGTAGTGTTTATTAAAGCTTGAGTCAGGTAATTTTTATGTTATTTATTATGAGTCAGCTGTATGTGATACTTGCATGGTTTAACTTTTGGAGCATTTGCATGTCTTTGGTATTTATTATATACATTTCTATTTTATTTTACTTTATTTACATTCAATATTTGTTTAGTCACTTTCCCTACTCTTAAAGTAACCTAGGCTCTTTGTATGCTCTGCAGAGGATCAGCACAGCAAGTGGCTCGGACAAGCACTACTGCTACCCACATTTCACTTGTGCCGTGGACACAGAGAATATTCGTCGTGTCTTCAATGACTGTCGTGACATCATCCAGAGGATGCATCTCCGCCAGTATGAGCTTTTGTGATTAGCTGCCACAACCTGTCCATTCTGCAATGAGATTCTTATCCACTCCCAGATTTCAGCAGGACATATGTGAACTACTGACAAGTGACAATGTCGTGATTTTTTTCTATACTTATATTGTTTTCTTCCACTTTATCCCCTTATTTATACAAGAGTGAGGTGTGGGTGTGTTGTTTTCTGTATCTCTTCAGTCTTGAGAACTTTTAATTTTGATTTTCTAACTTGCTGTGGTTGGATGTGGACCAGCCAACCCAGTGAAAATCTGTGGTAACATTTGGCAAGGAAGCCTGACCTTTGTAATCTTTTAAAGGTCGTTTAGAAGTACTTGACATGTGAATAATGCACTTTTGCATCATATTTTAAAATACAGACCAGTACGCATACTTCACTATGTAGCACCGCTATATTTATTACTTGTCACTTTTCTCTTAAGTATATTTTTATCGTGTTTTGCTTTTCTTTAATTTAGTTTTCTGCTAGAGGTGCAATGTTGCAGGAATTACCCACGGGTTTGGAAATGTTTAAAGAGCACAGACTGAGTGTAGGCATGTTGGATCATTGGACTTGAAGTCTTCTGCACCTCAGTATATTCTGCAAAAGACTGAGTGGCCAAATGATAATGAATAGCTCTCTTGACATAGAGTTTTTTGATGTAGGGATAGTATGTGTATACTGGTCTGTAAATACACATACGTACACAAACACTATATATTGGGGATGGGGGTATTTTATTATGCTAAGGAATGTGCAAGGTTGCTTGCACATGCCTGCAAAATGTAATGTTATTTTGTACATCCTAATTGAAAAAGAAAAAAAAAACTTGTAGAAGCTCCTTGTGCCTTTAAATACAGCTGTACCTGTAAATGAGGATTTAGATATAAACACATTTCTGATGGCGCTGTACAGCTTGATGTCAAATCTTAACTGCAGCACAGCCTGCTGATGGGGAATCTCTCTCTCTCTCTCTCTTTTACTTGCTCAACTGTGGAAATGCATTTCTCTCTAGTTTATAAAGAAAATGGAATCCTATGGTCTTTAGTAAAAAATGGAAATTAGTAAAAAAAATTATATATATATATATATATATATATATATATATAGTATACAATATGCAAAAGTAACCACTCACTAATTGCAAAGTTGAAAATGAAAAAAGAGAAAATTGCTTTACTCCCTTTTGTTGTTCTAATTTCACTTTCAAGAATTGTTAACAGCTTTAAAACCATTGGAAAACACTTTAAGTGTTCAAACTATGAGCCTGCTGACACAGTAGGAAGTAAACTTTTCAAACATGAAATGTATGTGAGGTGTGTACACAGGGTTACAGCTGTAAATGTGTGTATGCATGTGTGTGCCTGCATGTGTATACCCACATTCCCTGTTGTGTTTAACTCAAGTTGTACATCAGCATTTTTATATTTATATGTGTACATATACATTTATAAGGTTACAACAGAAATTATATTGTACAAACCTATATGTACAATTCTACATAGAACTGTGTGTGCCTATGCGTATACATATTTATGAATGTCTAGTGAGGTCGTATGCATAATCATGGATCTAGGTAGGGTGTACTGTTGAAGGTTTGACTATCCCTTAACATTCAGTAACATGCTGGCACTGATTCACCATCCTCACAATTTACAAATTCTCGCAGAGCCTGGCACAGTAAAGTGTGAAAAGGTTATGCAGTCAGTCAAAATGGGATCATTTCATTAGTGTGAGAGAAATGTCCTTATTACTTACTTCTTATATGTAACTATACATTCATCTACTTGATCATACCAAATTTATTGAAATGTAACCACATTTTTTTTCTCAGAGGCAGCTTAGAAATAGACCCTTAAAAAGGACTCTTTATGCCTCAGGGGGGTCCTCTATTGAGAGGATTGTAGATAAATCATATCTATATAATCCTAAACTATTTTGCTTTAGTTATGTAAGGGCTCTTAGCCTTTTTAAAGAATTCAGTTTATAAAAACATATTTGGGGTTTTACATAGAACCCTCAATGCCACAACCCCCTGAGGCATAACAAAAGAACACTTAAGAAGAGTTCTAGAGTGGATGCTTGTGATTGTAGCTTGTAAATTTAAAGACCAGCCTGCATAAGAATCATGGCGGGACCTTTATGTATGACCCCTTTATCCTCAAATAATACTATAGATTATAATTTTTTTATTCTCCAACACTTTAGATTTGCTCATGGAAAGACGAACCTGACATGTGCTGCATTTTTAGTCCACAGGTATACTTTGTAAGTTTAAATTATATTAATAATAATAATAATAATGAAGGCTACTCTCATAAATCACCAATGGTCTTGTAGGGTTTTAGGTTATGTCACATTTGTCCATACTGAAAATTACATTACATTACATTAGCTAGGAGAAAAAAATATATATATGTGTATCTGTTTCCCCGAACACTACAGAAGATGACTGTGTGGATGACAGACAGGGCACATAGAGTAGCAGCACTGGTAGATAAGCTCATTCTTTTTACTTCTAGGCTTCTCCATGTTGACATACTGGGTGATAACTTGCTGAGAAATGGAAAGAAAAATCTGTCTGCCTTTAATGTTTTTTTATGTTCATAATAAGGCACATTAAATACCCATGACCTTTGTTTGGAATGGAAATGTCAGAAGAAATGTAATTTTACAAATAAAATACCTCTAAAAGTGTTCATGTTTTATTATTCACTAAATAACAGAACAGCAGCCATTATTAGTGAGATACACAGGAGTTTTCTATTTGTTGCCCTTGTTCCAAATATGACACCAGAATGTCTTTATTTAACAAAAAAAGAAAACAGCTTTGCAAAAGGGAATTTTACATGTGGACCATTAGAAAACACCAATAAAATAATATATTAACTCAGGTGGACATGATTTTTATTTATTTAAAGAACTATAGATGGAATATAATGGTATTAGCAATATATTATATTTTCTCTGTGCAACATCAGTTCCTTACTGCACAGAGACTGAGATTAAATAAGATTGTACAGATTGACCATATATACAGTACCCATAGTGCATGTGTACGTCTGTGTTTCACAAAGATTTTTTCTTGTCCAGAAGGCTGTTTACTGCATGCAAAATTCCATGGTAGAGACGCAGATATCCAAGGGTGATCATCACAATCATAACCATACTGCTATAATATACTGCAATAATACTGCTTTCCACTGGCAGGAAACACTTGGACAGTGCAAAATCAGATGAAGAAAAGGTTCCCTATACACAGAGAGACATACACATGGAAATGTTAGGAGGGAACAAATTATATATATATATATATATATATACACACAGTGGTGTGAAAAACTATTTGCCCCCTTCCTTATTTCTTATTCTTTTGAATGTTTGTCACACAAAATGTTTATGATCATCAAACACATTTAACTATTAGTCAAAGATAACATAATTGAACACAAAAATTTTTAACAAATCTTCAACTGTCCAGTTTGGGTGAACCTGTGCTCAGGGTAGATTCAGAATTATGTTTCTGGCTGAAAGGAGTGGATCCCTTCTGCTGTTGTAGCCCATCAACTTCAATGTTTTATGTTTATTTGCACAAAAGCATCACAGCATGCAATACTCAGACCAGCCCTTCTGACACCAACAACCATGCCATTGTAGCGCAGCCACATAAAGGGGCATTTTTAATAGCAGGGAAAGGGTTACGGAGCTAATGCGGCTCACCTGCACTATGAAATGGGCCCTATATGGTTTTACTTGTCCCCATAGACCGTGTTGGTCACAGGGAAAGCTCTCGCGAGCATGCGCGATCGCAACGCGAGGGAACCCGGAAGTGGCGTCGGGTCACGTGTGCCGGTATAAAGCCGGAACCGGCAAGCGGCCCGAGACGGAGAGATGAAGACAGCGCGCTGCAGGTGGATTAGAGACAGAGAGATTGTTGTTTGCCGTGGATTACTTTTCCTTGGACTCACATCAATTCCCATCTCCTTCCGTTTTCTCGTGCTCCCGGATTTACCATCATATACCGGTGAGGCCGAGCCATCTCTCCCGTACACCATTTCACACACAACAATATCATTGACTCTGGACTATCATACACACATACACACACGCTTACACTCCACCCCTTTGTTTATATTTGTATATATTTTGTATATATTGGTTTTTGGTGCACCTTGTTTGTTTGGTGGTTGGTTTGTTTTGTTTAATACACTTTGGTTTGGTTTACATCTAGTTTTGTGTTGCGTCTTATATTGTCCCGCCTCGGTTGCGCAATACCGGAAGTGCAGTTTAAAAGCCCATATTTTGATTCTCGACCCCGTAGCAAAGTAACTAGTGGTTTAATTAAATCCAAGTGTTACACCATGGTTAAAGTCACAGAGGTCACGTTTTTTCTCTCCGATGTTCTAATATAAACAATTACTGAGGATCTTGATCTGTATCAGCATACTTTTTTGTACTGTGCTGTTGGATAAATGCATGAATGTATACCAATGTTCCAAAAAAAGTGTCTATATTGTGATTGTACATTGTGTGTAATTTTGTGGTTACCAGGATGAAGCTAGGGTTGTTACGGTTCCTCCAGCTGAAAGATGGGACACTGACTTCCAGGACACGATTCTCGTGGAAAACCTCACAGCCACTGTGTGTGTGGCCACTTAGAATAAGTCGGGGCTGGAACCACGATAGTAACTAAGCATTAAAGAAAAAACTTGATTTTATTTAAAATTATCATACAGTACAAATTTTCATCACTAGTTGAATAAAAAGTGGTAAAATTGTTTGTTGCGCAAATCAGTTGGTCCGCTGTGACAATCCATCAGAAGGAGCAGCCGAAAGTCTAAAAACAACATTGATCAATCGGATTGCAAATGGCACACTTACTCAATAGCTATTTAGTTATCAGCTTTAAAAATTAAATTTTATATTTTTGTGTAGTGTATGTTGTAACAATCAAGATAATAAAGATGAATCATTTTAAAATGTCTTTTAATTAACTTTTCTAATGAAACGAAATCTAAAACCAAGTAATAGCAAAGTAGCAACAATAAAATATAACTCTAAATTAAAAGATGGCGGATGGCAATTAAGGGAGTTAAGTTGAAATGTTAAAGCCATTAAGTCTGTGGCGAAGAGCCATTATCAAGTAGCATGGGTGGAGTCCCGAAAGTGAGCTAAGTGAGAAAAGGACACACCTGAGAAGAATATGGCACATGCGCGTAAGCAGGCGGTCAGCCGGGCAGGTTAAGTCTGTGGAACTCGGGGGTTAAGGCATTACACTAGTAATTAGAAGGTCTATGGATTTAAAAAAAAAACTCACCACCACTAAGTTGCAACTTTTAGGCCCTTAAGCAAGGGCCTTATCCCTCAACCGCTCAGATGTATAATGAGATAAAAATGCAAGTCACTCTGGATAAGGGCATCAGCCAAATGCAACGACATAAATGTAATTTAAATGTAAATGTGTAAATTTCGCTTAAAAGGTTGATTGCAGAGGACTGGAAATAATAACCTGACTCACAGCAACACAAGGTCACTTATTATTTACATTATCTACAGGTGTGAATCCTTTTCCACTTACCCGACTCTTGCATCCTTCACAAAGCAGTGCTTGGCCACATCCCCACCAGCACTGCTTTGTGAGCAGTTAGTGAAACGTTCCCACACAGCCCAACACCTACATGTCTGAGCATAGTTTCAACCATAGTTTCAGCAAGTAATTAACAGTTACATTTATTTAATTTTTTTTCACATTTTTTTTCATTCATGTTTGTTTCCATAATATGACCTTACTTACTGTTTTACACCTTCGTCGTAATATTTGCATAATTTAGATATAAAAACACAAACAATATTGTTCCACCACCATGGGTGAAACAGCAGTTTTTGTACCCTCAGTTAAATACTCTATTGATGTTGATATTTCACGAAGTAAAGGGTTTTTCAAATTTTTTTTTCTTGCATGTCAAATCAATGTGTTTTAAATCTACATTAAAGCAGGGGGATAAACATTTTACCTTACCTTCTTAGAGGCATCCTGAGAGAGCACATCATAGCGTTCTTTAAAAAGCTGAAAGCGTTCGTTGAGTGGTGCGGCATCTTCACCTGTGCACTCAGCATCACTGATACGAAACAGAGGGTAGTGCTGGAACCATATTAAAAATATTTTTAACTAAAAATGTGCAACATATTCAGTACAAATACAAGGAGAGTTAAAGTTGAATGACCCATATTTGATTAAGCAGTTTATTTATTACCATTGCATTAAAAAAAAACAAATAATTATAATGCTGCTGCCAACCATCCTCCTAAATTTTCTATGTACTTTAGTTATGCAGTATACTTTTTACTATGGCAACATAGCAACATGCCAAGAACACAAGGCATTGTGGGACTTTGGGACATGACCCCTACAGTAGAGACCAAGAAATAATATCAGGTTAGTCCAAGTACTGGAGAAAGATTGATATGCTCTTTCACCCTTCTGTGTGGTAGGATTGCACTGTATAACACTGTATTTGGGCCCCAACGATCTAGTTCTTGATTAGGAATACAAGACTGCTGAGCTCATAAAGCAAAGAAAAAAAAAAGGGACGAGTTGCATGCACTTCTGTTGGTTATTTTATGTTTTGTTATGTACAGTGAGTGTTTTGTGTAATGAAATGTCAAATGTGTAAGTGTTATTGCAAATTGTTTAATTAAGGTATTGATGTGTTGAAGTCCAGGGGTAGCTCAGTAATTAAGGCATTGGACTATGGTTCGGAAGATCCCAGGTTCAAACCTCACAACCACCAAGTTTCCACTGTTGGGCCCTTGAGCAAGGCCCTTAACCCTCAACTGCTCAGATGTACAATGAGATAAAAATGTAAGTCGCTCTGGATAAGAGCATCTGCCAAATGCCTAAATGTAAGTCTCCTTATTAGTATTCGTACTTTAGGCTCTACACGTTCCTAGAGCCCAAAGTACTAGGAACACTCTTTTGGAGTTGGCCATAGCAAATTGAAATTTATACTTTAACTGTAACACCGGTTACACATGTGTGTGGTTGTGTCTGTCTCTGAAATCTACCACATTTTAATAAAAGTTGTGCATTATTGTTCACCGCATTTGTGCCTCCCTGTAGTTAATAATTCAATTCAATTCAATTTTATTTGTATAGTGCTTTTAACAATTGGCATTGTCCCAAAGCAGCTTTACACAATCAAAAGAATTATTTAAGTTTGTATGGAATTTAAATGTGTATGAATCAAAATGGTCAGATAGTCCTTGATGAGCAAGCCGAGGGCGACAGTGGCAAGAAAAAACTCCCTGAGATGGTAGTAGGAAGAAACCTTGAGAGGAACCAGAGTCAACAGGGAACCCATCCTCATCTGAATGAAACAGAGAGCAGGAATTGATCTGCATTCATACTGTGTGTTAGTTGGCAGGCAGTTCAGCATAACAGTTGATGTTAATTGATGTTTATATGGAGTCCAGTTAGTTATTGAAAACTCAGGTAGACTTGTATGAACTAATGCTTCATTAAAAGGCACAGCACTCAGACACAGTTGCATAGGGTAAATGTCTGCAGCCAAATCAACTTGAAGCAGATTAACATAATCTCTCAAGGCCAAACATTCCCAGTAGCAGCCATATAAGTAAAAAATGCCATTAGGAGTAAGAAAGTAAATCTCAAGCTAAATTGGGTAAAATCTCAAGAATAATAGCCAAAAACTACAGAAAACTAATATATACAATTGGTTTAAAAGATACTATACAGGACAAAGCATTCTATAATAACAGTTAAGAAATAAATAACAAACAAATTGTCAGTATATAAGGTTTAAGTAATAATTATACAAGTAGCACTTGTGGATGGAGAAGATTTATCAAGCATTGGTAATAATAGTATCAGATATCATGTCAGCCATTTTCAGTCTAGAAAGAGGAAATTAATGGAGACCATTGCACCTCCAGGTTTTGGGGTCAAGTGTCACCTCGGATTGCTTAGTGGGTTTTTCCTCCAGGTACTCCGGCTTCCTCCCACAGTCCAAAGACATGCAGATTAGGCTAATTGGCTTTACCAAATCAAGGTGTGGCCAGTGGGGGCAGACTCTGTATTTCAGGACTGGTTTCAACACACTGACTGGAACATGTTTACAACCCATGGTTCCCACCAAACAGGTTCGCCTCTTACTGAAGGCCTGCAAGATGGCCTTTAAATCTGGTGATGCACGGGGCTTACAGTACAGCCAGGGCTAATCTGAAGCAGGGCATTAAGATGGCCAAGCACTGCTACAAGCTAAGTATTGAGGGATACTTCTCCAACTCCAATCTATGAGGCAACAATGAGTCAGGTTACAGAAAGGAGGTGGACCGCCTAGTTGTGAGGTATGCTGACAACCTGCTGCTTAACAAAAAGAAAACCAAGGAGATCTTAGGTAACTTCAATAAGGAGAAAGTGTGTGTGTGTGTGTGTGTGTGTGTGTGCAAAAATATGACAATGGAAAAACAGGATAACCATGCAAGAAACTGGCCTAGAAATGACAGAAGATACTAAAGGTGCCCTGAAAAATATATATGATGACCTAATTAAGTATCTAAATAAAACTGGTTTAGCAGATAAAAGCAATTTTTTTACTTGCCAACCTGATGTTCCATACACCAGTCCAGGTGGCTGTAATGCACATATAAGCTGGCTGCCAGCTTCCAGTAAACCACAAAGAACAACAACCTTAATGAAGCAGCAGCAGCTGCTGTTACTTTTCTCCTGTGTAAGGACTACCATCAGTCCTGTGTCCTAGATATCTGAATTCCTGGACTTTAGGGTTGTGTACCGTTAAGGTAGACAGTGCTTGGTTGTTGAAATCCACTCGTCAACATTTTCATCTTGACTACGTTGATTTTTAAACCAGATGACTGGACAACATTATAAAGAATGTTCATGGCCTATGCATCGTCAATGGCAATTATGGGATTGGTTGCGAAATTGTTCTAGAAGTACTGAACTCTGCACCTATCTTGAAATCTTTTCCTCATGATGGTGTCGATCGTGACATTGAAGAGGAGAGGTCCGGTCCAAATAGAAAACTCTTCAGATGTTTTGTTTTGTACAGCTGGCTGAACTATTGTATACGTTTGGTTGTTTGTTTTAAGTTTGGTTAGGGACCAATTTGAGTTAAATGAGTTTCTGTTGCGCCATGCTAAAGCCCCTGTGCTTCGTACAGAATCGTTTATATATGAGGCTTATCTGCCAATCACCAGTCATGGCTAATTAACCTGAAAACCAGCCAGTTCTGGTCATTGGCTGATCGAATGGTTCATTTCTATTATAAACGTAAAAACAATTATAATAGAATTATGCTACACTAGCAATCTGCTCTCCAACCAGGGATTAGATGGCTGCACCACATGCTGCACTAACAGCAGTATTGATAGGTTCCATACCCATATTACCTTAATAAATCATAGAAAGGTAATTTATAATACTAATTAGTGCTGTGTTGAAGTAAATATGTTTAACATTCATTGTACCAGTGGGAGCTTAAATTCAACAGGTAAGAAAAGATAGAACTAGAAAGATAAAAACTGAACTAAAGACCTAATCATACTGATTAGATCTAATCACCCCTTATCTTCATACAGCTTAAACCTGTTAACTTGCTGCCTATTCTCTCTTCCTATCTTATATTTTCCTGTTGTAAATTGTATACTTATTGTAAATTTTAAATGTTTACTTTTAGTGTGAATTTTATTTCATAATGTTATTATTTCATAATTCAAATATGATCTTAGTCTAAGGTGGAATCAAGAGTTAAAGTCTCAAATTGGTAAAGCTATAAATATTATATATATATATATATATATATATATATATATATATATATATATAAATATATATATATATATATATATAAAAATGAAATATATATATAAAATTTATATATATATATATATATATATATAAATATATATATATATATATATATATATATAAATATATATATATATAAATATATATATATATATATATATATATATATATATATATATATATATAAACCTGAACTTTGAAAAAATGCACTGATGAAGTGCATAGGGCAACACTGTAAATGTTAAACACACACAGCATATTTTACCTGAAGTATGATGGGAGCTGTTGATGGATATGTTGGCATGTCCTTGCAATGCTGCCTTGGAGCATCAGACTACAAAATGCAAACGTGACACTGTTAACACACACATTCAATAAAACACTTCCCCAAAGACCCCTAACACTTGAGCCCAACATATACTGCCTAACACAAACAACATAATGCATGGGGTAACCACATCAGAAATCGAACTTTAATTATTTTATTTAAATATTAATTCCATTTATAGGTCCACATTCTATAAGGAGTTTTATGCCATCAATTTATAAATTAAGCCACCAATGCTAGGAATGAATTTCAAGACAACTACTAAAATTACAGTCAAATCCTTAAACCTCTTTTGATATGTGCGAAACACTGTATACTGAGATAACGGCAAAACGGGTTATTCCATCAAATACTGATGTTACTTAGCCAAAGCATTCACACAATTGTTAACAAATTATTTGCATTTTGTTTTATTTGAGTTATCAAAGTTCTGTGAATACTGCATGATTTTGCGTTGTGATGTATAGTTATGTAATTTCCTTTAAATATACACTCTAAATGACAATAGTTATATTTTGAATATTATTAGCAGTTCACAAAAAAATAAAACAAAATTGTTCATATCACCAATACATGGACCTGTAAGAAAAAAAAAAAAAAACTTATTTTGCAGTGGTCTCTTATTTTTTTCCAGAGCTGCACACGCTCACTCACGCACACACTCATGCATCTCGACAAATTGGAATATCATCGAAAGGAATATGTATTTAAAGGGGTCATACAGCACTACATGCACTATTTTGAGATGATAAAGAGCCGCCCAGTGGTTTTCTTTTCGTTTATTACAGTAACATCCCCCTTCTGAAATCAGGCCAATCGCAAAAGCCTTGCCTTGT
The DNA here is from genome assembly GCF_024256425.1 of Clarias gariepinus. Classification (NCBI taxonomy): domain Eukaryota; kingdom Metazoa; phylum Chordata; class Actinopteri; order Siluriformes; family Clariidae; genus Clarias; species Clarias gariepinus. The sequence continues at coordinate 11,678,088 of NC_071125.1, forward strand.
GACGCCACACCACAAGAGGGCGTTCCTACACAAGTTGATTGACACTGGTGTTTTAGCAAAGACCCGCCCCGAGTGAGAAGAAGCTGTCGGCCATTGTTTTTCGCCGCTGGAGCAAAATGGCGCCTAAGCGAGTGTTGTGTACAGTTGTTGGGTGTAATAGCGAACACAGCAGTCGTCATTCACTACCTAGGGTTAGTGACCTAGGGTACCTACCTAGGGTTAGGTATCTGAGCCACTGAGGAGGCAGTGGCTGAATTTAGTTTTTAAAGCTAACGTCCCCGCTGATTTACCTAAATGCGTTCATGTTTGCGATAATCATTTTTCACCAGACTGCTTTATAAACACGGGTCAATATAAAGCAGGTTTTACTAGGAAGCTGCTCCTAAAAAATTTATCTGTACTAACGCTTCGTGTTCCTGCTTCATCTTCACCAGGCTCAGTGAAGGTGATTTATTTTACTATGAGTCTTTGCAGATCGCCTTTTCTAATAATCACGATAAATGCGGAGTGTAAGTTAACTTACACTCTCATAGAACATGGTTATGGCTTCTTCTCTATGTACATCCGTCTCTATATAATCCCTAATCGCCCGCTTATAATAAACAATGCATTAAGGTGATTGTCTAGTTGCAAACTGTGTACGTAGTCGGAAAACTACATTATGCTTACCTTTGTTACGTTAGATGGTTTATAACGATGTCTGTCGAAGATTAAGAAGTCATGTAAACACATCAGTAAACACATCGCGTCCGTATCTCTCTCGGTAAGTTTCTCCGCTTTTGTTGTTGTTGTTGCTCGCGGCAGCGCAACAGCCCGTTAATTCATGCACATGCAGTGATGAGAAAGACAAACGGGTCGATGCATGTCCATTCTTTTAATTTCTGCGTGGTCAGGCGATATTACAAACTTCCGCGTAGGTTCCGTACTTAAATCAAACCAAAAACGACTGAAGAAAACAGGCTCGGGCTCTATAATCCATAGTTTTCCAGTTTGGACTGCATTACCCACAAAGCACTGCGTTGTGGCAATGCTTTGTGGGTAATGCAGTCCAAAGCATTGCCCGCACTGGACTACACTTCCGTCGCTATACCCGACGTGTCACGCCCCACAGAACGGGGGGGCGGGCTCAGCAGAGGTCATGAGCATTTAAATTAGCATGTAGTGAAACAGGTTGCTGAAAACAGAGCTAGGTTTTACCAGGTAGTGTTTTTTTTACACAATCCTTTTGAATTTTTAATTAACGTATAATACAAACTTTTCATTAGGACCCTAAAGATCATATTAAAATTTAATAAAAAATATAATGTGTAGGACCTTTAAATAATTCAATTCAAAAAGTGAAACATGTATAGATTCATTATCACAGACTGATGTGTTTATTTCATTTAATTTTGATTATGACTTCCAGCTAATAAAAACCCAAACCTTAGTATCTCAGAAAATTATATTATTACTTAAAACCAATAAAAAATTTTAAAAAACCTAACAGAAATGTTGGACTACTGAAAAGTATGAACATGTACAACATGCAATCCTTGGCACTCCCCTTTAAATGAATTACTGCAGCAATGTGACAAAAAGAACTGGAGTGTTGCTCAATGGGCCAAAGTCCTCTTTTCAGATGAAAGTAAATTTTGCATTCCATTTGGAAATTAAGGTCCCGGAGTCTGGAGGAAGAAAGGAAAGGCACAGAATCCAAGTTGCTTAAGGTCCAGTGTAAAGTTTGCACAGTCGGTGGTGGTATGGGAAGCCATGCCATCTGCTGGCATTGGTTCACTGTTTTATCAGGTAAAAAATCAGCACAAGCTGTCTACTAGGAAGCTTTAGAGCACTCTATGCCTCCCTCTGCTGACCAGCTTTATAAAGATGCTGATTTAGTTTTCCGGCAGGACGTGGCACCTGCTTACACTGCCAAATGCCCTAATAGCTGGTTTAAGGACCATGGTATCCCTGTGTTTGATTGGCCAGCAAACTCGGATAAGGTGGTACCCGGTGGGGTCTTCTGCTGTTGTAGCCCATCCGCCTCAAGGTTGTGCATGTTGTGGCTTCACAAATGCTTTGCTGCATAGCTCAGTTTGGAGTTCAGGAGACTGTCTTGACCAGGACCACACCCCTAAATGCATTGAAGCAACTGCCATGTGATTGGTTGATTAGATAATTGCATTAATGAGAAATTGAACAGGTGTTCCTAATAATCCTTTAGGGGAGTGTGTGTATATCTACATGTAGATATATATACAACAAAGATTAAACTGAATAAGACTATCTATTTAATGTGTAATAGGATTTATACTAAATAAAAAAATGACAAAGCTAGGGTATAGATAACCTGAAACAAAAACAGGGAGACAGCTACTACCAAAAAGCATGGCTTTTGGGATAAAGCATATATAGTATCTCACAAAAGTGAGTACACGCCTCACATTTTTGTAAATATTTTATTATATCTTTTCAAGGGACAACGCTAAAGATATTAAACTTTGATAGAATGTAAAGTAATCAGTGTACAGCTTGTATAATGGTGTAAAGTTGATGTCCCCTCAAAATAACTCAACATACAGCAATTAATGTCTGAACTGCTGGCAACAAGTGAGTTCACCCCTAAATTTAAATGCCCAAATTGTGCCCAATTAGCCCTTTCTCCTTACCGTTGTCATGTCACTCGTTAGTGTTACAAGGTCTCAGGGAAGTCCTTGGGGAGCAGGTGTGTTAAATTTGGTGTTATCGCTCTCACACTCTCATACGGGTCACTAGACGTTTAACATGGCACCTCATGGCAAAGAATTCTCTGAGGATCTGAAGAAAAGAATTATTGCTCTACACAAAAATGGCCTAGGCTATAATAAGATTGCCAACACCCAGAAACTGAGCTGCAACACGGTGGCTAAGACCATACAGCGGTTTAAAAGGACAGGTTCCACTCAGAACAGGCCCCACCATGGTAGAGCAAAGAAGTTGAGTGCACATGCTCAGCATCATGTCCAGAGGTTGGCTTTTGAAAATAGACGTGTAAGTGCCTCCAGCATTGCTGCAGAGGTTGAAGGGATGGGGAGCCAACCTGTCAGTGCTCAAACCATATGCCACATACTGCATCAAATTGGTCTGCATGGCTGTTGCCCAGAAGAAAGCCTCTTCTAAAGATGGTACACAAGAAAACCCACAAACAGTTTGCTGAAGACAAGCAGACTAAGGACATGGAATATGGAACCACATCCTGTGGTCTGATGAGACCAAGATAAACTTATTTGGTTCAGATGGTGTCAAGTGTGTGTGGCGACGACCAGGTGAGGAGTACAAAGACAGATGTGTCTCGCCTACAGTCAAGCATGGTGGTGGGAGCGTCATGGTTTGGGGCTGCACGAGTGCTGCCGGCACTGGGGAACTACAGTTCATTGAGGGAACCATGAATGCCAACATGTACTGTGCCATACTGAAGAAGAGCATGATCCCCTGCCCTCGGAAACTGGGCCGTACAGCAGTATTCCAACATGATAATAGCCCCAAACACACTTCCAAGACAACCACTGCCTTGCTGAAGAAACTGAGGGTAAAGGTTCTGGACTGGCCAAGCATGTCTCCAGACCTAAACCCTATTGAGCATCTGTGGGGCATCCTCAAACGGAAGGTGGAGAAGCGCAAGGTGTCTAACATCCACCAGCTTTGTGACATGATCAAGGAGGAGTGGAAGAGGATTCCTGTGGCAAACTGTGAAGCTCTAGTGAACTCCATGCCCAAGAGAGTTAAGGCAATGCTGGAAAATAACGGTGGCCACACAAAATATTGACACTGGGCACAGTTTAAAAATTTTAATTTAGGGGTGTACTCACTTTTGTTGCCAGCAGTTCAGACATTAATGGTTGTGTGTTGAGTTATTTTGAGGGGACATCAACTTTACACGATTTATACAAGCTGTACACTGATTACTTTATATTCTATCAGAGTTTCATATATTTAGCGTTGTCCCTTGAAAAGATATAATTAAATATTTACAAAAAGGTGAAGGGTGTACTCACTTTTATGAGATACTGTGTGTATATATATATATATATATATATATATATAATTTTTGTTCTTGTTTTAGTCATCCTCAAACTAGTTGATTTTGTGGTCTGCGTTGATTTTAAGCTAATTACCGAGGAAATGCATTTTTATAGCTGGGGTCATACTGGCACATTACAATCACCCAAATATTAATACTTCCATCTAGTAGTTATCTGTACAGCTGACTGATAGTTAATTAGCAACTTTTGTTAAAGAGGGCTACCTGGTTAGCTTACATGCAGCAGTCATATTAGCATATTTGCATACTTGCCAAAGGGAGAAAGGTGTAAAATATTGTTATAACTTGGGAGAAATGCGGACGAATTTGACTGCGGAGTAAATTACTAGCTGGTGAAAAACACTACCTTAACACGGTAACAGTAATAAATCTTACATATACTAATAATTTTTCAGTCATATGTGACTTAGGTGAGTGAACATGTGTATACAGACCTTGTATTTAACGCCATTTTACCCAGCGGTGTGGGAGCTCAAGAGAGACACGAAGCTCTGACTGACAGCCGCTGAATACACCGGTAAACTTTGGGGGTGGGGCCAAGCAAACTTCAACCCAGCAGCTGGGTTACACAAAAACTACCCAACTCTCTGTAAATAACCCAAAAAAATTACCCAACAGAGGCAACCCAGCGCTTGGGTAGAAAAAACAACCCAGTGTTTTAAGTGTGTGTGTGTGTGTATGTGTATATATATATATATATATATATATATACACACACACACACTCAGCAAAAAATGAAACGACCCTTTTTCAGGACTGTCTATTTCAACAATAATGTTGTAAAAATCCGAATAACTTTACAGATCTTCACTGTAAAGGGTTTAAACAATGTTCTCCATGCATCTGCGTGAACGTGCATTGGGCATGCTGCAGGGAGGCATGAGGACTGCTGATGTGGATAGGGCAATAAATTGCCATGTCCGCACTGTGAGACGCCTAAGACAGCGCTACAGGAAGACAGGAAGGACAGCTGATCATCCTCGCAGTGGAAGACACCTGCACAAGATCGGTACATCCGAATATTACACCTGCGTGACAGGTACAGGATGGCCACAACTAGGGATGCACCGAAATGAAAATTCTGGGCCAAAAACGAAACCGAAATATTTTCTTTTTGTTTGTATTAAAAAAACTACAAATTAATTAAGCAATCAAACTTTTATTGATAATAAATAACAGTAATAAGGCTGTTTAACAATAACAAAACTTGCTTCCAAGTGCTTCCAAACCGCCGACATACTCCGTGTTTGATGCGTAATGACAGCGCGAACGAGACGGGAGGATGGGAGAGGCGTGGCGACAATTTCGGCTTAGATTTTCGGCGCTTTCTTACGTTTCGGCCGAAACCGATAATGCTATTCCGGCCGAAAATTTTCGGCGGCCGAAATTTCGGTGCATCCCTAGCCACTACAACTGCCCGAGTCACACCAGGAACACACAATCAGACTGTCACAACACAGTGCTCAGACAGTCCGCAATAGGCAGTCCACGAGGAGGAGATGCACTGCAGTACTTCAAGCAGCTGGTGGCCACACCAGATACTGACTGGTACTTTTGATTTTGAGCCTCCCTTCATTCAGGGACACATTGTGAAACATTTTAAGTTTATGTCTTATGGTGTTGACTCTTTTAGTGTTCATACAAATATTTACACATTAAGTTTACTGAAAGTAAAAACAGTTGAAAGTCAGAGGACGTTTCTTTTTTTGCTGAGTATATATATTTTTTTTTTATCTTGAGTAGTATTTAAATTTTCCAACAAGCGATACAGGTCACAGACTAATGATGACATCAGGACCACATCATCTGCAAAAAGCAGCAATGCAATCCTTAGCCCACCAAACTGGAAACCCTCTCCCCACGGCTGCGCCTTGATATCCTGTCCATGAAAATCGCAAACAGAATTGGTGACAGTTACAAAACCCATTGGAAACCGAAAATCCGAACACAGCTCTCACTTTGGGCGTAAAGGGATTGGATGGCCTTGAAAAGTGATTCCCTCACCTCATACTCCCACAGTACTTCCCACAGAAAATCCAAAGGGACCCGAGCATATGCCTTCTCCAAATCTACAAAACACATGTAGACTGGATGGGCATGTTCCCAAGCCCCCTCCAGGATTCCTGCAAGAGTAAAAAGCTAGTCAAAGCTTTGACTACCACGCCCAGGGAGATCAACACCGACCCAGTCATCCTTCAGCTCTGTCTCTGCAACAGAGGCATTAGTCAGGTTCAACCTAAATTAGACTCCTTTTTCAGTCGGACAGCTTCGCTAACCACAGGTGTTCGAGGGTTAAGGTTTAAAGTCATTAAAAAGTAATCCGTTACATTACAGCATTACAGTACCTTCTGATAAAAGTAACTAGTAAGAGTACTTTTCCATTGCATGTTGTTTTAATCAAGCCCTTTATAATTATTCCATCATCATCACTCAGCGAAGTTTGGCCCATGATTTGTTAACTACTAACAGTAGGGATAACAGAGGGGGACGGGTTAATGGGGTGGGTGGGGACGGGGCTTGTAGGACGACTTTTAAATTTACACACACACACACACACACACACACACACACACACCCACAAACACAAACAAACAAACACTGCTATCTGGCTCAAGGATTACATACATTTTCTGAATAACGGATTACATGTTTCAAAATATAACTTAATAACTGAGTACTTAAATGGCGGACCTAAAGAGTTAGATTACTCATTACATCAAAAAAAGAAATCCAAGTACAACACTCAACACTGTTAAAGACTGACTTCTCTACCACTCTAGCCTTTCTTTGGCAATGTAGTGCATGATTGTGTGGGTTATATCATTGTATCGTTTGGAGATTTTTTTATAAAATATTGTTGGCGATGATGTAACCCAACCCAAGAGCAATTGCTAAAACTCTAGCAGAAGTAGCGCCCCTGCACGCTCTCGATGACGGCGACCTCCCCCGCTGAAGGCGAGCCAAGACCGGCCCCTCCCAGCTCTCTCTGGGCACGGCCACAGCCGGGAGTCTCTCCTGAACGTCCGTCAGGCGGCTGTCCTGGCTGGAATCGGGGGCCATAACGCAGTCCTATCGGCGGCCTTTTCCTCCGGTGATGCGAAGGTGGGCTCTAAGCGGGAGCCAGGGTGCCATGTGAACGAGCTGCGCGAGCGGAGATCAAAAAGTGGCATTCTGCTTTTAAAGTCACATTGCCCCGCTCCTGTGCCACTGTCTTTTCAAAACATCCACTGTGTAGCATGTAAACATTCACAGTGCAAGGTGGAAAAAGTATGTGAACCTTTGGACTTAATAACTGGTTGACCCTCCTTTGGCAGCAATAACCTCAACCAAGCGTTTCCTGTAGTTGCAGATCAGACCTGCACAATGACCTGGAGTAATTTTGGACCACTCCTCGTCACAAAACTGTTTCGATGTAGCAATATTCTTGGGATGTTTGATATGAATGCCACAGCATTTCAATCGGGTTGAGGTCAGGACTCTGACTGGGCCACTCCAGAAGGCGTATTTTGTTCTTTTTAAGCCATTCTTTTGTTGAATTACTTGTATGCCTTGGGTTATTGCCCTGTTGCATCACCCATCTTCTGTGGAGCTTTAGCTGGCGGATAAATGGTCTTACGTTTTCTTGCAAAATGTCTTGATAAACTCTGGAATAAATTTTTCCATCAATGACAACAATCCATCAAGGACCTGAGGCAGCAAAGCAACCCCAAACCATGATGCTTCCTCCGCCATGTTTTACAGTGGCGATGAGGTTTTGATGTTGGTGTGCTGTGCCTTTTTTTCCCCACACATAGTGTTGTGTGTTTTTTCCAAATAACTTAATTTTGGTTTTGTCTGTCCACAGAATATTTTGCCAGTAGGGCTGTGGAACATCCAGGTGCTCTTTCGCAAACTTCAAACACGCTGCAATATTTTTTTGGACAGCAATGGCTTCCTCCGTGGTGTCCTCCCATGTACTCCATTCTTGTTTAATGTTTTCCTTATTGTAGATGTGTCAACAAAAATGTTAGCATGGGCCAGAGATTTCTGTAAGTCTTTAGCTGACACTCTAGGATTCTTCTTAACCTCATTAAGCATTCTGCGCTGTGCTCTTGCAGTCATCTTTACAGGATGACCACGCCTAGGGAGAGTAACAACAGTGCTGAACTTTCTCCATTTGTAGACAGTCTGTTTTACAGTGGACACATGAACATCAAGGCTTTTGGAAATACTTTTGTAACCCTTTCCAGCTTCATGCAAGTCAACAATTCTTGATCATAGGTCTTCTGAGAGCTCATTTCTGCGAGGCATGGTTCACATCAGGCACTGCTTCTTGAAACCAGGAAACCCAAAACTGGTGTGTGTTTTTAAAGGCAGGACAGCTTTGAGCAACACATCCAATATCATCACCCTGATTAGACTCAAGGTTGTCTCACTCCTGGCTCCAATTAGCTCTTGGAGAAGTCATTAGGATAAGGGTTCACATAGTTTTTCCACCCTGCACTGTAAATGTTTACATGTCATGTTCAATAAATACATGAAAACATACAATGTTTGTGTAGTATTATTTTAAGCAGACCTTGTTTTTCTATTGTTGTAACTTAAATGAAGATCAGAGCACATTTAATGAACAACTCATGCAAAACTCCACATAATCCGAAAGGGTTCACATACTTTTTCTTGCGACTGCACACACACACACACACACACACACACACACACACACACACACACACACACACACCAGTGGTCACAATGTTATAGCAAACAGTACATGTGCGCATTAATGTACATATAACCTATATACACACTTATGTCCACAAAAGTGTTAAAATTATCACACTATGTGACATATGTCACCACCTTTGCAGCCCTAATTTTAATGATAAAGTTTTACCTGTGTGGAGCAATTAAGTTGCTGCGCAATACTGTAAAGTTTGTCCTCTACACGCTGACAAATGAGACAGTGATCTCCATGAAGTGCCACACTGTTCACCAATAAGAAACTATGAAGACATACAAACAAACAGTGTACAATATATGGTGCAGAGAAATCTTGACAGATTAATTCGATGTGAAGCAGCTTACTTTACTCCTTTTTTCGTTAGAATCTGTGCTGACGTCACGTTGAAAACTTTCTCAAAACGCTCAAGTTTGTAGGAGGTCATTCTATAGAAGACATTGATAATGGAAACATTTTTTTTAGTTGAGGCATGAATTATAATTGTTAAGTAGCCATCAAACTTACTCGTGATGAAATCCAATGTCATGGTTGCCAATAAGAACCACAAGTTCTGTGTCGCTGGGGTGATGAAAGATCAGTTTGAAGCGCCTTAAGTCATCTTCCCAATCCTAAGAAAATTTTTTGGTTAAATAAAACAGCCATTAATCCAAATAATTTTTAATGACATTGCCCCACTTGGAGCTTAGACTTTTAAGGTTGAATTATAAAACCTGCAGCTTTAAATTCAATTTATATAAAGCATAAATCGTGTATGCAATGACTGTGCACATGCAACTGATGGTACTTCTGAACTACATTCCTACTACTTTACCTTGGTGGAGCTCCATTTGCCTTCATCAAAAACATCTCCCAGAATAAAGACCATCTCCGGCCTTAATAGAGACAGTGCTGTCTGAAACGATCTCTGCATCTGCCACTCCCTAAAGAAAAAATCAGAAGAAAGGAAGATTACAATTTATGTGTTACATATACACATTGATCAAACATAACAGTATAACCACCAATCTAATATTCGGTAGATCTTCTATTGAATCAGACTACATGGGTCAGCCTTCACTCTTTTTGCACATCTGTGTGCTGCCCAATGACCCTGTCTCCAAGTCACCAGTTTTCAAATTCAAATTGTATTTGTCACGTACACAGTCATACACAGTACGATATGCAGTGAAATGCTTTTTAGACTACCAGTGACCTTAAAATGAAAGCTTAAACATAAGAAATAAATATAAATAAAGGAAATATGGTAGAAAATAAAGTTAACTGGTAAAATATACTGTACAAGTAAAAATAAAGATATATTGCAGTAAAGGAAATATTGCAGAAAAATGAAATTAACTAGTAAAATATACTGTGCTAAGTAAAATAAAATAAAAATATACTGTACAAATCAGAACAAAATAAATATAATATAGAAATATAAAAGAAGAAAATAGAAATTTGTCCATATAAGAAATGTAAAAATGGCTGAGGTGTGCAAATACGCATAAAGTGACTTTTTAAAGTGTCTTATTATTAAAGTGATTTGTGCAGTGGTCCATAATGAAAGTATAAGTATATAGTGCAAAAAGTGTGCATGAATAAGAACATAGTGCATAAAGTGTGCATGATAGTGGCCATGAACGCCCAGTCAGTGTTGGATGTAAAAGAGATGATATTAGTCCTGTATTGTGTTGTGGTTGAGAGACCTTATGGCCTGCGGGAGGAAGCTCCTTCTCAATCTCTCTGTATTGGTCTTCAGGGAGCGGAATCGCTTCCCAGACCGCAACAGAGAAAACAGTCTATTGTTGGGATGGCTGAGGTCCTTCACCATCTTCCTGGCCTTAGTTCAGCACCGTTTGCTGTAGATCGAGTGCAGGTCAGGGAGCTCGGTGCGGATGACTCGTTCAGCTGAACGCATCACCCTCTGTAGAGCACGTCAGTCCTGCATGGTGCTGTTCCCGAACCAGGTAATGATGTTTCCCACCAGGACGCTCTCTATGGTGCAGGAGTAGAAATTTCTGAGCACCTTGGAGGGCAGTCTAAAGTCTCTCAAGCGTCTGAGGTGGTAGAGAAGAAATGATGAAGTCTCTGACCAGGCGTTCAAAGCACTTCATCACTACTGAGGTGAGGGCTACAGGGCGATAGTCATTAAGAGAAGCAGGTTGAGAATTCTTTGGGACAGGAACAATGATGGACTCTTTGAAGCATGTGGGGATCACCGACTGAGATAAAGAGAGGTTGAATATCTCAGTGAACACAGGTGCTAGCTGGTCTGCGCAGGCTCTGAGGATACGGCCTGAGATGCTGTGTGGTTCTGCTGCTTTCCTGGTGTTCACTCTCTTGAAGGCTCTCCTCACGTCGTGCTCGGTGATGATGAACGCGTTTCCGGTGCTGGCAGTGTCTTCCTGTCTGCAGCCGTAAGCGCCGCTAGCATTTACATTGCTAGCGTCTTAAGCTGCAGCCTCGAAGTGAGCATAGAAAGTGTTCAGCTCATCTGCCAGAGTCACCTCCGCGTTCGTCATACCAGTTGCTGGTGCTTTATAGTCCGTAATTGTCCTTAATCCCTGCCACAGGCTCCTAGAGTCACTCTGTTGGACTCTGCCTCTTTCACCCCTGATGTTGTATGACGTAGCCTTGTATGGTTCCATGTCCCCCGGCTCAAGTCCCGCGTTGTAGGCAGCGGTGCGAGATCTCCGAGCGTCGCGGATGGTTTTATCCACCCACGGCTTCTGGTTGGAAAACGTTCTAATAGTCTTTTTCTCCATGGTATCATCCACTAGTTTCCCGTTGAATCCCACAACCGCTTCCGTAAACACGCTGACGTCATCATCGGAGCTGTTTCTGAACATGTCCCAGTCTGCGTCATCGAGTGCGTCCTGTAACGCGGCCACCGATTGGTCCGCCCAGCGCGCGACCTCCCTCTAAACCGGAACTTCCTGTTTCAGCCTTTGTTTGTATTTTGGCATGAGGAAGATGGCGGCGTGGTTGGATTTACCAAACGGTGGACGAAATTGTGCCATGTAGCCGTCCTTGACCATTGTGTAACAATGATCTAGTGTCCTTTCGCCCCTGGTGGGGCAGGTAACGTGCCGATAAAAGTTCGGAGCTGCGCGTTTGAGGTTGGCACTATTAAATTCCCTCGCCACAATAAGCGCAGCGCCCCCATGCTGTGTCTGGTGCTGTGTGAGTGCCTCATGCAGCTCGCATAAGTCAGTGTCCATGTCTGCTTGTGGTGGAATATAAGCGGCGCTGATTAAGACCGATTCCTTCCTTGGAATACTTTTGATAAGTCCTAATCATTGTAGACAGAAACATCTCACAAGAGCTGCTGATTTGGAGCTGCTCTGTCCACTCTGACCTCTTACCAATCGTAACAATCTAGCCCTTGTCACAGTAGCTACAGTTATATATTTTAATAAGATTATATAACTATGTAACTGAAACAGAAATGCAGTGTTTTGTGCTTAACCAAGACATGGCTACATGAACTAATGCTGGAATAAAACACCACCATCGCCAGCTTTAAGACAGCGACTGCAAGGTAAGCAGTAAATCGAAAGGAGGGAGGATTGCAGTGTTTATTAACAAACAGATTGTGTGTCACATTACCATTAAAGGAAGGATATGTAGAATAGATATTGAACTGTTGGCCATGAGTTTGCATCCATATAATTTGCTGCGAGAGTTTACATCCGCAATTATTATCGCTGTGTACATTCCACCAACTGTGGCTGCCTATGTTGCACGTGATGTCATTCACTCCATCACTGCCGGACTACAAACACAACATCCTAATGCTTTTATAGCCATCTCAGGAGATTTTAACCACATTTTACTTTCTTCAGCAGTGCCAAATTTTTATCAGTTTGTAAACTGTAACACCTGAGAAAATAAAACTTTGGATTTATTATATGCAAACGTGAAGAGTGCACATACATCGAGTGCCCTCCCCCATCTTGAAAGATCAGATAACAACCTGTTTCTTCTCCCCCACCACCTACCCACCCACAAATTGATAGCAACCTGCGACCAAAGGGAATGTGCGAAGGTGGAAACAGAATGCTAATAAGACTCTGCAGGGCTGCTTTGAAGCTACAGACTGGAATGCACTCTGTGAGCCACATGGAGATGACACTGACTCCATGACAGACAGACTGCATAACACAATATATCAACTTCTGTGTGGACAAAACACCTAGGTTTTATATGTTACAACTGCTTCCCTCTCACACCTCCCCAGTGAGTAACAACAGAAAGCCACACTGTCCATTTTTTCACACCCTAACCCCCACAATAAACTTCACAGCTCCTTAATTATTATCGCCATACATCTCTTCCACCTTGTCCAACAACAATAATGGGTTCTCTACTCCCCCCACCCTCCTCTCTGTTTCAAGACATCAGGTGTAGAGACAGATGAACCAGAACAAGGCTGCAGGCAATGATGGTATCAGCCCCAGAGTTCTAAAGGCTTGTGTTAACCAGCTATGTGGGATTTTACAGCACCTGTTTCAAGTTCAAGTTGGCTTTGTCACTTTAAGCATATACAGTACATATAAGAATCAGCTGGAGGACCATTTTGCAACTTATTAGGTCAATTGGCAACATGATTGGATATAAAAAGAACCTCTCAGAGTGGCAGTGCCTCTCAGATGTCAAGATAGGCAGAGGATCACCCATTCCCCCAATGCTGCGGCAAAAAAAAATGGCGAAATATCAGAAAGGAGTTTCTCAGAGAAAAATTGCAAAGAGTTTAAAGTTATCATTATCTATAGTGCATATCATCCAAAGAGAATCAGGAACAAATGGGACGTCATGTCATCCGGAATAAAGAGGACAAGGACAACCCAAGTTGTTATCAGTGCTCAGTTCAGAAGCCTGCATCCCGGATGGTATGGGGTTGTATGAGTGCGTGTGCGTTTCAATGCCAGACCACATACTGCATCAATTACAATATTATGGCTGCGTAGAAGAAGGATCCGGGTACTAAAATGGCCAGCCAGTACTAAAATGCAGTCCAGATCTTTCACCCATAGAAAACATTTAGCGCACCATAAAGAGGAAGATGTGACAAAGAAGACCTAAGACAGTTGAACAACTAGAAGCCTGTATTAGACAAGAATGGGACAACATTCCTATACCTAAACTTGAACAACCCGTCACCTCAGTCCCCAGACATTTGCAGACTGTTATAAAAAGAAGAGGGGATTCCACACAGTGGTAAACATGGCCTTGTCCCAACTTTTTTTTTCCTTAAAATTATACATTTTCTCAGTTTAAACATTTGATATGCCATCTATGTTGTATTCTGAATAAAATATTGAAGTTTGAAACTTCCACATTATTGCATTATGTTTTTTTTTCACATAACAAACCTATAATGGATAACAACCTGGATGGATGTCCTCTTGGAACTATTCCCTCAGCCCCTATCAGCCCCCATCCAAAAACAACCCCAAACCAATGACCAAAAAACAATTTACATCTTTCCTAGGAATGTGTTCATCAAAAATCTATATTACGCAATCCCTGATGAGCCATAGCTCATGGGAAGGGCCTACTGGACCACAGTGGACTTAGTTGGTTACACATCTTTGGGAATCTTTAAAGATCTCTACAAACCACACCCACATTAGTAAAACTGGATCCTGTGGTGCAGGACTTCCCACATATTTAGAGATATTGTAGGCTACAGTGATTTAACTCTTCTTGTTTTAAATCCTATGTCACAATTGTTAATGGAAAAGAAAACAGCTTACATTACAGTAGTAAGATGACTAAGATACAACACGGTATTAGTAGAAATGCCTAACATTACAGTGAAACGATACACTGTCCTTTACTTTGCTATTCTGTTCTGGAGTTATTTCTACTCTCTTGCTCTCTTCCTCATAGATCTGATATTAACGTGTTCAATCTTTCCTGCTGCCATCTTCTTGTCTCCTCTTGCATCTATTCTTAAAGGTGTGAACGCTCCCACGCTCACCTTCCCATTCTCTCTTTATGTCTCCTTCCCCCTCTCCCCCAACTCGAGCCAATATCTTGTGATTTGTCTCTGGACGGACACCTCTCTATCTTCCTCTTCTTTGATTCTTCAGGATTTCACCAGGACATTTACAATGGTTCATGTTCTTAGTAGTAACATATGTCTATGGCACAGGCGTTTGGTCAAACATATAAAAACCTGCTGTTAATAAACAGAGACCTTTCTGACAGACAACGTGTGTGTGTTTGACTGAATCTCTCCTGGTGCCAGAGAAGCTTACCGAAGCACAGCGGACAGACCGAGCAACTCCCCTCTTCTATTACGCAACTTTAAAACTTTACAATCTGGGGGCTCGTCTAACCTTTTCTCTCCGAGAAAAGAAAGTTAAGCATTATTTTTGCTATTGTACTTCCTTCCTTGGTCAAAAAAGTTTTTGAACCTATTATTTAGTTACGTAGTTAGTTATTTAGTTATCTTTTAAATTAGCAATTATTAAACCGATTATTAAGAAACCTGACCTCGACCCCCGTTAGCTGTCCAATTACAGGCCAATATCAAACCTCCCGTTCATCTCTAAGATTCTCGAAAAGATAGTAGCGGAGCAGCTATGCTCATATGTACATAGAAATAGCATACATGAGCTGTATCAGTCTGGATTTAGGCCTCATTACAGCACAGAAACAGCACTCAAGTAGTAAATGACCTCCTATTGGCCTCTGATCAGGGTTGTGTAATTATGTTTGTGTTAATCGACCTCAGTGCAGCGTTTGACACCACTGATCATGGAATTCTTCTTTACAGATTAGAAAATGTAGTAGGAATTAAGGGTACAGCCCTCTCCTGGCTCAGATCCTATTTGACCGATAGTATCAGTATATAGACTTAAATGGTGATTATTCTGCATGCTCTCTAGTGGAGTTTGGTGTTCCACAAGGTTCAGTTTTAGGCCCACTGCTTTTTTTCCCTATACATGCTTCCTCTAGGCAACATTATCCATAAACATGGTATTAGTTTTCATTGTTATGCTGACGACACACAGTTATATATGTCTCAGCAAAACCTGATGAGAAAAACCAGCATACTAAAGTTGAGCAATGTGTGCAGGACATAAGAGATTGGATGCTACTTAACTTTCTTCTGCTTAATCCTGATAAAACAGAAGTTCTCGTCATAGGACCGCATTCAGCTAGAAGTAAGATTTTAGATCACGCTGTAACTTTAGATGGTCTTTCTGTTCCATCGAGTGCAACAGTAAAAGACCTCGCTGTGATTATAGATTCCAGCCTTTCATTTGAAGCACATGTAGATAATATTACCATGTTAGCATTCTTTCACCTTAGAAATATTTCCAAGATAAGAAATATATTGTCGCTAAATGATGCAGAAAAACTACTTCATTCTTTTATCACCTCTAGGTTGGACTATTGTAAAGCCTTATTGTCTGGTTGTTCAACTAGATGCATAAACAAGCTTCAGGTAGTCCAGAATGCAGCAGCGAGGGTCTTTACTAGAACCAGAAGATACGAGCACATCACACCTACCTTATCTTCACTTTACCCATGAAATTTCGCATTGATTTTAAAATACTACTCTTGAAATATATAGCATTAAATTGTCTCGCGCGGCAGGATCTGCGCGAACTGCTAGTGTCTTACGATCCACCATGCCATACTTCAATCAAAGGATGCAGGCTGCTTGTGAGTACCGCGTATTATGAAAACTGCAGAGCTTTTTCTTACAAAGCCCCAAAATTATGGAATAGTCTTCCAAATAATGTTCGGGACTCAGACACAGTCTCAGTGTTTAAGTCCAAACCTATTTATTAAATCAAGCATTTTTATAAATAGATTTGTCTGGACATAGAGTATTATAGTGAACTGGTATGTTAAGATGCTGTCTTTCCCACTTTTATTGATCACTTAGGTTTGTTGATGGTGAGGTGATTGTTTGCTTTACATCTCAGGGAGCACTCATGTCTGTGTTTCCTTCTGGCTCTCCCCTTTTAGTTATGCTGTTTTATGGCTTTTCCACTGCATAGTACGGCACGGCGCAGTTCAGTACAGCTCACTTTTGGGGGGTTTTCCACTGGGAACAGTACCTGGTACCTGGTCCTTTTTTAGTACCACCTCAGGCGAGGTTCCAAGCGAGCCGAACCGTTACCAAAACGTGACGTGTAAACTCTGCTGGTCACTGATTAGCCAGAGAAAATCGTCATTACTGCGGTCCTGAACTTGCGACACGAGACACAACACATCCGCTAGATTTAGCACAGCCAGCGAAGGATCGGACGCACCTTTTTGTATTAAAGAGGTCATACAGGCCTACATGCACTTTTTTAAGCTGTTTGGACTGAACTGTGTGTTAGGAGAGTGCGTACGCAACCACTCTACGATGATAAAGAGCCGCCCAGTGGTTTTCTTTTCATTTATTACAATAACATGTCCCTTCTAAAATCAGGCCAATCTCAAATGCCTGTCGATGTGACGCCACGCCGACAGAGGCCGCTCCTACTATAGTTGATTGACACTGGTGTTTTAGCAAAGACCCGCCCCAAGTGAGAAGAAGCTGGCCATTGTTTTTCACCGCTGGAGCAAAATGGCGCCTAAGCGAGTGTGGTGTACAGTTGTTGGGTGTAATATCGAACACAGCATTCACTACCGACATCTAAGCCGATGAGGACGCAGTGGCTGAATTTTGTTTTTGAAGCTAACGTCCCCGCCGATCTACCTAAATGCTTTCATGTTTGCGCTAATAATTTTTCACCAGACTGCCTTATAAACGCGGGTCAATATAAAGGTTTTGCTAGGAAGCTGCTCCTAAAAAAAATGGATGTGTACTAACGCTTTGTTTTCCTGCCTTATCTTCATCAGGATCGGTGAGTGTAATTTCTTTTTCTTTAAATCTTTGCAGATCGCCTTTTCTAATAATAACAATGAATGCGGAGTGTAAGTTAACTTGCACTCTCATAGAACATGGTTATGTCGTCTTCTCTAAGTACATCCGTTTCTTTATAATCCCTAATCGCCCGTTTATAATAAACAATGCATTATGGTGATTGTCTAGTTGCAAACTGTGTATGTAGTCGGAAAACTATATTATGCTTACCTTTGTAACGCTAGATGGTTTATAACGGTGTCTGTCAATGATTAAAAAGTCATGTTAACACATCAGTAAACACATCACGTTCGTATCTCTCTCAGAGCGCTACTTACCCTGTGTTAGATTCCCCGCTTTGTTTGACGTTGCTTGCGGCAGCATAACAGCCCGTTAATTCATGCCCATGCAGTGATGAGAAAGACAAACGAGTCGATGCATGTCCATTCTTTTAATTTCTGTGTTGTCTGGCGATATTACAAACTACCAAAAACTACTTAGGAAAACAGGCTCAGGCTCTATATTCCAGCTTATCTCAACATTTTAGCGTTTTCGCACTTTGGACTGCATTACCCACAAAGCATTGCCCGCACTGCTTTGCGGGAAATGCTTTGTGGGTACTGCAGTCCAAAGCATTGCCCGCACTGGACTACACTCCCGTGGCTATACTCCACGTGTGTTGTGAAAACATGCCCCACAGAACTGGGGGCGGGCTCAGCAGAGATCATAAGCATTTAAAGGAGCATGTACTAAAATAGGTTGCTGAGAACAGAGCTAGTTTTTACCAGGTAAAATTAGGGTTTTTTTACACAACCATTGAGAATTTTTAATTAAAGTATATTACAAATTTTTTATTAGGACCCTAAAGAATCATATTAACATTTAATGAAAAATGGGACTGGATGACCCCTTTAAATTTAAAATTTATTTTAAACTGTGCATGACTGTTAATAATCCAGTTTTAAATATGCATTTGTTTTTCTAACAGTGTTGATGTTTTCAGAGTGTTGTGTTAATGAGATTTTTTAGAACTTTTTGAAAATTATGTTTATAAAGTTGTTAAATGGTAAGTAAGAGTTTTTAAATTATTGTAAACAAATACTCCAGACTTTGTTGCTACAGCCTGGGGAAAAAAAGTTAACGTTTAAATTCTAATGCTTGAATTTTTTTTCGGGAGAATCACCCAGACAGCTTTTTCCCAGAACAAAAGAAATTTTAAAACTGCATTTTGTATTTACTTAAGTCATCTTTGTGTAATATAAAAATTAGTTTGATGATCTGAATAATTTAAGTGTGACAAAAAAAAATAAGTCAGGTAAAAGTTTTTTTTTTTTTTTTGAAAATTAAAGATCCCTGATTCTGCTAAAACTATTAATATTTCTTTAGCAGAAACCAGACATAAGCATGACACACACACACAGTATATATATTCAATTCAAGATTCAAGAACTTTATTAATCCCAGAGGGAAATTGCTTATGCTCGGTTACAGGTGCTCACAGTTGTCAACTAAGAAAGGTAATAAAGAATAAAGGTAATAAATAATAATAATAATAATTTAAAAAAAGTTCCTAAAACAGTAAGTACCATCAGAATATGACTCAGGGCCACTTGTAAGTATTGCACAGTAATCTAGTATTGCTTATGTAATATTGTATTATTGTATGTAATCTTGTATTACATATTTTATTGGGAAGTAGTATTGCAGTAATTATATTATTAATATGGTAAGTGATAATGTCCTGTTGTGTAACAGTTAGTGAAAAATCCACATACATGTGTGTATGCGTTACAGGGAAGAGTTGTAAATTTTAAGTAATCAGTCTCTGGCTGAAACTGCTCCTCTGTTCAGTGAAGACACTGTATAGCGGGTGAGAAAATGGATTGTACTTTGGATAGAATCCTCCTCTTCGCTACTACATCCACAGAGTCAAGCTCCATGCCTAGCACAGATCCGGCCTTTTTAATTGACTTGTCCAGTTTGTTCTTATCAGACACCTTAATGTTACCACCCCAACAGACCACAGCATAAAAAATTACACTCGCCACAACGGTTTCATAGAACATCCGCAGAATGGTGTTACAGACATTAAAAGACTTGAGCCTTCGAAGAAAATACAACCGACTCTGTCCTTTCTTGTAGAGTGCCGTTGTGTTGAGTGACCAGTCAAGTTTGTTGTCCAGATGGACTCCGAGATATTTGTATTCAGAGACCATGTCCACTATCTCTCCCTTTACAGATATAGGAGTCACAGGGGTCTTGCTTCTCCTAAAGTCTACAACCATCTCCTTTGTTTTCCTGATGTTTAGTTGTAGGTGGTTACACTCACACCAGGAAATGAAGTCATCCACCACAGACTGGTACTCAGAGGTGTCACCCTCCTTTACACACCCAACAACCACAGAGTCGTCAGACAACTTCTGCAGGTGGCATGACTCTGAGTTATATCTAAAGTCAGATGTATATAGGGTGAAAAGAAACGGAGACAGTACAGTCCCCTGGGGAGCTCCAGTGCTGCAGATCAAAGTCTCGGACACACAGTTCTGTAGTCGGACATACTGGGGACGGCAGGTCAGATAGTCCATGATCCAGAAAAACCAAGCGGGTGTCAATGTTTATGTTCATTAGTTTCTCCCCCAGTACTGCCAGTTGGATGGTGTTGAAGGCACTGGAGAAGTCAAAAAACATCATCCTTACTGTGGTCCTAGGCTTGTCAAGGTGAGAGTAGGTACGATGTAGCAGGTGTATTATGGCGTCATCGACTCCCATGAACGGCTGATAGGCAAACTAAAGAGGGTCCAGAGAGGACTTCACCAGGGGACGAAGTGTATCCAGGATCAGTCTCTCGAACACCTTCATAATGTGCGATGTCAAAGCAACAGGCCTGAAATCGTTCTGGGCACAAGGACGTGGTGTTTTGGGTACCGGCACAATGCATGATGTTTTCCACAGTGCAGGGACTTTTTGCAGAGACAGGCTCAGGCTAAAGAGGTACTGGAGGACACCACATAGTTGGGGAGCACAAGATTTCAGGACTCTCGGATTGATCTTATCCGGACCTACAGCTTTTGTAGGGCTGATCTTCCTGAGGCCATGCTTCACCTGATCCACTGAGATATTGATTGCTGGGAGTGCAGGAGTAGTGACTGTGACTGATTTCTGTGTAGGGGAAGACATAGGAGCAGGAGAGTGTGGATTGGGGCTGAAGCCGGGAGAAGTGTGAGACATAGGGACATCAAATCTCTTAAAGAAAGTGTTAAGGTCGTTTGCACGTTCCACATTTCCCTCAATAGTCTGGCCGCTTGTCTTATAGCCAGTGATGCTTCTCATGCCCCTTCACACCTCTCTCGTGTTGTTCTGTTTCAGCCTTTGTTCCAGTTTTCTCCTGTATGACTCTTTCCCCTCCTTGATTTTGCCAGTTAGCATTTTTTGAGCCTTCTTCACTGCTTCCTTATCACCAGACCTAAAAGCATTTTTTTTTGCATTTAAACACGCTTTAATGTCCTTGGTGACCCAGGGTTTGTTGTTGGGGAAACAGCGAATATCTCTCATCGTAATATTAGAGTCAGGCACATCACTGTGTAACCAAGTCTCTGTAAAACAGACTGCACTCGCGGAAGATGTTTTCAGTCCTTAACAAAGCTGTCAACTCGTCCATCTTATTGTCCAGAGATCTCACGTTGCCCATGATGAGAGACGGGACATACGATTTGTACCGCGCCGCGCGTTTCTCTTCCTCTCTTGCTCCTCTGCATCCTCTTGTTGTCCTCCTCCGTATCTCATCCGAAATGTTTAGAGTCCTATACAGAATCAGGTCTCAGATGCCGGCCGGCTTCAGTGCGATCAGCTGTTCCCTGGTGTAAACAAAGGAGCCGGCTCCTTGCTGTTGCGCGCTGATCACCCGGAGAGCCGAAAATGTAATTAACATTGCGTAACTCAGAACAAGAACACTTTCAAAACGCATGGTTTGAAAGGGCGACCGTACTTGGTAAATACAAAATAAAGTTATAAGTAAATAATGGAAGGAAAGTATAATAAAAAGTAAAAACACACGAAAGTTCCGAGAGCAACCGCACCAAGCTGCTGCACGCTCGTGCATGCGCATCACCAATAATATATATATATATATATATATATATATATATATATATATATATATATGATAATGGTTCAGAGAAATCTGGCAAATGACACATTATTAGATGCAGAAATTGTAATAAACCAGGACATTGGGTGACTAGAAACAAAAAGAACGTGGTTATGTTTATTCTGACCCACAGGCTCACCAGGTGACACAGACCATAAAATCCGGGAATATATGCCCCACCAGGCCTAAATGTGTTAAATAACAGTGCCTTGTTTTGCTTTTTTATGTTGCACACAATTTTGGAAGGATTTGGGTTTTAAAGCATATTTCAGATGCTACTCTTGTCACTTATCTTTTACAGACTAGTCTGTTTCCTCACCAACTGCCTATAGTTAGGGTCTAAGGTCATGCCTCTGGTGAATCTGGTGATGTTTTGTGTAATGCTGTAGTTGACAAGTAGCTAAGTTGGCCTCTAAAGAAGCTCCTTTGTCCCCACAGGAATGTAGGGATACAGTATTTCCTTGGACATCCCATGTCTCTGTTCCAAG
The DNA here is from genome assembly GCF_024256425.1 of Clarias gariepinus. NCBI lineage: Eukaryota > Metazoa > Chordata > Actinopteri > Siluriformes > Clariidae > Clarias > Clarias gariepinus. The sequence goes on from NC_071125.1 coordinate 11,700,345, forward strand.
TTTGTCATCTGACATCGTCATAGCCTTCTTACAAACCCATTCCTTAAGATCTGCATTTTTGGTCTTTTGTAAGTGTTCACCTGGTTAATTTGTGATTAGACTGGCTGCATCTCTCTTCCAGCAACTGTCTTTCCATTATTAGTGCACCACTTATACCTTTACAACAATTACACCACTAATAATTCACAACAATTCTTGTGTAAGACTCCTTTTTGATCTGTGCTCGTGCAAATACAAGCAGAACATGTTAAACATGATGCCTTGCAAAAGCCCATTACACCATTTCTGCATGGACAAATTGATTTTACTCACATGCCACCTGTCAGCAATCTTAAATACATGCTTGTAATAGTCGACAGGTTTTCTAAATGTATAAAGGCATTTTCATGCTCAAATAGAAATTGCAACCATAGCAGTCAGTTCTGGCTTATTTTTAGCTACAGTATTCCAAAATCTATTAACAATGACGATAAATAATACAGGTAAGAACTGGGTTGACCTGTTACCATCTGTACTTTGTAAAATTAGAATGACACCCAATTCCACAATCAAACTATCACCCAGAGATTATCTTAAGATTCCCCATCCCCTGTATAAAAAGTAACTCTGGTGTTTCTTTTACAGGTGATCTGGACATGATTGTCAGCAATTATACACAAGTACTTATTAAAAAACTGGATAGTGTGCACGGTAATGTCTCTGCTGCTCTCCCTCTGACTACAGGCAAGCCCACTTACTTTTTTATCCCAGGTTATAAGTTTACATCCTAGGAAGGTGGAAGATGCTGCTTACAGTACATTCACGACTATAATTGCTATGACTCGCATAGACTCACAGCCACAGTGGATTCACACCAGCCATGTAAAGACTACTTGAGATAATCGACCATTACCTCACAAGGACTCCTAGTCCGCACCAAGGGGATAGTGGAGCAACACATGTCCTGAAGACAACTCAAAAAAGAGACTCTTCTTTTCTCCCCTTTTCACATGAACATATAGATTATACTTTGTATCAGCTTGATGTATCACATTTAACTTTGAGCTAATGCCTAATTACCTATGTATTAATAATTTTATTTCTAATAATGATACGTGTGTGATTTAATCTTTATTACCATTTTTGTACATTTTCTAGCTAATTTCTTTATCATAATTAATTTATGTTAACTTTATACTCTCCTTCTTGTAGTTTTAATATTAATGGGTAAAATATTCCTTACTACTTATTTCCTGTCTCCTCTTGGTTATTAAGATGGTAACCCATCCAAATCTCTCTCTCTCTCTCTCTTATATTCTTATATTCATATACAATATGTACAAGTTTTCTGGATCGAAATTGACCTGGGGTCCGTTCTTCGTACATCGCTTGACACATCTGAGATAAACTGACACATCTAAGATGAGATCATCGGGCTAATTACGATCCAGCTAATTCGGTTCTTCGAGCTCACCTGTTGTTGATGATTAGTATAGCTGGATTGAGTTGTCTAGGAATATTGGGCGCTCGTGCGTTGGTTTAAAAGGCGATATGCATCGACAGTAGAAACACTGATCACAACCCCTCTGATTGGTTGACGAAATGGAAAAAGAGCGGCTCAACTTTTTTTTGTAACACGTGTTATGCACTGAAATGCCCCCCTGCCATGGAGTGCGCCCCTCTACATAATCGCTATCAAATATTATATTAGAACATAAATTCATAGGTTAATGGTTTACAAATTACATGAGACAATAAAATAAAATATGCAATATAAAAATGAATGTTGTATATGAAAAAATAGAAATATTATGCATAATTTTATATATTATTTTATAATAAAATTAGTTTCGTCCAATTTATCATTATAAAATATTTATTTTTAATATATCTAAATATTTATTTGCATAATTTTATGACAAACCCCTGAAAAATAAATGTGTTACAAAATAAACATTATACAAGAATTTGTATTAATTGTCTTAACGGCTGTCTCGTGCCTGGGGTTTATTATAATAGTAATATCATATTTGATAACAATAAACCTATGAATTTATGTTCATATATAATATTTGATAGCGATTATGTGGGTGGGTGGGGGGGGGAGTCCATGGCAGGGGGCATATATTTTTTTCTTTTTCCACGTGAGTCAGTCATGCTCTTTAACCAATTAGATGTAACCTCGCCATTTCAACCAATCATAACCCGCCAGGAGCGCAGGCTAAATCCTGTTTACATGAAATAAACCTGCTCCTGAGCAGGTTCAAGCTTACGGATATGTTGCTATGACAACAAATACTAGAAGCGCATCGAAGAACGAAACAATCCAAGATCAGGACAAATCCACAACAATTAAATTCTGCTAACTGAGTTAGCGACGTACGAAGAACGGACCCCTGGCCTAAACGAAGACGAACCACCGTGTTTAAGTCCAGCCTTCATTCTCGTTCAATAATTATTTAACCGTTCAACGCAACTACAAACTTACCTTCTCAGTTTGTCGAACCAGTGTCCCCTGATGGCCCCGAGCAAATGGGGATCCGATAAAAAGAGAGCGCGTACAGTGTCCTGTTTCTCCGTAATCCGAGGCCACGAGCATCGTAGTATAACAGGAAAGTAGACCACATATTCACAGAACATAAACACGCAAACTAGCGCGGCAACGATCCATACAATTAGAATCCGTTTCCGTATAGCGCGCGCTCCATCCATGCCTTCGGCTAAAACACAATAAAAGTCGCACAGAGTGCGATGTAATAAGCGAGTGCTCTGTACAACGAAATCGTAATGCTCCGATGCGCAGACTGTCTCTTTCAATGCATATTCATATGAACTACATTCTTCCTGAGCCAGCAATATACCTCTCTCATCATGCACGCGCAACTCTCCTTCTTCGTTGTTGTTGTCTTCTTCTTTTGATTTGATGCCGGGTGGTAACTAGATTGATGATGCAATACCGCCACCTACTGGAATGGTGTACAGGGGCATTGGATTTAAACGACGTTAAAAACGAGAAGCCCCTGTCTGCAGCCTGCAGATCCAAGTAGGGATAACTGCAGGCTGGAGTAATAGGCGTGCCGAAAGGTCAAGGCATAGGGGCGTGCCGAAACATTTCTCATTGGTGAATGGAGCTTCTGTGTTGGCCAGTCAGCGTGCCGAATAGGAACTGGGCGTGTCTTAAGCTTTCTCATTGGTGAAAGGAGCTTCTGCTTTGGCCAATCAGCGGTAATCCTATTTTTATGTAATACCCTTATTTTAGCGTGGACGAACATGGCGGCGGTGAGGCGTGGTTTGGTTAATATAAATATTTTTTTTCTTTATTTTCGTCTTTTAATTGTTCGTTTATTTGTTGTCGACAGATACATATTACTGTGAGACGAAACACGGACAGTTTTCCCCTCGAAGTAAGGGTTGGCAGTTTGTATCTGTGTCCGTTTTGCGCTAGAGATGTTTTTAGGCCTCGTGAATTGTTCTAGGCCTCGTCATTTTATTCTGACCGAGAGTTTAAAGGATTCTGTTCCATGTACTGCTACTTCAGCATAAATAAATGAATGAGCAGATTGAGTGTACAGGTTGGGTGGAGTACACTCTTAAACTGAGCAGCTCTGCCTCTAAATAAAATGTTTTATTGGCTAAAATTGTGTCTGTTTACTGAATAAGTGCCACTTCGAAGGTTACTAAACTTGTACACCTCCTTCTCTTTATTGTGATGTTTTATAAAACATATTTGTCCTTATCAGGCAATGTCAAAGCCAACTTTATTGTAAATTCTGCTACATGTACAGTGCATACATATAGAGAATTGAAATTACGTTTCTCTCAACCCTTGTTACAAATAACACTGAAAAAAAACTTAAATAATAAATAAGATAATTGAGTTACTGTTCTGCCGAAAGGGACAGTTTACAACACAGAAGGCTGATATGGTGAAAAATGGAATGGAAAAATGGAAAGTGCAATAAGAATAGTGCAAGTGTGCTTATTTTAGTTGATTAAAGTGACATTATAAAGAGCAATATAAAACAGTATAAACAAGAATGATTTTAGTTTTTATGCACTTTTAGTAAAACTGGAAAAACAACTGTCAGTTCAAAACATTCTAAATGACTAATTCTGTAACTTTTTTTGGTCTTGTTTAACCAATACAAAGTTAATAGTATTCCAAAAATATAAAAATTACATAAAAAAATTTATGAACAGTTTGTGGTACTATATTCTTTTAAATAATTGTAATTTGATTTTGAATATGGGTTTGATACAGTTAAGGCTAGAAGGAATACAGTTTGATCTCTATTGGGTATGCGCACATCAATCTAACATTTTTTTTCCTCTTACAACAATAAGACTTTTTGTATTACAGAAAGGATTAGTTTTAGACGTAAAAAATGATCCAATAGGTATAACAATTCATTTCATTGTTAGTTTCCAGTCGGAGCTATATATCCCTTTTAGCCACGACCATGACTCAAACGTACAAGGATGACGTCAGTAACCCGTGGCAACGGGGTTGAATGTTTAGAAAAGAATATTTGTAATATCGATATTTTACAGGAAGAGAATAGAATTTTAATATAGAGGATTATGTTGGCTGCATTACTTAAACGCATTGGAAAGAACAATAGCGTTTAATATTAGCCTTTAAACAGGCAACTTGTGCAACCAATCATCAAGACTTTTCAACACGCCCATTACTCCGATCTGCAGCTACCCCTGTCTCTGCAGATCGGGGCGGGGCTGCACATGTCGTCCCGCCAACATAGTTTCTCATTGGTTGTAAGTAAATTAATGACATCCACGCAACGTTTCTTCCACAACTCCTCTCATTGGTTATTGAAATCAATTGAAGTCACTGCCACGATAAACAGGAAATGCCGTTGGAAACGGTACTTATGAATTATACAGTACATTTTATACAAAAGCTGAATTCTTTGCTTATTTATTCAGCTTTCAGATGCGTATAAATCTCGCTTAAGTTTTTTTTTTTTATGTACGCTTATGACTGGTTTGTGGTTCAAGGTTACATACATTTATAAGCAAGACTTCCGCTGTTTAGTTATTCCATTTCTGGCAATCCGTGACTAAATTAAAATGTCAACCAATCGAGTAATTTTACTGCTTTTTAAAAATATTATTAATAAAATACATAAAATACATAATATTCTCAGCAAAAGTATCCACTATCCTTATGTTTAAATTAATAAATAGAAAAGGGTTGTTAAACATCAGAATTGTTTATAAATACAAACATTTATTACACATACATGAATTATGATAACACATAAATGAATTTCACTGTTATTTATTTATGATGATACTGTTCACAGTTATTTCTGATAGAGGAGAAAGCAGGTATTTATATATCTTTCTGTGGTCAAGCATTAATTCTCCCTCCCAATTTAATAATGGCACGTGAAACAGCAGCCTGGGTCCTCTGTGCCATCATAAAATCCTCTGAGGCAACCACGTTTCCCATTTCCGTAATAACCTAAGCAGGTCTTGAATAACGTTTTACACATTTTGCATTCTTTTATTCAAAAGGCACTCATAATTCAGCCCTTGATGTTTCACTCCATTTTTCCCAGTTCACAACACCTGTAGCCAAAAACACACACACAAAGCAGAACTCATTCAGGATTGTTAGCCATTATACAGCTTTAAAAATACAATAAGCAAAATTACATAAATAAAAAAAAATGGACAGATGCTTACTGTCAGCCATGCATAGTGTGCCTTTTGTATGAACTGGGTCCTGTTTACAATTGCACTAAAGCAACTGCAAGTAAGTGAAAGATTCATGTAAGCAGCATCTCCATCCTGTAGCACTACTTCCAAGAGTATCATTTCCAAGATATTCATGGGGAACTGGAAAGTATATAGAAAAGGTTTAACCCTTAATTTGCTTAAATAAAACAGGACAGTATTCCAGCACTTACAACCAAAAGTTGCAACACAGGAGTCATGATTGCCTTTTGTGCCTAAAAAGGATAACAGAGAGGACATGTAATGCTACATACAGTATGTTAAGAGAATACAACAAAAAAAGTCATATTAAGTGTAATTAAATTACATTATTTTCAGTTTGCCTCTTGAGTCTCTTTGTTGCACGCCTTTCTTCTTCAGACCTGTAATGAAATGTAGTAAAGGAGAGGTATGTTTATATTATGTAAATAAAAGTTTTCAAAATAATAAGTGCTACGCCTTTAAAATAAAAAATTGACTGATTCTTATTTAACGTACAAAAGTTACTCTTTGTGCTTTTGTTCATGACCCTACAGTAAATAGATTAAAAACTGAAGCGATTGTGCATATCGCAATACTGTATGTACATTTGCAATACTTAAATCATTGTTATTATATTGCACAGGCCTAGTATGTATAATGTAAAAGTGACACCTCAGCAAAAAGTTCAGTGCTAGTTCATAAAATGTAGAGAAATAAAGGAAAGACAATAAACCTCAGGTGAAATTCTCCAAAAGAAGCAAACACCACCATCTCCTAATACCAAGCATGTCTGTCTGAGAAAAAAATTATACTTTCTAATTACTTTCTATTTATAGGGCAAATATACATTAGAGTTTTTACTCACCTCTGTAAAATTAAAGTCAATTCCAAAAAGCTGAAAAAATTCTGATCTAGCCAGGTAGTGTTGCTCTAGTCGTCAAGAATAACATACATTTTAACAGAGCATTCTCGCTGGCCTTGGGGATAAACCTGTGCCAGGCATATCTTTGCACAGGATCGAGATGAGAGCCCTTCCCCACAGACTCTGGTGCAATGTGAGGTGATCTCAGCAGTTCCTTCTCGCTAACCTGCGTTTTGTTCTTGTTCGTGAGAAACAGACTGTGGTGAAAACTCTGCGTGCATAGCTGCACAACTTTCGCATTTGGTGCATTTTAAGTCCACTTGACATTCTTTAGCTGGATGAGAAGTAGAGCAACACCTAAAACATCTTTTTAATTATGACTTTGGGTCACATCCTCTTCTTTTTCACTCCCGTTACGGCCCGACCTATGTTAATACATTACATCTCACCTGCACTATTTAACCCAGCATATGTGCTTCCGGGCGAGAGGGGGGCGGCGGTTGTGCGAGGGGTGTGTGTTGTGTTCGTGTGCGTGGCGGAGTGTAAAGTAAGCTGTTGAGTGTCTCTAATAAATGTTATCAACAAATAAACGTCGTGTTTATTTCAGTTTAAAATGGTAGCAGAGGATGGTTGCTAAGGATGGCAGCTAGTTATAAATTCCCGCCGAAGTTTGATGAAGCCAGACCGTACGAGTGCTGGAAAAATGAAATCAATGTCTGGACGCGAGTTACCGACCTTGACAAAAGTAAACAAGCACTTGCTGTTGCTTTGGGGCTTGAAGGGAGAGCCCGTGAAACCGCGATGGAAATACCTGCAGAAGATTTGGACAGTGATAGAGGTATGACGACGTTAATGGCGAAGCTTGACGCCGTGTTTCTAAAAGAGGAAAAAGATCGTGCATATGAAACGTACTCTTATTTCGATGGCATTACGAAGAACAGTTTAGTTTTCATGGCGGACTACATAATTGACTTTGAACAGCGTTACAACCGGATAAAAAAAGGATAATATGACACTTCCTGATGCTGTGTTGGCTTTTAAGCTTTTAGATACGGCCTCGACGAAAAAAGTAGACAGCTAGCTTTGACAGCCTGTACTGAGTTAAAGTTCTCCTCCATGAAGTCGGCTCTCAAAAGGATTTTTGGAGGGAAAACTACAGGATCATTGAATGGAATACAAGTGAACCAAGAATCTGCGTTTTTCACAGAACAAAGACCGCAAAGCAGAGGGAAACGGAACGGAATGTCGCAAAGTGGACTACAAAAGCAGCCATTACAGGGGACTAATTCGCTGGATAAGTTTGGTAAGAGATCCAGATATGCTATTTGCCAGTGTACATTTCATTGGGCTAAAGACTGTCCTCATAAGAAAACTAAACAAGTGCGAATAACTGAGGATGCAGATGTAGAAGAGTGTAATATCACACTGTTCATAAAGGCCTCCATGTCAGATGCTGAGATATTCATGACTGAATCACTGGGATCAGCGATTATTGACACGGCTTGTACTCGTACTGTGTGTGGGGAGAAATGGCTAGAAAACTATATTGACGGTCTCACTCAAGAACAAGTGAACCAACTGATGCAAACAGAAACTCCAAGTTGCAGAGCATTTCGGTTCGGCAATGGGAATCTGGTTTATTCCACAAGAAATGTGAAACTACCAGCTAAAATAGGACTGACAAAATGCAATATTGAAACTGAAATCGTCAAGGTTGACATTCCACTCCTGCTGAGTAAAACGTCACTGAAGAAGGCAGGAACCATTCTGGACATAAAAAAGGACAGCGCAGTGATGTTCAAACAATCCATTCCTCTTGAGTTTACTAGTTCTGGACATTACTGTGTAAACATCAGAGACAAAGAAGCTAAAAAAAACTCAAAGTGAAGAGGAGGTCCTTACAGTGACAGAAAATATGTCTACAGATGAGAAATGCAGAGTCCTTCTGAAGCTCTATAAAAAGTTTGGTCATGCATCGGCAGACAGACTACAGAGACTTATTCACAGTTCAGGAAATTAGGACAAAGAATGCTTTACTATTCTACAACAGATAGTAAATGACTGTGAAATATGCAAGAAGTACAAGAGGACAAAGCCAAAGCCTGCTGTGGGGTTACCTTTAGCTTCAGAGTATAACGAGACTGTGGTGGTGGATCTGCACGAGTTAGAGCCAGGTGTGTGGTATCTTCACATAATCGATCACTTTACACGGTTCAGCGCTGGAAACATTGTGACTACAAAGAAGTCATCTAAAATTGTAAACTCCTTCATTCACACCTGGATTAGTGTTCATGGCGCCCCTCAGAGGCTGTACAGCGACAACAGAGGTGAATTTAACAGTGAAGAGATCAGAGACATGGTTGAGAATTTTAACATCGAGACAAGAACAACAGCAGGATACAGTCCTTGGAGCAACGGACTACTCGAAAGACATAATCAGACACTGACTGAAATCATCTTGAAGGTCAAAAGAGAAAATGGATGTGACTGGCACACTGCCCTTGATTGGGCCCTCATGGCTAAGAACAGTATGTTGAACGTTCATGGCTACAGTCCGTGTCAGTCGGTGTTTGGACAAAATCCTAATCTTCCTTCTGTGATAGTCGATAAACTACCTGCTTTAGAAGGCACTACTATAAGTGCTAGAATGAGAGAACACATTTCTGCCTTACATGCTTCCAGAAAAGCATTCACAGAAGCTGAGTCTTCTGAGCGAATAAGAAGGGCAATACGTAAGCAGCTCAGGCCCACTGATGAAATGTATGTGACTGGAGACAAGGTATATTACAAAAGAGGGGACTGTCCAGAGTGGAAGGGACCAGGGGTAGTTATTGGTCAGGATGGAGCTGTTGTGTTTATAAGACATGGGGGGATTCTTGTAAGAGTGCACCAATCCAGGCTCTGTAAGATAAACACGCAGGATCAGGAATCTCAGGATAAGCAAACTGTGAAAGACAACAGGCAGAAAAAGAAAAAAAACAGCTTAAGCAATGTAGCAGTAAGCTCAGATAGTGAAGAAAATACAGACAGCGAACAGGAAACAATCGGCGACAGGGAGGTAAATACAGAAGAAGTGGTTCATCCTAGTATGACACAAATGGAAAAGGATCACATTGTTTGTGATAACCCTGTCCCTTCCACTGGTGTAAAGATTAAGAAGGGACAAACTGTGACCTTTATGAAGCAGGATGGTGATGGTCTACAGAAAGCAAGGGTTTTAGGTAGAGCAGGCAAAGCTTCTGGAAAATACAAAAGCTGGTTTAATTTGCAGTATATTGAACCTGATGGCAGTGATGGGCAAAAGGAGCCAGTAGATTTATCATGTGTTGATAATCTTAACATTGAATCACCTGTTAGGGAGAGTGATGTGCTTGTAACAAATGACATTTCATTTGATGTGGCTAAGCGGGATGAAATCATGAATTGGTGCAAAAACAATGTTTTTGAAGAAGTTGACGATGTAGGTCAAAAGTGTGTCTCTACCAGATGGGTCTGTAGTCTCAAAGAAACTCCTAATGGCATTGTGCCCAAGGCACGACTCATAGCTAGAGGTTTTGAAGAGCTTAATATTCACGAGCTGCAGTAAAACTCCCCAACTTGTGCATCTGAGTCTCTTAGACTATTGTTAGCAGTAATCTGTCAAAACAAATGGCACATCCATTCCATGGACATTAAATCTGCTTTCTTACAGGGCATGCAGTTGTCCAGAGAAATCTATATCCGGCCTCCTGCTGAAGCAGAAAAGAAAAATACTCTATGGAAACTCAATAAGTGTGTTTACGGCCCTGCTGATGCATCACTGTATTGGTACAATAAGGTGAAAGACATCATGCTGAGTACAGGTGGTAAAATGGCCAAAGTAGATCCAGCAGTATTCTACTAGTTGGATGAGCAGTGTAAGGTTACTGGAGTGCTTGCATGTCATGTTGATGATTTTCTTTGGGCAGGCTCGCAAAACTTCTCAAAAGATGTGATTCCTACACTTAAGTCTGCATTTCAGGTGGGACGTGAAGAACATAAAAATTTCTGCTATGTAGGAATGGACTAAAGTTCCTAAAATGGTAAAGTTCATGTACATCAGCATAGTTACATTGAAAACTTACAGCCAATTCACCTACAAGCAATGCGTGCCCTGCAGAGAGATGCCTCTGTTAATGAAACTGAAAAAGAGCAGCTTAGGTCACAAATTGGGCAGATATTGTGGGTTGCAAAACAAACCAGACCGGACATCATGTTTGATGTAAGCAGATTGGGGTCAAATATAAAAGATGCCACAGTTCAGTCAATTCACGAGATAAATAAGGTCATTAGAAAGCTTAAATCTAAAAAAGTCACTCTCAGGTTTCAGCATTTGGGAAACAACGATGTTCTGAATCTGACAGTTTTCAGTGATGCCTCCCTAGGAAATCTTCCCGATGGGGGTACACAAGGAGGAATATTAATTGGTCTCATGGGAGAACAAGGGAAGTTTTCTCCCCTGTTCTGGCAGTCTAAGAGAATTAGACGTGTGGTGAGGAGCACTCTGGCAGGGGAAACTCTAGCCCTGTCAGATGAAATAGATAATGCTATCTTTCTGGCGACCCTTTTTTCTGAGCTTACGACTGGAAATGCTGATCTGAATGCTCCCCCTTTGGTCTGTGTGACAGACAATCACTCTCTGTTTGATGCTCTTAAGTCAACAAAACAGGTCACTGAGAAACGACTTAGACTGGAAATAAGCAGTATAAAGGAGCTCATACAAAGTAATAAAATAAAGAAGGTTCTCTGGTTGGACACAAAAACTCAACTTGCTGATTGTCTTACCAAAAGGGGAGCATCTGCTCTCATGTTATTAAAAGTACTCAGTGAAGGGCTATGGTGCTATTAAAAAATTATCTCGGTTGAAAACTGTTTTATAAAAACGTTTAAGAAAAATAAAGGGGCTACTTTCCAAATCTATGCACTTTCAATTGTATATGTAACTACTGTTTTGTTGTGTTTGCTGTGGCCTTCATTGTTCTGCTATGGTAACTAAGGACTTTGTTACATATATTATTCCCTTTATTCTTTTGTTGTTTGTTAAAAAAAAAATATTTGGGAGATTGTTAATACATTACATCTCACCTGCACTATTTAACCCAGCATATGTGCTTCCGGGCGAGAGGGGGTGGCGGTTGTGCGAGGGGTGTGTGTTGTGTTCGTGTGCGTGGCGGAGTGTAAAGTAAGCTGTTGAGTGTCTCTAATAAATGTTATCAACAAATAAACGTCATGTTTATTTCAGTTTAACACCTAGACGTATCTGAATGCAAACAAAGTGAACAAAAAATGAGAAAGGTGTGATGTGTCTAGGTACGTACACCAGGTACAGTAAGTAGCCGTCTTCTTTAGCTAAAAGAAGCTCCATAAGAAGATCTCCAAGCTCTCTGAGCTTTACATTGTCTCTGAGTGTGCATGACAATAAGCTCTTTACGAGCCAGGAATTTAGCAAAGCTTAGCATATTTACATCATGACTTTGTCCACCTGCTTGAGGATGACAACTAGGATAATCTGGGTGTCCAGATGGAGACAATGGAGAGAGATTTAGCTCAGGTGAAGCATTTTTGCATCTGTATGAGGTAGAGTGTGGGATCTGAGGCAGGATAACAGCTGACTCTAATAATGGTAAAAATTTGCCTTCCTGATTCTGGTTCAGTATTGATGGTACATCTTGACTACAATCATATACGCCATTCTTAAACTGTTCCACTAGTGAGTGTTGTTCTTGTTCTTATGGTGAGATGATCAACTGTGAAGAAAAGAAGTAGTGAGGTCAGTATAATTTCTGTGAACTTTAGCCTGGTTATGTAAATATTCCTCTGTTCGTTGCATTATGACTTGTGCTCCAATGCCACTTTTAATACTTTGGGCATCTACACATTCTTTGGCAGCAGCAGCTTCTAAAACTTCCGCTTGAGCAATTGCTACAGCTGCCTCTTTTTCTAGTCCCAAAGCCCCTAGATCAGCTTCTAATGCAGCCATCTCTAATCAAGTCTAGCCTTTTGTTTTTTGATTTCGAGCTCTTTTTTAGCAAAGGCAACCTTGGCACGAGTAGCTTCTGCCACGACCCTAGCTTTTGCTGCAGCACTAGGTACAGAGCATTTGGGGCTGGTCACTGATTGTGCTTTTTCTCCCTGTGCATTGGTCTGTAATTTCATGTTTTGGTTGATGAAATCCGTTTCCCCCTGATTCGTTGGATTTTTCTGCGTGTTTTACTTCTCAAGTGTTGATGTGGAATAACAGCAAGCTAAACTTCGTTTGAGTCCATAAGTGAGCAGCTTCTGCTCCTTTTAATTCTTCAAAAAATATCCACAAAAAATGACATGACCCACACACACACACACATTAAAACACTGTGTGTGTGATTAAGAGCAAGATGAGGAAAGAAGGGGCACGCTGTCCAATGATGTGTGCACACCACTAAGTGCAGTGCAGGGTGACACAGAGGGAGAGAAAATGGATCTTTAATCTCTCTAATGAAACTTGCTTCTGCTTTACACGCGCGCACACACGTGAGTTAAACCGGGTTACTTGCAATCTGAGGTTCCACTGTACATCTTAATCGGTCACTGATTGGCATCCCATTTCATATGTAGTAACCATACTTACATCTAGCTAATCATAGATGAGACTGATTTTTTTTTACTGAAATTTACAAATCAATCATAATGCAGAAGGGGAATTTATTTGAAAAGATGGGAAGTCTAACTTAACCTAAGGTAAAGAAAAGTACTTCTTTTCCTATTTCTGCTATATTTCTGGCAGATTAAATGCTTTACAGTGGACAGAACCCACTGTGGAAGTTACAGATGGGGCATTTAAAAACAAGCGTTTTTTTCTGCGGCATGACGCAATTCTTCTCGCTGACTGCCGCACTATTCTGCAAGTGCGCGCCTTGCAATTTTCATCCAAGTGTTGTACTTCACAGAATTCCCACCAGGTGGCACATGGAATAACTCTTCCAGAGCACATTATATGTATAAGCATTTAAAGTCTGCAATGTATAGTGTAGTCTATATGCACATGTAATTTAGTGATTGTGTGAAAACAGCTACAATAAATTTTGAACAAATAGACACAGTTTTTATATATTTTTCTATTTGTTCAGAATTTTACACCAAGGTTCTTCTTTGAGTTCGACCCCAAGGGCCGAACAGACTAGTGTTACGACCCTTGGTAGTCTAGGGGTATACGGGTCGCACATTTACAGTTGATAGACATTGGCTATTTGAATTCCCAGCACGGGTTGGAACCAAAGTGATGACACACTCAACACTTTATTAGCAAATAGGTGTTTATTTACATAAAAGGCGATACTAAGTGAAATATTTACAAATTAAACCAGTGGTTAAAAGGAAGGCACTAATTGAGAGACTAGCGATGGGTGCTGCTGAAAATAAACCAAGAAGAAAAAAAAAACCCAGTCTAACTAATCACAATACACCCCCCATTTAGTCTCCTCTAAAAATCAAAAGAATAATAATAAAAATAAATAATCAGGTAAGCAATAACATCCTAACTAGCTACACTATCTAAATCAAAAGGGATACATGGGTTGGCACACACCCTCTTACCTAGTGTATCTCTAGACAGCTGGTTACCTACATGTTGAAATGTATACCACGTGGCTTACTTCCCTAAACCAGTCTCTCAAACACAAACATTTCCAGCCTATTGGCTGGGGAAACAAACAGCATAGCCAGCACAAAGTGAGTCTCAAGACTGCCTCTACTTTCTGAAATGGCTTCTTAAAAAAGACAGCTGGAGGATGGGGATTGGTTGCAGCCCTGAGATGTAGAGCAGCCAATCAGAAGCAGCAAGCACTGGATGGAGCCACTAGGAAACAAAAAAAAACAAAAAGGGCAACAGACAAGACAACCACTACACAATAATGTTCTGGAACGTAACACCCCCTCCCTTAAGAACAAACATTTTAAAATATGTTTGTTAAACAAAACAAAATCAAGATAACATGAAACAATAATGAACACAATTTCATTCATATAAGTAAGAGGGGGGGGGAGAAAGAGGAAAAAAAAAAATTACATGTCGGATCGAGACAAAGTGTCAGCTACAATGTTGTCTGTCCCTTTCTTATGTTGGATGTCTAGATTATAATTTTGTACAATCAGAGACCAGCGCATCAGCCTCTGGTTCTGATTATACATTCTTAACAGAAAAACAAGTGGGTTATGGTCAGTATAAACAACAACAGGGAGCGAACTAGAACCCACATACACTTCAAAATGTTGGAGTGCCATAAGTAGTGCAAGAGCCTCTTTTTCGATAGTGGAGTAATTCAGTTGGTGTTTATTAAATTTGCGGGAAAAATAACAAATCGGGTGGTCAATTCCATCTGCATCCTCCTGCAATAGGACTGCCCCAGCCCCCACAGCACTAGCATCAACCTCCAACTTAAACGGGTGATTAAAATTTGGTGTTGCAAGTACTGGAGCGCTGCACAGCAGTGCTTTCACACTGTCAAATGCCTGTTGGCATTCCAAAGACCACTTAAACTGTTGCGAGGGGCTCAACAAACTTGTAAGAGGACTTACAACACTTGAGAAGTTTTTACAAAACCCACGATAATATCCGGCCATCCCTAAGAATCGCCTTAATTGACGCCGGGTAATAGGAACAGGAAAATTTGAGATGGCTGAAACTTTAGCAGCAACTGGACGGACTTGCCCCTGCCCAACCTGTTTTCCAAGATATGTAATGGTTGCCTTAGCAAAATCACATTTCGCAAGGTTTAATGTTAAATTGGCTTTTGATAACCGTTCAAACACAGAATTCAACTGAGACATATGCTCTGGCCAATTAGTTGAGTAGATCACCAAGTCATCCAGATATGCATTACACCCTGGCACACCCGCCAGTACAGTAGCGACCAAACGTTGAAACGTTGCAGGCGCATTGCGGAGCCCAAAAGCCATAACTTGGTATTGCATAAAGTGATCTGGGGTAACGAATGCAGATATGTCAGAGGCACGAGGTGTCAAAAGGTAACAAGTCCAATTTAGTTACAAACCGAGCGGAACCTAAATTGTCAATACAATCCTCCATTCCCGGTAACGGGTAACTATCAGGCACTGTCACAGCATTGACCTTACGATAATCAGTGCAAAAACGAAAAGAACCATCGGATTTGGGAACAAGTAAGCAAGGCGAGCTCCATGGGCTGCAGCTTTGTACCACAAGACCATTTTCGCAGAGATATTTCACCTCTTTTCTCATCAGCTCCCTTTTCACAGAATTTGCACGATAGGGATGCTGTTTAATTGGAGCAGCATTATTCACATCAATATCATGTTGTATTACTGTAGTTTGACTCGGGGTATCGCCAAAAAGATTTGGAAACATTCTAACCAATCGCTCAATATCTTCTTTTTGGGAAGTAGACAAATGACTCAGTAATGTAGGCAACTCTAGTAATTTCTCTGAATTGGGCAATAAAGCACACTGTTGCGGAGCATTACGCAAGATTAAACCATCCTCATCAGTCTCCAACCCTTGAGTCGCAAGCGCAATGGGTGCAACGGCAGGTTTCACTGTCGTTTCCTCAGGTTCAGGGTGAGACTGGCGTGGGTGGTAGGCTTTTAACATGTTAATATGGCAAATCCTCATTTTTCGACGTCCTTCAGGTGTACGAACAACATAATCTGTGTCGCTCAATTTTCTCTCAATTGTATATGGACCAGCAAATCTCGCAGACAAAGCAGACCCAACAATAGGTAACAAAACTAATACCTGGTCTCCGGTTTTAAACTCACGAACTATTGCTTTCTTGTCATATCTCTGTTTCATAGTCTTTTGAGCAGAGGTCAACATTTGACGCGCCATGGAGCAAGCCTTACGCAACCGCTCCCGAAACCTGCTGACGTACTGCAGCACATTCGTTCTGCTCTCTGACTCAGAAGCCAAAATGTTCTCTTTTAACACCTTTAGCGGGCCACGAACAGTATGTCCGAACACGAGCTCGGCTGGACTAAAACCAAGGGACTCCTGTACTGCCTCTCGTATCGAAAACAGCATAAGAGGAACCCCTTCATCCCAATCCCTGCCAGTTTCTAAACAATATTTGCGTAACATAGACTTTAACGTCTGGTGGAATCGCTCAAGTGCTCCCTGGCTTTCGGGATGGTAGGCACTAAAAACACTGTTGAATTGCAAGAATTTTTAACACCTGACTAAACACCCTCGACATAAAATTCGTCCCCTGATCACTTTGGATGACCTTCGGAAGACCGAATATTGCAAAATACTTCATAAGGGCTTTAATGATTGTAGATGCAGTAATCTTACGAAGCGGAACAGCTTTAGGAAACCGAGTAGTAGTACACATGATAGTTAAAAGGAACTGATTACCGGCTTTTGACCTTGGCAATGGGCCAACACAGTCAATAATTACACGTTCAAATTGTTCATGTACAATAGGTATTGGACTAAGAGGAGCATTTGGGATTACCTGATTTGGTTTACCACTGCACTGGCACGTCTGACAGGTCCGGCAGTATCTGGCAACATCTCGTTTTAAACCAGGCCAAAAGAAATGTCTCAGAATCCTGTGATAAGTCTTGGTAATTCCTAGGTGACCGGACAGTACATGGTCATGCGCAAGTGACAATACATGAGGTCGGTATACAGAAGGAATGACCACCTGGAACACGGTATTCCAGTCAGCTCCCTGTTCACATGTAGAACTCCACTTACGCATCAACAACAAATCATTAACGAAATAACCTGTGGGTTGCCGCTTTAACTGTTCCTTTGAAAGTACAGCATCAAAACACCTTTTTAACGTCTCATCCTTTCCCTGTGCGTTAATTACCTGCTCACGAGTCATGTTTAGATCAAGCTTCTGAAAATTGTCTTTATCTGTTTCAAGAACACAAGGTTTTTCCACACTCTTAGTTCTAAATAACAAGGGTTTGTCAGTATGCATAAATGTGTTCTCAAGAGTAAACTCCTCATTATCCAGCTGCTTAGCCTGAGAACGGGTCACAACACATGCAGAAAAAGTGTCAGGATAAGTGGTGGACAAATCATCATCTACAGTGGGCACGGGTTTCTTGTCAAAAACCTCTAATGATGGCATTACTTTACCCCCAGCAATATCATTCCCGAGAATAAGGGACACACCTTTAACTGGCAAGTCTGGAAGCACAGCTACTGACACCACACCATTTACAAGCTTACACTTTAGGTGAATTTTATGTACAGGGGCTTTAACAATGCCCATTTCAATCCCTTGCATAAGAATACTTGTACCACACGAAGTCTGTTCATTCAAAACAAGCACATCAGCGATCAATACTGAGTGGGCCGCGCCCGTATCACGGAGTATCTGGATTGGTTGCTGATCTACGGGGTTGCCGGTTGTAGAGACTAACCCATTAAAAATAAATGGACGATAACTTGCGTCGACTACCTGCTTTTCTGAAAATAATGGTATGTTTGAGACTGTTGATTGAATTAGACCAACACTTGTGGGTCGTGCATGTTTACTTTTAAGAGCACGACAGTCCGCAATCAAGTGACCAACTTTATGACAGTAGTAACATTCTCTCACCTCCCTTCCCCGCTCGGTCTTAGCTGGTGTACGGGGAGGAGATGAATGAGCAGACGCATTCACAGGCACCACAGTTTTAGGACGAGACGCTGTAAATGTTCCAGAGCGAACTACAGAGAACACAGGTTTATGCGTAAGCATGAACTCATCAGCATGTATAGCAGCTTGAGACACAGAATTTACTTTTTGTTCATTTAGATGTACTACAATACGCTCAGGCAAGCAATTCTTGAATTCTTCTAGTAGAATAAGTTCCCGTAACTCACCAAAACCTACTGTCTTAGTGGCAGTACACCATTTGTCAAACAACAAGCTCTTTTCTCGAGCAAATTCCACATAGGTCTGTTGCATACCCTTCTTATGGTTCCTAAAACGTTGTCTATATGCTTCTGGCACTAGTTCATAACCTCTTAATATTGCAGACTTGACAATATCATAATCTAAGCTTTCCTCAACTGAAAGTGCGGAACAAATCTCCTGGGCTTTCCCACACAGCTTACACTGCAATAGCAGGGTCCATATTTCAGGTGGCCAATGGAGGGTCAACGCGATACGTTCAAATACTTGAAAGTATGAGTCAACTTCATCTTCACGAAAATTTGGAACAAGTGAAATATACTTACTTATGTCAGTATGGTACGAGTGGGGCAGGGCAGCTGGTGCATTCACCGAAGCAGTTGTGGATGTACCTGTATCGGGGACAGGAGAGACCAGGTGTGCGGCTTTAGCAGCCTCGATGTCTAGCTGTCGCAGCTTGACCTGCTTATCAGCCTCTATCTCTAGTTGTCGAATCTTAAATCGCAGCTCCAACTCAGCTTGGTGGGCACGTGCTTTTTCCTGAGCCTCAAACTGTAATTTGGCCAGACGTAACTTAAGTCTGCCATCTTCCATTGAACCAGTCGAGGCAGGTGATATGGGATCAAAGGGCGGTAACACAACCTTGGGTTCAACCTCCGTCTCACCCTCAGCTACATCACTACTCTGCCCTGTCCAATCAGGATTGCACGGCCTTTCAGGCACACCGAGAGGATTCAATTCTTCTGGAGTTACACTCTCCACAGCAAAAATCCCCAACTCGACCAACCGATCATAAATAACTTGCCGGATTTCTCTTTTAAGATTTTGCTTGCTCACTAGAACCTGAAAATGTTCAGCAATTTGAATTAAATCATCTTTGCGACACTTATTAAATTCCCCAAGGGATGGGTTTTGAATAAACGAGTCCAAATTGAATGATGCCATGCCTGATTCAAAACCAACATACAGAACTAATTCGTCTCAAGCAATAGACAACGTCCACTACAAATGAATATCATTTTACCAAGCGTGCTAAGAACAATACCAATGTCCACCAACAAAAAAAACATTGGGACCTTTACTATCCCGGACGAGCCCCCAAAAATGTTACGACCCTTGGTAGTCTAGGGGTATACGGGTCGCACATTTACAGTTGATAGACATTGGCTATTTGAATTCCCAGCACGGGTTGGAACCAAAGTGATGACACACTCAACACTTTATTAGCAAATGGGTGTTTATTTACATAAAAGGCGATACTAAGTGAAATATTTACAAATTAAACCAGTGGTTTAAAGGAAGGCACTAATTGAGAGACTAGCGATGGGTGCTGCTGAAAATAAACCAAGAAGAAAAAAAAACCCAGTCTAACTAATCACAATACACCCCCCATCTAGTCTCCTCTAAAAATCAAAAGAATAATAATAAGAATAATCAGGTAAGCAATAACATCCTAACTAGCTACACTATCTAAATCAAAAGGGATACATGGGTTGGCACACACCCTCTTACCTAGTGTATCTCTAGACAGCTGGTTACCTACATGTTGAAATGTATACCACGTGGCTTACTTCCCTAAACCAGTCTCTCAAACACAAACATTTCCAGCCTATTGGCTGGGGAAACAAACAGCATAGCCAGCACAAAGTGAGTCTCAAGACTGCCTCTACTTTCTGAAATGGCTTCTTAAAAAAGACAGCTGGAGGATGGGGATTGGTCGAAGCACTGGGATGTGATGCAGCCAATCAGAAGCGTGGACTGACTGGATTGGTTGCAGCCCTGAGATGTAGAGCAGCCAATCAGAAGCAGCAAGCACTGGATGGAGCCACTAGGAAACAAAAAAAAACAAAAAGGGCAACAGACAAGACAACCACTACACAATAATGTTCTGGAACGTAACACTAGGTACACGGCAGACTAGGTATGAAACAGACTAAGAACTCTAAAGGTTAGTGGCTAAACAGGTTAGTACTGTAGCTAAACAGACTATGATCTAAACAGACAAGGAGACTAGACAGACTAAGATCTTAGCAGGTTAGTAGTGCACTGGTTAGTATTTATACAGACTAAGAACTACACATGCAAAGGAGGTTACTCACACATGAGGGTAAAGACAAAAGGCTAATTCTCCTAGCGGCTAATCCTGCTAGGAGACACAGAGACAAAGAGACGTACTAAATTAAGACAAATATAAACTTAACTTAAAGCTCTAGAAACCAAAAGGCCAACTATAATTAAACAAACTAAAACAAAACATAACCAGACAAAACAAAGGCCCACTTAACAGAACTCATTAACATTAATGCTCGACCCAGTACCCAGAAAAAACAGCTATTTATTACATGACTAATGAGCTACCTCGTTCAGGTGATGCGGGTGCCTTCTGGGAAATTGAGTCTACCAACAGAAACTACAAAAACATAGTGCCCTTTAGTGGGGAATCCTCACATTAAGGATATTTTATTTTGTTTTATTTATTTCATAAAAATTTTTCAGTTTCCCCCCTGAGGGATTGGCACCTTATTGTGGTCAGGGGGTTTGTGTGCCTCAGTGGCCTTAAGAGCTTTACCAGCAGGAGCTTAGTCTTGTGGGATACCCAAGTTGGACAGGTCTGAAGGTAGAGGCCTGACAAAGTGCAATCCACTTCTCCAGGCTTTGGATGCAGCTAACAACACAATTCAGCAAAGACAATACTGCTGCTATAAGTACAGGGGGAAAAAACAGTGCTCGAACATGATGTGTACACATGATGCCCCCTTCATATGTCTCACTGCCCCCCCATATGTGCCTGTCTGGAACCGGTCCTAAGGCTTGCTCTGAAGGACTATACTCAACAAGAATATAGAGGATAAGAATAATATTTATAATAAGATAATTAATTAAATAATAAAATTATATTAAATAAGGACTTTATCTAAAAGCCAGACCGACCAAATTTCTCATTCACTCCTGAAGTAGTTAAATATGCTTATACTTTAAATACATAGGGTACATTTACATAAAGGTACAATTGCAAGTAAATTACAAACTATTTTGAGCGCAAAAATGAACAGGTTTTATTTTAAACTTAGAATATCAGCCTAAAACCTCACAATATAAAGTTATATTTAAAAATATTTAGGTAAATATGATTTCCACACGTTTACTTTATTAGTTTGTTTTAATCTGCCTGAGAACTGCCACCTGAAACATGACTGCCACCTACTGGTCTGAGACATGGTCGTCTCATGAAATCTTGCGCACTGCCGCGAGTCGCCATGAGATTCCTGTCCCTCTGACGCAAATTTTTTACTGCCCCATCTGTATATTCTGATTGGTTGAGCAATGTGTGAAGGACATAGACTGTATGTTAATTAGGATGTTAACTTACTTCTGCTTAATCCTGATAAGACTGAAATTCTAGTCATAGGACAACACGCAGCTAGAAGTAAGCTTTTTGATCACACTGTAACTTTAGATGACCTTTCTGTTCTATCAAGTGCTACAGTAAAAGACCTTTGTGTGGTTATAGATTCTATTCTTTAATTTGAAGCTGATGTATTACTAGGACAGCGTTCTTTTATCTCAGAAATAATGCCAAGGTAAGGAATATATTGTCACTAAACGATGCAGAAAAATTGGTTCTTCCTTTATTACCTCTAGGTTGGACTATTGTACCACCTTACTGTCTGGTTGTTCAACAAGGTGAATAAACAAGCTTTAGTTAGTGCACAACGCAGAAGTGAGAATCCTCACTAGAACCAGAAGATACGAGCACATCACCCCTATTATGACCATACTGAATTGTCAGGGACCAATGAAGTTTCACATTGTTTTTAAAGTACTACTTTTGACATATAAAGCGTTAAATGGTCTTGCGCTGCAGTATCTGAGTAAACTGCTAGTGTTCCATTTTCAATTCAATTTTATTTATATAACGCAAGCCTTGTGTGTTGTCGACGATGGCAAGAAAAAAAAACTAGGAAGAAACCTTGAGAAAAACCCAGACTCAATAGGTAACCCCTCTTTAATTGGGTGATAACCCAATTATATAATGACATCATGTGTGTTAGGCTGCTGAAGGTTCAATGTAACAGAAGTTATCTAAGTTAATATGGATTCCAGTTCAGCACAGGGATGAGTCAGCAGAGGGCAGGGGGGTCTGGATCACTGGGAGCTCAGGAGCAGCATGTGTAGACCCAAACCATCATGAAGAAGAATCCAACTGGAGCTGATCCTTCTCTGGATGCCTTAGGATATTCGCAGGACTGGCCTTTGTCTACTGGAGCTGGCACAATCTTTAGATGCCTCGGGATGGTAGAAAAGTAAAGAACTAGCATATGTGGAAAGAATTAGCGTAGTTTGATACTTCGATCTAAAGATGCAGGCTGCTTGTCAATACCACAAATTATAAAAAACTACAGCTGGGGGCAAAAACCTATTTATTTAGCAAAATGTTTTGTAAATAAATTTGCCTTAGGTAAAGGAGCAGATCTGGGGGACTCATGGGTGTAGAGTATTATGGTGAACTTGTTTATTTGGATGCGGTCCTCCCCGCTCTCTGTTGACAGTGAAGTAATTGGTTGCTTTAAATAATAGAGAGCCCTCATTTTTGTGCTTTCTTCTGGCTCTCCCTTTTAGTTATGCTGTCATGGATAGTCCTGCCAGAGTCTCTGCACTTTGCACTAAATATACATTTATCTTATACATTACATGACTATGACCATACCCAACTGTTCTCTCTTCTCCTCTTATCTTTCTACACTTCTCTCTCTCACACACTCTCACCCTCCCTGTCTCTCTCTGTCAAGCTACACATGTCACTTCGGAGTTGCCAGTGATCCAGACCCTCTCTGCCCTCTGGACCTGTCAAAGTCATCCTGGTGCCCATGTTCTAATTAGAGATGTCGTCACTTGAATGTCCCAAGTTTTCTGCTTAAGGTGCGTGTGTTGACTGGGGACTTTCCACTTCACCATGAAGATGGTCCTGGCCTTGGCTGATGCAGAAAGGTGTTCTCTGAGGACGTGTGACTGCAGTCGCTTATTATTGGAGTATTAATAAAGTTTCCTACAGTCTACCTGTAACTGTCACAGTTATATTGTTTACATTATTTGCTTGGCTTATTTACCTTTTCTGAGATGAATATTATTATTCATATAGGGTTTTATCGAAAGGGGGCGCAAAATGTATGGAAGTATATTAGTGCCAAAATTCTTCAAAGCAAAATAGCAGGTTGAATTACATGAACTGAAAAAAAAAAACGTGTTGCAATAGAAATGTTTGAATTTTTCTGAATTGCAATTTATTCTGAATTTAAAAAATCCGTAGAGCATTTACAGTGTTTGAAATTTTTGCCACTGCAATTTATTGTGGTTGTATATTTCACGTGAAAATGTAATTCAAGCATTTAAAATTGAATGCAAAAATATTCAAGATACTAAATTGCAGTTGTGTTAAAAATATAATCTTCATTATTTTTCAATTTTACAAATTCAGGTAGACAAAATTCAGGGTGCAAAAATTTAGGTAATAAAATTCAGTTCGCTAAAATTCAGGTAATAAAATTGAAGTCGCTAAAATTCAGGTCTTCACATCCGGGATATCACAGGAAGAGCAGTGGAGAGCCGATTGCTGCTGTTCATGCCGCAGTGTACTTTAAAGTGTGCTTCCTGCTCCCTGTGCAGTCTACTTCTCAGAAACTACTTACAGATCGGAACGCAGCCCTCTTAACTAATAGGCTGGGTTGCCAGTTGCACAATAAACGGTTAAAATTACCTAAACGCTATATTCAAAGCAAATTCCAGATATCCAGCAGCATTAGAGACAATAACAGTAAGACAGGTTATAGACTGCACACTATATATCTTACATACAGTCAGTATACAGTCAGTATACACAGGGTAATGTAAGAACTGACCAAAGTCACATGATGGACAAAAACTACAAGATATATAAAAAGGATATTAAAAAAAAGTACAATAACAAAGAAAAATAGGGTTAATTGCAGTGCAGCCATAAATGTACAATTTTATATGTGACAAAGTCACAGTGCGACAGGTATTTATGAGGCGCCGTTGTAACAGGCAGTTGTTTTAATATTAATAGTAGCGAGTACTGTACAGTATACAAAAAATATTAAATTAAATTTCACTCATGCACACACATATGAAACGCTTGCGTACACATATATGAAACAGTCACACATACATATATACTACTAACTGCTCAAACAACTACATAAAGACTTATGACTTCATACTAAATATTAAACTGAAATGTAATTGCGTTGCATAAAATAATTTGTGACCAAAAAATTTTTTATTTTTTTTTTATTATTAGACTGACATTAAACCGTACTATCCACACTTTACGTTTTTCTTAATTACAAAGTTTTTATGGTTACCTTTATTTATAAGCACATATAAATTTAACAAAGTGTAAACAGCATGTATGTTGTTGCTGCGGCTGAGGAAATTAATCCCCTCTGGTTACTGATTGTGACAGTACATTACCGAGCTCAGGGGCGGGAAACCCATCGCTCTCGCGTGTGAATGAAAGAGCGCCGGCTTTGCTTTGAATATAGCATTTACGGCAGAGGAGTAATTTTAACACATTACACCCATTATTGTGCAACTGGCAACCCAGCCTGTTAGTTAAGAGTGCTGCGTTCCGATCGGTAAGTAGTTTCTGAGAAGTAGACTGCACAGGGAGCAGGAAGCACACTTTAAAGTACACTGCAGCTCTCCACTGCTCTTCCTGTGATATCCCGGATGTGAAGGCCTGCATTTTAGCGACTTGAAGTTTATTACCTGAATTTAGCGACCTGAATTTTGTTACCTGAATTTTGTCTACCTGAATTTGTAAGATTGAAAAATAATGAAGATTGTATTTTTAACACTTAAAAATATTTTTGAACTGCAACTTAGTAACTTGAATATTTTTGCATTGAATTTTAAATGCTTGAATTGCATTTTTACTTAAAATATACAACCACAATAAATTGCAGTGGCAAAAATTTTAAACATTGTAAATGTACATTAACATTGAGTACATTAGGTATGATAGAGACACTCTTGTTTCTATTGGTATACAATGTACTCACAATTCAAAGTTTTTAACTCCGGATCCGAGCTGGCCGAGTGAGATCCTGAGGGAGAACAATGGACGCGACGCGAAACGGCGGCCCCGAGGGAAACGAGCCAGCATCAGGAACAGGCTAAGAGCCCATGCACACCGCACACCTCTGCCTAGCATCCTGCTCGCCAACGTCGAGTCACTGGAGAACAAGCTCGATGACCTCAGGGCCAGGATAAAGTTCCAGAGAGACATTCGGGACTGCAATCTCCTCTGCTTCACCGAGACATGGCTGAACCCAGCGGTGCTGGACCACGCCATCCAGCCAGCCGAGTTCTTTTCGGTTCACCGCATGGACAGGACAAGGGACTCGGGGAAGTCAAGGGGAGGCGGCGTGTGTTTAATGGTAAACAGCAGCTGGTGCAACAGGGCGAGCTTTGTTCCTCTCACACGCTCCTGCACACCAAATCTGAAACTACTGTCCATCATGTGTCGTCCTTTTTATCTACCTCGGGCGTTCTCATCGGTCATAATCAGTGCCGTTTATATTCCACCACAAGCGGACACGGACACTGCCTTATGCGAGTTGCATGAGGCACTCACACAACAACAATTACAACACCCGGACGCTGCACTTATTGTGGCGGGGGACTTTAACAGTGCCAACCTCAAACGCGCAGCGCCAAACTTTTCCTGCCCCACCAGGGGCGAAAGGACACTAGATCATTGTTATACAACGGTCAAGGACGGCTACAAGGCACAATCTCGCCCTCCGTTTGGCAAATCTGACCACGCCACCATCTTCCTCATGCCAAAATACAAACAAAGGCTGAAACAGGAAGTTCTGGTTCAGAGGGAGGTCACGCGCTGGACGGACCAATCGGTGGCCACGTTACAGGACGCACTCGATGACGCAGACTGGGACATGTTCTGAAACAGCTCCGATGATGACGTCAGCGTGTTTACGGAAGCGGTTGTGGGATTTATTGGGAAACTAGCGGATGATACCTTGGAGAAAAAGACCATTAGAACGTTTCCCAACCAGAAGCCGTGGGTGGATAAACGCGACTCTGGCAGACGAGCTGAACACTTTCTATGCTCGCTTCGAGGCTGCAGCTAAAGACGCTAGCGATGCTAATGCTAGCACCAGCTAGCACCTGTGTTCACAGAGATATTCAACATCTCTTTATCTCAGTCGGTGATCCCCACATGTTTCAAAGAATCCATCATTGTTCCTGTCCCGAAGAAACCCCACCCTGCTTCTCTCAATGACTATCGCCCTGTAGCCCTCACCTCAGTAGTGATGAAGTGCTTTGAACGCCTGGTCAGAGACTTCATCATTTCTTCACTACCGGACCCACACTGGACCCACTACAGTTTGCTTACCGTCCAAATCGTTCCACAGACGATGCCATCTCTCATCTACTCCACACATCACTTACTCACTTGGACACTAGAAGGGGGAATTATGTTAAAATGCTCTTCATCGACTACAGCTCTGCATTTAATACCATAATTTCCTCCACACTCACCACCAAGCTGGAGCACCTGGGACTCAGCTCATCTATGTGCCAGTGGATCTCCGACTTCCTAGCTGGCAGACCACAGGCAGTAAGGATGGGCGGTTTTGTCTCAGCCTTCCTCACTCTCAGCACTGGAGCCCCCCAGGGGTGTGTTCTAAACCCCCTACTGTACTCTTTGTACACATATGACTGTGTGGCCACTACCAGCTCCACCACCATCATTAAGTTTGCTGACAACACCATCGTGGTGGGCCTGATCTTTGATAACAATGAGACGGCCTACCTGAAGGAGATTAGGAATCTGGAGAACTGGTGCCAGAGGAACAACCTCCTTCTAAACATCAGTAAGACAAAGGAGTTGATAGTGGACTTCAGCACTAAGCAGGAGAGAGACTACCAGACCTCCGTCATCAACGAGAGCCCAGTGGAGAGAGTGGACAGCTTCAAATACCTCGGTGTTCACATCACGCAGGACCTGTTATGGTCCTGTCACATCAACACTGTGGTAAAAAAAGGCCCGACAGCATCTCTACCACCTGTCGTGGCAAATTT
Source organism: Clarias gariepinus (assembly GCF_024256425.1). Classification (NCBI taxonomy): domain Eukaryota; kingdom Metazoa; phylum Chordata; class Actinopteri; order Siluriformes; family Clariidae; genus Clarias; species Clarias gariepinus. The sequence goes on from NC_071125.1 coordinate 11,727,921, forward strand.
GCTGTGAACTATTTCAATTTTCCAAACAAAATCAATAACTACTCAAGCACTGAAATAGCAAAAGTGTTTATTGCAGCCAAAAGTAAATGGACAGCCCTGGACCAGTCAGACAAAAGACAAACAGACAAGATTCTGCAAAGTTGTCTCTCCCTCACCTCCTTCAACTTCCCTAATTTTACATGGTTTATATACCTTCATTTAACAATTACATCATTGTTTGCTCCTCCTTAAGTCAAGAAATTACTTAATATTCATGAGATGTAAGCTAATTTTGCTTAGTTTAGCTTGATGTAGCACCTCCCAATTGCATAATCTCTTCTTCTTCCTTTTTTTTCCATCTTATATTTATTCAAGTCTGGGCCTAAGAAGTCTTATGCTCTCCTTTTTTGGAGAAAATTTGGCTTGTTTGACACCGCTGGTGACTCCAGCATTCTAAATTGTAATGGTTAACCCCTAGAGGGCGCCAAAGCGCCTGGGTTTGTTCTTTTTACTTTGTAGTTTTGTTTAGGTTGGACTTCGTGTCCCAGACTGCACCTCGGTCAGGTGACGTAGGAATTCACCTGAACCGAGGTAAGCTAATTAAGTTTATTATAAATAGCCTGACTGGAGCGCAGTCAGGCGTCTAGCTTTTGTTGTTGTTGTTTATGTTGAGTTGATTTATGTCGGTGGTTATTTATGGTTTCTATAAATAAAAACCATTACCAAACCGCCAGCTCGCCTCCTGCAATTATGCCACGCACACACAAACGCCGATTTAGGAATCATGACAGAAAGCTAGACCGTAAAAGTGGCATAGCGGAGGTCGCTCCCCCAGATGTTTTTTGGGGGGGCGCTATTACCATCTCGCCCGAGCTGGCGGAATGGCTGGAGGACAGCAAGGAGCAAAGAGAGAGAGAGCTGTTGCAGAGCTGGGAGGGCTGCAGGCTCGTCGAACTGGCGGACTGGATGGAAGACAGCGAGGAGCAGCGAGAAACAAGGGCGCGACAAAGTTGGGAAGGCTGCAGGCTCGCCATTCGGCGGATGCCGTTTAAAGGTGAGGCAGCGGGGAGATACAAGGTCCCAAGCACCGGACAAGAGGCTCAGGCCTAGGAGGTCTGGCAGGACGGTGGCGAGGATCTAATGAAGGATGACTACACGTTTTTGGCGCAGCAAAATAGGGAGCGCATTTCAGACCTGCGGGAGCAAATGCTCCAAATGCTGCTCGTCCAGGTTCGAGAGAGCCACGCTGTAGCCCCGGATATTCTCCCTCTCTCTAATCTGGACGACGCGCTCCTCCTCCCGCCCCCGCCTGTTGTCGACGCGGAGGACTTCGAGGATGGCACGTTTCTTCCTCTGCCTCCCGGCTTTGAGGACATTGCGCCAGTTCCTCAGCCGCCGCCGGACGCAGCGAACATCGCTCCAGCTCCTCAGCCGGGCTTCGAGAACGGCACGCTTCTTCCTCCGCCTCCCGGCTTTGAGGACATCGCGCCAGTTCCTCAGCCGCCGCCGGACGCAGCGAACGTCGCTCCAGCTCCTCAGCCGGGCTTCGAGGACGGCACGCTTCTTCCTCTGCCTCCCGGCTTTGAGGACGTCGCTCCAGCTTTGCCCCCACCGCCCAGCTCAGCGAGCGTCGCTCCAGCTCCGCCACCGCCGCCCAGCTCAGCGAGCGTCGCTCCAGCTCCGCCACTGCCGCCCAGCTCAGCGAGCATCGCTCCAGCTCCGCCTGCCAGCTCAGCGAGCATCGCTCTAGCTCCGCCTGCCAGCTCAGCAAGCGTCGCTCCAGCTCCGCCTGCCAGCTCAGCAAGCGTCGCTCCAGCTCCGCCCCGCCCAGCTCCGCCGCCGCCAGCTCCGCTGCCGCCCAGCTCAGCGAGCTCGCTCCAGCTCCGCCGCCGCCGCCCAGCTCAACGGACGTCGCTCCAACTCCTCAGCCGCCGCCGAGCGTCGCTCCAGTTGATTAATGTCGGTGGTTATTTATGGTTTCTATAAATAAAAACTAGGGATGCACCGAAATGAAAATTCTGGGCCGAAATGACAGCGCGAACGAGACGGGAGGATGGGAGAGGCGTGGCGACAATTTCGGCTTTTATTTTCTGCGCTTTCTTACGTTTCGGCCGAAACCGATAATGCTATTTCGGACGAAATTTCGGTGCATCCCTAATAAAAACCATTACCAAACCGCCAGCTCGCCTCCTGCAATTATGCCACGCACACACAAACGCCGATTTAGGAATCATGACATAAATCTTCCTCATCAAAATGTGTAAGTGTTCTATTTTTATTATATTTAATTATTTTTATTATTCCCATCACAGTATATTTTGTATAATTTGTCTTTAACTGTCCGTTACGTATTTTTTTTTACAAGTATAGAGATTATTTGTCTATTAGTACTTTAATATATGTTCTGGTTATTCATTTTGATTAAACTTTAAATATATTTCTATAACTAAGTGATTATTTTAATGATTTTGACCTTATATATCAACTAAGATAAGTATTGAGATTAAAAATGAATTTAATCAGATTAAATCAATTAATTGATCATGTTTGTTAATATTTATTTTTCATTTACCTTCTACTATTCCCATATTATGGTTAGTTTAAGACAATCACATTAATCTGATCATTGCAGGATTATTATTATAATATTATTTGTATTGCTAGTTTTAAACCTACACTACTAAAATCAAGATTACATGATTACATGCATGCATATATAGTAGATTATTATTGTGTATATTGGTTCAATTCGGTAAAGTAACGGTTAATTTTAGTTGTAGCATGTTGCAGTATGCTTTGTTTTATTATATTTCTTTTACTATGTAAAAAGTGCACATAGTGCATTTGTCCAGATTTTTCTATTGGGCCCATGTTTACTAAAATTATTTTTCTTGTTCTAGTTCGCAGGCAGCACCCTTCTCGTGCAACTTCTCAACTTCTCAGAGATTCCTTCTGGGAGCAGGTGGCTACACCTTCCCTTACCCAAACCGTCACAATTTGCGTTTGATTCGAGCTCTGATGGGCCTAGTTCGCCACCTGGAAATTGTAGTTGCCGAGATTGAGGCCCTCTCTCCACTGAGGATGATGATACTGCTGAAGATCAGTGATTGATTTAATTGATTTTCTTTTTATATTTGATAAATCTGATAAATCTGATTTATGTTGTTTATCTGTTTTTCAAAGCAGAAGTCCGGCTCTTTGCGCTTTGTCCCAATTAAAGCAGAACCGAAAGCTTATTTTTATATTTTGGATCATTGCCTGCATTTTCTGTATTTTCCACTCCAATAAAGTTCCTTAATTTCTTGCACTCTGTGTGTACGGGTTGTTCTTGGGTCACACTTTGCATATTTTCTTAATTATTATTACCCAACTATCATTAACCATAGTAAGAGTAAATATGATAATAAAATCATAGTAAATATTATTAGTATTATTATTACAGATTACAGATTATTATTTTTTCCTGATGTTAGTTTTCTTATCTATTGCTCTGTTACCTAACCTTTGCCTTCTGCCTGCATGTTTTTCTCACTTCCTCAATTTGTCGTGCAGGCGTCTCTTTGAACTTTTTTACTGCGAGGATCAAAGCCTCTTAAACAAAGGCCTTCTGGGTATTTGGTACCTTCCACTCGACTACAATTATAGATCAGTACATTTTTTTCCACACACCTCAGACGCTTGAGAGACTTCCGACTGCCCTCCAAGGTGCTCAGGAACTTTTACTCCTGCACCATAGAGAGCATCCTGACGGGAAACATCTCAACCTGGTTCGGGAACAGCACCATGCAGGACAGACAAGCCCTACAGAGGGTTGTGCGATCAGCTGAGCTCACCATCCGCACCGAGCTCCCTGACCTGCACTCAATTTACAGCAGGCGGTGCTGGACCAAGGCCAGGAAGATTGTGAAGGACCTCAGCCATCCCAACAATGGACTGTTCTCTCTGTTGAGGTCAGGAAAGCGATTCTGCTCCCTAAAGGCCAACGCAGAAAGACTGAGGAGGAGCTTCTTCCCACAGGCGATCCTATAGAAAAAAGGTAAACCTGTATGTTACATACCTTACACTGTACTGTACATAAGTGACACTTGTAGAAGGCATAGATAACTTATATATATAAGTGAAGTTTTTAAACTCATTAAAAAATAATTAAATTTGATGTGAACCCTTAAAGTGAATCTGCTAAGACCTGAAGATTATTCCCTTTGCTAGCATACAGCCAACAAGGTATTGTTTTTTTTTTGTCTGTATTTTACATATATTTATATTATTAAAATACTATTATTTCACATGATGTGCATGCTATTATTAATGTTAAGCTAACATGGTTTGTATTTTCTTTTAACACTGCGTCTTTATTTTTTATAGTGGATTTGGACAGAAGCTTTCAAATAAACCAGTAATAAGAGAACCATTTGTGTCTGCCTGTGCTTTAGGGGAATTATTGTAAAAACTCATCTGCTCATTGACACGACTCGGTCTACGTGAGCCTGTAATCACGTCTCTGCCACCACTGCCATCAAAGGACTGACAGATGAGTTGGCATGCACTATACACACATAAAAAAGTAAAAAGACATTACACAGTGTTAAAGGGCAACATATATAAAAGAAAGCCATTAAAAACTAAAAAGTCTAAGAGTGGTCTAAGAAGAGGGCTTTTGTGACAGTGTGCTAAAATAATTAACTGTGAACGATAGTTATTGTGATGTGCGTTGTGAATGTTTGACTTACTATTTCAATCGATTTAATTCAAGGCTGACACTTAGACACATTTAAGATATCAAGGTTAATGGGTATCTACTATTTATTTATTTTTTTTCAAAAGTTTGTTTCGGAGATAAGTGAATGTTATCCATTTCTTAGCAAAGTTTTTAAGGGTTGAAAATTTGGTATATATTGAGTTTGTTTTAAAAGGTTATATCCAAACTTGGATCGCATTTCAGTGAAACCTTAAATTACGAGCATAATTCACTCCGGAAGCGGGCTTGTATTCCAAAATATTTGTGAACCAAATCGAAGAATTCCTATAAGAAATAATGGAAACTCAAATTATTCGTTCCACAGCCCCAAAAAAATAAATACATAAAAATAACATAAAATAACATAAAATATTAAGTAAAAATAAAACAAATTTACCTTCACTTTACCTTAAAAAAAAAAAAAAATTCAGACAGATAAGTGTTTCTGTTTGTGCGCTGTGTGTGTGTTTGTGAATCTAAAGTAAGCTCCCCTTTCCCCCTGCTCCCTTAAACACAGTTACCCTTCCTCCACTCTTTTTACACACGGGCGCAAAACACAATGGAAATACTGTTTTATCGGAAAAATAAATAAGAAATCTTTCTAATGACACTCGATTAAGCGACATGCTAATGAAACTCTGCTGTAAAGTCAAAATAAAACAAATTAACCTGCACTTTATACACACACGCATACAGACACAAAATAAAATATATTTTACAAGAACAGATGTGGTAACAGTGTTTTAGTAAACTTGTAAGACTTGTTCGTTTTTCAAGGCAAAATTTACTAAAAATCTTTGCTCCTCTTGGAGAACACTCGCATACCGCGTTACGTGCAATCCGAGGTTTCACTGTATCAGCATTTACACTTACTCTTGAATTTACCAACACCGATCCTGACCACTCTCTATAGAGGGACAATCAAGAGCATTCTGAGCGGCTGCATCACTGTCTGGTATGGGAATTGTGCCATCTTGGATAGTGAGGACAGCAGAAAAGATTATTGGGCTCTTTCCTCTATCTACATCTACACCACACGCTGCATTCGCAAAGCCACCAGCATTGTGGCTGATCAGATACACCCATCACATTTGCTCTTCACCCTCCTGCCATCTGGAAACAGGTACCAAAGCATTCGGGCACACATCCAGACTATGCAACAGCTTCTTTCCACAAAAAGAGACTGGACTGATAAACATACACATACACACACAAAATCACTCAGATTAAACTCTAATCACCTCAGTAACACTGGGACTGAACTGATAAACACACTCGCACAAACACAATGATCAACAAACAACTAAAAATTGCACATACAAACCTGAAAGTGCTCTTTTGCACAATATTTGTTATTTGCACAAAAACTCTTTTCTGTCTTTGCTGATATCTGCAAGGAAATGTTTAGTGTTTCTCACTCCACTACCTTGACTCATTACCATTAGCGTTGAAACGTATTATGTTGTCATGTTCTCGCTCTTGTTTGCACACTTGCATGTGCACTTAATGTTGTCTCTTCTGTAAAGGACTTAGAGAGTTTCTGTTAATTTATAATGTTAATCTGTTTTGTCTCAGCTAGTCAGCTAATTAGGTTTCTTGGTTAGTTAGTTTTTGTTAATTTATGTTGTAAATTTATGTTGTATGTAGGGTCTTGGTCCTGGAGGAACATTGTTTCATTTCATTGTGTACTAAACTGCCTATTGACTTGACCTTAATTTGAATTAATGGTTGATGTAGAGGTTTAATCAAGCTGCTCTGAAAGTGTTACAAGTACAAGAAAGAGAACAATTGGAAATATAGCGGCTAGAAGCAGATGTCAAAAGAAAGATAAAACCTTAAAGCATAAAAATATTGTAGCATAACATAACAACCCCTCCCGCAAAGAGATGGTTGCCACTCGAAACCCCGCCCACGCCACAATATGCTTATTATAAAGCAAGGGGAAAAAATGAAGGTACAAAATTTGGGGGTAGTAAAGGGTGTTTGTATGAAGAATGCTCATGTTTGATCAAGACTAGGCTGATGGAGAAAACACACTGGAGAAAAAGAGAGTTAAAAAAGAAAGCTAAGAAAGCTTTTGATGGCTACTTCCTACTTGGAATCTGACTATGCTGCTAAAGTATATTTTCCATAATATATTTTTGAAAAGTGTACTATAATACAATTATTTTAAAGTATATTTAAAGTTTAATTCCAAAATTTGGTAAAAGCATGATGTTAGGATACTTTATATATATTAACTGATGGTACAATTTTTTGTTAGTATATTTGCAATGTACTATCGATGATTTCAATATATTTGTAATAAACTAAAGTGTATTTTTTTTCACAAGGGAATCCCTGCCTGTACTGTGGCGATACCATTGGGATCAGCCATCGCATTAGTATTCAATTCAATTCAATTCAATTCAATTTTATTTGTATAGCGATTTTAGCAATTGTCATTGCCGCAAAGCAGCTTTACACAATCAAAAGAATTATTTAAGTTTGTATGAAATGTGAATGTGTATGAATCAAAATGTTCGGTTTGTCCCTGGTGAGCAAGCCGAGGGCGACAGTGGCAAGGAAAAACTCCCTGAGATGGTAATAGGAAGAAACCTTGGGAGGAACCAGACTCAACAGGGAACCCATCCTCATTTGGGTGAAACAGAAAGCAGTAAATGATCTGCATTTATACAGTGTGTTAGGTGGCAGGCAGTTCAGCTATAATAGCTGATGTAAATTGATGTTAATATGGAGTCCAGGTAGTTATTGAAGACACAGGTAGACTTGTAGGAAGTTCCAGTCCTGAACTATCGAACTGTCAAGTCCACAGAGAAACAGTTGCCAACACCAGTCGAGGCCAGAACCATCTTCTAGGTAGAGAGAATCATCCCTAGACACCAGACGCATCCCAAAGAGACACACGGGGCATCCATGTGACGAGATCTTCAACCAGAAGCGGGGCACCAGGATGGGTCAGACAGGTCCGGAGGGCAGAGGGAGTCTGGATCACTGGCAGCTCAGGAACGACATGTGTAGCTCGACAGAGAGAGAGAAAGAGTGAAAGGGGGAGACAGGGGGAGAGAGGAAAGTGAAAGAGGGGGAGAAAGAGAAGAAGAGGAGAGATGGCAGTTAGGTATGGTCACAGTCACACAATGCATAATGTGAATGTATATTAACTGTAGAGTGCAAGCAGAGACTCCGGCAGGACTAACTATGACAGCATAACTAAAAGGGAGAGCCAGAAGAAAAACACAAACATGAGGGCTTCCTAAAATGTAAAGCAAACAATCACCTCACCGTCAGCAAACCTGAGTGATCAATGAGAGTGAGGAAGACAGCATCTAAACATACCAGTTCACCATAATACTTTACGTCCATAAGTCCCCCAGATCTGCTCCTTTACCTAAGGCAAATCTATTTATAAAAATGCTTGGCTAAATAAATAAGTTTTTAGCCTGGATTTAAACACTGAGACTGTGTTTGAGTCCCCAACACTATTTGGAAGACTATTCCATAATTTTGGGGCCTTGTAAGAAAAAGCTCTGCCCCCAGCTGTATTTTTCATAATACGCGGTACTGACAGGCAGCCTGCATCCTTTAATCGAAGTAGGCGTGGCGGTTCGTAAGACACTAGCAGTTCGCTCAGATACTGCGGCGCAAGACCATTTAATGCTTCATATGTCAAGAGTAGTATTTTAAAATCAATGCGAAATTTCACAGGGAATGCAATGAAGATAAGATAGGGGTAATGTGCTCATATCTTCTGGTTCTAGTGAGGACTCTCGCTGCTGCATTCTGTACCTGTACTAGCTGAAGCTTATTTATGCACCTAGCTGAACAACCAGACAATAGGGCATTACAATAGTCCAACCTAGAGGTGATAAAAGCATAAACTAATTTTTCTGCATCGTTTAGCGACAATATATTTCTTATCTTGGAAATATTTCTGAGGTGAAAAAATGCTATCCTGGTAATATTATCTACATGAGCTTCAAATGAAAGGCTGGAATCTATAATCACACCAAGGTCTTTCACTGTTGCACTTGATGGAACAGAAAGGCCATCTAAAGTTATGGTGTGATCTAAAATTTTACTCCTAGCTGTATGTGGTCCTATGCCTAGAACTTCTGTCTTATCCGGATTAAGCAGAAGAAAGTTAATTAGCATCCAATTTCTTATGTCCTGCACACATTGCTCAACTTTAGTAAGCTGTTTTTTCTCATCAGGTTTTGCTGAGACATATAACTGTGTGTCGTCAGCATACCAATGAAAACTAATACCATGCTTATGAATTATGTTGCCCAGAGGAAGCATGTAAAGGGTAAAAAGCAGTGGACCTAAAACTGAGCCCTGCGGAATGCCAAACTCCACTAGAGAACATGCAGAATATTCAACATTTAAGTCTACATATTGATAACGATGGGTCAGATAGGATCTAAGCCAGGAGAGGGCTTAATTCCTACTACATTTTCTAATCTGTGAAGAAGAATAGTGTGATTAATTGTGCCAAATGCTGCACTGAGGTCGAGTAATACAAGCATAGTTACACAACCCTGATCAGAGGCCAATAGGAGGTCATTTACTACTTTAACGAGTGCTGTCTCTGTGCTGTGATGAGGCCTAAATCCTGACTGATACAGTTCATGTATGCCATTTCTATGTAGATATGAACATAGCTGCTCCACTCTATTATCTTTTCCCGGATCTTAGAAATAAAGGGGAGGTTTGATATTGGCCTGTAATTGGACAGCTGACAGGGGTTGAGGTCAGGTTTCTAAATTATTGGTTTGATAACTGCTAATTTAAAAGATTTTGGAACATAACCAATGCTGTGTGAAGAATTAATTATTCTCAACAGGGGTTCTGTTATTGCTGGTACTATCTGTTTAAGAAAATGTGTCGGTACAGGATCTAATATACAGGTTGATGAATTCGCAGAAGAAATAAGTGAAATTAGTTCATTCTCTTCAAGGGGAGTAAAGTATTCTAGGTTCTGATTTGACATGGGTAGATTAACATCTGCATCAATTACATTGTTCGGTTTCAAAACCTCAATTTTATGCCTAATATTTACAATTTTATTATTCAAAAAGTCCTCACTATTGCATGATGTTGTTGTGGAGATTTCTGCAGTGGTCTCATTTATGGTCAATTTGGCTACAGCATCAAATAAAAAATCTAGGATTATTTTTGTTATTTTCTATAAGAGTGGAGAGATATGTTGATCTAGCTACACTAAGAGCTTTTCTATAGTTTAGGATGCTCTCCTTCCATGATATTTTAAATACTATTGGGACAATTAACACCAGGTGTGTAGCCTTTTGTTAATTTCAAAACTGAAATACACTATGTGAGCCGAACTAAAGGAAATTACTCCCTCAGACATTCTAAGAGCTCTCGAATCACACTTCTGAGAATAAGATGGAGCTGATAATCCTGTGTCTCAGGAAGATCTCAAGCTTTAAAGTTAAGAGAAAACTTCACACAAAAAATGGGTGAAATGCAAGTCAAAATATGCTTCTTACCTCTAGTGGTGGATTTAGAAATTTGGGGGCTCACGGCAAACTATGGGGCCCTCTGCAAGTCTTACCTTAAACTTCCATTCACTCGTTATCCCACAGCAATCTAATCCAGCTGTCTAAAACAGCCCTGTAATAATAATAATAATAATAATAATAATAATAATTAACAGGTTAACTAATGCACAAACCATTTTTTACAATTAAAATGAATTAGAATGTAACTCATTGTTACTTTACATATCTGATACAGATACCTTTGTATTTCAACATGATCAGCAGATTAATAGTTGACGATTGGCCTCTGTCTTCTATGCTGTTTCATTACAGGTCAATGGAGTGACACAAATAATACCAAAGAATACTTATTAAAATGATAACCTCTTATCTTTATCCTTGCTTTCCATCTTTGTCTTACTCTTCTTCAATCTGTTTGTCTGTCTTCTTCTTCTGTCCCTTTAATGCTTTTAACTTTACGTATTTCTCTTGCTACTTGACTGTTTTTTTTTTCTCCTTCCAAATTTAATGCATTTTACTGTTTCTCTTCGTCATCACTATATTTACTTTCCTCTTTTTTTTGTATTTTGTCTTTACATCCCTCCCCTTTTCCTTTATTAATTTTATTTGATTTGGATGTCTCTCCCACTTTCTTCTTTTTGCTTTCTCCTCCTCTAATGATTTTTTCATGTCTTTCCTTCTCTTCTCCCTTTTTGTCACCGTATTTCTCTAGCTTTTTTTCTTTCTCCCTGTTCTTTTATTATTTCCTTTTTTAACATAGCTTAGTCTTCATCAAATGAGATTTAGTTATGGGGGGTATAGTGCAGACAGCCTCTCTTGTGAGATTGTTGACCTGGGGAGACTTGTGACTATCTGCTGCACAAGCATGAAAAATTCTGTAACCTTTCCCAAAGATCCTATTAATTGTCTGTTTTCCTCAATCAAACTGCAGTGAATAACTTTCCGCTTTGTTACACGGAATGTACCATTGTAGTGTGTATTATTGGAGGGAAGAGGACAGACGGATTAAAACAATTCAATGCAATTCGCGTGACGTAATGGCATTCTAATGCTATTTCAGCAAGTGGATTTAAATTATTTTTAATTTTAATAATTTTTAAATAAATGTTAGATGTAAATGCTGGCTAAAACTACTAAGTTAGGCTTAACTGGCAGTTAAGGGCTCTAGGTGCTCGGCTACTTTTGCCTAATGGTAACGCCGTCTCTGCTTACATCACAGGTTCAGCAAGGTCGGAAGGTATGAGCTTTATTTTGCGGATGCATTAATGGCCAAGCTCACCCTATTCAGGCTCTCGTTGACTCCGGCTCTGACCAGAACCTGATCAGCGCCGCTACGGTCAGGGTTTTCTGGATTTCTTGCACATCTCTGTACACTTCACTGGCAGTCCAGGCCCTAGAAGGGAATCCCTTCCCGGCCATTATGCACAGAACTCTTCCATTTACTCTAAAGTTGTCAGGCAATTATTCTGAGGAGATTTGCCTCTTAGTTATAAATAAATTACATGCCGCCTTTGTCTTCGGTCTCCCCTGGTTAGCTCTCCATGGCACCCAGATTGACTGGACCAAGCTTTTCATCACGGGTTGAAGCCCCTCTTGTGCCACATCAGGTTTTCAGTAAGAAAACCTTCCTTGGATGTTTTCCTTGCCACCATCGCCGTCACACTTGGCTTGCTCATCAGAGACATTTCATTCATCATTCATTCATCTTATTATTATCTAGACACATTTTTCTCACACATACACACCTCCAAATATTTTCTTTAATAATTTTCTTTAAAAAATCTTAAATTTTTTGTGAAGCTGCTTTGAGACAATGACCATTGTTAAAAGCGCTATATAAATAAAATTGAATTGAATTGAATTTAATTAAGACCCGGGCCATGTCACTTCCACCACATCGACCGTATTACTGCCCTATCAACCTCCTCCCAGGCACTTCCCAAACCAAAAGGTCGACTATACTCCTTAACCCATAAAAAGAGAGATGTCATAAACACATACATCACAGAAGCCCTTGCCGCAGGAATCATCCGCCCGTCCTCCTCCCTTGCGGGGCAGGATTCTTCTTTGTGAAGAAAAAAGACGGGTCCCTACGCCCCTGTATTGATTATAGAGGGTTCAATAAGATCACCGTCAGGAACCGCTACCCACTTCCACTCATACCCACCTCCTTTGAACTGCTCCAGGAAGCTGATACAGTATCTTCACGAAACTGGATCTACAAAATGCTTATCACCTTGTCCTTATCCGGGAGGGTGATAAATGGAAGACAGGCTTCAACACCTCTGACCAGCGCCCCCGTCGTCTTCCAATCCCTCATTATTGATGTCCTCCGTGATTTCCTTAATTCATTTGTGTTTGTCTACTTGGTTCTACAGGAGTTCTTAGAGAACAACCTCTATGTCAAGGCAGAGAAGTGCGAGTTCCACACATCCTCCACAATCTTTTGCCGACCTTAAGAAAAGGTTTACCTCCGCTCTCATCCACATTATCCCTTAATATCTTGCCAGTTCGTGGGGGAGGTCAATTGTCGGGGACATCCTTTTCCAATGGTCCACATAGGATAACAAGATTTTAAGATGGCCCTTGCGCATTTTACTCCCGTCGCCTATCCGAGAGGAACTAGGACGTAGGAGATGGAGAACTCTTGGCTATTAAGCTGTTTCTGGAGGAGTCGGGAGGAAACACCACAAGAAACACCACATCGGCAAAAATAGACTTATGATTTTGAATGCGTCGGGGAAAACAGCAAGGAAACTGACTGGCCAAACAAGCAGTAACAACAGCTCAAGGGCTTTATTGAGAAATTAATTATTAATTTAATATATTATAAAATAAATATATTAATTAATTACAATTATTATTATTTAGACTAGGTAATTAAGTTCACTAGCTAACGATTTTATTTGTAAAGTGAGCTCATAAATGTTTCAAGCTCAAACTGTAAATACTGATATGTATTTCAATGATGATACTTCTTTTACTGCGCTTTTTCCATTCAGTATTACTATTATTATTAGTAGTAATGCTCTGAATTTATTATTGTTATTATTCTTAATATTATTGTAATGCACCCGCACGTGTGTGTGCAAAAAGACTACAAAGATGTATATGTTAGCCTAAAACATTGTTTATTGTTTTATTGTGTTTTATTGTGCCTTAAATTTACACTAAACAATAAACACTGCCTTGTGCAGAGTGAAAGTGAGTTGCGTGTGCGGCTTTTTGATCAGCGCTGAACCCAAACAGCAAAAGAACATAAAATAATAATCAAAAGAATAATAATCATTGTGATTTTAGCTGTTTATGTCCAGCATTGAATTATTATTCAATTATTAATAATTAAAGCTGGTCACATCCCACGCACTTTCACTTAAAAAAAAAAAAGCAATGTTTAATCAGCAAGTATATGTCGCCCCTCTTTATAAAAGATGGATATTCTGACTAAAACAAAGGTGCCCATGTCGGCTCATATCGGGAGCATTTTTATCAAAACTGGGAGATGAAAAGTGAAAGTGTGTACCAACAACATAGCACAATGCATGTGTGTGAATGGCTGAAATGTGGAACCCGCAGCGCGTGTGCACTCTTTCACTTTGCCGAGTTTTGATCTAACATTAGATGAACGCGCGCGTCGAAATAAGACACAATTATACGTGTTACATTTAAAGACATAAAAATTTTAATATAAAAATAAATAGACCTTCAGAACAGTACATTAAAACATTAAAATAACCAAAAAATACACTTTATCTTTGGTATAATATGGTTATAGTTTAATATATCGCGGCTGTGTGATGCATCCTGTACTCTGTATTACAAACTCTTTGGTGGAAGTTGTTGATGTTTATTTTATTTATTCATTTTTGTCTTTGATGTTAACTACACAAAGCTGTGTCTTTCCACCTAGGAGTTTCTCCAGCAGACTGTATATCAGATTGATGGACATGAGTCCTCATCGGTTAAATTTTTGGTGACAACATTTTTTTCAGCACACAATCAATAATATATTTTTTAAAAAGTTTGATTCTGTCACGGTTCCTCAATCGGCGTGTGTGTGTAGGCATAACTGCGGAGGCAAGCTGGCGGTTCAAAAGAGGCTTTTATTAAGCTTAACACAAAACACAAAAGTATAGCTCTTTCTGAAGAGCACGTTTGACACTTTAATGTCACCACTTAACAAAACTACTCCGACATAAACCGTAAATATAATAACAACAAAAGCTAGAAGTTCAGTCAGGCTATTTATAATCATTAACATAATTACTTTTCCTCGGTTCAGGTGTGTGCTCCCCCCACCTGACCGAGGTGCAGTTTGGGACATGAAGTCCAACTCAAACAAAACTACAAACATAAATCAACACAACGAAAACCAGTCTTTGGGTGCTTTGGCGCCCTGTAGGGCTTAACCCTTACAGATTCGGCTTAATAATTCTCCTCTTTAATTTCCTACATAGTCTAATCAGCGCTCAACCGCACGCATAAAGTTTTCGAAAGCGCGGAGGAATTTTGTTTTACTAAATAATATTTATGCAGTATAATCAGGACCTTTTATTTCTATTTACTTTAGGTTGATGTTCTTTCAGCGTTACTGTGTGTGTTTTGCAATGTCAGACACATTCAAATGCAAATAATATACCCTCCCCAGGTGTGAATCGGCTGTTCTCACCTTTACACTCGGAGAAAATGCACCCCTCCGCACTTTGCATGGTTTCAGCAAACTGGGGAGGATCTTGGATCTTGCCTCTTCTTAAATTTGTGTTAATTTAAAAACTTCTGGATTCTACATTCTAAAATTGACATTGTTACTGTTTTCAATCCCTGAAATTTGAATTTTCTTATCATAACATGCATTGTATTGTTATTAATTACTCTACACTGTTTTTAATTACTCTACAATGTTTTAATTTTAGATTTTATTTAAAAATAAAGAAATAAACCAAATAAAATTATTCCATTTGTATTGACCCTGGTAAAATAGCATTAAAATGATGGGTTGTGTATCAAGCGATTAAAAACAATAGAAGGCATGTTATGATAAGGAAACTTTCTATCTCTTCCATTCCAGTGATTAAAAAACGGTAAAAATGTCAATTTTGGAATCCACAGACGCTTAGTGGTCCGAGCACAACGTAATAATCTTTGTATGATAAAATGATTTGTGGCATGAATCTACACGAAGCGCTTCAGTTTCAAATAATAATTTAACTTTGAACTCGAACAGCAAAAAAACATGATAATATTAATAATTAAAAGAAGAGTATTGTTCTTTTTGCTGTTTATGTCCACCATTTAATAATTAATTAATTTTCAATAATTAAAGCTGCTCACATCGCGCTCACAAAAAAACCTACATGCGTAGCTTTTCTAATTACACATGATAAAATCTAAAGGCTCACTGTTTTAACGTTTACTTTGCTTAAATTCGATCCTAATAAGATTTCCTTTAATTTAAATTCTACATGTGTACTGTAATTTTAATACTGTGATTATGAATTCGTTAAACTACTAAGATAAGAACCAAGATCAAAAGGCTGATAAACACGTGCACAGATATGAGCAGATTTATTGACTAAACTACAGATTAAATGCAACAAACACAAAAATATGTGCTACTCACTGAATACAACGCAACAGCTCGCTAAATCCCCGGGCTTTGACTGCGCTTTCTCCATTTATTAGTAGCAGTAGTACACGGAAAAAAATGCTGGGTTTCTGTAAACACGTCGTTGGGTTGTTTATGCTGGGTCAAAATTCTGTGTTATTTCGGGAACTTTAATGACAAATGTTGGGTTGCTTTTGCTATGAATACTTAAAGTTCTGCATGATTAAACTCAATGCAAAAAACGTTTCCTCCCTTTTGTTCCGGTCTTTATGCAGTAAACTCATATGTGAAAACGAAGATTTAAGAATTTAATTAAACACGAATATATATAAGTGGCATTTTAATTCAAATCCAACATTTTAATGGTTAGTGATTGGTGCATGGGCGTCAACTCGCACGTTCTGTAATATTCCATTGTCATTCATATTGCCGTTGTTTTAGAGCCCTTTACTAAAGCATTCTCTAGTTAGTTAGTAAGTAAATGTAAGTTTTTCTAAAGTTACGTAGTAGAAGAGGCGAGTTGCTCGGTCTGTCCGCTGTGCTTCGGTAAGCTTCTCTGGCGCCAGGAGAGACTCAGTCAAACACACACACACACACACGTTGTCTGTCAGAAAGGTCTCTGTTTATTAACAGCAAAAGATGGGGTTTATATATGTTTGACCAAACGCCTGTGCCATAGACATATGTTACTACAAAGAACATGAACCATTGTAAATGTCCTGGTGAGATTCTGAAGAATCAAAGGAGAGGAAGATAGAGAGGTGTCCGTCCAGGGACAGATCACAAGATGTTGGCTCGAGTTAGGGGGAGAGGGCGAAAGAGGGAAGGAGAGAGAGAAAGGGGGGGAAGAGAGACATGAAGAGAGAATGGGAAGGTGAGCGTGGGAGCGTTCACACCTTAAGGAGCAGATGCAAGAGGAGACAGGAAGATAGCAACAGGAAAGATTTAACACGTTAATATCAGATCTATGAGGAAGAGAGCAAGAGAGTAGAAATAACTCCTTTATATATAAAATAATTCTAACAGTAAATAAGTAAGCAAATAAAAGAAAAATGAATTAATAGCTTTAAAAGATAATTCAGCGTAGTAAAAGTACCCTGAAATAATGAAAATATTGTATAAACAAAATATAATTTATATATTCATGTTTAATTAAATTCTTAACATTTTAATGGTTATTGAGTGTTGCAGACATTCACATTATTTTGGGGGGAAGGGATTGGCTTGTACAGGCTACTATACGCTGCTCAGCAGTCGGCGCCCCCCGTTAACCAGCAGATCAAAGGAGCAGTTATCGGCTATGACACGTAGCCTTCTGAGTTTGGAGGCCAGGGTTGGTTGGTTGGAAGCACGTTTGAAGGAGAAGATAACTTCACAAACACTCACACAAACTCTCCGTGCACACACACAATCTCTCCGTGCAGATAGACCATGCCGGGAACCACTGAACAACAGGTCTTCAATTCGTAATACACCTTGCCATAAATAAAAATGAATATTTAGGCCTAAAAAAATGCTTTAAAACTCATCTAAAATTCCTTCATCGGCGTGTATAAACCTGCAGCCTTAACAAAGGGCAGCGTTGCAATCAAAAGGATTATAAACGCATAGAAAAGAATGCAGACATGAAGGACTATACTCAACAAGAATATAGAGAATAAGAATCATGTTTATAATAAGTATGGTGGCCCAGAAGGGCAAATCATCTTTTCCGTATATGTGTATGTTTTTTCCTGTTTGTGAGCAACTCCTTTTTCCTGTGTGAGAACTCTCTTTCTCCCGTATTTTGCAAGCTAAAAGCTAAAGCTAATGCGCAAAGGACTATGGGAGTGAGGTCAAAACGCAACTGAACACGGAACCTCCAGTGAAATCAGCTCCAGGACTCAACATTATGGAATATACAGTGAATTATAGTGTGATAACGTTATAATTTTCACTAAATTTTCAACTGGACACACTTACCATGTAATGTTTAATATATAAAATTAATTAGATGTTACTGTTTTAGGCACTAATGATAATTTTGTAGCAGTGTTAATACTATTGAAGTGTTTGGGGGAAATGCAGAGTCGTGTGTAAATGGCAGTGATTAAAAGAAATATCTAATTTAGACACATTAAACACTGATGTAAACCATCAGCTTAATGGCATTTCTGTAATATACATCCAAGTATGGATTTATAAGCAGGGTAATATCACATGTTCATTAATATATATTAATTTAATAATGTATTTGGACAAATGTACATGATGTAAACAATTATTTCTATTGTTTCTGTAAAATGCCTGTCCAAATATGAATCTATAAGCAAGTTAATATTATCATGCTAAGCGCTAGCTTACTAAAAGAGCTAAGATAGCAGAATGTCAACTGTTGCCTATCAACTATTGCTAATTATCCCTGAGCTGTTCCTGTTATGTGTAATGTTACAGATGGTTAATGAATTGTTGTATGCAGTTTATTGGAGCTCCTGAGTGCCATATAATGTATCTTGCTGTATAATGTAGTGGTATTATTATAGTGTATGTATAGTATATGTAACAGTCAAGAAAAGGGGCTTTGGTTTGAGTTCTATATATTCTATTATAAAGTCATTAAATATGTGTTCATACTCCACATGTATGATTGTGTGTTTTCTTTTTCACAGCGAACTGTATGTAAATCACCAACTGCCTATCAGCTGATTTCTACCTTTTCACCAGCTTTACATCCTGAGCAGAAGGTGAGTGCTCAGAAGTATTGTGTGTGTGTTAACGAATGGTGTAGATAGGGCCAAATTGTACAGCAATCCTTAATAGCAAAACCAAATAACTGTACACAGCATTACTAAAAGCTTGCATTTTATGAAATTTTGTGTGCGTGCCCGCCTGCGTGCGTGTGTGTCAAACTGCATTGTAACATCATGAAGTCTTTTTACTAGATACTTATATTAACATTTCTTTATTTCTCCCCTGTTGTAGATTATCATGAAGACGGCGGACCATTGATGCTCTGCCTTCTTGCACCACCAATACATACATTATTTTATTAATTTGTAAATAAAGTCTTTAATTTAATTTATATTTGAGTATTTATTTCCAGTTGGCTTATTATTTAGCAAAACATTTAAAGTGCATGTAAAGCATTGCTGCAAATGACATTGAATAGAATCAGATGTTACTCCACACTGTGTAAGGGTACAGGCTAATATACAGTATGTGAATTTAGCATCATTGATGTTTTTTTGCTAACTAAAGCATGCTGCCTTGGAGATATTAGTAACAACTCTGTTTCAGTTCAAACAACATTTTCCATAATATTTATGAATACATTAATTCCATATGTTCAGCAGTTTAAACAGAGGTTCTTAAACATTTTACAGCAAAGGACTCTGCATACATTTACTTATAGTGCATTTCCAAAAATTCATTTTTGTTATTCAAAAAGTAAAACTTTTTGTTGTCAGTTAAATGATTACTGCTTACACCTCCAAATCTAGAATGTCATAATATTAGAATATTTCACTGTGATGATGGGGAAGACTGCTGACCTAACAAGTTGTCCAGAAGATGATCATTTACACCTTCCAGAAGGAGTGAAAGCCCTCTAAGGTCAAACTTTACCACCAACTATTTAAGCTGACCATTTAGTTGCTTGATTGGCCAGCCATCTCACCTGACCTTACATTTCATGGGAAAGATGAGCTGGAATCTGGGATAAATTAACAAGCTGAATGCTTCAAAAGTGATCTGCAAACATAACCAGGGTGTCATGTTTAACAGCTTTATGCAATGGGTTACATAAAAATAATTATGAAATTTAATGAATAGTGGATGGCTTATGGATTTAATGGCTTATGAATAGTGTTATGTACTGTGAATTAAATTTTCAAGAATAAGAGTATCATAAATTGCCAAATAATTAAAATACACATGTAAACAATGAGTGTGACATTTGAAATACAGTTTATCTAAAAAAATATTAGAACCACATGCAAGTGTTTAAATTTTAAAATTATGGGAGGAAAAAAACACACAGAAAAAACAAACTCACAAGGGAAACGTCATACACATAGAAAGAACAATATTATATAATAATATTATATAATAATATTATATAACAAAATATTATATAAAAATATCATAGACCACAAGGGGAAAATGATCCTTTCACATTGGGAAAAATAATATACTTACAAGGGAAAAATAATACAATCACAAGGGAAAATTAATACACCACAAGGGGGGAAAAATATGCTCCAGAAAGGCAAAGCATCTCTCCAGTGTGGGAGAACTTTCTTTCTCGTTTGAGTTGCAAGCTAAACGCTAAAGCTAATGTTCACAATGATAATTTGAATATTGTACAAAAACACGGACACAAATTTAATTCATTTGAAATACTTTATCGTATCATAAGTGTATTTAACTAGCTATATTAAGTGAGCTCAGTCGATTCCACTAATTGTCATTTACAGACCTCCAGGGCCGTACTCTGAATTTCTTAGTAAATTTGCAAATTTCCTCTCAAGCCTAGTCGTTTCTGTAGACAAAGTGTTAATTGCTGGAGATTTTAATGTTCATTTTGAAAACCCAGAAGACCATCTGAGAACAGCATTTATGTCCATACTGGACTCAGTAGGAGTAAATCAGTGTGTAGTAGGACCCACTCATAAAGCAGGTCACACTTTAGATTTAATAATATTATTCGGATTAAGTATAGGAAATTTATTCACAATTCCACTATCTGAAGTTATCTCAGATCACTATCTTGTCTCAATTCAAGTGTGTCACAGTAATAATGTACGCACAGCGCCGCGCTACCGTATGAAACGTACATTCACATCAACTACCAAACAGAGTTTTATCAGTAATCTCCCAGAGTTCCCAACTTCGATTAGATCACCGTCTGACTCCACAGAACTCGATCAGGCGACTAAATATTTAGAGTGGACATTTCGCTATACCTTAGATAATGTAGCTCCAGTTAAAAGAAAAATTATTAGAGACAAGAAACTTGCTCCCTGGTATAACGATCACACGCGCACTTCAAGACAGACCGCTCGGAAATTAGAACGTAAATGGCGTCAAACTAAATTGCTAGTATTTCAAATAGCATGAAAGGAGAGTATCCTGAACTATAGAAAAGCTCTTAGTGTAGCTAGATCAACATATCTCTCCACTCTTATAGAAAATAACAAAAATAATCCTAGATTTTTATTTAATGCTGTAGCCAAATTAACCAGAAATAAGACCACTGCAGAAATCTCCAACATCATGCAATAGGACTTCATGAACTTTTTTAATAATGAAATTTTGAAACCGAACAATGTAATTGATGCAGATGTTAATCTAGCCATGTCAGATCAGAACCTAGAATACTTTACTCCCCTTGAAGAGAATGAACTAATTTCACTCATCTCTTCTGCAAATTCATCAACCTGTATATTAGATCCTGTACCGTCACATTTTCTTAAACAGATAGTACCAGCAATAACAGAACCCCTGTTGAGAATAATTAATTCTTCACTCAGCATTGGATATGTTCCAAAATCTTTTAAATTAGCAGTTATCAAACCAATAACCACCTCATCACAGAACAGAGACAGCACTCATTAAAGTATTAAATGACCTTGGATAATTGGAAAAAACAAAAAGAGAATGGCTTAAAATCCCCTTTTTTTAACCAATTGTTTAGTAAACTCTGTGGTGATAGCACAGCAGGACCTTGAGGACAAGACAGATCTGAGCAAAGCACTGAGTCATGACATAGACCCTCTATATGCCGGACCCCACGTGCATCAACTCTTCACGCACTCCCTGCACACTGCATGTATATATATCCAACTTAATCCTACAGGCCGAGTGGGGAATAAATGGATTGATGGTGTTGGAGGACACAGAGAAGGAATGATGAAGGGATGATGGAAGGGATTGGACAGACATTTTCTGCTCTGATCGGCCACACTCCTGTAAATACTCCTGTAAAAATAAACAATATATCTGTTGATTACAAGATGGCGCCGGTGAGGTCGGCTGCCGTCACGACTGCTCCGACCACCTTTTCTTTGTTTTTGTTCTTTAAGTTAGTTTACAGCGTTTTAAAACCGGCAAAATTACCACCATGGGGTACATTAGTTATGATAGAGACACTCTTGTTTCTATTGGTATACAATGTACTCACAATTCGACGTTTTTAACTCCGGATCCGAGCTGGCCGAGTGAGATCCTGAGGGACAACAAAGGACGCGACGCGAAGCGGCGGCCTCGAGGGAAACGAGCCGGCGTCAGGAACAGGCTGAGAGCCCGTGCACACCGCACACCTCTGCCTAGCATCCTGCTCGCCAACGTCCAGTCACTGGAAAACAAGCTCGATGACCTCAGGGCCAGGATAAAGTTCCAGAGAGACATTCGGGACTGCAATCTCCTCTGCTTCACCGAGACATGGCTGAACCCAGCGGTGCCGGACCACGCCATTCAGCCGGCCGAGTTCTTCTCGGTTCACCGCATGGACAGGACGCGGGACTCTGGGAAGTCAAGGGGAGGCGGCGTGTGTTTAATGGTGAACAGCAGCTGGTGCAACAGCGCGAGCGTTGTTCCTCTCACACGCTCCTGCACACCCAACCTGGAACTACTGTCCATCATGTGTCGTCCTTTTTACCTTCCTCGGGAGTTTACATCGGTCATAATCAGCGCCGTTTATATTCCACCACAACCGGACACGGACACTGCCTTATGCGAGCTGCATGAGGCACTCACACAGCAACAAACACAACACCGGGACGCTGCGCTTATTGTGGCGGGGGACTTTAACAGTGCCAACCTCAAACGCGCAGCGCCGAACTTTTATCAGCACATCACCTGCCCCACCAGGGGCGAAAGGACATTGGATCACTGCTATACAACGGTCAAGGACGGCTACAAGGCACAATCTTGTCCACCGTTTGGTAAATCCGACCACGCCGCCATCTTCCTCATGCCAAAATACAAACAAAGGCTGAAACAGGAAATTCCGGTTCAGAGGGAGGTCGCGTGCTGGACGGACCAATCGGTGGCCGCGTTACAGGACGCACTCGATGACGCAGACTGGGACATGTTCAGAAACAGCTCCGATGGTGACGTCAGCGTGTTTACGGAAGCGGTTGTGGGATTCATCGGGAAACTAGCGGACGATACCGTAGAAAAAAAGACTATTAAAACGTTTCCCAACCAGAAGCCGTGGGTGGATAAAACCATCCGCGACGCTCTGAGATCTCGCACCTCTGCCTACAACACGGGACTCGCGTCGGGGGACATGGAACCGTACAAGGCTGCGTCATACAGCGTCCGGAAGGCGGTGAAAGAGGCGAAGCAGCGCTACGGGAGGAAACTAGAGTCACAACTCCAACAGAGTGACTCTAGGAGCCTGTGGCAGGGATTAAGAACAATAACGGATTATAAAGCACCAACATCCGGTATGATAAACGCAGACGTGACTCTGGCAGATGAGCTCAACACTTTCTATGCTCGCTTCGAGGCTGCAGCTAAGGACGCTAGCGATGCTAATGCTAGCGGCGCTAACGGCTGCAGACAGGAAGTCACTGCCAGCACCGGAAGCGCGTTCATCATCACCGAGCATGACGTGAGGAGAGCCTTCAAGAGAGTGAACACCAGGAAAGCAGCAGGACCAGACGGCATCTCAGGCCGTATTCTCAGAGCCTGCGCAGACCAGCTAGCACCTGTGTTCACTGAGATATTCAACATCTCTTTATCTCAGTCGGTGATCCCCACATGCTTCAAAGAGTCCATCATTGTTCCTGTCCCAAAGAAACCTCATCCTGCTTCCCTCAATGATTATCGCCCTGTAGCCCTCACTTCAGTAGTGATGAAGTGCTTTGAACGCCTGGTCAGAGACTTCATCATCTCTTCACTACCAGACACACTCGACCCACTACAGTTCGCTTATCGTACAAACCGTTCCACGGACGATGCAATCTCTCATCTCCTCCATACATCTCTCACTCACCTGGACATTCGGAGGGGGAATTATGTGAAAATGCTCTTCATCGACTACAGTTCTGCATTTAATACCATAATTCCCTCCACACTTACCACCAAGCTGGAGCACCTGGGACTCAGCTCATCAATGTGTCAGTGGATCTCCAATTTTCTGACTGGCAGACCACAGGCAGTAAGGATGGGCGGACATGTCTCAGCCTCCCTCACTCTCAGCACTGGAGCCCCCCAGGGTTGTGTTCTGAGCCCCCTGCTGTACTCTCTGTACACCCACGACTGCGTGGCCACTACCAGCTCCACCACCATCATCAAGTTCGCTGACGACACTGTTGTGGTGGGCCTGATCACGAACAACGATGAGACGGCCTACCTGGAGGAGGTTGGAAATCTGGAGAACTGGTGCCAGAGAAACAATCTCCTCCTGAACGTCAGTAAGACAAAGGAGCTGATAGTGGACTTTAGTACAAAGCAGGTGAGGAACTACCAGACCCCCGTCATCAACAGGAGCCCAGTGGAGAGAGTGGACAGCTTCAGATACCTCGGTGTTCACATCACGCAGGACCTGGCATGGTCCTGTCACATCAACACCGTGGTAAAAAAGGCCCGGCAGCGTCTCTACCACCTCAGACGCTTGAGAGACTTTAGACTGCCCTCCAAGGTGCTCAGGAATTTCTACTCCTGCACCATAGAGAGCATCCTGACGGGAAATATCACGACCTGGTTCGGGAACAGCACCATGCAGGACAGACGAGCTCTACAGAGGGTGGTGCGATCAGCTGAGCGCATCATCCCATCGAGCTCCCTGACCTGCACTCAATCTACAGCAAGCGGTGCTTGACCAAGGCCAGGAAGATCGTGAAGGACCTCAGTCACCCCAATAACGGACTGTTTACTCTGTTGCGGTCTGGGAAGCGATTCCGCTCCTTGAAGGCCAACACAGAGAGACTGAGGAGGAGCTTTTTCCCGCAGGCGATAAGGTCTCTCAACCACAACCACACCACTATGCAGATCTAACAATCTTTTCATCTTTTTCATAATTGATCAAATCCATCAATCTTCTTACATCCATGAACACTATGGACAATTACATGCTCACCTTCCTTCATATATACACTACATGTCGTTTGCTTACATCCTGGACCATTGCACAAAGTCACTTTAATAACTTTGCACACCTACCTTCACAACTACACTACATTTTACAGTTTTACGTTTACATCCTGGACCAGTGCACAAAGACACTTTAATAACCTCTGCACAAAGTCACTTTATTCCATGCATATTTGCACACACAGCACAGTATATCATTATCAGTATGTAGACTTAAATGGTGATTATTCTGCATGTTCTCTAGTGGAGTTTGATGTTCCACATCATGCTTTACATGCTTTTTTTCACCAAGCAATAAGACTGCAACTCTTGACATCAAGACACCATGGGTAGACTTCACTACTGGCAGTAAGCCTCATTTTCTTTAACTAAAAACTGTTTTATTTGTTTTTAAAAAAACAAATTTAAGTTTGTAACAAGTTTTTGGTCATTGAGATTTGGCTGATAATTAATAAGATTTGTTTTGGGGAGTGTGGGGTTCACATAACACATGTTTTTACAGTCAGTCTTAAACCATTGTTTTCAGGTGTCAGCATGATGTTAGGAGGTAGACGTTACTCTGTGGAACAAATGTGTGTTTGGATTTTACCTGATAAACTATTAATTACCTAAAATCTCACACAGTCTCCCAAAGGTCCACTTTTTTGAGTTCAGTGGTGTTCATTTAGACAGCAAAACACTTTTCTCTCATTTTTTAAAATTTATTTTATGATAGCATTTTCTTTATTTGTTGTCTTTTGTTAATAGAATCCACAAAGGCTTAAACTCCACAAATGATACTAAGGAGGCTCTCCCAGACCAATAGCACTCACTGCCAGTGTTAAGTCATTAAATTCACTTTACATTCTGAAATCTTTTTTTCAATTAACCAATTTATTAACAGGGCCGCCATAAAAAACGGCAAACTCAAGCCATTATTTTGCAATAGTTTAGGACATAATAATGACAACAGATCATTTCTCAGTAAAAGATGTAAGGTTGAGTATATATGAAATGATTCTATTTTATTTATTTAAATGTATTTCCTACACAACTCTTAATGAATATTTGTATTGTAAGTAATTTTTCAGCTTTATTTAAGTTGTACAACTACATTACAACAACATTATTGCAATTTATTTTAGAGTGTAATAACACTCAATCACAAATTTAAATAGTACAAATACTGTAAGTATTTTTTTAGCTTCATTTAAATTGTATATACCCATATATTATATTTAAAGTACAGCTACTATATTAACTGCAGTAGCCATTTAATATTAACTGCAGTATTACAATATTACTGCAGTATTGCTCCAGTATTACTGAATTATGTTGCAGCAATATTGTATTATATTGCAGTATTACTGCAGTATTAAGGTGAAGATAAAAATGTAGTGTTCTCATGTCCATACCAGTCCAATCATTTCCTGCATATGTAAATAAAGAACTGCAGTTTTGACACTTTAAAAAAGTTTTATTTTGCAAGGGTCTGTTATGGGTCCTTCATGCGATGAAGTGTAATAAGTGTTTTTTTAAATGACAGAATATGATCCTGAGAAATATGCTCTATATGGTTTGTGATATGTTTAAGATATAAGTGAACAATGTATTGATTACTTACAGAATCACATATAGAAACATTAATGGGTTGTATGAATACACAATGCTGTCTGTGCAGGAGCAGTAAAACCCTCGGGTCTGCAGAACACCTATGAGTTTGAGAATGGAACCTTTGGAACAGGACTCTCTGGAAACATAAAGAATTTGTTAACTCCAGAAATGTAAAAAATGGACCTTAACACACTATTGGCATTGCCAGTTAAATAAATTAAAAAAAATCAGAGTAATGAACATTTAATCAGCACTCTCCATTTTTAGCACTTGTTTTGCAGGATTGTCTGTAATACCTACAAAGAAAAATTGAATGCAACTTAAAAACTAACTACACTGTCATTATCAAAGGCACCAATGATCCATCTTTCTGGTAGATTCTTATCAAGTAATGTTCTAAGTAAAGCATTAAATTTAGTTTTTACACAGCATAATACAATTTAAAATCATTTAAGCGATTATGTTAATAGGCTACAATGTCAGTTTTTTTGGGACACCCTGTATATGAAACAATAAACCAAAAGGGTGGTTGCACAGCCTACTGCAGAATGTCAAACATAACCTACCACCTTTAAACAAAAGTTGTGAGTTTCTTCCCAAAAACAAGGACAGATATGGCAAAATAGGGCATGAAAATAGATTACAGAGCTTTGTATGTAAAAAAATGTTTTCCATCTTTCTTACACAAACGGGCCTTCTAAGTTTGAAACAACTTTAATGTGGACATAGGACACCATCCTAGGGTTGAGATTGTCCAGCTCCACACTCCCAAACATGCTAGAGAAAATAAAGTCACAAAAACAAGGATAACTATTACAGATTGAAAGATTCATACTGCTACCTTCATAATATAAGTCCTTAAGTTATTACTAGGAGTTAAGGTTAAATATTTAGCAGTTAAAGAATCCGTAAAACCCTGTCTAGTAGTGCAGCAGGAAGAAACACTCGCCTTAAAATTACTCAGATGTTTGTGCGGCTTTTTTCTATTACACATTTTGAGACAATAGAGCGCACCATGCACTTTTTTAATTGCACTAACTGTTAACAAAGGTGATATCAAAACGTTTTGAGACTAGTTTTGTATTGTTTCGAATGAGACACCAACAATTGCAACAATGTTAAACATAGTCAGAGACCCTCAACATTGCTGCCATTGTTGTTGTCTCATATGGAGCAGTACAGCCAATCCTCAAGGCAAGTTCATCCCAAGGCTGCTGACCCAGGAGCAAAAGAATCATTGTATCAAAGTCTGCCAAGAATTCCGTCTGTGTGCCTTTGATGTTGAGGATCATCACCGGTGACAAAACTTGGGTATATGGGTACACTCCTGAAAGGAAGATTTCACAGTGGAAGAGCCCATAATCTCTGCAACTGAAAACGGTAAGGAGGGTCTGCAGCTCGACCAAGTGCGTGCTCATCGCCTTTTTGACATTCGCAGCATTATGCATTTAGAATTCTTCTCCAGGAGATAGACAGTCAATAGCAACTTCTACTGCTAGCTTTTAAGGGGTCTGAGGAAGTATAATAGTGCCAACAATCCTCAAAGCAAAATAGCAGGTTGAATTTCATGAACTAAAAAAAACTTGTTGCAGTAAAAATGTTTGAATTTGCATTGAAAAAAATTCTTAGAGCATTTACAATGTTTGAAATTTTTGCCACTGCAATTTATTATAACCTTACAAATGTTGTCTGGAAAAAAAGTTATACTTAGCTAGTTAGTTTTTGTTAATTTATGTTGTAATTTATGTTAGGTCTCTCTGTCCTGTCTCTGCTAGCCAGTTAACTAGGCCTCTTGGTTAGCTAGTTTAGTGTCTCTGTTAATTTATGTTGTAAATTTATGTTGCATGTAGCACCTTGGTCCTGGAGGAACGTTGTTTCGTTTCACTGTGTACTAACTGTATATGGTTGTAATGACAATAAAGCCTACTTGAACTTGAACTTGAACTTCAGGTCGCTAAAATTAAGCTGGAATAAATTCAGGTATTCACATCCGGGATATCACAGGAAGAGTGGTGAAGTGCCGGTTGCTGCGGTCCAATGTCGCAGTGTACTTTTAAGTGCGCTTCTTGCTCCCTGTGCAGTCTACTTCTCAGGAACTACTTCTTGGAATGCAGCACTCTTAACTAACAAGCTGGGTTGGCAGTTGCACAATAAACGATGTAAGACATTAAAATTACCCTTCTAAAATTACCGGCTTTGCTTTATATATATTGTTTACGGCGAAGGGGGCGCGTTCATTTTATTTATTTTTTTTAAGTTATGTTTTTTTTTTCAGTTTATGTAATTCAATCTGCTATTTTGCTTTGGGGAATTTTGGCACTATTATACTTCCATAGACTTACAGCAAAAGTGACCAGATTTGAAACATTTTACTTGTAGTAATATAACACTGTATATATCGTTCTGATTTTTTGCAAGAGTATCTTGATAGTATTAGCCTAAAGTTAAACCAAGCTGCAACCTGACTGCAACACACAAAAAATTTATTTAACAGTTTACTTATTAATATGAATTAAAAATCATAGAGTGTAATGCTCTAGAATCTTTGGTATAAACTGCCAATCTGATTATTTATTTAATTCAGATGCCTTTCCAGCCCATCTCTAAGAAGAGACATCTCTAAGAAGGTGTCTGTAAAGGCACCTTCATTAAATAATAATGCAAAAATATAATCAGATTTATATTTACATTTATACAAATTATGAGGACCCTCTTATTCAGTATATTACTGCCTATATATAGTCTTAGTTCAAAATATGTAACAATCTAAAAACAAACTTTAAAGCAATGAATAAGAATGCAAATTGTAAACAAATTAACAACTGTATGTGTAAATTTCAATCATTACTATTTCTGACCTTTTCCTGTTGAATGCATTTTCAATGGATCCATTTAAGAGCACTGTAATATTTCCACATGCTCCTGCAGCAAACTGGGAAAATCCACAAATAATGCAACTATTTAGTTATGAAATCAAGCTGATAAAATTGATTCAGAAAATACAGTATGTTTCATAAATATAAATTATATAAATACATTTTTAGGCATTTGGCCTCGGTACTCCACCACATTGAATTTAAAATGAAACGCTTAAGATGTAAGCAAAGTAAAAACTTTCACCTCAAATTTTAGGGGTTTGATGCCAGTTAGCCTAATATATGTGTCTTTGGACTGTGGGAGGAAATAGGAGCACCCGGAGAAAACCCAATAGGAAAAGTCTATGCAAGATGGAATCATTGGCCTTAATAAATAAATAGTTTAATAAGTAATTAAAATACCTCCAGAGAAAAAGCAAAAGATTAAAAATGGATAATGAAAAAATTTGGAACATTCTTAAAAAGAAGGAATTAACTGGCAAATTAGCGATACCAAAAGTTCTGAACAACCATGGAAGACAACAAAAGTGGATGACTGCAGAACTCCATGGTGAAGAAGAATCATTATATAACAACTAGGCAAAGTTAAGAACACAAGTAGTCATGTGATTGTGCATGTCACATTTTATACAAACTTTCATAATAAGCTCCTTCACGAAAATGACAATTGTAAAAAGTGCTACACAAATAAAATAAAATTGAATCGAATTGGCAAAGTCTACAGACAATTGGATGGTGTGTTCTTATACACTGTCTAACAAAAAAAAAACTGATTTAAAAGGGTAAATTTTTGGCATGCATCAAGCAACAAAAACATAAACAGTGAAAATATATATATAGGCCTGGAATTCCAACAGTTTAGTACCTGTACCTCCAATAACGAAAATGAAGTACATATTCAACCACAGTATACACAACTCCTGTTTTATTGAAGTTCCAGCTGCCTAAAATACAGTAAGTCTGCAAAACAATCTCTGCTATTCATTATCACCTAAATGAGAATGGGTTCCCTTTTCAGTCTGGTTCCTTTCAAGCTTTCTCACTATTGCCATTACAGGGAGGTACAATCTGATGATTTTAATTTATATATACAACAAACATACAGTATTTTATCAGACTGTCATGCACACTCAAGACGCGACCGGCACTAGGACCCGGAAGTAATGCGGTCGCGAACCAGGAAGTATAAAAGGAGTAAACAAACCACAGTACAATGCTCAGTCATTGAGTTGCCCGATGTCGCCTCGGTTACGGTCATCAAACTGTGAGTACTCACTTTCTTGGCTTAGCTTTCTTACTGAGTGTGTATTTATAGGACGCGGGTTAGATTGTGTCTTTCCCTTACTCCCCAGTCGTGAGAGTCCTTAGACTAACTGCGTGATTATCCTGCCTATTCGTGTCACTCTGCGTTTGGGTTTATCAGTCACGCTACACAGGGCTAACCGCTAAAGCTAAGTCTTCTGGTCACCTCAGGTTAGTTCTTGACAGAATGACTGAGCCTTCCGCGGTGAACCCAGCGGAGTATGCGCGCCCATGCGATGTGGTGGATTAGCTTAGACTCACCTTTGAACATCCTGCGGGCGAGGTGGAGACCGACACAAAGCTTTACCACCTGCGGCGGGGGGGATTGTCTGTGAGCCGCTATACCGCCGAATTCCGCACCCTCGCAGTACAGACATCCTGGGGAGACGCCGCGCTCCAGACATCCTACTACGAGGGACTGGCTTCGCGCATCAAGGACAAACTGGCCGGACGAGAACTCCCCGCCACACTGAAGGCTAATCCAGCTCGCCCTTCGCATCGACCAGCGCCTCCTCTCTCGTTCGAAGCCAGCCCCGAGGACCCTGCCGCCTGCTCCGACCTACGTCCACACGTCACCTCGACCACCCACCACCTTCACTCCCGCCATCATCGAACCCGTCGGAACACCAGAGCCGGGGAACCCATGCGATTAGGACGCGCCTCCCTGACCGTGGCAGAACGAAAACGCCGGTTTCGAGAGGGTCTGTGTGCCTATTGTGTGTCAGCGGCCCATCACCGGGCGATCTGCCCACTACGCCCGGGAAACGCGCAGCCTCGGTGAGAAGGAGGAGAGACTCACCGGGTACCATCCACCTCTCCACCACTACCAACACCACCACTTCCTGCCTCACGGTTCAGGTAACCCTCCAATTTGGCCACAAACGGGTCCGAAGTACCGCGTTCATTGATTGTGGTGCCGCGGGGAACTTTATTGACTCCACTTATGCCAAAGAGATGGGGGTAAGGATCGTGGCGTTATCCCAGCCGCTTCACATCACATCCGTCGACGGTCGGCCCCTTTCATCTAGCCCCATCACTCACCAGACCCAACTTCTCACATTCACCATCGATCAGCATCAAGAGCAGCTACAGTTTTTCCTCACACCCATCGCATCACCTCCTGTCATCCTCGGTTATCCATGGTTACTGCAGCACGACCCTCTCATCTCATGGGCACAGAACCAGATCCTTCAGTGGGGGCCGACCTGCACCGGGCACCAGCTGGGACGTGTTCCAAGGAGTCCGAGGTCCCCGACGTCGACACCGACGCCATTCCACCTGAATATCGAGACCTGGCAGAAATGGCAAAAGAAGAGCCACTCACCTACCACCTCCTCGCCCATACGACCTGGCGATCGAACTTCAGCCAGGCTCCGTCCAGTTGGACCTCCGGAGCACCTACAACTTGGTGCGTATCAGAGAGGGCGATGAGTGGAAGACGGCGTTCATCACACCCACCGGACACTACGAGAGCCTTGTCATACCCTTTGGACTCTGCAACGCACCCTCGACCTTCCAACAATTTATCAATGACGTCCTCAGAGACATGCTGGGCCGATGGGTGTTCGTCTACCTAGATGACATCCTCATTTATTCCCATAACCTCAAGAAACACATCCAACACGTTCGGGCGGTTCTTAAGAGATTGCTCGCTCACCAACTGTACTGTAAGCTGAAAAAATGTGCCTTCCACCAGCACTCCACCACACCCTGGGTTTTGTCATCTTGCCCCAGGGTGTGGCCATGGATTCACAGAAGCTCAAAGCTGTGCGCCACTGGCCCCTACCCAGGACCCTCAAACAGCTTTAACGTTTTCTGGGGTTTGCGAATTTCTATTGTTGCTTTATCCGGGGCTACAGTACAGTTGCAGCACCATTAACTGCTTTGACCAGGCCCTTGCTTCACCTGTTTCGTCTTACACCTGCCGCCATCTCCTCCTTTCCAGATCTGTGTCATCGTTTCACCACCGCTCCCATCCTTCTCCACCCAGACGCCAACCAACCTTTCGTTGTGGAGGCGGACGCGTCGGATGTGGGCGCCGGCGCCGTTCTCTCCCAACAAGGTCCAGACCAGAAACTGCACCCGTGTGGTTTCTTCTCTAAGAAATTCAACCCCACTCAGCAGCGATACGGGGTAGGGGACCGCGAACTGCTGGGCATAAAGTGGGCCTTGGAAGAATGGCGTCATTGGCTCCAGGGCGCCAGTGAGCCGTTCATTGTCTGGACCAACCATCAGAACCTCATCACCATCAGGAACCTAAGACAGCTAAATCCACGACAGGTATGGTGGGCTCTCTTTTTTGAACAGTACGACTTCCATCTGTCGTACCGCCCGGGGTCCAAGAACACCAAGGCCGACGCACTTTCAAGGCAGTACGACGAAGACCTTCCCCGGGCGGATCCCGTGCCTGTCATCCCCTCCTCCCGGATCATCGCACTTCTTCAATGGAACTTAGAAACAAGGGTCCGCCAGGCACAGGCTGCAGAGACCGGGCCGGCAGGCGTGCCACGACTCTACGTGCCTCAGAACGTGAGATCAGACGTCCTCCAATGGGGCCACTCCTCCTCGGTCGCCGGACACCAAGGGACACGGAGGACCCTCTCATTCATCCGACGGGCGTTCTGGTGGCCATCAATAAGAAGGGACGTCATTGAGTTTGTTCAGGCGTGCCTGGTGTGCACCAGGGCCAAGGACATCAATTAACCATCCCCGGGAGAGCTCCAACCGCACACCGCCCTGGACTTCATCACGGGCCTGCCGGTTTCCGAAGGGAAAGACACCATCCTCACCATTGTTGACCGGTTCTCCAAGGCTGTGCACCTGGTGGCCCTCACCGGACTCCCATCAGCCAAAACCACCGCTGAACTAACTCTGGAACACGTAGTCCGCCTGCATGGGTTCCCCAAAGACATCGTCTCGGACAGGGGGCCCCAGTTCACCGCCCGGTTCTGGAAGGCCTTCTGC
The DNA here is from genome assembly GCF_024256425.1 of Clarias gariepinus. NCBI lineage: Eukaryota > Metazoa > Chordata > Actinopteri > Siluriformes > Clariidae > Clarias > Clarias gariepinus. Next base: position 11,761,581 of record NC_071125.1, read on the forward strand.
CGTCTGATCAATTCCACCAGTAGTCTGTCATCCGGATACCATCCTCAGACTAATGGTCAGACGGAACGGACCAACCAACAACTGGAGCGCTACCTAAGGTGTTTTGTGGCCGACCGCCAGCGCTCCTAGGCCCGCTATCTCATATGGGCAGAACTTTCTCACAACCTGCACGTCTCATCTGCCACTAACCTAAGCCTATTTGAGGTATGCTATGGTTTCCAACCTCCGATGTTTGCCCATCAAGAACCGGAGGTTGACGTACCATTGGCCCAACAGTTGGTCCGTAGATGTCGACGGCTCTGGAACCAAGCCAACCTCGCGATCCAGAAGGCCAATAAACAATACACCACTCAACACCGCCATCGACACCCTCCGGGACGCTTGTACAGAGTAGGTGACAAGGTATGGTTATCCACAAAGAACCTCCATCTTCACACAGAATCCAAGAAACTCTCACCTCGCTTCATAGGACCATACCGCATCACCCTAAGGATAAACCCTGTCACCTACCGGCTCCAGCTGCCTGCGGCGCTCCGGATCCACCCCGTTTTCCACACATCTCAACTCAAACCCTTCATCACCTCTCCAATGACCCGAAAGTAATGCGGTCGCGAACCAGGAAGTATAAAAGGAGTAAACAAACCACAGTACAACGCTCAGTCATTGAGTTGCCCGGTGTCGCCTCGGTTATGGTCATCAAACTGTGAGTACTCACTTTCTTGGCTTAGCTTTCTTACTAAGTGTGTATTTATAGGACGCGGGTTAGATTGTGTCTTTCCCTTACTCCCCAGTCGTGAGAGTCCTTAGACTAACTGCGTGATTATCCTGCCTATTCGTGTCACTCCGCGTTTGGGTTTACCAGTCACGCTACACAGGGCTAACCGCTAAAGCTACGTCTTCTGGTCACCTCAGGTTAGTTCTTGACACAGACATGTCATACTAATTCCCCTAATTTTGTTTAGATTCTGTAAAAATGCTTGGTTGTTAAAATGCTATATAAATAAAATAGAATTAAATCGAATGACTAGGTTATCACATCATACTGCATATTGTTTTTTTTTATTTTTTTTTATCCCTGATGGCATGAGCATATTCCAATATTTAAATTTTTATATTATACTGTAATTAAATTACGCAGTAATCAAAGCCAGAGGTGTTTTTTGCCTATGTTTTTGTAGGCAGTGCAATTTTTTTCAATTAGCATTTATTTTCAAACATTTACAAATTATTGGCCCTGTATTTGGAATAAAATTTTCTTCTTATATCACGTTTGTCTCCTCAAGGCTGGACTTCTTTAATGCACTTCTCATTGGGACTACTGGAAAAACACTTCAAAAGCTGCAGTATATTCAGAACCGTGCTGCCAGGATCCTGATAAGAGGGCGTAAATATGATCATTTTCTTAAATCTCTTCACTGGCTCCCTGTTCCATTTAGAATTGATTACAAGGTTGCCCTTCTTACCCACCAGTTTATTTATGGGGATGCCCCTCCCTACCTCAAAGAACTTATTACCTCACATACGTCCACACGCAACCTCCGCTCTGCATCAGTACATCTTTTAAAACCTCCTAAGACTAAACTTCCTACTATGGAAGATAGGGCCTTTTGCTCAGCTGCACCTAGACTGTGGAATGTATCTGAGTATCTGAGGATGCGACAGACTGATGACGTTTTTAAATCTGGTTTAAATCTTTTTATCAGAGCTTTCGGGTTGAATTCATTTGTAGCACTTTAAGATTTGCTTAAAATATAAAGTGCATTATAAATAAAATGTATTATTATTATTATTATTATACAATATATCTACTTCTCATTTCAATACATCACTTTAATTTCATCTCTTCTGTTAGGTGTTGGGTTGTGACCAGATGAATATTAAACATAGGACTTTACTGGAGAAGATTTACATTTTGTGATGCTCGTTTCCACAGTGAGTACACAGGATGGCTCACACAGTTTGACCATTCTGGACAAAACTGAAAATCAAAGCCTTTGGAAACAGAAACATGGAAAAGACAGATATTTGCTATTTGTTGTAAATAAAACATTTTAATTATGTTTTTATTCATAAAATTTTAATAAACACCTTCTATTGATATACCTCTGTGCCTTTCTTGCTGACCACACCAGATAAGGTTCTTAAACATGAATCCCACCAGTGTATCCTCCAAGGTCCAAAAGCGTCTCGTGACAGCTATATAGCTTTGCATCAGCTCTCGTGTCTTGCTCCAGAACAGCAGCTGTAAGATATTGAAAAAGAGTAATGCAGATGTTTCAGGTCTGTAATACAATATATGAGGTTACCAAACCTGTTTTTACACTGGATTCCCTTTTTGACACAACCTTTACATTCTATCCATTAGCCTTTTGCATAGCAGACGAGAAGTCCACCACTAAGCCTCCACTAATGTCCAAGGGCGTCCCATACAATTAGTCACAACGTGAAATATTAATACTTTGTATACTTTGGAACTTGAACACAGTTCTGGTTAAAAAACTGTCCCGGTTTGTTCCCTCCGTGTGTCAGACTTATTACACTGGTGAACAATGCAGGCACATGGACCAGAACTGAGCTCACAATGGTCCCCAGAACTGCTGGAAATTAGCACATCCAACAGCAAGCGCTCCTTAAGCGGCTCTCACAAGGTTTGCAGGCGACTGTGGCTGAGCGTTTATGTCTCCAACATCAATCAGCGAGCTAAGATGTGCAACACCTACTGACCAAATTAACGCCATATGATGACATCGAGGCATACTTCGAAAAGACTGCAGAGCAGGAGGGTTGGCTCCACCACGAATGGAGTGGCATTCTCATTTCACTCCTTTCAGTTGAGGCACAGCATGCCTATTTTTAACTTTTTGATGAAGATGCAGATAACTATGATCTGCTTAAAATTGAGATTGTGGCCCATTGCAAAGTTTCCAGTACCTGATAGAGTTCAACAAGTGGTCATATGAACTCCAAGTCATACTGAATGTACCAGTTGGACTGACCAAATCACAATCAGATGGATCCAGCCAGAGTCACTTACACCATTCAAAGTGTAGAAAGATGACAAGAAAAGCAAAAGCAATAGGCATTTGCACTTGCAACACTTTGACTGAGTCAAGGCAAGAAACAATCACCAGATAAGCTTCCCACAAGATCAGCAAAAGAGAGCAGTGTCCACACAACCGTCTTGGCTGGTTCAGGCACAGACATCGATGCTGAAGCTGAGGCTAATGATTTCTTAAACCCCTTTGTGTTCCTGTCTCAGCAGACGATCCGGATCTCAAACACTGATGGAAACAGGTGCTAGTGATCAAGGATTAAATTAGTGTAACCCGGCAGCCCCAGTTGGTCTCATATTTCCTGGTAAAAAAAAAAAAAAAACCCTCTTTACAGCATGGTGAGCTATGTGATCTGTTGGTGGTTCCGCAGGAGAAGATAGCCATGGTGATACACCTGGCCTATTCCACACTGGTCAGCATGGTGAGCTGTGTAATCTCTTGGTGGTTCCACAGGTGAAGATAAACATTGTGATGCACCTGGCTCATTCCACACTGGGGTAGCTATTCAGCTTAGTGGGGCTCCCCATGGAGATCCTTACGGACCAAGGTACGGCCTTTATGTAAAACTTAATGTGAAGTCTGCTGAAGGCTGCTGTAGGTTGAACAAATTTGCGCATCAGTGTACAACCCGGAAACTGATAGACTTGTCTATTGTTTTAATTAGATGCTCAAGCGCATTTGGCATTATGTGGTAAACAAGGACAGACAAAATTGGGACAACTTATCCCGAATGTGCTGTTTGCGATCTGTGAAATACCACTTGCCTCCACAGGATTCTCTGCCTACTGAGCGCCAACCTGTGGACCCTCACCATTCACATAGGTGCTACCTCAGTGCTTCTAACAAGACTGCATATATTTATGTGAAGGCATTCACACACAGATCTACTTAAACATGTGCATATTCCTATTCACTGCATTTATTATTTAGTATTTTACTTAGTTAATTGCTTTGGTATTTATGTATATTAAACAATAAGACACTAACACCATTCATTTCATTTAGATATTTATTTATAAGTGCATCATATCTGGGTGGAGTGCATACATCCTAGTTTATGTTGTACTGTATATTTTGAGTTGAAACTACTTTTCTTTGAGTTTAAGTTACCGTCAAGCTGTTGAGGGGTGAATGGCTGGAACTGTTGCACTGAGCTCTCACTGTGGTCCATCAACTATTAAGGTCTGGCATGCTGCATTAACCGCATCCATGGTTCCACCGGCCATACCAACATGTAGACTAACTGTGGGTGGGAATTGGCTGTCTGCCATTTTATGTTTGTGTGTGTATCTATATGTATATGTTTTTGATTCTTTCTTTTTCTATGTGTTCTGCTTTTTCAATACCTGTTTAGTTTATATTAGTTATTTAACTGCCTCATGTTTGTTAGTTTGGTTGTTTTAGTTTTTAGTGATCCTGTGGTTCCCCTATGTATTTAAAAATGGACTGGTCCATCCCTAAAAATGTGTCCCCATTGCCTTGTCTAGGGGGGATTGAGGGTAGTTGTTTTTATGTTTAGTTTGGTTTAAGTTCCCTTTCAAAAGCTACACTCGATGCTGCGCGAAAGCGCTATGGGAAACGATTCCTCGTGACCGGTTGTGAAGCACGTGTGTGTCAAACACGCCAAATATTTTGGCATCTATAACCTCAGGCAGGTGACGTCAACCGATGAGGTGCACCTGGAGGTTATAAATAGGCATGAACCGGAAACACCCTCAGATCATTTTCTCTTCAGGATCCATGTTGTGTGTGTGCAAGCATTTGAACAGAAAGCGAAAATAGAAGTGTCTTACTACTCACCAGAAAGATGGCCGAGTAAGACACGAGTCCGTCCCTCCGTGTAGAAGAATATCTCTCTGAGGGCGATCTTCGCGTTTCTGTCTGAGTGTTTGGGGGAGGAGCACGCTATCTCGGGCTTCAGGGAGCAGGTAAGTATTGCGATTTCTCCCTATTAAAGTCCCGCGCGCTCGGGTTCGCCGTCTTAAAGTGAAACCGCGACCCGCAGCGCATTTCTGGCGTGCAATCTGGCCGAGGTGCGCGAGACAGGATTTTCCTTTTCTCTCGCTCTCTCGCCGGATTATGACTCTTTTACCTTCCACTTCTCCAGCGCGCTTCGGCACTTCTGGTGAACGGGGGAAAAAACTTTCTCTCTCGCTCCCGCGGAGATGGAAACTATCACTCCAGACCGCTCCTCTAGTGATGAGCCGGTGTGTTAGTTTGTGTTAGAGGTGGTAACGCGCGGTCCGACGCGTACACCTCGATTCGCGGTAAAAATAAAAATAAATAAATTAAATAAATCCCCCAAACGCTCACGGTCAGCCGACAGGTGTCTGTCGGGTGGCCGGAGGAGGAGGGGCCTCAGTGATGGCCCCTCCCCTCCTGGCGACCTCCATGAGTTAACTCTTTCATGGAATAAGCCATATTTATTCTGTGTTTTTGTGCTATTGACATTTGGTTTGTTCCAATGTCATGGATGAAAGCGCGGTCCTTTATGATGATGTCCCAGATCAGAGAGACGCTCACGGGCTATCTCTCCCCTGGGAGCTCATCCTCTTGGGAAAAATCCACACTCCCTACCAAGCGTGTAGACTAACATCTTCGTTGGTGGGAGAAGATTTTTCAGGCAGCGGGTCAGCCTGGTGCAGCCCTGCACACGATGGCTTTGCAGGCAGACCAGACTGACCTACTGAGAGCTGCACCTTTTAGAGCGGCTGGCAGCGGGGAACCTACTGCCAGCTATGTCTCTTTAGGTACGAAGCTATGAAGAGGACCAGCATCCTTAGGAGGCCGTGGTTCAATCTCCGCCACCATTGGTGTTTCGAAGAGCAGCGGTCTCCAGTGACACACCCATCTAGCCGAGGTGGTAAAGTTCGTGCACCTTTAGAGAGGCTGGCAGCGGGGAACCTACTGCCAGCTATGTCTCTTTAAGCACGAGGCACTATAAAAGACCACCACTCTCAGGAGACCGGTGTTCAATTCCCGCCGCCACTGGTGTTTCGGGAGACAGCGGTTTCCAACAAAGTGTTAGATGCTCAATTCCCTCCTGTCGTGTTTTCAGGACACCAAACACCTAACAGCCACCACCATCACCACCACTCCTCTGCCTAGCTGAGCAAAAAGCTACCGCCCCTTTGGAGAAGCTGGCAGCGTGAAAGCTACTGCCAAGCATGTCTCCTGGACTACAGGATTCAGCCATTGTGTTTCTACGGCGTGGGTTTCCACCCCCGTGAAACCACAGTGAGCACCTCTGTTAATTCAAATCACAGGCTGGCTGGCAAAGGGGGCCATAGCGCATGTTCCCCTCCCAGACGAAGCCATCCGGCGCCAACACGTCGCCCTAGCTCACCTATCTTTCTCTTCAGGGCAGAGTTCTAACGCCCAAAAGCGTTCGCCTTCCTGCACGAGATATGAGCTTGAGTGTCATGCGGAATCCGAGCGCAAGGCCAGCACAGCTGTTTCCTGCGTGCGCAGAATTCCATACAGCACTCCAAAAGAGTATAAGCTAGGCCAGATGGTAACATTACTGCTCCCAGAGTGGTTTCAGTGGTGGCTAAGTGCCGGGGGATTTCATCTAAGGGCCAATCCCCAGAGGCAACAAGGGTTACGCGCCGGGAGCTTCGTACCCTTTCTATGTGGTTCAGACCCTCGTCCTTGACTCTGGGTCCCACTCTAGGTCCGTGCTGTCGTCGCGAGTTGCTAACGGCAGACGTTTTTCCCTTAGGGGCCGGAGCGCAACCTTAGATGGCCGCCCAGCCCAAGGGAGCTGGAGAGGTCATCTTCTCGTGTGGCACATTAATTGCCCCGAAACGATGACTCTATTTCTGGCCCTGAAATACTCCCTCCAGCAACTGAGAGGCAACAGGGGGTTAGGCGCCGAGAGCTTCGTACCCTCTTCATGGAGCTAGCGCCTTGGCATCAACATGTCATTGTAGCTCACCTCGTTTTCTTTAGGATCGAGTCCCAACGCCACGGAAAGCGTTCTCTTTCCTACACAAAGCATACATTGAGTGTCATGTGAGATCCGACCGCAATGCGGGCACAGCTGTCTCCTGCGCGCGTCGAGTCTATTCTGAACACTCTAAAGGAGTTCAAGCTAAGCAGGAAGTAACTTTCACCGCTTCTGTGGTGGCTAAGTGCCTGGGGATTTCATCCAAGGGCCAATCCCCAGAGGTAATGAGGGTTACGCGCCGGGAGCTTCGTACCCTTTTTATGTGGTGCAGACCCTCGTCCTTGACCCTGGGTCCCACTCTAGGTCCGTCCTGTCGTTGCAAGTTGCTAACGGCAGACGTTTTTCCCTTAGGGGCCGAAGTGCGGCCTAAGATGGCCGCCCAGCCCAAGGGATCTGGAGAGGTCATCTGCTCGTGTGGCACATAAATTGCCCCGAAACGATGACTTTATTTCTGGCCCTGAAATACTCCCTCCAGCAGTCAGGAGGTTAACATGTCCTAGCGTGGAAAACTACACTAGGACATGGCAAAACATGCAGACCCAGTCCACTGCCGAACTGCTTCAGTGCTGGAGCTTCTGCAAGAAAATTGACCTCAGGCTTTTGCCCTAGTGCACTCAGAACATACGTAGCCGCTCCTCGCCTACGTCCTGACTGATGGGGCTGGTGGAAAGCACCCCTTAGTTGCAGGCTTATTCACGGGCCTCATCAGCCTTCTTACTGTGCTTAGGCTTTGCCATTGTCTAGCTAGAGCTATTCTGCATCCTCACCCAGCTATCTTCTGCAGTTGTCTTCGAAGCTTCTGTTCTCCGCCGTTACAGCCACGGGGCAGTAAGACTTCATTAACTGCGTCTAGTTCATGCTCATTAGGATTTACAGTACACCACCGCACTAGCCAGTGGCGTAAATCAGAGCAGATTTCATATGTCTTGGGGCCGCAGCCGGAGGGCAGCCGCCATTAGACGAGTTGGGTTAAAGATGCTAGCGCTCTAGCCTAGGAGTACAGGAGAAATTCTGTCCCTCGGGACCTTTTACACTCCAGCCCAACTATCTTCCACAGTCGAAGCCTTCTGTCCTCCGCCGCTAGCTCCGGAGCAGTTAAGACTTCAGTCGCTGTGTCCAGCTCATGCTCTTCAATTTACAGCGCACCTTTGCATTAAGCCAGGGCCGTAAATTAGAGCAGGGTTTCATACGTCTTGGGGGCGCGGCCGAAGGGCAGCCGCCATTAGACGAGTTGGGTTGGAAATGCTAGTGCCCTAGCCTAGGAGGACAGGACAAATTCTGTCCTTCAGGATCTTTTACATTCCAGGACATAAAACATGTAGACCCAGTCCACTGCCAAACTGTTACTGTGCTGGAAGTTGCTGCAAAAAAAAAAAAAAAAAGCCGTTCTGCATTTTACCCAACTATCTCCCACAGTTGAAGCCTTCGGTCCTCCGCCGTTAGCTCCGGAGCAGAAAGTCTTCATTCGCTGTGTCCAGCTCATGCTCTTCAATTTACAGCGCACCTCTGCATTAAGCCGGGGCCGTAAATTAGAGCAGGGTCTCATATGTCGTGGGGCCGCGGCCCAAGGGCCGCCGCCATTAGACGAGTTGGGTTAAAGATGCTAGTGCTCTAGCCTATGAGGCGCGTGGCATACTTCGCCTCTAGTGACTAGGGCCGTTCGACCAGGAAGCTTGCCTTTGTCTATTGCTCCGGCAGGAGGGGCTTCCAAAGATGGCATGCGGCAGGCTGCCTTTCCGCAAGACATCGGTCAGGCGTCATGGTTTGATGCCATGCTTACGGGGTCTAGGACTCCTTGGGGGTACTGTGCGCACACGACACAACCCTGGGGGTCCAGACACTTGCAGTGCGGCGGAGTGGGTATTCTCGTTCCCATAGCGCTTTCGCGCAGCATCGAGTGTAGCTTTTGAAAGGGAACGTCTCGGGTTACTTTGCTGTAACCCTGTTCCCTGAAAAAGCGGGAACGAGATGCTGCGCTACAATGCCGCACTGCATGCGTGACTGGACATCCTTCAGACAAAATTGACCTGAGGGTGTTTCCGGTTCATGCCTATTTATAACCTCCAGGTGCACCTCATCGGTTGACGTCACCTGCCTGAGGTTATAGATGCCAAAATATTTGGCGTGTTTGACACACACGTGCTTCACAACCGGTCACGAGGAATCGTTTCCCATAGCGCTTTCGCGCAGCATCTCGTTCCCGCTTTTTCAGGGAACAGGGTTACAGCAAAGTAACCCGAGACGTTCTTCTGAGTTTATAAGTTTCACTTTACCTTAAATTCTTTTTACCTTTTGAGTAGTTTATTTGATTGGAAAGTTGATTATTGCTTTCTTTAAGTTAAATGTAAATTTTTTGATTTATTAAAACTGTCATTTAGGTGAAAGCTTGGTTTTCTACGTCCCCTCATTTATTTGGGCTGCAAAGGCCTTCACATTGAACAAGGCTAAGCTTAATAAAACTGTTCCTATGTGTTCTTACCGTGTGTCAGACTTGTTACTATTATAAGCTGGCTGGTGCAAATGGCCACCACAGCGTGAGAAGAGCATCTAAAACTGAGGAGGATCCACTCTAAAACTGCCAACTTATATCATCCTGCAATTATAAGTGGCATGTAATTCCTTACACCCCAGGAACTTCAAAGGTGTGCAGACTATGCTGTTGTTGTACCTGTAAGGTACAGTGTCAGGCTGTTGTTTCACTTTTGTTTTTTTTATATTACGTTAATGTAAAAATGTGGTTTGACTGACTTATAAAAATTTTGTCCAGCTGTCTCACAAACCCACTAAATGTACCTAATGAAGTAGTCATTTCTTCATAGACAGACATTAGTGCAGGTGTTCTGTTTTTTTTTTTAACAAACTTAAAAAAAAACAGGAAAGTGAGGCACCAAAAAGTTAGACAGTCATGAAAAATTTGACAATGTAAAAAAAGATATGGTCCAACAACTCAGGATAGACAGGCAACAAATGCTTCACAACATAACAGTTGTGGGTCATCTGGAACTATAAATAAATACTGACATTTTTAATGGAGGGTCTTACTTTGTCACAGGGAGAAGTCTGAGGAGCAGCATGAAACATTCTATCATAATCCTTTTCTCTCACATTGCATGGCGTTCTTCGGACTACTGCCTCCTCAAACTCATGCCATATCTCCTCACATTTATATCTGTATGCACATAAATGTACAGTAATACACACATTTTTTCTAACTTTGCACTTCACTGTTTCTAATCCAAATAATTTATTTTTTTTATTCTACACATTTCAGAGTTTGCATATGCAACAACTCACCTATAATCAGAGTTTACCAGGGTAATGTACTCATAACATCGTCCAGTTACAATTTGTTTTAAATTCGGAGTAGTCCCAGGGCCTGTGTTCACATGACCAGCAAGGATAAGGATGATGACCAGTCCTACAAATAGGTGATGAAAAGGAATTAATATTTAATCATAAGATTTAATCACAAAATAGTACTTTGAAACATATTACTAGTTTATATATATATATATATATAGTTTCTTCAGTCTGAAAAAGGTTGGGTTGGGACCACAAAGCTATAACACTGTAGGGTTTCAGCTCTGTGTCATATGTGAATCGAATCATTAAGGAATTGGGTTAATTTTATTAAACTGAATTAAAAATTTATAGCATACACTTTATCAACTACTATCCAGAGTTTAGCACGATTTAGTGTATCTAACCAATTCTGCTTATCACATGGCCAGTAATAATAACACAAAATTTGGTATTTATTTATTTAGACTTTAAAATACATGACCAAGACAAACATTTTTTTTTATAAAGAAACAAGAATTTATTGAACTAAACTACGATACAAGGAACTATGCTACTTAAACACACACACACATGCACATACACACAAACATACAAAAAGTTTTTCTAGTACCATTTACTAGACCAGAGAAAGTCACAAGTGCAGAGCCTTTTCAGCAAGGTATGAAGTTTTGTTTGTTTACTTGCATTACGTTTCATTTATCTGTTGGTTCGCCTCCAACGACAGGAATCACAGCATTGCTGATTGGTTGGTGCGCTGAGGCTGAGATGACGTCGTTTGACGTTCTTTTGACGTTCTGTGAGGCGTTGGTTGCCTGGTTACCGATGGTGGCGCTCTGGAGCGTCTTCTGAGGGTTTCTTCATTTCTTCATTCTTCATAAAGTCCGGCTCCTGATTAAAGTGCTTCATGACTTGCCTTCTTTAAAGAGAAGCCGCAAGCCGCGGCGCATTCCTGGGGTTCACGTGTGGATCTGGCAGACGTGCACAAGACGGAAACTCCCCTCCTTTCTCTCGCGCTCTCATCAGATCAGGAAATTTCTCTGTCCGCTTTTCAAGTGCGCTTCATCAGCTTCTCAAACGGCGCTTCCTGTGAATGGGCAGAAGAGACATCCTCTCTCGCTTCCACGGAGATGAAAATAGCCACCTCAGAGCGCTCCTCTAGTGATGACAGGGCATATGAGGAGTTACTCGAAGTTGTAAAGCGTGCAGTCAAATGCTGCATATCGTCTGGCCGCAAGAGCGAGCTTCCCCCAAGCGCAAAAAATTAGATGATAGATTTCTGTCGGGTGGCCAGGGGGCAGAGCCTCAAAGACACTCTCTCCCCTTCTTTAGCGACCTCCACGATGAGTTAACTCCTCAAAGAAGTCGGACCTGTGTACTGACTTTTTCACGAAGAAGAAGTCACCCAGGACCGTGGGGCAGATGCCGAACATCTAACACCCCCCTGTCTAATCGAGCTGCCAAAACTTGTGAACCCCCTACTGTCAGCGTGAAAGCTACTGCTGGATGTATCTCCTTGGGGTACTAAGCACTGTAGAGAGAGGCTACAGGATTCAGTTCGCACATCGACCTCAGCGTTTTAATGGCATGGTCCCCACTTCCGTGAAACCGGAAAGGGCGCACCTGCTGACTCTAGAATTACAGACTGGGAAAAGAGGCCATAGAACATGTTCCCCTACCAGACAGAGAGTCAGGCTACTATAGTCTGTATTTCTCGGTTTCCAAGCAAAACTGGGGGCTGCGTCCAATTTTAGATCTTCGCGGGCTAAACCGCTATCTCAAAAAGTGTAGGTTCAAAATGTTGACTGTCAAAGTGATTGTTTCTCAAATCCAACCAAAGGATAGGTTTGTGACAATCGATCTGAACGAAGCATATTTCCATATAGAAATATTGCCACAACACAGGAGGTTCCTGAGGTTCCCTTTCAGGGGCGAAGCTTACCAGTATCGGGTCCTTTCATTTGGTCTAGCTCTCTAACCCTGCACATCAGGGGCCAGACGTGAAGGTTCTAGAGCTCAGGCCGGGGATGAAATCCAGAAGATCCCTCACTGGAATCACCCACGGTGAGTCGCCGAGGAGAGATATTAGATTCGAGAACCACACTCTGGTCAGCTAATGGGGCGCTATCTTTCTTTTTCAACGGCTTGCTGGTTTGTACCATTTGACGTTGGGTTGGTGAAAGCCATCTGGAGAAATTTTTAATTTAGCGGATAATACCAGATATAACTGAATCGTTTTAAAAAAATACTCAATCCTTTACCCAATAATTGCTATGCACCTTAATCTTTTAAATTCTTTTAGAACATCTTTAGCAGTTATAACCCTCAAAACCTGTCAGCTGTCCTGTAGGCCAACATTAAATCAACACTTTTTTCTCCAAGATCCTAAAAAAGGTTATAGCACAGCAGTTTTCTTCATATTTATATAGAAATAACATTCATGAAATAGATTAGTCAGGCCTCATCATACAGTGTGGAAAGTATTAACATAGCTTAATTTTTTTTCACATTTTGCTATGTTACAACCTTATTTGTAACAATATTATAACATAATATTATTATGTTATAAACTTATAAGAAATGTTTATTGTTTCTCCACTACCTCAACACCATATTTTATGTTCTGTTATGTCGTGGTTGTCGCACTGTGACTTTGTTGTTGCTCGTTTGCACATTTGCACATGCACTTTATGTTGTCTGTAAAACCTGCTAATAGTCTTCCTTAGTTAGTTAGGTTTTGGTAATTTATGTTGTAATTTATGTTAGGACTATCTGTTTTGTCTTTGCTAGCCAGCTAACTAGGCCTCTTAGTCAGCTAGTTTAGCTTCTCTGTTAATTTATGTTGTAAATTTATGTTGCATGTAGCACCTTGGTCCAGGAGGAACGTTGCTTCGTTTCACTGTGTACTAACTGTATATGATTGAAGTGACAATAAAGCCTACTTGAACTTGAACTATTTCATAATGGATTAAATTTATTATTTTCCCTAAATTTTACAAACAATACCCCATAATGACAATGTGAAAGAAGTTTGGTCAAAATCTTTGCAAAGATGTTACTACAACTCGATTAGAGTCCACCAGTGGTAAATTCAGTTATTCGGATATTATTTCAAAAGATACACATCTGTCTATATACAATAAGGTCCTTCAGTTAGCACTACATGTCAGAGCACAAAACAAGCCATCAATGCTGCAGAATTTTCTGTACCTGTGCCTTGATATAATCCTGTCTGAGAGGTCTACAGACAATTCCTTGGACTTCATGTCTTGGTTTGGGCTCTGACTTGCACTGTTAACTGTGGTAACCTTATATAGACAGGTGTGTAGTGATGGGTTGTTTATGAACAATTCGTTCTTTTTGACAGCGTGATCTGTTCATTTTTTACTGGGCACACATGCGCAAACATCGCAAAACCTCCATAGGTTATGTACAGGAAACAGAAATGAGTAGTTACCTCTCAAATCTTTTAGCCTAAATTGTTCGCTCTTTTGTCATTTAACTCCCATACACAATATGCAGCGCATTACACAGGAAACAGAATTGAGCAGTTCTTCTTATTAGTCTTTTGGCCTTCTCGGGCCAAAAGATATGAAAGATAAGCATCTCATTCGGTTTATATGTTCTTAGCTGCATTTTAATATTTTCATTACTGGAAGTTGGAGTCATGTCAACTGGACTTTTTGTCAGTTTTTAACATTTTATTACTCATCAAATGAGTTTTTTTCACTCTGAAAAAGGTTGGGTTGGGACCACAAAACTAAATCAGATCAGCACTTTATATTATTATATATTATAAGCCATGTCCACACATAGCCAGAAAATTCTGTCTAAAGTGAAGATTTTCCAAAACTCTGTTTTCAGTGGTGTTGTGTGTGTCGAGTATCTGGGAATTTGCACATCAGCCTCTGCTTTAAACTCGAAAAAAGCCATAGCCAACTACAGGGGACACAGGAATCTACTCTGGAATCACTTTTAAATCTTGTGTCTGACAGCTTTGCAGGTTACACAACAATTGTTCAAAATAGATTTGACTAAGTGAGGGAGAGAGAGCAAGGTCGATAACCTTAAATAAAAACCAGAAAAAGGGTACATCACTATTCCTGGTAAATAACAATCAAATCACTACTTCTTAAACACACCAGTTAAATAAAATTTAAACAAATACACCAGCAAAATTATTTAACTGAGCTTCTAACACAACTGACACATACTATTCTATTAATCCTTTAAAGGACATGTAATACACAGCATCATATTAAAATTTTTTGTGAATACATTTAAACTTAAACAACAATCACAACATACCATAAGTTACTCTTTTCTTGTAATGAGCACTTTAGTGAATTAATCAAATGTCAAGTAACTCAATCAAGATTCAAGTGATCAGTCCTTCGTTTAAGTAAAGAGCGGTATTATCATACCATCAGTGTCCCTGAGATGACCAGCCGATGCGCCTTCCTGTCTCACATGTTACTGACTGCAGTCTCCTACACACAAGTTTTTATACACGGACCCTATACTGTTACATCATAGCTACATCATAGTAGATACTGTGAAGTGGCGATTCTCTGTCGCAGATGGTGCTTGTATGTTGAGTCTTTCACTTATTTAACTTTACACCTCCCACTTGAACTACTGGTTCTTAAACCCAAGTAGTTCACACTTATTTTTCTCCTGCCTGTTCTTCTGCTGGAACCAAGACAACTTTGTTCAGACAATCTTGTTTGTCGATTTTCTTGATGACCTTCTCTGTTTTGTCTGTGTTGCTCGCAGTACAATGCAAACAGTGGTCTCTGTTTCCCCATTTCTGTGACAAGAACTTGCAGGATTGATTTTTCAGGGCCATTTCCTGGGATCCACCACCAGTCACTCACTGGCTCAGCTTTTTGGATTTCCACGACTCTGTTTGCAAAGTATGTCTGGAACCCATAACTATCACGTTGAATGTCCCAGAGCCCAGTCTGACTGTCTACTAAGTGGAACAAACCTCCATCCGCCCATGCTTCTCGAAGTGTTTTCTGAGACATGCAGTAAAAACTGCACCGCAGATCTCAACCTTGACAGCATCTACCTTCTGGTCCAGTGGTGCTAACTTGGTCTTGGACTCAACTAATCTGAAAACTACTGTGTGAAACCTAACTTGACTGAGCTGCACATACTCCTCAAAGTGTTTGATGGCCTCATTTCTGAGATTTTCAGAAAGTGGCTTGTCCCATGTTTGTCGAGCTAAACCCCATTTTCTGTCTCTTGGAATGCCTTCCTGACAAGAATTGCACCTTTCTGCTTGGCAGGTGTAACGAGACCAACTGGGTTACAGAGCCCAGCAACCTGGTTTAGTGGCTGTCTCCTGGTCAACGGATAAGGAATTTTCAACTTCGCCTTCAAAAGGGTTCTGGCCTGTTCTCATTTTCTTTTTCGTTTTTGAGAAGTTAATGGGAGTCATAATGCAGAGTCTGTCAGCTTCTACCAAGTACCCCGTTCCCAGAGCTTTATTTTCTTCCTCCTTCATCTGGTTCGGAAGTATGATTGCTTGACTTTGTGTTTGTGCACCAGTCACTTGCCGCCCACTTTGCCCTGACCTAACCCATGGCTTGAGTGCAAATCCACTGGCTATCAGAATCTCTTCAAGTCCATTTATTATCATGGTCAGTTTCTCCTGGTACAGTCCCAGTCGTGGTTGTTGAGTGGGGGTTTGGTGCCACTAAGTGGCTGACATACCAAACTGGTCCCTTCCACTTCTCAATGACTTCCTTGGTGAATTTCATCTCTGCTCCTCTTTTTACCATATCATGGACTTGGGCAGCATAAATACCTGGCCATTCTGGTACTCTGTTGAGTTGTCTTTCTGTTCTTAGGAAAGCACTTTCCACCCCACTTCTGTTCCTGAATCCATGGATACTTTGTATCCCAGTGTGGAGACTTGCCGTGGGAATCTTTCTCAACATAGGTGAGACCCTTTCTTATGATCTCAAGTTCTTTCTCTTCTGCAAGAGTCATTTCTTTTCCTCCAGGCTGACAGTTACCACAACGGCACCCGCCACACTTTGGTTCACAGGCCGCTCCTATACTGTCCCATTTCCACCACTCAAGGAAACCCTGGTTGCTTGCCAGTGAGCTTTTTGTTTCAGCTACATGACTTTTCTCTCTTTGGATTATCTTGGGAACATTTGGAGCTTCAGCATTTTCAAAGATTTCCTCATACTTGACTGCAGCCGCCCTCATGGACCGAGCAAAATGTGTCTCAGACCCATGTGCGGTCATATCCACATTCTCAAACAGATCTGGGTGTGCTCCAGCAACGGTTTTCCCCAATGGGCTGTCCCATAGAACAAGATCTCCCACAACTTTCATTCTTTGTGGTGCGAGTCTCCCCTCTCGGTGGCTGATAAGGAGTTCAATCTTTTTCGGCCTTTTCAGTTCTCTGAGGTCTGTGTCTGGAAAGAATTTTTTCAATTGCTGTGGAGTTACACTTCTGTGGAGTTTGGCAATCTCCTCTAACCCATAACAGATCAGCTGATGAGCCTTCACCGCCCCTTTGTGAGTTTTGACTCTAATCCTAAGGAGGTACCTTTTCGTGCTCACTCTAATTGCCAACTTGCCAACCCCATGAACCACCAAGGTAACTTTTTCTCCTTTAACTTGAGTCTATCAGCAGCTTTGTGCGTAATATAATTTTTGTCTGAGGCCAGATCTATCAGAGTGCCAATTTTTTGTCCTGCATTAGCGGTTACTTCCATCAACATCATAATAACAGGGAGTTCTTTCAATCCACTCCCAACAAAAAATCCCATTTTGTCTCTCCCAGAGCAGTCTACCATCTTATATTTGTTGGTGAATGCTCTTTTGAACTTTTCTGCTAGTTCTGGTGAGAGTTCTGCTAAAAGCTCCTCTTGCTTATCTGTAAATCTACTTCCTTTCCTGGGGTCTCTGGTGGTGGCTCTTTCCCCACCCATATTCTTGAGTTCCCCTTTTGGACAAAGAAGGTAATGGTGGTCTGACGGGACTCCCCTTTTACAGTCTTTGTTTCTGCAAAGATAGTTGTCGTTGCACCTATCACCATTCTTATGACATCCCAAGCACGTTTTACACGCACTCAGTTCCATTACAATGGACTTCTTCTCTGCTAGTTTTAGTTCTTTAAACTTTTTGCAGAAGTAGATTTTGTCTCTATGCTTCTCTTCTCCACACACGACGCATCCACTTTTTGTTGAAACTTTCTTTGTCGTTCTGGTAGGAACGTATACTTCTCAGACTTCTTTTCTGGCCTTTCTGCCTTTTCTGAGATCTTGAGCTGCTCGAGCCTTTCAAGAATTTCTTCTTCTTTCTTTAGGAACTCTAGTTGTGCATCAAAGTGTTTCTCTGGTGTGATGGCATTTGCAGGATCCGTCATATAGACTAACCATTGTCTTTTCACAAACTCAGGTAACTTGCTCCCAATGGACTTTATCACAAGTGGGTTCTTGATTGCGCTGATATCTCCAAGGTCCGTCAGATCTGCCAGGGCCTTTTCTACCATTTTGATTAACTCTATAGCCCTCCTTGGCTGATGATCTCTCACTGCAGGAATCCTTTCTAGCTCCTCGACGATTTCCATAGCGATTGTGGTCCTGTTTCCATAGCGGTTCTCCAACACTCTGAAGATGTCAGCAGCTGTGTTGTAAGAGGAAAGCCTAAGCTCTTTGACGATCTTGTTGTCGATGCTGTCCACCAGTTGAATCTTTTTAACCTCAGCCGACCCTGTGGGTTCTCCTTGTCTTTGAAGGTTTTCCCAGTCCCTCTTCCAGCGGTAGAAGTCCCTCTTATTACCACTAAACATAGGTAGGCTTGTAGGTTTGATTTTTACTACTGGCATAATCTGAGGTGCAGACGCTATTACATCCACCTTATGTTTTACATCGGTTTGTGATGCTTGTGCATTCTCTGTAATTTTTTGAGTACATGCAAATTAAATTTTCCTCGCCTCACACTCATTACTAAGCTCTCTCAGCTTGCATACGCGACCCTTTAACTCTGCTCTTACAGTTGTTGGGGTCCACCTTTCCCAGTTTGCCAGGGCCTTGGTTGCCTCTTTCACCAGTCTCATCAAGAGTTCCAGTTGCATACTATAGCCAACAGTATCGACAGGCATGGTGATAGCGCGTTCACAAGCTGTTTCTGCCGTGGAGATAGTAGCCGCCATCTCTTTTAGGTTCTTTTAGGAGCTTTGATTTCTGCCAGTAACCCAGCCTTGTAATCCTCATTGGTTTCAAAAACCTTCCTTTCTCAAGTGGAGACCTTTTTTTTTTTTTTTTATAAATTTAGTCCTGTCCAATTCTTTTTTCCCCGATTTTCTCCCCAATCTAGTCGTGGCCAATTACTCCCCGTTACTAGGGGGCTCCTTCACACATCAAGGCTACTACAACCACTCAGTCGGGAGGACGAAAGCTATCCCGTGTTTCCTCCGAACCACGTGACGCGAGCCGACCGCATCTTTTCGAACTGCTCGCTCAAGCACCGTTAGGGGCGGAGTAACACACTCGGAGGAAAGCGCTAGCCGCTCCTTCCGTGTGCGCAAGCCCTGATTGGCTGTAGCGCCGTGACTAATGTGGGAGCACAAGTACCTCTCATCCCTCCCCCCTGAGAGAGCTCAGCCAATCAGCTCTCTCTGTGCCTCCGGCTGTGAGAGGAAAACAGCATTACCCGGGGTTCAAACCAGCGATCTCCGGATGATAGGGCGAGCACTTTACCACTGCGCCACTCTGAGGCCCCAGTGGAGAGCTTTTTGAATTCCTTTTTGAGTTCTGATTCTGGCAAATTACGTGCTTCTCTGTTGAGAAAGTTAGCTTGCTTGGTGAGGCTACTTTTTGCAGAAGTTCTCTCCCTTTTCAGTTGCTCAACTGTTTTTCCAAAGGTTTCTTTTTGCCATTTTGCTAGGATATTATCCTATTAAACCTGTGTCAGCAGTGCTTTGTCTCCGGACTTTACTGATCTGTTGATCTCTGTCCACACTGCTACACTTGGTTATCGACTGTCGAATTATCTGGGAATTTGCACATCAGCCTCTGCTTCAAACTCGAAAAAAGCCATAGCCAACTACAGGGGACACGGGAATCTACTCTGGAATCACTTTTAATTCTTGTGTCTGACAGCTTTGCAGGTTACACAACAATTGTTCAAAATAGATTTGACTAAGTGAGGGAGAGAGAGCAAGGTCGATAACCTTAAATGAAAACCAGAAAAAAGGGTACATCACAATTCCTGGTAAATAACAGTCAAATCACTACTTCGTAAACACACCAGTTAAATAAAATTTAAACAAATACACCAACAAAATTATTTAACTGAGCTTCTAACACAACTGACCCTGGCACATACTATTCTATTAATCCTTTAAAGGACATGTAATACACAACATCATATTACATTTTTTTGTGAATACATTTAAACTTAAACAACAATCACAGCATACCATAAGTTACTCTTTTCTTGTAATGAGCACTATAGTGAATTAATCAAATGTCAAGTAACTTAATCAAGATTCAAGTGATCAGTCCTTCGTATAAGTAAAGAGCGGTATTATCATACCATCAGTGTCCCTGAGATGACCAGCAGCCGATGCACTTCTCTGTCTCACATGTTACTGACTGCAGTCTCCTACACACAAGTTTTTATACACAGACCCTATACTGTTACATCATAGCTACATCATAGTAGATACTGTAAAGTGGCGATTCTCTGTCGAAGATGGTGCTTGTATGTTGAGTCTTTCACTTATTTAACTTTACAGTGTTGACAGGGGAAACGGAGATCTTAGCTTGTTGTAACGCCATCTTGTCTGCTGGTGAGGTCATTTTCTTTGTGTTACAGTAGTCTTCTTTATTTGATGTCAGCTTTGTTTTGAGGATATTTGTGCAACAGTGGACTTAACACAGTTTACTGTACATAATATTGTAAAGTCAAAGACTACATGTGAGATTTTAATTGCTCTATCAAAAACTGTAATAGCTTCGACAGAGAGGGGGTGGAGGTAAAAGGTTTTAAATTTTACAGAAGAAAGGCTACTGTGTGGACACTGATAATGTATTTAAATGATATGTTACCCTGAAAGAGATATCATTTAAAGTGAAAATTCATAAAGAATTATAAATAATATTAATTTTAAAGTTTCTGCCAAAAAGATTGTACCATACCACAAGTAAAAATGATGAGGAATACATTCTCTCTATTGATTGAAGAATGGACATAGAACGGTACTGTTCATGTACTTTGCTATTGTGTAATTAATTGGATAAATTTTGTAATATTTTTAAATGAACTTTTGTACAATTGTTAAAAATAGATTATTTGTATGACATAAGCCATGAAGCCCAATAAAATTTACTTTTTGGAACGTATTTAGGTTATGAATAATTTGTAGCCAATTATTATCTTACTTCTGTGGAAAAGTTGAGCTGTTGTTACATAACATATATTTTTATTTAAAATGGCCAAATATTTAAGAGTATTTTTAACAGTTATATTTGCAATTGTGGTGTCATTACAACAGTGGAGTGGCATGAATTCATATTTAAAAATTATTAAAGGATAAGCCAGAGATTAGAGAATTGTTAAATTACAGATAAAGCAAAAAGTTATTGAGATTTGTCTTTAAGAATGGTTGTATCGTCTGCTAAATACGAGATTTCAATTGCTCTATCAAAAACTGTAATGGCTTTAAAAATAGGGTCATTCAGAATGACACAACACTAATAGCATCTCCAACACTAAAAGGAAAAAGGACGAAATTGGACAGCATTGTCTGAATTCTAAATTGAACCTCTTTAAAGTACCAGATTGTACCGTAGTATGAAAGAGCTGTTTATGTCATTATAGAATTAGCTGACTATACTTTTTCAGTAATTTTTCATTTATTATTACTTTTGTCAGTCTCAAGTTATTTCAGTGACCATGATACAGATATGTTACCCTGAAAAAAATAATAATTTAAAGTGAAAATAAATGTCATCACAACATGAAGTTTAAGAAACTACAATACAAAACTGTTGTGTCAATTGTGTCAAAAACTTTGAAAAAGTCTGAAAAATAATAGAGCTGAAAAATAATGGAGTCATCATAAATTAGATGTACATAATCCAAAAGATCTAGAATGAGCCTCATGTTATCACTGATTTGATGTCCTTTATAAGGCCTGTCTGTGCTTCCCCAATCACAGAATCTACTTTTTAAGTCTGTTGGCAAAGACCAAAGCTAGAATTTTAATCAACATTTTAAAGTGTGGTTGGATGTCAATTTTCAGTTAGTGAGCTATTCTTGTCTGACTTAGAGTTTAAACAAATGACATCCTGCTTAATTGATGCAATCATCTATTTTTCATAGATACACTTATTAAACACTAAAACACGTTTTAATTACATCCCAAAAGTGCTGATGATCCTTAGAAGATAGACCATCATTACCTGAGGAGTTAAGCTTTTTAAGTGAGAAGCCAGCTTCAGTTATTTTTGAGAATTACATGCCTGCATCACACCTCGTATTGCAAGTAATGCGGTTTTCGAGTGTTCCACAAGACGAGCAAAGATTTGTGATAAATTTTGACTTAAAAAAATGAACAAGTCTTAGTTTACGAGTACCGGGTATCATGTATCACTTTTTGTTTTGCTGCCAAGCGTCATGTGATCACAACTATGCCAATGTTTTTTTCTTTCGCTTGCACTGCAGAATTGTGGGTAATCATCTCCCCTGCTGGGTCTCTCATTGGTATAATCAACATCTGTGAACGCGTGTACTGTTTACTATAATACTGTAACCACGTGTGCACGTGTAAAAATATTTTATTTTGTGTTTTAAGCGCACGTGTAAAGCGCGTGTACTGCTTTTCATAACACACGTGTGTGTGGCCATGTATAGCAAAAAAGTCTCATTAGAGAGGTTAAAAATCCATTTTCTCCCTCTCTGTTTTAGCCTGTCGTTGTGTGTGTGCGTGCCTAATTTGACACCCCTTCACATACGCACACACTCTCTCGCCTTTACACTCCCCATAACCCCTCTCTGTTTTACACACACTCTGCTCTACACAGAAACACTGCTCTGTCGCAATTATTTTTAAAGGTAAAGTGCAGGTTCATTGGTTTTAATTTACAGCAGTGATTTCGTTAGTATGCGCTCACATGAGTGTCATTAGCGATGTTCCTTGCTAATTTTTCAGACAAAACAGTCTTTTCGTTTGAGTGTGTTTGTATAAAATTTAAATAAGAAAGGAGAAAGGTTTACTGTGTAAGATGAGAAGGGGCAGACAGAAGGGGCTGAAAGTAAGAGTCTTCTCTCACTTGAGCTTCACACACATACTCAAACACACACATACACACAGCACCTGCGCGCATAAACGGAAACACTTATCTGTTGGGAATTTTTTAATTTTTTTAAAAGGTAAAATGCAGTTTAATTTTTTTATTTGTACTTTATGTTTTTATTAATTATTTTAATGTATTTTTTGTAGGGGGTGGGGTGGGAGGGTTGTGAAACCAATAATTTGAAGTTTTAATTATTTCTTATGGGACAATTTGCTTTGATTTACGAGTGTATTGAAATATGAGCCTGCTTCCTGGATGAATTATGCTCGTAATCCAAGGTTCCACTGTATCTTTGATCCAGGTAAATTTGTATACTAGTTAGTTCTGTATCTTCCTCAGGTGTAAGAGCAACTAAACTAATCTAGCATTTGTTTGTTCAATAAATTACTTTTCTTTAAATTATTGGTGTTTTTTAATTCTTCAGATAATTTTATAGCTTTGTTTCTGATTCAATAATTTTTAAAAATTGCACTTAGTTTTGTAATTTCTGTAAAATAGTTATTTTGCTATTTTCAGCATAATAATATTAAAATAAGATATCCAATACCCCCTTTCACATTTAGACTTAAATAATTAATTTATTATCAGTATAATATTTAATGTCCAGATTAAATAGTCAGTCAACAAGAGATCAGTGAAACAAGATAAAACAATGGTATAACCTGTGAATCTGTGGCCTGTTTTGGTGAAAGATGATCTATAGATTAATTTGAACTTAAGCAACCACATAATGCAGTATAGGAATGCTGGTATTTGATTGTAAGGTTTTGATCTTATTAGTAATATCCATACTTAATTCTTTATTTAAAGTGCTAAAATTAAAGCCATACACATTACCTATAATGTAAATGGAATGGACCAACTTAATCCCCAACATCTGAAGTTAAATATTTTAGAACTTTGCCATTAAATTTAAGGTAAGCCTTTATTTGTCACATATACATTACAGCACGAGTTACAGATCGAACCGCCGATCTTCCGATCAGTAACTCAGTGCCTTAACCCTCTGAGCCCGAAAGGATCATAATTTATGCAATATCCTGCATGAATGGTTGAAAACAATAAACTGTATTTCCCCAATGTGATTTACAAAACCTTAAATTACTTTCAATGGAATGCGTCTTTTTGCAATATTATGAAATCAGAATCAGTTTGGTTACATGGCAAAAACATAAGGCTTTTCTCTTAGTGATATCTTAAATATCTCATGCATTTAAAGACGAAATGCAGTGGGGCAAAAAAGTATTTAGTCATCCACCAATTGTGCAAGTTCTCCCACTTAAAAAGATGAGAAAGGCCTGTAATTTTCATCATAGGTATACCTCAACTTTGTGTCATGCACACTCGGAACGCGACCGGCACTAGGAACCGGAAGTTAAGCGGTCGCGAACCAGGAAGTATAAAAGAGGTAAACAAACCATAGCACCTCGCTCAGTCATTGAGTCGTCGATGCCACGTCGGAATTCTCCAACAAACCGTGAGTACTTACCTTCTCGGTTTAATCTCCTGATCGAGTGGGTATTTATAGGACGCGGGTTAGATTGTGTCTTTCCCTTACTCCCCATTCGTGAGAGCCCTTAGACTAAATAGCGTGATTATCCTGCCTACTCGTGTTCTTCCGCGTTTGGGTTTACCATTCACGCAACAAAGGGCTAACCGCTAAAGCTACGTCTTCTGGTCACTCCAGGTTAGTTCTTGACACTATGAGACACAAAATAAGAAAAAAAATCCAGAAAATGACATTGTAGGATTTTTTAATAATTCATTTGCAAATTATGGTGAAAAATAAGGATTTGGTCAATAACAAAATTTAATCTCAATACTTTATATTATGTTATATACCCTTTGTTGGCAATGACAAAGGTCAAACGTTTTCTGTAAATCTTCACAAGGTTTTCACACACTGTTGCTGGCATTTTGGCCCATTCCACCATGCAGATCTCCACTAGAGCAGTGATGTTTTGGGGCTGTCGCTGGGCAACACAGACTTTTAACTCCCTCCAAAGATTTTCTATGGGGTTGAGTTCTGGAGAATGGCTAGGCCACTCCAGGACCTTGAAATGCTTCTTACGAAGCCACTCTTTTGTTGCCCGGGTGGTGTGTTTGAGATCATTGTCATGCTGAAAAACCCACCCACGTTTCATTTTCATGCCCTTGCTGATGGCAGAAGGTTTTCACTCAAAATCTCACGATACATGGCGCCATTCATTCTTTCCTTTACACGGATCATCCTGGTCCCTTTGCAGAAGAACAGCCCCAAAGCATGTTTCCACCCCCATGCTTCACATTAAATATGGTGTTCTTTGGATGCAACATAGGATTCTTTCTCCTCCAAACACGACAAGTTGAGTTTTTACCAAAAAGTTCTATTTTGGTTTCATCTAACCATACGACATTCTCCCAGTCCTCTTCTGGATACATCCAAATGCTCTCT
The DNA here is from genome assembly GCF_024256425.1 of Clarias gariepinus. Taxonomy (NCBI): domain Eukaryota; kingdom Metazoa; phylum Chordata; class Actinopteri; order Siluriformes; family Clariidae; genus Clarias; species Clarias gariepinus. The sequence goes on from NC_071125.1 coordinate 11,786,649, forward strand.
AGCAAACTTCATATGGGGCTGTACATGTACTGGCTTAAGCAGGAGGACACATCTGGCACTGCAGGATTTGAGTCCATGGCGGCGCAGTGTGTTACTGATGGTAGCCTTTGTTACTTTGGTCCCAGCTCTCTGCAAGTCATTCACTAGGTCCCCCTGTGTAGTTCTGGGATTTGCTTCCAGTGTGTAGTTCTGGGATTTGCTTACAGTTTTTGTAATAATGTTGACCCCAAGAGGTGAGATATTGCATGGAACCGCAGATCGAGGGAGATTATCAGTGGTCTTGTATGTCTTTCATTTTCTAATAATTGCTCCCACAGTTAATTTCTTCCCACCAAGCTGCTTACCTATTGCAGATTCAGTCTTCCCAGCCTTTTTTTTTTGCCCCACTGTATTTAAAGAACCAAAAGAAAGCATAATGAAAAGATACAATACAAAACAAAGTAAAGGATGAACAGCCAACAAAATGTGTTTGGACTACATCATACATTTACAGCAAAATCAACACTGGAATGTATATTGATTAACCTAAATAATATAAACCTATATAAATAAATAGGAGGAAAACTGACAGTGGAAATCATATACTGTTCTTACTGTCAATCTTCTGTCCATTGATGATGCTGGAGGTACCATACAATAGAGCCATCGTACATTTCTTCCTCCCTTTTTAAGCAAGGGAAACAGTTTTTTCCTAGCAGTTTTATCCTCTGAAGCCTCAGTAAGACAATGAAGGAAATTGGAATCTCTCTCCTTCTAAATCTGATACTGGTAGTAAAAAATGACAATGACTAAGGAGATAGATCCACCCTCACTGTATAGCCCCAGGCATTATGCATTGGCAACAACATCTTCCTAATTCTCCTTTAAGCCGTTCCGTTTCAGCAATTAGCACTAGTTGTACCTCTGGATGTCTGCTAGTTGTTTGTTTTTCAAATTTAATTTGCTCCAATATTTTTTAGTCTTGGGTGAGGACATTGCTTTGGATGTGGATAAAATACTTTTTCGACAGAAGGGGCTTTTTCAAATAAAGCTTTTGAAAGCTCATCATGGTTAGCTGAAAGTTTCTTTATAGCTTTTAGCACTACATTAATGTCACCCTTGTTTTTCTTTTTCTTTTGTCCTTGTCTCTTTGGGTGTGGCAGGGGGGCTTAGTGGTTATGGTATTGAAGTTCTGACTGCTGAGGTCTCTGGTGCGAGCTCTGACGCCACCAGGCTGCCACTGTTTGACTCTTGAGCAAGGTCGTTTACCCATAAGTGCTCAGATACAATTGGCCATTGAGCTGACCTTGTAAGTAAATGCCACACAAATGATGATTATATCCACAATGTGGTGAGTATCTGTCATATCCATAGGTATAGGATAACTCAGCACATATGAGATAGCAGGCCCAGGAGCGCTGACAATCGGCAACAAAACATCTTAGACAGCGCTTCAGTTGTTGTTTGGTCCGCTCCGTCTGACCATTGGCCTGGGGATGGTACCCAGAAGAAAGGCTACAGGTATTGATCAGATGGCAGAAGGCCTCCTAGGACTGGGCAGTGAACTGGGGCCCTCTGTACGAGACGATGTCTTTTGGGAACCCATGCAGACGGACTATGTGCTCTAGAATCAGCTCGGCTGTGTCTTTGGCTGATGGGAGTCCGTAGAGAGCCACCAGATGCACGGCTTTGGAGAACCCGAAGACGGCAGGCCCGTGATGAAGTCAATGTGCGTCCAGGGCCGACGGGGAACCGGGAGTGGCTGGAGTTCTCCAGGTGTCGGCTGGTTGGTGTTTTTCGACCTGGCATGCCTGGACGAACTCGTTGATGTCCCAGGTCATGGAGGGCCACTAGAAGGCGCACCAGATGGCACACCTGCCGGTTTGGTCTCCGTGGCCTGTGCTTGGCGAACCCTCATTTCTAGATCCCAATAGAGAGGTGCAATGATTTTTGATGGTGGGAGAACAGGTGCGGGTTCTGCCCGGGAGTTCTGGATTGTGATCAGATTCTGGATGGTCAGTCCAGACAATGAAAGGCTCGCTGGCGCCCTGAAGCCAGTGTCGCCATTCCTCCAATGCCCACTTTATGGACAACAGCTCGCGGTCCCCTACCCCGTATTGCTGTTAAGTGGGATAAAATTTTTGGAGAAGAAGCCACAGGGGTGTAGCTTCTGGTCTGGACCTTGCTGGAAGAGAACAGCTCCAGCGCCGACATCCAAAGCATCCACCTCCACAGCGAATGGTTTGTTGCTGTCTAGATGGAGAAGGATTGAAGCGGTGGTGAAGCGATGACATAGTTCCTTGAAGGCGGAGATGGCAGTAGAGTTGAGGGTGAAGCGATGAGGTGTTGGGAGTGTCAGAGCAGTTACAGGGGCTGCAACTGTACTGTAGTCCCTGATGAAGTGGCGATAGAAATTCGCAAACCTGAGGAACCGTTGAAGCTGCTTGAGGGTCTTGGGTAGGGGCCATTGATGCACAGCTTCAAGTTTCTGTGGGTCCATGGCCACACCCTGGGGTGAGATGACAAAGCCGAGAAACGTGGTGAAAAGTGCATTTCTCCAACTTACAGTACAAAACTTCGTAAAAATGGTGGCACCAGAGAGGGTGTCCAGGGCAGAGTTGGTGAGAGGTAGTGGGCGTCGGTTCTTGATGGTAATCTTGTTTAGCCCCCGATAGTCAACACATGGACGAAGTTCACCGCCTTTTTTTTTTTTTTACAAAAAAGAACCCTGCGACGGTGGGCGAAGAGGAGGGCTGGATGGTACCTTGGCGGAGGGCGCTCAACATGTACTCCTCCATCGCCTGTGTCTCGGTAGGAGTGAGGGAGTAGAGATTGCCGCTGTTTGGAACCGAGCCTGGCTGAAGGTCGAACGCCAGGTCGTAGGGGCGATGAGGCGGGAGATGGGTGGCGCATCTTTTGCAGAACACCTCAGTCAGGTCTCGGGAGGCAGGAGGGATGGCTTTGAGGTCAACTTCGGAGGCCTCGGACTCCCTAGAGTGGGTCCCAGCTGTTGCCGGTAAGTTCGTTGCAGACTGGCCCCCACTGCAGGATTCGATTTTGGGTCCAGGAGATCAAAGGGTCATGCTGCAAAAGCCAGTGGTGTCCGAGGATGATGGGTGGTGATGAAATGGAGGTTAGATAAAATTGAATCCGTTCTTGATGCTGATTGATGGTAAGGATGATGGGATGTGCGGCGTTCACGCTTGGCCACGGTTAGGGAGGCGTGTCCTAATTGCATGGGTTCCTTGGTTCCGGAGTGAACCACGGCAGGAGGTGGAGAACTGACATGTCCATGGGTGGTGGAAATGATGGTGGTTGATGGTCGTGGAGTGGTGAAGGCGAAGGTGGGTGCTGGCGGCTGTGTTCTTGGGGCTGGCTTCGGACGAGATAGGAGGCGCTGGTCAATCCGAAGGGCGAGCTGAATCAATCCCTCCAGCATGGCAGGAAGCTCTTGCCCGGCTAGCTCATCTTTGATCCTAGAAGCCAGTCCCTCGTAGTAAGATGTCCGGAGCGTGGCGTCTCCCCAGGTGGTCTGCATGGCAAGAGTGCGAAAATCAGCCGTATAGCGACTCACGGACGATCCTCTCTGCCGCAGGTGGTACAGCTTGGTGTCAGTCTCCACCTAGCCCGCAGGATGTTCAAATGTTAATTTTAAAGCTACGGGTGAACTCGTTGTAGGAATGGGCGGTATTGGAACCAGCGCGGAGAACTGCCATGGCATGGCTCCGCCACCTCACGGTGCAAGGCCACGACATCTTGGACGCTTCGGCAGAGAGTAGCAAGCTCTCCGTTTAGCTGGTTGATTAGCTCGGTGTGCCGATTAACCACATCGCAAAGGTGCGCATAATCCGCCGGATTTACCGCTCGTGACTCGGCCATTCTATCACGAAGTTAACCAGGATAATCATAAGACTTAGCACTTACCTTAGACTTATCCAAGACTAGGCAGAATAACCACGTGATTTAGTATAAGGACTCTCACAGAAGGGGAGCAAGGGAAAAACACAAACACATGGGCGAACTCAATGACTGAGCAATGTGAAGCGCCATCTTGTCTCCTTTTATGCTTCCTGTTTTGTGACCGTACTACTTCCGGGTCCTAGTGGCGGTCGCAGAGCGGGTGTGTGTGAGAAATTTCGAATCAGTTGTAGCGTCTGCTTAGGATCACAGATGATCATTTTAAACTTTATGTCGCAAGAGACCCTTTTAGCCTTTGACATTTGCTTATAAATTACAAACCTGGACCCACGTTCCACATTTATATGGATGTTTATTGCCAGTGAGTTCCCCACCCTTATCACAAGGAGGCTAAACAGATTAGTTCCCATGTCTCTACATCAAACTTCAAACACATTCCAAACACTAGCAGGAGACCTCTGTGCCAGCCACCAACGGTCTAACCAGACCAGGGGTCTGGCCCCACACGTGCAATACACATCAAGCACACACATAAGGACATTTACTCTATTTTATACCATAATTATGCTATTATAAAGGTATCCTGTATATGCAGGCATTGTGTGTATGCTCCCTTATCTGATTTCACTAGTTACAACTTTTTATTTGCCTTATTTAGACTCTAATTGCCTATATTCAAGTGTATGAATGTATCTTCTTCTTTCTATCTCCTTTCTTCCTACGTGCCTTTCTTGGTATCAAAATGACCTACTCTTTATTTCTCAAATAATGATGTATTCCATGTGATCACGAAAGGCATTATATACTTTCTACAATATTTTAAAATAACCGCAACAACCCTCAGAACCAGCAGTAAAAATTTCAATGGGCTATAAAAGGAGAAAAAAAGAAAGTTTCTCACGCTCAAACGGTGGGTGGGCCAGGGCACTATCAAAAGTCCCTAATCCAGGCTATTCGTGGCTCAAAATCTCTCCTTTTGAGACGAACACTCTCTGCAAAACTCATCTCTTGAGTTTAACCTTCGGCAGTTTTACCTTCAAGTAACTGTCAATTCGCTGTGGACTATTCCTCCCTCTCGAGGAACCAGAGGAAAATCTCCAGCGCACACTTGAGGTCGATCATCTACACCCTCGTGTCTACCGAATCAGGACTTTTTTTCAGAAACAAAGACCAATGCAAGTATCCTTTATTGTTTATTGAATTGTTGATCCATTGGTTACATGCTAAATTACTGCTAGTACTGAAAAGTAGGGAAGCTATCCTTCCTTGGCCAGGAAATAACCTTTCCTAGAATTTATAAATAATTATAGTATCTGCTCGGTGGACAGACAGATCAAATAATTGTACATTAATTCTGCTACAGTTAATTCTAATCTAAATATTTATTATTAGTTATAACCAGTTATAAATAGTTGTAAATATTCCCTTTTTGAGCTAATTTGCTACACAGTCATTGTGTTTCATTGGAGCGTGAAAAGAAATTGAGCTCAAACTGATTTATACAGTATATCTATTAATCATTATTATTGAGGATGGCATTATGTTAATAGGACACAATAATTAAAAATTTTATTTAATCAAGAAATTCTTAGTGTTATATAGGCTAGTAAGCTGTAAATAAAATAAAATTAATCGCCATAAATCTTGTACATTAATCAACTACTTTATTTACAAGTTATATATAGTTTTTGTTTAATAATGGTATCAGGTTTTGTTTCAATAAATATTCAATGTCATCTCTCTGCAGATTAAGGTTTTTAATCAGCATTTGGTTTCATTTGGTGAGGAACGTCTGTAACACAGTCACAGTATGACGTGAAGTTCAATGAGGAATGCCTGTGACCTGTTGAGTGTGTGACAAACCACTCTGACACACCTGTGATGAAACTATCTGCGCAAACACACAAAGCCACAAACCTACAAACATGATTTTGGTTCTATATACAAAAATTATTATTATTTGAGAGTGTAGTCAGCTGTTTTTTGAGATTCTCTAACATAAGCAGCGCTTTAAAACCTTACGAACATGGTGTACCACTGTTTTTCACACTCTATGGGGATATCAAGTGGCATTGATGGTTTCCCAGATTGCTGTCCACTTACTTATCTTTAGTGGTAAGAGAATAAAATAATTTTCATTTAAGTTTTTTTTTTTTTTTTTACATTTTATTATCTCCTCCCCAAGCAAAATGGTCTAATCTTTTCTTCAGTTTGGCTTTCTTTTCCAAGTAATTTTAATCAGATTAGGACAGTCCTACACAGGTCTATTATAGGGGCTTGAAACAATTGTTGATTGAACCCGGCTGATTAGGTTCAACTCGTGCAGGAATTTATACACATCTATAAGTTTTGTCTATGTGCATAAATGCACAACTGGTGCTGATGTCACCATTTTGATTTTCCACAGTTTAAAACTGCAAAAAAACTGCTAATACTACAACACCCACTATAATGTGTAGTCAACTTTGCAGCTCTCAGTGTCCTAAACAGTGATATCACATGCTTTCCCAGGAGCAGAAAAAAACCTCACTGAAAGTAAGAGTAGGATGCTTCATAAATAACTTTTATGTCCTGTACAGGTAGTAATATTTTAAATCCTAAATTAACTTATATATAACTCTGATTGATTTAAATATTCTTAAAAACACAGCAACACATGTATTCTTTCTCACTTTTTTTCAAAAATTCCTTCTGCATAATCTGCGCAAAGTTCTCATTTTTAAAGGACAACGCAGGTTTATCATCATTTAAAATTCTCATAGTCCAAGCTTGTCTTCAGCAGAGTGGAGTGTAGAAGCTACGCCCATTCTCCCCACCATAGCTTTGTAGCTGAGGTTTGGGCATTGGCTGAGAATCGAACTCTGGTCATCAAAATTCAACAACAACAACATCAGGCAGTCTGCAGAGAAACTTGACCCAACAATGACCCAAAACACAGCAAAAGTGGTAAAGAAATGGTTAGCAGACAAATACATTAACGTTTTGCAGTGGCCCAGCCAGTGTCCTGACTTGAATCCAACTTAAAATCTGTGGACGGAGCTAAAGATCAGAGTAGTAGCAAGGAGACCCTCCAATCTGTAAAAGTTGGAGCTTTAGAATGGGCAAAATAGCAGTGGAGACATGCATATGTTGGTCAGCAATAATAGGAAGTGGTTGATTGCTGTTATAGCCAATAAACGCTTTTCTATTGATTATTTAAAAGGGTATGAATTTTGGACATGCCACTTTTTACAAATAAAAGATTTGTAATAATTTTTTCCACATATATGCCTTTTGTACATCGTCTTATTATTTTCTGGGAGATGCCTATGTCATTTTAAATCAGGAAAAAACTTGCTGGTTGAATAAAAGTGTCACGCGATCTAAGACCGCTCCTGTCATTTGACATGCTGTCATGCTCTTCATCACGCACTCTTGTTTTCCCACGCTGTCATGTCACTTCCACGCCCCAGCTCTGCCCCGCCTGCACACCGGTTTCTCTTTCAGCGCTGATTTCCCTGAGCTTATAAGGAAGCGCAGTGCACCAGGTCTTTGCCAGATTATTGTGTATCTCGAACCAGTTTTCTCGCGTTTATTTTGATAGCTTTGACGTTGCCAAGTTTTTCAGATTCTCGTTTCTCTTCTCCTCACCTTTCGATTCTGATTTGTTTGCCACACTGACGAATTACACGGCTAACGACTCAACGCGCGCTCTCTCGACTACGGCTTATCTTCACGTCTCGGCACAGACACCACGCTGACGGACTTCATGGCTCACTACCCAACGCGCTCTCTCCTTGACTACAACCCAGCTCCACGCTTGCGGCACGATTTTAGCGCCAGCGGATTTCTCGGCTCTGCACGCACGTGCTCATTCATTCACGATCAGTCAACGCCTCGTTCCTGCACCTGCGTCTGGATCCGCCTCTGCGAACCGACGGACACCGCGTCTTTTCTTGACAGAATAATCTGACCATACTATGGATCCAGCAGGATTAGACAGGATGAGACAGGCGCTGGAGAATCAAGGCGCTCTCCTTAGTAAACATCAGGAGGAGCTGGTCACCACCAGACAGACGCTCGCTGACGTCACCGCCCAAATGCAGCGCCTCCAGATGCCTGCAGCACAATCCACACCAACGGACCCTCCGCGAAAGCCACGCCTGCCAGCCCCTACCTCTTACGGCAGAGAGCCAGGTACATGCAGGTCCTTCCTGTCACAATGTTCCCTGATTTTTGAACTACAGGCCTCCACCTTTTCTTCGGAAAGATCCAGGGTAGCCTACGTGATCACTTTTTTCACAGTTAGGGACATCATGAATATTTGGTGGTCCCCTTCGGCCTCACCAACGCTCCAAGTCTACTCTTGTCTTCCAATCCCTCATTAATGATGTTCTTAGCGACTTCCTCAATTCCTTTGTATTGGTTTACCTGGAGGACATTTTAATTTTCTCTTAAGGATTGGAGGAACATCGTCACCTTGTTTGTCAAGTTCTCCAGAGACTCTTGGAGTACAACCTCTATGTCAAAGCAGGGAAATGTGAGTTCCACACATCCTCCACCACCTTCCTGGGGTTCGTCGTCTCCCCGTCCATGTTGGAGATGGAACCAGCCAAGGTCCAGGCCGATACTAGCTGGCCCACACCAGCCTTGCGGCGAGACCTCTAGCGGTTCCTGGGGTTTGCCAACTTTTACCGCCGCTTCATACGAGGGTTCAGCTCCATCGCCGCCCCCCCTGACCTCGCTAACCTCCACAAAGACCCAGTTCCGCTGGGACAAGGAAGCCGATCAAGCCTTCGCTAAACTTGAGCAAAGATTTACCTCTGCACCCAAGACAACAAGATGCATCCATGCACATTCTACTCCCGTCGTCTAACCCCAGCTGAGAGAAACTATGACGTGGGGGACCGAGAACTCTTGGCCATCAAGCTAGCCCTGGAGGAGTGGAGACACTGGCTAGAGGGGACTGAGCTCCCATTTCTAGTGTGGACCGACCATAAGAACCTGGAGTATCTGCGCACTGCCAAGAGGCTCAATGCTTGCCAAGCCAAATGGTCACTATTTTTCTCCAGGTTTAATTTCACCCTGTCCTACCGGCCAGGCTCAAGGAATTTCAAGCCAGATGCCCTCTCACGCCAGTTTTTACCCTCCCAGGAGCCCACGTCGGATTATACCATCGTCCTGTCCCACTGCCTCGTCGCTGCCATGGAACTGGACATAGAGAGCAAGGTTCGGCAGGCCCTGGCCCAGGGGCCCGGTCCTAGTGATGTTCCACTCAACCGTCTCTTCGTTCCCCCTCGCCTGCGCTCACAAGTTCTGGAGTGGGCCTGCGGATCCAAGCTATCCTGTCACCCAGGCGCTGCCCAAACTCGCTTCATCGTCCAGCAACGATTCTGTTGGTCTACGTTGAGGAAGGACGTGCCCAGATTTGTGGCAGCCTGCGGCATCTGCACCCATTGTACGAAGGACAACCGGCCAACTGCTGGCCTTCTCAGACCCCTACCGGTTCCTCGACGCCCTTGGTCCCACATTGCGGTTGATTTTGTCATCGGCCTACCCTCGTCCGACAGCTATAACTGCATCATGACCATCGTGGACCGCTTTTTCAAATCAGTGCACCTCGTGCCCCTTCCTAAGGTGCCATCTGCCAAGGAGACCGCAGAACTACTCGTTCTGCAGGCTCTTCAGGGCCACTCCCAGCCTATCGTCAGGTTTTCATCCCCAGTCCAATGGACAAACTGAGCAAATGAACCAAGCACTAGAGGTCTAACTTCGCTGCATGACGACCCGGGACTCTACCACCTGGAGCAAGTTTCTCCCTTGGGTCGAATTTGCCCACAACTCTCTGCCCTCTGCGTCGACAGGCTTGTCCCCCGTTCCAGTGCTGCTCAGGCTACCTGAGGCTTCTCAGTCCAAGAATTAAAGGTGGGCCCGTCAGCCCAATACTTCGTCCGCCGCTGCAGGCAAACGTGGCTACGCGCTATACGAACTCTACTACGAACCGTCTCCTCTTACAAGAAACAGGCGGACCGCCACCGCACCAAAGCTCCCAAATACCGTGTAGGAGATCGAGTCATGCTCGCCACGAAGGACATCCCCTTAAAGACACTTTTACGTAAGCTCTCCCCCCGCTTCGTCGCACCGTTTACTATAACCAGGATAATTAACCCATGCGCAGTCCGACTTCTACTCCCCTCGTTCATGCGACGGATTCACCCCACATTCCACGTATCCCAGCTACGACGCGTCATAAGTTGTCCATTAAGTTCCTCATTTAGCGCTGATTTCCCTGAGCTTATGAGGAAGTGCAGTGCACCAGGTCTTTGCCAGATTATTGTGTATCTCGAACCAGTTTTCTCGCGTTTATTTTGATAGCTTTTATGTTGCCAAGGTTTTTCGATTCTCGTTTCTCTTCTACTCGCCTTTCGATTCTGATTTGTTTGCCACGCTGACGGATTACACGGCTCACGACCCAACGGCCGCTTCCTCGACTACGGCTTATCTTCACGTACTGGCACAGACACCACGCTGATGGATTTCCCAGCTCACTACCCAACGCGCTCTCTCCTTGACTACAACCCAGCTTCACGCTCGCGACACAATTACAGCGCCAGCGAATTTCCTCGGCTCTGCACGCACGCGCTCATTCATTCACGATCAGTCAACGCCTCATTCCTGCACCTGCATCTGGATTCGCCTCTGCGAACCGACGGACAACGCGCCTTTTCGTGACAGATCGTGACAAAAAGTAATTTTACGTTCGACTGTACTGTACATATAGCACCCTGCGTCTGGGCACATCAGAAAGACAGTGGGCAAAGTACATTTAAAAGGGATATCCCAATACCATTATTACATAATTTTGAAAAAAGAGGGAATTTAATGTTTAGACCTCTAAAAAGCCCCAAATGCTGGAAAAAAGCATCACACTATGATGTCACTCAATGTGATGTCACTGAACATGATGTCCCACAGAAAGTTAATAACCACTTTTTGGCATAAGTTTAAGGCATTATCACACCTGACCCCTTTGAAATATCAAAAATCCCTCTCCAAGTATGCATCCTCGAAGTCTTTGGATCACATACACCCGGTTTGGTGGCGACTCCCTACTAAGATTATATTAAATTCCTTCGAGTGTGTTTTGGCAAACGACCCAAAATAACAGACTTCCTTTGAGCTGAGCTGTTAGTAAGCTGTCTTTCAGTCTGCTTATTGTGTCTGTGTGCGCATGCATTATTGGACACCGTGCCCACACACACACAGACCCCTCCTACTTTCGCCATCACAGACACACAGACAGACTTAAACAGTACTCTTTTTTTCTGCTCTACACAGAAACACTGGTTTGTCATGATTCTTTTCAAAGGTAAGGTGCAGGTTAATTTGTTTTAGTTTTCCTTTGCTTTGTGATTCTGTTAGTGTGTTGCTCATTCGAGTGTCATTACAAAGATTTCTTGTTTATTTTTTCGATAAAACAGTGTTTCCGTTGTATGGGCGCGCGTGTGTGAAAATAGTGGAGGAAGGGTAACTGTGTAAGATGAGAAGGGGGAGAGGGGAGCTTACTTTAAATTCACACACACATATACAGTACACAGCGCCTGCGCACACAAACGGAAACACTTATCTGTCAGGTTTTATTTTTACTTTTTTTAAGGTAAAGTGCAGATTAATTTGTTTTATACTTACTTTATATGTTTTGTTAATTATTTTTATGTATTTATGTTTTTGGGTTGTGGAACCAATAATTTGAATTTCTATTATTTCTTATAGGGAAATTCGGTTTACAAGTGTCCTGAACAAACTGTGCTCGTAGTCTAAGGTTCCACTGTACTTCTAATTGGTAACCTAGTGAAGCAGTGTAAGGATATATTTATTGATGGTAAGTTGCTCTGAATAAAGCTGTAAATGTAATGAGTTGAGCATATGATTGCACAAGATCATGCTGGGAGATCTAAGAGACCTTCTCGGCAGACCTAACTGCATCTGGCCACATGAGCACCTGCACCAGCACCTATGCACTTTTAGTAATTTCTTGCATTCTGTCAGTGGCTTCATTTTGAAGGCTCTACGTGCACTGTGAACCCTAATGCAGTCATTACTTAAACAATCAAGTAATTCGGACTACACATTACTTGAAATTTTGTATTTTCCATATTTCTATATTAACATAAACTTAGTGTAACTTACGTACCTGCAAAATACTTGAATTTAAGATTTAAAGTGTTATACACAAAATCCAGGTTAAAAATAGCTCACTATGCTCTCCCTTTGATGTGGTTGGCTATTTAAGGTGTTTTGCCTGGCAACAAGAGAACTAATGCACTGATTGGTAGATAATTACAAAAGGCGGTCCTTAATGCCTGTTGCTGAACCCACAAAGTTCAGGATTTAAGCTTGTCGTCGTTCGCCATTTCAATTTCACGTAAAGTTATGTAGGTATAAAATAGTATTTTAATTGTTTTAGATCCTAATGATAAATTTCTATAATAAGGGACAACCCAGTCACTATTGCAAATTTTCCAAACAAGTTACATTACATTACAAAAAACATCAGCTACTTGTTATCAGTTAGTGATGTTTTTCCCGCTCAAACTTTGCCAGCATTGCTATTAATTAATTATATTTTCCTCATGATTTTGTGAAGATATGATTGAGAAATCATCTTACAGTACTTTAATTTGTAAAATGCAAACTTTATTATCATATACAGTTAGTTTTATTTTCATTGCAGCATTTATTGTAATTTAATCAATATTGTTTAATCAATATTGTTTACCACAATGCACAGTGTTGTGCATTGTGGCTGTGACCTAGTTTTATTTCTATTACAGTGTTTATTAATATTGTTTAATTTTGCAAAATTAAAGCTATCAAGATGCTATTCTGTATGTTTTATTGATGGTTGCACAAAGCTGTATTAGTCAAAGGTTGTAAAAGAATAGTCAATGCATGTCTTTGTGTGCATGGATTTTGCATGTTCTCCCCGTGCATAGTGGGTCTCCTTCCATAGTCCAAAGACATGTAGGTTACGTTAAATGGCCTTTTCAAATTGCCCACAGTGTACAAGTGAGTTTAATTTTCAAGGTGAGTTAATGTCATACACACTTAATCCGCGACCGGCACTAGGACCCGGAAGTAATGCGGTCGCAAACCAGGAAGTATAAAAGAGGTAAACAAACCACAGAACATCGCTCAGTCATTGAGTTCGCCCATGTCAGTTCAGGCTGCTCGTCTACCAATTCGTGAGTACTTTCTTTCTTGGGTTTTGCTTTCTGATTTGATTGTGTGTTTATAGGACGCGGGTTAAATTTGTGTTTTTCCCTTGCTCCCCTTTTGTGAGAGTCCTTAGACTAATTTGCGTGGTTATCCTGCCTACTCCTACCATCCATGCTACAAAAGGCTAACCGCCAAGCTTCTGGTCACTCCAGGTTAGTTCGCCCTGACAGAATGACTGAGCGATCCGCTGTAAACTCAGCGGATCATGCACGCCTCTGCGATGTGGTAGATCAGCACGCCATGCTTATCGATAAGCTAACCGGAGAGGTTGCTAATCTGCGCTGGGGCCTCCGAGATGTCGCAGCCTTTCGCTGCAAGGTTGCGAAGCTCCGGCAGGGAAACGCGGATCTTCGCGCTGCTGTTGCTAGCGCGGCTAGCTGGTCTCCCGTTGCGGCGGCTGCAGCCCCGCAAACCCCTGATGTTTTCCTTTCCCTACCAGATAAATGGAATGGCACAGACGGGAACTGCAGTGTATTTTTGACGGTTTTAGGTCTGGTGTTTAAGTTCAATTCCACCAAGTACTCAACCGATCGGCTGCGCATCGCGCTACTCGCCTCTTCGCTATCCGGGCAGGCAGCTGAGTGGGCCACGGCAGTTCTTAGACCTGATTCTGATACCGCCCATTTGTATAACAAATTTACCCGGCAGCTCAGACTCACCTTTGAACACCCTGCAGGTGAGGTGGAGACCCACACCAAGCTCTACCACCTGCGGCAGGGAGGATCGTCCGTTAGCCTTTACACTGCAGAATTCCGCACTCTTGCCGTCTAGACCACCTGGGGAGACACTGCGCTCCGGATGTCCTACTACGAGGGACTGGCTTCCAGAATCAAAGACGAACTAGCCGGACGAGAACTTTCCGCCACGCTGGAGGGATTAATCCAACTCATCCTCCAGATCAACCAACGCCTCCTCTCTCGCCCGAAGCCAGCCCCGAGAACCCTGCCGCCAGCATCCACTTTCGTCTTCACCACCCCACGACCTCTGCCACCTACACCACCCATGGACATGTCAATTCTCCACCTCCTGCCGTTGTTAACACCGGAGCCAGGGAACCCATGCAATTAGGACGCGCATCCCTGACCACTGCAAAAAGAGAACAGCGCTTCAGAGAGGGGCTCTGTGCCTTTTGTGGGTCAGCCAAGCACCACAGAGCCATATGTCCACGTCACCAGGGAAACGCCGAAGCCACGACACCTAGCGTCTCTCGCCTCACGGTACAGGTACACCTACAGTTTGGCCACAAACGGGTCAGAAGTACTGCGTTCATCAACTCTGGTGCTGCAGGTAACTTCATTATCCCAGCATGTTTGAGAACATGCATCATCTTATCATTTTTAACTCAACCCTACTGCCATCTCCGCTTTTCATGAGCTTTGCCATGGAAAGCGGCATTCTCCTTCATCCAGATGCAAATCAACCGTTCGTTGTGGAAGTGGACGCCTCGGATGTGGGTGCCGGGGCCGTTCTATCCCAACGAGGTCCAGATAAGAAGCTGCACCCTCGTAGCTTCTTCTCTAAAAAATTTTACCCCACTCAGCAGCAAAACGGGGTAGGGGACCGCGAGCTGCTGGCCATAAGGGAGGCATTGGAAGAATGGCGACACTGGCTCCAGGGTGCCAGAGAGCCATTTATCATCTGGACTGATCATCAAAATCTTATCACCATCCGTAATCTAAAGCAGTTGAACCCCAGACAGGTGCAGTGGGCCCTGTTCTTTGAGCAATACAACTTCCATCTGTCCTACCGCCCGGGGTCCTAAACCCCAAAGGCCGACGCTCTCTCACGACAGCATGAAGAGGACACGCCCCAGGCGGATCCCGCGCCTGTACAAAATCGTCACCCGACTCCGTTGGGAACTGGAGACAAGGGTTTGCCAAGCACAGACAATGGAGAACGAACCGGCAGTTGTACCGCCTGGACGACTCTATGTACCCAATGCCGTAAGGAATGAGGTCATCCAGTGGGGTCACTCCTCTCTGCGGACACCCAGGCACCCAACGCACCCTACAATTAATCCGATGCACCTTCTGATGGCCAAGGACAAGGACATTGACAAGTTTGTCAAGGCGTGCCCAGTGTGCGCCCGGGCCAAGGCCACAAACCAACCTACACCCGGGGATCTCCAACCACTCCCTGTTCCCCGCCGGCCCTGGACGCACATTGCCATCGACTTCATCATCGGCCTGCTGGTTTGGAAAGAGAAGAACACCATCTTAACCATCTTAGATCGTTTCTCCAAAGCTCCCGTCGGACTCCCGTCAGCTAAACAGACAGCCAAGCTGATATTAGAGCACGTAGTCCGTCTGCATGGGTTCCCCATCATCTCAGACAGGGGGCCCCAGTTCACTGCCGGGTTCTGGAAGGCCTTCTGCCGTCTGATCAACTCCACCTGCAGTCTCTCATCTGGTTATCATCCCCAGACTTATGGTCAGACGGAGCGGACTAACCAACAACTGGAGTGCTACCTGAGATGTTTCGTAGCTGATCGACAGTGCTTCTGGGCCCGCCACCTCACTTGGGCGGAACTTTCTCACATTCTTTAAGTGTCCACCGCCACCAAGTTAAGCCCATTTGAGGTGTGCCATGGTTTCCAACCTCCGATGTTCTAACATCAAGAGCCAGAGGTTGTCGTACTTTCGGCCCAACAGTTGGTCCGCAGGTGTCGACGGGTATGGCGCCAAGCCAACGCAGCCATTCAACGAGCCAACACCCGCTACATTACCCAACATCGCCGTCAACACCCACTGAGACGAGTGTACCATGTAGGTGACAAAGTAGAATCTGCATCTCCGTACGGAATCCAAGAAACTCTTACCCAGATTCATCGGCCCATACCGCATCACCCACTGTATCAATCCAGCGCTCCGGATTCATCCAGTACTTCCAACTCAAACCCTTCATCACATCACCTATGATTCCACCCACCCACCCTGCTCCTCCTACCCGTATCATAGAGGGTGGTCCCACTTACACCGTACGTGAAATCCTCGATTCACGCCCTCGGGGCAGAGGCCTCCAGTACCTGGTCTACTGGGAAGGCTACGCCCCCAAGGAATGGTCTTGGATTCCGGCTCAGTCCATACTCGACCCCAGACTCATACGGGACTACCGTCGTCGAGTATCCTTCACCCTAGGACCGGCGGGAGTCGGTCCTGGACAGGGGGTACTGTCATACACACTCAATCCGCGACCAGCACTAGGACCCAGAAGTAATGCGGTCACGAACCAGGAAGTATAAAAGAGGTAAACAAACCACGGAACATCGCTCAGTCATTGAGAGGTTCAGGCTGCTTGTCTACCAATTCATAAGTACTCACTCTCTTGGGTTTTGCTTTTTGATTTGAGTGTGTTTATAGGACGCGGGTTAAATTTGTGTTTTTCCCTTCCTCCCCCTTTGTGAGAGTCCTTAGACTAATTTGCGTGGTTATCCTGCCTACTCGCTTGCTTCCGCGTTTGGGTTTACCATTCATGCTACAAAGGGCTAACCGCTAAGCTACGTCTTCTGGTCTCTCCAGGTTAGTTCGCCCTGACAGTTAAGTTGTAAGTAAGTAAACGTAATAGTTTATGTGCACTTTATAAAACACCAAGTTAGATGATCTTTTTAGTCCTCTTTTTAGGAGTGGGAGTAAAAGCAGTTCATCAACATTGTTAAAATGTTCCACCAAAATGTAGGAGAGCTTCAAAGGTGTTGTAACTAGTTAGAAGTACTAAGAAATATTACTGTATGTTTAGGCAGAGACACGCTCAGATGAGTTTTATTAAAGTATATTAAGTAACAGCAATGATTCAGCTTTAAAACAGTGACAGAGCCGACAATGTCAGAAATAATAGATCAAACTCTGCCTGTACACCATCGCAGATCATGCGCAAATTTATACATTTCCCACCACCCAGTGTGAACTCAACCATAAAAATCCAGTGGCATCATTCATGGCACAGACATTAAAATAATCAAAGTTATATATACCTTTTAGATATTTATATTAAATTATTTAAGTGTACTCAACTTTTTAATGATTCTCTGTTATGAGCACCATTTTGATTGCACCCCTGTTTTTTACACTCCTCTCGGTACGTGCAGCAAATGGACAGGTGGTACTGATGCTATAATATCCAATCTGGCCATCTAATTCTTACTGCTAACATATTTTTTTTTTTGCATCTTTTGGTATGGCCTCTACATATCTGCTCTCAATGTCTTCTTCAGGCAGGGGCTTGTGATACTTTAATTCCTTTACTGTGCAAGTTGGTTGGTGATGTCACTGATTTGTATTTGGGTTTTTCTTTAACGCTGCCAGTATGTTTCTGTCACCAAATACTGTTATTTTTCCCCTTGCCCAACCTGTTTGATGTCTGATTGTTAGTTTACTTGTACCAGTGATTTGATTTCTTTCTTTGCCAGTACATTCAAAGGACATATAGATGTGAATATCAGGAGAGGAAATGCTAATCTAACCTCTCACAATAATGTCTTCAGGGTATAGCAATAACTAAACAACTGGCCTTGCCATTCTCATGTTCTATGGGAACTGTTTGTTCATTACCAACTTCTCATGGAGTGCACTTTATACGCAGGGTAGTTATATTATGTTTCACTACTAGTAACTTTGGTCCAAAGACTTTCCTTTAAAATGAAAAAAAGGGGTATATTAGTGCAGCCTTTAGCACTAAAGAATGACAGCATGATCACCACTTGACTTGGTGTCAAAAGTTGTCAACATGTGTGGCCAATCCCACAAGGATTCACCCCACCCCCAGGTGATTAAGGAATTGGGGGGAATATAATCAATTTTCTCGGTAATATTAGTTAATTTAACCTTCATGTAAACAGTTAGTCTTAGTAAATTGTTTGCTTTGGCCAGAAAGAGGTTTTGAGAATTTTGTTGAAATAAGTTAAACATGCTTTTATATTTGTGTTTAACATTATTTATCTCGCTTTATGTAAGAAACTGGGAGCGTGTGTGTTGAGTGTATGTGTGTATCGCTCATAGAAGCGTGTGTGTTGAGTGTATGTGTGTATCGCTCATAGAAGCGTGTGTGTTGAGTGTATGTGTGTATCGCTCATAGGAGCGGGTGTGCTGAGTGTATGTGTGTATCGCTCATGGGAGCGGGTGTGCTGAGTGTATGTGTGTATCGCTCATGGGAGCGGGTGTGCTGAGTGTATGTGTGTATCGCTCATGGGAGCGGGTGTGCTGAGTGTATGTGTGTATCGCTCATGGGAGCGGGTGTGCTGAGTGTACGTGTGCATCGCACATGGGAGCGGGTGTGCTGGGTGTACGTGTGCATCGCTCATGGGAGCGGGTGTGCTGGGTGTACGTGTGCATCGCTCATAGGAGCGGGTGTGCTGGGTGTACGTGTGCATCGCTCATAGGAGCGGGTGTGCTGGGTGTACGTGTGCATCGCTCATAGGTGAGTATGTGTGTGTTGTTATAGGAGCGTGTGTGCTGGGTGTAAGTGTGCATCGCTCATAGGAGTGTGTGCTGAGTGTATGTGGGCATCGCTCATAGGAGCGTGTGTGCTGAGGGTTGTGTGTGCCGCTCATAGGAGCGTGAGTTGTGTGTGCCGCTCATAGGAGCGTGGGTTGTGAGAGCATGTGTGTCACTCGTTGTAAGGGACTGCCCCTAGAGGGCACTGTGGCTGTGTTTTGTTTCGTTTGTAGTTTTGTTGGAAAGACCCAGTTTCCCAGAAGGCACCTCGGTCAGGTGAGGAAGGAGCTCACCTGCGCCGAGGCAGCCAATTAGTGAGACTATAAGTAGCTGGTAGTTCTGGGAAACTGGGCCGAGCATTGTTATTGTCTAGTGGGCTTTTGTTTTGTTGTGTTTGTATGTTGGGGGGGTTTGTTAGTACTGGCTCTGTTTTATGTGGTTAAGGACTTAAGTTAATCCTGAGTTAACCCATTTATGTGTGAGTATGTTGCGTGTGTTTATGGTCCTAGTGTTTCATGTTAATACCTTCTCCTGTGTTTGACCGAAGCTCTAGGCCTTGGTATGCTCTACGAGTGCCGCTCTGAGGAGCATGTGTGCAAGCCGTTCATAGGAACGTGGATGTGTGAGGTTCGCTCATAGGAGCGTGTGTGCAAGCCGTTCATAGGAACGTGGATGTGTGAGGTTCGCTCATAGGAGCGTGTGTGCAAGCCGTTCATAGGAACGTGGATGTGTGAGGTTCGCTCATAGGAGCGTGTGTGCAAGCCGTTCATAGGAACGTGGATGTGTGAGGTTAGCTCATAGGAGTGTGTGTGCAAACCATTCATAGGAATGTGGATGTGTGAGGTTCGCTCATAGGAGCGCGAGTGTATGTATGCCGCTCATAGGAGCGCGAGTGTATGAATGCCGCTCATAGGAGCGCGAGGGTATGAATGCCGCTCATAGGAGCGCTAGGGTATGAATGCCGCTCATAGGAGCGCGAGGGTATGAATGCCGCTCATAGGAGCGCGAGGGTATGAATGCCGCTCATAGGAGCGCGAGGGTATGAATGCCGCTCATAGGAGCGCGAGGGTATGAATGCCGCTCATAGGAGCGCGAGGGTATGAATGCCGCTCATAGGAGCGCGTGGGTGTGTGGGAGTCGCTCGTAGGTGCATACCAGGGGTAAGTTTACGTCTAGAAGCTTTGGTCTTATGTGTGAGTCTTGTGGAGTTTGTCTGAGTTTGTGTATATGTGATTTGTTAAAGGGGGGCCTTGGGGCCCTGGTCACGGCACCTAGCTACAGCCGTGCGTCTAACACAGAGCAGACTTGTCATGTGTCCCAGGTATTAGAGCCTATGTATGTGTCCCAGGTATTAGAGCCTATGTATGTGTCCCAGGTATTAGAGCCTATGTATGTGTCCCAGGTATTAGAGCCTAACTGTCTGCCTGTGTTAGAAAGCCGAAGTTCCATCACTAAGCGCCAGTTAACCGTGATGGGTTCCCAGAACCCCAGTATGTCTATTCCCTGTATTCCCGTGTGTGTGTTTAATTTCCTAAACCCTTGTGTGTTAAATTTACAGAGCCAGTATTTTGTTTATTTAGTTCCACTGTGTTTGGTTATGTTTTGTTATTAAAAGACTCTTCCTTTTGAAAAGGACCTCTGCGTTTTTGCCTGCCTTTTTAAGCCCACGGCTATACCATCAGCCCTTAGTCCCAGATCATGACACTCGTAGGACCACAGGGGTGATTTCATTTTGAGAGCTTGAGTTATAGGTTCTTGGTCTTTGAGTTGTATGTCCTAAAGCCAACGTCACAACATAGAGCATGTAACCATGTCTAAGGGTATTAGAGCCTGTGTATGTTTAAGGCTATGTCACAACATAGAGCATGTCTAAGGGTATTAGAGCCCGTGTATGTTTTAGCCTATGTCACAACATAGAGCATGTCTAAGGGTATTAGAGCCTGTGTGTGTTTAAGCCTATGTCACAACATAGAGCAAGTGTCACAATATCCTGTATGTGTTAATGTTTATGGGCATTAGAGCCTGTGTGTTTTCAAGCCGGTGTTAGGACCTAAAATTACCCTGATGTGAGTTCAGGGTCAAGAACTATTCTTGTGTGTCTGTGTCTAGGGCTTTTGCTTTATATGTTGTATTTAAAGAACACTTGAGGAGGTTATGCTGAAAGAACCAGTGTTTTGTTTGTTTTGTTCTTTATGATTAGTTTATGTTGACTAAAAGACTCTTTAATTTGACAACCCTCTGCGTATATGCCTGCCCTTTTTAAGCCCACGGCGATAACATCAGCCCGATACACCCGCATACGTGACACTTTATCCTGAGATGGGGTGCCATGTTTTTTAAATAATAAGTGAGTGATTAAGATAATTGTAATTTCTTAATATGTTAAACTTTAGAGCTTCATATTTTGTCCTACATTAGACACAGACTTACATTTATATGATTGGATTTAAGAATAGAATAAGGCTCAAAGTGCCTATTTAAATTGAATCCCTGTTTTTTTTGTGTGTGTGTGTTTGGTCAATATCAGCGCACTTACCTGAAATCATATTGTCTATTTTCTGCCTTATGCTACTCCTAATGGCAAAAGGGTCATTTATACCTGTAAGGGGAAGAGATAATTGGCAAATCAAATTTCTTAATTCAGTATGGCTTAATTTTTTGGCTCCATGGAAGTGCTCTAAAGACAATTAACAGATGAATCAAAATACACTCCAATCTATTTAGAATGGCCCAGATCCTCTACAAACAGGGGACTTATGTAACACAGTGTATTAAATCAAGATTGAACAATGCATACAAATACAGTGGTGTGAAAAACTATTTGCCGCCTTCCTGATTTCTTATTCTTTTGCATGTTTGTCACACTTAAATGTTTCTGCTCATTAAAAAACGTTAACTATTAGTCAAAGATAACATAATTGAACACGAAATGCAGTTTTTAAATGATGGTTTTTATTATTTAGGGAGAAAAAAAACCCTAACCTACATGGCCCCCGGAAACTAATAACTGGTTGGGCCTTAGCAGCAATAACTGCAATCAAGCGTTTGCGATAACTTGCAACGAGTCTTTTACAGCGCTCTGGAGGAATTTTGGCCCACTCATCTTTGCAGAATTGTTGTAATTCAGCTTTATTTGAGGGTTTTCTAGCATGAACCGCCTTTTTAAGGTCATGCCACAACATCTCAATAAGATTCAGGTCAGGACTTTGACTAGGCCACTCCAAAGTCCTTATTTTGTTTTTCTTCAGCCATTCAGAGGTTGATTTTGCTGGTGTGTTTTGGGTCATTGTCCTGCTGCAGCACCCAAGATCGCTTCAGCTTGAGTTGGCGAACAGATGGCCGGACATTCTCCTTCAGGATTTTTTGGTAGACAGTAGAATTCATGGTTCCATCTATCACAGCAAGACTTCCAGGTCCTGAAGCAGCAAAACAACCCCAGATCATCACACTACCACCACCATATTTTACTGTTGGTATGATGTTCTTTTTCTGAAATGCCGTGTTACTTTTACGCCAGATGTAACGGGACACGCACCTTCCAAAAAGTTCAACTTTTGTCTCGTCGGTCCACAAGATATTTTCCCAAAAGTCTTGGTAATCATTGAGGGTTTTTTTTTTTTTAGCAAAATTGAGACTAGCCTTAATGTTCTTTTTGCTTAAAAGTGGTTTGCGCCTTGGAAATCTGCCATGCAGGCTGTTTTTGCCCAGTCTCTTTCTTATGGTGGAGTCGTGAACACTGACCTTAATTGAGGCAAGTGAGGCCTGCAGTTCTTTAGATGTTGTCCTGGGGTCTTTTGTGGCCTCTCGGATGAGTTGTCTCTGCGCTCTTGGGGTAATTTTGGTCGGCCGGCCACTCCTGGGAAGGTTCACCACTGTTCCATGTTTTTGCCATTTGTGGATAATGGCTCTCACTGTGGTTTGCTGGAGTCCCAAAGCTTTAGAAATGGCTTTATAACCTTTACCAGACTGATAGATCTGAATTACTTTTGTTGTCATTTGTTCCTAAATTTCTTTGGATCTTGGCATGATGTCTAGCTTTTGAGGTGCTTTTGGTCTACTTCTCTGTGTCAGGTAGCTCTTATTTAAGTGATTTCTTGATTGAAACAGGTGCGGCAGTAATCAGGCCTGGGGGTGGCTACAGAAATTGAACTCAGGTGTGATAAACCACAGTTATTTTTTAACAAGGGGGGCAATCACTTTTTTTACACAGGGCCATGTAGGTTTGGATTTTTTTTCTCCCTAAATAATAAAAACCATCATTTAAAAACTGCATTTTGTGTTCAATTATGTTATCTTTGACTAATAGTTAACGGTTTTTGATGAGCAGAAACATTTAAGTGTGACAAACATGCAAAAGAATAAGAAATCAGGAAGGGGGCAAATAGTTTTTCACACCACTGTATAATCACACATGTACTCCACAGAACATATGTTTTCCACATATTTATTAGACAGCTTTATAGCTTGAATTAGTTTTCCCCACGTACATTTACTTTCAGATATAGCTTTCTAAAATGTAACACAATTTATCAAATCCAGATTGAATAATGCATACAAATATAATCACATATATGCTACACAGAACATATGTTTTCCACATATTTATTAGACAGTTCTATAGCTTAATGTAGTTTTCCCCACATAAATTTACTTCACAAAGGTATAGCTTTGTTAAAAACATGTGGTGTTTAAGTGCATTATTTGAATAATACAAAGCTAACTAATAGTTACTACATAGTAACTATTACAATCAGTATAATATTCATTGGCATAAATGTTGTTAAAAACCCAGACAGAACAAGTTGTAAAAAGACACACACAGATTAAGAAAGTAATAATTAACGCATTTAGTCAGGCATTCACAATGTTGTGAGAATTATTTTAAAATAAAAAACACAGTATGAAAAAAATGTACTAACCAGGTCACAAAGCTTTATCTACTCATAAGGATAAATTTAGCAACAATTAAATGCAAATAAAAAAACTCTTTATGCATACCTTTATAGTAAACCAAGTAGGGTCTTTAAAACTTAGTTTTTCATTTTTGCTGGTGCAGGGACATTGTGTGGGTCTAAAACTAACCAATTCCTGAAAAAGAGACAGACACTCCCATGACTTTAATTACAATGGGTGGAATTGTCGCATAAAGGAGAGGTTTATGTGGATTGTTAAAAGTACTGGCTTTGCCCAATTTACTTTGCCCAGTCGATATTGCCCAACTTTAAAATGTAGGTCATAAAAAGCTCTGAATATTTTACAGTCATAAATATAAGTGTGTTATTATTGTAAAACATCATGTGATCTGGTTAGTAAAGCTAATGCACCTCACCTCAGCCGGTAAATAGATTATCTATATATGTTTCCATAGGTCAATAACTCTATGTATTTTGGCTGACGTAATGTGCAGATCCTCATCTTGTAACGAAAGTAATAGCTCTAAAAAAAATAAAATAAAATGGAAAAGCATTTCTTTGTGTATGTGAGGGATGTACATGGGGTTCAGGGGAAATTTTAATTTGTACATGGGGTTCAGGGGAACACTACTATATACATATAGTATATATACTATATGTATATATATACTATATATACACTACTGTTCAAAAGTTTGGGGTCACTTGCAAATTTTTTGGTTTTTGTTTAGTGATTTATTTTCTACATTCTACAACAATAAATCAAATTTAAATTTTATTTGTCACATACACAGTCATACACAGTACAATATGCAGTGAAATGCTTATACGACCGCCAGTGACCTTAAAAAGAGAATTAAGCTTATAATTAGAAATAAATATGAATAAAAGAAAGTAAAACGATAGAAAATTAAATTTAACTAGGATAAACATGGAAATTAAAATAGAAATATACTGTACATAAAAATAGAAATAAAAATAGAAATATATTGTACATAGAACATTTAAAAAAAAATTAATTTGGTGTAAGAAAGATGGTGTGCAAATGTGCATAAAAAGTGTCTTATTAACGTGCCTTATTAAAGTGTCTTTGTGCAATGGTCCAGAATGTAAATGTCATGTTATTAGTGAGAAAATCGTTCCGTGTTTATAGCGACACCTGCTGGCCAATTTTGTCATTGCCAAAGTACAAACTTCCTGTTCAGCCATTTTATCGCAAGAGTTATTTTGGAAAGCAAAAATCATCTGCTTGTTTAAAGCCTTCTAGAAGAATTGCTTGTAAATAATGTAGTTAGTTCTGCAACTAACGATTATTTTGATAATTGATTAGTTGGTCGATTATGTTTTCGATTAATCAGATAAAACCTCACCGCTTCTTTAATTTGATATTTTGCTTATAACTATTAAAAACCCATAAATCAAGGTATTATTTATATCTATATTTATATGTATAAAAATAAACTTTCAAAAATGCAAAAGCCACATATAGAGTTTAATGATCTTTAATTTTGACATTTTAAACCTTAAATGAAAAGTAGTATATAATATATACAGTGTGTATATATATATATATATATATATATATATATATATATATATATATATATATAGGTCCTTCTAAAGAAATTGGCATATTGGGATAAAGTTCATTATTTTCTGTAATGTACTGATAAACATTAGACTTTTATATATTTCAGATTTATTACACACAACTGAAGTAGTTCAAGCCTTTTAATTGTTTTAATATTGATGATTTTGGCATACAGCTCATGAAAACCCAAAATTCCTATCTCAAAAAATTAGCATATTTCATCCGACCAATAAAAGAAAAGTGTTTTTAATACAAAAAAAGTCAACCTTCAAATAAATATGTTCAGTTATGCACTCAATACTTGGTCGGGAATCCTTTTGCAGAAATGACTGCTTCAATGCAGCGTGGCATGGAGGCAATCAGCCTGTGGCACTGCTGAGGTGTTATGGAGGCCCAGGATGCTACGATATTGGCCTTAAGCTCATCCAGAGTGTTGGGTCTTGTGTCTCTCAACTTTCTCTTCACAATATCCCACAGATTCTCTATGGGGTTCAGGTCAGGAGAGTTGGCAGGCCAATTGAGCACAGTAATACCATGGTCAGTAAACCATTTACCAGTGATTTTGGCACTGTGAGCAGGTGCCAGGTCGTGCTGAAAAATTAAATCTTCATCTCCATAAAGCTTTTCAGCAGATGGAAGCATGAAGTGCTCCAAAATCTCCTGATAGCTAGCTGCATTGACCCTGCCCTTGATAAAACACAGTGGACCAACACCAGCAGCTTACATGGCACCCCAGACCATCACTGACTGTGGGTACTTGACACTGGACTTCAGGCATTTTGGCATTTCCCTCTCCCCAGTCACAATATGCTAATTTTTTGAGAAGGACCTGTATATATATATTTTAAAAAATACACTGATATATTCAGTTGATAAGATATAAACAGCTAAAATAATGTAATTTTGTATAATAAAATTATATATGCATAAGTAAAACCACAGTAAATTACAAGTTAACTTTGTAGTGGACTATAAAAAAAAAACTGTAGAAATGCAAACAGCTAAAAGTCACAAATGTACTGTTATTTGCGTTCGCTGAAAACCACAACAATCACTAAATGTAATATTCTACTGTTATTCGCACCGCGTAAATTAAGCTATTCTAAAATAGCGCCATTTAACTAATCGCTATTGCTCATGAGGTGGTTGCGCAATGTGATGCTAGCGATTAGCACGTAAACAGATATAGTGCGACTGTCCTGAAGTTAGCAAATAGTTTAAACAAAAGCACTTTTACACGATGAAGAGATACAGTTTTTACCGACCCTGCTGACGTTTCGCCATCCATAACACCAACAAGTTTTCTTTTTAAGTGTTCGTGCATGACATGCCATGAAAGCTCGGTCTTGCATAGCGTGCAGGTTACCGTCTTCTTAGAGGCGTTTAATGTAAATTGCTATCATACCTTGGAAGACTCGGGGGGCGCACTTTATCCTGCAGATGCTTCTGTAACCTCCATTGCGCGAGCGGGTGTGTATCTGTGTGTATTTG
This sequence comes from Clarias gariepinus, assembly GCF_024256425.1. NCBI lineage: Eukaryota > Metazoa > Chordata > Actinopteri > Siluriformes > Clariidae > Clarias > Clarias gariepinus. The sequence continues at coordinate 11,813,228 of NC_071125.1, forward strand.
TGCATCTTGTGATTGCGCTACTTAGTGACGTGAGCAGCCCAACTAATCGATAACGGCATTCGTTGACAACAAATTTCATTATCGATAATTATCGATTTTATCGATTAGTTGTTGCAGCCCTAAATGTAGTTAATCTAAGTTTAATGATTCAGCATTTCCATGTATTGTGTGATTTTGTGCACTTGTACATTTTTGTGAGGCTGTGTACCATAAGCAGCTCACCTGTTGTCTTCACTATGTTTTCAGGTTAACTATGTTAGCTATGTAAGCTTGTGCTTAGACTTTATTTTCAGAGCCTATTCACCTGTTTAGCAGTGTCTCTGTAAAAGAATACAGTGGGAGCCACGTCAAACAGCTGTCTGGAGCATGACAGGTCCATGACAGGACCATGCTCGATCCGTGCATGGAATGTGATCCCCCGCGAGTTACCGATGCCCCGCCCCATAAACCCATGCGCTTTCTAAAAAGATGGTTGCAATGCTGTATATTCCCGCCAGATGGAGCATTGACTGCTTTAGTTAACTGCAGTGTCCAAGCAGAAGGTTACTATATTCAATATATATGACATAACTCGCGTCAACATAGTTTCATAAATAGATGATGTGGTAAAAAAAAGAGGGAACGCATAATATCTGGAACAAATATCTGCCCATACGGATCAGTATGTCTTTAGTCATTTAACCAGCATAACATTTCCCCATCAAAGATCTGATGGGGCATTAATCACTTACCACTACGGTGAATAGATGTGGCAGCGGAGACAGATTAAATCCCCATAAAAAACAATACTAACAGAACTAAACAGTTCCAGAGGATTAGTGCCTGTTATCAGGATTACTAAAGCCTGGCTTACTACTAATGAAAAATAATTTCAATGTAACCCATGGGTCTCAATCACAAAATTAGCCAACGCTGTAAACAGATGACACGACAAATTATATACTCTGAAACGTTCATTTGAAAAAATATATAAAAACATAAATATAAAAACAATAGACTATTATTGTCAGGGTCAAGTTAACGGGGCTTCTAAGTCTTTCGTTAATTTCACTTCTAACTCGAAACCAATGTGGCTTTATTAAAGATGCACTGTTTTACTGGACAAGGCACAATAAACACTGTCTACGGTTCGAATATACTGTGAACGTCTCAAAGTCACGTCTCTTCAGATCCTTCTGCACTTATGTTATCGTGGTGTAAATTATTAACGTATTGATGTATTTCACTTGCAGACAAAATAGACCATGTCCAGTAACGGAAGTAATGAATTTGTCACTACTCTTCTTTTAGGCAGCACGGCTAAAAAGATAATAAAAATTACACCAATCCTGCCATGATGCTACCCTGCCCATACACAACACTGGCTGGGAAGATGAACTCACACTTTCCAAATCTTACTATTATTTCTTCAGATGAAATTAAGCTAGGATGAAGAGAACAGAACAGAAATGAACTCCCCTCTGTGCAATATCTAAGTAGAGTGTAACTGGAGCAGCCACAAAATGCCCCCCGTGTAACTCTGATTAGGAAAAGCTCACAGACACCAAACCTGCAGCACTTTGGTGTAATTTTTATTATATTTTTAGCCGTGCTGCATAAGAGATGAGTAGTGACAAATGTTACTTTTAATAACGTGATGTTTGATTGGATGTTATATCATTCACCTTCCAATCCCCCACAGGGCACATACTCTGTACACTGTTGCTATTTGTTGGGGCACTTGGTTATACACAGCACTTTAATGTATGAAACACTTACTCTCTGGTTTGTTTTATTTTGAATATTGCTTATTATCTTATTCTGCAAAATGAACAATGTTATCATTGTGTAAATTATTAATGTACTGATGTCTTTTAATTAAGGACAAAAACAAACCCTGCGCTTGTGTTTAGGACTGATGCTGAACAGCTGTGTTCATAGGTTTAATCAACGATTTACAAGACAACAGTTAAAGCATTTGTGGACACGTGTGTGTGTGTGTGTGCGCGCGTGCGGGCGCACGCTCCTGCATTTCTCCGTTGGCTTTTTTGGCAAACACATTTGCGCACAGACAAGTAGGTCTAAAGAACCCCTCCCCCCGCCAAAAGCACACACACACACACACACAGAGCAATTAGCACCATGTCATAGCCAGTATTCTCCATTGAGGTTTCTCACCTTCCACTCAACTGTACTGTTGTTTTCATTTGTTTCTATAACCAGTAATAATATTTATTATTATAATTATTATTATTATCCCAACTCTTTGAATATTTAAAAGTTGTCTCCTATTTTTTGCCCATTAAAGTAGTTGGTTCAAGTAAATGTTTTTTTTTAAATACCCCAACAATTAAAACACGCACACATGACTTTAAAAATGAGAAAAATTCTTTCAAAACTAGTCAAAGGTAATACAGTAATTTGTATAAAATAGGTGAATACATGTTTTATTTTTGCTTAAAGGTCATTAAAATACCCAGATAACACCAGCTGCTTATCAGTCTCTATCTGGTCCTTTTATATATATATTATTTCCAAAAGGCCAACCGTCACCCGTCTGACCCCCCAATCTTCCACAGCGGAGCTCTGCTTAAAGACAACGGGAGAATTTAGTGAAGACAAAGATATATAAACTTTACATAATATCTAGTTGTAATAAATATAAAAAATATTAGTAAACCTACACCACAGAGTGTGTAAAATACTGTTTTGGGGAATTCTGGAATGTAAATAAACTGCCTGTGCTAACGTTAAACATAGAACTTTGTTTGCGTTAACCACTGTCTGTCTGTATTATCGTCTGCATTAAATTAACCGAGAATTTACTTACTGCGCTTTTCATACCAATAAGTTAAGCGATATATCACTCGTATATGAGCATTAGTTCATCTCTGAAGCCAAACTATAACTTACCGAGTACTAAAGTGCCCCCCCCCCTCCCACACACACCTCCCCCCACTCCTTAACTGATAAACACTTCATAGTTTTTATCCAGCTCGTTAACTAAGCGCTTGCGCTACCTTGCAAAGTCATGGCCAAATTGAGAAAAATATAAACCCGGTTATGAGCGTTTAGCTCGCTAGCTCCTGTACATCTATCCTCAGCTTGTGTCCTTCATGAACTGCATCACATTTACATTTACATTTACATTTAGGCATTTGGCAGACGCTCTTATCCAGAGCGACTTACAAAAAGTGCTTTAATGTTTACAACATTGGATACATTGGATCACATCACAACATTGGATCACATCATATTCCAGTCACAGAAATAACCTGCAGATTAACTCTTACCCAAACAATAAATAAATGCTGAATTTATCCAGACAACACGCGGTCAGACTCTAAAGGCATGTTCACAAACACTCTTCCTCGGGTAGCGCAGCTTTTGTAATAGGAACATTAATAGCATTTTCGAAGCTTTAGCATTTTTTTTAGGTAAAGAGGAGTGACATTGTGAGTTTGTGACACTAACAGTAAGCTGTAATGTTAGCTCCAGACTTGGTAAACAGATCATTAAGTTATCTAAAGTTACATCTGACCGCTGCTGGTGCTGCCAATGATTTTCAAAACTAAACTGGGAAATAAACTGTAAACTACCCCAAACAAACTTTATAAAATAAAACACCACTTACCGGGAATAGTCCATTAATCCGCCATCTTCATATCTGTAGTGCAGTTTGGTAGTGTCAGTTCGGCAGGGAAGGGGCCAGGGGTAGCTCAGTGGTTAAGGCATTGGACTACGGTTCGGAAGATCCCAGGTTCAAACCCCACAACCACCAAGTTGCCACTGTTGGGCCCTTGAGCAAGGCCCTTAACCCTCAACTGCTCAGATGTATAATGAGATAAAAATGTAAGTCGCTCTGGATAAGAGCATCTGCCAAATACCTAAATGTAAATGTAAATGAAGGGGGTGGGATGTTAAAATCATGTGATTGCAACTCAGCGCAGCTAAATTGCTTATGTCCTAATGTGTTCTTGAGAACAAAGCGCCATCTAGTGGTGGAACCAGGTAAATGAATAAATAGGGCTTGAATGGGCGTGTTTACTGTGAAATCTTGACACGTCTTTCTGGAAGGAAAAGGAGGGGTGATCACGGCATGCATAGGGCAGCCGCACGCAATTCACACGGTTGCGGCTATTTGGCGTGGCTGAATCTGTACATTGTTTGTACTGGTAATGGAGTGATTAGACTAAAACAAAACTTTATTGTGAGATTAGTTTCACAGATTCAGTAATTAAGAAACTGTGTTCAAGCCATTTACGAGTAAAAGAGACTGAACTTTATTCCCCACGTCTTGACTCGTCATTCAACCTATCGTTACTGACTGTTTAGCTATCTGTCAACTTGTGCACGGAAGCCACGCACACTGGAGATTCTGTAAAGAAAGACAGCTCCCTCTCACCCTCTCCACTCTTTCTCGCATACCTTGTGACAGATCCAAGATGGAAGAGAATACAGAGATGAGAGCCATCAACTCTTTTAGCCAGCTGGAAACCAGGGCGGTCATATCCAACAGTTCATCAAGTTCAAGAAAGACCTCTGCGTGCATGGCAGCAGCTAGAGCACGCGCAAGGGTTGAAGCTGCAAAAGTGTGCACTACATTCGTGGAGAGAGAGACTGAGGTAATATTAGAAAAGGCCAAACTGAAAGCAAAGTTGCGCACGCTGCAGCGTGAAAAGGTGGTTGCCTCAACAGAAGCTGAAGTTCTGGAGTCAGTGGCAGCAGAGTTACAATTAGATGAGAGCGGAGGTGACATTATGGCATTGCCCCATGAACCTGCTAAAAAGCGGACCAGTGACTATGTCGACTGTATTTCAGCCACACACCATAGCCAGCTCACTCCCTTTTAGACTCAGCCATTCATCCCTCCCTCACCAGAGTTGTCCATCAGACATATGCTGCAGAGCAGACTAATGTGCAGTCATGTTCCCCTCTATATCATAACCTAGCTCAAGTCAGAGCACGTCAGCCCCACTCCTCCCCTCTTACCAAAACAATGCACCAGCCACATGCCGCAGAGCACACAGCCATGCAGCCGCATCTCCGTCCTCCTTACCAACCAGCTCATGGTCAGACCCCCGGTCGAAGTACAGCACACCAGCCACCCTCTCCCTCTCCTAAGGAAGCAGTGAACCCATCATGCATCACAGACCATGCAGGTATGAGTGACATAAGCAGGTACTTAGTGCATCGTGAGATTGTTAATTCAGGGCTTAGAAAGTTTGGCGATCACCCTGAAAACTACTGGGCCTGGAAATCATTGTTCACTAGTGCCATAGAAGGGCTGAGATTAACAGCTAGTGAAGAGCTAGATCTTTTAGTTTAATGGCTAGGGCCCAAGTCTTCAGAGCATGTCAAGAGGCTAAGAGCTGTCCACATTACTGAGAGCTCACCAATGGCCTTAGAATGGCATGGTTACGTCTCGAAGATTGCTATGGCTGTCTCGAGATCATTGAAAAGGCTCTTTTTGACAGGCTAGAAAATTTTCCCAAAAATAACATCAAAGAACCTCTAAAGCTCAGAAAGCTCGGAGACCTGCTGAAAGAAATTGAGTGTGCAAAGTTAGAGGGCTACCTGCCTGGGCTCTCTTATCTGGACACAACGCAAGGTGTGAGACCCATCATCAACAAACTCCCTCACAACCGCCAAGAGAAATAAATGTCTCTGGGTTCCCAGTATAAGATCTATCACCAGGTAGTCTTTCGACCTTTCTCATATTTTGCCGACTTTGTCTGTCATGAAGCCCACACATGTAACGACCCCAGCTTAACTTTGAGCCTATGCGCTGGCAATGCTACAAAGCCAGACTACCCTGTGAAAAGACTAAAAGTTTTGTTTCTGCCAACAAGACTGAGATCTCACACATGCAGTCTCCAAACACTGCTAAACAACATCTCAAGCAGCAAGCCAGACATCAAGCAATGTTGTATTCACAAAAAAACCCATCCCCTCAGACGCTGTAGAAGGTTTCGAGCTAAAAGCATAGAAAAATGCAAAGCATTCTTAAAAGAAAATGTTTGTTTCAGATGCTGTTCTTAGAACAGACATCTAGCGAAAGACTGTAAGGCAGTTTTCTGAATGTAACAGTGAAGCGCATGTCACAGCTCTCCATCCTGGGCCGCCACCATGGACCGTTAAGCCCCCTAGTGCAGAGCACAGCGGGAAGAAAGAGGAGAATGCCTCTCCTGTAGTTAACAACAAATGCACTGATGTTTACGGCGATTCACTGAGCTCTCGGTCCTGCTTCAAAATCTGTCCCATTGAGGTCTTTCACAAAAGCAGACCAGACAAAGCTGTAAAACTTTTTGCAATACTTGATGATCAGAGCAACTGGTTGCTTGCTAGATCAGAGTTTTTCGACATCTTCAGCCTCAAGCATACAGTCTCTCCTTATACTCTTTGCACATGCGCTGGAACCACAGAGATGTCTGGGAGGAGAGCTGCAGGCTTCATTGCACAGTCTCTTGATGGAACCTGCAACGTGTTTCTTCCTACGCATATTAAGTGCAATCACATGCCGGATGACAGGGCAGAGATACCTACGCCTGAAGTAGCGAAACACCATTCACACCTAAGCTCTATCGCTCATCTCATTCCCCCTCTCAATTCGGATGTGCAGATCCTCATCCTCCTTGGCCGTGATGTCCCGCAATTTCACAAGGTCAGAGATCAATGCAATGGTCCTAGGAATGCACCTTATGCTCAGAGACTTGACCTTGGTTGGGTAATAGTTGGTGAGGTCTGCTTAGGTGCTGCTTACAAACCCACAACTGTGAACACTTATTCCACCAACGTTTTAAGCAATGGACGTCCTTCTCACTTCAGTCCATGTCACAACCGCATCTTACTGAAAGAGACGTTGAATGCAGACATGTCAAAGCCCCCTTGTTCCACTCAGTCTGCCTTTGACACTCACTGCTGTGAAAGCCCACAAGACAGCACCATCTTTGAAAGAATGGCAGATGATGACAATGTGGCCCCGTCAATAGAGGACAGGCTGTTCATGCAGATAATGGACAAACAGATGTTCATGGATGACACAAACAGCTGAGTGGCGGCACTTCCCTTTAGATTTCCGAGAGCACGCCTGCCTAATAACAAAGAACAAGCTTTGAGCCGTCTCACCTCTCTCTGTTGTACGCATCAGAAAAGGCCTCAGATGAAGGAGCACTTCATTGCATTTATGCAAAAGATCTTCAATCCCCACCAATGCCGAACTAGCTCCGCCCTTACATGAAAAAGAAGAATGCTGGTACCTACCTACATTTAGCGTGTACCATCCATGTAAGCCTGAGCAGATTAGGGTGGTGTTCGACTCCAGCGCTTCTTATTATGGTGTGTCACTAAACGATGTGCTACTGACAGGGCCAGATCTGAACAACAGCCTGCTGGGAGTTCTGTTACGCTTTAGACGTGAGCCAGTAGCCATCACTGCAGACATAGAACAAATGTTCCACAGTTTCATTGCCCAAGAGGATCACAGGAACTTCCTTCGATTCCTCTGGTTCAAAGACAACAATACATCTAAAGACATTATTGAATACAGAATAAGGGGTTCATGTATTCGGCAACAGCCCCTCTCCTGCCATTGCAATGTATGGACTTAGGCGCGCGGCTCAACATGGAGAGGCTGAGTTTGGCGCAGATGCAAAGAGCTTTGTTCAGAGGGATTTCTATGTTGACGATGGACTCAAGTCCCTTCCCTCCATCACAGAAGCCATTGACCTGCTCAAAGCTACACAGGATATGCTTGCTATCTCTAATCTGTGGCTTCATAAAATAGCATCCAACAGCTCAACAGTTATGCAAGCATTCCCTTCTGCTGATAATGCGAAGGATCTGAAAGACCTGGACTTCGAGATAGATTCCCCACCAGTACAACGCAGCTTAGGACTGAGCTGGAACCTTCAGAATGATACATTTACATTCTGTGTTGAGAGCTCTGATAAGCCATTCTCCTGTTCGACCGCCTTGGTCTCGTGGCCCCTATCACTGTCCAAGGGAAACTCCTGCTCAGACAGCTTACAAGCACGACTGTGGACTGGGATGCTCCTCTCTCCCCTGAAAAGGAGGCTGAATTGCTCACTGTTCCCAGCCTCGAACTGTGCGCTGCTGTCCTCGCAGTCGACCTAGCAGAGCTGATTCGAAGAGTTGGACTGTAAGCCAGATGCCTTAGAACAGATGCCTACAGACAGTAAATTGGTGCTGGGGTACATCTGCAATAAAACCCGAAGATTTTACGTGTATATTAGTAACACAGTGCAACAGATCAGGAGGTTTACACAACCTGAGCAATGGCATTATGTGCCCTCTTTATTGTATCCAGCTGACGTGGTACCAGATCAGTGCCTGCAACCCATCTCACTGAAACTATGTTGCTCACTGATCCAGCGTTTTTACAGCACTCTGACTCCTCACATATCACAGAGCAAGCACCCTTCGACCTTGTTCATCCAGACTCTGATGCTGGGGTAAGAGCTTATGTCACCACCTGTACAAAGGCAAGCATGACACTTGGCTTGCATCGCTTTGAGAGATTTATTATTAAATACTAATACTTATTAGAGGCACAGCATGTCTTATACACATTGTTAAAAGATAAGCACTTGTAAAGGATGGCATCACTGTGTGAAGCTTCACACAGCTGACTTGTTGGCGCAAGCTAGAGACATTGTTATTAAGAGTGTACAAAGAGAGACCTACCTAGCTGATTTTGAATGTCTGGAAAAGGGTAAAGAAATTACCAGAAACTGCTGTCACCTGTTCTTGAGAATGATCTGCTAAGAATTGGGGGCCGTCTTAAGCATGCCGCACACGATGCAATGGTAAAATATACACTCATTATCCCTGGCCGCAGTCATGTCCCCGCTCTCCTCACGAATCACTTTCATAAAAGAGTGAAACACCAAGGCCGTGTCTTCACTGAAGCTTCCATCCGCTCCGAGGGCTTCTGGATACTCGAGGCTAAGAGGTGCGTCAATAGCGTCCTCCATAAGTGGCCCTGAGGTCATCAAGCTTGTTCTCCAGTGAATAGAAGTTGGCGAGCAGGACGCTTCGCGTCGCGTCCTTTGTTCTCCCTCAGGATCTCATTTGGATCCAGAGTTAAAAACGGCGAATTGTAAGTACATTGTATACCAGTAGAAACAAAAGTGTCTCTATCATACCCAATGTACTTAATGGTGGTGATTTAACTGGTTTTAAAATGCTGAAAACTGACTTAAAACAAAGAAAAGGAGGTCAGAGCAATCGTGACGGCAGTTGTTTGGCTTCAGTACTCAGTAAGTTATAGTTTGGCTTCAGAGATGAACTAATGCTCATATACGAGTGTTATATATCGCTTAACTTATTTATATGAAAAGCGCATTAAGTAAATTCTCGGTTAATTTAATGCAGCCGATAATACAGACAGACCAAGGTTAATGCTAAAAAAGTTCAATGGTTAACATTAGCACAGTTTATTTACATTCCAGAATTCCCAAAAACAGTATTTTTCACACTCTGGTGTAGGTTTACTAATATCTTTTATTTTTATTATAACTGGATATTCTGTAAAGTTTATTTATCTTTGTCTTCACTAAATTCTCATGTTGTCTTTAAGCAGAGCTCCGCTGTGGAGGATGGGGTCAGACGGGCTTTTGAAGATACTGGAGAAGCCTGAACAAGCTGTTGAGGGAGGAATGTAGTAGGAATGATGTCACAGTGTAACAGCTCAAATTCAAATTCAAATTTTATTTGTCACATACACAGTCATACACAGTACGAAATGTAGTGAAATGCTTACACGACCGCCAGTGACCTTAAAAAGAGAATTAAAACTTATAAGTAATAAATATCAATAGAAGAAATATGATAGAAAATTTAAATAAAAAAATTAAAATAAAATTTAACTAGAAAAAATAGAACCTGAAAATAGAAATATACTGTACACATAGAACTATAATGGTGTGCAAATATGCATAGAAAAAGTGACTTTGTGCAATGGTTATTAAAGTGTCTTTGTGCAATGGTCCAGAATGTAAACGTCAACATGTAGTGTAGATGTGATGTGCGTGGAGTTGTCCATAGTGTCCACAGATGTATAAGATTGATTGATTGATTGATTGTGAGAATTGTGAAAATATTGTGTTAGTTTTGCATAGTGGTGTGGTTGAGAGACCTTATCGCCTGCGGGAAGAAGCTCCTCCTCAGTTTCTCTGTGTTGGCCCTCAGGGAGCGGAATCGCTTCCCAGACCGCAACAGAGTAAACAGTCCATTGTTGGGGTGGCTGAGGTTCTACACGACCTTCCTGGCCTTGGTCCAGCACCGCTTGGTGTAGATTGAGTGCAGGTCAGGGAGCTCGGTGCGGATGATGCGCTCAGCTGATCGCACCACCCTCTGTAGAGCTCGTCTGTCCTGCATGGTGCTGTTCCCGAACCAGGTCGTGATGTTTCCCATCAGGATGCTCTCTATGGTGCAGGAGTAGAAATTCCTGAGCACCCTCCGAGTGTCCAGGTGAGTGAGAGATGTATGGAGGAGATGTGAGATTGCATCGTCCGTGGAACGGTTTGGACGGTATGCAAACTGTAGTGGGTCCAGTGTGTCTGGCAGTGAAGAAATGATGAAGTCTCTGACCAGGCGTTCAAAGCACTTCATCACTACTGAGGTGAGAGCTACAGGGCGATAGTCATTGAGTGAAGCAGGATGTGGTTTCTTTGGGACAGGAACAATGATGGACTCTTTGAAGCATGTGGGGATCACCGACTGAGATAAAGACATGTTGAATATCTCAGTGAACACAGGTGCTAGCTGGTCTGCGCAGGCTCTGAGAATACGGCCTAAGATGCCATCTGGTCCTGCTGCTTTCCTGGTGTTCACTCTCTCGAAGGTTCTTCTTACGTCGTGCTCGGTGATGATGAACGCGCTTCCGGTGCTGGCAGTGACTTCCTGTCTGCAGCCGTTAGCGCCGCTAGTATTAGCATCGCTAGCGTCTTTAGCTGCAGCCTCGAAGCGAGCATAGAAAGTGTTCAGCTCATCTGCCAGAGTCACGTCTGCGTTTATCATACCGGATGTTGGTGCTTTATAGTCAGTAATTGTCCTTAATCCCTGCCACAGGCTCCTAGAGTCACTCTGTTGGAGTTGTGACTCTAGTTTCCTCCCGTAGCGCTGTTTCGCCTCTTTCACCGCCTTCCGGACGCTGTATGATGCAGCCTTGTATGGTTCCATGTCCCCGTGTTGTAGGCAGCGGTGCGAGATTTCAGAGCGTCGCGGATGGTTTTATCCACCCACGGCTTCTGGTTGGGAAACGTTTTAATAGTCTTTTTTTCCACGGTATCATCCGCTAGTTTCCCGATGAATCCCACAACCGCTTGCGTAAACACGCTGACGTCACCATCGGAGCTGTTTCTGAACATGTCCCAGTCTGCGTCATCGAGTGCGTCCTGTAACGCGGCCACCGATTGGTCCGTCCAGCGCGCGACCTCCCTCTGAACCGGAACTTCCTGTTTCAGCCTTTGTTTGTATTATGGCATGAGGAAGATGGCGGCGTGGTCGGATTTACCAAACGGAGGGCGAGATTGTGCCTTGTAGCCGTCCTTGACTGTGGTGTAGCAATGATCCAGTGTCCTTTCGCCCCTGGTGGGGCAGGTGATATGCTGATAAAAAATTTGTCGCTGAGCGTTTGAGGTTGACACTATTAAAGTCCCCCGCCACAATAAGCGCAGCGTCCCGGTGTTGTGTTTGGTGCTGTGTGAGTGCCTCATGCAGCTCGCATAAGGCGGTGTCCGTGTCCGCTTGTGGTGGAATATAAACGGCACTGATTATGACCGATGTGAACTCCCGAGGAAGGTAAAAAGGACGACACATGATGGACAGTAGCTCCAGATTTGGTGTGCAGGAGCGTGTGAGAGGAACAACGCTCGTGCTGTTGCACCAGCTGCTGTTCACCATTAAACACACGCCGCCTCCCCTTGACTTCCCCGAGTCCCGTGTCCTATTCATGCGGTGAACCGAGAAGAACTCGGCCGGCTGGATGGCATGGTCCGGCACCGCTGGGTTCAGCCATGTCTCGGTGAAGCAGAGGAGATTGCAGTCCCGAATGTCTCTCTGGAACTTTATCCTGGCCCTGAGGTCATCGAGCTTGTTCTCCAGTGACTGGATGTTGGCGAGCAGGACGCTAGGCAGAGGTGTGCGGTGTCCACGGGCTCTCAGCCTGTTCCTGACGCCGGCTCGTTTCCCTCGGGGCCGCCGCTTCGTGTCGCGTCCTTTGTTTTCCCTCAGGATCTCACTCGGCCAGCTCGGATCCGGAGTTAAAAACGTCGAATTGTGAGTACATTGTATACCAATAGAAACAAGAGTGTCTCTATCATAACTAATGTACTCCATGGTGGTAATTTGACTGGTTTTAAAACGGTAAAAACTAACTTAAAGAACAAAAACAAAGAAAAGGTGGTCAGAGCAGTCGTGACGGCAGCCGACCTCACCGGCGCCATCTTGGAAATCCAATTCTAATTCTAAATCTTTAGAATGATGTTTGGTCAGGTCTATATTCTGAACATAGAATTGCAAAACAACTGATATTTTGCGGAAACAAAGACTTAAACTGTTCCATCTTTAATAGTTTTTAATATTTGATATTTTAATATGAAAGAACCAGATAGAGACTGATAAGCAGCTGGTGTTATCCGGGTATTTTACTGATCTTTAAGCAAAAATACAACATGTATTCACCTGTTTTAACAAATTACTGTTTTACCTTTGACTAGTTTTGGAAGAATAAATGTTATTTTTAAAGTCATGTGTGCATGTTTTAATTGTTGGGGGATTGTTTGGGTATTTAAAACATTTACTTAAACCAACTCCGACAGCGCACTCCGAGGTGAACACCCACAGAAACCAGTTACTGTAATCCGATAGGTGTAAAGTTATCAAACCGGTTTCGCTGATTTGGGAAGTCACAGAGATGCAGTGGTGATTTCTTTAAGACTGCAAGGGAAGCTCAGTTTTCCCTATAATGTCACAAAATTAATGGTCAAATTATGTACTATTATATAAACATTTTATTGACTAAAAATGCATTAGAAAACGTTCATCTCAGAGATGCGTTCATTCAGAATCAGACATAGCAGGTCGGCTGACTTGATTTTCTTCCCATACATTCCCGTAGCGTCACAGTGCATTTCCCCGTTGAAGCCCAGCGTCCATTGACTTCAATGCGGCGGCTTTGAACGTTTTTTTTTTTCAGTGCTTTGAAACTAGACGGTCATTGGATAAACGCTGCGATTATGTCCCGCCCACGGACGCTCAGCGTCTTTGGGGGTGAATGAGGAGCAAATGAGGAGTGGGCTGGCCTGGACTCAGAGCTTCTGCATTCTGATTGGAGAAGCTGTTTAAAGGGCGGAACCCCTTTTTTGATTGACAGCATGTTTTAAGTATTCATCAGCGCTACAGAGATTCAAGTTTAGTCCCATTGTCAGGTTATAGTACAAACTTTCGGGTGGCTCCCGCACTTAAATCCAACTAAAAAGTACTGAAAAGAAAACAAAACCCAGGCTTTATATCCCAGCTTACATCTTGCATTCGCGTTCAACTTCACACACACCGGACTGCATTACCCACAATGCATCTCCTGCACTGGAAAACACTCCTGTAAACAGCTGTCATAAATCAACCTCTCTCTCCCGCAACAACACGCTTTTTGTCGGCGGCGCCCGTGCGATCGACGCACTTATTCATATGAGTAGGAAAAAGATGCAATATTATGGTTTTCGTCATTATTTATATATTTGCGTACTGACTGGGCCGGCCCACACTGGCCAGCGGCCCACCGGGAAAACTCCCGGTACTCCAGATAGCCAGTCCACCACTGCCCATGCGGATTTGCAGGTGAAGTGCTACGATGAACTGCTGCACTCTGTATTGTTTGCTGGTGATATAAACCATTTTTGTTTGTACAAATCATTTTTTAAATAATTTTAAAAAACATATTATAGCCTTCTTGACTTTGCTCAGTGTTTCAGCATTGTAAAGGTAGTTCGTTAATATAATTAAAGTAGCTTGTGGAAGGGGAAACTAGCCAGAATTTACGTACAAATAACATAATGAATTTTATGATGAAGTCCTAATATGAGCTTCCCCTGTTTCAAAAGCTAGCAGCCGCCACTGCAGAGATGGGGGGTTTAAAACGATTTAACAAGACTGAGCAGATGTCTCTGCCTAAAATGTAAGGATGAATAAAGGAATGTGCAAAACATTACCGCCTTTACCGTGTTCAAATGAATAATGAGTGACTGCATTATGTTTCAAGACATCCTTAATTAAAAATTTTCTCTTTTATTAAATAAAATTAGATTATTAAAAAAAAGAATATTTACTTAATATGATAAAATTATATATATATATATATATATATATATATATATATATATATATATATATATATAGTTCATTCATGTCTTCTGATGATCGCGACACATTTTTACGTTTTAAATAAGATATGTTGGCATATTCACGAATCAGGACATTCGCATAGTTAACATCATCAGGTAGCCTACTATCAGGAAATTAAATTAATTTTAATACCATTTAAACTGAGGCATTGCCATGTCTTTCATTGTTTTGTCCAAGACATTACAAAAACTATATAAAAAACTTTTAAAGCACGAATTTGGGCATCTCATTTCGTCATTATGAAAATAATAAGAAGCACTTATACACATGGTCATTATGGAATATTCATAAAATTCATGTTTGCTTCAGCATTGAAAGAATATTGTTTTAGGCCAACTAAATATACACAATTCATCGTTGTACTTGGTCCGGCTTTTAGATAAAGTCCTTCCATGCGCCATCTGGTGGATATTTAGTAAAGCACAAAACATTTATTTAAATTCCCAAAGTCTTTCTTGTGTGTTTAGTGCCTTGCATGTATAGTCCCTTGTGTTTAGTCCTCATGTTTAGTGTGTCTTGTCTCGTCTGGTTTGTATCCCTTCTCTGTATTGTATATTAGTTTGTGTAATCCCTAGTATTAGTTGAGTATTATTTTATGGGTTCTGTTTATAGCACGCTCCAAAGTGAAGCCAACCTCCTTTGTTCATATTTTGTTTTGTTTTTCTGATTAAAAAACTTATAACCCACTCTCGCTACCCTCTGCATTTATGCCTGCCACTTTAGCCCACAGTCCAACATCTAACATATGTGACATCATCTAGCTCTGCTAAAATATTTGCTCTGATGATCATCTTTGGGACTGCGGTCTTCGAGAAGTATTATAGACCTGGCAGCTCATACTGCTTGTCAAATGTTTGCAGCATGGCCTTAAATGCACTCTTCTCTACCGTATTAAAAGAAATTATTTCTTTTGCTAGGTACCGGGCGTCAGTACACTGCTTCCATCTTTCGCTTTCACGCATGTACTTTGTAATTTTAGCAAAACCTCAGATACTGTAGGTTGGTTCCTGCGAGGTTCAGTTTTGCGTGATGACACTGGCAATGAGCTGTATTCCGCGGGATGGTGAACACGCAAATGGTCATGTAAATTTGTCGTCTGCGCATCTTTTGTGCGGACAACTTTACCGCAAATCCTACACACCACTTTAGACGTATCTCCTGGCTGTCCTCTTTCATTTGGTCTAAAGCCAAAGTATTGCCAGATAGGTAAATTTGCACTTTTTATTTTACCAACATAGTTTGTTGACGCCATTATAACGACACAGATCACTGTGCCTATTCATGCCAGAGTCTCGCGGAAAAAGTGATTGACAGGTGGTAATTTGTGTGTAACTTATCTTTATTTATTTATGGTTTGGTTATGGGTAAAACAAAGACCATGCGGGTCAGGTAGTGGAAAAATCTGTATCTTTTTTGTAGAAATATGGGCCCGGGTTACCGAAAGCTTCCTATTGCTAAGTAGTTCTTAAGTTGTACCTTAACCTCTCTCTTAACATTATGGCATGGTTTCAGAAACGTTCGTACTCTAAGTATATCTTGGGTAAGTCACATGTTCGTAAAGTTGGTCTGGACCAACCTTAACTCACTCTTAGTGTGGTTTCAGCTCAAAACGCTAGTCGCCGCCACTGTGCAGCAGTCTTTATAAATCAGCAGGGTAGCAAGCACATTATGGCACGTTATCAAAGCCATATTAATGATGGAATATACTGTAGGCCTGTTTAAGAATTTTATTTTATTTAATATCAGAATTAATAGAGTGACTTTTAATTAGCCTATTTCATAATGTGACTAATGCATTAAAATTGGCAATCACTTTTAAAATTTAAGAGTTGGACAATGAACAATTTGGCTTCAAGTGGCTAAGATCATATAAATGGGTAATCATGGTGGCGTCCAGAAAGCAACAGATATGGCAGAAATATAGCGTGTTGTTGTGCTAAACCAAAGACGGCGCCGTCCGCGAAGCCGTGTTGGTCACGTTAATTTTTTCTTTAGGCAAAACTTCAGCCCTTTTCATATTTTTCCTGAGGAGGATATTTTGAAAGAGTTTTGCCTTCCAAGACAAAAGATTATGGAGCTTCTTGACCTGCTCAGATCTGCGCTTGCCAGGCCAATGTGTACTTACGCTCTACGCCCAGATGTCCAGCTGCTTGCTGCTTTTTATTTAAAATGTTTCATTGATCATTAGCCATCATCCATGACTGGATGAACTTTTCTTTTGACATGTTTTATTTTAAGAAATTTGATTTAGTTAAATGAGAAAATAAACTTGGGAGTTTCAAACCAAATTATCCATTAATTTTTCTGAGTGATTGTAATGCTCCGTCATCTCATCGTATTAATTCCATAAGTGCGCCATACAACCCCAAATAACTGACATGCTTCACATTGTTTCTGAAGCTGGTGAAGAGTGTTGTCAGATGTTTGTCAGTCAACTATGATTGTATACCCAGTTCGTTTCACCGCCACTACAGGTTACATGAAAATATTAGTGACAGTTTGGTGATTTAATTTATATATTTGTCTATTATGGCATGCTATTGATAAGGTAACCCATTTTGAAATAAACGTTATTGGAAGAATGTTGTGTAATGTTTAATTTGCATAGAAAGTCCTGTCTTTCTTAATGCTGTCATGCAAAAAGAGTGAAAAATCGAGTCCTGAGCAATCCATGTCAGCTAATTTAGTACCTTCACTGTAGACAGCGCCTTGTAACGTCGGACGTAAGACTTAAGAAGACTCCTAAGGGACAGTTCGGGGAACACACTTAGAAACGTAAACAACTTACGGAAGATATATCTTAAGAGTCTTCTTAGCGCGCTAAGAGTGTGCGTTATCGGGAAACTGGGCCATGATTAGTTTTACTACCAAACCAAGTCCCTAAAGTTAATAGAGTTTAAGGACCTTCCCCAGGTTTACTATAATGCTATGTGGCAAAAAAAAGGTGGTGCTAGTTTGTATTTTGAGTGTATTAACATAGATGTTCATTGTTTTTAGAGCACTGATTTGTAGAGTTCATAAAACTGGGCCATACTGATTAAGAAATCTGATTTGCCAATTATCTCTTCGACTTACAGGTCTAATGTACATTTTGCCATTAAGAATAACCAAAAGGTTGATGTTGGCCTTTCGGCTACTCCCGGCAAGAGGTTGCCACAGCAGACCATTCGGTTTAAGCATACAAGCTTGGCACAGGTTTTTATGCCGGATGCCCTTCCTGATGCAGTCCTCCCATTTATCCAGGCTTGGGACCGGCAAAGCATTATGTTGCTGAGATTTAGGCACTTCCTGGGAATTTAACTCGGGCCTTCCTTATGGCAGCCGAAACGCCACTGAGTCACCAGTGCCCCACAAGAGTAACTAAAAGGGAGTAACTTACGCAAGTGAAGAGATAATGTGTACCAAATTTGGCTAAAGGAAGTAAGAAAAACCAAGGGAGGAGACAGTGTTTTAATCCCTCCCTCGGTAAAGAGTATGTAAGGTGTGCGCATTGAATTGTTTTTCAGTCTGCTCTTTGTGTGTTTTTTGAACTGACATTGGGTTGGCTCGCTTGGGCTTTGTTGCTGCAATACACTCCAGCTGAATTAATCCAGGTCAACCGACTGCTGAGTCTGTCTTGATACTATTAGTATTTGAGTTATAGCTTATGTCTTTGAGCTAAAATCCAACTGGCATTAGTGTAAGATAAGAATCCCCCACACCACCTACTGGTGGATTGTTACCTGCAATGAGATGCAGACACCTGTCAAGACAGAAAGGTCTTTACGAGGAAATATGTGCATGCATACATTCAATTGCATGTTGTTACACTCTACAATTTTTTGTGAAATCTGCTTGCCTCCTTTGTTTAATGCGGCCATCTTCCGTATGTATGTTTGAGTTTCACACACACACACCTTTTACCTATAATGACATTTGAAGATATTTGAAGATTTATTTGTGACATGTATTATTTACACATCACTAGCTATCAGTATGCATTGCTTGAACACAACTTGAGGGAAAGACTATGCTTAGTACTTTAAGCATAGATAGCAACCCAGAAACGTAGTGTAACGTTTGCTGACATAACTTACAGTGTAGCTATAGTTAAATGCTACTTAGCTACAAGTGGAACAGAAATCATATCAAAAACTAAAAAGTACTTTTTCCTCAACTTACTACTTTGGAATGCATTCTTGGAATACATTTGTTATATTTAAGATGATGATTTATTGATATTTAATGACTTCATTGAATCATTAAAACATCTCGTGGTGCGGCTCTCCATACCGCGCCACGTAACAGATCCTGATTTTAAATAGTTTGTTTATCTATGTGTCTTACTTAATTTGATGTTTCATCTGTTCATCACTTCAGTACCATCCTGCCTTTCAACTTACTGTGTAGCATTCTTTCATGTACAGTAGTTAAACTTGGTGGCTTTCCGTATTTTATGCAAATGCACCATATTGAAATGTTTCAATATCCCAAGGGCACAAGGCAAGATACACGGCGCCAATCCATTGCAGGGCACAAGCATGCACATACTAATGGCAATTTAGAAAAGCCTTATCTGCATGTCTTTTGTATAAGGAGGAACCCTACCATGCACAAGGAGATCATGCAAACTCCATGCAACATATCCATGGAAAACAATTTTGAAAATGTACAGTTTACTTTAAAAAGACTTAAATATTACTACATGATATGAATTAATGATATGTTTATGTATATTGATATATGACAATGACATAAACTACATATACATACATCTGGAGAGGTTTGTGTGCTCGTATGAACCTGGAAGCTATGTTTTTTAGAGCCACATGCTCCTGGTAGGGCTCCAAAGGCAAACTGGTCTCAAATTAAAAAAATAATAATAATTTAATTTGTCACATACACATCCATACATAACTGTTTGTGACCCTAAAAAAAATAAGAGAGGAAAATGCCAATGCCAATAGAAATGATTTAAAATATAAAGTCTACAATATGTGGTACTTTTGTTACAATAAAATGAAATATAAAATAGAAATATGTTATAATGTAAAAAAAAAAAAGGTATGAACTGTGTAAATAAAAGCTATAAAGTATATGGAATGTGCAATGTGCAAACAGTATGGGTGGTCATGGAGTGTGAAATGAAATTAAATGATGAGCAGCAGTCAGCTTTATAGTTAGTTATTGTCCTTAGTTCCTGCCTCAGGCTCATGGAGTCACTCTGTTGGAGCTGTGACTCTACTTTCCTCCCGTAGCTTTGATTCCCTTCTCCACCGCTTTTCTACATTGTATGATGCAGCTTTGTATGAGTCTAGGTCACTTGAAGTGATTCAAAGTCCCGCATTATAGGTGGAGGTATATGGTTTTATCCAACCAAGGTTTCTGATTGGCAATCGTTTTTATTACCGTTGTTTACACAGGTATTATCTGCTAGTTTTCCAATGAATCCCAAAAATACTTTTATTGACACCATAATGTCATCAGAGCTGCGCCAGAACATGTCCCAGTCTGCGTCATCGAGTCTTTGTTTATTTGTTGTACCAGCTGAGAGACCAGATTAAGAATTGTTCAAATTAGACGATATGGAAACAAGAGGAGTGAGGCGACCCTTTCTGAAGGAAGCCCGGGCCCATCTCTAGAGTCAGGACAGAGGGCCCATTAGCAAGCGTGTGGTGATTAACTCTGCCATGGGGCCCAGCCCGAAAGAGCAACAGATATCCATCCTCCTTAATGCCATGGAACCCCGGCCCCCCCACCCCCCGAATGCTGAGCTGGAATCTATGAACAGCATTTAAACGTACGTGTCCTTGTTGTCTAGGTGTGTGAGGGCCAGATGGAGTGTGGTGAAGTGGCGTCAGCCATGGAACGGTAAGGATGATACACAAACTGCAATGGGTTCAGTGAGGAGGGAAGCAGACT
This sequence comes from Clarias gariepinus, assembly GCF_024256425.1. Taxonomy (NCBI): domain Eukaryota; kingdom Metazoa; phylum Chordata; class Actinopteri; order Siluriformes; family Clariidae; genus Clarias; species Clarias gariepinus. The sequence continues at coordinate 11,833,535 of NC_071125.1, forward strand.
GCTGCAAAGACAACAACCTGTCTCTGAATGTTGATAAAAGTAAAGAAAAAATATTTGAATATTAATTTATCATCATAATGAAAAAAGTTATGGAAAATGATGTGCCCCTAACTGATGTTCTTATGTGATCGAGCACATGGTTCAGTTACTTTAAGATGGCTACCAGATAAGATCATCTTTCTAGTTAAATATTTAATATTCTGTTGTTAAAATGTTAACAGGACATTACCGGGACAGAAAGTTTTATACATTTCGAAAATTGTTAGATTTACAATTTGTTTATGAAAATGCACCTCATTAAGGTCTGATCATATGCATTGAAAAAATATATATAAAATTATCATGGTGACTCTATAGTTAGCAAAACTGAGTTACTCATCCTCTGCAACACCATTCTCATACACCATTTTAAGGCCAGTTGCAATAAAGACAACTTATGTTTCAGGAATGATAATTTAAGTACAGTGGAACTTCGAATTGCGAGTAACCTGGTTTTCAAGTGTTCCGCAAGACGAGCAACAGTTTGTAATACATTTTAATTTGAAAAAAAAAAAAACATTTTTGGTTTACAAGTACTGAGTATCATGTGGTATGCAAGCACTTCTTGTTTTGACGCTGTGCGTCACATGATCACAACTGGGTCAATAGTTTTTCTCTCTCGCGCGCTGTGAAATTGTGGGTAATCGTCGCCCCTGCTCGGTCTTAGTGCTCGTCTCTCACTTGTATAATCAACATCTGTGCATGCATGTACTGTTTATTACAACACTGTAACCACGTGTGTGCGTGTAAGTGTAAATGTATTTTGTGTGTGTGTGTGTGTAAAAGTCGCTCTTTTACAAGCCTGTGTATTTCACAAGCTTTATTTATTTATTATAACACGTGTGCATGCGTGTAAAGCAAAAGTGTCATTAGAGAGATTAAAGATCCATTTTCTCTGTGTAAGAACATGATGTAACCGAACATGAACTGCTTATTTGGACTAAAAGTGCAAACTTGCTTTCACAAACAGGTTTTCTTGTTATTTTAGGACAACAGTAATCAGTACAACATACAGTCTTTACTCTATGGGCCAAAATAAATCAGTCGCAATTCAAAGAAATTAGTGAAATGACCGCCAGGTGGCGCAAAGGGACATTTTGCAAAACGGCTGCAATCAATTTTGTTTAGACAGACTCTCTGTTTCTATCTGTCTATTGTTATTATTAAAGAAAACAGCAGTAACAACAGGTCAGGGGCTTGTAAAACATATTTTTTTTTAACGATAAAAATGTCAATTTTGGAATCTGCAGAAGCCTAGTGGTCCGGGCACAACGTAATAATCTTTGTATGATAAAAATGACTCATGGCATGAATCTACATGAAGCGCTTTAGTTTTATATAATCATTCAACGCTAAACCCAAACAGCAAAAGAACATGAAATTAATAATCAAAAAAATTATAATCATCGTGCTTTTTGCTTTTTATGTCCAACATTAAATAATTATTTCATTATTAATGTCACACGCCAGTTAGACCAACCCAGCACCTCCAGACCCTAAACTTAACTCCAGGTTTTTTTATTCCTGGAAGCTCACCTGTCGCTCACGTACACCTGAACTCAATCAGTTAATCATCTCTAGGCATTTTAAGCACGCTGAGAGAACCATTTAGTGCCGCAATATCTCACTCGTGTGCCTCGCATTTATTTTGTCGAGCAAATTCGGTTTAACCTAGCCTGTTATCGACCCTGCCTGTTTCTTGGATATCTCCCTCATCTACAATACCCGGTACTTCTGTTATTGTCAGACTGATTTATGTGTATGACCATGCATGCTCTCAGGACTTCGGAATTGTACTCACGATTTGGATTCATTTGCTCCCTGCTAAAATTTCCGGATATCAACCCCAGCCTGAACAAAGGAAGATTCTCCTAGCCACCACTTCTCCCTTTTTCGCCAACCGGCTCTTTCTCTGACGCGGGCACTTCCGCATTAGAGCTCTCTCGTCTTTGCGGACCTCAAAAAGAACATTCGTGCTACGCGCCGACCTCCGCTTTCGCTGAAGAAAACAAGCAGCTGCATTCCACTCTCCCACCATTGCGTACTAAGCGGATTGACAGTGAAAAAACGCTCACAACAACCCAAGAAGATTCTTCGCGTTCAGCTTCCGGGTTTGTGGAGATTCCCTTGCATCACAGCCCCGTATCCTTTCATCACTAAAGGCTTCCCCACTCTCCCAGTCACTTAGCACACACAGTCACTGCTTCTCTCCCCTGCTCCTGCTGCACCTGTTTAGGATCCGAGCTGGCCGAGTGAGATCCTGAGGGACAACAAAGGAAGCGACGCGAAGCGGCGGCCCCGAGGGAAACGAGCCGGCGTCAGGAACAGGCTGAGAGCTCGTGCACACCGCACATCTCTGCCTAGCATCCTGCTCGCCAACGTCCAGTCACTGGAAAACAAGCTCGATGACCTCAGGGCCAGGATAAAGTTCCAGAGAGACATTCGGGACTGCAATCTCCTCTGCTTCACTGAGACATGGCTGAACCCAGCTGTGCCGGACCACGCCATCCAGCCGGCCGAGTTCTTCTCGGTTCACCGCATGAACAGGACGCAGGACTCGGGGAAGTCAAGGGGAGGCGTTGAGGTGTGTTTAATGGTGAACAGCAGCTGGTGCAACAGCGCGAGCGTTGTTCCTCTCACACGCTCCTGCACACCAAATCTGGAACTACTGTCCATCATGTGTCGTCCTTTTTACCTTCCTCGGGAGTTTACATCGGTCATAATCAGCGCCGTTTATATTCCACCACAAGTGGACACGGGCACTGCCCGCAACACTGGGACGCTGCGCTTATTGTGGCGGGGGACTTTAATAGTGCCAGCCTCAAACGCCGAACTTTTATCAGCACATCACCTGCCCCACCAGGGGCAAAAGGACACTGGACCACTGCTATACAACGGTCAAGGACGGCTACAAGGCACAATCTTGTCCACCGTTTGGTAAATCCGACCACGCCGCCATCTTCCTCATGCCAAAATACAAACAAAGGCTGAAACAGGAAGTTCCGGTTCAGAGGAAGGTCGCGCGCTGGACGGACCAATCGGTGGCCGCGTTACAGGACGCACTCAATGACGCAGACTGGGACATGTTCAGAAACAGCTCCGATGATGACGCCAGCGTGTTTACGGAAGCGGTTGTGGGATTCATCGGGAAACTAGCGGAAAAAGAAAAAAAGACAAAAAGAAAAAAAGACTATTAAAATGTTTCCCAACCAGAAGCCGTGGGTGGATAAAACCATCCGCGACGCTCTATGATCTCGCACCGCTGCCTACAACACGGGACTCGCGTCGGGGGACATGGAACCGTACAAGGCTGTGTCATACAGCGTCCGGAAGGTGGTGAAAGAGGCGAAGCAGTGCTACGAGAGGAAACTAGAGTCACAACTCCAACAGAATGACTCTAGGAGCCTGTGGCAGGGATTAAGGACAATAACGGATTATAAAGCACCAACATCCGGTATGATAAACGCAGACGTGTCTCTGGCAGACGAGCTAAACACTTTCTATGCTCGCTTCGAGGCTGCAGCTAAAGACGCTAGCGATGCTAATGCTAGCGGCGCTAACGGCTGCAGACAGGAAGTCACTGCCAGCACCGGAAGCGCGTTCATCATCACCGAGCATGACGTGAGGAGAGCCTTCAAGAGAGTGAACACCAGGAAAGCAGCTCAGAGCCTGCGCAGACCAGCTAGCACCTGTGTTCACTGAGATATTCAACATCTCTTTATCTCAGTCGGTGATCCCCACATGCGTCAAAGAGTCCATCATTGTTCCTGTCCCAAAGAAACCTCATCCTGCTTCCCTCAATGACTATCGCTCTGTAGCCCTCACCTCAGTAGTGATGAAGTGCTTTAAACGCCTAGTCAGAGACTTCATCATCTCTTCACTACCAGACACACTCGACCCACTACAGTTCGCTAATCGTCCAAACCGTTCCACGGACGATGCAATCTATCATCTCCTCCATACATCTCTCACTCACCTGGACACTCGGAGAGGGAATTATGTGAAAATGCTCTTCATCGACTACAGTTCTGCATTTAATACCATAATTCCCTCCACACTTACCACCAAGCTGGAGCACCTGGGACTCAGCTCATCAATGTGTCAGTGGATTCCCAATTTTCTGACTGGCAGACCACAGGCAGTAAGGATGGGCGGACATGTCTCAGCTTCCCTCACTCTCAGCACTGGAGCCCCCCAGGGTTGTGTTCTGAGCCCCCTGCTGTACTCTCTGTACACCCACGACTGCGTGGCCACTACCAGCTCCACCACCATCATCAAGTTTGCTGACGACACTGTTGTGGTGGGCCTGATCACGAACAACGATGAGACGGCCTACCTGGAGGAGGTTGGAAATCTGGAGAACTGGTGCCAGAGAAACAATCTCCTCCTGAACGTCAGTAAGACAAAGGAGCTGATAGTGGACTTCAGTACAAAGCAGGTGAGGAACTACCAGACCCCCGTCATCAACAGGAGCCCAGTGGAGAGAGTGGACAGCTTCAGATACCTCGGTGTTCACATCACGCAGGACCTGGCATGGTCCTGTCACATCAACACCGTGGTAAAAAAGGCCCGGCAGCGTCTCTACCACCTCAGACGCTTGAGAGACTTTAGACCGCCCTCCAAGGTGCTCAGGAATTTCTACTCCTGCACCATAGAGAGCATCCTGACGGAAAATATCACGACCTGGTTCGGGAACAGCGCCATGCAGGACAGACGAGCTCTACAGAGGGTGGTGCGATCAGCTGAGCGCATCATCCGCATCGAGCTCCCTGACCTGCACTCGATCTACAGCAAGCAGTGCTTGACCAAGGCCAGGAAGATCGTGAAGGACCTCAGCCACCCCAATAACGGACTGTTTACTCTGTTGCGGTCTGGGAAGCGATTCCGCTCCTTGAAGGCCAACACAGAGAGACTGAGGAGGAGCTTCTTCCCGCAGGCGATAAGGTCTCTCAACCACAACCACACCACTATGCAGAACTAACACAATCTTTTCATAATTGATCAAATCTATCAATCTTTTTACATCCATGAACACTATGGACAATTACACGCTCACCTTACTTCATATCTACACTACATGTTGTACGTTTACATCCTGGACCATTGCACAAAGACACTTTAATAACTTTGCACACCTACCTTCACAACTACACTACATGTTTACGTTTACATCCTGGACCAGTGCACAAAGACACTTTAATAACCTCTGCACAAAGACACTTTGTTCTATGCATATTTGCACACCCAGTACAGTATATTTCAATTTGTACAGTATATTTCTATTTTTGTACATCATATTTCTATTTCTATTTTTAGTTCTATTTTTCCTAGCACATTTCTATTTTTATTTTTTGTTTTATTTTTCCTAGTTTAATTTAATTTTTCTATTTAATTTCTATTGTATTTCTTTTATTCATATTTATTTCTTATTTGTAAACTTTAATTCTCTTTTAGGGTCAATGGCAGTCGTATAATGCATTTCACTACATTTCGTACTGTGTATGTTTGTGTATGTGACAAATAAAAATTTGAATTTACCCATGCCTCTGTATATCCAAAAAAGAATACAAAAACACTATATTTTACCATTTTAATCACTGTTCGTCTGCTATTGGGTTCAACTCTGTTCAGCCACCTCGGAACTGCCCCTAACAATTAATAATTAAAACTGCTCACATTGTGCGTGCTTTCACTTTTAAAAAATGCAGTGTTTAATCAGCAAGTATATGTCACCCCTCTTTATGATAGATGAATATTATGACTAAATCAAAGCTGCTCGTGTCGGCTCATATCGGGAGCATTTTGATCGAAGGAGAGGTCGATCTTTTGTTGTTAACTAAACAAAGCAGTGTCTTCCCACCTGGGAGTTTCTCCAGCATACTGTTTATCAGATTGATGGACATGAGTCCTCATCTGTTACATTTTTGGTGACAACAGTTTTTTCAGCACACATTTCATCAATAATATTTTTTTAAAGTTTGATCTGGCATTATAATTCTCCTCTTCAATTTTCTACATAGTCTAATCAGCACGTACGTCACTGTCTTCCCGAGCCGACCGGCAACACAGTCTCGCGAGAGTTCACACATATACATGTTTACACATATACTCATAACCTTTCAGGGCACAATTATAAGGTGCCGCAGATTTTTTTAAACATAGTGCCAGCTTACTCTCGCCCTTTACAAGTGTCCATTACGTGGCGGTGCAACATAGACCACAACCCCCGTCGAATTACCACATAAAAAAGACCAAATTTTGGTACAGGTTATGGTGGGTTGCCCCATGTTGTCTAATTTATTGGCCCTTTTTTTATTTTTAATTTCTGCTGGTCCCTCCCACTAAGGTGCTAGCTTAGCAGGGTATTTTGATGTGCAAAGGAGAGTGGGTAAGTCTCTTGGCCAAACCAGTTTGCCCAGTGGCACGTGCGCTTTGTGCCGCCGGGGATTTCTGGAGCGGTCTTATTTGACTTTCTTACTCTCCGGATGTTAGGTTTCTTCCTCCGCTGGGTTTCTTGTGTTATGATGGATAGACGTTGCTGCTTGGTCAGGAGTGCGTGGACAGTCAGTGCTGCCAGCCAGTGCAAGCCAGTGCTCCCATGATAGCTCCGCTGGTGTTGTCCCCGGGGTTTCACGATGGGTGGAGCCAAGCCAACAGTGGAACTCCAGTAGCCACTGGTCCTTGTACGGCTGTCGTTGGTTCTCTGGCAGGCTTTACAGACCCTGAAAAATTTAATTAAATCAAATTTTATTTGTATAGCGCTTTTAACAATTGGCATTGTCCCAAAGCAGCTTTACACAATCAAAAGAATTATTTAAGTTTATATGGAATTTGAATGTGTATGAATCAAAATGGTCAGATAGTCCCTGGTGAGCAAGCTGAGGGCGACAGTGGCAAGGAAAAACTCCCTGAGATGGTAGTTGGAAGAAACCTTGAGAGGAACCAGACTCAACAGGAAACCCATCCTCATCTGGGTGAAACAGAGAGCAGGAATTGATCTGCATTCACTTGTATGAACTATCGAACTGTCAAGTCCTCAGAGAAACAGCTGCCAACACTAGTCGAGGCCAGAACCATCTTCTAGGTAGCAAGAACCATCCCCAGACACAAGATACATCCCAAAGAGAAACACAGGGCATCCATGCAACGAGATCTACTACCAGAAGTGGGGCACCAGGATGGGTCAGACAGGTCCGGAGGGCAGAGGGAGTCTGGATCACTGGCAGCTCAGGAACGACATGTGTAGCTCAACAGAGAGAGGGAAAGAGAGAGAGGGGGAGAGAGGGAAGAGAAGGAATGTGAGAAAGAGCAGAAGAGGAGAGATAACAGTTACAGTAGGTGGCCAGCCAGTCTGCGACTTTTACCGTCGTCGCGCACGGCAACTGCATTTGGGTTTGTGCTCTTGCTGGCTTTTACCGCTGAGTAGCGCTATATAACTACAGACTGACTCCTCAGGCCTTAGTTCGTTCTCTCCAGGATTAATGAGTCGCATCTCGGCTATAGTCGCATGTAGTTGCAGATAAAATCAAGTGAACCATTGTAATTAAACAAATTTATAATCACAGTATTAACATTACAGTACAAATTTATAATTACAATTATTTTAAAAATATTTTTAGGATTGAATTTAAGCAACGTAAACGTTAACACACTGAGCCTTTAGATTTTATGTGTAATTAGAAAAGCTACAAGTGTAGGGTCTTGCGTAATTTTTTATTTTGTGTTCTTTAAATTTGTAGTAGATTTATTAACTGAAATAAATTAAACTAAACGCCCATAAAATTAAAACACTGTCAGATTAATGTGCAAAAACTATATAGTAAAACTATATAAGCTACACAGCCTTTATAAGACTCTAATTGTATTTAGGTGCGCTCACAATGACGAAAAAACTTTATGATTTTGTTAAATAAAGAAAGTAAACAAGGCGCGCTATTCTGTATTGTTTTCAGTGAACTTGAGCGCGTCAGAAAATGAGCCGAGACTCCGTGTATACTTCGCTTACAGACGTGAAAAATATATACTTATAGAAACCAAAATGTCTGCTTTTATATAAACTAATGAAAAACAGAAATTAGATTATGTAATTCGTATATAAAGTGAATTGTAGGCGCGTTCACTTGTGTGCAGACGACGAGATGACATTATCACCATCAGCACAGCCGAAACCAAAGAAATCACCAATTTATTAATTAATTATTAAAATGGTCAGAGTGAGTTTCATTGCTGTTTTTCCCCAAGCATTCATAATCATTACTCTACTTCTGCCGGTGCGCTCTGGAAAACTTTACGCGCGCTGATGCAGGATCACATACACACACATACACACACACATACATACATACACATACAGGTACGTCTGTACGAATAAATTGTTTAAATGTATGTATCTCATTGCTGTGCTGTTTGGGGAGGGACGTGCTAATGACGATTTGGTCTGCTGTGTGTGTGTGTGTGTGTGAGAGAGAGAGAGAGAGAGAGAGAGAGAGAGTGTGTTTGTGTGTGTCAACTTATCAATGAATTATTAAAATGGCCAGTCAGTTTCCTTGCTGTTTTCCCCGACGCATTTATAATCATTAGTCTACTTCTGCCAGTGCGGTGTTTCTTATCCTCACCCCCGTTAAAACGTCGTATTCAGACGCTCGCCAGCGAGAGGTTATGTGAAAGAGCGCACGCGCGCCATGTTCCCTTTGCTGTTTGAGTTCAGCTTCGTGATTCATCAATCGACGAGTCATTTTATCATACAAACATTATTACGTTGTGCTCGGACCATAATTCAATTCAATTCAATTCAATTTTATTTGTATAGCGCTTTTAACGATTTACATCATCACAAAGCAGCTTTACACAATCAAAAGAACTAAGTTTGTATGAAATGTGAATGTGTATGAATCAAATTGATATGATTGTCCCTGATTGTCCCTGATGAGCAAGCCTAGGACGACGGCGACAGTGGCAAGGAAAAACTCCCTGAGATGGTAATAGGAAGAAACCTTGAGAGGAACCAGACTCAACAGGGAACCCATCCTCATCTGGGTGAAAACAGATAGCAGGGATTGATGTGCATAATAATATGCGAGACTGGAAGTTCAATATAAGAGGAGATGTGTAAGATTAAAGTCCAGTTTGTTCCTGGAGGCTCAGGTAGACAGTGAAAAATTTCAGTCCTGAACTATTGAGCGACTGAAGTCACAGGTCCACAGAGAACAGCTGTCTGCATCAGTCGAGGACAGGACCACCTTCATGGAAAAGTGGAACCAACCCCAGTCACCACACGCATTCCAGGCAGACCACACGGGGGCATCCATGTGATGAGATCTCCAACCAGAAGCAGGACTCCAGGATGAGTTAGAGAGGTCCAGCGGGCAGAGGGGGTCTGGATCACTGGCAGCTCAGGAGCGACATGTATAGCTCGACAGAGAGATAGGTAGAGGAAAAAGAAGAGAGGGAGAGAGAGAGAGAGGAGAGAGCAGAAAAGGAGAGAGCAAAGAGATGGAGAAATAACAGTTAGGTATGGTCACAGTCGAACAATGTAAAAAGTGAATGTATATTTAGTGCAGAGTGCAAGCAGAGACTCCGGCAGGACTAACTATGACAGCATAACTAAAAAGGGAGAGCCAGAAGGAAACACAAACATGAGGGCTTCCAGAGATGTAAGGCAACCAATCACCTCACCGTCAACAAACCTGAGTGATCAATGAGAGTGAGGAAGACAGCATCCAAACATACCAGTTCACCTAATACTCTACGTCCATGAGTCCCCCAGATCTGCTCCTTTACCTAAGGCTAATCTATTTATAAAAATGCTTGGCTAAATAAATAGGTTTTTAGCCTGAACTTAAACACTGAGACTGTGTCTGAGTCCCGAACGCTATTTGGAAGACTATTCCATAACTTTGGGGCTTTGTAAGAAAAAGCTCTGCCCCCTGCTGTAGTTTTAATAATACGCGGTACTGACAAGCAGCCTGCATCCTTTGATCGAAGTAGGCGTGGCGGATTGTAAGACACTAGCAGTTCACTCAGATACTGCGGCGCGAGACCATTTAATGCTTTATACGTCAAGAGTAGTATTTTAAAATCGATGCGAAATTTCACAGGAAGCCAATGCAATGTAGATAAGATAGGGGTGATGTGCTCATATCTTCTGGTTCGAGTGAGGACTCTTGCTGCTGCATTCTGGACTAATTAATGCTTGTTTAAGCTCCTAGTTGAACAACCAGACAGTAAGGCGTTACAATAATCCAACCTAGATGTGATAAAAGCATGAACTAGTTTTTCTGCATCGTTTAGTGACAATATATTTCTTATCTTGGCAATATTTCTGAGGTGAAAGAATGCTATCCTGGTAATATTATCTATTGAAAGGCTTTAAATGAAAGGCTTGAATCTATAATCACACCGAGGTCTTTTACTGTTGCACTTGATGGAACAGAAAGGCCATTTAAAATCACAGTGTGATCAGAAAGCTTACTTCTAGCTGCTTGTGGTCCTATGACTAGAACTTCTGTCTTTTCAGGATTAAGCAGAAGGAAATTAATTAACATCCAATCTCTTATGTCCTGCACACATTGCTCAACTTTAGTAGGCTGGTTTTTCTTATCTGGTTTTGCTGAAACGTATACTTGTGTGTCATCAGCATAACAATGAAAACTAATACCATGTTTACGAATTATGTTGCCTAGAGGAAGCATGTAAAGGGAAAAAAGCAGTGGGCCTAAAACAGAACCCTGTGGAACACCAAACTCAACTTGAGAACATGAGGAATGGTCACCATCTAAATCTACAAACTGATAACGATCAGTCAAATACGATCTGAGCCATAAGAGGGCCGTTCCCTTAATTCCTACTACATTTTCTAATCTGTAAAGGAGAATATTATGATCAATAGTGTCAAAAGCTGCACTGAGGTCGAGTAACACATACGGGTGATTTGTTTGCATTTGAATGTGTCTGCTGTGAGAGAAAGAGAGAGAGGTGTTGAGAGGTCTTACATACTCATGAAAAGTCGTGGATTATTCACTGAAACATACTGTAGGCTCTGCTGAAAAACGTTAGGCACATCAGTCACTTTACCCCAAATAAAAATCTAAGTGGCTTTGGATAAGAGCGTCTGCCAAATGCCTAAATGTAAAAGGAGGTAAAATGAATAAACCGAGATGCGTGTTTCTTAGCCCCACCACCGTGAAAACAGCGTATTCAGAGAGAAAGCACCCCTGCGAGAGGTTGTGCTCAGACCACTCAGCTCCTGCAGATTCTAAAATTGACATTGTTACCGTTTTTTAATCACTGGAATGGAAGAGATAGAAAGTTTCAAACCCTTATACCCAACTAAAACGTTAAACTCACCATCACAGTGCACTTTAAATTAGTCTTTTAAATACTGCTCACACTGCCCCTTGCTTAACACTGTTTTGCGAGGAAAATGGCTCTTAAAAGAGCCCTTGAATTATGTGTACGTGCATGTTATTCACAAGTTCTGACGCATATCTTTCTTGTTACACAGTGTTACTCACGACTCAAGACGTGCATTGATTTCTTTGTCTCTTGTTTTATTTTTAACATCAAAGTACAAAGGTTGTTACGGTTTCTTGCATAAATCCACTGTATTCACGACAAGTCGTTTGCTGGGTTCTGTAGCTTACAGTATCACGGTCAAAAGGTTGTGTTCTTCACACCTTTCTGTATCCTTCCGTGTCTTAGCAACAACTGAACAACTAACGTGCGTGATAGACATGCAGCTACACAACTGTGGGATGATGTCACAGAACAACTTATTAAATGGTGTCACAATACAACTTACGAGTATAATACTAAATGCTTAAACTAATAAACTTAATAGACCTAATGTATAATGCTTAACTAACAGACTTAATACTTAATGCTTAATTAACAGACTTAATGCTTAATGCTTAACTACTACATTGAAATTAAATAAACACAACAACAGATCACAAGAATGAAATATTGCCCTTACATTTCCAGCCCCTAATTGACAGGCAGGCAGACTGATAATTACACAGATTGTTTTTTTTTTGTTTTTTTTACAATAGGGCCACAAAATAAAATTTCTTAACATTTTAAACATTTTGTTTACGGTTTACCTTAAGGTATTCATATCGCTGTGTACCAAATGAAAGGAACATAACTATTTTATAAGGTAATTAACAGTCCATTTCACATATGAGGCACACCGACGACCTATGAATTTTTTGGAGAAGACTCATCAATTATTAGAACTACGTCTCGAATCGAGAGGTTTTTTCTCACTTGAGACCATTTTTGGCTTCCAGAAAAAGTCGGCAAGGTATTGAATTTGCTTCCACTTGTGACGTGCGTAAATGTCCTGTTTTTTTGTCCTCTAAAGTTTGTTTCATTATCACTTCTCATAACTGACACCAGGCCTCTTCTGCACATAAAGCATCGAAAAGCATTTAAGCAGGAGTCTGTATCTAATGACTGCGCAACTTCAATGTGCACGGCTCTTGTTGTCAGACAAGTAAACAATACACGATATCTTTTAACATTACTTCTACCTCGTTTGACCTTGAAGGTTCCAAAATAGTCTACCCCTACGTTAGTGAACGGTGGGTGATCTGGTGTTATTCTATCACGTGGCAGTTCTGACATTTTTTGTTCATTAGTCTTTGCTTTGATCTTTCTACATGTCACACAACTGGACAGTTACTTTCTCACAAGGGAATTTGCAGTCGGAATCCAGTGTTTCTGCCGCAATTTTGAAAGCATATAATACCTTCCACAATGTCCGACCTGTTTGTGAATGTCTCTTAAGATTAAGGTTGTAATGTGTGAGTCTTTGGGTATAATGACTGGGTGTTTTAGATGCTCAGACATTGCAGACCTACCAAGACGTCCTCCAACTCTTAGCACTCCATCCTGCAGCACTGGGTCTAGTTTGAAAAGACAACTGTTTCATTTTACGGATGCATTACCGTTTTGTAACATGGAAATTTTGTCCTTGAATTTTTGGTTTTGAACGAACTTAATAACATTGTTTTCTGCCCTTGTTAAATCCTTAATTGTTAGAGACTTATGGTTTTCTGTTATTGAGTTATTTGCCTGTCCCTTAATCTTTTTTTGTTCTCTGTTTAAGCATGTCCTTAACGCATAGAATTCAGGCAACGGATCTTTTCAACTTGTACCTATCAGAGTGATAGTTAATCAATTTACTCACGGCATCTGTGCTCTCTGTAGTCTTTACGAGATTCATTGAGGCTAAATGTTTAATCTCAATGTCATCCTCTTTCATTGATGGGTCATAAATGTTCTCAGGCCATTTACTCTTTGGTTCTTTGAGAAAGGAGGGACCATGGATCCAATTGTTGTTTTTCATGATTTTTACACAGGAAACTCCCCTGGATGCGGCGTCAGCTGGGTTTTTTGAAGTGCTGACATACCTCTACTGCTGTGGCCTGGTTGACTCTCGTATAATAGCAATTCTGTTTTGTCGTTGTTCACAGCAACCACTGCCGCTGTCAATTCCATTCGGGGGATAGTGGTTTGTTTCAGGGGCGCTACGCGAGAATTCCCCATCATAAATGCACAGTGTGTGAGCCCATCAGCATTTACTAACTTAATGTATGAGACAACTCCATATCTCATCTCACTTGCATCTGAAAATTGGTGAAGTTGTGCTGTAGTTGTAACTCCAAAGTCAACTGGTTTTACGCATCTTGCTACACTAAACTCAGACAATTGATGCAACTCTTGTAGCCAGGCCTTCCATCTTTTTATAAATTGTTCGGGATGCCATCGCCCCACGTGAGTCTTTTTTTACACAACTGCTGCATTAAGATCTTAGCTGGCAGTAGGACTGGTGCGAGGAAGCCTAAGGGGTCATAACTTGAGCTAGTGACTGACAAGATTCCTCTTCTAGTCACAGGGCGCTCTTTTATGCTAATCTTGAACTTGAGCGTGTCTGAATTGATACACCACAGCACCCCTAGAGCTCTCTTGACAGGGAGTGCATCTTTACTCAAGTCTAAGTCCCTCAAGTCTTTGATTCATTCATTGATTCACTATTACTTGCCCACTTGGTGAAGTGAAACCTTCCACTTGCGCAAAGGTTAGTGAGATTGTTATACAACGCAACTGCTTGATTGTGACTAGAGACGGACTTCAAGCAGTCGTCTACATAGACGTTTTTAAGTACTGTGTTTACTGCCTCGGCAGATGTATTACTGCGGTTTTCTTCTGCTGTTTTCCTAAGGGCAAAGTTAGCTACACTTGGAGATGATTTTGCACCAAACAAATGAACGACCATTTTATACTCGACCAAGTCCTGACTCACATCTACATTCGGCCACCATAGGAAACGCAACAAATCTGTGTCCTTTTCCGGAACTCTAACCTGATAGTACATGGCTTCCACATCTGCCATCATGGCGACTTCCTCTTGTCTAAAGCGTGTGAGCACTCCAATGAGTGACTTTGTCAGGTCGGGTGCCTGTAGGAGCTCGTTATTTAATGATACTTCCTGATAGCTAGCAGCACAGTTGAAGACTACCCTTAGCTTTTTCTTTTGAGGATGATGTACACCATGGTGAGGTATATACCACACTTGCCCGTCTTGTCAACTTGGGTGAGGTGTAGGGACCTTGACTGCATGACCCTTTTTAAACATGTCGTTCATGAAGTTTAAATACTCTTCATAAAAGGAATGGTTATTCTTAAACTTCTTTTTGAGGTTTAGTGCGCGCTGCATGGCTGCACTTTGGTTATTGGGCATTTGAATAGCTGCTTTCTTAAATGGGAGGCCGATGTAGAAGTGATTGTCGGTAAACAGCAGGGAGTTAGTTACAGAGTCTAGAAACTGATAGTCCTCTTGTGACAACTCAGCTTTGTCATTACAATTCCGTTCAGGAAAATCATGATCGTACTGTTGTATCAGCATTTGTTCTACACTTTCGATGGAAACTCTGTTGACTGCACTGCTTGACTGCTCATTGTCACACATGGCTTTCTCGACCGACTCTCGAAAAGGTCCATTTATGGTCCATCCAAGAGCGGTCTTTACTGCATATGGCCCATTGTGCCTGCTGTTAATTACTCGCCATGGTTCTAGGAGCCTATGCTCTTTGTAACCTATGAGAATTTCGACTCTAGCATTGATCTGAGGCAATTTTACTTCGCTGAGGTATGAGTACGTATCAATGTCGTGCTGTTGTGGAATGTTTTCCACTGAGACTGGGATGCTCTTTTGTGTAAACACTTTGGGGAGTTCAACAAAGGTGTTTTCTTCCAGACCACTAACCTCTAAGTCAGTAAGCACATAACTTTCTACTTGTTTCCTCGCGTTTATGGTGCTTAACATGATGTAAATTTTTTTACCTTGTATGTTTAATCGCCTTGCTAATGACTCTGTGCAAAAGGTAGCAGAACTACCTGGGTCCATAAAGGCGTACACTTCTACTGTCTTATTACCTTTCTTGGGCTTTATTTTAATAGGTACAATGAAGAGAATACAATCATCTCCAGCCCCAGTGCAGCCGCTTGTTTCATGACTCACTGTAACAGGCAGTGTTTAACTGGCACTGATAACTGATGCACCACCACTCTTTAATGTAATCAAGTCTTTATGATTTTCACCAACCTGTTTTACACCGGTTGCAAAGCTGCTACCTCTTTTTCCTTCCATTTTTTGCTTGAGCTCTGAAGGAGATTTGTTTCAGTGTTTTTTATCACTAGTTGAAATGTTCAGGTCACCGAAAAGTGGGTTGGACATTAACATTGCTTCTTGCTTTACGAATTCCATCAACTGCAAAAACTTGGCTCTTGTTTGGGTGTGGCTTTCATGCTTGTATGCATGGTTCCTCCATCTTTCACGCAATTTGTAGGGCAGTTTTGAGACAATAGTCCTTAAGTTGGTAGCATTATCTAGCTCATCCATGTAATTGATGCTTGACATAGTATTGTGACAGTTTACCAGAAACAGGGAGAAAGTGGTCAGCGTATTTTCGTCGTCTGACTTTCAGTCAACTGACTCCATTTGCCTTCTCTGGTGTTCTTCAGTTTGTGAAGCTTGTCTGCAGAATCGTGTTTGTCGAGCACCATCACACGCTCAGATTCGACGATCGCAGAGTTTTCCTCGCTGTCTGACATAGTAAAATTTAAAGCAGGCAAGTCCTCTTATCGCTTTCGATTTGGATTGCTTCTCGACAGTCGATGTGCGTTTTTTTTAGATTGCGCTCTTTACTCCACGGTTACACTCCTAATTCACTCCTAAATCTTCATTTTGCAGTGGAAAAAGCTTTCCACTTGACATGTATGTGCATGTTATTCACAAGTTCTGACATGTATCTTTCTTGTTACACAGTGTTACTCACGACTCCAGACATGCGTTGATTTCTTTGTCTCTTGTTTTATTTTCAACATCAAAGTACAAGGGTTGTACAGTTTCTTGCATAAATTCACTGTAGTCATGACAAGTCGTTTGCTATGTTCTGTAGCTTCGGTAGATTACAGTTACAACAACTTATTTTACTGTATCCTTTAGCTTACAGTATCACGGTCAAAAGCTTGTGTTCTCCACACCTTTCTGTATCCTTCCGTGTCTTAGCAACAACTGAACAACTAACGTGCATGATAGACATGCAGCTACACAACTGAGGGATGATGTCACAGAACAACTTATGAAATGATGTCACAATACAACTTACGAGTATAATACTAAATGCTTAAACTAATAAACTTAATGGACCTAATGTATAATGCTTAACTAACAGACTTAATACTTAACGCTTAACTAACAGACTTAATGCTTAATGCTTAACTGCTAAATTGAAATGAAATAAACACAACAACAGATCACGAGAATGAAATATTGCCCTTACAATGTGAACAAAACAAAGAGAGAAATTGAGGGGTAGAGTAAGGGTTAGAGAATAACAGCAAAACAAAACAAGCTAAACAAAATAGAAAATGTGGTGCACAGGGAATATTAATGAGGATGTCAACATCAAGGATCTGCAAATAGAAGGAATAGATCATTGGTTTTAGTATCAAATGATTTAAATTGTGCATATATAGAAGTTTCATCATAGAAAACAAGCCCTCCTTTTATGCAACTTGTGCTAAATTATTATATTGACAGAAACTAATTACCACAATAAAAATTAAACCATTTAAGTTAATTTACTGAGGAAAAAATACATCTAAACGAACTCAATAATGTTAGTCTCTTTACAGTTACTGTTGTAATAAAGATACACACTTATTACATTGAGTGTCACATCTGCACCTCCACAGTCCGAGGGGTTAAGATCTGGGTCTCCGGACTACTGAGACGCAGCTCTGTCCCCCCCTAGTGTGTCTAAGTTGGTATGTCCTCCCTTCACTAATCATGTTCACCTGTGTCTCTCCCCTGTGTGTCTACTTAAGCCAGTCGAACCCGGAGTATCACGTCCGTGCACTGTTACCGTCATGTCTGTTTATTGTTTGTCTCTAACCCTTCCTGTCTACATATTTCCTCCTCAGGGCTGAGTCAGAGTCTGCTAGCGCGGGGTAAGGTCTGTCCTAGACAGACACGCTTTTTTCGTCAAAGTTCAAGTTCAAAAGCACCAGACAGCGGGCTAGAAAGCCCTAGCGTATGTCTCTCGGTTATTGGGAAGAAATCTCCTAAAAGTCAACGTTCACCCGTCTGCAGACCCCGCCTGAGGAGGCGCGGAAGAAGCCCGAGGGGCGGACTTTTTGTTATATTTCTGTTATGTGTGTTTTTTTTGTTTGATATTGTTAAAAGAAAAGGTTAAAAGAAAAGAAAAAAAAGAAAGATATACTGTCTGAAAGAAATAAACTCTATCTTCACCATTCCTGCGCTTGCGTCCTCTAATTCCCTAGTCAGACCATGACATTGAGGCTCGTTTTTATATATATATATATATATATATATATATATATATATATATATATATATATATATATATAAACACACACTTTATATATATGTATATAGTGAAACATCATCCACGACAGATGGCAAATTGCATACATATGCATGAATTACTAACATTTATAGATAGAACCTACCATATCATGTATGCACTGGAGAGACACATCATCTCAAATGCATTAATGCAATATACTACATTAAAGGCCTGCTTAGTGCTACAAACTAAGCACAGCTACAGAATTAACACAAGCATTTAGATTAAACAAATTACACACAAAAAACGTACTTAACATACTCATTATACACTGTAAATTAACAATTTACACATAAAATGTAGCAGGTGCACCCACTCACCATGCAGCAAAGAACACCAGAAATGAAAGTTTTAACGTCATTACTTTGCCACCAATGAGAAACTATGTGGGCGGGGCGACACGTGCAGCTCTGCCCCAGATTCAGCCCCGCCTTGATCTGCAGGCTGCAGACAGGTTTACTTGAGTAGCCCGCTCAAGCATGGCTCTGATTGGCTAACAGGGATATTAACACTGCATTTGTGACCAATCCTATTCCAACCCTATTTGCATCGAAACTAGGTTGTGCGACATCATGGTCCTTCAGTACACTCCAAACAAACTATGTAACACAGCAACACAGCACATGCACTGAGTTAATTTAACACCCAATGCCAATGACAATGAGATTTTACCTAGTTTCTAGAGACATTATCAAGGTTTTACCCTTGGCTACACTAGTCAGCTGCAAGTACATTTAAGTATGCTTTGGCATGCTAAGATTAATTATACTTAGCATTCTTTTTTCTTTTACTTGGATTCTCTAAGGCATAGATTTAACTATCCTTGGTCTACCAGTATGTTTCTTTTTTACAACGTTCCCATTTGATTTGTACTTGATCCAGATTTTAGACACAGAAATGTACATGGTGATTTCATAGTTTTTTCCTCTGCTTGATTTGCAAAAATAGTTAAGCCAGAAGGTTTAAATGTTAAATGAAAATAGTTTTGTGGCATGTCATTTTTTTCCCTACACAATTGAACTAACTTTCTCTCTCTCTCTCTTTGTCCATCTACACATGATACTCCTGAGTTGCAAATAATTTCTTGCTATTCAATATCGCCCAAATGAGCATGGGCTTCCTGTTGATTCTGGTTCCTCTCAAGGTTTCTTCCTATTGCCACCCGAGGGAATTTTTCCTTGCAATTTTTCAGGGAAAATCTTATAATTATGATTTATACATGTGATTTATACATACGACATCTGAAAGAAAAGAGACAGCACCTATTAAATATAATACTAAATTACTGAATGCTGTTATTAACATATTATTACAACTCATCTGGAAACATACTTGCGATCTATCTGCTAATGTAGTTATGTCAAAATTAGTTTGATGGCACAATTGTGTGTGTGTGTGTGTGTGTGTGTGTGTGTGTGTGTGTGTGTGTGTGTGTGTGTGTGTGTGTGAGAGAGAGAGAGCTAACATATACTCACTGTCATGTAGTATCAATACTTTGCATGACTACCTATGACAGCAAACTAAAAGGTAGAGCCAAACCACAGACATGAGAGACTCCTGGGAAGTGAAGCAACCAGCCACATCACTGTTAACAAACTTGAATGTGTTCATTAGATGGGGGAAGACAGCATCCAGACATAACAGTTCACCACACAACTGCCAATGAGTCCCTTATCTGCTCCTTTACCTAAGGAAAACTAGTCAAAGATAACTTTTCAACCTAGATAAAATACAGTCCTGAATATTACTTGGATGGTTACTTCAAAATCGTTGGGCTTTGTAAGAAAATAGATCTACTAAAAAAGACCACTTTAAATGAAAGCTGGAAATAGAACTACACTACAATTATTTTTGTCATGTTACAAATTTAAAAAGGATCTCCTTCCCCATATAGAGACTGGGCCTGCCTGAAGACAATCTGCACCAGTCTCTGTCATAAATAGAATATTTCTAACTTATCGTCTTTGAAATAGTTGCCTCTGTGATATCTGTGATCTGTACATGGCCAGCAAAACCCCAATAATCACACTATTGTTAGTTGACAGATAGAGACATTTTTTGTAAGCATGGGATAAAAAAAAATGATGTAAAAGGATAGTAAGCCATTTGTATTGCAGCCTGAGCATAGTTGCTTGGAAATAATTGCTTGTGTGTTGCCAGTGTAGTTCAGTTGGGGTGGGGAGGCAAAGTGCAACGGACAGTTGACAATACCCTCATTGTTTGTTCTGCTTGGGAAGTTGCTGAGAACAGTATAGTGGTTTTGGGTGATAAAGAAGGGAGGAGAAAGGAACATCTGGACCTTGTAAGCAAAATGGCCATTAGACTTTAGCTCTAGAAAAGATTTTGTCCAGTTTCTCAATTCGGTAGTGTTAGTTGATAAAACTGGAGTAAAAAGTGGAGAGACATTAAAACAGGTGAGTTATTTTTATTTTCATTAACAAAAATTCAGTTTTCCAGAATAAAAAAAAAAGGTCTTCAAATCAACTTCAAATTGTGACATGAGCTTTATTATTGTGTTACCGTTAAGTCAGTGGGATGCTTTAACTAATGTAAACGTTATATGGTTTGATAAATTTGAAATGAGTAAAGGTAGAGTGATTTGTTAAAACTGTCACATTTAAAAAGGTTTTGTATGTAGGGATGAAACATTTTTCTTTCAAAAAATACCAGTATTTATGGCAAAGGTATGATATTAGACAACAGAATGAACTAATTTAAAATCTAAACAAGGAAATTGTTATTAAGTGTCATTTTAATCTCTGTTTTAAGCACTTAAAAAAAGTTTTAAGAAATTACTCTCTTTTTTATCCAACCATATAATTTTCCATTAGTTATGTAAATGTTTACATGTTAATTAAATCCCTGTCTCTTACACTACCAGTCAAAAGTTTGGACACACCTTTTAATTTTATGGTCTTTCCTGATGTTTATTTCCTCTTATATTGTTAAACAATTCTGAAGGCATTCACAACATACAATACTCTCCTTTGAATAGTTGATATTACAATTGTCTGCTACTCTACTCTGAGGTGCTGTTAATGATTTTTGAGGCTGGTAACTATGAATTAACTTTTCTGCAGGGGTTAGTAGTTTTGAAAATGCTTTCCTGCGATGGCCCTCTTGAACGCCAGTTCCATTGTGGTGCTTAATGGGTTTTACAAATGCACTTGAAAATACTGTTCTTGCAAGAACAGCTGATCTTTGCATTTTAAAATAACAACTGATTATTGGTGTTGCTACTGCTGCTGTTGTTGTTTTTACTTAATTACCTAATGCCATATGGGTTATTTCAAAGTTTAAAAAAAAATCAGTATTGTTTTAGAATATAAAATAAATCTAAATGTTTGTCCAAACATTTGACTAATGTTTCCAAACATTTAAATGGTACTGTACAGTGCCGTGAAACAGTATTTGATCCTTTCTGATTTTTATTTTTTTCACATTTTTTACACTTACTGTAAATTATTGTGATCATTAAACAAATTCCAATTTTACACAAAGATGTGTTCATTTGAGATCATTGTCTTGCTGTATGGCCTAAGTGCACTTGTGTTCACAAGTGAGGCCTGCGGTTCTTTTATGGGTTCTTTTAGATAAGTACTTAGATGAGTGTCTGTAGACTCTTGGTGTAATTTTGGTAGGTCGCCCACTTCTGGAAAGGTTTACCACTGTTCCAATTCTCCATTTGTGAACGTTTGGGGCTCTCATCATGGCTCAATGCTAAATTAGAATAGTGAGAATAATGTGTTAAATCATAAAACAATAATAAGTGCCTGTCATGCTTGCAAGACCCACAACCATACCATCAGGTTGGGCAGGCTCAGATGATCTTTACAAAAAATATTGTGGGTTGTAGGTAATGGGGTTCATGACTAACAAAGTGTATTTAAAGTCATCCTAATTAATACACATACAGAAAAAAAATATATATTTCCCCATTCTTTCTGTCATTCTCTCAACACTACATGCACTAGCAGATTTATTATTATACACTCACGTTTTTTTTTTAAATAGAGTTTTATTATTATTTTTTTTTTCATTTTTCCAAAAAAGAAGATAGCAGTCGCAACTTCAATAACAGCATGTCTATGTTGAAGGCTAGAAGGCAAGTCCCAGTTAAATGGCAGTAACAGCAGCAGCCCAGAGTTGAAAGCAAAAAAACAAACATGGCTGTTCGCAGTCCGGTAGTGGCAGTTGCCGCTAAGGTATAGAAGCCTGTCACCCACTGTGGTGATGGCAAATTCAGAATCTGAATCGAGGAAGCTAACATGGCTGATGCAAACCCATAAATGCAGCAGCAGACCAGAACTGGAGGTGCTAAAGTCGAGGCAGCGGCTGATATCGTAAGGTAAAGTAAAGAAAAAGGTGTCGGGGCAGCAAGCAGAATCCATTAGCAGGTGGCCCTCAACAAGCTCCTCATAGGAAAAGAACACTCCTCAACATTAAAGCCCAAAAGGGGATGCAAACAACCCATGGCACATATACAGTGGAGCAAAAAAGTATTTAGTCAGCCACCAATTGTGCAAGTTCTCCCACTTTAAAAGATGAGAGAGGCCTGTGATTTTCATCATTGGTATATCTCAACTATGAGAGACAAAATAAGAAAAGAAAATCCAGAAAATCACCTTGTAGGTTTTTTAATTAATTAATTGGTAAATTCCTTGGTGAAATACAGTGGTGTAAAAAACTATTCCTGATTTCTTATTCTTTTGCATGTTTGTCACACTTTAATGTTTCTGATCATCAAACACATTCAATTATTAGTCAAAGATAACACAAGTAAACACAAAATGCAGTTTTTAAATGATGTTTTTTATTATTTAGGGAGAAAAAAAATCCAAACCTACATGGCCCTGTGTGCAAAAGTAATTGCCCCCTGAACCTAATAACTGGTTGGGCCACCCTTAGCAGCAAAAACAGAAATCAAGCGTTTGCGATAACTTGCAACGAGTCTTTTACAGCGCTCTGGAGGAATTTTGGACCACTCATCTTTGCAGAATTGTTGTAATTCAGCTTTATTTGAGGGTTTTTTTAGCATGAACCGCCTTTTTAAGGTCATGCCACAACATCTCAATAGGATTCAGGTCAGGACTTTGACTAGGCCACTCCAAAGTCTTCATTTTGTTTTTCTTCAGCCATTCAGAGGTTGATTTGCTGGTTGTGTTTTGGGTCATTGTCCTGCTGCAGCACCCAAGATCGCTTCAACTTGATTTGACGAACAGATGGCTGGACATTCTCCTTTAGGATTTGTTGGTAGACAGTAGAATTCATGGTTCCATCTATCACAGCAAGCCTTCCAGGTCCTGAAGCAGCAAAACAACCCCAAACCATCTGTTACGTCCCAGTCTAGGGTTGGGCCGTACAGCAAATGATAGGTTCGTGTTCTATTTTAAACTGTGTGAAAAGAGTCGAATGTAATGGTGTAATATACCGGAAAGAAATAGACAGGCACATCAGCTGGCAAAAAGACAGGGTTTGTATTGCTTTACACAGAGCAAACGAGAATACTGACACCACACCAGGATCAGCTTCAGGGTGGACCCAGGCCAAAATAATAAACAAAACGGGTATCTGTATTAAGCTTGTTTACCTAAACAAAACACAAACAAAAATACAGATAACTTACCTATCTCCCTAAACCAAAAACAGTGGATAAATCCCCTTTTCCCCAAAACAAATGGCAGCCACACCCCTACTACTGGTGCGTGCACAAACATAAAGTGAAATTATTTACAAAAAATATATACAAACAAAACCAAGCAAACAAGCCAAAAGAGACAAAGCAATAATCGAAGTCAGAGGGTTGCAATAAAGTCAAAACCAGGGTACACAAGCCAATATCAAAAACACCAAAATAACAACTCTCGCTCCAAACAATCAACACCTCGCCTACACGCCTCCCCGTTCCCGCGTCTCTCTCCGGTTTATAACTGGTCCGCTCGTTGCTGACGTCACTCAGGGCGGAAGTGCACGTGTGGAAGGTCAGCCAGCCGCTGGTGTAGTGGCAGTCGAAAAACCTGGAGTGGAATGGGAGCGGAGCCGAACCTGGACACGCTGTAGTGGCAGTCGGAAAACCTGGAGTGGAATCAGGGGCGGAGCGCGACCTGGGCACAATATACACACACGCTACAAAGCACAGAAGCATAAACATACACAGCGCGATCAACATGTTGCGGGTTGTAACCCATTACACTACCACCACCATATTTTACTGTTGGTATGATGTTCTTTTTCTGAAATGCTGTGTTACTTTTATGCCAGATGTAACGGGACACGCACCTTCCAAAAAGTTCAACTTTTGTGGCCTCTCAGATGAGTTGTCTCTGCGCTCTTGGGGTAATTTTGGTCAGCTGGCCACTCCTGGGAAGGTTCACCACTGTTCCATGTTTTTGCCATTTGTGGATAATGGCTCTTACTGTGGTTCGCTGGAGTCCCAAAGCTTTAGAAATGGCTTTATAACCTTTACCAGACTGATAGATCTCAATTACTTTTGTTCTCATTTGTTCCTGAATTTCTTTGGATCTTGGCATGATGTCTAGCTTTTAAGGTGCTTTTGGTCTACTTCTCTGTGTCAGGTAGCTCCTATTTAAGTGATTTCTTGATTGAAACAGGTGTGGCAGTAATCAGGCCTGGGGGTGACTACAGAAATTGAACTCAGGTGTGATAAACCACAGTTAAGTTATTTTTTAACAAGGGGGGCAATCACTTTTTCACACAGGGTCATGAGGATTTGGAGTTTTTTTTCTCCCTTAATATCGTAAACCTTCATTTAAAAACCGCATTTGTGTTCAATTATGTTATCTTTGACTAATAGTTAACGGTTTTTGATGAGCAAAAACATTAAAGTGTGACAAACATGCAAAAGAATAAGAAATCAGGAAGGGGCAAATAGTTTTTCACGCTACTGTAAGTATTTGGTAACCTACAAACAAGCAAGATTTCTGGCAGACCTGTTTCTACTACAGACCTGTAACTTCTTCTTTAAGAGGCTCCTGTGTCCTCCACTCGTTACCTGTATTAATGACATGGGTGCAACAAAGAGAAGAAAAAAAGAAATTTAAAAAAAGATTCAGCCAAGATAATTAACATTAGGTCTGTAACATGATTAGCTGTAAAAGGGATGTCTTAGGGAGGCAGAGTCTCTTAGAAGTAAAGAAGTAAAAAACAACATTTTTTAACATAATATTGCAAATCTTATTATTAAAAGATTTATAGAAACTGGAGGAAAAAAGGGACTAGGCCAAAGATACCTATTGGATGGCCATGGTCATCAGGCGCTCAGACAACACTGCATCACTCATCAGCATGATTGTGTCAATGACATTACTAAATGGGCCAATTAATCTTTCAGAAAACACTGTCGGCAAACACAATCCGCCATGCCATGTGCAGATGCTAACTAAAGCTCTGTCATGTAAAAAGAAAGCCATATGTGAACATGGTCCAGAAGTGCTGTCGTGTTCTGAGGCTCAGGCTAATTTAAAATGGACTGTTTCAAAGTGTAAAAGTGTTTTATGGTCAGATGAGTCCATATTTGACATTCTTGTTGGAAATCAAGGAGCTAAAGAAGAGGGAGACCTTCCAGCATCATATCAGCATTCATTTCAAAACCCAGCATCTCTGATATGGGGGTATATATAAGTGCATATGGTATGGGCAGCTTGCATGATTTGAAATGCACTATGAATGATGAAAGGTATATAAAGGTTTAAAAGCAACATATGTTCCAGGGATGGCCTTGTATAGGATAATGCAAAATCTGATAATTGCAGCTATTACAACAGCATTGCTTTGTAGTATAAGAGTCCAGATGCTGAACTGGCCTGCCTGCAGTCTAGTTCCCTTTCAAAAGCTATACTCGATGCTGCGTGAAAACGCTATGGGAACATATTTTTGTGTTGCCGGTTGTGAAGCCTGTGTGTATTAAACACGCCAAATTTTTGGCTTAAATAACCTTGGTCAGGTGACATCATCTGATGAAGTGCACCTGCAGGTTATAAATAGGAGTGAACCAGAAACATTCCTCAGATCTTTTTGTCTTTAGGACTGGTATTGTGTTTGCGTGTGAGTGTAGACCAGCAAAGGTAGGAAAGTCTTTTTCTTACCGATGTGGCTGCGCTTTAAGCGAGAGGTGTCCCTCCGTGTGATAATCCTATCTTGGAGGGTGATCTGGGAGAGTGTGAGCACTGTGACCTTCTCCTGATCAAAGAGCTTCGCGCGCGGCTTGCCTTCTTTAAAGAGAAGCCGCGAGCTGCGGTGCATTCCTGGGGTTCTCACATGGATCTGGCAGACGTGCACAAAACGGATTCTCCCCTCCTTTCTCTCGCTCTCTCAACGGATCGGGAAATTTCTCCGCCCGCTTCTTAAGCACGCTCTGGCGCTCCCTGTGAATGGGCAGGAGAGACATCCTCTCTCGCTTTCACGGAGATGGAAATAGGCATCTCGGAGCACTCTTCTAGTGAAAACAGAGCGTATGATGAGTTACTTGAAGGAGTAACGCATGCTGTCGAGCAGCGAGCTTCCCCCAAGCGCTCGAAACTAGACGACAGGTTTCTGTCGGGAGTTAACTCTTTCATGGAACAAGCCATATTTATCCTGTGTTTTCATTTTAGTTTGATTTATTCGAATATCGCGGAACCGTGGGGTTATATGATAATGCCCCAGGTAAAAGAGACGGAGACTTGAAGAGAAGAGACTTGCGGGCTATCTCTCTCCTGGGACATCATCCTCCCTAAAAAAGCCAACACTTCCTTCCAAGCCGTGTAGACTTTTATCTTCACCATTTGCGCACCATCGCGGTTTTGCAGGCTTACCAGGCTGACCTGCTGAAAGACTTGAGCACTGGCAGGGCTCTTGATGATAGGCATTTTTTGGAATTACGACGAGCCACAGACTTATCTCTTTGTGCAACAAAGCAGACGGCCCATACAATTGGCCATTCTATGACTGCTATGGTTTCTGCGGAGAGGCACTTGTGGCTGAATCTTACGGGCATCAAGGATAAGGATCGTGCATTCATCCTTGATGCCCCCATTTCGCCTTCCAGCCTGGGAAATTCCTTCTCCGCCGTGCTCAAGAGTCAAGACTGTCGGCCACCCAGTCCCGACCGGGTCTGACTCTCGCGAGGCGTGAAGCACAGAAGGAAAGTGTTTTGAGCAGGCCACCCCCTCGTGAAGACTAGGGTGCTGCGCGGCACGCTTCGCCATTCGCCTCAAAAAAGTCAGACCGGCGTACTGTCTTCTTCATGAAGAAGAAGCCTTGACGCTTATTCTCCCAGGACCATGGGGGTGAGAAACACCAGTGGTGGCGGAGCATAAACACTGACCCGGGGAGGGGCACGTAGAATTCCTTTCGAGAATTAAGTGCTCTCCCTGGCACCCCAAGGAGGTCAGTGTTTATGCTCCGCCACCACTGGTGTTTCGCGTAGTTCTTCTGTCTTTTTCTGCCATGTTCCAGGAATACGAACATCTAACACCCCCAGTGTGTAACAAAGCCGGCAAGACTTTTGCCCCTTTCGGAGAAACTGGCAGCGTGAAAGCTACTGCCAAGTATATCTTCTTGGGTACTAAGCACTGTAAAGACATGCTACTGGATCCAGTTCATACATTACCTTCCGCATTTCAACGGCGTAAGCACATCTGCTGACCTTTGAGTTACAAATGTTGCTGGAAAAAGTGGTAAGAACATGTTCCCCTACCAGACAGAGATTCAGGCTTCTACAGTGAGTATTTCTTGTTTCCCAAGAAGAACGGAGGGCTGCGTCCAATTTTAGATCTTCGTGGGCTGAACCCCTATCTGAAAAAATACTGGTTCAATATGTTGACTGTCAAGGTGATTGTTTCTCAAATCCAACAAAGGGATTGGTTTGTGACAATCGATCTGAAGGACGCATATTTTCACATAGAAATACTGCCACAACACAGGAAGTTCCTGAGGTTCGCTTTGGGGGGGCAAAGCTTACCAGTATCGGGTCCTTTCATTTGGTCTAGCTCTCTCACCCCGCACATACACAAAATGTATGCATGCAGTTCTGGCTCCTTTATGACTCGAGGACATCCGTATTTTGAATTACATAGACGACTGGCTGATTCTGGCTCGGTCTCAGGAGCTAGCGCTTGGACATCGGGATGTCATTCTAGCTCATCTCTGTTCCTTAGGATTGAGACTCAACGGCAAAAAAAGCGTGCTCTTTCCTGTTCAGAGGACAACATATTTGGGTGTCACATAAGACTCGATCGCAATGTGGGCACAGCTGTCTCTCGCTTGTGTCGAATCCATTCTCAACACTTTCAAGGAAATCAAGCTAGACCAGAAAGTGACTGTTCATCACTTTCAGAGATCCTTAGGTCTCATGGCAGCTGCGTCCACGGTGATACCTTTGGGCCTTCTGCATATGAGAGCGTTTCAGTTGTGGCTAAGAGCCAGGGGATTTCACTCGAGGGCCAATCCCCAGAGGCAAATAAGGGTTGCCTTTTCTTTGTGGTTCAGACCCTGGTTTCTAACTCTGGGTCCCACTCTAGGTCCGTCTTGTCATCGTAAGATGCTAACGACAGATGCTTCCCTCACGGGCTGGGGTGCGGTCTTGGATGGCCGTCCAGCCCAAGGGAGCTGGAGAGGTCATTTTCTCGCGTGGCACATCAATTGCCTCGAAATAATGGCTCTATTTCTGTCCCTGAAGCATCTAACTCCAGCATTTGAGAGGCTACCATGTCCTAGTGTGGGGGACAACACTACGCTAGTCTCGTATATAAAATGCCAGGGCGGACTGCGCTCGCGCCACTTGAACAAACTAGCGCACCAGGTTCTGCTTTGGGCACAGGACAAGCTCCTGTCCCTCAGGGTGATTTACATTCCAGGGCATATGAATGTGGGAGTAGCTCTGCTCCCGGGAGTCCTGACGAGGGTCCGTTAATAGGGTCTGCGACCTTTTATTGATAGTGCCTGTTGGCCGACCAGAGTGTGGTTCTTGGATCTAATATCTCTCCTCGACGGCTTGCCGTGGCCGATTCCAGTGAGGAGGGATCTTCTGACTCAGGCGCAGGGGACAATACTTCCTCCCCGGCCCGAGCTCTGGAACCTTTACGTCTGGCCCCTGAGGGGGACCAATTAAGAGATGCTGGTCTTCCAGCCAGTGTCATCGAGACTATTTTAAGTGCTAGGGCTTTCTCCACTAGAAGAACTTATGCCCTCAAATGGAGTGTGTTTGAAAGTTGGTGCATGGCAAAACATGTAGACCCAGTCCACTGCCGAATTGTTTCAGTGCTGGAGTTTCTGCAAGAAAAGTTGTTCTTAGGCTTATGCCCTAGTACTCACAGAATGGCTTGTCATGTTCTGACCAACAGGGATTCTGTGGAAAAGCACCCTTTATTTGCCTGTTTCATTCGTGGAGCTAAGCGGTTGAGTCCGCCCACCAGAGCGACAGTCCCTTCTTGGGACTTAGCTATTGTTCTCGAGGGTCTCAATGACACCTCTTCTAAACCACTAGAGTCAGCGCCAGCCAGGCTTTTGACTCTAAAGATGTTTTTTCTTATGGCCATTACGTCCTTGAAAAGAATTGGAGATCTGCAGGCTTTGTCAGTCTCCCCATCCTGACTAGACTTTGCCCTTGGGCTAGTCAAAGCTATTCTGCATCCTCACACGAACTATCTTCCAAAAAGTTCCATTCTCAACTGTGCATCCAGTGGTTCTCAAGGCATTCTGTCCTCCACCTTTTACAGCTCCGGAGCAGGAAAGACTTCACCTACTGTGTCCAATACGTGCTCTTCAGATTTACGTCCACCGCACTAGCCAGTGGCATAAGTCAGAGCAGCTTTTCATATGCTACGGGGGCCGCAACCAGGAGGGTGGCTCCACTAGACAAACGCTGTCACATTGGGTAAGAGATGCTATTGCCCTAGCCTACAAGGTGCGTGGTCACACTTCCCCTCTAGGAATTAGGGCTCATTCAACCAGGGGGATTGCCTCATCAATTGCGCTGGCACGAGGTGTCCCCTTGCAGCAAGTGTGTGATGCGGCAGGTTGGTCCTCTCTGCACACATTTGTTAGATTTTATAGTTTGGATGTTCATGCAACTCCAGGCTCGCAGGTCCTCGAGCCAGCCTCCCAGAGCTAGGTCTAAGACCTCCTTGGCATTGTGTGCACATGCAACACAACCCTGGGGGTCCAGACACTTGCAGTGCGGTGGCGTTGGTATTCTCTTTCCCATAGCGTTTTCACGCAGCATCGAGTGTAGCTTTTGAAAAGGAACGTCTGGGGTTTACTTAGCATCTCGTTTCCACTTTTTCAGGGAACAGGGTTACAGCTAAGTAAAGTGTCACATGCAGATTACACACACTAATGGAAAGACTTATCTGTCTGGATTTATTTTTACTTTTTTCAAAGGTGAAGTGCAGATAAATTAGTTTTATTTTTACTTTATATTTTGTATTAAGTATTTTTATATATATTTTTGAGTTGTGGAACAAATAATCTGAGTTTCCATTATTTTATTATGGGGTAATGGGGTATATGAGCATGCCTCGGGAACTTGTATATTTAAACTACTTAAACTACATATATCCAGGTGCTTCTCAATAAATCGAATCGACTCATCAAAAAGTTTATTTATTTCAGTAACTCAATTCAAAAAGTGAAACCCATATATCATATAGATTCACAGACAGGCAGGTACATTTCAGGTGTTTATTTTTTTTTTCATTTTGATGATTATGATGTACGGTTTATCAAAACCCCAAATTCAGAAATCTTAGACACTTAGAATATTACTTAAGATCAATAGAAAAAAAATCTAACACAGAAATGTTGGACTAATGAAAAGTATGAACATGTCCTAGCACTCAATACTTTTAAATTTAAAATTTAAATTTTATTCGTCACATTTACAGTCATACGCAGTACAATATGCAGTGAAATGCTTACACGACTGCCACTGACCTTAAAAAATAATAAAAGCTTATACATGAGAAAATACATATGAATAAAAGAATATGTTAAAAATAAAATTAACTAGTAAAATATGCTGTACAAAGTAAAATATACTGTAATAGAAGAAATACGTTAGAAAATAAGATTAACTGGTGAAATGTACTGTAAAAAGTACTATATACTTTACAAATAAGAACAGAATATCAGTATAGAACAAAATATCAATATAACAAATATAGAAATATAGAAAAGAAAATAGAAATAGAAATTTGGCAAAAACAGAAATTTAGAAGTTTGAAATGGCTGGGGTGTGCAAATATGCATAAAAAGTGACTTCGTAAAGTGTCTTATTTAAAGTGATTTGTGCAGTGGTCCATAGATAAAGATATAAATATAAAAATATAAATATGAGAAAGTGTCTTAATAAAGTGATATGTGCAGTGGTCCATAGATTAAATATAAATTTGTAGTGCAAAGTGTGCATGAATGTGTCCAAAGTGGCCATATATGCCCAGACAGTGTTGGATGTTACCAAAGACGGTATTAGTCCTGAGTTGTGTTGTGGTTAAGAGACCTTATCGCCTGTGGGAAGAACTCCTCCTCTGTCTCTCTGTGTTGGCCTTCAGGGAGTGGAATCGCTTCCCAAACCGCAACAGAGAGAACAGTCCATTGTTGGGGTGGCTGAGGTCCTTCACTATCTTCCTGGTCTTGGTCCAGCACTGCTTGCTGTAGATCAAGTGCAGATCAGGGAGCTCGGTGCGGATGATGCGTTCAGCTGATCGCACCACCCTCTGTAATGCTCATCTGTCCTGCATAGGCTGTTTCCAAACCAGGTTGTGATGTTTCCCATCAGGATGCTCTCTATGGTGCAGAAGTAAAAATTCCTGCGCACCTTGGAGGGCTGTCTGAAGTCTCTCAAGTGTCTTAAATGGTAGAGATGCT
Organism: Clarias gariepinus; assembly: GCF_024256425.1. Classification (NCBI taxonomy): domain Eukaryota; kingdom Metazoa; phylum Chordata; class Actinopteri; order Siluriformes; family Clariidae; genus Clarias; species Clarias gariepinus. The sequence goes on from NC_071125.1 coordinate 11,865,379, forward strand.
GCCGGGCATTTTTTACCACGGTGTTAATGTGACAGGACCATGTTAGGTCCTGCTTAATGTGAGCACCGAGGTATCGAAAGCTGTCCACTCTCTCCACTGGGCTCCTGTTGATGACTGGGGTCTGGTAGTTTCTCTCCTGCTTTGTACAATAGTCCACTATTAGCTGCTTTCTCTTACTGATGTTCAGGAGAAGGTTGTTCCTCTGGCACCATTTCTCCAGATTTTCAACCTCCTCGAGGTAGGCCGACTCATTGTTGTTCGTGATTAGGTCCACCACGACAGTGTCGTCAGCAAACTTGATGACTGCGGTGAAGTTGGTAGTGGCCACGCAGTCATAGGTGTACAAAGAGTACAGCAGGGGGCTCAGAACACAACCCTGGGGGGCTCCAGTGCTGAGAGTGATGGAGGCTGAGGAACAGTTTGGGCGGTAAGCAAACTGTAGTGAGTCCAGTGTGTCCGGTAGTGAAGAAATGATGAAGTCTCTGACCAGGCGTTCAAAGCATTTCATCACTTTTGAGGTGAGGGCTACAGGGCAAAAGTCATTAAGAGAAGCAAGATGAGGTTTCTTCGGGACAGGAACAATGATGGACTTTTTGAAGCATGTGCGCAGGCTCTGAGAATACGGCCTGAGATGCCGGCTGGTCCTGCTGCTTTTCTGGTGTTCATTTTCCTGCTTTCCTCACGTCATGCTCGGAGATGATGAACGCGTTTCCGGTGCTGGCAGTGTCTTCCTGTCTGCAGCTGTTAGCGCCGCTAGCATTAGCATCGCTAGCGTCTTTAGCTGCAGCCTCGAAGCGAGCAAAGAAGGTGTTGAGCTCGTCTGCCAAAGTCACGTCCGCATTCGTCATACCGGATGTTGGTGCTGTATAATCCGTTATTGTCCTTAGTCCCTGTCACAGGCGCCTAGAGTCAATCTGTTGAAGTTGTGACTCTAGTTTTCTCCTGTAGCACTGCTTCGCCTCTTTTACAGCCTTCCGGACGTTATACAATGCAGCCTTGTACGGTTCCATGTCCCCCGACGCAAGTCCCGTGTTGTAGGCAGCGGTGCAAGATCTCAGAGCGTCGTGGATGGTTTTATCTCCCCACGGCTTCTGGTTGGGAAACGTTCTGATAGTCTTTTTCTCCACGTTAACATCCGCCCAATGAATCCCACAACCGCTTCCGGAAACCTGCTGACGTCATCGGAGCTGTTTTGGAACATGTCCCACTCTGCATCATCAAATGCGTCCTGTAACGCGGCCACCTATTGGTCCGTCCAGTGCGCAACCTCCTTTAGAACCGGTACTTCCTGTTTTAGCATTTGTATGTATTTTGGCATGAGGAAGATGGCAGCATGGTCGGATTTCCCAAACGGTGGACGAGATTGAGCCTTGTAGCCGTCCTTGACTGTCGTGTAACAGTGGTTCAGTGTCCTTTGGCCCCTGGTGATGTGCTGATAAAAGTAAGGTGCTGCGCGTTTGAGGTTGGCACTGTTAAAGACCCCAGCCACAATAAGCGCAGTGTCCCGTTGTTGTGGCTGGTGCTGTGTGAGTGCCTCATGCAGCTCGCATAAGGCAGTGTCCGTTTGTGATGGAATATAAACGGCACTGATTATGACCGATGTAAACTTCCGAAGGAGATAAAAAGGATGACACATGATGGACAGTAATACCAGATTTGGTGTGCAGGAACGTGCAAGAAGAACAATGCTCGTGCTGTTAAACCAGCTGCTGTTCACCACCAAACACACGATTTGGAGCTTGTTCTCCAGTTACTGGACGTTGGCGAGCAGGATGCTAGGCAGAGGTGTGCGGTGTGCATGGGCTCTCAGCCTGTTCCTAATGCTGACTTGTTTCCCTTGGGGCGCCGCTTCGCGTCGCGTCCATTGTTCTCCCTCAGGATCTCACTCGGCCAGCTCGGATCCGGATTTAAAAACTTCGAATTGTAAGTACATTGTACACCAATAGAAACAAGAGTGTCTCTTTCATACCTAATGTACTCAATGGTGGTAATTTGACTGGTTTTAAAACGCTAAAAACTAACTTAGAAAACAAAAACAAAGAAAAGGTGGTCGGAGCAGTCGTGACCGCAGCTGACCTCACTGGCCCCATCTTGGCACTCCTTGTTCAGGGCGCAGAATCCAGTTGCTTGAGGTCAAGTGTAAAGTTTGTACAGTCAGTGTAGGTTGGGCTGCCATGTAATTTGCTGTTGTTGGTCCACTGTGTTTAATCAGGTCCAAGCTTTATGGAGATACTGATTACATTTTCTGGTAGGACTTGGCACCTGCTCACACTGCCAAAAGTACTAATACCTGGTTTATGGTCTATGGTATACCTGTTCTTGCATTAATTAGTATCCATTGCCGCAGTAATTTATGCAAAATCAGCCCCAAACAACTATTAAGAGCTGTATTTTGTTTTAGTAGTCCCCTAGTTCTGTGTTAAAAATCTTTTTTTTTTTATTGATCTTGAGTAATGTTCATATTTTCTGACACTGAATTTTGGCTTTTCATTAACTGTAAGCTATAATCATTAAAATTAAAAGAAATAAACACTTATACTGTGTATGAGATTTTATTTGTGTAGTATTTAATAGTGTTTGTGATTAATTCAATGTTTATATGAGTTTCACTTTTTAAACTAAAATAAATCAACTTTTTGATGATAATCTATATTATTGATGATAAGTTAATTAATTGAGTACCTGTATGTACATTTAGGGTGCTTTCTTACGTTAAGCATTTGGTGCGCACCAAATGTGTTTGGTCCCTAGGTTCGGTTCATTTGCGTTGATGTGAATGCAATCTCGGTACTTTGGTGCGCACCAAATCAATCGATCCGAGGCCTGGCTGAAGGGGTGGTCTCGGACCGCTTTATCCGCTCTACTTTGGTTCGTCTAGTGTGAAAGCAACCAAACCAAATTTGACAAAATGGTATAGTTTAAAGAGATACAGGGTTGTGGGTAAAATTCTTTTCACTTCCTGTTGACTCAATTAAATTTTTCAAGCTATCCGCTCGCAATAAAATCAAACCGCGGAGAAACGTGGAGTGCCGAAGAACTAAGTGCCTCATAGATATATGGTCGGATGAGCATATCCAAAAGCTGTATTTATGCGCCAGCTAAGAACAAAATGATCATTCAGGAGGAGGGCACATCTCTTCTCCCTGAAGCGGCACGCAATGCGCCGTCAGCGAGATGAATAAACCAGAAAGCTGGTTTGGAGTCGCAGCCGCGAATCGTGTTCAAACTCTGCATATGTGAAAGCAAACTGTACCCATTTCTGTGTATTACATTGTAATATTTTTCTGACTGGTGCAGACTAAAGCAATCGAACTATAGGTGTGAAAGCACCCTTAGACAAACTGACTGATCTTGGCAATTTAAGGTTTTGACCAGACATTCCAAAATCGTGGCCCTGATATTACATAATATAATTTTGGTGGATTTAGATGTTTCAGCTATTGTAGTCAAGATTTAGTCCAAAACTACACAGATCAGCATAACATTTCAATGCAAATTATTATCCCTAATACTGTATAGGTTACCCTTGTGCAACTAGGGCAGCTCTGGCCCCTTTTGGCATGACTGCACAAGATCTCTGGTGGTGTGTTTTGGTGTCTGACACAAGGACATTGGCAGCAAATCTTTTGGGTGCTATGGATTGCAGGGGGTCCTTCGTGGATCAGACTTGTTTGTCTGGTGCAACCCATGGGTGTATCCTCACACCTGCCATGTTGAGGTTGTTGGGGATGTAACTGACTTAAAATTTAAATAAAACGAAACTAAACATCTTTAAAATCACATACATGAGCCAATATTTTATTCACAATAGAACATAGAGAAATTGAGAAATTTTACAATTTACTTCTAATGATGAGACAAATATTCTCTATGGGTAAAAGATTCAGCACCCAAACTCTTCTACTACAAAGCCATGCTGGTGTAATAGCTGCAGTATTTGTCCTGCTGAAAGACACAAATCCATGGAGTATGTTGTTCTAAAACCTTTCAGCATTCATAGTGCATTTCATTCAAGCTGGCCATACTGTATGCACTTAAGAACATAATATTAGAAAATATTATAGGTAAAGAGTATAAGTGATTATGGGGAAGGCTAGGGTGGCTGAGCCCTGGGCCACGCCCAGGGCCCCCTGGAACTTTGTCAGAAATCTAGCTGCATAGCTGATATTCACTTGCACATATACACAAAGAGCCGAGGGACATTTAGATCTCATTGAACTGAACAACTTACCACATGTCGTGGGATTTGCTAAATAGGAATTCAATTATTTAGGGTGGTTTAAAAATGTACCCAATTTTATATATTATATTTGGATTGAGGATGCAAGATTGTAAAGGGATTTTTTTTTGTTTTGTATATACTATTGTGAGTCTCAGTCATAGCGCCACCAACTGCTAGAGTAACAATAAATATAAACAAAATGCTTGGGCCCTATCATTGTTGCTTGCAGTTATATTCTAAATTGTTGTACTGACCAGTCCAGTGCTTATGAGTTGACTCTCATCAAGTTGCCCTCTTCTCAGCTTCAGTATGGTTTGTTTTTTTCTCTAGTAGAAATATCTCTAATGTTTATGTTGGTTTATCTTTTACTTTTAAACTACACAGTGTGGAGTGTGCCTACATCTTCTATCGCTCCACGCTTTCTCCAGGGCTCACTAGGTAGGTAGCCTCCCCATCTTTCAGTTGTGTGAAGGGGCTGGGCTGTGGGAATGGGCCCCCAGCTGGTGATTAATCCCTGTTAATGGATTTCAAGCTTCTTCCTGTGCAATAAAAGACTGTAAAACTACAAGGGTGGCATGCGAGAGGCACGTTACAATGTGCCAGAGACTTCAAAGGCACGAGTGGAATGGTGCTTTTGATCGCTGCATTAAGGACAGCCATGAGCACTGCTGGAGCTCCCCGTGGCATATGAACTCTCAAACAAAGACAGATTTCGTGACACTGAAGAGAATAAATTTGATGATGAAAAAAGTTGCTTAACACCCACATGTAAATATCAGGGGAAAAAAGCTCAAATTAATTCCCTGCTGAAAGAAATGCATTTGTGTATCATAAAAAAAAGAGGAATTGATACTGTAGATTAGAATTAAGATTTTCATTTCCTGATATTTTTGTTTAGAACTAATTTGTCTACAGATGTGTCTTTTTGTCCAATAATTCTAAATGGAATAATGATGATGATGATGATATTAACAATAATAATATAAAAAATAATATGATTTTTTTCTGTTGCATATTTTTTTCAGCTACAGTATTCCATGGCACATTTTCCATCTCAATGCTCTCTCACAGAAGTCCCATGACAAATACTGCAAACTAGCAAAACACAGCATTCCAACATCATCTGTAGAAAGTGATGAGGGAGTAACAGGAAGTATTCAAACAATGAGTGGCTGTTCTGTTAATCCTGTGTTCATCATAATTTGCTTCATGTCTGGTTTTGTGGCAAGTGAGCTAAGACTGTCTAGACAAGGAATGAATGACAGTCAACTCATTGAATGCTGCCCTGAATTCAGAGTTAAACGTGCCTGGATTTGGAACCAACTGTCAGTTGCGGAAGAAGATCCAACTCCAAAAATAATCGGACAGGTAAAAAAAAAAAAACATGTAAAGAAAGATTTCTTATAAATGAGTTGTTGTCTGCCATGCATTTTGAAAAATATCCTGTGTGGAATTTATGGAAGAAATTATGGTATTGTGATAAACTTTTTTTAAGGGGCAGCTAATTTTTGGATATGAGCTTTTTATATTGTAAAGTGTGTAGCGCAGCCACATAAAGGGGCATTTTAATAACAGGGAAATGGATTAAGGAGCTAATGCTGCTCACCTGTGCACAGAAAGATGCCCTATCTGGTTTTACTTGTCCCCATGGACAGTGTTGGCCACAGGGTTAAGCTCTCCCGAGCATGCGCGATTGCAGCGCGAGAGGACCAGGAAGCGGCGTCAGGTCACGTGTGCCGGTATAAAGCCGGAACCGGCAAAGCGGCCCAACACAGAGAGATGAGACAGCGCGCTGCATTTTGGATGAGAGAAAGACAGCTTGATTGTTGTTACGAAGGATTACTTTCCATGACTGGATTAATCTTCATTGGACACATTCAGTACCCTTCTCGTTCTCGGTGAGGCCGAGCCATCTCTCCCGTATACCATTTCACACTCACAATAACAAGGACTTGGACTTTCATACATCCGCACTCACACACACGCATACACTCCACACACTGTTTATAGTTGTATATATTTTGTATATATTGTTTTGTTGGTGCACCTTATTTGTTTCTTTTGTCTTTTTCATTTAATACACTTTGGGTTTGTTTAGTAGTTGTTGTTGTCACGTGTTTTGTCTTGCTCCGCGAAGATTGCGCAACACCGGAATTAAGTAATATTAGCCCGTATTTAGATTCTAGACCCCGTAATAATGTAAATAGCTCTAAAATAAAACCTGAGCGTTACAAGTGTTTTGTCTTATCAGAATCAGAATCGGGTTTTATTTGCCAAGTATGTTAACACACGCAAGGAATTTGGTTCTGTTTGTAGCTCACAAAGTACAGACTAACAAGTCAAGGGGAGGGGGCAGGGGAGCTCTAATATTTTTTTTCAGAAATTTTTAATGTTTTTTGCAGTTTGTTGTCTCAATGACTGCAGTAAAAAAAAACGTTTCATCAGCTCCTGAGGTAGACCGTACTTCCTTAGTTGTTTGTATACAGAGAGTATAGCAGAGGGGCGAGGACACACTTCCTTGTGGAGCACCAGCGCTGACTATTTATTTGCTAGAAGTTACTCCTCCCAGCTTCACCTGCTGTTTCCTGTCTGTCAGGAAGCTGGTGATAATCTGACATATGACAAGAGGTACAGTAAGCTGTGGGAGTTGAGAGGTCCGTTATTATCGTATTAAAGGCTGAGCTAAAGTCAACACCGAATTCTTGCATAGGTCCCTGTGCAGTCGAGATGTTGGAGGATGTAGTGCAGCCCCATGTTAACTGCATCATCCACTGAACTGTTTGCTTGTTATGCAAACTGAAGGGAATCTAAAATTGCTCTGTGACGATCCTTAGGTGGGCCAATAAAAATCATTCAAAGGACCTCATGAACACAGATGTTAGGGCTTCAGTCTTGTAGTCATTCAGAATAATGAAGGGTTTCTTGGGGACCAGAATGATGGTGGATTGTTTAAAACACGATGGGACTTCACACAGCTGGAGTGATCTGTTGAAGATATGTGTGATGATCAAAGCCAGTTGGTCAGCACATGCATTAAGACAGGAGGGGGAGACACGGATGCTTTCCTGATCTTCTGTCTCTGGAAGAGCCATTTCACATCCTCTTAACAGATTGTGAGGGGAGCTTGGATGTTGGAGGCGGGTGATGATAGCGGAGTTATCAGAGCTGTGATGTGAGCTGTTGGCGGACTTGGGTGAGTGTGAGGTCTGATGTTGGTCCTGGTGGAAGTTATTTTCATCTAGCTAGCAGAAGACTTCAAAGCAGCTGCCAGTATTCAGTCTGGGCTCAGAGCATTGCCTGTGTTCAGAGTGAAGTTGAAGAAGCTTCTGGCATTAAAACTGATAAATGCTGGTGAGCGCTTGTAGCTCTGTGCTTCAGGAGGCCTTTCTGAGGCTTTTCTTATGCTTTATTCCTGGGTTTTAGCATCAAATTATTAGATTTTGGGTTTGTTTAGAGAATGAAAGCTAGAAACCATGCTTAATGAGTATGGTACATTTTATTTCTGTACTTGGTGTAAATTTAATGTTCCTTTTCCACTGAGTTCAGCAGGTACACACAGCCACAGATTTCTCTCACACACACTTTGTTAATCCAAAACCCAAAAACACATACAGTAAATAAACTTCCTGATGAGTCACAAATAAAAGAATAACAGCTCACCACAAGAAACCAAAAAGAGTCCTCCATGCAACCATAGTAACAAAATAATGTATATTTCAAAAATCTATACAATAGAGTTAAATCCCAATTTATCCTTATTGGAAAAGAAGATAATCTGCTGGAATATATGCTAGAAGCAGGAAAAATGGGTAGGTCTGACTGACTTATCCAGGGCCAAATTGTAATGTCTAAATGACTAGGTCAGAGCATTTCGAAAATTGCAGGGCCTTTGGGGTGTTTCTAGTATGCAGTAGTTAGTTCATACCAAAAAGTACAAGCAATGAAGATTTACTGATGCTCTTACGGGGCAAATGCAAGCCTGGTTCAATGCCACAAAAGAGCTACTGTTGCACAAATTGCTGAAAAACTGCTGTGTATGGCACTATGTACCTGCAGACGAGTCAAAGTTTTCATGCTGACCCCTGTCCACTGCTGCCCACGCCAACAATTGGCACATAAACATCAGAACTGGGGGTTATGTTGACAGGTGCAGTGACAGTTACTCATTCAGCAGGATAATGCAACTTAACACCCTGTAGAAACTGTTTGGAAAATGTTTGAGCAGGCACAAATCCCCCAGATCAAATTGTAATAAAGCATCTGTTTAAGACCAGCATGCAAATTATTAAGTTCAAAATTCAACAAAGGGAAGACAATTGCTTGATACGTCCGTCGCACATTAACCACTTATTGGCTAGTGTGCCAAACTAGGAGACGGACAGACCATACGTGTACAGATGTGGCCATTAAGAATGCATGTGTTTTTTCCGCGAGATGCCGCAATTTGGCTCGCGACTTGCCGTAAGCAACATTTGGGAATTTAAATAAATGTGTTGTGCTTCACTGAATATACGCCAGATGGCGCATGGAAGAACTTTATCTAAAACCCAGACCAAGTACGACGATGAATTGTGTATAATTAGTTAGCCTAAAACAATATTGTTTCCAATGCTGAAGCAAACATGAATTTTATTTTGTTTTACAACAGATATTTCATAATGAACGTGTGTATATGTGATTCATATTATTTTCATAATGATGAAATGAGATGCCCAAATTTGTGCTTTAAAAGTTTCTTATATAGTTTTTGTAATGTCTTAACAGGGACAAAATGGTCTTGAAATTAATTTAATTTACTTATAGTAGACTATCTGATAGTTTTAACTATGCAAATTCGTGAATATGCCAACATATCTTATTTAAAATGTAAAAGTGTGGCGCCATCATGAATGAACAATATTAAAAAAAAAAAAAAAAAAAAAAAAAATATATATATATATATATATATATATATATATATATATATATATTGCTGAAATGTGATTGTGGATTTATGACCGAAATATTTCAGTCATATGTGAATTTATGACTGACGTGGCTCGTACTTTCACTTTACAAAAGGCAGCATTTTTATCAAAAGGCTGATAAACTCGTAAACTCGTGTTGTACAGAATATACAACGCGACAGCACGCTCAGTTACTGTCATCCCTCTTCTCACCTTTGACGTAGGTGTAAAGTTATCAAACCAGTTTCGCAGATGGGGGAATTAGCAAATTTGAGATGTTTAAAACGATTTAACAAGACCGATTAGCCATCTCTGTCTAAAATGTAGTTCGCCAGCTATAGAATAAATAGAAATAAAATATTTAATGGTACCAATCAAATCAGACTTCATAATTACTTTGAGTGTAATTCACAAATTTACTGACTATATTATGTTTTTATGTGTATACAGTATGTGTTTGTATGTGAATATATTATATAAGTATGTGTTTGTGCGCCTGTCTCATATGTGACATTTATATAAAATGCATTTCGTCTCGGGTTACTTCACTGTATCCCTGTTCCCTGAAAAGGCCTGAACGAGATGCTGCGTGAAAACGCTATGGGAACATCTTGTCATGTTGCCGGTTGTGAAGCATGTGTGTATCAAACACGCCAAATTTTTGGCTTTTATAACCTTGGTCAGGTGACGTCATCTGATAGGACGCACCTGCAGGTTATAAATAGGAGTGAACCGGAAACATTCCTCAGATTTATTTGTTTGAACAGATGTCCGGTCACGTAGGCAGTGCAGCATTGGGAAGCAGCATCTCGTTCCCGCCTTTTCAGGGAACAGGGTTACAGCAAAGTAACCCGAGACATTCCCTTTCAAAGGCTACACTCGATGCTGCGTGAAAACGCTATGGGAACGAGAGTGCCAATGCTGCCGCACTGCAAGTGTCTGGACTCCAAGGTTGTGTAGCGTGTGCGCACAAGGCCGAGAAGGTCTCAGAATTATGTCTGGGTAGCTGACTCAAGGACCCGTGGGCCCGGAGTAGCATGAACATCCAGACTATAAATGTAATAAATGTGTGCGAAGAGGACAACCCTCCGTGTCACAAACTTGCTGCAGGGGAATACCTCTTGCTAGTGCAATAGATGGGGCGATCCCCCTGGTTGAATGAGCCCTGATTCCTAGAGGCGAAGTGAGCACACGCGCCTCTTAGGAGGGGGCAATAGCCCAGTGTAGTGGGGGCCACCTCCCGTTGCGGCCCCAGACCATGTAAAAGCTGCTCTGACTTACGCCACTAGCTGATGCGGTGGGCGTAAATCTGAAGAGCACGTACTGGACAAAGTAAGTGAAGTCTTTCCTGCTCCGAAGCTGTAAAGGCGGAGGACAGAAGGATTCAAAACAATAGGATGCATATTGGAAAATGTGTGCGGAGAGGACCAACCCTCCGCGTCACAGACTTGCTGCAAGGGAATACCTCTTGCTAGTGCAATTGATGAGGCGATTCCCCTGGTTGAATGTACTCTGATTCCTAAAGGCGAAGTGAGCCCACGCGCCTCATAAGAGGGGGCAATAGCATCTCTCACACAGCTTGCGGCTTCAACACATGTAAAAGCTGCTCTGACTTACGCCACTAGCTGATGCGGTGGACGTAAATCTGAAGAGCACGTACTGGACAAAGTAAGTGAAGTCTTTCCTGCTCCAAAGCTGTAAAGGCGGAGGACAGAAGGCTACAAAACAATAGGATGTATATTGGCAAATGTGTGCGGAGAGGACCAACCCTCCGCGGCACAGACTTGATGCAAGGGAATACCTCTTGCTAGTGCAATTGATGAGGCGATTCCCCTGGTTGAATGTACTCTGATTCCTAAAGGCGAAGTGAGCCCACGCGCCTCATAAGAGGGGGCAATAGCATCTCTCACGCAGCTTGCGGCTTCAACACATGTAAAAGCTGCCCCCCGTTCGTCTTGCGCACTTTACGGTTTCATGGAAGTGGAGACCACGCTATTGAAACGCGGAGGGTGATGTGAGAACTGAATTCTGTAGTTTCTCTGTACAGTGCTAAGTACCCAAGGAGATATACTTGGCAGTAGCATCCACGCTGCCAGTTTCTCTGAAAGGGGCAAAGCTCAGCGGCTTGGTTTAACGGGGTGGGCGGGGGGGATGTTAGATATTCGGCATCCTGAAACATGGCAGGAAAAACCCGAGGAACTAACATTTTATTGGAGACTGGAGTTGCCCGAAACACGAAGAACACCAACCTCCTAGTGGGTGCCAGGGAGAACACTTCATTCTTTAAAAGGAATTCTGCGTGTCTCTCCCCATTGGGGGGCCACCCCCCCAAGGTCCTGGGCACATGAACCTCAGGGCTTCTTTGTGAAGACAATATGCCAGTCTGACCTCTTTTGAGGCGGATTGCGTGACGCACCCCAATCTTGCGAGGGGGTGCTCAGCTCAAAAACACTCTCCTTGTGTGTTTTACGCCTCGCAACAGTCAGACCCAGTCGAGACTGGGTGGCCGACAGTCCTGACTCTTGAGCAAGGCGGGGAAGGAATTTCTTGAAGGCTTGTTATATAACTTTGCCTCATGAACCTAGTGGCGACCGAGTTAACGACATCGCCAAGTAGGCCCGGAGGCAAGATGGGGCATCGAGAAGGAATACACAATCCTTCTCCTTGATGCCCCTGAGATTCAGCCACAAGTGCCTCTCCGCGGAGACCATAGCAGCCATAAAACGGCCGATAGCATGAGCCGTCTGCTTTGTTGCACGAAGAGACAAGTCTGTGGCCCGGCGTAAGTTCAATACGCCTTACCTTGCAGAGCCCCGCCAGTACTCAAGTCTCTTAGCAGGTCAGCCTGGTAGGCGTGCAAAACCGCCATGGTGTGCAATGGAGCACCAACCTGACCTGCTGCCTGAAAAGCTTTTCCCTCCAGGGAAGATAAAAAGTCTACACAGCTTGAAAGGAAGTAATAGCTTTTCATGAAGGATGATGTCCCAGAAGAGAGATAACCTGGAAGCGTCTCTTCTATCTGGGTGTCATCATATAACTCAGCGTTTCTACCTCAACTATATTTAAATAAATAAATAAGTTGATGGCAGGAAAACACGGGATGAATACAGCTTACTCCATGAAAGGGTTAACTCATATGGAGATTGCTAAGAAAAGGGGAGAAAGCTTCATTGAGGCTCCGCCCCCCGGCCACCCGACAGAACCTGCCTATTTTAATTAATTTATTTTTAAGTGCTTAGAGGCTATTACCATCTCCGCGGAAGCAAGAGAGGATGTTTATCCTTGCCCATTCACAAGAAGCGCCAGGGCGCGCTTGAGAGCAGACAGAGGAATTTCCCGATCCGATGAGAACGCGAAAGAAAGGAGTTTTTAAATCCGTCTCTCACTGCTCTGCCGGTTGCACGAGTTTAAGCCCCAGGAATGCGCGCGGCTTAAGGCTTCTCAAGGAATGCGAGGCTTGCGCGTAGCACTTAATCGAAGCAAGTGTAGAGATCGCCCTCCGATATGGATTATACACACGGAGGGACATCTCGTTTAAAACTCTGCCATTATCGGTGAGTTAAACACTTATTTTGCTGGTTAGACACAACACGCTCACAACTAGGTGAAGACAAGAATCTGAGGAATGTTTCCGGTTCACTTCTATTTATAACCTGCAGGTGCGTCCTATCAGATGATGTCACCTGACCGAGGTTATAAAAGCCAAAAATTTGGCGTGTTTGATACACACATGCTTCACAACCGGCAACATGACAAGATGTTCCCATAGCGTTTTCACGCAGCATCGAGTTTAGCCTTTGATAGGGAACGTTATAAGTGTATGTTGTTAAAGTATTTGTGGATATGTATGTAACGACACGGCTCGCGCGAGGGGCAGAGCCACGCATAAACTGAACTGAACGGGCCGGGTCGTGACACTCCGTGTGATCATTCGGTCGCACCGGTAAAAGGTGTCAGGGCCAAAGACAAAGAGCGCTGAAGAAGACACAGGCAAAGCCCAATCCTCTGTCTGTCTAAGACATGTGCAAGAGAGTGAGGGAGAGCGACACGCAGCAGTTTAGCGCGCGCTCGGGTTAAAGTGCACAAAGCACAAACTCTACTTTCTCTCTTCCTACTATAAATCCTCAGTAAGGGCATAAGCCCCGAGAGCATCTTTAGTTTTTTCTTTTTTTTTCTTTAGGTTTTAATTTTTTTTAAGTTTTAGTTTCCAGAATCCCGTCCGTTTTCGCGTAGACGGCAGAGCTCTGTTTATTTTGTGTTTTCAGTTTTCTTTTGGGTACCTTTTAAGTTTATTAATTAATAATCCCATGCTATCTATAAACAGGATATGTCTTACTGTTTCTGTCATAAGCTCTCACAACAACTTACTGACCCCACTAAAGCCCTGCGTCAGGCATCTTATAATCAGTAAAACATCTTGTGGTGCGGATCTCCACACCGCACTTCCTAAAAATATAAGTAGTAAAAAAAAATTTAAATTAAGGATGTCTTGTAACATAATGCAGTAACTCTTTATTCATTTGAACACTGTAAAGGTATTAATGTTTCGTACATTCCTTTATTCATCCTTTCTGTTTGTGCTTAGGTTTCACTGTTTTCCATATACTGTACATACAACGTCTGGACAACAATGTTCCGGAAGCGATATTAAATAGGGAGAATACACAATTTAGTTTCAATACAGTTTTATTCAATAAAAAATATTTTTATGATTTGCCCGAAAAATACATTTAAGGCAGAGATGTCTGCTCTGTCCTGTTAAATAGTTTTAAACCCCCCATTTCTGTGAATTCCCCCATCAGCGAAACCGGTTTGATAACTTCACACCTATCATAAATGAAAGGTAAGAAGAGGAGTTACAGTTACTGGGGGGTCTGGTTGTCACCTCAGAGCGTGCTGTCGCGTTGTATTCAGAGAATAGATTTAAACAAAATCATGTTTGCTTCAGCATTGGAAACAATATTGTATTAGGCTAACTTTATTAAAGATTATTTACTATTGTATTTATTGTATTAGTCCTTTTTGCATACACGCGCAGACATCTTTAAATTTGAACAAAAAATAATAGTAGGCTGGTAGGAACATTATTTTTCATATAACTTACATACACTAACTAATGTACATACACAATACATTAATAATTGTGTTTGCTTTACATTTGAGCACTCATTGAGCTTTGTCATTTTATATACTACCATATCATATATTTGTGTCTAATATACTGTTTTATTTATATTTTACAACATTACAGTTTGTAATTTCTTGCGATTGTACTTTTAAAATGTAACCGATGTATCTAGTATAAAAATATTTACCTACTTCAGCAGTGAATGAGAAATTTGGTCGGTCTGGCTTTTAGATAAAGTTCTCATTTGATATAATCTTATAATTAATTATCCTATTATAAATATGATTCTTATTCTCTATATCCTTGTTGAGTATAGTCCTTCAGAGCAAGCACTGTGTCAGAAGATTCTGCGGAATCTCTTCTCACCTTTTATTCACGATAGTTGTGAAGTTATCAAACTGTGTGCGCTGTTGGCAAATACTGTAGAGGGTTTTTAGATGAATTAACAAGACAGAGTGGATGTCTATGCCTAAAATAGATAGGCTTAAATAGATAGATTAGTAGCAATTAAATCAGACTTAATAGTTGGATTTTATACTTTTCTTTTTATTTACTGTATGGACAGTCACATTATGCTTTTTCTATGTTATTTATCTCTCTAAATATTCTCTAATTATGACTTAAATAAATCGGCTCACATCGGAGCGCGCTGGCGTGTTGGCAAAGCCAGCGTTTATCTATCGAGTAGCCTATATAAGTGCGAGTCAGGGGTTTGTACACGCCGATAAATGAATTTTAGATGGATTTTAAAGCATCTTTTTTAGGCCTAAATATTCATTTCAATTAATGGCCAGGTGTATTATGAAGATACTGTATTGTGGGTGTGTATGCACGGAGAGTTTGTGTATGTGTTTGTGACGTTATCATTGCTTTCAAACATGCTACCAACCAGCCAACCAACCCTGGCCTCCAAACTCAGAAGTCGATAACTTCTCCTTTGATCTGCTGGTTACGGCGGAGCGTCGACTGTTGATCAGTGTAAAGTAGCCTGTAAAAGCCAAGATCTTCCCCAAAAATAGTGTAAATGTCTGAAACAAACACTAACAATTAAAATGTTAAGAATTTAATTAAACACAAATACATAAATTAGATTTTCTTTATACATAATATTTTTATTATATATAAACTCGTGCTAGGGTACTTTTACTACGCTGAAGTACCATTTAAAGCTATTTATTCATTTCTCTTTTATTTGCTTACTTACTTACTTACTAACTAGAGAATGCTTTAGTAAAGAGCTCCAAAACAACGTCAATATGAATGACAATGGAATATTACAGAATGTGCGAGTTGACTCCCATGCACCAATCACTAACCATTAAAATGTTGGATTTAAATTAAAATGGCACTTATATATATTCGTGTTTAATTAAATTCTTAAAGCATTGTGTTCACCCATGGGTTTACTGCATAAACACCGTTTTTTTCATTGAGTTTAATAATGCAGCACTTTTAGTATTCATAGCAAAAGCAATCCTTCTTCTTTGTCTTTCGGCTGTTCCCTTTCAGGGGTCGCCACAGCGAATCATCTGCCTCCATCTAACCCTATCCTCTGCATCCTCTTCTCTCACACCAACTAACTTCATGTCCTCTCTTACTGCATCCATAAATCTCCTCTTTGGTCTTCCTCTAGACCTCCTGCCTGGCAGTTCCAACCTCAGCATCCTTCTACCGATATATTCACAATCTCTCCTCTGAACATGCCCAAACCACCTCAATCTGGCCTCTCTGACTTTATCTCCAAAACATCTAACGTGGGTTGTCCCTCTGATAAACTCATTCTTAATCCTATCCATCCTTGTCACTCCCAAAGAGAACCTCAACATCTTCAGCTTTGCTACCTCCAACTCTACCTTCTGTCTTTTCTTCAGCGCCACTGTCTCTAAGCCGTAGAGCATCGCTGGTCTCACCACTGTCCTGTACACCTTTCCTTTCATTCTCGCTGATACTCTTTTATCGCACAACACACCTGACACTTTTCTCCACCCATTCCAACCTGCCTGTACCCGCCTCTTCACCTCCTTTCCACACTCTCCGTTGCTCTGGACCGTTGACCCCAAGTACTTAAAATCCTGCACCTTCTTTACCTCTGCTCCCTGTAGCCTCACCGATCCTCCTGAGTCCCTCTCATTTACACACATGTATTCCGTCTTGCTGCGGCTAACCTTCATTCCTCTGCTTTCCAGAGCATACCTCCACCTCTCCAAATTTTTCTCCACCTGTTCCCTGCTCTCGCTACAGAGCACAATGTCATCTGCAAACATCATAGTCCATGGGGACTCCTGTCTTACCTCATCTGTCATCCTGTCCATCACCAGAGCAAACAAAAAGGGGCTTAGAGCTGATCCTTGATGCAGACCCACCTCCACCTTAAACTCTTCTGTCACACCTACAGCACATCTTACCACTGTCTTACAGCTCTCATACATGTCCTGCACCACTCTAACATACTTCTCTGCCACTCCAGACTTCCTCATACAATACCACAGCTCCTCTCTTGGCACCCTGTCATACGCTTTCTCTAAATCTAAAAAGACACAATGCAACTCCCTGTTACCTTCTCTGTACTTCTCCGCCAGCATCCTCAAAGCAAATACTGCATCTGATGTACTCTTTCTAGGCATAAAACCATATTGCTGCTCACAAATGCTCACCTCTGCCCTTAACCTAGCTTCCACTACTCTTTCCCACAGCTTCATTGTCTGGCTCATTAGCTTTATACCTCTATAATTGCCACAGCTTTGCACATCTCCCTTGTTCTTAAAAATTGGCACTAATACACTTCTCCTCCATTCCTCTGGAATCCTCTCACTCTCCAAGATCTTGTTAAACAAACTTGTCAAAAACTCTACTGCCACCTCTCCTAAGCACTTCCATACCTCCACAGGTATGTCATCAGGACCAACAGCCTTTCCACTCTTCATCCTCTTCAACGCCCTTCTCACCTCACTTCTACCAATATTTGCTACTTCCTGTTCCACAACAGTCACCTCTTCTACTTTTTGTTCTCTTTCGTTTTCCTCATTCATCAACTCCTTAAAATACTCCTTCCATTTTCCCATCACCCTCCTGGCATCTGTCAGTACATTTCCATCTCTATCTTTAATCACTCTAACCTGCTGCACATCCTTCCCATCTCTATCTCTCTGCCTTGCCAACCTGTACAGATCCCCCTCTCCCTCCCTACTGTCTAGCCTAGCATACAAGTCCTCATATGCTCTTTGTTTGGCCTTTGCCACCTCTATCTTCACCTTACTCTGCATCTCCCTGTACTCCTGTCTACTCTCTTCAGTCCTCTCAGTGTCCCACTTCTTCTTAGCTAGCCTCTTTCCCTGTATACACTCCTGGACTTCCTCATTCCACCACCAAGTCTCCTTGTCCACTTTCCCCTTACCTGATGATACACCAAGTACCCTCCTACCTGTCTCCCTGATCACATTGGCTGTAGTTGTCCAGTCAACTGAAAGCACCTCCTGACCACCCATAGCCTGTCTCAACTCCTCCCTGAAGACTACACAACATTCTTCCTTTCTCAGCTTCCACCACTTTGTCCTCTGCTCTGCCTTTGTCCTCTTCGCCTTCCTCACCACCAGGGTTATTTTACACACAACCATTCTGTGTTGTCTGGCTACACTCTCCCCTACCAACACTTTGCAGTCACTGATCTCTTTCAGGTTACAACGTCGACACAAGATGTAGTCGACCTGAGTGCTTCTGCCTCCACTCTTATATGTCACCCTATGTTCCTGCCTCTTCTGGAAGAAAGTATTTACCACTGCCATTTCCATCCTCTTTGCAAAGTCCACCACCATCTGTCCTTCTACATTCCTGTCCTGAAAACCAAACCTGCCCATCACATTTTCATCACCTCTGTTCCCTTCCCCAACATGTCCATTGAAGTCTGCACCAATCACCACTCTCTCCCCTCTGGGTATGCTCTGCATCACTTCATCTAACTCACTCCAGAATTTCTCCTTCTCTTTTAACTCACATCCTACCTGTGGGGCATAGCCACTAACAACATTAAACATTATCCCTTCAATTTCCAGCTTCAGACTCATCACCCTATCTGATACTCTCTTCACCTCTAGAACATTCCTTACAAACTCCTCTTTTAGGATAACTCCTACTCCATTTCTTTTCCTATCCACATAGCAAAAGCAATCCAACAGTGTGATTTGAAGTACCCAAAATAAAACAGAATTTTGACCCAGCAAACTCAGACTGACTCGAGGACCCATGAGCCCAGAGTAGCATAAACATCCAAACTATAAAATCTGACAAATGTGTGCGGAGAGGACCGACCTGCCGCATCACACGCTTGCTGCAAGGGGACACCTCTTGCCAGCGCAAGTAGATGAGGCTTTCCCCCTGGTCGAATGAGCCCTGATTCCAAAAGGCGAAGTGTGACCACGCACCTCGTAGGCTAGGGCAGTAGCATCTCTCACCCGATGTGACAGCATTGGCATAAAAAAGGCTTCTCTGACTTACGCCACTGGCTAGCGCCGTGGACTTAAATCTGAAGACACAAGTACTGGACACAGTAAGTGAGGCCAAGGACAGAAGTCTTTGAGGACAACTGGGTGCATGGTCGAAAATGGAACTTTTGGAAGATAGTTCGAGTGAGGATGCAAAATAGCTTTGACTAGCCCAGGGGCAAAGTCTAGGCAAGATGGGGAGACTGCAGGTCTGCAGATATCCAATTCTCTTCAAAGAAGTAACCATAAGAAAACCCTTTTTTAGGGTCAGAAGCCGACATGCGCTGACTCTAGTGGTTCGAAAGGGGTGTCAATCAGACCTTTAAGCACAATCCCTAAGTCCCGAGAGGGGACTGTCGCCCTGGTGGGCGGCCTCAGCCGTTTAACTCCACGAATAAATGGGCAACTAAAATGTGCTTTTCCACAGAAACTCCATCAGTAAGAACATGACAAGCTGAAATGGCGTCTTCGCAGGTTCTGAGGGTACTAGGGCATAACTTTTTTTGCAGAAAGTTCAGCACTGAAACAAATGGGCAGTGGCTCCTCGAGCCGTCAAAGAGAGATACGTAGAGACGTAATCTGAGACACGTATGGGCTATCACATCCAGACCCAGGGGGGGCTAGAGGAGTCAGAGAGTAGCAATGGGTGCTGTTTTTTTGCAAGGCCAAGAGGTCCACTTCTGCTACATTAAATCTCATCCAGATTTGACTGATTACTTCGGGGTGGGGTTTCCATTCCCCATGTGTCACAGCCTGTCTGGACAGCAAGTCTGCTCCCACCTTCATATGCCCTGGAATGTAAATCGCCCTGAGGGACAGGAACTTGTCCTGGGCCCAAAGCAGAACCTGGTGTGTTAGCTTGTTCAAGCGGCGCGAGCACAGTTTGTCAAAATGTTATACAAAATGTTAAGGAAAAGGGATGTTATAAGTAGTTTTGTGTCAAATTACCTTACAGCAGCCATCTCTTTTTTTTTTTTTTTTTTAACAAAAAGAGCTTTTGCTCTTGAAGTGGCCAGGGCTACATGCGTCACTGAACAAAGGCCAGCAACTCAATAGTTTACTGTAAATACACAGAGTATGCAGAAGACACAGAATGATTGTAATGCCCCTACAAAGGGCCCAAATCCTTACAAAACAAACAAACATGCAAAACAGTTTGGCTTACTCCAAAAAAAGTATATTACCTTTTTAAAACTGAATTTTTACAGATGTAAAAATCTAAAACAATAGTGCTAATTAAAGCATACATGTGAAGCACCACTATGAGATAAAACTCGGGTCGTTAGAGCAAACATATCCGCGGCAGACCGAGCTGAGACAACTTAGCATAAATAAGGAGCAAGATACTCTATCCTTATAGCTATTTTAAAAAACTCTTTATGTAAGTCATAGAGGGAGCCGGAGACAGGATAGCCTTATCGCTAGACACTGATTTTATGAAATTTATGGAAGACCAGATATTAATATGGACCTACCTTAGTGAACAAATAATATCATACACTGAAAATATGAAAAGGAAGCATATAAAGAACGGAAAGAATTAGGCGACCAAATTAAAGAACTAAATCAACAATATGCTGTATTTAAAAATCCTAATTTGTATATAAAAAAAACTTTAAGAGTTGCAAACTAAATTTTATCTAATCACATGTAGTTAAATGTCAATTAGTAAAAAGTAGGAGCCAATTTTACATTCATTGTGACAAATCCGGGACACTATTAGCTATTCAGTAAAGAGAATTTAGAGCACAGGAACACATTACAAAAATTTAAATGGAGGATGGTTCCATCACTACTGATCACTGTTATATTAATGATTCATTTAGGAATTTATATTTTTGGTTATATACAGTGGGACAAAAAATCCCATCATAGGTATACCTCAACTATGAGAGACAAAATCCAGAAAATCACATTGTAGGTGATTTCTCTCCCCCCTCCTCTTTTTCTTTTGTACACAAAGCCAGACTTCCAGCTCCATGTTTTTATTTATTTATTTTCCAGGTGTCTAGCCTCTCTTGGACATGTAAGGCTGGCTTGGAGTCAGGGATGGGTGGGGTGGGGGTTATTGGGTTAAGGGGTTTTAAACACAGATTGTAAAAGTGTGCATTGAAACACTACATTTGATTTACTTAATTTTATTCCTGTTTAACATCAATAAAAATATTGTTGAAAAAAAAATCATAAACACTTTCAGTTGCCCCCTTAAATTCTAACATAAGTTACAACAATCATCACAGAAATTAGTATAGATATACAAATCAAATGATCAAATGTGAAACGAAGATAATTCAAAATCAAAACCATGTGCCTAGTCAAAATTAGAAAAAATGCCCCATTTGTGGTGTCTTCATGACACATGTTGTTCTATTAAGCTACAGCAACTGATAATGAACTTCCTCTCACTGTAAATATACTAATAATACTAAATAATAAATACTAATAATAAACTCTCTTATTAATAGATTCCATTCAAAACAATTTCCCAAGACTTTGAACCCAAACATTTTCCTTCACATTTGATTAGGAGAGAGCAAAAGACTTCAGGTGTAGACACTCAATGTGCCAATCTTAACTGAAGACAATCCATCACAATGGCCGACTGGCCATCTGGAGCACCGGGCGTTTTCCCGGTGGGCTGCTGGTCAATGTGGCCGGCCCAGTCAGTACGTAAATTTTTTTTAAAAACGACGGAAACTAGAATATTGCAACTCTTTTTTTATACAGATAGATGAGTGTGTTGATCATATGGGCGCTGCCGACAAAGAGCGTGTGTTTTGTAACGGCCATTAATATGTTGTATATCACATTATGTATGTGTACTGCACGTGTGCGCTCAGGAGGAGAGAACAGAGCAGAAGCTCGGGTGCCCTCCCCCGAAATGCTCTATTGTTTTACCCTTTTCTTTACTTTTACTGTATGTTTTGTATTATATTTTTGTGATGCTGAAAAAGGCTAATAAAGTTTTTGTGCTAAAGGCTATTGTTGGCTCTGAGCTCTTTTTCCCCCGCAACGTGGCACAGTCTGTGTGCATGTGAATGTATTGTAATCCTTTTTCATACAGTACATGTTCTGAAACCACACCCCCTTTAAATTTTAATTTACAGAGGGGGAGATATGGATCCTTTCTCAATACAGCAAAGAATGAATAATTGCCATGGATGAAAATTGAAAAAAGAAAAGGTGGAGCTGAAAATCTACGCGACAAGAAGAAAAAGCTTTAAAAGCAGATGCCGTAAAATACTTCAAATTAACAGATTATGCCTTTGGCCTGAGGGGAAATTGCAGTTCCGCAGGCTCTGACAGCTCTAACATTACGGTCAGAGACAGTGAGTCTGGATCCAGCAGCCTCAGGGTCAACGATGATGTTGACCAGCACCTCTCCCCCTATACCTGAGCCAAGTAAAAATCAACTGAACAGAAAGGCTGAAATAAAATCAGAGGCAGCATTAGCTCGGACTAGTAAACTAGTTACTAATTTTAATCATTATTGTAGTTATTATTAATTTAAAACAAGGCTCAGAAAAATTAATTTTTAATTAATATTGACTACAATTAGCAACTAGCATTAGCTGATGCTGCTACTGATTTTATTCCAGATTACCTGTTCAGTTTGATTGGCATCATTTTCACCCAGGTAGATCAGGGGAGAGGTGTTGGTCATCATGAGCAGGCACTGGTTCATTATCACTGACCCTGCTGCACTTGCAGCTTACACTGATGAGTGGTATATCTTACACTAACTGCATCAAGACAATCCCCCCGACTAGTCTTTATAGTTTTATATGTTGTTTGTCTTAATGTTCTTTCCTTTGTTTTACATATATGGCCCAATATATATTCAGTGACACTTCAAATAATATGCTTAAAAAGCATTTATTTCTGTGGTGCGTTATATTTTTATACCAGTAAGTTGTGTTAAAAATAAATCTCCACATTAATGAGCCAATGTATTATGATGTGGGATGTGGTGGGCTGCTGTCGGCCAGGAAGTCCAGGGCAACTTTTTGGTCCCAGTCCACCCCTGATCTTTCATAATTGCACAATTTTGTTATGTCTATTTTCATCCTAACACAGAGTTTACTAAATATGTACTGTATGTGGTAAGGTATGAATACAAAAGTTAAAGTCCAAGCACCCATGTCTTCATCCATCCTGATCTCTTTTCAGATATTTTAATATCAAAGAGGGTCAGGTGGAGTTTAAAAAGATGTTGCTAGCATTAAATTATGGGCACATGCTTTAAATTTTCACTGCAGAATATATGTCAACATCCAAATTATTAAAGTCTCAGTCCAGACATACATGTGAATGAGTTAGGGATATCTCTGAGAATATAGCCAAAAAAGTTCCTTTTTGTCCGTTGCTGGTTTAACAATACTGACAATTTTAGAGATCTATTAAGTTAGCTGTAAACAATTTTTTTTTTACATTTTACTAAACAAAGTATAATCATACATTTGCTGCTCCAATGGAATGTTGCCTGCTTCATTCCAGTGTGTCTTTTTCCTGTTGGGGAACAAGCTTGTAATTAAAAATTAAATAGTGCACAGAAGGTCTTCCTTATGAGACTCAAAATCACCCATTAACAGCAGTTTGGCAGATGCTTTTGTCCAGTGTGACTTTCATATGTATCTTTTTATACATTCTGAGCAGTTAAGTGTTAGGGACCTTGCTTAAGGGCTCAGCAGTGACAAATTGGTGGTGCAGCGGATTGAATATAAAATCTCCCGAACCAAAGTCCAGTGCCTTAAACAGTGAGCTACCAATGTCCCATGTATGTAAAATATCCACAAAATAAAATTGGTGACATTTTACCCTATAAATCTATAAATAATTTCTCCTAAAAGGGCATGATATATATAAACTATATATGGGAGGCAACCATATAAACTTAATCTCTACATAACTTAGTTTTAAAAGTCTATATTGTGCATAAACAAATTTTTTACAACTCACCAATGTGTTGGAAGGTGGCATTGCAAGACTTTCGCAACTGCTCTGGAGAATCTTCCATTGAACCACAACTGATAAGAGGGCAGCAACTCCCAGGCACTTCACCCATCAGCACTTAGACTAAACTCAGTCCAATCCAATGGTCACAGAAAACCAGGGTGTTTTCTTTTGAGATGCTTGTTCTGTGTATTTATGTGTGCTTGCATGCAACTTGACAGAAATCATTGTATTTACATAATCAATGTAATTGCTAACATCAACGTGTTTAACGATGATTAAATCAATGGAGTACACGCACTTAAAAAACTGCTAAACTCATCCCAAACCAGCCCAAAATTATGTGGGAACCCACTCAGTCTGGAAACACTGCTTGGCACTCTCTCTCTCTCTCTCTCTCTCTCTCACACACACACACACGCACACACTTCTTGTTCTTCGTTTTTTCTCTGTTCTTTGACATATCTGCAAGTAGTTAAACTCTAAGTCTAGTAGTTAAACATTTTACTTCTTGATGACCCACCTTTCATGACAACTCATAGTCACTGTTATTTTTTGTCTGCCTACTTAAGAGCAAATATAGGAATTATAAATTCCAAAAAAATGCATTAGAAAGAAATAGTTTTCCTTTTTTACTTTAAAAAAGTTAGTTTTTAGTGATCTAAAACCGGAAAAATTCATCACCATTGAGTACATTAGGTATGATAGAGACACCCTTGTTTTTATAGGTATACAATGTACTTACAATTTGATGTCACTGGAGAACAAACTTAATGACCTCAAGGCCAGGGTAAAGTTCCAGAGAGACATTCGAGAGACTGCAATCTCCTCTGCTTCACTGAGACATTGCTGAATCCAGCGGTGCTGGACCATGCCATCCAGCCAGCCTTCTCAGAGTTCTTCTCAGTTCACCGCATGGACAGAACACATGACTTGGGGAAGTCAAGGGGAGGCGGCGTGTGTTTAATGGTGAACAACAGCTGGTGCAACAGCATGAGCATTGTTCTTCTCACACGCTCCTGCACACCCAACCTGAAACCGCTGTCCATCAAATGTCGTCCTTACCTTCCATGGGAATTTACATCGGTTATAATCAGCATCATTTATATTCCACCACAAGTGGACATGGTTACTGCCTTATGCAAGCTGCATGAGCCGCTCACACCAAATGCAACATCGGGATGCTGCGCTTATTGTGGCGGGGAACTTCAACAACGCCAACCTCAAACCCGCAGCACTGAACTTTCATCACCTGGCCCACCAGGGGCGAAAAGACACTGGATCATTGCTACACAACAGTCAAGTACGGCTACAAGGCACAATCTCACCCCTGTTTTGGAAATCCGACCGTTCAGGGGGAACTGATTGAGGGGGAGGTTGTGCGCTGGATCGACCAATCGGTGGCATCGGTGGTACAGGATGCACTCGATGACTGGGACATGTTCTGAAACAGCTCCGATGACATCAATGTGTTTATGGAAGCGGTTGTGGGATTCTTACGGTGGATATTGGGGATACTGGGGATACTGTGGAAAAAATTAACATCAGAAGCCGTGGGTGGATAAAACCATCTGCAGCGCTCTGAGATCTTGCACCGCTACCTATAACACGGGGCTTGCATTGGGGGATATGACCCGCACAAGGCTGCATCATACAGCATCCAGAAGGCGGTGAAAGAGACGAAGCAGTGCTACGGGAGGAAACTAGAGTCACAGCTTCAACAGAGGGACTCTAGGAGCCTGTGGCAGGGACTTAAGACAATAACGGACCACAAAGCATTAACATTTGATATGACGAACACGAACATAACTCTGGCAGGCTAGCTGAACACATTCTATGCTCGCTTCAAAACTGCAGCCGAGGATGTTAGCGGTGCTAATGCTAGTATCGCCAACAGCTGCAGACAGAAAGACACTGTCAGCATCGGAAATGCATTTATCATCTACGAGCATGACGTGAGGAAAGCCTTCAGGAAAGTGAACACCAGGAAAGCAGCAAGACCAGACAGCATCGCAGGTCGAGTCATCAGAGCATGTGCAGACCAGCTAGTACCTGTGTTCACAGAGATATTCAATCTTTCTTTATCCCAGACAGTGATTCCCACATGCTTCAAGAAGTCCATCATTGTTCCTGTCTCGAAGAAACCCCATCCTGTTTCTCTTAATGACTATCGCCCTGTAGGCGTCACCTCAGTAGTGATAAAGTGCTTTGAACGGCTGGTCAAAGACTTTATCATTTCCTAACTACCTGATACATTGGACCCATTACAGTTTGCATACCGCCCGAACTGCTCTCCAGATGATGCCATCTCTCATCTCCTTGATACATCTGCTAACTCATAATTCCTACTCCATACTACTACCATAATTACCTCCACACTTACCACCAAGCTGGAGCACCTGGGACTCAGCTCATCTATGTTTCAGTGGATCTCCATTTTTCTGACTGGCAGACCACAGGCAGTAAGGATGGGCTAACATGTCCCAGCCTCCCTCACTCTCAGCACTGGAGCCCCAGATGGTTGGGTTCTAAGCCCCCTGCTGTACACATACAACTACATGGCCAATACCAACTCCACCACCATCATTAAGTTTGCTGATGACACCGTAGTGGTGGGCCTGATCACAAACAATGATGAGACGGCCTACCTGAAGGAGATTGGAAATCTGGAGAAATGGTGCCAGAGGAACAATCTTCTCCTGAACGTCAGCAAAACAAATGAGCTCATAGTGGACTTTAGTACAAAGCAGAAGAGGAATCACCAGACCCCCGTCATCAACAGGAGCCCAGTAGAGAGAGTGGACAGCTTCAGATACCTCTGTGTTCACATCATGCAGGACCTGTTATGGTTCTGTCACATCAAAACCATGGTGAAAAAGGCCCGGCAGCGTTTCTACCACCTCAGACACTTGAGTGACTTTAGACTGCCCTCCAGGGTGCTCAGGAATTTTTACTCCTGCACCATAGAGAGCATCCTGACAGGAAACATCTCAACCTGGTTCAGAAACAGCACCATGCAGGACAGACGTGCTCTACAGAGGGTGGACCAAGGCCAGGAAAATCGTGAAGAACCACAGCCACCCCAGAAATAGACTGTTCTCTCTGAAGCTCCCTGAAGGCCAACTCAGAGAAACTGAGGAGGAGCTTCTTCCCGCAGGCAATAAGGTCTCTCAACCACAACACCACACAGAACTAATACTATTTTTTAAACATCCACAATTATGACATTGTCTCTTTACACTCATCCTGGACATTATGGACACTTATTGACACATTCATGCACATTTATTATATTTCATTTCTCAGATCATTGAACCGAAGTCACTTTAATAAGACACTTTCATGGATATTTGCACCCCCCCCCCCCCTTTTTCTTGAAACAAGAATTTCTATATTTTTTTATATTGTACAAAATATGTTTATTTGTAAAGAATTTTTTTTTAAACCTAGCAACATTTACGTTCTATTGTATTTCTTTTTATTGATATTTATTTCTTATTAATAAGCTTGTATTTTTAAGGTCACAGGCAGTCGAATAAGCATTTCACTGCATATCGTACTGTGTATGAATTTTTTAATTTTAATTTGAACCATAGACCTAGACCCCCAACCCTGAAGGCGTGAGGCAACAGAGCCACCATGACTCCACAACATAGTTCATAATATATTATATTAAAACAAGCTATTGTGTTTTTCATTAACTGTGTATCTACCAGCCAGATGAGTTTTAACAACTGTCAAAGTTTCAAGGTGCAAAGGTGCATGATAGATGTGCATACCATGATATTGCTGTTTTAGCAAGTTAAAATCAACCTGTAACCACCACATGCATACTGTACAAATATTAAAACAATTCACAGTTATACATACACCGAATGACCACTTTTTTGGGGAACACTATACTAATACTTCACTGAAAACCCTAATAAGTTAATTGGACTAAATTGATTGAGTAAACTCGTTGCCTCAATTTAACTGAGTAATGGAATCTTCCAAAACTTGCATATTTAAGTTTATTTAACTTGGCGGTTTTGTAGACTGTACTTAAATCAATCAAGTTAACAAACTTAGCACTTATTTAATGTACTTAAAAAATTGCGTTCACTTGGTATAAAATTTTTTTAAGTGTACTTATATATTTAAGTTAACTCAACATAAAAATGTAACTTAAACCTGTTAAACAATGTTCTTATATTTGACTGCAAGCTTTGTGCACACCGAACTGAAATAGAACAATGAACAGCATTTTTAAGCTTAGATTTTTTTTATCGACAAAATGCCACAAGTTTCCGCCGGAAAGAATGTTGGAGAGTACTTGGAGCAGCACATTCACACAGGAACCAACATCCGATTCAGCCTCAGCACATTTCACACGTCACCCCTTACCCACACACACAAACAGGG
Organism: Clarias gariepinus; assembly: GCF_024256425.1. Lineage (NCBI taxonomy): Eukaryota > Metazoa > Chordata > Actinopteri > Siluriformes > Clariidae > Clarias > Clarias gariepinus. The sequence continues at coordinate 11,893,510 of NC_071125.1, forward strand.
CCGAAGCCACTAACCCAAACACCCTTCCCCAACATGGTTAACACACCGACATCCCCGCAAGCATGCTGGTCGTCAGCCGCCGCCCCGCCCACGCCACATTCACATTTGTGAAAATTGACCTTTTGAAAAAAATTTTTCCCCCAAAGGATTAATCATGATTTTGAGCTCACAACACTTGAAATCTTAAGTTTATGCATTTTGATGGTAAATAAGTTAAATGAACTTATATTTTTAAGTGATGGTTCCAAAATGCAAAATTTTAAGTAATGTTTAGTCAACATTACTTGATTGTATAAGTAAAGACAACATTAGGGTTTACAGTGTTGACCTCCTTTTGCTTCTTCGTCATAAAAAAATATTTGTAGGATGGATTTCACAAGGTTTTAAAAAGATTTCTTTAAGATTCTAGTCTGTGATGACACAATTGCATCATGCAGTTCCTGTAGATTTTTCAGGTGCACTTTCATGGTACAAATCTCTTGTTTAACTACATCCAAATGGTGTTCACCCAGATTCATATCTTGTGACTCATCATCATCATAATCATGCCATAGCCCAAAGGCTAAAATTGTCCTGCCCACACTGCCAAGTCAGCAGACAGAAGCATGAAGTGCTCTAAAACGTTCTGGTACACGGCTCTGCTGACCTCGGATCTGATAAAACACAGTGGACTAACACCAGCAGATGACATAGCTCCCCAAACAACCACTTACTGTGCAAACTTTATACTGGACTTCAAGCAACTTGTATTCTGTGCCTCTCCTCCCTTCCTTCAGACTCTGATACCTTGATTTCCAAATTAAATGCAAATTTTCTAAAATTTAAATTCTAAAAAGAGGACTTTGACCCACTAAGCAACAGTCCTCTGAAATAAAATCACTTTTAAAAATAAATGTGCGTAATTCAGAAGATTTGTGTGTAATTCTGTGTTTTGTCCGTGTTGGATTCCAAAATCCACGGCAACGACAGTTTACAGATACTATCCGAGCGAAGAAGAATCGATTCGGCACATGTGCCCCATCACCATTTTTAACAACCATAAAAATGAAAGATTAGCAGAAGAGCGCTCTCTTATCGACTCAGGTAAGTTTTTTTTTTTTTTTACAGATACGGACATGTTTAAAAAAAAAGTAAAATTACAGGAACTATAATAGTTAATATTTAATGGTGGCAGGGTGCATGCGCCAAATCAATCCCTCTTCCTTTGGAGCCTGTGCCTGTACATGTGGCCTTGATGAGGGATTTTTGACAGTAGTGTAACACTACATTCGTGGGCGTAATTGCGCTTGTCGTCCATGGAACAGAGGAGTTGTAAAAGCAAGTTTTGCATCTCTAAATGGTCAGAGTCTTACTTTTATACTGTAGCAAATATCTGTAAACTGTCGTGGCTGTAGAATACAATACAAATCTTATGAATTATGCACGATTATTTTTGACAGTGATTATATTGCATACAGTATAGTCCAGTCCTTTTTGTCCTTAGCCCAGTCAAGATGCCTCTGACGTTGTCTCTGGTTCAAGATGTGAATACGAAATTGTCACGTTCTGGTTGTCTGTGTCTTCGTGGCATAAATGACAAAGAGGCAAAGTGACGGTTCAATATAGTCTCTTTATTGTTATATTAAAGTACAAACTAAAACAAAATATAAAACTTTAATATAAAACTCTCAAGAGCACTTTGAATAAACTTTAATATAATCACTCTTACGAAAACAACCATAAAATCCACAGCTAATGCTACACTCAGGGACATGTAGTTCCTTAACTTAACTAAAACATAACCAAAACACAAAAAAAGTCTGGGCATTTGTCGCCCTCTAGGGGTCAACCCTTACAGGAATGCGACAGTTGTAGCCCATGTGCTGGATATGTCTGTTTGTGGTAGCTCTTAAAGCACTGACTTCAGCTGCAGTACCCTCCTTGTAAATCTTCCTCAAATTTTTGAATGGGCCTCGTTTCACAGTCTTCTTAAAGCTGCGGTTATCCCTGTTGCTTGTGCACCTTTTTCTCTTTTGCTCTTATACCTTTCTCAACTTTCAGTCCTTTCAACTCTTTCAGTTTTTGATCTCTAGGTCTCTTTTTTTGGTATTATTCTAACTGTTGAATTCTTTTACATTGTCTTTCCTCCTGCAATAATATCTTATACTCCACTTATCGCAAAAGCTTGAAGGGTCAAATATTTTTTCACAGCACTGTCATTGGCTGATTATATAATTAAATTAATGTGTAGTGTATATGAGTTCTTAACAAAGTGTTAGGTAAGTGTATTTAAGCAATGCTTTGCCAGCAAACAGAATGACTGGCAGCAATATTGCAATACCACTTTTCCAATCAAATTATTGGACTAAACTAACTGTTGTAGAATGCATAATTTAATAGGAACAATGTTTGTGTGTATGTATGTATGTGTTTTCTTTAGTATTTTATTATCATCTTTAAGACACTGACTATAATTTCTGTTATTTCATTCAGCTGAAATCAACCTACGACACAGGAGACTTTGCCATTAAGTACATCCTGTCTGGAGAGGGAGCTGGAGAGATCTTTAACATTGATGAATTCAGTGGTGAAATCCATATTCATAAGAGTCTGGACAGGGAAAAAAAGCCATTCTACGTGCTCCATGCTGAAGCTATTAACCGCAGAACTGGCCACCCATTGGAGCTTGAGTCAGAGTTCATCATCAAAGTCCAGGATATTAATGACAATGCTCCAGAGTTCATAAATGAACCCTACACAGCCAGTATCCCTGAGATGAGTCCAATGGGTATAGTATAATCTATTTTGTTATTGAAAATGCATTAATCATATGTACAGATGGAGCCACGTCAAATAGCTGCGACCGTGCGAATGGCGCGCGAATGCCGTACGGCTGCCTTTTGGACGGCATAATCCCCTCTCCTTTTCCTTCCAGAAAGGCGTGTCAAGATTTCACAGTAAACACGCATATTCAAGCCCTATTTATTCATTTACCGGGTTCACCACTAGATGGCGCTTCGTTCTCAAGAACACGTTAACACAAGCCAGCAATTTAGCTGCGCTGAGTTGCAATCACGTGATTTTTACAACCCGCCCCTTCCCCCGCTGAACTGACGCTACCAAACTGCACTACAGAGATGCAGATGGCGGATTAATGGACTATTCGCGGTAAGTGATGTTTTATTTAATAGAATTTGTTTGGGATTAGTTTACAGTTTATTTCCCAGTTTAGTTTTTTATTGGCCGTTTAAAAAAAACACTGGCAGCACTAGCAGCGGTCAGATGTGACTTTAGAGACCCTAATGATCTGTTTACCAAGTCTCGAGTTCAAGTACACCTTACTGTCAGTGTCACAAACTCACAATGTCACTCCTGTTTTCCTTAAAAAATACTATTAATTAATACTTCGAAAATACTATTAATTTCCCTATTACAAAAGCTGCACTACCCGAGGAAGAGTGTTTTCAATACTCGGTAATAATGCTAGTAACTAATGCTCATATACGAGTGTTATATCGCTTAACTTATTGGTATGAAAAGCGCATTAAGTAAATTATCGGTTAATTTAATGCAGATGATAATACAGACAGACCGGGGTTAACGCTAAAAAAGTTCAATGGTTAACATTAGCACAGGCAGTTTATTTACATTCCAGAATTCCTAAAACAGTATTTTACACACTCTGTGCTGTAGGTTTACTAATATATTTTATATTTATTACAACTAGATATTCTGTAAATTTTATTTATCTTTGTCTTCATAAATTCTCCTGTTGTCTTTAAGCAGAGCTCCGCTGTGGAGGATTGGGGTCAAACGGGTGACGGCTGGACATTTGGACCCACTGGAGGAGCCTGAACAAGCTGTTTGAGGGAGCTGTAGGAGAAATGACGTCACAGTGCAACAGCTTTAGAATGATGTTTGGTCAGGTCTACTGTATATTCTGAACATAGAATTGCAAACCGTCTGATACTTTAGGGGAAAACAAAGAATTAAACTGTTCCATCTTTAATATTTTTCAAAATTGATATTTTAATATAAAAGAACCAGATAGAGACTGATAAGCAGCTGGTGTTATCTGGGTATTTTAATGTCCTTTTAGCAAAAATACAACATGTATTCACCTGTTTTATACAAATTACTGTTTTACCTTGAAAAACAGTAAAAATAAATTTTATTTTTAAAGTCGTGTGCATGTTTTTTAATTGTTGTGGGATTGTTTGGGTATTTAAAAATACATTTACTTGAACCACCAACTTCAATGGGCAAAAATGGGAGACGACGTTGTTTTAAATAGTCCAAGAGTTGGGCTAATGATAATAATAATTTTAGTGAAATACATTAATAATTTACACCATAACATTAGTGCAGAAGGATTAATAAATAATATTAATTATTATTAATATTATTACTGATCATAGAAACAAATGAAAACAACAGTTAAACACTTAATCATATGTATCTGTGCTAGTTTGTGTTTGTAATTATGTGACCCATAATATTTTTTTTTCAGTATAATTTTTTTTTTGGGGGGGCGCGGGTTAGGATCTCCATCAAAAGAGCAAAGACAAAAAGGAGTGGAAGGTAAAAAAAACCTCAGGTGGAGAAGACGGACTTATGACATGGTGTTAATTGCTCGGTGTGTGTGTTTTGGCGGGGGGAGGGCTTCTTTAGACTTACTTGTCAGTGCGCAAATGTGTTTGTGTTAAAGCCAACAGAGAAATGCAGGAGCTCACACAGACACACCTCTCCTCCCACAAACGCTTTAACTGTCATCTTGTAAATCATTGATTAAACCTATGAACACAGCTGTTCAGCATCAGTCCTAAACACAAGTGTGGGGTTTGTTTTTGTCCTTAATTAAAATACATCAATACGTTAATAATTTACACAATAAAAACACTGTTTATTTTGCTAAATAAGGTAATAAGCAATATTTAAAATAAAACAAACCAGGAAGTAAGTGTTTCATACATTAAAGTGCTGTGTATAACCAAGTGCCCCAACAAACAGTGTGTGCCCTGTGGGGGATTGAAAGGTGAATGTGATAGGATTTACAAGACAAAAGACGTTCAGAGGTGTGTTATGCCCTAAAACGCCCCCCTGCCACGGATTGCCCCACATTATGCAATCGCTATCTTCAAAGGAAAGCCGCCGCCCCTTTTCATTCAAACGCGTTAGCGAGTGTTTTTCTTTCCTTACGCTAGGTTTTGTGAACACAGTTGCATTCAGTAACACGATGGAACCAATTACAGTACCTAAACAGCAGCAACAACAACCATTATGATCACACTTTGTTGTTTTTATATTGCTTAAATATTTTGCAGCTCTGTTCTTTTTGCATTGCTACGTGTTTATTTACTTCCTTTTCACATCGCACGTATAATGTACTCTAAAATCGACACTATCAAACTTGGAAATGATATAACATCCAATCAAACATCACATATTAAAAGTAACGAATTTGTCACTACTCTTCTCTTATGCAGCACGACTAAAAAGATAATAAAAATTACACCAAGGTGCTGCAGGTTTGGTGTCTGTGAGCTTTTCCTAATCAGAGTTACACCAGGGAGCATTTTGTGGCTGCTCCAGTTACACTCTACTTAGATATTGCACAGAGGGGAGTTAATTTTATCTGAAGAAATTATAGTAAGTTTTGTAAAGTCTGAGTTCATCTTCCCAGCCAGTGTTGTGTAGAGGCAGGGTAACATCATGGGAGGATTGATGTAATTTTTATTATCTTTTTAGCCGTGCTGCATAAGAGAAGAATATTGACAAATTCGTTACTTTCGTTACTAGACATGGTCTATTTTGTCCGCAAGTGAAATACATCAATACGTTAATAATTTACACCATGATAACATTAGTACAAAAGGATCTGAAGAGACGTGACGAATATTCGAACCATAGACAGTATTTATTTTGCTGAACATTACAAAACTGCCACGTCCAATAAAACAGTGCATCTTTAAAAAGCCACATTGGTTTCAAGTCAGAAGTAAAATTAACGAAAGACTGAGAAGCCCCGTAAACTTGACCCTGACAAAAATAGTCGATTGTTTTTTTAATTTATGTTTTTATATATATATTTAAAGTAGCAGTAAGCCAGGCTTTAGTAACATTGGACAAATCACAATATAAGCCCTCTAACGCGCTCTCTCTCTCTCGCTCTCTCAGGCACTAACTCTCTGGAACTGTTTAGTTCTGTTAGTATTGTTTTTTAAGTGTGAATGTTTATGGGGATTTAATCTGTCTCTGCTGCCGCATCTATTCACAGTTGTGATAAAGTGATTAATGTCCCATTAGATCTTTGATGTGGGAGACGTTATGCTGGTTAAATGACTAAAGAAATACTGATCCCTTGATATTTGTTCCAGATATTATGCGTTATTAATCGATTTGTTATGCCAATTTTTAACTATCAGCAGCAACAAAAAACATCAGCAAAAACATAAAAAATATAACGAAAACAAACCAAAGCAGAAGGTAAATTTTAAGCTTTACTTTGCAGCAAAATATTATCTACCAGTGTATAAACGGAAATAGATAAAATATGCTGTAATGTAAAATACTGTACATACTGTAGCCCGCATTTGTATTCCGTACCTAAAACAATCTGTATAGATAAATTACAGATGTTACTGTGTCTTTAAGGATTGTTAAGGATGTCGTGAAAATTATTGCAATAAATAGTTTAATTAATTAATTCATTAAAAATAGCATAAGAATCATGGGTTGTGTATTAAGTGATTTAAATCTGTTTTATTAATAGTTTTTTTCCCTTTTTTACCACATCATCTATTTATAAAACATTGTTGACGTAAGTTATGTTATATATAGAATATAGTATACGGCTTCCTGGACACTGCAGTTAACTGAAGCAGTCAATGCTCCATCTGGCGAAATTATACAGCATTGCAACCTTTTTTTTTAGAAAGCGCATGGGGGAGTTTATAGGGCGGGGCATCGTTAACTACGTCATCGCGGGGGATCACATTCCGTGGACAGATCGAGCATGGTCCTGTAATGGACCTGTCATGCTCCAGGCGGCTGTTTGACGTGGCTCCCTCTGTAGCCTTTTTTTCACACTATAGATCACAAAAAATTAAAAAGGAGATAGCAAAGTAAAGAAATGCAGTATGGGTCATAGCACTGATCTACAAGGTATAGAATGCTCTTGTGCAGTATATGGCTACATACACCACAATGTAGTATGTGAGGCACAATGATGATCAGCAGGGAAAAAAAATATTTTTTCTGAAATGTAAGTGATATAAGTGTGGTAGGTGTGAGGCAAGTTAGGTCTGTAAGAAAGAAAGACTCTGTTAGCTCTATTTTATCCTTATTACATGCATTCAAGTCCACATTTAAAAGAATTGAAATTGACCCACAATTGCCCTAGGAGACAGTGCTGAATCATTTTGGTAAGTGTAAAAAGTATGTAGTCAACATTTTTTAAAACTTATTTACCCCCTCTAGTCTGTACAGTGGTTACCTAGTCGGAATGTAGGTTCTACCGTCGCGGCGCTCGGCGGTACCGTTTGGCTTTGTGCGTTTGCTGGCTTTTACCGCTGAGTGGCGCTATATAACTACAGACTGGCGCCTCATGCCTTAGTTCATTCTTTGCTGGATTAATGAGACACGGAGTTTTAGAACTGCACGTAGTAGCGGATAAAATCAAGTAAAACATTGTATTTAAACAAATTCATAATCACAAAACTAAAATGACAGTATAAATGTAGAATTCAAATTAAATTAAATCTTATTAGGATCAAATTTTAACAAAATAAACGCTTAGCCTTTAGATTCTATTACGTGTAATTAAAAAAGACGCGTATAGGGTTTTGTGTCGTCTTATATCTTGTATTCTTTAAATTTATAGTAGATTTATTAACTAAAATAAATGACCATAAAATTATAACATTGTCAGGACGTTCTACTGCGTTCATCGCTTTATTATAGGAATGAAATGCAGTAGACTGTTATGATCTGTAACTGGTTCGACCCACGTTGCACGGGCGGCACCATAAAGCACGGACACGAGGCGAGGTCTTACGGGAAAAATGTAATTTATTTAGGTAAAATGGGGAAGGAAAGTGTTGAAGGAGGGAGAATGGAAAGAAAGGGATAAAGGTTGTGCATGTGTAGTTCCGGGGGCTGTGCCACACTGGCGTGCGGGCACACAGCTGACGATAAGTGTTGGTGCGCGGAGTGGCAGAAGTGAGCACGCGGATGCAGCGCTCCTGCACGCTCCCTCGTGACAGCGCTTCTCCCGCTGTCGATGGCCGGCGCGAGTCCTCGCTGACGCAAAAACCTAACACAAACGTCCTCGCAGCCTTTTCCTCTTCGGCAGCGTGGCTGCGAAGACGGGCACGGTGCGGGAGTGAAGATGCCGCGGGAGCTCGCGCAGCTCTTTCACGCGCCGTCCTCAGCGCGGAGATCAAAGGGCGGAATTCTAGTGTCCTTGTTTAAAGTCCCTGGGGCGCGTCACATCGCCCCACTGACATGCTTCTTTCATATCTTCCATCACATCACGTACTTCCCAGACATCGGACAAAACTCCGCGCCTTGCTTTTATAATGCGGAGCAAGCCCGAGATCATATTAACGTTAATTATCAGCAGCTGGCACGAATAGGCGGCTCCGTCCCTTTGCCGCCTATTCAGGGAGCCTACGGAGTGAGCGAGTAGCGATAGTAGATTTGGCCGCGCACCCATCACAGGCACACGCCGTGGCAGATCATCATAACTGTCCTAAACTTGTATTTCATAAGGTTTTCCCAGCGGAGGTACAGCGCAACGGGGGTCATCATTTACTATTAAACATCAAACGAATTTACAAAACTTTATGCGTGTGATTAAGCGCTGATTCTACGTAGGAAAGTAAAGAAGAGGATTATGATGCTCAACATTCCGGAGACCAAACCCCATTTAAATTAAATTAACAAATATTGCAAGTAAATAACAACAGCCCACGTTTAAAAAAGCATTTTATTTAGATTATAAAAAATAATGCTGCATCTGTTTTAGGTGTTCCAGCTGCCACTGGAATTCAAATAAATCAAATCCTATTAGGATCAAATTTAAGCACAATAAATGTTAACACAGTGAGCCTTTAGATTTTATCACTTGTAATTAGAAAAAAAGCGTGTAGGGATTTGTGTCTTCTCATTTCTTGTGTTCTTTAAATTTATAGTAGATTTATTAACTGAATGAAATGACCATAAAATTAAAACAGTGTTAGGACGTTCTACTTCGTCAGCAGATGTCGGTCATTCAGCCCCGCTTGTGTTTTTGCGTTATTATAAGAATGAAATGCAGTATGCTGTTATGATTTGTAACGGGTTCGACCCATGTTACCCAAACGACTCAGTTCAGATATAGCCTAAGTAAATGGATAGATAGTCTGTGCTGTTTGGGAGATGGACGTGCTAATGATTTGGTCGGTTTTGTGTGTGTGTGAGAGAGAGAGAGGTGTCACGGTCGTTTTCAGTGAAACAAAGGCTCAGCTGAAAAATGTTAGGCACATCAGTCACTTAACCCCAATAAAAGGTATTTAAGTGTTATGATAGTTGTGTTATAACAGATGCGCACTGAATACTAAACCTAAACCAGGCACGGAGATTAATAAACCAAGATAGCCCCCATACCCGTTTAAAAAAAAAAAAATACCAAAGAATATTATTGTGTATAGACTGATTAAAAACAATGCAATTTACACTATCATAAGGAAAATCCCAAGTTATTCCATTCCAAGGATTAAAAAAGGTAACAATGTCAACTTTAGAATCTAGAATCCAGAAGATTAAAATTACACAAATTTAAATCACTGAAAGTCTCCAGAAGAGCCTCAGATTCAAGAGGTTTTTAAAGTCGGGAGAAGTGCATTTCAGTTCCTCTGAATGTATAGGTGAGAACAGCCGATTCACACCTGGGGAGGGTGAATAATTTGTATTTGAATGTTGTCTGGCATTGTAAAGCACTATAGTGACACTAAAAGAACAACCCAGGATTAATAGGAATTATTATACTGCATAAATATTATTTAGCACAAAAAAATTCCTCGCGCTCGGGAAAACTATGCGTGCGGTTGAGCGCTGATTAGACTATAGGAAATTAAAGCGGAGGGTTTTTATTTAGACTATAAAAAAATTAACCTGCGTCTATTTTTAGGCGTGCCAGCTGTCACTTTTTAGTTAGAAGTTTTCAAAACAAATCTTATAATGCCCACATGACATGACGGAATAAGGCACGGCTGGTGATGATTGGGGTTTGTTGGGTTACATTGGATTTTATTACGCGGTGTGAGTGCAATGGCCATCCGTCCGCTCGCGCTGACTCTGCTCTCCGCGGATGGCCGGACCGGCCCCTCCCACCTCTCGCTCCTTTGAAGTCCCTGGGGTGCGTTCTATTTGCCCTCGATAGCTCACCAGTCGTGTGTAATTCTGCGGTCCTGCTGCTTTGCATGTCTGAAGGGGAGGCCGCCTAACTAGTGACCGAGGAGCGATATTGATTTGGGCGCATGCCGTGACAGGCTAAAAAAACTGTTGTCAGATTAATGTGCAAAAACTATATAATAAAACTATATAAGACTACATGGCCTTTATAAGACTCAACTTTTATTTAAGCGCACTCACAATAACGAAAAAACGTTATGGTTTTGTAAATGTTTGAAAGCAAATAAGCTGTGCTTTTCTGTATTGTTTTTAGTGAACTTGAGCGCGTCAGAAAATAAACGCAAACGTTTTTTTAAATGGTCAGAGTCAGTCTGCTTGCTGTTTTCCCGACGCGTTCATAATCATTAGTCTACTTCTGCCGGTGCGCTCTGGAAAACTTTATGCATGCGGCTGAGCGCTGATTAAAACTATGAAGTAAATTAAAGAGGAGAATCACGATGCCGAATCGAAGTCCTGAGCCCAAACCTCATTTAAATTAAATTAACAAATATTATAAGTAAAAAACAATAGCCCACGTTTAGAAAACGTTCATGAATTCTTTCCGACATGAGTTGGCCCGGTGTTATGCGCAAAGCGCCGGGAGATTTCCTGAAGCTCCGAAATCACTGGGGCATTTTTTTCTAAATAGACGCTATCTTTAATAACTGATGGAGGTTTTGAGCTGTATACACACACATTCCTACCTAAACAACTCTTAAAACTACACCTATGACACAATAACAGTAATATTTCGAACATTCTGCAGGCTGATATTTAGAGAAACGAAAGAATAATGAATAAACCAGTTGTTAGGTCAAAATAACCCAACCAGGTGTTGATTTGTAAAAATCTCATATGAGCCAACATGAGCAGCCCAACAATGTGTTTAAAGTACCTAAAATAATCCAGAACTTAAATAACAATAAACAGATACAGAGATACACTATATAACAGTCACTATTGTATTTACTGCAACGAGCGAAAATTTCACTTTGCGCCACCTGGCGGCCATTTTACGAATGACTTGAAATGCAACTGATTTATTTTGGCCGCTGACGTTTTTACACGGCGGTGAGCGCGACGGTAATAACCATTCCAATTAATTAACTACTGTATATTGCTAGCCTGGCCTTGCAGTGCTCTTTAGTCTTTTTGGTGGTCAGTATCACTTCTAGATACTTGAGACTTCATAACTACCAAAAGAAGAAGCTAAGATATTCTATTTAATTTCATATTACTTTTATTAAGTAGACCATAGGCTGATAGAAATGAATGTTTGCCAAAGCATTTTTATAAATAAATGTATGAGACAAAATATAAGACAAAGTACAGTATGTCCACCCTGTCGCCGACATATTCAGAGTAGATTAAATACATTTTCATTGCTTAGTGTTATAAAATGTATATTTCAGAATGATACATTGTCACCTTCTCAGCACTACAGTATATTTTATTTATTGTGAAAGTCTGGTAATAATAAAATTTGTTCAAATGTGGCGGGAAATGTACTTAGAGCAATGGGACATGACAAATAACATACAGTACACAACCAAAGAAAATGGTATGGGAATGGAGGGAAACACATTTCAAGAGACTAACATTTAGTCCTCAGAATTTCATTACATTTACATTATGCTTACAATAACTGGGTGAAGGGAGGCACGGTGGCCTAATAGTTAGCCAACATCAAGTCACCTTGCAACCCGAGGGTCAATTCAGTTCCCAGGGTTTGATTCCCACTTTTGAGTTCTCCCAATGCTTGATTGGTTGGTACCTGCCATTTCCAAATTGCTCGGAGTGTGTGAATGACAATCAGGTGTTAACCTGGAAACTAACTGCCATAGAAGCGTGGTTGGGTAAAACATGTTTTTAAAAGTAACATGGCACCTGATCATGAAACGTATCCATTGCCTGATGTGCCCAATGTGCCGGATGGCACATGGATGGAGTAAATTATAAAATACTGGAAAAAATTAGTGATTCTGATGATGATAGCAAAGCCACTTAGTGATATTGACCCCTTTTGCTAACTAATATTAGCAGTGCATCCCTTGGTCAATGTCTCATTTACTTCTCACTTTCTGAGCTGTGGTCTGTGACAATAGTGACAAAAGTGAAAATGAAATACAATTTATTTGATATGCGTACAAGGACAGAAGCAGTTTCAGGGATCATGCAAAAGCAAATCTATATCAAGTCAACAAACGAAACAGGAACTCAGGAACAATGGCATGTACTGCTATTGGAATTCGGTATTGGCAAGTTGTAGATGATGTGGCTGCAAGAGCTCTATACTCAGCATTGATCTTTACATTTGTTACAGTAATTAGTCTGTTTGGTGACATAAATTGAATGTGGAAGGGGGGCCATGAAGGATTATTGTTAAAATTATTATTAAATTGCGCTTTTCAGTTTTAATTTTACTGTTATTCATTCCTGTTAACAGTTTTATTTGTATATTCATCTCTGAAGGTGGTTACAATGTCCGGTAAAAACACTAAAACCCGTAGCACAACACAGTCACAACTGAGGCCTAATCCACAGGTCACTGGTGCGCTAAAGCTCAAGATATTGTTCTCATTGAGGAACAAAATTGCGTATATTTTTTTTGGCTGCATTGGGGGATGACTTGTCCACAATTAAATCAGAATTACAGGCTGTAACAACACAACTGGCTAATTATAAGGCCGCCATTGATACCGGACTGTCTGCGCTAAAGGGTACCATAGGTGAGATGGAACGTTTGCTTCCAGGTTGTACTGATGACATTACTGCAGTGCAAAGTAAGATACAACATTTTACAGCAGATTTAATTAAACTGGATAACAAATGCAAAGATTTAGATGCCAAATCATGGCGTGATAATATTTGCATGATTGGTGTTCCTGAGGGTCACTACCTGTAGCATCGCTGCATTGCTTAAAGAGCCGCTCAGCCTCCTTTAATGGAGCCGACTTTATACAGATCTTACCGCACTCTACAGCCTGTACCAAAGCCTGGTGAAAGACCTCGAGCCGTTGTGACCAGATTTCATGACTACAGTGAATGCCTTGAAGTTTTACGGTGTGGCAGAGAATTAAGGCAAATTAAATTTTAGGAATTAGGTATTTCTGTTTTTCCCGACCACACAGCAAAAATTGCAAAATCTCGTTGAGGGCGTGCGCTCATCCTGTTTTATCCAGCGTGGCTGAGGATGACCTATAATGGTGTGGAAAAGATTTTCTAAATGTGTGATCTGTTTATATTTTCTGATGCTACCTCTGCGTATGCAAGCTTCTTATTTCGCAAAGTTAGTGTCTTTGTCTTGATTGCACTCTAGTTCCTAGGTCATCTTGGGAACCAAACATTTAATTTATGCCAAGGTGTATCATTATGCATGTTTGTTTAATGTATGAGGGGTGGTCCTAGGATTATTCACCTCTAGAGTTTTCTTTTTTTGTTGTTGCTGTTATTTTTCTCTCTTCTCTTTTTTCTTCTTTCTCTTTCAAGATGGTAATAATTTATCTATACATTCTTGTAAGCTGGGGATGAGAAGACTTAAGTTACTTCCATTTGCGCATTATTTTTGTTCTCTTTAAACTGTGGGAGCCTTTTTGTTTTCCTTTTCTTTGTTTTTTTTTTTCCTTCTACATTGGGCTCTCTCTCCGAGTCATGGCCACAGTCACTGTAAGAGTAACTTTTGTTTTAGTTTATTTTGCTGTCTCCTACGGTTTGTTAGGATAGAGACTTTAGGCTTGTGTTTTATGTGTTTGTGAGTGGGTGTGCACGTGTGCATGTGGGGGATAGGGGGGAGGGGCGTGTCATCCTTCTGGCTCTTTGCGAATGTAAATTTTCTTTAATTTTACATTATTTGGATAAATGGCTAATTCCAATGCAGCCTCAAGTTTAGCTGGAAGTAGTATGCCTATTCATTTTCTTAGCTGGAACATCAGAGGTATGGGAAACCCAACTAAAAGATATAGGGTATTTAATTACCTGAAACGTTTACATGCTAATATAGTGTTTTTACAAGAAACACATCTTCTAGTCAAGGATCATGAGAGGCTTCTCCGTCCCTGGGTAGGTCAAAATTTTCATTCTAATTTTAATTCCAAGTCACGGGGTGTGGCCATAATAGTTAACAAAAAGATACAGCTTACACCTAACCATATAATTGCTGACAAAAATGGAAGGTTTCTTATTGTCGCAGGCACACTAATTCAGACCAAGGTTTTGTTGGTAAATGTCTATGCTCCAAGCTTCGATGATCCAGATTTTGCAAATAAATTACTTAGTAGCCTTTCCTGCTTAAACACCCACTTAATAATTTTTGGAGATTTAAACTGTGTTTCTGATGCAGTTTTGGATCGCTTTAGTTCTTCCGTTGTGCATCATTTATATTCTAGAATTGATTATTTTTCCATTGACAGTCACCTTAATCCTTCTGCTATTTCTTTAAATTATTTAGGCATTGTAATTTCTGACCATGCTCCCTTATCACTGGATATTCAATTATCAATGCATAAACAGACCCTATCGTCTTGGCAGTTTAACTCACTTCTTTTAGCGGACAAAGAGTTTTGTACATTCATTTCTGACACTATTCATAATTTTTCGTTGTTTAACCATCTTGAGTCCACTTCTTATTCGTTATTATGGGAAACTCTCAAGGCTTATCTTAGAGGGCAAATCATCTCATACTCTGCTTTTCTAGATCGAAGTCGTAAGACCAAACTCGACCACATTTATGCATCTAATCCTACTCGAGTTGCACCGGCCATATTAACGTCTATCGTTTTGAATGGGAAGCTGTCGCTGACACACAATGATCGCTAGATGGCGCTTTCACCCAAAGCAAATAGTTTAGCTACAAGATCAACTTGCCTACTGTTAGACAATGCACCACTCATTCCCACGTTGATAATCAGTAATATTTTTTAACATATACAACTGAGAAAACCTACTACCGAGTCTCTCATTGGGACAAAGAAAGAGAAAAAAAAATTGCAGAAGAAAAAAGTCATGTTTATTATCATGTTTATGTTCATTATTACCCCAAAAAAATTTTCTCCTACTTTGTCTATTTAGGGCCTTTATACTATAACAAAAATGAAAGCTCTACTTAATTTTATAACCTTTTGAGAAAATTCATTAGTTTGTTCGTTAGTTCACTTCCGTGAAATTATCGCTAAAAAAATATAATGACCCCTCCTGAGAATATAAAGCTTTATTATTGCGTTTTATAAACCTGCGGAATGTTTCACTGTTAATGCGCACATAATAATTATGTAAGAAAAGCGAGGGAAATGTGGAAGTGATGTCTGGCCACTCAATAAGAAATAAACCAAAGATTTCGGTAATTACCGGGGTGTACATCTGCATAGTGACACTGCTGATAAACAGCTGAACAACTTCACTTTTCCATTTACCTCTAAGAGAAAAAAAGCTGTATTTTGTTTGTCTGTTTATATTTATAATTTTTATATCAGTACAAGAAGATAACAGTTTGGTCTGTGCAGTTAGTGCCCTTGTAGAGAATAAATAAATATTGGATAAAAGATTTCAGTTGACTGGACAACTACAGCCAATGTGATCAGGGAGACAGGTAGGAGGGTACTTGGTGTATCATTAGGTAAGGGAAAAGTGGACAAGGAGACTTGGTGGTGGAACGAGGAAGTCCAGGAGTGTATACAGGAAAAAAGGCTAGGTAAGAAGAAGTGGGACTCTAAGAGGACTGAAGAGAGTAGACAGGATTATAGGGTGATGCAGCATATGGTGAAGGTAGAGGTGGCAAAGGCCAAACAAAGAGCATATGAGGACTTCAATGCTAAATTGGATAGTAAGGAGGGTGAGGTGGATTTGTACAGGTTGACGAGGCAGAGACATAGAGATGGGAAGGATGTGCAGCAGGTTAGGATGATTAAAGATAGAGATGTACTGACAGATGCCAGGAGGGTAATGGGAAGATGGAAGAAGTACTTTGAAAAGTTGATGAATGAGGAAAATGAAAGAGAATGAAGAGTAGATGTGACCGTTGTGGAGCAGGAAGTAAAAAATATTAGTAAAGTTGAGGCAAGAAGGGCGTTAAGGATGAAGAGTGGAAAGGCCGTTGGTCCTGATGACATACTTGTGGTGGTATGGAAGTGTTTGGGAGAGGTGGCAGTAGAGTTCCTGACTAGTTTGTTTAAGAAGATCTTGGAGAGTGAGAGGATTCCAGAGGAATGGAGGATAAGTGTATTGGTACCGATTTTTAAGAACAAGGGGGATGTGCAGAGCTGTGGCATCAACAGAGACATAAAGCTAATGTGCCATTCAATGAAGCTGTGGGAAAGAGTAGTGAAAGGTAGGTTAAGGGCAGAGGTGAGCATTTGTGAGCAGCAATATGGTTTCATGCCTAGAAAGAGTACATCAGATGCAGTATTCGCTTTGAGGATGCTGATGGAGAAGTACAGAGAAGGTAATAAAAAGTTTGCATGGTGTCTTTGTAGATTTAGAGAAAGCATATGACAGGGTGCCGAGAGAGGAGCTGTGGTGTTGTATGAGGAAGTCTGGAGTGGCAGAGAAGTATGTTAGAGTGGTGCAGGACATGTATGAGAGCTGTAAGACCATGGTGAGATGTGCTGTAGGTTTGACAGAAGAGTTCAAGGTGGAGGTGGGTCTGCATCAAGGATCGGCTCTGAGCCCCTTTTGTTTGCTTTGGTGATGGACAGGTTGACAGATGAGGTTAGACAGATGAGGTTAGACAGGAGTCTCCATGGACTATGATGTTTGCAGATGACATTGTGCTTTGTAGCGAAAGCAGGGAACAGGTCGAGGAACATTTGGAGAGGTGGAGGTACGCTCTGGAAAGCAAAGGAATGAAGGTTAGCCACAGCAAGATGGAATACATGTGTGTAAATGAGAGAAACACAAGAGGAATAGTGAGGCTTCAGGGAGCAGAGGTAAAGAAGGTGCAGGACTTTAAGTACTTAGGGTCAACGGTCCAGAGCAATGGAGAGTGTGAAAAGGAGGTGAAGAGGCGAGTACAGGCAGGTTGGAATGAATAGAGAAAAGTGTCAGGTGTGTTGTGCGATAAAAGAGTATCAGCAAGAATGAAAGGAAAGGTGTACAGGACAGTGGTAGAGACCAGCGATGCTCTACGGCTTAGAGACAGTGGCACTGAAGAAAAGACAGGAGGCAGAGTTGGAGGTAGCAGAGCTGAAGATGTTGAGGTTCTCCTTGGGAGTGACAAGGATGAAAAGGATCAAGAATGAGTTAATTAGAGGGACAACCCATGTTACATGTTTTGAAGATAAAGTCAGAGAGGCTAGATTGAGGTGGTTTGGACATGTTCAGAGGAGAGAGGGTGAATATATTGGTAGAAGGATGTTGTGGTTGGAACTGCCAGGCAGGAGGTCTAGAGGAAAACCAAAGAGGCGATCTATGGATGCAGTGAGAGAGGACATGAAGTTAGTTGGTGTGAGAGAAGAGGATGCAGAGGATAGGGTTAGATGGAGGCAGATGATTCGCTGTGGCGACCCCTAAAAGGGAACACCCGAAAGACAAAGAAGAAGAATATAAAATATTTCTTTGATAAAATATGAATCAGGCAGGCTCTGACAAGTAGCCAACGATTAACACGTCCCCACCCCTTCTCAAAAGAGTGCCATAGTCCATTGTTAGTTTCAATAATTTGGCTGAAACTAATTATCACTAAGTACCCTACCATCAGCTGAAACTAATTCTATACATGTAACAGAAAATGTAGATGCAGGTTACAAATATATAAATATGCATGCTACTTTTAATAATGTATGTTGCAATCCATTTTTCCAACAAAGCTTTTACAATAAAATCGTTATAACTTGACCCTGAATTTAGAACAAAAAAACAGAAATGTTTTTTTCTGGTAAATCACCAACCGCATATGGAGTTTATTTACAGTAATTTGTAAGAAAACAATAATATACCTTGTACAATGTAAACACGAAAAAGATACACAACTCATACACAATGAAAAAAACATTGTCTGCTTTATAAACAGCTTAGTATACTGTGCGTCTTTGGTTTCGGCTGTGGTGATAGTGGATGCGGCAAAAATCCACTTTTCATACGAATTACATCGTCTACATTTTTTTTTCTAAATGACCCCGGGCTTTCACTCCGCGCTATAAAATATTCAATTCAATTTTAATTTAATTTTATTTATATAGCGCTTTTAACAATGGTCATTGCCTCAAAGCAGCTTCACAAAAATGAAAGTAATTAAAAAAAAGAACATTTTTGAAATTTTTGTCAATGTGTGACAAAATGTGTCTAGTTAATAATGAGATAAATGATGAATGAAATGTCTCTGATGAGCAAGCTAAGGGTGACAGCGACAGTGGCAAGAAAAAAATTCCTGAGATGGCAATAGGTAGAAACCTTGAGAGGAACCAGACTCAATCAGGGAACCCATCCTCATTTGGGTTATAACAGGGTCTGTTGGGTTGCTGTGGATTTTACTGTGCAGTGTGAGTGCGACGGGCGCGCAATAACGCGGAAGAGTGGCATGCAAGCGGGGCAAATGGAACGCGGCCCATGGACTTCAAAGAAGCGAGTATGCCTTTGATAGTCACGATAAGGACAGGCGCAGGCTCACTGCCGGATTATGATGACTTGCCGTCAAGGAGGAAAATGTCGCAAGGAGCGTCACTGCTGCCACTCTGTCCGCTGCCCACTGCTCTCCAGCCTGTGCCCACATGCCAGCGAGGCACTGCCAACCAGACATGCACATTGCTTCCTTTCCATCCTCCCACCTTTAACTATCCTTCCATTTTTTTTCATTAATAAATCTACTACAAATTTAAAGAACACAATATATAAGATGACACAAAAACCTACATGTGTAGCTTTTCTAATTACACATAAAATCTAAAGGCTCACTGTGTTAACATTTATTTCGCTTTAATTCGACCCTAAAAATATTAAAAATATTCAATTTAATTTGAATTTTACATTTGTACTGTAATTTTAGCAGTTGATTTACCAGGAAGAACTATTCTTTCTACTTGTCATGTTGCTGGTACAAAGGGGTCGGACACAAGCGCAGGTGCAGTAACCAAGAGTGTTTTATTTAATTATTACTAGCTGAAACAAAAGGTCTTTGTGAACATAAATCAAAATATTCTTATCCTCCCAGGATACAAGGGTGTGGGGTTTTGACCCGCGACTTCGTGGTCGGTTCACTCCTGGGGAACACGTAAAGTACTCTTGGTCATGACGTACGAAAACACAAACAGATTCTCTCACACAGAACGGTGGACGGACAGGAAGCTACGGGGTCGACTGGGTTAAATAGGGGAGCACATAAGGGAAACACAGGTGACACTAATTTAGAACTAATAACGGGACACCTACAGACAGACACACCAGGGGGAGACAAAGCTACGGCTTAGAAGTCCGGGGAACCCGATCTTCCTCCCTGAGACCGCGGTGGCACAGGTGTTACACTACTATTTTGTGTGCTAAACTAAACTTTAGGGTCAAGTAATAGCGATTTTATTTGAAAAGTATTTTATATATATATAATAATATTATTAACTTCTGGTGTTGCGCAATCTTCGCAGAGGAAGGAAAGACACGCGACAACAATTTACCAACAAATCCAAAGTGTATTAAATGACACAGAAAAACTAACAGACAGACAAACAGACAAGGTGCACCAAAAAAACAATATATACAAAATATATACAACTATAAACAATGTGTGTAGTGTATGCATGTGTGTGAGTGCGAATGTATGAATGTCCAAAGTCCGTGTTGTTGTGTGTGTAATGGTGAACGGGAGAGATGGCTCGGTCACCCCGGGAACAGATGTTGAGTCCGGGAGCACGAGAAACGAAATGGGATGGGTATTGAATAAATCCAATTAACAGTAATCCACACGTGCAACAATCAATCGCTCTCTCTCTATTCCACACAGCGCTGCACTTTTCATCTCTCCACCTCGAGTGCTCTGCCGGTTCCAGATTTGTACTGGCACACGTGATACTATAGGTCATCAGGGTTCCCTCTCTCTATGGAGTTAATTATGTGCCAAAATGTAACAAACAAACACAATCTGCTTTGCAAAGAAAAAAACTACTTTCTCACAAATGCAGCGTTTTGCAAACAAACACAATCCGATTTGCAAAGAAAAAAAATTCAACTTTCTCACAAATGCACCCTCCATATTTTCTCACAAATGCACCCTCCGTATTTTCTCACAAATGCATCCATCCGTATTTTCTCACAAATGCACCCTCCGTATTTTCTCACAAATGCACCCTCCGTATTTTCTCACAAATGCATCCATCCGTATTTTCTCACAAATGCACCCTCCGTATTTTCTCACAAATGCACCCTCCGTATTTTCTCACAAATGCACCCTCCGTATTTTTTCACATATGCACCCTCCGTATTTTCTCACAAATGCACCCTCGGTATTTTCTCACACATGCGCCCAACCTATTTTCTCACAAATGCAATGGAGCAACTCCCTCTTCCAAAACAGCAGATGGCGTTATCGGTCAATTTACTCTATTCTCCCGAGACCTCAAACAACGTGTTTATATAGTTTACCCTTATGTCCCAGAGGAATATGAGTGGGGAACAGTTTTGAGGTGTCTATTATATATCCAGACAGCCAGACATATTAACAACCCACTATCTTTAGGATAGAGCCCTGTAGGGGGATACAGTTATATCAAACCACAGTTGCATTTTAATTAACTATTGAATTATTAACTATAATTAGTGATCATATCTACATTTAAATAATCTGTGTCTGTGGTATAATCATACATTGTAGACAGCTGTTGCAGCGCGAGGGGTAGATACAGTAAGATGCAAGAATCATTGTATTAGACTGCATGAAATTTATGAAACTTTTTACAATCTGGTTTGTAATAGAATTCTGTCTGTAATTCAGTATGTTTACTGTTCATTTATAGCTTTTTTACCCCTTATAACTTTGTTAAAGATTATTTAAATGTAGATATGATCACTAATTATAAGAGATTTTGATGCATCATGTCGCATACGTCTGGTATGGATATAAAAAGCCAAACATGACGGCAGTTCTTTCAGCCTTCAATAGTTAATTAAAATGCAGCTGTGGTTTGATATAACTGTATCCCGCTACAGGGCTCTATCCTAAAGATAGTGGGTTGTTAATATGTCCGGCTGTCTGGATATATAATAGACACCTCAAAACTGTTCCCCACTCATATTCCTCTGGGACATAAGGGTAAACAATATAAACACGTTGTTTGAGGTCTCGGGAGAATAGAGTAAATTGACCGATAGCGCCATCTGCTGTTTTGGAAGAGGGAGTTGCTCCATTGCATTTGTGAGAAAATAGGTTGGGCGCATGTGTGAGAAAATACGGAGGGTGCATTTGTGAGAAAATACGGAGGGTGCATTTGTGAGAAAATACGGATGGATGCATTTGTGAGAAAATATGGAGGGTGCATTTGTGAGAAAATACGGAGGGTGCATTTGTGAGAAAATACGGATGGATGCATTTGTGAGAAAATATGGAGGGTGCATTTGTGAGAAAATACGGATGGATGCATTTGTGAGAAAATATGGAGGGTGCATTTGTGAGAAAGTTGAATTTTTTTCTTTGCAAATCGGATTGTGTTTGTTTGTTTGTTAAATTTTGGCACATAATTAACCCTATAGACCGCACTAAAGTGTTTCACCACCACGCACTCTGTTAAGTGGGTTGCCCCCAGACATAGTGCACTCTATTGGTTTTAGTCTTTTTCCTTGCTGGACTCTCCCACTGGGTGGTAGCTTAGCTGAAAGCTTTTAATGGGCAGAGGAAAAAGATGATGTTCGTCGCCAAACCAGCTCACCCGGTACCTCTGGCGCCTTGTTTTGCCGGGAACTAAGTTAGCTGGCTTTTTTGTCTGACTGAGTTGCTGGTGGTTGTTCCTCTTCCCTCGCTGTGATCCTGGGGTTGGTCTGTGATGGATTTGTGGCCGGTTCTGTGGTTCATCGTTGGATGGTCGGCTGCTCCAGCGGTCCCTGGTGAGGTTTGGCGGATGGTAGCTCCTGGATCTTTTCTCAGGTTTACAGGGATGTGGGGCTAAGGGCATGAAATTTTTTTTGCGGCCTCTGGTTCCCTTGGCCCGGCTCCGAGAGCTCTGGCAGACTTTGCACGCTCGCACGTACTGCCAGGTGTCCTTGCGAATGGTGGCGATGTCCCGGCAATGTCTAGTAGGCTTAGTGAGGTTTTTAGCCCCCTCCGGTGGCCACCCGTCGGCTTTTGGTGAAAGTCTTGCAGGAACGTCTGGGATTGCTCCTCTTTTTTTTCTCCGCACTCTACAATGTAACCCCCTCTGGTGGTGTTCAAAGGAGACCCCGTGGTTCTGGGACTCTCCAGTGTTTACCACAGTGGCCAGTAAAGCTACCTGGAGACCTTCCTGCTGTGCTCGTACTGCCTCGGAAAGGTTCCCAGGCTGAGCGGCTGACTGCTCCGAGGTAAGTTGAGGAGGTTCCGCTTTTGGTAGCAAGGCATAGTAAATTTGAGAGGCTGCAGAGGGATGCTGGGCGATGGAGGGTCCGGCCTGGGGCGGTGTAGTAGCGAGCACTGGGGCTCTTTCTGTAACCTTCTCCTAGCTGTGCTGAAAATCTTTCGCCCGTTTGTAGTCCTTCTCTGTAGTTGTGGTGTTTGGAATTCCTGGTGACTGTAGAAATGGAGATTGTGTAGACGTAGGGGTGTAGGCCTATAAATTGGTGGGCGTGCTAAAGTGGCGCAGCTTCACACTGTCACACTAAAAAAAACATCAGAGAAGTTTAGATTAGAAGCTTCAAATAGAATGAACGAACTAATAAATTTTCTTAAAACGTTATAAAATTAAGTAGAGCTAAATCCCTAAATCTCCTTATAAAATATCGCTAATTATCAATGCGGGAATGAATGGCAAATTGTCGATATTTCACAGAAGCATATATATATATATATATATATATGAATATATATATATATATATATATACACACACTCACCTAAAGGATTATGCATTATTCTCATTAATGCAATTATCTAATCAACCAATCACATAGCAGTTGCTTCAATGCATTTAGGGGTGTGGTCCTAGTCAAGAAAATCTTCTGAACTCCGAACTGAATGTCAGAATGGGAAAGAAGGTTGATTTAAGCAATTTTGAGCGTGGCATGGTTGTTGGTGCCAGACGGGCCGGTCTGAGTATTTCACAATCTGCTCAGTTACTGGGATTTTCACACACAACTATTTCTAGGGTTTACAAAGAATGGTGTGAAAAGGGAAAAACATCCGGTATGCGGCAGTCCTGTGGGCCAAAATGCCTTGTTGATGCTAGAGGTCAGAGGAAAATGGGCCGACTGATTCAAGCTAATTGAAGAGCAACTTTGAATAAAATAACCACTCGTTACAACCGAGGTATGCAGCCACAACATGCACAACCTTGAGGCGGATGGGCTACAAGAGCAGAAGACCCCACTAGGGAAAAAGAGGCTACAATTTGCACAAGCTCACTAAAATTAGACTGTTGAAGACTGGAAACATGTTGCCTGGTCTGATGAGTCTTGATTTCTGTTTAAACATTCAAATGGTAAAGTCAGAATTTGGCATAAACAGAATGAGAACATGGATCCATCATGCCTTGTTACCACTGTGCAGGCTGGTGGTGGTGGTGTAATGGTGTGGGGAATGTTTTCTTGGCACACTTTAGGCCCCTTAGTGCCACGGGCTACCTGAGCATTGTTTCTGACCATGTCCATCCCTTTATGACCACCAGGATCCGGCGCACGATGTATGCAGTGTCACCATTGATGATCCGGGGAGGAGGAGCAAGATGGATGGGTGGAACCATGGGAGATGTAGTGAAGGGTTTGAGTTGTGATGTGTGAAATACCAGATAAATTCGGAGCACCGCAGGCAACTGAAGCCGGTAGGTGACAGGGTTGATTCGGAGGTGGATGCGATATGGACCGATAAACTTGGGTGACAGTTTTTTTTATTCGGTGTGGAGGTGCACACTTTGTCACCTATGTTGTACAATCGTTCCGGAGGGTGTCGACGGCGATGTTGAGCGGCATAGCGGGTGTTGACTTAGTGGAGGCCTTGGTTGGCTTGGGTCCACAGCCGGCCAACACCTGCGGATCAACTGTTGGGCCGATGGTACGTCAACCTCCAGTTCTTGGTGTTTGAACATCAGAGGCTGGAAACCGTGGCATACCTCGAAAGGAGATTTGTGGCTAAGGGACATGGAGATTGTGTGACAGCTCAGCCCATATGAGGTAGCGAGCCCAGGAGCGCTGACGATCAGCCACGAAGCATCTTAGTTGTTGGTTGGCCCGCTCCGTCTGACCGTTGGTCTGGGGATGGTACCCAGAAGAAAGATAGACTACAGGTGGAATTAATCAGATGGCAGAAGGCCTTCCAGAACCGGGCAGTGAACTGGGGCCCCCTGTCCGAGACGATGTCTTTAGGGAACCCATGCAGGCAGGCTACTTGCTCTAATATCAGCTCCGCAGTGTTTTTAGCTCACGGGAGTCCGGTGAGGGCCACCTGGTGCACGGCTTTGAAGAACCGATCTACGATGGTCATTATAGTGGTTTTTCCTTTCGAGGCCAGCAGGCCCATGATAAAATCAACGGTAATGTGCGTTCAGGGCCGACGAGGGACAGGAAGTGGTTGGAGTTCTCCCGGGGTTGGTTGGTTGGCGCACACAGGGCCACGCATGGACGAACTTATCGATGTCCCGGGCCATGGAGGGCCACCAGAAGGCGCGCTGGATGAACTGAAGAGTGACAGAGTTCATTAAAGGCGAAGATGGCGGCAGCATTGAGGATGAATTGGTGAGGTGATGGACGAGTCAAAACAGTTAAAGGTGCTGCAACTGTACTGTAGTCCCTGATAAAGCGACGATAGAACTTACAGGATAGTTGATGGGCGAGCAATCTCTTTAGGACTGCCCTGACATGTTGGGTGTGTTCTTTGACAGTTCGTGAATATATTTGAGGATGTCATTTAAATATGCAAATGCTCACCGCCATAACATGTCTCTAAGAACATCGTTGATGAAGTGTTGAAATGCGGCGGGGGCATTGCAGAGTCCAAACAGGATAACTAGGCTTTCGTAGTGTCCCGTGGGTGTGATGAATGCCGTCTTCCACTCATTGCCCTCTCTTATACGCACCAAGTTGTAGGCGCTCTAAAGGTCCAACTTAGTTAAGATAGTGGCACTTTTTTTGGCCTCTTTTTATGCTCACATGATCGTACTACTTCCGGGTCCTAGTGCCAGTCGCGGAGCGAGTGTGCATGACATGAATGGACAAAGCGCAGTCAAAACCCGGGGATCCTGCATGCTGTCGCGTTGTATTCAGCGGGTAGCATTTATTTTTGTGTTTGTTGCATTTAATGTTTGTAGTTTTATCGATAAATCTGCTCATATCTGTGCACACGTTTATTAGCCTTTTGATCTTAGTCTTTATCTTAGTAGTGAAACAAATTCAAATTCACATTATTAAAATTACAGTACACATGTAGAATTTAAATTAAATTAAATCTTATTAAGATGGTATTTAGACAAAGTAAGCGTTAACACAGTGAGCCTTTGGATTTTATGTGTAATAAGAAAAGCTAAGCATGTAGGTTTTTTGTGAGCGCAATGTGAGCAGATTTAATTATTAATAATTAATTATTTATTAAATTGTGGACATAAACGGCAAAAATAACAATATTATTCTTTTGATTATTATTATCATGTTTTTTTGCTGTTTGAGTTTAGAGTTAAATGATTATTTAAAACTGAAGCGCTTCGTGTACATTTATGCCACGAGTCATTTTATCATACAAAGATTATAACGTTGTTCTCGGACCACTAAGCATCTATGGATTCCAAAATTAACATTTTTACAATTTTTTTAACACTGGAATAGAAGAGATAGAAAGTTTTCTTATCATAACATGCCTTGTATTGTTTTTAATCGCTCGATACACAAAGCATTATTTTACATGCTATTTTACAAGGGCAAATACAAACGGAATAATTTTATTTGGTTTATTTATTTATTTTTAAATAAAATCTAAAAATAAAACATTGTAGATTAATTAAAAACAGTGTAGAGTGATTAATAACAATACAATGCATGTAATGATAAGAAAAATCTAATTTTAGGTATTAAAAAAAAAACAATTTTAGAATGTAGAATCCAGAAGATTTTAAATGTACACATATTTAAAAAAAGGCCTGAAGCAAGATTCAAGATCCTCCCCAGTTCTCTGAAACCATGCAAAGTGCAGAGGGGTGCATTTTAGTTTTTCCCCCAGGTAAGAACAGCTAATTCACACCTGGACAGGGTGATTTATTTGTATTTGAATGTGTCTGACATTGCAAAGCACACACATGTAACTGTTACGGAAGGACCGACACAACAAACAGAGTGAAGAGGAAAAACCCGGTCGGGCACTTTTATTTAGAATTATAAACTGTAGAGATGGTGATAGTGACTGATAGAATAAACTGGAAAGTCTTATCTGTGATCTTGATGGAGCTGGCGGGCGGAGGCGCAGGCAGACAGGGTGTGGATTCTGGAGGAACACGGAGACGATTAGACAAGGAGACACGGAGGTGAAGCGACGAGGAGACACGGAGACGAAGAGACACAGAGGTTAGCTTTCTAGCTTTCGGCGTAGGCAGCATTGAGTCCTTGTCCGTATTGGAGTCCAGACAATGAGTGAAGGGAAGTGACGTGTATATGTACGTGCGTAGGTTATGAGGTGCAGGTGTGTGATCAGGAGATTGTGAACGTTGATTGTGGGCGGAGCCTGGTGTGTCCGTGACAGAACCCCCCCCTTCACGGACCGCTCCTGAGGGACGCAGAAGATGTCTCCGGGGTGGACGACCTCTACCCCTGGGAGCAGGCATTTGTGGGTGCTGTTGATGGAATTCCCTGAGGAGATTTGGGTCGAGGATGTCTGCCTTGGGGACCCAACTCCTCTCCTCAGGGCCGTAACCTTCCCAGTCCACAAGATATTCCAGTCGCCCACCTCGGCGACGGGATCTCAGGATCTCTTTTACAGTGTAGATCGTGCCATCTTCTATATCCAGAGCCGGGGGGGGGGTTCATCATCGGGACCAGGCTCTGTGGAAACAGGAAACATGGGTGAATAATATGGTTTAAGAAGTGACACGTGAAATGTGGGGTGAATTCTGTAGGTGCGTTGTAAACTTAACTTGTATGTGACTGGGTTGATCTGAGAGATGATTGTGAAGGGACCAATGTAACGAGGACTCAGCTTTTTACAGGGCAGCCGAAGACGGATGTCTCGTGTGGAGAGCCAAACCTTCTGTCCTGGTTGAAAGGCAGGGGTATCTGCTCTCCTCACGTCAGCTGTGATCCGTTGTCTTCGGACTGCTCTCTGTAGTTGTCGGTGTGCTGAGTTCCATACCCTCTCACTCTCCTGAAACCAGTGTGTGACTGCTGGCACTTCCCAGGGTTCTCCATTTCAGGGAAACACCGAGTACACACTGGAATGGGGTGAGGCCAGTGGATGGTTGTCGGAGGGAGTTCTGGGCATACTCAGCCCATGCAAGAAACTGGCTCCAGGAGTGCTGGTGGTCATGACAGAAGGTACGGAGGTATCTACTTATCTCTTGGATTTTTCGTTCTGCCTGGCCATTGGTTTGAGGATGGTATCCAGACGATAGACTTATGGTCACACCTAGGAGTTGAAAGAAAGCTTTCCAAAATTTAGAAATAAATTGCGGGCCTCTGTCAGAGACAATATCTTCTGGGAGTCCGTAAATCCGAAAAACCTGATTGAAAAGGGCCTCCGCTGTCTCTTTGGCGGAAGGAAGACCCTTTAATGGGATCAGACGGCATGATTTGGAAAAGCGATCCACGATAACTAGAATACAGGTCTTACCCTCGGAGGAGGGAAGGTCTGTGACAAAATCTACGCCTAGGTGTGACCATGGACGCCGGGGAATAGGTAGAGGTATTAGTTTTCCTGAAGGCAGATGTCTGGGGTTCTTGGTCATGGCGCATTCCCGGCATCCCCTCACATACCTTCTGACATGTTCAGCCATGTTAGGCCACCAGAAACGTTCTTCCAGCTGTGTGAGGGTCTGATTGGTCCCGGGGTAACCAGTGCCCAATGAAGTGTGAACATGGTGGAGGAGTTGGTCACGTTGAGTCGTGGGAATGTAGATTCTATTTGGAGGACATCCTGGTGGAGGTGGTTCAGAGGTTGTGGCTTGAATGATTTCATCATCCAGGTCCCATTGGATAGGGGAAATAAACATGGCTTTGGGTAGAATACTCTCGGGGGGTTCCAGGTTCTCGTCTGAGTCATGAAGACGAGAGAGGGCATCTGCCTTTGTGTTTTTTGATCCAGGTCGGTAGGAGATCGTGAAATCGAACCGTGTGAAGAAGAGCGCCCACCTTGCTTGTCGTGGGTTTAGGCGTTTGGCTTCTCTGAGGTATTCTAGGTTTCGATGGTCGGTAAGGACTGTAAATGGGTGTAATGCCCCCTCCAACCAGTGTCGCCATTCTTCTAGTGCCAACTTGATGGCCAGAAGCTCTCGATTTCCAATGTCGTAATTTCTTTCTGCCGGAGACATCTTTCGAGAGAAGAAGGCACATGGAAGATACTGTGGAGAGTTCCCCTGCTGCTGTGACAGCACCGCTCCAACACCTGTTTGTAAGGCATCCACTTCCACCAGAAAGGGTTTGTTTGGATTAGGGAGAATGAGGATTGGTGCTGAGGTGAATGCTTTTTGAAGGGTTGACAGAGTAGTTGTGGCCTCGGGAGTCCAGTTTAAGGTCTTTGGTTTGCTCTTTAAGAGGTCCGTGAGTGGAGAAACAAGAGAACTGTAATTTTTTATAAACCTTCTGTAGAAGTTTGTGAACCCTAGAAAGCGCTGGAGCTGCTTGATGTTAGATGAAATGGGCCAGGTTTGGATGGCTTCTACTTTCTTCTCGTCCATTTGGATACCCTGGGGATTGATGTGGTAGCCAAGAAAGGAGACAGAGGATTGGTGAAATGAACATTTTTCTGACTTCAGGAATAAGTGGTGGGTTTTAAGTCGTCGGAGCACCTCAGTCACATGGGAACGATGTTCGGTGTCGTTCTGGGAGTAGATGAGGATGTCATCAATGTAGACCAGCACAAAGCGGTTCAAATACTCCCGTAGCACCTCATTTATATACCCCTGAAATACGGAGGGAGCATTGACCAATCCATATGGCATAACGAGGTACTCATAGTGTCCGGTCGGGGTGATGAAGGCGGTCTTCCATTCATCGCCCTCACGGATTCGGATGAGGTTGTAGGCACTCCTCAGATCCAGCTTGGTGAAGACTTTGGCCCCACGAAGTTGTTCCAGAGCAGCAGGCACGAGTGGAAGGGGGTAACTGAACTTCACTGTAATTTTGTTTAGGGCGCGATAATCGATGCACGGACGGAGTCCCCCGTCTTTTTTTCCCACGAAAAAAAAGCTGGAGGCAGCAGGGGACGTGGATGGGCGAATATACCCTTGTTTAAGGGCTTCCTCAATGTAATCTTCCATGGCTCTTTGTTCTGGAATCGACAATGAATAAATTTTCCCTTTGGGCACTGGTTCACCTGGAATGAGGTCGATGGCACAGTCCCATGGTCTATGGGGCGGTAGTTGGGTGGCTCGTTTTGGGCAGAAGACGTCCTGGAACTGGGAGTACATGTCTGGGATAACCGTAGATTGTTGGGTTTTTGGGCTTTCTATGGAGGTGGTATGAATGGCAATGATGGGATCAACATTAATGCAGTGCCTAAGACAATTCCTTCCCCACTTAAGGACCTCACCATTCTCCCAAGAGATGATGGGCTGATGTTGGACGAGCCACGGGTGCCCTAGAATGAGTCCAGTAGTGGAACGTTCCAGAACCAGAAGCTCGATTTCTTCCTTGTGAAGCCATCCCACTCGTATGTGAAGTGGGGGTGTGATGTACCGCACCCATCCTCCTCTAGGGGGCGCTCCTGTAACACAGCGGATTTTGAACTGGGTGGTATGGAGAATCAGAGGGATTTGGAGTTGTTGGCACAGTTTCATGGAGATGAAATTGCCTGCTGACCCAGAGTCAAGGAGGGCTTTCACTGGAAGAGAGCACAAGGGAGTATCAATTATTACATTGGTGGTGATTGGTGCCATAGGTGTATGTGCATACGAGACATTGCTCACCAGAGGTCGCGGGGGTCAGCGTGGACATGTCCCCTGATTCAATTTAAACAATTGTTCTCCCGTGGAGGAAAAGTCAGCCGATGGAGTAAATACTTCTCTGAAATGAGAAACAAACAGGTTATAATCACATACTACAGCACTATTTTGTTGCCAGATAGCCTCAGCCCACTGTAAGGCCTTTCCTGTGAGGAGGGAAATAATGTATGCAATTTTTGATCGATCTGTGGGGAACCGTTGAGCCTGCATCTCAAATGTGAGTGAACATTGAAGGAGGAATCCATTGCAATTCCCCGCCTCACCAGAGTAGGGCGCTGATGGTGTCATGGGACTGGCTAAGGGGAGAGGTGACGGAGAGGAAGGAGCTGTTGCCGGAAGTGTAGCGGGGGAGGTGAAAACTTGCCGGAGCCGCTCCACCAGCTCGTGGATGGGATCAGTACCCGCCGGGTTCATGTTTTGGATGTCTGGACTTCTGTTACGGAAGGACCGACACAACAAACAGAGTGAAGAGGAAAAACCCGGTCGGGCACTTTTATTTAGAATTATAAACTGTAGAGATGGTGATAGTGACTGATAGAATAAACCGGAAAGTCTTATCTGTGATCTTGATGGAGCTGGCGGGCGGAGGCGCAGGTAGGGTAGACGGGGCAGACAGGGTGTGCATTCTGGAGGAACACGGAGACGATTAGACAAGGAGACACGGAGGTGAAGCGACGAGGAGACATGGAGACGAAGAGACACAGAGGTTAGCTTTCTAGCTTTCTAGCTTTCGGCGTAGGCAGCATTGAGTCCTTGTCCGTATTGGAGTCCAGACAATGAGTGAAGGGAAGTGACGTGTATATGTATGTGCGTAGGTGATGAGGTGCAGGTGTGTGATCAGTATTCAGGAGATTGTGAACGTTGATTGTGGGCGGAGCCTGGTGTGTCCGTGACAGTAACACTGCAAGAACAACAACCTAAAGTAAATAGAAATAAGAGGTCCTGATTATACTGCATAAATATTATTTAGTAAAACGAATTTTCTTCGCGCTCTCGAAAACTTTGCGGTTGAGCGCTGATAAGACTATGTAGAAAATTAAAGAGAAGAATTATTAAACCGGACCAAAATTTAAAAAAATATTATTGATTAAATGTGTGCTGAAAAAAAATGTCACCAAAAATTTAACCGATGTGGACTCATGTCCATCAATCTGCTGCACAGTATGCTGGAGAAACTCCCAGGTGAGAAGACACAGTTTAGTGTAGTTAACATCAAAGACAAAAATAAATAAATAAAATAAACATTAACAACTTCTGGAATGCAGACTACAGGGTGCGTCACACAGCTACGATATAGTAAATTATAACCATATAACACCAAAGATAAAAGTTTTTTTTTTTTTTTTTTATTTTAATGTTCAATTCTGAACGTCTATTTTCACAGTTATTTCTATATTTAAATTTTGATGTCTTGACATTTTTTTTCTTTTATAATAACAATAAACCGATACAAACAGAAGCTATATAACTCATTCATTTTTTGTCCAAATAAAATTATTAGCTAGTGAACTTAATTAGGTAGTCTAAATAATAAAATTTTTTACATGCCCTTGAGCTGTTGTTTGTGCTTGTTTGGCCAGTCAGTTTCCTTGCTGTTTGCCCCGACACATTTATAAACATTTGTCTACTTCTGCTGGTGTGGTGTTTCCTGCGAGAGGTTGTGCGCGCACGGTCCACTACACAGTAAGTATATTATGAATGAAATAAAGCAGCTCTATGGAGTTAATTATGTGCCAAAATTTAACAAACAAACACAATCTGCTTTGCAAAGAAAAAAATCTACTTTCTCACAAATGCGCCCAACGTATTTTCTCACAAATGCGCCAACCTATTTTCTCACTAATGCAATGGAGCAACTTCCTCTTCCAAAACAGCAGATGGCGCTATCGGTCAATTAAGTCTATTCTCCCAAACCTCAAACAACGTTTTTATATGGTTTACCCTTATGTCCCAGAGGAATATGAGCGGGGAACAGTTTTGAGGTGTCTATTATATATCCAGACAGCCAGACATATTAATAATCCACTATCTTTAGGATATGTAGCCCTGTAGGGGAATACAGTTATATCAAACCACAGGTGCATTTTAATGAACTATTGAAGGCTGAAAGAACTGCCATTGGCTTTTTATATCCATAACAGACGTATGCAACATGATGCATCAAAATCTTTCATAATTAGTGATCATATCTACATTTAAATAATCTGTATGTTGTAAAAAAAATGTATGTTGTTACTCAGTGGCGGCCGGCCCATAGGGGACGCTGGGGCACCGCCCTCCCTGATAAGAGGGGCTAAAAATGTAAAATATATTTTTACAAATTAAGTTTTTAAATTCGGTTTACCCACCAGTATGTGTCTACATGCGATATGAATAACATATACAACATTTCCCACCTAGTGACATTCATTCACCAGTGAATTTCCACAGACAGACTTGTATCGTTTCTGTCATGGGGCGCTGAGAAAAAGCGCCCCTGAGTGCAGCCAAATAGCCCGTCATGTACTGTTGCTAGGGTAAATTAATAAATATGCGGCCAATCAGTTTCTCAGAATTTTATGGTCTTGGGGCGCTGAATGTTCTGCCCCAAGCAGCAGAAAATACCGGGAGATTTAAGTTTTTTTTTCTTTTGAGGTGCGGTCAATCAGAGTAATGATGGCGAACTTAACGAGCGAAGAGCAGTTCCCACCAAATTCGGTGAGATCCTTATTAATATACCCGTTTTAGACTGTTGTGTTAAATTGCATTTTTTTTTTACTTTTTCTTTGTTTAAACCACTTTGAGATGCAACTTTGCTTGAAAGGTGATCCAGCTGATCATACCCTTTGATGTTGATTATTGTATTTGATACTCTCTTAAGCATGCATGGCGTATTATACAATGGAAATTTGTTCATTTACTTTATTTGTACCAGCCGCCACTGTTGTTACTGCTGCTGAGGAAATTAATCCCCTCTTGTTGCTGAAGATAAGATCACTAATTAAAAAGAAGAAAGCGCAGTCAAAGAAGTATCATCATTGAAGGAGAGATGAAAAAACAAATACATATCAGTATTTACAGTTTGAGCTCGACACGTTTTTGAGCTCTGTCGCTTGATTTCAATGGGCTCCTAAGAGAGATAACGGCTCAGATTCCACTGATTGTGTGTCCACTGATTCGGCTCAGTGGACACACAATACTTCAGACTGATACACGACTGCCCCCTACAGGTAATGAAGGGCATTTTCACAGTGCGGCAAGTCGCGGGATCCCTTTTCTCGAAACATGTGTTCTTAACGGCCAGATCTGTAATTGCATCTCATCGAATGTATTACCACTTACATCCGATGAGATGCAATTACGGCATTTGTTTTTTAATTCCCGTACACTTTTTAATATAACTTACTCAAACAAACATCTGTATTCCCCAAGGTTGTAATGTCACTGGATGCTGAAAACAGCTTTTGATAGGGTTGAGTGGGAATACTTGTTTGCAGTAATAAAGAAATTTGGGTTTGGTAATAAATTTATTTCTTGGATTCGCCTCCTTTACAAATCTCAGCAAGCTATTGGTCGTACAAATTATAAGATTTCTGATTATTTTACTCTTGGACGTGGTACTTCCGGCGCTGGACAGCAGCCTGTCTTGCATGCTCTCTGCTTTTTAAGTTACTTTCTGTTTTTCTTTTTATATATATATATATATATATATATATATATTTTTTTTTTTTTTTTTTTTTTGTAGTTAAGTCTTTAGTTTATATTTCGTGCACTGTTAAGTAATTTTTATCGGTTTGGAAATTTTTTTTACAAAATCTCCTCTGCGATGACCGTGACGCCACGCTGCCCCTTTGTCTACAGCCGGGACCAGCTGCTGGGACTCCGACAGCACAGCTGCGCTGGCATTCAGCATGACATCCCCGCGGAGATCAAAAGGAGCTACCGTGGTTGCAGAGCTGAGAAAGCACGACGACTGAAGAAGAAAATATTTTATCCTGCTTTCCTGTCAGTAGTGATGGGTAAGATCAGATTGCTAGCAAATAAGATGCTAACAAGGAAAGAGAAAGTTTTCAGAGAATGCAGTGTCATGTGTTTCGCGGAGACATGACTGCATAAAAACATCCCAGATCCGGTGGTTGGTCAAAACAGTTTTACGTGTGTGAGAGCAGACAGGGACCCTGGCAGTAGCGAAAATAAGAGGGGAGGAGGACTCGCTCTTCATGTAAACAACTGCTGATCAAGTTCAAGTTCAGGGAGGAGGACTCGCTCTTCATGTAAACAACTGCTGATGTTTCCCCAATCACGTTAAGGTAAGGAGATGTTAAGGTAAAGAGATGTTAGCAGTCGGTCTTAGACCATATTATTTGCCTAGAGAGTTTTCCTTAGCCATAATCATTATTGTTTACATTGCCCCGGATGCGAACGGCCAATGTTACGGAGGCATACACATCCATCCCTCTCCCTCCCCTGGGCAGGGCTGATCACAACCTTGTCCACCTTCAGCCTGTCGTCCAGAGACTGCCTGCAGTCACAAAGACTGTTACAAGATTGACAAGGGAGACAGAGGAGACTTTGCAGGGATGCTTTGAGGCAACCAACTGAGACATTCTCTGTAATTCTTATGGAGACAATATTGACAATCTGACAGGCTATAGATAGATTATATCAACTTCTGTGTGGACACAGTGGTTCCCCCCAAAAAAACATTCACTGCTTCCCCAACAATAAACCTTGGGTAACCATCAAAAACATCAAAGCTACACTAAACAAGAAAAAGAGAGCCCTCAGAAGCAGTGACAAAGAACAGCTGAGACTGGTGCAAAAGGAGCTCAAAGACAAGATCACAGAGGGAAAAAAGTCCTACAGAACGAAGCTGAAAAGCAAACTTCAGGAGAACAATACCAGGGAGGTGTGGAATGGAATGTGGGCCATTACTGGCCTGAGACAGAAGAGAGGTGTTGAGATGGATGGAGATGTGGAAATTTGCACTACAATAGATTTAACTGCCCTGTGTCTCCTGTACCCACTCTTAGCTCTTACCACCTATTCCATTCTCCTCCCCCCTCTCCTGCTCCCTTAGCATGTCTCTTTCTGTCCCTCTCAGCAGATGACATCAGAAGAGAACGTCTCGGGTTACTTTGTTGTAACCCTGTTCCCTAAAAAAGGCGGGAACGAGATGCTGTCCTGGGAACTTCCGAAAGTTCCATTTTCAAACATGCACCCTGTTGTTCTTGAAGCCTTCTGTCCTCCGCCTTTTACAGCTTCGGAGCAGGAGAAACTCCACCTATTATGTCCAGTATGTGCTCTTCGGATTAACGTCCACCGCACCTGCCAGTGGCGTAGATCAGAGCAGCTCTTTATTTGCTATGGAGGCCGCAACCGGGGGGCGGCCGCTACTACGCAGACCATGTCACATTGGGTGAGAGATGCTGTTGCTCTCTCCTATGAGGCGCGTGGGCTCACTTCGCCTCTAGGAATCAGGGCTCATTCAACCAGGGGGATTGCTTCATCTATTGCACTAGCAAGAGGTATTGCCCTGCAACAAGTGTGTGACGCGGCGGGCTGGTCCTCTCCGCACACATTTATTTGATTTTATAGTCTGGATGTTCCTGTCACTCCGGGCTCACAAGTCCTCGAGTCAGCTTCCCAGACATAGTTCTGAGACCTCTCAGCCTTGTGCGCACACGCTACACAATGTGGGGTCCAGACACTCGCAGTGCGGCGACGTTGGTACTCTCGTTCCCATAGCGTTTTCACGCAGCATCGAGTGTAGCCTTTGAAAGGGAACGTCTCGGGGTACTTTGTTGTAACCCTGTTCCCTGAAAAGGCGGGAACGAGATGCTGCGTCCCAATGCCGCACTGCCCACGTGACCGGACGTCCGTTCAGACAATCAATCTGAGGAATGTTGCCGGCTCACTCCTATTTATAAACTGCAGGTGCATCTAATCAGATGACGTCACCTGACCGAGGTTATATAAGCCAAAATTTGGCGTGTTTGGTACACACATGCTTCACAACCGGCAACACGAAAAGATATTCCCATAGCGTTTTCACGCAGCATCGAGTGTAGCCTTTGAAAGGGAATTGTGCAGACTCAATTCCAGTAAAGCTGCTGGCCCTGATGGTGTCAGTCCCAGGGCCCTCAAGTGCTGTGCTGCCCAGCTGTCTGGAGTTCTACATCAGATCTTTAACATGAGTCTGAAACTGCAGAGGGTCCCGTCACTATGGAAGATATCCTGCCTGGTTCCTGTCCTCGAAAAAATCAACCCGTCAACCCCCAGTGACTACAGGGCAGTGGCTCTGACTTTACACCTCATAAAGACGCTGGAGAGACTTATCCCAAAACACCTGCGTCTGCTGGTTGAGCCTTGGCTGGACCCCCTACAGTTTGCATATCGACCCCATATCGGTGTGGAGGACGCCATCCTCTACCTGCTGGACCAGGATTATTCTCATTTGGACATTGTTGGGAACACGGTGAGGGTCATGTTTTTTTACTTCTTTAGTGCTTTTAACACGATCAGACCATCACTGCTGAAGAAAAAGCTTACGGAAATGCAGGTGGACGACCCACTGGTAGCTTGGATTACAGACTATTTAACAAATTGACCACAACATGTCCGGCTGAAGGGCTGCTGCTCTGATAACATCCTGAGCAGTATGGGTGCGCCACAGGGGACCGTCCTATCACCCTTCCTCTTCACCCTCTACACGTCTGATTTCAGGTACAAGTTATGTCACCTGCAGAAATTATCTGATGATTCTGCCATTGTGGGCTGTATCAGGGATGGACAGGAGGAGGAATACAGGAGTGTGGTGGACAGCTTTGTTGAGTGATGTGAGCTAAACCCTTTACAGCTTAACATCACAAAAACAAAGGAATTGGTTGTGGACTTTAGGAAGCAGGCTCCTCCTCCCACCACTGTCATCATTAGAGGGGCTGATGTGGAGGTAGTTAGGGACTACAGGCACCTGGGGGTACACATTGACTTTAAACTTAACTGGTCTAAAAACACCAACGCTGTTTTCAAGAATGGGCAGAGTTGGCTTTTCCTACTGAGGCGGCTTAGGTCTTTTAACGTATGTAGGAAAATGCTAACCAGGTTTTATCACTCTGTGTTAGAGAGTGTTGTGTTTTTTGCTGCTGTGTGCTGGGGCAGTGGGGTGAAGACAGCTGATGCAAACAGGTTGAACAAGCTGATTAAAAAGGCTGGTGCTGTCCTGGGTGTCTGTCTGGACAGAGGTGACACTGAGGAGAACGCCAAAAAAGCTTCTCGGTATCATGGACAACCCCTCTTTAGTCATTTGGCAGATGCTCTTATCCAGAGCGACTTACATTTTTATCTCACTACACATCTGAGCAGTTGAGGGTTAAGGGCCTTGCTCAAGGGCCCAACATTGGCAACTTGGTGGTTGTGGGGTTTGAACCTGGGATCTTCTGAACCGCAGTCCAATGACTTAACCACTGAGCTACCCCTGACCCCGGGTCTTACCCCATGCATGCCTCCTTGATGGGCCATCAGAGCACACTCAGCAAAAGACTCATCGCCTCTAAATGCAGAACTGACCATCACAGAAATTCCTTCCTACAGTACCTGTGGCAATAAGACTCTTTACTGTTTCGTAGGTGATTTCTTAGATTTAATAATAATATTCATACTATTGTTACTTTGTCCTCAGTCAAATCGTGCAATATTACACATTTGTATGTCATTATATGTTTGTTCCATCCCACTATTACATACTTCTACTCTCTTTATTTATTGTGCACTGTCACTTTTCAGAACCACTTGCACTAATAGTTATATTATTGTATATTATTGTTTTTTATTTTATCTATTTTTACTATTCTACTGTTGATATTATTATTTACCACTACTGTTGTTGTTATTATTATTTACCACTATTCTACTGTTGTTATTATTATTTACTGTACTTATTGTATACTCTTTTATTACTATTATTTACTGAACTTATTTTTTTATTTATTTATTTAATTAATTTTTTTCCTTGTGCCTTGGCTGCATTGAACTATTTGTGACAAAAGAATTTCCCTTAGCATAAATAAAGTTTCTCTTATCTTATACCCGGCAGGGGTGCCCACTGTCACCCTTGCTTTTTGCCCTTGCTATTGAACCATTGTCTATTAAGCTTAGATCTTCTCTTGCTTTCAGTTCTTTCTTGAGTTATAAACTAAATTTGCATAAGGGTGACTACTACCCGGTCAAAGTGCTTTACAACTTCAGCATCTAAACCTCCCTTTTAAACCCAATTGTTAAGGCTTTAAATATCTTGGTATTACAGTGACTCTATCTGACCTTTCTCATGCCAAGTTCTCTCTTATTTCTGATGTAAAATCTGATATTCAGAGATGGAGCAATTTGCCTGTTCCTTTAACTGGAAAAATCAATATTGGATATTGGATATTGGATCCAAGATGGCGGCGTGGCAGTAGCACGCAGCGGCCGCTCCGGAGCCAAAATGGTGCTACGTTGTTTATGTTTTGTGTGTACCGCGTTTATTTTTCTATGTGTATGGATGTCTTCGCAACTGGTGTCCATACATACAACAGCCAGACACTTTTCAACCTTAATTACCCGGTTAATGATATCCACGATGAGCTGCGGGAAAAGCTACGCGTCCTCGGCTTGCTGCGTGAACCAGGCCTCGAAGCCTCGGCATTGCCTGATGCCGGAGGCCGGAGGAAGGGTCATCGGAAGCGGTGCGCGAGGAAGCGGAAGCGCGGCAAGCGGGCGGGAGTCTGTGCTCTCCAGTCCATCATCTTATCTAACATCTGCTCCCTGGACAATAAACTGGACTACATCCGACTCCAGCAGGCTACACAGCGTGAAGTTAGAGACTGCTGTGTCTTTGTTTTCATGGAGACATGGCTCAGTGACAGAGTACCGGATGCCGCTATTCAGCTAGACGGGCTAGCCTCGTTTCGCGCCGACAGAAATGCAGCTCTGTGCGGTAAGTCTCGCGGTGGCGGCTTATGTGTTTACATCAACACGAAATGGTGCAAGAACTCTGTGCTAGTTTCTAGTTGTTGCTTATTGCTAGTGGAGTTTGTGATTGTTTACCACGGAAATTCACCACTGTTTTTATTATCGGAGTGTACATTCCACCTAGCGCTAACGCTAGGGAAGCGCTATGGGAACTGTATACGATCAGTGAACTCCAAAATACACACCCGGATGGACTGTTTATTGTTGCTGGAGATTTCAAACATGCAAATCTCAAGTCAGTGCTTCCTAGATTCCATCAGTATGTGGACTTTGCAACGAGAGGGAAAAACACGCTGGATTTTGTTTACACAAACATCCCCGACGCATATCGGGCAGAGCCCCGCCCCCACCTCGGCTACTCAGACCACATCTCTGTTATGCTAATTCCAGCATACAGACCACTCGTCGGGCGCTCAAAACCGGTTCTGAAGAAGGTGAAAACCTGGCCAGCAGGAGCCACCTCTGCTCTTCAGGACTGTTTCGAGAGCACTGACTGGAACATGTTTAGGGAGGCTGCAACTTACGGCGACTTCACTGACTTGGAGGAGTACACATCATCAGTGACCAGCTACATCAACAAGTGCACCGATGACGTCACTGTCTCCAAAAGCATCATCTCACGACCCAACCAGAAACCGTGGATTACTGCGGAAGTGCGTGCACTTCTGAGGACCAGAGACTCTGCCTTCAAAACGGGAGACAAGGTGGCCCTCAGAACAGCAAGGGCCAAACTTTCTCGGGCCATCAGAGAGGCAAAGCGCGCACACGCCCAGAGAATCCACAATCACTTCAGGGACAGCGGTGACACACGGCGCATGTGGCAGAGCTTACAAGCCATCACAAACTACAGGACGACATCACCTGCCTGTGACAGTGACGGCTCCCTCCCAGATGCGCTAAACAACTTCTATGCTCGGTTTGACAGGCAGAACGACGTGGCGGTGAGAAAGACCACCCCTCCTCCGAACGACCAGGTGCTGTGTCTCACTACAGCTGAGGTGAGGAAAACTCTTCGCAGAGTCAACCCACGTAAAGCTGC
Organism: Clarias gariepinus; assembly: GCF_024256425.1. NCBI lineage: Eukaryota > Metazoa > Chordata > Actinopteri > Siluriformes > Clariidae > Clarias > Clarias gariepinus. The sequence continues at coordinate 11,934,181 of NC_071125.1, forward strand.
TGGACCAGACAACATCCCAGGCAGAGTGCTCAGAGAATGTGCTGAACAGCTGGCAGATGTTCTCACCGACATCTTCAACATCTCTCATGAGCAGCGCCGTCGTTCCCACGTGCTTCAAGGCCACCACCATCGTCCCCGTGCCCAAGAAGTCTACTGTGTCCTGTCTTAATGACTACCATCATGAATTGCTTTGAGCGGCTCGTCATAAGACACATCAAGACCCTGCTGCCCTCCTCACTGGACCCACGGCAATTTGCGTACCGTCCTAACCGCTCAATGGACGACGCCATCTCCACACACTTGGACAAAAAGGACACATATGTTCGAATGCTGTACATAGATTTCAGCTCAGCATTCAACACTATCATTCCCCAACAACTGATTGGGAAGCTGAACCTGTTGGGCCTGAACACCTCCCTCTGCAACTGGATCCTGGACTTTCTGACCGGTAGGCCTCAGTCAGTACGGATCAGGAACTGCACCTCCAGCACCACCACACTGAGCACTGGGGCCCCACAAGGCTGTGTGCTGAACCTGCTGACTCACGAGTGTGTAGCAACACACAGTTCAAACCACATCATTAAGTTCGCTGACGACACGACCGTGGTGGGTCTCATTAGCAAGAACGACGAGTCAGCATACAGAAAGGAAGTGTAGAGGCTAACGGACTGGTGTAAAGACAACAACCTGTCTCTAAATGTTGACAAGACAAAGGAGATGGTTGATGACTTTAGGAGGACACGAGGTGACCATTCTCCGCTGAGCATCAACGGCTCCTCTGTGGGAATCGTCGAAAGCACCAAATTCCTGGGTGTCCACCTAGAGAAGGACCTCAGCTGGTACCTCAACACCAGCTCCCTACACAAGAAAGCCCAACAGCATCTCTTCTTTCTGAGAAGACTGAGGAAGGCCCAGCTTCCACCACCGACCTGACCACCTTCTATAAAGGAATTATCGAGAGCATCCTGAGCGGCTGCATCACTGTCTGGTTTGGGAATTGTGCCATATCGGACCGCAAAACCCTACAGCGGATAGTGAGGACAGCGGAGAAGATCATCGGGGTCTCTCTCCCCTCTATTGAAGACATCTACACCACACGCTGCATCCGCAAAGCCACCAGCATTGTGGCTGATCGGACACACCCCTCTCACACACACTTCACACTCCTGCCATCTGGAAAAAGGTACCGAAGCATTCAGGCACACACATCCAGACTGTGCAACAGTTTTTTTCCACAAGCCATCCGTCTCCTCAACAAAAAGAGACTGGACTGATAAACACAAACACACACACACACACACACACACACACACACAAACACAAACATTATCACACAGCTTAACTCAACTACCTCAAAATATTGGGACTGGATTGACTAATCAACACAAGTGCAGACACACTGACCTACACCACCAAATTATCGTACACACCAACCTGTAAATGCTTCACTGTTTATCTTTTGCACAATGATCATTACTGGACTATTTTTTGCACTAATTCCTCAATTCTTGCTGCTGCTTTTAAAGAATGTTTATGTTTACCCACTACCTTAACACCATATTTTATGTTCTGTTATGTCGTGGTTGTGCACTGTCACTTTGTTGTTGCTCCTGTTTGCACATTTGCACGTGCACTTTATGTTGTCTGTAAAAATGTTATACTTAGCTAGTTAGTTTTTGTTAATTTATGTTGTAATTTATGTTAGGTCGCTCTGTCCTGTCTCTGCTAGCCAACTAACTAGGCCTCTTGGTTAGCTAGTTTAGTGTCTATGTTAATTTATGTTGTAAATTTATGTTGCATGTAGCACCTTGGTCCTGGAGGAACGTTGTTTCGTTTCACTGTGTACTAACTGTATATGGTTGTAATGACAATAAAGCCTACTTGAACTTGAACAATGCAATTAAAATGACCATGCTTCCTAATTTCTTTTTTTCAATCACTTCCTTTATCTCTTCCTAAGTACTTTTTTGATTCCTTGGACAAAATCATAATCTCTTTTCTTTGGGCTGGGAAGCCTCCTAGAATCCGTAGTACCTTACTACAGAGATGTAGACTTAGTGGTGGACTAGCTCTGCCTAATTTTCAAATTTACTACTGGGCTGCACATATTTAAAAATTAAATTTTTAGATAAACTCATCTAAATCCCCATGGCAAAAAGCTCCTCCAAGATGGCGCCGGTGCTTGTTTGGCTGTTTGGTTTACCTCTGTCCCTGAATTGCTGCACGCTTTTAGCTCACGGCCATCAAGCACTTTTGGATATCCGCAAAAGCGGAGGAGGAAACGAGGCAAGCATGGAGGGTACATCGTAAAGCTGAAAGCCTATCGGCGGGCTGGCTTTCTATCGATTTCCTCCTGCGCATCGTTAACGGCAGCTCTACTATCTGGCGCCCGCTGGATCTGGTCTACCGATGGCTTCGTCCGGTTTTCCCCCTGCATTTGAGTCCGGTTTTTGGTACCGGTCTCCGCCGGGTTGGCCTTGGTTACCGTCAACGTGGAGTAACGCGCGGAAATCTGTGCTCACTGAGTAGAGCGTCCTCATCCTCTGGTATTATTCCCGCATAAAAGTTGGCATTAATAAACACTCACTCCCTGGTGCACAAGACCTTTTTATTAAATGATTTTTATTCATCTCACAACCAGGATTTTATGTTTATCATGGAATCCTGGATTAAGGTTGGTGATTTAACTCCTTTCGCGGATCTGGTCCCTGTTGACTGTACATTTTTTAACTCTCTCCGCTTATGTGGGGGTGGGATTGTAACTATTTTAAAGAACTCTTTTTCTGCACGCTGTCGGATGGGACGCGTAACGGCCTTCTCAAGTTTTGAAGCTCAGCTCTTTTACTTAGACTGGAATGGTCTTGTCTGTTTAGGGGTAATCTACCGCCCTCCTCACTCCACTAAGGATTTAATACAGCAGTTTACTGAATTTATCGGCAATATTGCCACAACCTGCAATCGTTTTGTGCTGGTAGGCGATTTTAATATTCATGTTTGCTGCTCGTCAAACCCACTCTCACGTGATTTCCTCAATCTTATTTACGCTTTTAATTTAACTCAGTGGATCAATAGCTCTACTCAGATTCAGGGTCATACGTTGGATCTTGTACTCTCTTATGGACTTGATGTGACTGATGTTGTTGTCTCAGACTTTCTGCTCTCAGACCATAAGCCTATATTATTTTCACTGTCTTTTTCTGATCTTTCTCACTCTTCTAAGGTATCTGCTACTCTGTCTCGTTTTTACTCTCCACAGTTTAGCTCAAACTTCAACTTGTGCTTTACTGAACTTTGCTCAGAGTTGCACTTGGATCAACCATTATTGGACTTGGATGCTGATCAACATCTTAGCCCTTTTGAATTCTGCCTGGCTTAAGGTAGCTATGTAACTGCCCCCTTCAAACCTTTTAAGCAGAAACCAAAATCTGAACTGTGGCAAAACTCTGAGCTTCATCTCTTAAGACAAACCTGCAGAAAGGCTGAACGAAAATGAAAAAAGGACAGGTTGCATATTTCCTTTCAATTATTTAAAGATGCTCTTACATCTTACCAGTCTGCTGCTAAATCTGCAAAAGCTGCATATTTTTCTAATATAATTGAAAGTAATCACTCTAAACCTAAGGTTTTGTTTTCAATTATTCAGTCTGTTGTAAATCTTTGCTGGTGGCTTCTGATGCTGTCTGTGAAGGCTTCTTGAGATTCTTCAGTGACCAAATTACTACCCTAAGACTTGGCATTTGCCCACCTTAACATAAAATGACTCACCTACCATGCCTTCTGTCTTTACTTTTTGGGAGGTTTTTGAACCTATCAATGTCCAGTTTTTAAAGCAGGTGATTGACAAGCTTAAACCCTCTTCTTGCTCTCATGATATCATCCATCCAAGATTCCTAAGTTTAATTCTGGATTCGATTGGGCCAGGCTTGGTATCTTTCATTAATAAGTGTCTCCAAAAGGGCTGTGTTCCAGCCAATCTTAAGGTGGCTACTGTCACTCCTTTGCTCAAGAAGCCTTCACTGGATTCCTCTGTCCTAAAGAATTTTCGGCCAATTTCTGTCTTACCTTTCGTTTCTATGGTTTTGGAGAAAATTGTGCTGGACCAACTTCAATGTTTTGTAACTAATATGGGTATTCACGAGGTTTTTTAATCTGGTTTTAGGTGTTAAATGATATTTATGTCTCCACTGACTCCGGAGATTCTGTGATTCTTCTTTTACTGGATCTATCGGTGGCCTTTGATACTGTCGATCACTCTATACTACTATCTAGACTAGATAGTCTTGGGTGGGTCTAAAAGCGAATGTTCTGGAATGGTTTCAGTCATATTTGTCTGACAGAAAGTTTTTTGTAAAGATGGGTAATTTCACTTCTTCCCTGGCACCTCTGACCTGTGGCCTTCCACAAGGCTCTATTTTAGCTCCATCTCTGTTCTCTCTCTATATGCTACCTCTGGGTTCTATTTTACGAAAACATGGTGTATCTTTTCATTTCTATGCAGATGATACTCAAATTTATCTTCCCATCAAAAGAAACAACGCTATTGCTACCACTAATCTTTCGCAGTGTCTAAAGGAGGTAAAATCATAGCTAGCTCAAAACTTTCTCTTTCTAAATGAAGACAAGATCGAGGTAATTGTTTTTGGTTCTAATGAGAACTCTCAGAGTTTTAGCCCTCATCTGGACAGTTTATCTGTCTTCAGATCATCACAGGTGTGTAACCTTGGTGTTCTCATTGACCAGCATTTAAAATTTGATAAACATATTTCCTCCGTTATTGGATCCAGCTTCTATCAGCTTCGACTACTCGCTAAAGTGAAACACTTTCTCACCCCCAAAACTCTAGAAATGGTGGTTCATGCATTTGTTACGTCTTGTCTAGATTACTGCAATTCATTATACTGTGGTATTTCCAAATCTCAAATTGCTCGCCTACAGCTTGTACAAAATGCAGCAGCAAGATTTCTTCGTAAATGTCATAAATATGAACACATCACTCAGATTCTGAAAGATCTGCACTGGCTGCCAGTCTCTCAGAGAATTCATTTTAAAATCCTCCTCTTTGTGTATAAATCTCTACATAACCTAGCACCAGTTTACCTCTCTGAACTTCTTCATCTTTACTCTCCTTCTAGAACACTAAGATCTTGTGATCAGGCTCTATTAGTAGTCCCACACGTGAGGCTCAAGCGTAATGGGGCACGGGCATTTGCGGTAGCAGGGCCTCAACTTTGGAATACTTTGCCTTTAGAGATTAGAATGGCACCTTCTCTGTCTTCTTTTAAGTCCTTGCTCAAAACCTTTTTTTTTCTGTAGTGTATTAATTTTGTTATATAGTTGTGTTAACAGGTTGTGTTACTTTTATGTTTATTGTTCTTGGAATATGTTTTACAATCATGCTTTTTGTGAAGCACTTTGTTTAGCCTGAAGGCTGTTGTAAATGTGCTATACAAATAAATTGAACTTGAACTTAAACTTGGTGCAAATTAGAGTTATTGTCTTGTAAACCATTATGCATATTAGCTCTACACTAATAACCCAGTGGTACTTAAGTACACTTAAGTTTTGGTATCAGTTTAGACGGCACATGGAGTATATAAATGTTTTGCTAGTCTGTCCTCAGAGTATGAGCTATGAGCTGCCTGTGATTGTAAAATCACTAAAACCAAATCTGGTTGGGAAAATGAACTGGGATTGCAGTTGAGTGAAGAATGTTGGGAGAAAGCTGTGGATAGCTCTTCCTGCGGCCGTCTCAGTCTTATTCAGTTTAAGGTTTTGCATAGACCCCATTATTCCAAATCAAGGCTAGCCGAAATATTTTCTGATGTTGAGGATAGATATGACAGGTGCCATGCCTCTCCCTCTAATTTAAGTCATATGTTCTTTTTGTGCCCAAACCTGCACAACCTTTGGACAGGTTTTTTTTTCATGTCCACTATACTAGGGGGACAGTTGAAGCCATGTCCATTGACTGCTATATTTGGCATTACAGATTATTCAGTTCCATTAAGTTCTGCACATAAAGATGTTATAGCCTTCTCATCTTTGTTGGCCAGACGTACAATACTTTTACATTGGAAGTCTGTTAATTGTCCCTTAATCTCTCAGTGGATTAAAGATTTATTATTTTTTCCTAAGCTAAGATAAAATATATGCTGAGAGGTTCTATTAATATGTTTTTCACAAATGGCAATCATTTATTTCTTATTTTGCAAACTTACAGGTACTACCTGAATGATTATCTAAACCGTATCATACATTACAGTGTATGTATAACCAATCTAGTTTACATAGATTCATTTGAGCTGAAGGATGCTAGTGTGTGTGTGTGTGTGTTTGTGTGTAGGTTTTAGTGTATGTTTGGGGTGGGTGGGTGGTGAGTTCTTAATTTTCTTTTCATTTGATCCACGTATATTAGTAATAATAATACATTTAATTCATTATTCTAATATGTTTATGTATGACAATTGGTCAATAAAAATTTTTAAATTAAATGTGTACAATCCAAACTTCAGGAACTCCAAAACAGGTAGGCCTATAAATAATTTTAACATTTCAATAATAAACCTTACACATGTTTGTTTGGATAATATTTAGAAAGCAAATCTGTACTGAAGCAGCTTGTGGATTCATATATATATATATATATATATATATATATATATATATATATTGTATAACATTTACAGAAACCCACTGCTGACAGTGTGTATCATCTCTTCTTCTGATTAGGGACTACAGTGGTTCAAGTGACAGCCACAGATGCAGATGATCCCATGTTTGGAAATAATGCAAAAGTCATTTATTCCATTCTGCAAGGAGAGCCCTACTTCTCAGTGGAACCAAAGACAGGTAGTTACTGCAAAGATAACCGCCTGGATAGTATATACTTTAAATGAATGAGCATACCCCTAATATAATTCAGGTATAATTGATAATATATAAGAGTTGTTCAAACTGCCCTAAAATAATATGAATTATGAAATTTAACATTTGAAATGTCACATGTTTTCATTTTAAGGTATAATAGTAACTTCTTGGCCAAACATTGACAGAGAAGCAAGCGAGAAATACCTTGTTGTTATTCAAGTAAAAGATATGCTTGGATTTACTGGAGCCTACAGTGCTACAACAACAGTGACCATTACCCTTACTGATGTAAATGACAATGGACCAACCTTTCAACATAGTAAGTTAAAAGCAATTCCCTAATAATACATTTTACTAATAATAAAGCTTATAAATGTTGTTATTATTATTAAAGGTCAACATACAGGATACACGTATACCAGTATAAGGATAAACAATAACAGTACAGTGGAACCTCGGATTACGAGTAACGCGGTTTACGAGTGTTTCGCAAGACGAGCAACAATTTTTAATAATTTTTGACTTGAAAAACGAGCATTGTCTTAGTTTACGAGCACCGAGTATCATGTTTCACGCATGCACTTCTTGTTTTAACACCGAGCGTTACATCATCACAAGTGAGGCAACGGTTTTTCTCTCTCTTGCAGCAGAATTGTAGGTAATCGCCTGTAATCACTGCTGGGTGAATACACACACACACACACACACACGCTGTGTGTGTGTGTGTGATGTACATGCGCACACACACACACATTAACGGAGAGACCATTTTTAAAACCGTTTAAAAATTTGCAAGAAACATTCCTAGTCACACTCACGTGAGCGCATACTAACAGGATCACTGCTGTAAGTAAAAACAACAACAAAAAACTAATTAAACAGCTCCTCACCTTTGAAAACAATCGCGACAGAGAGAAGTTTGTGTGTTTGTTTGGCAACTTGAGAGAAGGGGAGCTGTAAAGCCGAGACCTATCGTCTCCCCTGCTGGGTCTTAGTGCTTGCAGTGTTTTTGCATGTGCGCGTGTGTTTGTGTCTGTGTAAGGCAGAGAGTCTGTGTGTTTGTTTGGCAACCTGAGAGAAGGAGGCCGTAAACGCGAGCAAGACCCCCTTCAGCCCTCCTCCTCTCAGGTTGCCAAATAAACACACAAACTTCTCTCTGTCGCGATTGTTTTCAAAGGTGAGGAGCTGTTTAATTTTGTTGTTGTTGTTGTTGTTGTTGTTGTTGTTTTACATACAGCAGTGATCCTGTTAGTATGCGCTCACGTGAGTGTGAATAGGAATGTTCCTTGCTAATTTTTAAATGGTTTTAAAAACAGTCTATCCGTTAATGTGTGTGTGTGTGTGTGCGCGCGTGCACATTTTACACACATACACCCTGCATGCAACAAACGAAAACCCTTATCTGTCGGGATTTATTTTAAAAAAATTTTAAGGTAAAGTACAGGTTAATTTGTTTTATTTTACTATTAATAAGTGCCTCCAAAAGGGCTGTGTTCCAGCCAATCTTAAGGTGGCTACTGTCACTCCTTTGCTCAAGAAGCCTTCACTGGATTCCTCTGTCCTAAAGAATTTTCGGCCAATTTCTGTCTTACCTTTCGTTTCTATGGTTTTGGAGAAAATTGTGCTGGACCAACTTCAATGTTTTGTAACTAATATGGGTATTCACGAGGTTTTTTAATCTGGTTTTAGGTGTTAAATGATATTTATGTCTCTAAGGATGAATATGGCTGTGGCGCGCATAGACGCAGCAGCCCGGAGCTCTCTGTGCTGGCATAGTTTTTCAGCTTTTTCATCTTATTAGTGCTATTAAAGTTACGTGGTGCGGTATGGAGAGCCGCACCACGAGATGTTTTTAAATGATAAGAGCCGTGACGCAGGGCTTTAGAGGGGGTCAGTGAAAAAGGAGGCTGTGAGAGTGCTTATGATACACACGGGAAGAACTTCCGGTTTGGAGATGGCTTGGATTATTAATAAAGGGAACTCAAAAGGAAATAAAAAAAAACTAATAACACAAAATAAACAGAGCTCCGCCATTTACGTAAGAATGGACGGGGCACTGGAAAACAAAACAAAACAAAACTATATCCTCTCGGGGCGTTTGTTCTTACCGAGGATATAAGGGGAGAGAGAGGGGTTTTGTTTTAGTGCAAACTTTATACTTTACCCGAGAGCGCACGCGACACAGCTGCGTGATGCTCTCTCCTTCTCTCTCTTGCCCTTGCCGGCATCTTAAGAAGGCAGAGGCTGGGGCTTTTTCTTTCTTTCTTTCTTTCTTTCTTTGTCTTGGCCCTGATACCTTACCGGTGCTACCTAATATTCGCATGAAGTGCGGAGGTACCCTTATATAGACGTGCTGCCAGGTGTGGCTTGTTCAGGCTGATTGCATCAATTCAGCCGTGTGCATAAATGGCCGCGCCTTTGCCTGTTCAGAACTTCGCGTGGTAGCAGCCTGCGGATCTGCCCGTTCTGAACAGTTTAAGCGTGGCTCTGCCTTTTGCGAGAGCCGCATCATTACAATTAAGTGTATCTGTACATTGTTACTCCATCGAGTACAGCCCATGCTGAACTCCTTAGTATCAGCAGTGCCGTAAACCATCTCTGCCCGATGTTGTCATCCCTCCCGAGACCATTACAGATGTCGCCATTAAAAACGCACGTTTCGAGAAAAGGGATCCCGCGACTCAAGCTGTGAAAATGCCCTTCATTACCTGTAGGGGGCAGTCATGTTTCAGTCTGAAGTATTGTGTGTCTACTGAAGCCGAAAATGTGTTCTCTCCCTTAGGCACCTATTGACAGCAAAAGACAGAGCTCATAAACGTGTCGCGCTCAAACTGTAAAAACTGATATGTATTTATTCTTAATTTTCTTCTCTCCTTCAATGATGGTACTTCTTTGACTGCACTTTCTCAGTATTATAATTATTAGTAGTAGTAGTGCTCCAAATTTATTATTGTTATTATTATTATTATTATTATTGTAACGCACCCGCGCGTGTGCAAAAAGACTACAAAGATGTATGATATGTTAGCCTGAAACAATATTGTTTAATTGTGTCTATGCGCTTTAAATATACACTAACTGAAAGTGAATTGCGCGTGCGGCTTCTTGATCAAAAGGCTGATAAACGCGTATGCAGATATAAGCAGATTTATCGATAAAACAACAGACATGAAACATGAAAAAAATCCACAAAATTATGTGCTACTCGCTGAATACAATGCGACAGCACGCAGAATCCCTGGGCTTTGACTGCATTTCCTCCATTCGTAAGTACTGTAGTAGTACACAAAAAAAAAATGCTGGGTTTCTGTAAACACATCGTTGGGTTGTTTATGCTGCGTCAAAATTCTGTGTTATTTCTGGAGTGTGTGATACTTTAATTACACTGTTGGGTTGCTTTTGCTATGAATACTAAAAGTGTTGCATGATTAAACTCAATGCAAAAAAAAAAGAAAAAAGAAACTTCTCCGTTTTGTCCCTAGACCTTTTGTTCTGGTGTTTATGCAGTAAACCCATGGGTGAACACGATGGTTTAAGAATTTACTTAAACACGAATATGTTTAAGTATTCGTGGCATTTTAATTCAAATTCAAATTCAAAGTGGCATTTTAATTCAAATCCAACATTTTAATGGTTAGTCAAGCGTGTCAACTCGCACGTTCTGCGATATTCCATTGTCATTCATACTGCCATAGTTTTAGAGCCCTAAAAAAGCATTCGCTAGTTAGTAAGTAAGTAAGCAAATAAAAGATAAATGAATAAATAGCTTTAAATGGTACTTCAGCATAGTAAAAGTATATATATACTGTGTGTGTATATATATATATATATATATATATATATATATATATAATGAAAATATTATGTATAAAGTAAATATAATTTATATATTCATGTTTAATTAAATTCTAAACATTTAAATGGTTAGTGATTGTTGCAGACATTCACACAATTTTTGGGGTAAGAGCTTGGCTTGTATAGGCTACTATACGCTGATCAGCAGTCAGCGCCCCGCTGTAACCAGCAGATCAAAGGAGCAGTTATCGGCTATGACACGTAGCCTTCTGAGTTTGGAGGCCAGGGTTGGTTGGTTGGAAGCACGTTTGAAGGAGAAGATAACGTCACAAACACACACACACAAACTCTACGAGCACACACACACACACACACACACACAAACACACACAGGTCCTAAAAAGATGCTTTAAACTTCATCTAAAATTCATTAATTAAAAAATTCAGCCTTAACAAAAGGCAGCGTTTTGATCAAAAGGATAATAAACGCGTGCGAAAAAATGCAGACATGAAGGACTATACTCGACAAGAATATAGAGAATAAGAATCATGTTTATAATAAGATAATTAATTAAATAATAAAATTATATCAAATAAGAACTTTATCTAAAAGCCAGACAAACCAAATTTCTCATTTACTACTGAAGTAGTTAAATATGCTTATACTGTGGATACGTCGGTTACATTTTAAAAGTACAGTTGCAAGTAAATTACAAACTGCATGTAATGTTGTAAAATATGTATAAAACAGTATTAGACACAAATAAATGATATGGTAGTACAGTAGTTGATCAATTGGAATGTTTATTACCGTCGCGCTCACCGCCGTGTAAAAACGTCAGCGGCCAAAATAAATCAGTTGCATTGTAAAGTCATTCGTAAAATGGCCGCCAGGTGGCGCAAAGTGACATTTTCGCTCGTTGCAGTAAATACAATAGTGACTGTTATACAGCGTATCTCTGTATCTGTTTATTGTTATTTAAGTTCTGGATTATTTTAGGTACTTTAAACACATTGTTGGGTTGCTCATGTTGGCTCATATGAGATGTAGTTTACAAATGAACACCTGGTTGGGTTATTTTGACCCGACAACTGGTTTATTCATTATTCTTTTATTTCTCCAAATATCAGCCTGCAGAATGTTCGAAGTATTACTGTTATTGTGTCACAGGTGTAGTTTTAAGAGTTGTTTAGGCAGGAATGCGTGTGTATACAGCTCAAAACCTCCGTCAGTTATTAAAGATAGCGTCTATTTAGAAAAAATGCCCCGCGATTTCGAAACTTCAGGAAATCTCCCAGCGCTCTGCGCATAACACCGGGCCAACTCATGTCGGAAAGAATTTATAAACGGTTTCTAAACATGGGCTATTGTTTTTTTACTTATAATATTTGTTAATTTAATTTAATTTAAATAAGGTTTGGGCTCAGGACTTCGATTCGGCATCGTGATTATCCTCTTTAATTTACTCCATAGTCTAAATCAGCACTCATGAAGTTTTCCATGAAGTTTGATTATGGATGCGTCGGGAAAACAGCAAGCAGACTGACTCTGACCATTTAAAAAAACGTTTGCATTTATTTTCTGACGCACTTAAGTTCACCAAAAACAATACAGAACAGTGCACCTTATTTGCTTTCAAACATTTACAAAATCATTAAGTTTTTTCGTTATTGTGAGTGCGCTTAAATAAAAGTTGAGTCTTATAAAGGCCATGTAGTCCTATATAGTTTTATTATATAGTTTTTGCACATTAATCTGACAACAGTTTTTTCAGCCTGTCACGGCGTGCGCCCAAATCAATATCGCTCCTCGCTCACTAGTTAGGCGTCCTTCCCTTCAGACATGCGAAGCAGCGGGACCGCAGAATTACACACGACTGGTGAGCTATCGTTGCTAATGGTCCCGGGCTTGCACCCCGCGCTATAAAATACTCGGGGTTTGTTGGGTTAAAGTGGATTTTACTACGCTCTGTGTATGCAACACGCGTGCAACAACGCGGGAGTGCGGCATGCAAGTGGGGCAAATGGAACACGCCCCGGGGACTTCAAAGGAGCGAGAGGTGGGAGGGGCCGGTCCGGCCATCTGCGGAGAGCAGAGTCAGCGCGAGCGGACGAATGTCCATTGCACTTACACCGCGTAGTAAAATCCACTGTAACCCAACAAACCCTAAGTATTTTATAGCGCGGGGTGCAAGCCCAGGATCATAATAAGCCGTGCCTCTATTCCGTCATGTCATGTGGGCATTATAAGATTTGTATTGAAAACTTCTAACTAAAAAGTGGCGGCTGGCACGCCTAAAAATAGACGCAGGTTATTTTTTTTATAGTCTAAATAAAAACCCTCTGCTTTAATTTCCTAAAGTCTAATTGGCGCTCAACCGCACGCATAGTTTTCCCGAGCGCAAGGAATTTTTTTGTGCTAAATAATAATTATGCAGTATAATAATTCCTATTAAAGGTCCTACACATCCCATTTTTCATTAAATGTTAATATGATCTTTAGGGTCCTAATGAAAAGTTTGTATTATACGTTAATTAAAAATTTAAAAGGATTGTGTAAAAAAAACACTACTTTTACCTGGTAAAAACTAGCTCTGTTCTCAGCAACCTGTTTCAGTACATGCTAATTTAAATGCTCATGACCTCTGCTGAGCCCGCCCCCCCCCCCCCCCCCAGTTCTGTGGGGCGTGTTTTCACAACACACGTGGGGTATAGCCATGGAAGTGTAGGCCAGTGCGGGCAATGCTTTGGACTGCATTACCCACAAAGCATTGCCCACAATGCAGTGCTTTGTGGGTAATGCAGTCCAAACTGGAAAACGCTGGATTATGGAGCCCGAGCCTGTTTTCTTCAGTCGTTTTTGGTTTGATTTAAGTACGGAACCTACGCGGAAGTTTGTAATATCGCAGAATTTAAAAGAATGGACATGCATCGACTCGATTTGTCTTTCTCATCACTGCATGGGCATGAATTAATGGGCTGTTGCACTGCCGCGAGCAACAACAACAAAAACCGGAGAAGCTTACCGAGAGAGATACGGACGCGATGTGTTTACTGATGTGTTTACATGACTTCTTAATCTTCGACAGACATCGTTATAAACCATCTAACGTAACAAAGGTAAGCATAATATAGTTTTCCGACTACGTACACAGTTTGCAACTAGACAATCACCTTAATGCATTGTTTATTATAAACGGGCGATTAGGGATTATATAGAGACGGATGTACACAGAGAAGAAGCCATAACCATGTTCTATGAGAGTTTAAGTTAACTTACACTCCACATTCATCGTGATTATTAGAAAAGGCGATCTGCAAAGAGTCATAGTAAAATAAATTACACTCACCGAGCCTGGTGAAGATGAAGCAGGAACACAAAGAGTTAGTACAGATCCGATTTTCAGGAGCAGCTTCCTAGTAAAACCTGCTTTATATTGACCCGCGTTTATAAAGCAGTCTGGTGAAAAATGATTAGTGCAAACATGAACGCATTTAGGTAAATCGGCGGGGACGTTAGCTTCAAAAACTAAATTCAGCCACTGCGTCCTCAGTGGCTCAGATACCTAACCCTAGGTAGTGAATGACGACTGCTGTGTTCGCTATTACACCCAACAACTGTACACAACACTCGCTTAGGCGCCATTTTGCTCCAGCGGCGAAAAACAATGGCCGACAGCTTCTTCTCACTCGGGGCGGGTCTTTGCTAAAACACCAGTGTCAATCAACTTGTGTAGGAGCGGCCTCTGTCGGTGTGGCGTCACACGGCAAGGCATTTGAGATTGGCCTGATTTCAGAAGGGGCATGTTATTGTAATAAATGAAAAGAAAACCACTGGGCGGCTCTTTATCATCGTAGAGTGGTTGTGTACGCACTCTCCTAACACACAGTTCAGTCCAAACGGCTTAAAAAAGTGCATGTAGGCCTGTATGACCCCTTTAATCCTGGGTTGTTCTTTTAGTGTCACTATAGTGCTTTACAATGCCAGACAACATTCAAATACAAATTATTCACCCTCCCCAGGTGTGAATCGGCTGTTCTTACCTATACATTCAGAGGAACTAAAATGCACTTCTCCCCACTTTAAAAACCTCTTGAATCTGAGGCTCTTCTGGAGACTTTCAGTGATTTAAATTTGTGTTATTTTAATCTTCTGGATTCTAGATTCTAAAGTTAACATTGTTGCCTTTTTAATCCTTGGAATGGAAGAACTTGAGATTTTCCTTATGATAGCGTAAATTGCATTGTTTTTAATCAGTCTATACACAATAATCTTCTTTGGTTTTTTTTTTTTTTAAAACGGGTATGGGGGCTATGTTGTTTTATTAATCCTTGTGCCTGGTTTGGTATTTAGTGCGCATCTGTTATATTACAACTAAATACCTTTTATTGGGGGTTAAGTGACTGATGTGCCTAACATTTTTCAGCTGAGCCTTTGTTTCACTGAATAATCAACCACCGCGACACCCCCCTCTCTCTCTCACACACACACACACACACACACAGAGCCGACCAAATCATTAGCACCTCCCTCCCCCAGCACAGCCATTTACTTTCTATCCATTTACTTACATCTGAACTGAGTCGTTTGGGTAACATGGGTCGAACCCCTTACAAATCATAACAGTCTACTGCCTTTCATTCTTATAATCACGCAAAAACACAAGCGGGGCTGAAAGACCGACATCTGCTGACGCAGGAGAACGTCCTAACACTGTTTTAATTTTATGGTCATGTATTTCAGTTAATAAATTTACTATAAATTTAAAGAACACAAAAAATGAGATGACACAAAACCCTACACGCTTCTTTTCTAATTACAAGTGATAAAATCTAAAGGCTCACTGTGTTAACATTTATTGTGCTAAAATTTGATCCTAATAAGATTTGATTTAATTTGAATTCTAGAACAGTGGCAGCTGGAACACCTAAAATAGATGCAGGATTATTTTTTATAATCTAAATAAAAATGCTTTTTTAATTGTGGGCTATTGTTATTTACTTGCAATATTTGTTAATTTAATTTAAATGGGGTTTGGTCTCCAGAATGTTGAGCATCAGGATCCTCTTCTTTACTTTCCTACGTAGAATCAGCGCTTAATCGCTTAAAGTTTTGTAAACAATTATTTGTAACAATATTGTTTTAGGTTAAGTTTATACACAATTCATCGTTGTACTTGGTCCGGCCTTTAAACAAAGTCCTTCCATGCGCCATCTGGCGGATATTCAGTGAAGCACAAAACATTTATTTAAATTCTCGAATGTTGCCTGCAGCAAGTCGCGGCACGCCGCTCGCTAAACTGCGGCATCTCGCGGGAAAACACGAGATGGCTTAATGGCGACATCTGTAGATCACCACCACAAAACTCCTGCACCAGTGAACTGGAGGATGAGACTAGGTTAAAGGGTAACCCCTTTAAACTACTGCTTTCAGCCACCTTTCTCATATGCCCGATCGATCTACCTAAAGATGGATGAAATATGATTGGGATTAGTGACGTGGGGGTTGAGAGATGCGGCTATTGGGCCCACTGGCTTCATCATGCAATCTGATAGGATGGCAGACTAAGGTAAGGAGACCGGTCGGGGCTGTGCATATATATTAACCACTTTTGGTGCACACAAACCATGTTTATGGATAGACACTGTTTTCCTGATGTGGAACTCAGGCTGACAAGGAAAGATAAGATGCTGGATCAGGTATATACTAATGTAGCAGATGCATATAAGTCACAGGCTTATTCACATCTTGGCCTGTCTGACCATCTGTCACTTGTGCTACATACGAGTTTGTAACAGGCGGTTGCCTGGTTACGGGCTCTCGGTCAGCGGGGGCGCTGTGGGGACCTTTTTTTTGTTTTGTGTTTTTGTGTGTTTTCTCGTGAGTTGGCATGTGTGACAGCTGTTCCTCTGGGGACAGATTCTTTGGTGACCACCGCGCTGACATTAAAGGAGACGTCGCTTGCAGCGACATTGGGAGTGGAGTGGGGCGCTTTTTGGTTATGTTTATTTATTTGCGGACTTCTGTTAAAAGGACAAAGGACTCTAAATCTTGACAGAGTACAGACTGGGTGAATGTGGTGTGCGAGGCCGGCGTGTGCATGAGTATGGCACAATTATTAAATGTATATAGACTTTTGAAATGCATACAGTGGTTAATCAATCGGAATGTAGGTCCTACCGTCGCCGCGCTCGGCGGTACCGTTTGGCTTTGTGCGTTTGCTGGCTTTTACCGTTGAGTGGCGCTATATAACTACAGGCTGACGCCTCATGCTGTTCATTCTCTGCTGGATTAATGAGACACAGAGTTTTAGAACTGCATAAAATCAAGTAAAACATTGTAGTTAAACAAATTTATAATCACAGAACTAAAATGACGATACAAATGTAGAATTTAAATTAAATTAAATCTTATTAGGATCAAATTTAAACAAAATAAATGTTAACACAGTGAGCCTTTAAATTTTATCACGTGTAATTAGAACAGACGCGTGTAGGGTTTTGTGTCGTCTTATATCTTGTGTTCTTTAAATTTATAGTAGATTTATTAACTAAAATAAATGACCATGAAAATTATAACATTGTCAGGACGTTCTACTGCGTCAGCTGATGTTGGTCATTCAGCCCCGCTTGTGTTTGTGCGTTATTATAAGAATGAAATGCAGTAGACTGTTATGATCTGTAAACGGGTTCGACCCATGTTGCACGGGCGGCACCATAAAGCACGGACACGAGGCGAGGTCTTACGGGAAAAGGGTAATTTATTTAGGTAAAATGGGGAAGGAAAGTGTTGAAGGAGGGACAATGGAAAGAAAGGAATAAAGGTTGTGCATGTGCAGTTCCGGGGGCTGTGCCACACTGGCATGCGGGCACACAGCTGATGCTAAGTGTTGGTGCGAGTGGCAGAACTGAGCACGCGGAGGCAGCGCTCCTGCACGCTCCCTCGTGACGGCGCTTCTCCCGCTGTCGATGGCCGGCGCGAGTTCTCGCTGACGCAAAAACCTAACCACACTTTTCCTCTTTGGCAGCGGGGCTGCGAGGGCGGGCACGGTGCGGGAGTGAAGATGCCGCGGGAGCTCGGGCAGCTCTTTCTCGTGCTGTCCTCAGCGCGGAGATCAAAGGGCGGAATTCTAGTGTCCTTGTTTAAAGTCCCCGGGGCGCGTCACATCTCCCCACTGACATGCTTTTTTTTTTTTATATTCTCCATTACATCACGTACTTCCCAGACCTCAGACAAACCTCCGCACCTTGCTTTTATAATGCGGAGCAAGCCCGAGATCATATTAACGTTAATTATCGCCAGCCGGCACAAATAAGCGGCCCCGTCCCTTTGCCGCCTATTCAGGGAGCCTACGGAGTGAGGGAGTAGTTATAGTAGATTTGGGCGTACACCCATCACACGCGCACGCCGTGGCAGATCATCATAATTGTCCTAAACTTGTATTTCATAAGGTTTTCCGAGTGGTGGTACAGCGCAACGGGGGTCATTATTTACTATTAAACATTAAACGAATTTACAAAACTTAATGCGTGCGATTAAGCGCTGATTCTACGTAGGAAAGTAAAGAAGAGGATCCTGATGCTCAACATTCCGGAGACCAAACCCCATTTAAATTAAATTAACAAATATTGCATGTAAATAACAATAGCCCACGTTTAAAAAAGCATTTTTATTTAGATTATAAAAAAATAATCCTGCATCTGTTTTAGGTGTTCCAGCTGCCACTGTTCTAAAATTCAAATTAAATCAAATCTTATTAGGATCAAATTTAAGCACAATAAATGTTAACACAGTGAGCCTTTTGATTTTATCACTTGTAATTAGAAAAAAAAAGCGTGTATGGATTTGTGTCATCTTATTTCTTGTGTTCTTTAAATTTATAGTAGATTTATTAACTGAAATAAATGACCATAACATTAAAACAGTGTTAGGACGTTCTACTGCGTCAGCAGATGTCGGTCTTTCAGCCACGCTTGTGTTTTTGCGTTATTATAAGAATGAAATGCAGTAGACTGTTATGATTTGTAACAGGTTCGACCCATGTTACTCAAACAACTCAGTTCAGGTGTAAGTAAATGGATAGAAAGTAAATGTCTGTGCTGTTTGGGGGAGGGACGTGCTAATGATTTGGTCGGCTCTGTGTGTGTGTGTGAGAGAGAGAGGGGTGTCGCGGTCGTTTTTAGTGAAACAAAGGCTCAGCTGAAAAATGTTAGGCACATCAGTCACTTAACCCCCAATAAAAGGTATTTGAGTGTTATGATAGTTGTAATATAACAGATGCGCACTGAATACTAAACCTAAACCAGGCACGGAGATTATTGAACCAAGATAGCCCCCATACCCGTTTAAAAAAAAAAAAAAAAATACCAAAGAATATTATTGTGTATAGACTGATTAAAAACAATGCAATTTATCCTATCATAAGGAAAATAACAAGTTCTTCCATTCCAATGATTAAAAACGGTAACAATGTTAACTTTAGAATCTAGAATCCAGGAGATTAAAATTACACAAATTGAAATCACTGAAAGTCTCCAGAAGAGCCTCAGATTCAAGAGGTTTTTAAAGTGGGGAGAAGTGCATTTCAGTTCCTCTGAATGTATAGGTGAGAA
Organism: Clarias gariepinus; assembly: GCF_024256425.1. NCBI lineage: Eukaryota > Metazoa > Chordata > Actinopteri > Siluriformes > Clariidae > Clarias > Clarias gariepinus. Next base: position 11,953,456 of record NC_071125.1, read on the forward strand.
CAGCCGATTCACACCTGGGGAGGGTGGATCATTTGTATTTGAATGTTGTCTGGCATTGTAAAGCACTATAGTGACACTAAAATAACAACCCAGGATTAATAGGAATTCTTATACTGCATAAACATTATATAGCACAAAAAAATTCCTCGCGCTCGGGAAAACTATGCGTGCGGTTGAGCGCTGGTTAGACTATAGGAAATTAAATCAGAGGGTTTTTATTTAGACTATTAAAAAAAAAACCTGCGTCTATTTTTAGGCGTGCCAGCTGCCACTTTTTAGTTAGAAGTTTTTAATACAAAGCTTATAATGCCCACATGACATGACGGAATAAGGCACGGCTGGTGATGATTGGGGTTTGTTGGGTTACAGTGGATTTTACTACGCGGTGTGAGTGCAATGGCCATCTGTCTGCTCGCGCTGACTCTGCTCTCCGCGGATGGCCGTACCGCCCCCCTCCCACCTCTCGCTCCTTTGAAGTCCCTGGGGCGCGTTCCATTTGCCCTGCTTGCATGCCGCACTTCCGCGTTGTTGCACGCGCGCTGCATACACAGCGCGTAGTAAAATCCACTGTAGCCCAACAAACCCTGAGTATTTTATAGGGCGGGGTGCAAGCCCGGGCAACGATAGCAACGATAGCTCACCAGTCATTTGTAATTCTGCGGTCCTGCTGCTTCGCATGTCTGAAGGGGAGGCCGCCTAACTAGTGAGCGAGGAGCGATATTGATTTGGGCGCACGCCGTGACAGGCTGAAAAAACTGTGTCAGATTAATGTGCAAAAACTTTATAATAAAACTATATAAGACTACATGCCTTTATAAGACTCAACTTTTATTTAAGCGCACTTACAATAACGAAAAAACGTTGTGATTTTGTAAGTGTTGTGATTTTGTAAGTGTTGTAAGCTGCGCTGCTCTGTATTGTTTTTGGTGAACTTGAGCGCGTCAGAAAATTAACGCAAACGTTTTTTTAAATGGGCAGAGTCAGTCTGCTTGCTGTTTTCCCGACGCGTTCATAATCATTAGTCTACTTCTGCCGGTGCGCTCTGGAAAACTTCATGCATGCGGCTAAGCGCTGATTAAAACTATGGAGTAAATTAAAGAGGAGAATCACGATGCCGAGTCGAAGTCCTGAGCCCAAACCTCATTTAAATTAAATTAACAAATATTATAAGTAAAAAAACAATAGCCCATGTTTAGAAACCGTTTATAAATTCTTTCCGACATGAGTTGGCCCGGTGTTATGCGCAGAGCGCCGGGAGATTTCCTGAAGCTCAGAAATCACTGGGCATGTTTTCTAAACAGCCGCTATCTTTAATAACTGATGGAGGTTTTGAGCTGTATACACACGCATTCCTGCCTAAACAACTCTTAAAACTACACCTGTAACACAATAAACAGTAATATTTCAAACATTCTGCCGGCTGATATTTGGAGAAAGGAAAGAATAATGAATAAACCAGTTGTTGGGTCAAAATAACCCAACCAGGTGTTCATCTGTAAACTACATTTCATATGAGCCAACATGAGCAACCCAACAATGTGTTTAAAGTACCTGAAATAATCCAGAACTTAAATAACAATAAACCGATACAGAGATAGGCTGTATAACGGTCACTGTTGTATTTACGGCAACGAGTGAAAATGTCACTTTGCGCCACCTGGCGGCCATTTTACGAATGACTTTGAAATGCAACCGATTTATTTTGGCCGCTGACGTTTTTACGCGGCGGTGAGCGCGACGGTAATAACCATTCCAATTGATCAACTACTGTATATGGTGTCTCTGGTGGTCCGTACCTACTTTTTTGTTAATGGCTAGTTACTGTTTTAAGTAATAGTAGCTGGTTTGTTACAAGGTACACCCCAAGAAATAAAACTGCTGGTCTCACCGTGAAGACTATAAGATCATGGCCTGATGATGCCATCCTCACATGAGTCTTTGGATACATATACCTCATCTGTTTTAGATTACATTAATTACTGTGTGGATAATGTGACATTCTGAAAGCAGGGATGTGTAAAAAACCTTGAATGACACATAAGGTCCAGCTGTTAATTCGAGCCAGGGATATAGCATTTAAATCTGGCGACAGGGCAGTATATAATATTGCCAGGACTGCACTCAGGAGGGGCATAAAATTAACTAAGACTCAATATACAGTGGGACAAAAAAGGATTTAGTCAGCCACCAACTGTGCAAGTTCTCCCACTTAAAATTGCAACATGTAATTTTCATCATAAGTATACCTCAACTATGAGAGACAAAATAAGAAAAAAAAATCCAGAAAACCACATTGTATGATTTTAAAAGAATTTATTTGCACATTATGGTGGAAAATAAGTATTTGGTCACCTACAAACAAGCAAGATTTATGGCTCTCACAGACCTGTATCTTATTCTTTAAGTGGCTCCTCTGTCCTCCCCTCATTACCTGTATTAATGGCATTTGTTATCAGTATAAAAGACACCTGTACACAACCTCAAACAGCCACACTCCAAACTCCACTATGGCCAAGACCAAAAAGCTGTCAAAAGACACCAGAAACAAAACTGTGGACCTGCACCAGGCTGGGAAAATTGAATCTGCAATAGGTAAGCAGCTTGGTGTAAAGAAATTAACTGTGGGAGCAATTATTAAAAAATGATAAATAAATAAAGAGCATTTAGATGATCCAGAAGATGACTGGAAGAATTTTATACAGAGGGGAAATAAGTATTTGATCCCCTACAGATTTCCCAAGTTTGCCCACTTACAAAGAAATGAAGGGTCTATATTTTTTATCATATGTTTATGGTAAAGGATTAAGACAGAATATCAACCAAAAATCCAGAAAAGGCACATGATACAAATGTTATGAATTAAGTTGCATTTCAATAAGGGAAATAAGTATTTGATCCCCAAGCAAAACATGACTTAGTACTTGGTAGAAAAACCCTTCCTGGAAATCACAGTGGGAAGATGTTTCTTGTAGTTGTTTCCAGATTTGCACACATCTTGGGATGCATTTTGATCTACTATTCTTTACAGATTTTCTCTAAATGTTTAAGGTTTCTTGCCTGTTGTTTGGCAACTCGAAGTTACAGCTGACTCCATGAATTTTATATTGGATTAAGGTCTGAAGACTAGCTAGACTACTCCATGACCTTAATGTGCTTATTCTTGAGCCACTCCTTAGTTGCCTTGGCAGTATGTTTAGGGTTATTTTCATGCTGGAAGACCCATCCACAGGTTCTCATCCAAAATTTTACAACACATGGCCTCATCCATTGGCCCCTTAGTGCAGCAAAGTCAATCTATACCTTTAGCAGAGAAACAGCCCCAAAGCATAATGTTTCCACGTCCGTGCTTGACTGCAGGGATGGTGTTTTTAGTGTCATAGTCAGCATTTTTCTTCCTCTGAAAACAGCAAGTCGGGTTGATGACAAAGAGCTCAATTTTGGACTCATCTGACCACAGCAGTCTATCCCAAACTTTCTCTGCTCATTGGCAAACCTCAGATTTCACTCTATGCAGGCGTATTGTGTTACCAATGGTTTGTTTGGTAACTATGCTTCCAACTGCCTTGAGATCATTCACAAGCTCCTCCTGTGTAGTCCTGGGCTGGTCCCCCATTTTTCTCATGATTATTCTTACTCCATGAGGTGAAATCTTGCATATAGAGCCATTAATGGTTACTTTGTATTTCTTCCATTTGTAAATAAAGGCTCTAGCAGTTGTCTCCTTCTCACCAAGCTTCTAGCTGATGGTCTTGTAGCCCATTCCAGCCTTGTGCAGGTCTAAAATCTTGTTCCTGACTTGCTTTGACAGCTTTTTGGTCTTGCCAATGGTGGTGAGGTTAGAAAGGAAGATAGAGATTTTGTGGACAGGTAGCCTTTATACACATACCACATTGTTGTTAGGAGCACCTTCTTAAATTAATATGTGTACCACAAGAGCACATAACCATTCTGTGAGAGGCAGAATTATTGTTGGTTGGTAGAGGATCAAATACTTATTTCCCTCATTGAAATGCAATTTAATTCATAACATTTGTATCATGTGCTTTTTTTTGGATTTTTAGTTGATATTCTGTCTTAATTCTTTACCATAAACCTATGATAAAAATTATAGACCCTTCATTTCTTTGTAAGTGGGCAAACTTAGAAAATCTGTAGGGGATCAAATACTTATTCCCCCCCCCCCTGTATGGTTAGATGGAATCAAAATAAAACGTTGTGTTTGGAGGAGAAAGAATGCTGAGTTGCATCCAAACAACACCATACCCACTGGTAAGGCATGAGGGTGCTTTGAGGCTGTTTTTCTGCAAAATGACCAGGACAACTAATCCATGTAAAGAAAAAAATGAATGGGGCCATGTATCGTGAGAGTTTAAGTAAAAATCTCCTTCCATCAGCAAGGGCATTGCAAATGAAACGTGGCTGGTACTTTTAGCATGACAATGATCTTTGTAAATGGCTTTGTAAGAAGCATTTTAAGGTCCTGGAGTGGCCTAGCCAGTCTCCAGATCTCAACCCCATAGAAAATCTTTGAAGGGAGTTGAAAGTCCGTGTTGCACAGTGACAGTGTCATGGTACGTGCAGACGAGGTAAATACAAGCGCAGAGCGCGTAAGAGAAGCACTGCGGGTTGTTCTGAAATGTATTACATGCTGATAGTTTTGTGAATGAAAAGTCCTGCCGTTTGATGCAGAGGCACGGCGCGAGTCCCGAGGAGAGAATGCGGAAGAGAAGAGCCGATGCACGCTGAATGCAGGTCTGATTCGCGAGGAATATTCTTGGTTGTGAGTGTTTGTGGTATGCTGCCGTAAAGTCAAAGAAAGTCCGTGATTCAGAATTGTGGTCGTAAGAAGAGAGCAAGGGTCGATATTCAAAGAGCAGAGAAAACGATAATCCAAAGCGTGAGACGTAAGCGAGGTCCGTGAAACAAAGCGTGGGTCGAGATCTGAAGGTCAAGGTAAAAATAAATGCTGGAAAACTGGGCATGAGAGCACACAATAATCTGGCAAGGAGTGGTTGTTTGGTGGAGTAATATAGAGTGAAGTAATGAATGGAGATGAAGAACAGGTGTGCATGAGCCGGCAAATAAGGCGGCAAAATGAAAGCACAGAAACGGAGTATGGAATGGAGTCACAGGTAATCACGGTATGTTTTTCACAGGTGGGCGTGACCTGGCATGTCGTGACAGTACCCCCCCGTCCTACGGACGCCACCTGCTGTCCTTGAGGGGGCCTCAGGATGAAGTTGGTGGAAGTCCGAGATCAAAGAGCGGGCCAGGATGAATCTGGCTGGCACCCAGGAGTCCGTAGCCCTCCCAGTCCACGAGATACTGTAGGCCGCATCCTCTGCGACGAGACTTGAGAAGTTTCCAGACAGTAAAGGCTTCGCTCCATCTATGAGTTGAGGTGGTGGAGGGTGGTCAGTGGGTGGAGCCAGAGAGCATGGAACCATCCTGCGGATCTGGGAAACATGGAATGTGGGGTGAACTCGGCGCATAGAGCTAGGAAGGCCCAGTCTGACAGAGGTGGGGTTGATGATGTGTGAAATCGTAAAGGGACCTTTGAATTTAGACAAGAGTTTTCTCGATGTGGTCTTAAGTGGTAGGTCGTGAGTAGAGAACATGACTCTTTGGCCAACACGGGACTTTGGGGCCGTAGCGCGGTGCCGGTTGGCCTTGCGTTGAAAAATGCTCACAGTGCGTATCAGCTGAGCACGGGCCCGTTGCCATGTGTTTTTGCAGCGGCGGACAAAGGCTTGGGCTGACGGGACAGCAGTTTCCTTTTCTTGGGTGGGAAATAATGGTGGCTGGTAGCCTAGACAGCATTGGAAAGGAGACACATCAGTGGCAGAGGTGGGGAGCGAGTTGTGTGCATACTCCACCCAGGGAAGGAAATAGCTCCACGAAGCTGCATCCTGCGAAGTCATGCATCTCAGGGTTTTCTCAAGCTCCTAATTCGCACGTTCTGTCTGCCCGTTGCTCTGGGGGTAAAAACCAGACGTGAGGCTAGGTGTTGCACCGATGAGGCTACAGAAAGTCTTCCAGAACTGAGCCTAAAACTGGGGACCCCTGTCTAAGACTATGTCTACCGCTACCGAGAGGCCATGGAGACGAAACACATGGTTAATCATGAGCTCGGCCGTTTCTTTAGCGGACGGGAGTTTGGAAAGAGGGACAAAATGAGCGGCTTTGGAAAAACGGTCAACTATGGTAAGTATCGTGTGTTATTGTTTGAGGGGGGTAACCCAGTGACAAAATTAATGACAATATGGGACCATGGGCGGTGGGGAATAGGAAGGGGTTTTAGCAGACCCTCGGGTCGGCGGTTGGGTGTCTTGTTCCTGGTGCACATGTCGCATGCGGCTACGAAGTTCTTAACATCATCTGTGACAGAAGGCCACCAGAACCGTTGCTGTAGTAGGGCAAGAGTGCGAGAGGCTCCGGGGTGACATGCTAGCTTTGAGTTATGGCCACACTTTAGTACTAGGGAGTGGACTGTGGCTGTTGGAACATTGCTAGGACCTGGCTCGTGCGCCAGTAATTGCAAGACTTGATTTTCTACTTCAAGCTGAGTGGCTGCCACCAGACATTGGGGTGGTAAAATAGTTTCTATGGTTGGAGTGTCCTGAGGGGTGGCAAATTGATGAGACAGAGCATCAGGTTTAGTGTTTTTAGAGCCTGGGCGGTAAGACAGCGTGAAGTTAAATCTGGATAAAAACAGGGACCAGCGTGCCTGACGTGAATTCAATCTTTTGGCTGCCCTGAGATACTCAAGGTTTTTATGGTCAGCTCCCTTCAGCCAGTCTCTCCACTCTTCTAGGGCGAGCTTCACAGCTAAGGGCTCATGATTCCCAATGTCATAATTGCACTCAGTGGGTGTGAGTCAGCGAGAGAAAAACGAGCATGGGTGAAGTTTGTTATCTCGAGGAGATCTCTGAGAGAAAGAACTGCTCCGACTCCTGTTTTGGAGGCGTCGACCTCAGCGATGAACTGAAAAGTGCAGGGTCAAGGAAGACAAGAATAGGCGCTGTTGTGAATAAACACTTTAGATGATTGAATTCTTCCTGGGCTTGAAAGTTCCACTGAAAGGGAATCCTAATAGAGGTGAGAGTGGTGAGGGGTGTGGCCACCAGGCTGTAGTTTCTGATGAAACGTCGGTAGAAGTTAGCAAACCACAGAAAGCGTTAAAGTTCACATCTAGAAGAAGGAGTGGGCAATTCAGTAACAGCTTTGATCTTGGCTGGGTCCATCTGAATTCCTGACGGGGAGATAAGGTAGCCCAGAAAGGAGGTGGATTCCTGGTGGAACTGGCATTTCTCTGCTTTAACATAAAGTTTGTTCTCCATTAAGCGTTGCAGCTGACGTACGTGGATTTTGTGCTCCCTAAGTGAGCGAGAAAAGATCAAAATGTCATCAAGGTAGGCAAATACAAAGGTGTTGAGGAAGTCATGGAGAATGTCATTTATAAGAGCCTGGAACACAGCTGGGGAGTTGGTTAGGCCGAATGGGACCACCAGGTATTCATAGTGGCCCATGGGGGTGTTAAAGGCTGTTTTCCATTCGTCACTCTTTCTGATCCTGACTAGGTGGTAAGCATTTCTGAGATCAAATTTGGTGAACATGTGAGCATCTTGGAGTAATTCAAAGGCTGTAGACATCAAAGGAAGTGGGTAGCGTTTCTTGACTGTAATTTCGTTGAGCCCCCTATAATCTATACATGGAGGAAGAGATTTGTCCTTTTTCTCCACAAAGAAAAATTCAGCAGCAGCTGGGGAGGAGGAGGGGCGGATGATTCCAGCGGTTAGAGATTCAGTGATATACTGTTTCATAGCCTCTCTTTCAGGGAGTGACAATGAATAGAGGCTGCCTTTTTGGGGGGGTAGTGCCAGGGAGGAGGTCGATGGTGCAGTCGTAGGGGCGGTGAGGAGGGAGAGAGATAGCACGTGATTTGCTAAACACCTGTTTAAGGTCATGGTATTTGACAGGTATTTGAGAATGGCAAGGAATAACATCTTGTGGGTGGGTGTGTTCCTGAGGTGGGCGGAATGGAGGCAGGAGAAAAGACAGGCAGGGCTCCATTCAAGAATGTTGTTCCTAGTCCAGTCAATATGAGGGTTGTGTTTCTTGAGCCATGGGAGACCCAAAACTACAGGAGCATGGGGGCTTTGGATAATCAGGAGGGAGATGGTTTCGGCATGATTAGCAGAGAGCTGTAGAGTGAGTGGAGCTGAGCGGTGAGTGACTGGTGGAAGTTTACTACCGTCTAGGTAGGTGGCTGGAGGGCTTCCGTGTGACGATCTTGCTGCTTATGGGTGTTGATACGAGCAGCAAGATCCATGAGCTCTTGAAGAGTGGAAGGAAGCTTTTATGCTGCTAGTTCATTCTTTATGGGGTCAGCTAGTCCATGGAGGAAAGCATCAAACAGTGCTTGATGATCCCAGCCACAAGAGAGAGCCAGAGTCTTGAAATCAATGGCATCGTCGTGCACAGAACAAGATCCTTGGCATACCTGATAAGTAGTTGGCCTGCTGCCTGTCGTCCTGAAAATGAACGATCGAACACCCGCCTCATTTCATTGGTGAACGCCTCGAAGGTGGCACAGCACAGGACTTGGGCGTCCCATAGAGATGTTCCCTATTCCCTTGCTCTGCCCGAAAGAAGAGTAATGATGTAAGCTACCTTCGACCGTTCTGTGGGAAAGAATGAGACTTGGAGCTCAAGCACGAGAGAGAAAGCACAGAGAAAGAAATGAACGACAAGTGAGTGGATCACCATTATAAATGGGTGGTGCAGGGAGGCGTGGTTCATGGCGGGCGATGAGTACCAGTGGTGGTGGCAGCACCTGAGGAGTAAGAGGTGGAGTAAGGTGCAGCTGCTGGATCTGATTAGTGAGGGAGGTCAGTGTTTGTGTCACTGTGCGAAGCGTGGTCATGATGTGCTAAATATTCTGCTGGTGAGAGCCTAACAGTGCGCTTTGGTTTTTTAGCACCGCCTCCTGCCGCGCAATATCTGCTGTATCCATAAATGGCCAGATTATACTGTCATGGCCTGTGCAGACGAGGTGAATCCAAGCGCAGAGCGCGTAAGAGAAGCAGCGCCAGTTGTTCTGAAATGTATTACGTGCTGATAGTTTTGTAAATGAAAAGTCCTGCTGTTTGATGCAGAGGCACGGCGCGAGTCTCGAAGAGAAAAGAAAAGAAAAGAAAAGAGCCGATGCACGCTGAATGCAGGTCTGATCCGCGGGGAATAATCTTGGTTGTGGGTGTTCGTGGTATGCTGCCATTAAGTCAAAGAAAGTCTGTGATCCAGAATCGTGGTCGTAAGAAGAAAGCAAGAGTCGATATCCAGAGAGCAGAAAAAACGATAATCCAAAGCGTGAGACGTGAGCGAGGTCAGTGAAACAAAGCGTGGGTCGAGATCTGAAGGTCAAGGTAGAAATAAATGCTGGAAAACTGGGCATGAGAGCACACAATAATCTGGCAAGGAGTGGTTGTTTGGTGGAGTAATATAGAGTGAAGTAATGAATGGAGATGAAGAACAGGTGAGCATGAGCCGGCAAATGAGGCGGCAAAATGGAAGCACAGAAAAGGAGTGTGGAATGGAGTTATGAAGGTAATCACGGTTTGTTTTGACAGGTGGGCATGACCTGGCGTATCGTGACAGACAGCCCCAAAACATCAACAGGAATGGGCCAAAATACCAGCAACAGTGTTTGAAAACCTTGTGAAGACTTACAGAAAACGTTTTACCTCTGTCATTGCCAACAAAGGGTTTATAACAAAGTATTGAGATAAACTTTTGTTATTGACTAAATACTTATTTTCCACCATAATTTGCAAATAAATTCATTTAAAATCCTACAATGTGATTTTCTGAATTTTTTTTTTTATTTTGTCCCTCACAGTTAAGGTGAAAATTACAGCCTCTCTCATTGTTTTAAGTGGGAGAACTTGCACGATTGGTGGCTGACTAAATACTTTTTAGCCTCACTGTAAATGTCGAAATGAGGTCCATTCTAACAACTCCACCAAATCCTGGCAGTACTGTGCAACTGGACTTTCTAACAAATGGCTCTCAGTGCATGTAGACACCTTGATCCCCCAGGGATGTGTACCAAGTCACTTACTTTATACATTATACACACACATGACTGCTGCACCACCCTTCTTTCTAACTACATCATAAAATTTGATGATGACCTCACGGTGTTAGGCCTCATACAGGAGGGAGGTGGAACATCTGGCAGCTTGATGTGATACCCACAACCTGACTCTAAATATCAAGACGACCAAGTTCAAGTTCAAGTAGGCTTTATTGTCATTTCAACCATATGCAGTTAGTACACAGTGAAACGAAACAACGTTCCTCCAGGACCAAGGTGCTACATGCAACATAAATTTACAACATAAATTAACAGAAACACTAAACTAGCTAACCAAGAGGCCTAGTTAGCTGGCTAGCAGAGACAGGACAGAAAGACCTAACATAAATTACAACATAAATTAACAAAAACTAACTAGCTAAGTATAAAAGTAGTCCAGTAATGATCATTGTGCAAAAGAGATAAACAGTGAAGCATTTACAGGTTGGTGTGTACGATAATTTGGTGGTGTAGGTCAGTGTGTCGGCGCTTGTGTTGATTAGTCAGTCCGGTCCCAATATTTTGAGGGAGATGATCATGGATTTTGATGGGAGCACAATGACCACTCACTTACCACTTATTAGTGGAAATAGGATGGCAGCTTTAAATTTTTTGGCCAACTGTGACAGAGAACCTAACATGGCTCCATGTTTGGCTCTGTGCAGGATGAAAAATGAGTAAAGCAAACCAGCGAGTAATGTCATAGTTAGTGTCTTTAGCCCTTGCCATCCACAGCAGGAAAGCATGCGCAGTGAAGTGCCGTACAGCTAGGTAATATTTCAGCTCCTCCATAGCACACTTAATGACTGCTAGTGTAGGTTTCCTACTTGGGGTACTAATATCACTTTTGGTGGACTTTTACTGTTGTGCTATAGAAAGTGTGCTGATACATGGACTTTTGGTGTGGTTTTCCAGCTGCACTGCAGTGGGTGGTGAAAGCAGTGAGAAAATCATTGGGACTAGTCTCCCGGAAGTTAGCACCATTAACACCACACTCTGCCTTTGATGAGTGCACAGTATATACGTGATCTGCATCACCCTGCACATCACCTGTTCCAGTTACTGACCTCAGGCAGAAGGTATAGGTTCATATATGCCAGAACCACCAAAATGTCCCACAGCCTTTTCATAGCCTCAGACTGTTGAACGAGCAGTTACCTCCCTCTCTCTATTTGCCCCCACCTACTCTTACATATCGTACATCACTATTACAATAACTGTGAACTGGACTTGCATTGCCACAGCACACATGATGGACAATTTCTTAACTTTTTTTTACTCCCTTGATGGTTACTGCACTACTGCACTATGGTCACACTTATTACATTACTTGATGATGCTTTAATGATATTTTGTTGTTATTTATACTCTGTTATTTATAATGATGACGATAAAATGAAATAAAATTTAATTAAATAACAATAACGGTATAACAATAACAGCAAACAATAACATTAAAAGTAAAAAAGATGCATAATAGTGTTATAATATTATAATTATATTATAATACCAATAATTATTTTTATATAGCATAAAAGAGTGCAGCCTAAAATAATGTGATATAGGTCCTTTTAATTAGATAAGTTTATGATTAAGAGATGTTTTGTATGTGGTTAAAAAGACTATTATGAATGTTTATTGGAGAATAATTTCAGAGATAGAGCACAGAGTGGCTTAAGCCTCAAGAGCTCAAGTGGTCAGGGGTGCTATGGATGAGTTTATGTGGTAGGCCAGATAAAATAAATTTACACAAGTAAGTGCAGGGAAGCTGCCAATGGTGGCAGCTTTCTGGGTAAGAGGTGGCCATAGACAAATGGACAAACATAAAGTAACATGACCTGGGGAGATATTATTGATCTGGGATTCAAAGCATGAGCTGATAAAAATATTTTTAAAAAAGTTTTTAACTTGTAAAGACAAACTTTGGAAAAATGTATACAAGGTTAAAAGAAATAATATACTGATTTTTTGCATATTGAAAGGGTTACAAAGCCATTTTCAAGGTTATTACCAGCATTATTAGTGGCATTATCTACTGTACAAATGGAGAGAACTTAGAACAGTGGTGAACGTTTCCAGGAGTGGCTGGCCTACCAAAATAATCCCAAGAGCACAACAACAACTCATCCAGAAGCTCATAAAAGAACCCAGAACAACATCTAAAGAACTGTAGGCATCAAGTGCCTCAGTCAGGTTTAGTGTTCATGATTTAGCAAAAAGAAACTGGGCAAAAGTTGCATCCATGGAAGAGTTCCAAAGTGAACCCACTATTGACCTGAAAAACACAAAACTGACCTCATATTTGCCAAAAAAAACCAACAAAAAAAAACATCTTGAATCTCCAAGATTTTGATGTTTTCATTTTAAGGTATAGTAGTGACCCCTTGGCCAAACATTGACAAAAAAGCAAGTGAGAAATACTTTGTTGTAATTCAGGTAAAAGATATGCTTGGATTTCCTGGAAAAAGACAAAAGCTCACCTCATATTGTAACGATGCGACTCGCGCAAAAGGCAGAGCCGCTCTTAAACTGTTCCAGATCCGCAGGCTGCTACCATGCGGGGTTCTGAACAGGCAAAGACGCGGCCATTTATGCACACGGCTGCCAGGCAACGCCGCTGTCAGGCAATTAGCCTGAATGAGCCGCACCTGGCAGCACGTCTATATAAGGGCCCTGATACCTCCGCACTTCGTGCGAATATTAGGTAGCACCGGTAAGGTATCAGGGCCAAGACAAAGAAAGAAAGAAAGAAGAAAAGCGCGCAAAGAAAGACAGAGGCAAAGCCCCAGCTTCTGCCTCCTTAAGACGCCGGCGAGAGAGAGAGAGAGAAGGAGAGAGCGTCACGCAGCTGTGTAGCGTGCGCTCTCCGGTTAAGTATTAGTGGGCATCAAACACAACCCCTCTCTCCTCATAAATCCTCGGTAAGGGCAAACGCCCCGAGAGGATATAGTTTTTGTTTTGTTTTCCAGAGCCCCGTCCATTCTTACGTAGATGGCGGAGCTCTGTTTATTTTGTGTTATTAGTTTTCATTTGTTTCCCTTTGAGTTCCCTTAATTAATAATCCCACGCTATCTCCAAACGGGAAGGTCTTCCCGTGCGTATCACAAGCACTCTCACAGCCTCCTATTTCACTGATTCCCTCTAAAGCCCTGCGTCAGGGCTCTTAAAACCCTTATAACATCTCGGGGTGCGGCTCTCTATACCGCGCCACGTAACACATATTTTCCAAAATATGTGTGTGATCAGTCCAGTCAGTACCTTCGGAGCAATGTTATTTAAAGCTTTAAATATTAATAAAAGTTAATAAAATTATTTTATCATACTCATTTAAAACTGTTTAAATGAGTATGATAAGATAATTGGTTCCAATGAAGCTGGATTAACAAAGGTGTTATATGTTCCACTGTTTTTGATTGCTTAACTCTTGCTGCAGAATTCTTAATAACCTGAAAATGCTGTCAATGTTTGTTAGGGATGTCAAAGTGCTCACTTGAGAGAGACAACAATGCAGCCTTGCAATGTTACGCAGATTAACAAAGAATAAGTAAGAGATACTGTTATTGTGCTGTAAAGCATTTGCTTCTTAGTAAGCAAGAACATAGGGAAAGCTGAAGCCCCCAGCTTCAAACTAGTACTGAGAAATGAAAAGCAAGCATGGTGTCTAAAACTGATTTTTAAAAATCACTCAATACACAACCCATGATGCTTATGCTATTTAAAAATAATTAATTAATTAATTAATTAATTAATTAATTAAAACTAGTTAATAGAATATTTTTAAGACATCCTTAATAATCCTTAAAGACACTGTAACATCTGTAATTTCTCTATAGCAATCGTATGGAATACAAATCGTATGGAATACAGGCTATGTATTTTACATTACAGTGTATTTTATCTAGTTCCATTTATATTCGCTATATTCTTATGTTTTCGCTGATTTTTTTTTTTTCCCTAATATAAAGATTTTGGCATGACAAATGCGATTAATGGAGCATAATATCTGGAATAAATATCTATGGGACCAGAAGTATCTGTACAGTAACAATTTTCATCGTTTGGGCTCTGTACACCACCACAGTGGATTTGGACTGAAATGATAAAAAAATGTGCTTAAAGTGGAGACTGTTGGCTTTAATTTAAGGGCTTGGTAAAAAACAAAACAAAAAAAAAACAGGGAACTTATCAGAAGTAACTCAGTGTAGTGGTTTTCTTTCTTTGTCCCATTGACCACTATGGTGGCTGAGCTAGAGTGTCTGACCCACTTGTCCAAGGAGAATAATTCACGTCCACAAGTGTTTTAATGTCCAGAAATAAGAAAAGGTTTATTACAAACAAATAAAAATATAAAGCTCATTGGTTCTTAAAGTTAATCAAATAAGGATTGTAAAGATGAACAAAGGATTTAACATAGCAGCCTCTCCGGGCTGTTGTTAAGAATGGCCTCAACATCACAAAATAGTGTCTGAAGACTTTCGTCCGTTAGTGTTTGTTCATGTAAAAGAGAGTTCAGGACCCATCTTGCTGATCTGATCAGTCTCTCCCACACCCCACCTTGGTGAGATGCCCCTGGTGGATTAAAGGTCCACTGTATTTTTTTGTCTAACATGGCACTTTGGATCTTATAGTTGTTAAAGCTGGACAAAACCTTTTTCAACTCCTTTTCAGCACCGACTAGGTTGGTGCCATTGTCGGACCAGATGTGCTGTACCTGGCCTCGTCTACATACGAATCTCCTGATGGCATGGGTGCAGGAGTCGGTTTTAAGCGAGTATGCCATCTCCAGGTGATCAGCTCTGCAAGACAAACATGTAAAGAGCACACCATATCTTTTTACCAAATTTCTCCCTCTTCTGGCACACATTTTGAGATTACACTTCTTGCTGCGCTATTTCCACTGACAATCCAGTACTTTTTCCCTAATTGGCTAAAGATGTAATTTCTGCCACAGTGCCCATACCTTTCATGGATATGGCGTAACAGGCTGGATATGTGAGACTGTTTTGAAAGGATGATGGGATACTTCATGGTCTCAGACATAGCCGCCCTTGATAACCGTCCTACTCTAAGCAACCCGTCTTTCAGCACAGGATCCAGCTTGTAAATCTTGCTCCTTTTAGGAACACCACTAGGTGGTGTCGTTCCTAACCTTTCATACTCAATAGGGAAAGTCTGCCTTTGAATAAATGATAGAATTGCTTTCTTAGCTCTTTCAAGATCATTCAGGGATATGCACCGACTACCTAGTTTTACCTTGAAGGCTTGCAGATCATCACATTCTGATGACGACAACGAGTGGTGATGTCTGTCAAAAGTTGTTTTCTTTTGTCCGCCAGAAGTAACAGGCCTCCAAGCCTTTGATACCAGGCGATGGCTTTCACCAACTTGGTCCAGTCTGAGAAGAAAGTGAGAAGTTTATGAGTAGGACTTGAAGCATGTTTAATTACATTACCTACGACAGGGCAATGTTTGACCTCTGGGTCATCTTGTGACAGAGAGAATGCTTCGGTGCAGCCTGCTGGCCAGGTGTGCTTTTGTTTCCACAGAAATTTAGGGACATAAATCCATCTTTGGTTGTCCAGGAATTTCTGCACACTCAGCCCTCTAGAGGCGTCGTCTGCCGGATTGTTCTTGCTGTTGATGAACTTCTATTGTTGAACACTACTGTTCTCTCTTATAAAGGAAACTCTATTTGCAACAAATGTATGAAATCTTGCGCTGTCATTGGCTATATACTTTAATACAGCCTGACTGTCTATCCAAAACTGTGAACTTTGGAGGATGAGATGCAATTCAGCCTTGAGAAGCTTGTCTACCTTAACAGACAACACTGCAGCTGTCAACTCTAGTCTTGGAATCATGATTTGCTTTAAAGGGGCAACTCTTGCTTTTCCCATCATAAAACACACATGTATCTTACCCAAGTCATTAGCCATCCTAAGATAACTTACTGTTCCGTATCCAACCTCGCTGGCATCAGCGAAATGGTGCAGTTGGAAGGATTGTGGGTTTCCAAAGTCAATGGGTTTAATACAGCGTGAAACACTAAAGCCAATTTTGGAAGATCCTGAATCCAACTACTCCACTGCTTAGACTGATCTCTGGGTATTGGCTCATCCCATCCATAGCCCTGCTTACAGAACTGCTGTAATAGTTGCTTGGCTGGGAGGGTAAGAGGTGCTAATATACCAAGTGGATCAGCCATTTTTCGCAGGTCAAAACTGGCACAACTTGGTGAGGAAACAGCTCTAAATAAGTGTACCAGCATACGATGGTCTATTGGATTCTTTTTAATGTCCCCTTCTGGCCACCACAGAAAGCACAGAAAATCTATGTCTGACTTAGACACCCTTACTTGATGGAACATAGAACTAATGTCTGCCATGAGAGCTATGGGTTCACGTCTAAACCTGAGTAAGACTCCAATTAGTGAGTTGGTGAGATCGGGGCCTTGCAAAAGCTCAGAGTGCAGGGAAACACCCTGATATACTGTACTACAGTCAAACACCACTCTGAGTGTGTTCTTCTTAGGGTGGTATACTCCGTGATGTGGAATATACCAGGTTCTTCCTTCAGCTCCTTCCATCTCTTGCTGCGGAACCACCTCTGCATATCCTTGAGATATGACACCATTTAGAAAGGCTGCATAGTCACTGTGGAAAGATTCATTTCTTTTTAGCTTTCTTTTTAGGCTTTGGAAATGCTGTATGGCAAGATGACGATTGTTAGGCATTTGCATATCTTTATTCGTGAAGGGTAAGTTAAGTGTATAGTGACTATCTGTTAATGAGACTTAAGTATCTGTTACTGAGATATTTGCAATATCAAGGAACTTTTTGTCTTCGATTGAAAGTTCACGCTTTTCCTATGATGCTCTTTCATTAAAGTCATGATTGTACTGACTAATCAGCAACTTCTCCAGATTTGCGACAGAGATCCTGTTCACTGTGGTAGACTGACAGTCATTGGAGGCAGTAGACTTTCCACTTCTTAAGGGCCTATTGACTACCCATCCCACTAGAGTCTTTACTGCATATGGTCCCTCATCTTGACTGTTTATGATCTCCCAGTGTTCTATGATCTTTGATGCATTGGTTCCTACCAGCAGTTTGATGTTGCTGTCTATTTCTGGAATATTGACTTTGTGCAGGTAGGGCCATTTAGCAAGATCCTGCTTTGTAGGGATATTGTCTGCAGTAATTGGCATCTCCTTCTGTGTAAACACATCTGGTAGCTGTATGAAATTGTTTCCATCAAGGCCAGCAATTTCTATGCCTGAGACCACATATGTTGGTACTAACTTCTCATGGCTCATTGTTTGCAACAAGATGTTCATTCTTATGCCTTCCATATTCAGCTGAGACATCTTCACTCTATCCTGTGTAAACAGCTCTTGATAAGCTCTGTGTATGGATTTAAACTCTTTCAACAATGGTGTATACTTATGAAGATTTTCTTTAACTTCCTGCGCACTTGACACATCTTCCATAAGATGAATCATTACATTCTTCCTTTTAGTTAATTGTGCAAGTTTTCCTTTTCTGGCCTTTTTTAATTTGGATGCATGTTTACTATCTTCCATCCCTGTATCTGTGTTTGAGGCACTAAACTTGATTCCCATATCTTCAATTACATCAGCCATGCTTGTTTATAAACTAATGATCAAGTTTTCCAAACAATGCAATAATCCACTCCTATAGCAGACTTCTTCACTGACTCCTTTAACTTTAGTCTTTAGCTATAAATATCAAGCACAACTTTTGAAATGCATTGAGGTGACATACCGTGCTCTCAAACAATCAGACCATGTGTCCTTAATCAGCATCCATCCAGCTTTTCATTTACAGTTCTTCTCTTGTTTGCTGGAAGAAGTCTTCGACTTTTGTAGTGGTTTTCTTTTTTTTTGTCCTATTGACCACTACTTGGTTCTTAAAGTTAATCAAAATAAGGATTGCAAAGATGAACAAAGGATTCAACAGAGCAGCCTCTCCTTGGGCCTTTGCGGTTGAAGACTGTAGCTTCCTGCTCTGGCCACGCCCCCCAGGTAGTATCACCTGCCATTTAAGATTGAAGGCTCAGCCACTAGAGGGAAGTGACTCAGAAAGACAAAGAAAGTGACATACACGATTTTGGCTCCTACACTCAGTTAAAGACTTCATAACAAAAGATATTTAGAACATGTCAGATTCAGATACAGTACCAGTCAAAAGTTAGAACACACTTTCACGTTCGGTTTAAATGTGTCCAAACTTTTGACTGTTACTGTACGTCATGTAGACATTTTAGAAAACTTGTCATGTTGGCAAATGTCAGTCGGATAAGTTCTCACTTGTGGCATCCAACACATGACACAAGAATAGCGCCTATGCAAATTACTACAGAGAGGTCTGAAGTGGCTAATATTACCTGTAACTAACATTAACTTACGACACCCGGATAAGCAGGGTGATAGACCTGCTCTTTGGTGATTATAGCTGGTTTCGAAGATGAAGCAGTCACTAAAACACGACAACACTACCTAACGTTATTTAAACAACGTTAGCTTATATTTTATCTACCTTGGAAGGTCTTGCGATTTGGCTGTGTTTTTCCACCCACATCATGTCTCCTCTTTCTTCCCACCTGACAGGCCGCCGGTGAGCTTGAGGCTGCCATGTCATTCATTATTTTGTTGGACTTTAATCTAACAGCACCATGACTTGGTTAGCATGCTAACAGGTGCCAGGCTTTACGAGACCTGACTTGCTGGATAGATTTTCATCCAATGGGAAAGAGGATTTGCACGTTTAAACAAATACATGCAAAGGATTGGTTAAAAAAAAGGAAAAACTTTGGTGCGTTGATGGGAATATATATTTTTTATTATTAAAAAACATTGTCATTAAAATGTAGTCATTAAATAAAACGTTGTCAATAAAACTTATTGTCCACAAATTAACACTGATTCACGTTTATTTACCCTGTAATGTGCATTTTGTGGTCTTATTTGGCAACTTTGCTAATAATACTTTGACATGGGGTAGGGAAAAGAGATGCAAAGCTATCTACACTACAAAATCGGTAATATATAAAAAAGGGGCATTAGTGTCATGTTTTATGCGGATGATTTTAAGTTAGAAGGGTATACGTTATTAACAGTTTTATAAAGTTAGACGACCTTCCTCAGTCCTATCCTTGACCTAAAGCAAATTAAGATGTCCGTCACCTCTGTTACAACATGCAAACTGAATGCAAAGACTTTTTTCACAGATTTAGCACCAGTAAGTTTACCTAACTTTAGCATTAACATGACTTAAATATTTAAAGATATTAAAGATACTTTGAGCACTTGTTAACTATATCAGCTTTTGGCAGCTCATGTGCAATGAATTTAACTAATGTTAGTCTGTCAAATTGCATTAACACCAACATTGCTACTAGACATTTATTCATTAAAAATTATACAAAACATCTTACCTTGAGGTCTTTATTTAAAATGTGGAAAAGCACTCCAACAAGCTCCTGCTTGGTCGATGTCCATGTGGTGCGATTTAGGCGGAAGTGGGTGTTGATTAAAATTCGAGTGTCTTTTGAGTGAAATCCACTCTTTTTTTGAGACTTTAATTTTCCTCACTTAATTTTTACTCAGTATATTTAGTCTAAGTATTTTCAACAAAAATTGAGTAAAAAAATTAAATGTTTATTAAAATTTGCTGAATTAATCTTAATGTTGTTTAAAACTATCTGCACTCTTTTTAATAGTGTAAAGGTTAACCACATTTTTTATTAAATATTACTTTACCCCAGTCCCAGTTTTTACAGTGAATTGTCTTGGATCACTACTACTACCACTACTATTAATAATAATACTTTTTGCTATGTAAATTAAAGCCTTGGGTCTCAATCATCTTCATCAATCATGTGTGTGTGTGTGTATGAGAGAGAGAGAGAGAGAGAGAGAGAGAGAGAGTGCACGCGAGAGAGAGCTTACAGTATATTGTGATTTGTCCACGGTTGCTAAAGCCTGGCTTACTACTACTAATAACAATTATTTCAAATAAACAATTTGTCTCAATCACAAATTAAGCCAATGCTGTAAACAGATAACACAACAAATGATACATTCTGAAAATCAAGAAAGTATAAAGATAAATAAACTTTACAGAATATTAAGTTGTGATAAAAATAAAATATATATAATAATATAAAATTAATGAGCCTATTTACCACAGAGTGCATAAAATACTGTTTTGGGAATTCTGGAATGTAAATAAACTGCCAGTGCTAATGTTAACAATTGAACGTTGTTAGCGTTAGCCACTGTCTGTCTGTATTATCGTCTGCATTAAATTAACTGAGAATTTACTTACTGCGCTTTTTATACAAATAAGTTAAGCAATATAACACTTGTATATGGGCATTAGTTCATTTTTAAAGCCAAACTATAACTTACCGAGTATTGAAGCCCCCTTTTCCTTCTTAACTGATAAACACTTCAGGGTTTTTATCCAGCTTTTCGTTAACTAAGCGTGAAAAGTCATGGCCAAAGTGGGGAAAATATAAACCTGGTTATGAGCGTTTAGCTTGCTAGCTCCTGTACATCTAGCCTCAGCTTGTGTCTCTCATGGACTGCATCACATTATATTCCATTTACAGAAATAACCTGCGGATTTACTCTTACCCAAAGAATAAATACATTCTGAATTTTGCATTCACATTTTCAGAGAGCACAAACACACTTCTTATAAGTTTTTCGAGTAGTGCAGCTTTTGTAATAGCGACATTAATAGTATTTTTAAAGCTTCAGCATATTTTTGATGAAAAGAGGAGTGACATTGTGAGTTTGTGACACTGACAGTAAGCTGTAATGTAATGTAAAGTTACATCTGACCACTGCTGGTGCTGCCAGTGATGTTTAAAATGACCGATAAAAACTAAACTGGGAAATAAACTATAAACTACACCGAACAAATTTTATACAAAAGTCACCACTTACCACGCATAAGGTCCATTAAGCTGCCATCTTCATCTTTGTAGTGCAGTTTGATAGTGTTAGTTCCGCGGGGGTGGGTTGGGTTGTTAAAATCACGTGATTGCAACTTAGCGCAGTTAAATTGCTGCCATTAACGTGTTCTTGAGAACAAAGCACATCTAGTGGTGGCACCAGGTAAAATAATAAATAGGACTTGAATAGGCATGTTTACTGTGAAATCTTGACACGCCTTTCTGGCAGGAGAGGGAAGGGGGTCATGCCGTCCAAAGGGGTTAGTGGACTCTACCATAACTTTGATGACACTAATGCCCATAGTTTTATATTTTGTGCCTCATGAGTGAGCCCAGGAATCTGAAGCTAGTGATACAGTCCACCAACGCTTCATTCATATGAATTTGTGTGTCACCTATCTCCTTCCTAAATTCTACTTATGAGCTCCTAGATCTTTTTGGTGTTAAGCAGCAGTTTGGGACATGTCCTAAAACTGGTCAATTAGTTAATTCGGCTCTTGACTCTGTGAACGTGATAGATCTTCTCCTCATTGCACTAGCTCCTGTCCCTGCGCTTCAGGAGTAAGCATATTAAGAACTAAAATACATGGCAACAGCTCAATCCATCTTTTTAATTAATTAACATGATACAGGTCATAAGTTTACTTGTCCCACTTGTTCGGGAATTTAAAGTTAGTGATGTACAGAAGGAGGAGCTCCTGGACACCTGGAACGTGTTGGGCTATGCTGGCCGATTATTAACTTTATGTTTGTGATAGGTGCATAAATTTTCCCTCTGAGCACCATGAAGAGATCACATGGTTTTCCTTTCCTCTCTGTGTGATAGGTCAGAAAGTATGATGTTGGCTAAGACTGATTGCCGTTCTCTCCCTCTTTTTCTATTTCTTGCACTTGGCTCCAACAGGGCTTCAAGTGCACATCTTCACTCTGCTTCTGTGCATTTCCTCTGTCACTGCTGGTAATAAGGAAATGTTTAGTTCTTCCCTCAGTTTTTCTTAGAGTGTAGCCCCAGCCAATCTTGCCTTAGCAGGAGAGGAACAGGCAGGTTAGCCATAACCCTAGTGGTAATAGAGTGTTTTCTCCATTAGGCCTGTAATCTCCATGCAATGCAGGTGACCAGAAGAGTTTTGCATAACCAAGGGAAGCTAACGTAACTGCAGTTCCTGTGGTCCAGGAAATATGAAAGTGGATCTCCACTGATGCAGACCCATCTGATGGGTGCTAGGATGCTCTTATCACCACTATGGCTGTTGGCCCAGAACCCTCATGCTGACACTGGCTTTTCTGACTCAGGTTCATAGACTTGGTGCGGGGAGATCCTGGCAGTTGCATGCTCTGCAAGGCTTTTCCTCTCAGCAGAGGAATGTAGTTCAGTAGGCTTGGCTCTGTAGGCTTCCATTTTTTCAGCCTAAAGGGAAGCATAGAAAGCTCACATGCCTTTGCTTTTTTTTACAGTGAGGTGGGGGCCCTCATGGCCATAGCCTTCCTTTGCAGGAGGGATTGCAAAACACTGGTGATCAAAACCCTCTCAGTGACTGTAGCCATCTGCAGGCAGTCCTATACAGGCGATCCAGCTGAGCCCATGGTGGATCCTGTGAACCATATGTTCACCATGGAATGCAGCAGCCACTTAACAATTTCGAGAGACCAACATGGGTCAGAATTTTGGGCCCTTTAATTGCTCATAGTCTTTTAATTCTTTGCTCTATTTTAGATTGGATTAAATTAAACTTTATCATCATTGCACATGTATGGTACAAGGCAACAAACGGTTAACATCTAGCCAGAAGTGCATTTGAAAAGAAAATATTTGGAAGTGTGTATGTGTGAGAAAAATGTGTCTAGATAATAATGAGACGAATGAATGATGAATGAAATGTCTCTGATGAGCAAGCCAAGGGTGACGGCGACGGTGGCAAGGAAAAACTCCCTGAGATGGCAATAGGAAGAAACCTTGAGAGGAACCAGACTCAACAGGGAACCCATCCTCATCTGGGTGATAACAGATAGAAATAACATCATGTGTGTTGTGCAGGTGAAAGTTCAATATAACAGAAGTTGTGTAGATTAACATGAAGTCCAGTTCAGCACAGGGAGTCAGTAGGTGCAGAGGGCAGATGTGGTCTGGATCACTGGAAGCACAGAAGCAGGATGTGTAGCTCCAACCATCATAAAGCAGAATCCAGCTGGAGCTGGTCCTTCTCTGGATGCCTTAGAAACCTTGCAGGGTTGGCCTTTGTCTACTAAAGCTGGCACAATCTCCAGATGCCTCGGGATGGGTAGAAAAATACAGAAAAGATGGAGAGAATTAGCGTAGTTGCCATTCAGGATAGGTGTACTGGAGTATGAGGTTATGGGATGAGTTACGCATATGCCAGATTAAAGAGATGCGTCTTGAGTCTACTTTTGAATTGGGAAACTGTGTCTGCTCCCTGAACACTGTCTGGAAGGCTATTCCAAAGTTTTGGAGCCAAATATGAAAATGCCCTGCCCCCTTTGGTAGATTTTAAAATCCTGGGAATTACCAGAAGTCTAGAGTTTTGTGACCTTTCCAAGACCATAGACACAAATGGCAAATTAGAAACCTAGTCGGTAAATATTAAAATCATTAGGATCTAAACCAGGTTTGTTAAGAATAGGTATGATAATAACCATTTTCATTAATTGAGAAACTATACCTGAACCCAAAAAAGAATAAACTCATTAGTAATAAAAGGTAAAACAGATAAAAGGCTGACTTGAGAAGGTGTGTTGGGATAGGGTCAAGTTACACCACCTGGCCATTATTTGCAGCAATTTTATTAGTCAAAAAACTTCTTGAAACATGTACAGTATTTATCTAAAAAATCACTAAAAATTTTAGCCTCAAGCTAAAAGTTAAAAGCTTAAACGTCAACATGCTGCAGTATTTGCGTAGGAAGTTCATAGTCTGCTCTTATCTGACACAGATCATCAGGTGAATATTTCTGGAGCAGAGCGAACCAGCAGCAAATATTTACGCAGTGTAACATCCAGTGGTCGAATTGTAAAATAAATTTAAGGGGGATGTGGTCAAGTATATTTATTTATTTTTTGGAGGGGGGCCACAACTAACTATTCAAAATGATTGCTAAATATGTCAAATGTTTAAAAAACTGTTTTATTAACAAAATGTAAGCATAATTAAGCCAACTTGAGGCCATCAAAACACATGCAGTAAACATGCAATTGTCAAAACTATCATTTGATCCTTTTCATGGCTTTCATCTGGGGAGGATTGTAAGAGTAGATAAAAATCTACATAAACATTAGTAATTAAATAATTTGGGCCTCCGAGTGGCGCAGTGGTAAAGCGCTCGCCCTATCATCTGGAGATCGCTGGTTCGAACCCCGGGTGATGCTGTTTTCCTCTCACAGCCGGAGGCTCAGAGAGAGCTGATTGGCCGAGCTCTCTCAGGGGGGTGGGATGAGAGGTATTTGTGCTCCCACATTAATCACGGCTCTACAGCCAATCAGGGGCGTCTGTGAGCTCGCGCACGCGGAAGGGGCGGCTAGCGCTTTCCTCCGAGTGTGTTACTCAGCCCCTAACGGTGCGTGAGCGAGCAGTTCGAAAAGATGCGGTCGGCTCGCGTCACGTGGTTTGGAGGAAACACGGGATAGCTTTCGCCCTCCCGACTGAGTGGTAGTAGAAGCCTTAATGTGGGAGCCTCCTAGTGACGGGGGGGAATTGGCCACGACTAGATTGGGGAAAAAATCGGGGGAAAAAGAATTGGACAGGACTAAATTTATAAAAATAAAAAAAATATATTTAAATAATTTAATTTAATAGTACTGTTTGCAATGTAGTCTCTCTCTCTCTTACAGACATACACACACACACACAATCAAATTACTATTATGAAATTTAAAAATCTATTTTTGTACCCAAGCATGTAGGTGAAATCTAATGAAAAAACAAATTCTCTTCTAGAAATTGAGAATGAATTTACACAAATTGGGTAAAGAACTCATCTCATTAATGCTGTCAGTCATTTTGAAAACTCCTTTGTTAAACTGAATTCTTTGAATCTCTTGGTCATTGTGAAAATGTGAACAATGCGAAAAATGAGGCAAGCTTGGGTGAGCTTGTGAGCATGGTACAATATTGAATTTTGATCGCCGTAATTAGTGTGTAGATGATTACATGTAGGGAGTTTTTAATATTTCATTTTTATGACAAATTTCACATACACAGCATTATTAATATAAAGGAGATGGTGAGGGAGTTGGTGGTTTTACAAAGAGGGTGGTTTTTGTCTTTTTTTTCAATGGGGGGGGATGCCATCCCACCGTATCCTCCCTGAAATTGAGCCCTGGTAACATTCAAGCACAAGATACACCTAGCCCAATAATGAAACCACTAGAGCAACAGTGTCCTGCGTTAAATTATAGTAATTGGACTTATACCATAAATTAACACATCTTGTTACCTAATAAAACAAAATAAGCTAAAATACTGCATCAGAATGCAAAGCCCGGCAGTGCAATGACAGCCATAGAGGCCAGCTATACCTTGTGGCCTTTTCCTTCTTCGTGGCAGGGTCACGATATCCGGCTCCATGTGAGAGCTGAAAAGTCGCAGAAGCTTCGGCATTGAGCTCGCGGCTGTCCTTGCTGCAGCGTCCAAAGGTATACTCACCTCTTTGAAGTCCCTGGGCTTGTTCCATTGCCCTGCTAGCTTGCCGCTCTTTCAAGTTTTAGCATGTGCGTCACACACACCGCTCATTAAGTCCAGTATCCCAACAGACCCCGAGCTACACTGGGATCATTAGCGGCAATAGCTCACCAGCCGTGCCTAATTCTGTGGTCCCGGTCCTTCGTACACCTGAAGAAGAGGAGGCTGTCTAGCTAGTGAGCTTCAGAGTGAGCAAGGAGCGATATTAGATTTGGGCGCACGCCCATCACAGGCGCACGCCATGACATCATGTAAGCATGTTTTAGGTAAAACATATTTAATCACATATATGCACATTAACTTATTAATTAATTACACTTATCATGTAACAAATGTCCTTACACTAATTAAGTTAAATATAATCATATAACCTTTCATAAAAATTTCTAAAAACTTGAAAAACTCATATGGGATGAACTGTGAGACATAGAGAGCCCAGAGAAGCAGGGTGCTTACAGAAAGGAACACAAGTGAAACAAATACATTGGGGAAAATATCGGCTAATTTTAAAAAAAGTTATACAAAATTGAGTAATCAAAAGAAGTTTTAAAAATGTAATAATAATAAACCGAGATATATAAAAGACACATCAGATTTGATGTGGAACAAAGCATGTGCGAGCATCTGAAATTACACCAGTGGCTGGATAAGGAGGTTGATGGCGAGGCCTGCCACCATTGAGCAAAAACTACAATAATTGGCAAGTCAGTGTAGGGCAGATAAAGAGCGATACACCTTTGGCTGGAAAATCAGTTTGTGTGCCAATTGTATTGGACCCAGGACAATGATTCCCGACAGAAATAACAGAAATTAGAGAATTAGTCTGAGTTACTGCAGACCCACTCACAGAGACAATTGTTATGAGGGGCCTCTTGCTTGAGAAGCTGGTGTGGCTCATCCTTCCATTAATAAGCAAGTTCCAGCTTACTTTATTTGGATCAACTGACTGCGAAGTCTTTTAAGTCTTTGAAACTATTATAATTGGAGTTCCAGCCTAATTTTGAGTGCTAAAGTGCAAGTGGCATTAACAGTGGAAGAAAAAAAATATTTTTTGGTCTTTCCGTTCACTTTTTTAAGCAAAAATTTAAAAAAACTTATATTCTCAAGAATTCTTGTAGCTTTTGCATAATTTCCATTGTTGGAGAAGATGTGTTGCAATGCATGCAATGAGTTGTTGCATATTTTCTTCTTATTTTGGCAGACATGTACACATTCGCTATAATGGAATCAGCACCAGTTGGCACCACAGTTGGTAGGGTCATGGCAGAGGATGCTGATGTTGGTGTGAATGCTAGGATGAACTACACTCTAGATGATTTGGAAGAAAGTGCCACTTTCAGGGTCCAGACAGACCCTGCCACACAAGAGGGTATAGTGATACTGGCAAGAGTAAGTACATTAACCTTTATCTATATTATCAATTGTGTTTTATGTAACACACACACACACACACACACACACACACACATTGATCAGCCATAACTTTATGACCACTTGATTAATATTGAATAGGTGCTCCCTTTAGCCACCAAAACAGTAATAACCTGACCTTTTCCAGCAATAACCTTTTAATTAATTAAACAGCAGTAAAAAAAACAGCAGCTTTTATATTGGATCAGACTACACTGACCTACGTGCACCAATAAGCATTCCTTGGGCCACTTTTGGTAGGTCCCGGCCAATGCAGACCAGGAACATCCTAGAAGAGCTCCAGTTTTGGAGTTGCTCTGACCCAGTTGTCTAGCCACAATTTGGCCCCATTACAGTACCTGCCGATATAATATCTCATGCCAATGGCACCTGGAAGTGGGTGGGTATTGTAAGCATATTTTAGTAAAAATATACTATGTACAATGTAACAATATAATAATATTAATCAACATAATATTAATCTTAGTAAAATAATATAGAAGTAGGTAGAAAGTATGACAAGTCATAAAACATAATAGGTTCACTCAGAGGTGAGACAAGAAAAGCAGACGACTATGAGACAGGTCATACAACATAAACAGTAAGGGGATGGGTAGTAATACTCAGTGTACAGTGTGTACCCAAAGTACATGGTAAAAAACCCTAGAGTGACCCAGACATGAACTGTACTTATTTTATAATTAGCTGTCATGTGTATGTTAATAGACAAAATAAGGGGCCAGGTGTCAAACCCAACAGAGACACGGGCATAAGATATGGCGCCAGGTGCCGGACTTGGCAGAGACACAAGCACACTCAATGCAGGATTGAAACGTGTGTTGGATACAAATGCTACACATGTATGTAAGAATATAGACAAATAACTGTCACGTCCCGGCCAGTCTAGGGTTGGCAAGGCCGATGACAAGAAGGAAAAAAAATTAAAAGGAATACAAGTTAGGCCCCTCTCCTGTCCCAGATTCAATAATTACAACAGAGATTTCCCACAAAAAAAGTAACAGATTTATTTCTGTTTACAGTAAGTAGATACAGTAGGAAGCATCGAGTCGGAAAGGGATCAAGGCCAAAAAAATAAACAGAACGAGAAACTAACTAGCCTTGGCAGCGTTGACTTACCTACTAAATAAAAGGAAAAGAAAATACAGAGACCTTTCCTGTCTCCCTAACTGGCCAAAAACCAGGAGAAAATAAGAAGTCATCAAAACTCAAAAGGCAATCCCCCTCCTACAGCTTTCCATTTAAACAGGAGGAAAAGAAAATTACAGATAGGCTATTAAATATAAAAAAGGTAAGCCACAATAAATGAATTAAACGTCCCAAAGGACTGGCAATATTAATAGTATATTTTGATACACTTTCGTTACGAAGTAACGAAATTCGTTAACACCACACCAAAGTTGTCTGGAGCAGGAGACGGAGGGCAAATCAATTCAAGACGCACACGGAGGAGCTTAACGACACGCACACACACACAGCTCCTCGCGTCCTGCTCTGCTTCCCAGCATTTAAACTCTCGCTTGCCTCGTAATTTCCTGCAGCTGGATCCAATCAGGCTCTACCAAGAGAGACAGAGAGAGAGAGAGAGAGAAAAAAAAAAACTGCGCACTCCAAGGCACGCACATTTACACATCCATTCAATCAATTTAATAAGTAAACTACGTCCAAGGACGTAACACCCCCACCCTTAGTTACAAAACCAGGTTTGTAATAAAATCAAATTACACATTTGATTTATCATACATATAAATGCAATTAATTATCCCCAACATAAGCCCTGGATAACGCATCAGCTACCAGGTTTTCTGCACCTTTTTTATAGCGTATATCCAAGTCGAATTCCTGAAGAATCAATGCCCATCTCATTAGACGTTGGTTAGAGTTTGACATACGCGACAGAAACGTTAAAGGATTATGGTCCGTGTACACGATAATTCAGTTCCCAGAACTTAGGTACACTTTAAAATGTTGGAGGGCTAGAAGTAAGGCTGATGCCTCCTTTTCGATTGTACTGTAATTTTGCTGACACTTGGTGAACTTTTTCGAAAAGTAACTCACAGGATGTTCAATATCAGCATCATCGGGCTGCATCAGCACCGCACCAGCACCACAAGCAATAGCGTCAACCTGCAGTGTAAAGGGCAAATCGAATTTCGGAGCAGATAATATTGGAGCATTGCACAGCAAATCTTTGGCAGAGCAAAAGGCGGACTCACATTTTTCATCCCAGGTGAATTTGCGGGCAGTGCTTAGGAGGTCGGTAAGGGGTGCAACCACCGTGGCAAAGTTCCTACAAAACCCCCTGTAATATCCGGTCATTCCTAAAAAATGTCGTAATTCATGTTTGTTGGTAGGTGAAGGGAACTCTGCGATAGCTTCAATCTTAGCATTCATAGGCTTGACTTGACCTTGCCCCACTACCTTTCCCAAATACGTAACCATCGCTTTAGCGAATTCACATTTACCAAGGTTAAGGGTTAATAGAGCATCAGCCAAGCTCTTTAAAACTAAGTTAAGGGTGCATAAGTGATCATCCCACGACATAGAATAAACGACTACGTCATCAAGATAAACTTCACAGTCTTGTATCTCCGACAGTACCGTCTGCATTAATCGTTGGAACGTGGCAGGTGCGTTCCGCATTCCAAAGGCCATCACAGTATATTGCATAAATGAGTCTGGCGTGACGAAAGCGGAGATTTCGGAGGCGCGCCGCGTTTAATGGCACCTGCCAGTAGCCTTTAAGAAGATCAAGCTTGGTGACAAAACGTGATGAACCAACTTGGTCGACACAGTCTTCAATTCTAGGGAGGGGAAACGAGTCTGCCTTGGTTACATTGTTTACCCTGCGAAAATCCGTACAAAACCGAAGGGAACCATCAGATTTGGGCACTAAAATGCAAGGTGAACTCCATGGGCTTTGACTGGCGACAGCAAAACCATTATGCACCAAGTACTCAACTTCATTTTTCATCAACTGACGTTTGTACGGGTTCACTCTATACGCATGCTGTTTGATGGGCAGACTTCGATTCACATCAATGTCATGCACCAACACGTTAGTTTGAGAAGGAACATCGTTAAACAGTGTGGGATACCTGTGAATCAGCTTTATAATATCACTGCATTGTTCTTCATGCAAATATGAGAGATAAGACGGCAGTGTGGACAGAATAGCAGAATTTTCAAGCCTCCCACAAGAAGTTTGAGCATCTGTGCCAAATAAACCATCTGCCTCAGGTAAATAACCAACAGCCAGACCAACTACATTTACGGCAGACACACGGTCATTTTTAGAATTCACACTAGATTTAGTTCTGTCAACAAAGGTTTTCAACATATTTATGTGGCAGACCCTACTTTTACGCCGTCGATCGGGAGTGAGAACAGTGTAATTTGTATCATTCAGTTTCTTTCCAATTTTGTACGGGCCAACAAACCGCGCATGCATAAGCGAGCTGGGCACAGGCAACAACACAAGCACGGAATCCCCAGGTTGAAAACTACGAGCAACACTCTTACAGTCATACCTCGTTTTCATCCTGGCTTGAGTATCAGAAAGATGTTGCTTAGCTACCTCCCAAGCTTTATGGAGATGCTCACGGAACATACTTACATACTCCAGAATGGGCATCCGGGGAGTCTCTTTAGAAAGAAACTGTTCGCGAATTAAGTTCAACGGTCTACGAACAGTGTGACCGAACATGAGTTCGGCAGGACTAAACCCTAATGACTCCTGCACAGTGCTTCGTACGGCCAACATCAAGAGAGGCAAACCATCTACCCAGTCTTTGCCAGTTTCGATGCAGTAGGTGCGCAGCATTGACTTAAGCGTCTGATGGAAGCGCTCGAGCGCACCTTGCGACTCCGGATGATAGGCGCTTGACATTTCATGCTGCACTTGAAGTTCTTTGATCAACTGTTCGAACAAGTTGGAGGTGAAATTCGTTCCCCGATCCGTTTGAATTACTTTAGGTAATCCGAACGTAGAACAGAATTTAACTAACTCCCTCACTACCGCTTTAGTGGTGATCGAGCGCAGGGGCACGGCTTCTGGGTAGCGCGTAGCCGTACACATTATTGTGAGGATGTACAGATGACCAGATTTAGCTTTAGGCAAGGGCCCTACGCAGTCAAGAATGAGTCTTTCGAAAGGCTCTCCTATAACAGGAATAGGCTGAAGCGGAGCTTGAGGAATTATCTGATTAGGTTTCCCCGCCAGTTGACAGATGCAACAGGATTGAACAAATGCAGATACTGAAGATTTCATACTTGGCCAAAAGAAATGCCTGGCGATACGACCATGCGTTTTTGTAACACCAAGGTGTCCTGAGCAAATATGCTCGTGGGCTAGCTTCATTATTTGAGCTCGATAACCGGTAGGGAGAACGATTTGATAAACCCCTTCACGGTCAGAATCGGACGGCTTCCACCAGCGCATTAACACACCGTCGTCCCAACAATAACCTACCGTTGCATCAGACATTTGCGTTCTGCCTGCAGCAGCTTCAACACATGCACGCAACAATGCGTCAGATTTTTGAGCAGTAATTAACTGTTTTCTATCCACTTTTAAAGCAGAATCACTTTCTCTTAAGCACTCATTTTGTGATAGTTGCAGTTGCACAAGTAACTTACATTCCGTGCTCGCCGGCAATGAAACCAAGAACGAACTCGAAAGGTCAAGGACATCGTCAAACTTTCTTTTCTGGGCACGAGTTACAGCGCACGACGGAAAAAGAGCAGGGAACAGCGCCTGCTCGTTATTCTGGTTGCTTAAAACGGGCACTGCAGATACGATTGGGTACGGGAAAACTTTAGTTCCAGCCAAATCATTACCTAGAATCATGTCCACCCCCTCCACAGGCAAGTGGGAATGCACACCAATGTTCACAGGGCCAGAAACAAGGTCGGATTCCAAATGGACAGTGTGCAATGGCACTGAAGAACATCCCATTTCGATACCACGAATGATTATTACCAGTGTATGATTTCGGCGAAAACGGTAGTGTACTTTCCAGTATAATTGACTGGGCGGACCCTGTATCCCTTAACATTATAATAGATTTAGGACCGGAAGAATCATCTACGAGTGCTACTGTACATGTTTGTAGAAACGACTCGAAGGGCGAAGAATTTGCTTGCGAACCTGGCCGTTCAGGAACAGAGGTAAACGCTACCCCTTTTGGCTTACCACTTGCCTTTTGCTACCAAACCTTACAATTTGAGATTAAGTGGCCAGGCTCAAGACAATAAAAACAAACTCGTTTCCTATCAGGCCGTTTTGCCGCATTTCTCAACTCATTTGCAGGTCTAAAAAAATGTTTCCCTTATCTTTTCCTACATCCACAGTGGAAATAAATTTAGGAACGCGCACTGGAGAAAATAGTTTTATGCGTAAGCACAAATTCGTCGGCCAGAACTGCAGCATCAGACAGTCTAGAGACTTTCTGCTCGTTTAAATGCAGTACCATGCTCTCAGGTAGACAATTTTTTAAATCCTCTAACAAAATTAGTTCCTGCAAATCTTTAAGTGTTGCAATTTTGGTAGAGAGACACCACTTCTTGAACAGCGCTTTTTTTTCACGCGCAAACTCCACAAACGTTTGCTTAGCTGTTTTTGAACAAGTCCTGAACTTCTGACGATACGCCTCCGGTACCAGTTCGTAAGCTCGCAATACAGCCAATTTCACAATATCATAACTTAACGAATCTTCAATTGGCAAAGCTGCACAAACTTCTTGGGCTTTACCAACAAGATTGCACTGCAACAATAATGCCCACATATCCTTAGGCCATTTTAATTTAACCGCGACCCGTTCAAAAGCCACAAAGTACGAGTCCACTTCGGTTTCACGGAATGGCAGTACCAGTTTAACGTACTTACCCACATCGAAATCTGGTTGCCCAACCTCAGAGCTACTGGAAGGGGGCCTAACGCGCGGCAGAGGGACCGGTTTACTGCGCAGCATTTGAGCCTCCAAATCTAGTTTCCGGAGCATGATATCCCGATCAATCTTTATCTCTAATTCCCGCAACTGAACTAGTCGCGTTTCATGCTCCTGTTTTTTTAAATGCCAGATCTAACTCCTTTAAACGAAGGGTTATCATAGGGTCTACTATTTGAGGATCTTTTTTACCACTCACCGAATTTTCGTCTTCAACTGCGCCCTCTCCCTCAATTTCTGACTCGGCACCCTCCACTGAACCATGCCCAGGTAGAACGCCTAACTCCACTAACTTGTCGTATAACTCATTCCTAATGACCTGTTTCTTCTGCTCTTTAGGGACAGTTAAATTGTAAAATTCAGCTATTAATATTAGATCCTTCTTTCTACATCGATCAAATTCTTCTACGGTAGGCGAGAGTGTAAATTTTATTAAATCAAAATCCATTTTACCAATTTCCTCCCCTACCCAAAATTCAAAAACAGCTAAGCAAAAAAATTGGTTTCACGAATATAATGAACGAGCGGATGAGCCCCCAATTGTCACGTCCCGGCCAGTCTAGGGTTGGCAAGGCCGATGACAAGAAGAAAAAAAAATTTAAAAGGAATACAAGTTAGGCCCCTCTCCTGTCCCAGATTCAATAATTACAACAGATATTTCCCACAAAAAAAGTAACAGATTTATTTCTGTTTACAGTAAGTAGATACAGTAGGAAGCATCGGGTCGGAAAGGGATCAAGGCCAAAAAAATAAACAGAACGAGAAACTAACTAGCCTTGGCAGCGTTGACTTACCTACTAAATAAAAGGAAAAGAAAATACAGAGACCTTTCCTGTCTCCCTAACTGGCCAAAAACCAGGAGAAAATAAGAAGTCACCAAAACTCAAAAGGCAATTCCTACGGCTTCCCATTTAAACAGGAGAAAAAGGAAATTACAGATAGGCTATTAAATATAAAAAGTAAGCCACAATAAATGAATTAAACGTCCCAAAGGACTGGCAATATTAATAGTATATTTTGATACACTTTCGTTACGAAGTAACGAAATTTGTTAACACCACACCAAAGTTGTCTGGAGCAGGAGACGGAGGGCAAATCAATTCAAGATACGCACGGAGAAGCTTAACGACACGCGCACACACACAGCTCCTCGCGTCCTGCTCTGCTTCCCAGCATTTAAACCCTCGCTTGCCTCGTAATTTCCTGCAGCTGGATCCAATCAGGCTCTACCAAGAGAGACACAGAGAGAGAGAGAGAGAGAAAAACTGCGCACTCCAAGGCACGCACATTTACACATCCATTCAATCAATTTAATAAGTAAACTACGTCCAAGGACGTAACAATAACCAAAAGACACACGATCAGTTTTATGCATATTAAGAATAATAGGAATTAAAGACAACACAAAATAGAATGTGCATCTACATAATGAAAAACAAGGCATGGAGCGATCACTCTCCACTCAGCATCAACGGCTCTTCTGTGGAGTTCGTCAAGAGCACTAAATTCCTGGGTCCTGGAGGAGGATCTTACAACACCAGCTCTCTGCACAAGA
The DNA here is from genome assembly GCF_024256425.1 of Clarias gariepinus. Classification (NCBI taxonomy): domain Eukaryota; kingdom Metazoa; phylum Chordata; class Actinopteri; order Siluriformes; family Clariidae; genus Clarias; species Clarias gariepinus. The sequence goes on from NC_071125.1 coordinate 11,988,198, forward strand.
AAGGCCAACAACATCTTTTCTTTCTGAGAAGGCTAAGGAAGGCCTAGCTTCCACCACCAATCCTGACCACCATTTATAGAGGAACTATCGAGAGCATCCTGAGCAGCAGCATCACTGTCTGGTCTGGGAATTGTGCCATATCAGACCGCAAGACCCTAAAGCGGATAGTGAGGACAGCTGAGAAGATCGGGGTCTCTCTCCTCTCTATCGAGGACATCTACACCACACGCTGCATCTGCTGAGCCACCAGCATTGTGGCTAACTGGACAAACCCCTTACACTCACTCTTCACCCTCCTGCCATCTGGAAAAAGGTACAGAAGCATTAGGGCACTCATATCCAGACTATGTAACAGTTTTTACCCACAAGCCATCCGTCTCCTCAACACAAAGGGACTGGACTGATAAACATACACACACATACACAAAAACACACACACACACACACACACACACACACACTAATAATTCAAAATAATAATAATAATAATGATAATAATAAACCAAATAACTTTAGGACTGAACTGATAAACACACACAATATGCACAATTACCCTGATCTATAACCATCTCAAAATTGTTCATACCCACCTAACTGAACTGCTGTTTGTAATTGTAAGGGCCATATTTCATTCTTGTGATTTGTTATGTTTATCTTATTTCAGTTTATTAGTTAAGCATTAAGCATTAAGTATCATACTTATAATTTGTATTGTGACATTATTTCATGAGTTGTTCTGTGACATCATCCCACAGTTATGCAGTTTCATGTCTATCACGCATGTTAGTTGTTAGTTGTTGTTAAGACACGGAAGGATACAGAAAGGTGTGGAGCACACAAGCTTTTGACCGTGAGACAGTAAGCTAAAAGGAATACAGTAAAATAAGTTGTTGTAACTGTAATCTATCGAAGCTACAGAACACAGCAAGCGACTTGTCGTGACTACAGTGGATTTATGCAAGAAACTGTAACAACCGTTGTTTTTGATATTGAAAATAAACAAGAGACAAAGAAATCAACGAAAGTCGTCAGTGAAACTGTGTAACAAAGACACGCGTCAGAACTTGTGAATAACATGCACGTACAGTAATATTTGCACAATATTTTACTGTTTCTCTTCCCAGTACCTCCTCATAACTCACAAAAAAAATACTGTAGCATGTTACGTTGTTCTTTAGCTCCTTGTTTGCACATTTGCACGTGCACTTTGTTGTCTGTTGTCTATTTTTGTCTCTTTTTTGGATAGAAATAGATAGTTTTAGCTTAACTTAAAAATGTAAATCTGTCATATCTGAGCTAGTCAGCTAATTAGATCTCTTAGTTAGCTAGCTGGTTCTGGTAAAGTGTGTTGTTAATTTATGTTGTGTTGTTAATTTATGTTGTTGCATGTATGTAGCACTTTGGTCCTGGAGGAACGTTGTTTCGTTATACTGTGTACTGAACTATATATGGTTAAAATGACAATAAAAGCTTACTTGACTTACAAGGAGATACATAAAAAATTGGATATAAAAATACAAAAAACATATAAAACATTTAAAGCATTAATAGCAAAATAAAATGCATAAGAAATCGTCAACCTTCTCTGGGCCAGAACAACACCCACAGGGAGATCAGTAAGGGGGACAAAAGCTGAAATTCCACGGTTCAGAATTGGTGCAGGTGCTGGAGGAAAATCCGTTTGGGTACTAACAGTTGCACTTTTTTTTTCTTTTTATAAATTTAGTCCTGTCCAATTCTTTTTTCCCCGATTTTCTCCCCAATCTAGTCGTGGCCAATTACTCCCCGTCACTAGGGGGCTCCCACACACATCAAGGCTACTACAACCACTCAGTCGGAAGGACGAAAGCTATCCTGTGTTTCCTCCGAACCACGTGACGCGAGCCGACCGCATCTTTTCGAACTGCTCGCTCACGCACCGTTAGGGGCGGAGTAACACACTCGGAGGAAAGCGCTAGCCGCTACTTCCGCGTGCGATAGCTCACAGACGCCCCTGATTGGCTGTAGCGCCGTGACTAATGTGGGAGCGCAAGTACCTCTCATCCCTCCCCCCTGAGAGAGCTCGGCCAATCAGCTCTCTCTGTGCCTCCGGCTGTGAGAGGAAAACAGCATCACCCGGGGTTCGAACCAGCGACCTCCGGATGATAGGGCGAGCACTTTACCACTGCGCCACTCGGAGGCCCCTAACAGTTGCACTCTTGTATGCTAACAAACACTTTAAAATCGGAGCGGTAACACTTACATGACAAACAAGCCATTATTTGCAAGGAAAATTTATTATAATGGGAAAGATATACAGATGACGTAGGGAGTAGGGACAAGGTACTGTATATGATGTAAAAATGTGGAAGAAAAACTTAAACATAATGGGAGAATTTCTTGGAAAAAGTTAGATTATAATGGGTTAAAACATTTGGTGAGAAATTGAAAAAAGTACTGAGGAGGAGACAGGGTGTGCATCCCTCCCCTTGAAAACTGTATATAATTAAGGTAACATTAACAAGTGAAAAATAAAAATCTCAAAGTGTATTAGACAGCAAGTTAATGTTTTGTCCCTGAAATTGATGTGTTGAAAACTGAAAGAATGGGCAAACATAAGTATTTATGTGACTTTGACACCTCTCCAAATTTTCCTTCACCTGTTTCCTGCTCTCGCTACAAAGCACAATGTCATCTGCAAACATCATAGTCCATGGAGACTCCTGTCTTACCTCATCTGTCATCCTGTCCATCACCAGAGCAAACAAAAAGGGGCTTAAAGCCGATCCTTGATGCAGACCCACCTCCACCTTGAACTCTTCTGTCACACCTACAGCACATCTCACCACTGTCTTACAGCTCTCATACATGTCCTGCACCACCACAACATACTTATCTGCCACTCCAGACCTTCTCATACAATACCACAGCTCCTCTCTTAGCACCCTGTCATATGTTTTTTTCTAAATCTAAAAACACACAATGCAACTTCCTGTTACCTTCTCTGGACTTCTTCGCCAGCATCCTCAAAGCAAATACTGCATCTGATGTACTCTTTCTAAGCATAAAACCATATTGCTGCTCACAAATGCTCACCTCTGCCCTTAAACTAGCTTCCACTACTCTTTCCCACAGCTTCATTGTCTGGCTCATTAGCTTTATACCTCTATAATTGCCACAGCTTTGCACATCTCCCTTGTTCCTAAAAATGGCACCAATACACTTCTCCATTCCTCTGAAATCATCTCACTCTCCAAGATCTTGTTAAACAAACTAGTCAGAAACTCTACTGCCACCTCTCCTAAGCACTTCCATACCTCCACAGGTATGTTCACCTTACTCTGCATCTCCCTGTACTCCTCTCTACTCTCTCTCTCAGTGTCCCACTTCTTCTTAGCTAGCCTCTTTCTCTGTATACACTCCTGGACTTCCTCATTCCACCACAAAGTCTCCTTGTCCACTTTCCCCTTACCTGATGATACACAAAGTACCCTCCTACCTGTCTCCCTAATCACATTGGCTGTAGTTGTCCAGTCAACTGAAAGCACCTCCTGACCACCCATAGCCTGTCTCAACTCCTCCCTAAAGACTACACAACATTTTTCCTTTCTCAGCTTCCACCACTTGTCCTCTGCTCTGCCTTTGTCCTCTTCACCATCCTCACCACAAGATGTAGTCGACCTGAGTGCTTCTGCCTCCACTCTTATATGTCACCCTATGTTCCAGCCTCTTCTGGAAGAAAGTATTTATTACTGCCATTTCCATCCTTCGTGATTCGCATCATTGAATTGGCAAATGTTTTACGTCGGATGCCCTTCCTGACACAACCCTCTGCATTTATCCAGACTTGGGACTGGCACAAGAAGACACTGGATTGCGCCCCCCGTGGTTGAATTACTTGCCACCCATATATATTACAGACATTCTACGAGGCAATATGAGAATCCCAATTCACCTAACCTGCGTGCCTTTGACCTGCAGTAGGAAACCAGTGTACCCAGAGAAAATCCACCAAGCATGAGAAAAACATACATCCCGGGGTGGGAATCAAACCCAGACACTGGAAATGCAGGGCGACAGTTTTACACATGCAACACAATCACTTTTCTCATCTCTCTTCCTTATTTATGGCATTGGAATATCAGTTTGGGCTGTTTTAGAACACATTGCTGCATTATTGTGGCATTGCATGGAGGCAATCAGCCTGTGTCACTGCTTAGGTGTTATCAAAGGCCAGCTTGCTTTAATAGAAGCTTTCACCTTATCTTTATGTTGTTTTTCACCTTCATCTTAAAAATAGCCTATACAGTGGGGCAAACAAGTATTTAGTCAGCAACCAATTGTGCAAGTTCTCCCACTTAAAATTGCAACCTGTAATTTTCATGATAGGTATACCACAACTATGAGAGACAAAATAAGAAAGAAAGAAAATCCAGAAAACCACATTGTATGATCTTTAAAGAATTTATTTGCACATTATGGTGGAAAGTAAGTATTTGGTCATCTACAAACAAGCAAGATTTCTGGCTCTCACAGACCTGTATCTTATTCTTTAAGTGGCTTTTCTGTCCTCCACTCGTTACCTGTATTAATGGCATCTATTATCAGTATAAAAGACACCTGTACACAATCTCAAACAGTCACACTCCAAAGTCCACTATGGCCAAGACCTGAATCTGCAATAGATAAGCAGCTTGGTGTGAAGAAATAAACTGTGGGAGCAATTATTAGAAAATGGAAGACATACAAGACCACTGATAATCTCCATCGATCTGGGGCTCAACGCAAGATCTCATCCCGTGGGGTCAAAAAGATCACAAGAGCTGTGAGCAAAAATCTCAGAACCACACGGGGGACCTAGTGAATGACATGCAGAGAGCTGGGACATCAGTAACACTGCGCCGCCAGGGAATCCTGCAGTGCCAAACGTGTCCCCCTAATTAAGCCAGTACATGTCCATCTGAAGTTTGCTAGACAGCATTTGGATGATCCAGAAGAGGATTGGGAGAATGTCATATGGTCAGATGAAACCAAAATAGAACTTCATGTTTGGGAGGGAAAGAATGCTGAGTTGCATCCAAAGAACACCATCCATACTGTGAAGCATGGGTGTGGAAACATCCTGCTTTGGAGCTGTTTTTCTACAAAGGGACCAGGATAACTGATCGATGTAAAGAAAAGAATGAATGGGGCCATGTATCGTGAGGTTTTGGGTGAAAACCTCCTTCCATCAGCAAGGGCACTGAAGATGCAACGTGGCTGGGTCTTTCAGCATGACAATGATCCCAAACACACCGCCTGGGCAACGAAGGAGTTTCATAAGAAGCATTTCATGGTCCTGAAGTGGCCAAGCCAGTCTCCAGATCTCAACCCCATAGAAAATCTTTAGAGGGAGTCAAAAGTCGAAAGTCCTTGCTGCCCAGCAACAGCCCCAAATCATCACTGATCTAAAGGAGATTGCATGGAGGAATGGGCCAAAATACCAGCAACAGTAAAAACCTTGTAAAGCCTAACAGAAAATGTTTGATCTCTGTCATTGCCGACAAAGGATATATAACAAAGTATCAGAATAAAATTTTGTTATTGAAAAAATACTTATTTTTCACCATTATTTGCAAATAAATTCTTTCAAAATCCAACAATGTGATTTTTAGGATTTTTCTTATTTTGTCTCTCATAGTTGAGGTATACCTATATAAAATTACAGGCCTCTTTCATATTTTTAAGTGGGAAAACTTGCAATTGGTGGCTAAGTAAATATTTTTTGCCCCACTGTAGATTCTATATGGGATTCAGGTCAGGCAAATTGGCCTCGCCAATCAAGCACAGAAATATTATTGTCAGCAGACAGAAGCAAGAAGTGATCAGAAATCTTCTGGTAAATGGCTGTGTTTACTTTGGACTTATTTGGAAATATTGGATCAGCACCATCAGATGGCACTGCAAATCATCACACAATGCTGACTTTAAGCATCACAATGGACTTCAAGCAACTTGAATTCTGTGCCTTTCCAGTCATCCTCCAAAGTCTGGGACCTTGATGTTCAAATGTAGTACAACATTTACTTTCATTTAAAAAGAGAACCCGGCCACTGAGCGATGGTCCAGTTTTTTTTTCTCCATGCCCAGGTAAGACACTTGTGATATTGTCTCTTAATCAGCAGTGGCATAATAGTGACTGTCACTGCTAAGAAGCACCAAGAGAAGTTAAAATAATTAAGAGAATGGAGCAAGGTGAAAAAAGATGGCAGAGATTGCGCTTTCTTTTAACATCAATCGTTTAACCATCGGAATGATTCTCAAGGACAAGATCATGGAACAGGTGAAGTCTAGACAATGGTTTTTGGACTTACAAAAAAGCCTTTGGAACAGAACTCATTCATATGTAGGGGACTTGCTGTAACTAATATACTAGTATCTTGTGATAGTCAACATGATTGTATAGTATTTTACATAAATAATGGAAAAATAATGGAAAAAAACAAATAATTTCAATTCAATTCAATTCAATTTTATTTGTATAGCGCTTTTAGCAATTTTCATTGCCGCAAAGCAGCTTTACATAGTCAAAAGAATTATTTAGGTTTGTATGAAATGTGAATTTGTATGAATCAAAATGGTCAGTTTGTCCCTGGTGAGCAAGCCGAGGGCGACAGTGGCAAGGAAAAACTCCCTGAGATGGTAAGAGGAAGAAACCTTGAGAGGAACCAGACTCAACAGGGAACCCATCCTCATTTGGGTGAAACAAAAAGCAGTAAATGATCTGCATTTATACAGTGTGTAGGGTGGGAGGCAGTTCAGCTATAATAGCTGATGTTAATTGATGTTAATATGGAGTCCAGGTAGTTATTGAAGACCCAGGTAGACTTGTAAGAAGTTCCAGTCATGAACTATCGAACTGTCAAGTCCCCAGAGAAACAGTTGCCAACACCAGTCAAGGCCAGAACCATTTTCTAGGTAGAGAGAATCATTCCCAGACACCAGACGCATCCCAGAGAGACACACGGGGCATCCATGTGACGAGATCTTCAGCCAGAAGCGGGGCACCAGGATGGGTCAGACAGGTCCGGAGGGCAGAGGGAGTCTGGATCACTGGCAGCTCAGGAACGACATGTGTAGCTCGACAGAGAGAGAGAGAAAGAGTGAAAGGGGGGGACAGGAGGAGAGAGGAAAAAGAAAGAGGGGGGGAAAGAGAAGAAGAGGAGAGATGGCAGTTAGGTATGGTCACAGTCACACAATGTATAATGTGAATGTATATTAACTGTAGCGTGCAAGCAGAGACTCCGGCAGGACTAACTATGACAGCATAACTAAAAGGGAGGAGCCAGAAGGAAACACAAACATGAGGGCTTCCTGACATGTAAAGCAAACAATCACCTCACCGTCAGCAAACCTGAGTGATCAATGAGAGTGAGGAAGACAGCATCCAAACATACCAGTTTACCATAATACTCTACGTCCATGAGTCCCCCAGATCTGCTCCTTTACCTATGGCAAATCTATTTATAAAAATGCTCGGCTAAATAAATAGGTTTTTAGCCTGGACTTAAACACTGAGACTGTGTCTGAGTCCCGAACACTATTTGGAAGACTATTCCATAACTTTGGGGCTTTGTAAGAAAAAGCTCTGCCCCCAGCTGTATTTTTCATAATACGCGGTACTGACAAGCAGCCTGCATCCTTTGATCGAAGTAGGCGTGGCGGATCGTAAGACACTAGCAGTTCGCTCAGGTACTGCGGCGCGAGACCATTTAATGCTTTATATGTCAAGAGTAGTATTTTAAAATCAATGCGAAATTTCACAGGGAGCCAATGGAGTGAAGATAAGATAGGGGTGATGTGCTCATATCTTCTGGTTCTGGTGAGGACTCTCGCTGCTGCATTTTGGACTAGCTGAAGCTTATTTATGCATCTAGCTGAACAACCAGACAGTAAGGCATTACAATAGTCCAACCTAGAGGTGATAAAAGCATGAACTAGTTTTTCTGCGTCGTTTAGCGACAATAAATTTCTTATTCTGGCAATATTTCTGAGGTGAAAGAATGCTATCCTGGTAATATTATCTACATGTGCTTCAAATGAAAGGCTGGAATCAATAATCACACCAAGGTCTTTCACTGTTGCATTTGATGGAACAGAAAGGCCATCTAAAGTTACGGTATGATCTAAAATTTTACTCCTAGCTGTATGCGGTCCTATGACTAGAACTTCTGTCTTATCCGGATTTAGCAGAAGGAAGTTAGTTAGCATCCAATTTCTTATGTCCTGCACACATTGCTCAATTTTAGTAAGCTGTTTTTTCTCATCAGGTTTTGCTGAGACATATAACTGTGTATCATCAGCATAACAATGAAAACTAATACCATGCTTACGGATTATGTTGCCCAGAGGAAGCATGTAAAGGGAAAAAAGCAGTGGACCTAAAACTGAACCCTGCGGAACGCCAAACTCCACTAGAGAACATGCAGAATAATCACCATTTAAGTCTACATACTGATAACGATGGGTCAGATAGGATCTGAGCCAGGAGAGGGCTGTACCCTTAATTCCCACTACATTTTCTAATCTGTGAAGAAGAATAGCGTGATCAACAGTGTCAAAAGCTGCACTGAGGTCAAGTAATACAAGCATAGTTACACAACCCTGATCAGAGGCCAATAGAATGTCATTTACTACTTTAACGAGCGCCGTCTCTGTACTGTGATGAGGCCTAAATCCTGACTGATACAGTTCATGTATGCCATTCCTATGTATATATGAGCATAGCTGCTCCGCTACTATCTTTTCCAGGATCTTAGAGATAAAGGGGAGGTTTGATATTGGTCTGTAACTGGACAGCTGACAGGGGTCGAGGTCAGGTTTCTTAATTATTGGTTTGATAACTGCTAATTTAAAAGATTTTGGAACATATCCAATGCTGAGTGAAGAATTAATTATTCTCAACAGGGGTTCTATTATTGCTGGTACTATCTGTTTAAGAAAATGTGTCGGTACAGGATCTAATATACAGGTTGATGAATTTGAAGAAGAGATGAGTGAAATTAGTTCATTCTCTTCAAGGGGAGTAAAGTATTCTAGGTTCTGGTCTGACATGGCTAGATTAACATCTGCATCAATTACATTGTTCGGTTTCAAAACCTCAATTTTATGCCTAATATTTACAATTTTATTATTAAAAAAGTTCATGAAGTCCTCACTATTGCATGATGTTGTTGTGGAGATTTCTGCAGTGGTCTTATTTCTGGTTAATTTGGCTACAGCATTAAATAAGAATCTAGGATTATTTTTATTTTCTTCTATAAGAGTGGAGAGATATGTTGATCTAGCTACACTAAGAGCTTTTCTATAGTTCAGGATGCTCTCCTTCCATGCTATTTGAAATACTAGTAATTTAGTTTGACGCCATTTACGTTCTAATTTCCGAGCGGTCTGTTTTAAAGTGCGCGTGTGATCGTTATACCAGGGAGCAAGTTTTTTATCTCTAATAATTTTTCTTTTGACTGGAGCTACATTATCTAGGGTATAGCGAAATGTCGACTCTAAATATTCAGTCGCCTGATCGAGTTCTGTGGGGTCAGACGGTGATCTAATCGAAGTTGGGAACTCTGGGAGATTACTGATAAAACTCTGTTTGGTAGTTGATGTGAATGTACGTTTCATACGGTAGCGCGGCGCTGTGTGTACATTATTATTGTGACACACTTGCAATGAGACAAGATAGTGATCTGAGATAACTTCAGATAGTGGTATTGTGAATAAATTTCTTATACTTAATCCAAATAATATTATTAAATCTAAAGTGTGACCTGCTTTATGAGTGGGTCCTACTACACACTGATTTACTCCTACCGAGTCCAGTATAGACATAAATGCAGTTCTCAGAGGGTCTTCTGGGTTTTCAAAATGAATATTAAAATCTCCAGCAATTAACACTTTGTCTACAGAAATGACTAGGTTTGAGAGGAAATAATGATCACCACACAAGATAATCACATCACACACATCTCTAATCTCTAATTCAAACAAATGTAAAAAAAAATCAACATCTCATGTTGGTTTAAACGCCAAAGAAAACATGAGTCTCATGAATGGTCAAGTTTAGGTAATTCCACAATTGGGTGCAGCCACAGATTACCCCTGAGCTTGCATTTGGTTTTGGGTACAGGCAAGAGAAATTTATCTGATGATTTGAGAGACCAGCATGGGGCATATTCATTTCAATTTGTATAACTCTTTTAATGATTGTCATTACCATATTACCATATGTCATTGCAGTTCAATAAAACAGTTGATGTCTTTAAGTTAAAATGGAGTCCACTTTGTTATTTGGAGCCTCAGGTAGACTGTAGGAAATTGCAGTCTTGAACTATCAAGCAACTTCAGTCACAAGTTCTCAGAGAGCTGTCTGCATCAGCTGAGGCCAGGACTATCTTCATGTTAAAGTGGAACTGTCCCCAGTCCCCACAAGCATCCCAGAAAGACCCACAGGGCATCCATGGGACGAGATCTGCAACCAGAAATGGGGCACCAGGACGAGTCAAATGGGTTCTGAGGGCACAGGTGGTCTGAATCACTAGCAGCTCAGGAACAAACATGTGTAGCTCGACAGGGACAGGAAAAGAGAGAAATCAGGAAAAAAAGAGCAGAGAAGAAGAGATAACAGTTGGGTATGATTACAGTCAAATAATGTATAAGGTGAATGTATATTTAGTACAGAGTGCAAGTAGGGACTCTGCAGGACTAACTATGACAGCATAACTAAAAGGGAGAGCCTGAAAGAAACACACACATGAGGGCTTCCTGAGATGTAAAGCAACCAATCACTTCACCGTCAACAAACCAGAGTGATCAATGAGAGTGAGGAAGACAGCATCTAAACATACTAGTTCAACATACAGTAATACTCTACATCCATGAGTCCCCCAGACCTACTCCTTTACCTAAGGCATATCTATTTGCAAAAATCCTTTGCTAAATAAATAGGTTTTTAGCCTAGACTTAAACACTGAGACTGTGTCCCAAACATTAATTGGAAGGCTATTCCATAATATGGGGCTTTGTAAGAAAAAGCTTTGTTCTCTGCTGTAGTTTTCATAATATGTGGTACTCACAAGCAGCCTGCATCTTTTGATCGAAATAGGTGTGGCAGATCGTAAGACCTAGCAGTTCACTCAGATACTGCAGCGTGAGAACATTTAATGCTTTATACATCGGTTTATTTTAAAATCAATTCGAAATTTTACAAAGACCGAATGCAGTGTGGGTAAGGGGTGGTGTGCTTGTATCTTCTGATTCTAGTAAGGACTCTTGCTGCTGCGTTCTGGACTAACTAAAGCTTGTTTATGCACCTAGTTGAACAACCAGACAGTAAGGTGTTACAATAGTCCAACCTAGAGGTGATAAGAGCATGAACTAATTTTTTCATTTAGTGACAATATATTCCTCATCTTGGCAATATTTCTGAGGTGAAAGAATGCTATTCTGATAATATTATCTACATGTGGTTAAAAAAAAGGCTGGAATTTATAAACATAAAGTACCAAGGTCTTTTATTGTTGCACATGAAAAGTCAGAACTACGGTGGCCGTGAAGTGCAAAACAAATTAACAAAACTGAAAAACAAAATAAATTAAATAAACGAAAAAACCCAACCAAAAAACAAAACAACAAAACCCAAAACAAAATAACATAACACAAAACTAATTTGTTATTTTGTTTTAGGTTTTGTTGTTTTGTTTTTTCGGATTTGTTAATTTGGTTTTGAATTTGTTATTTTGTTTTCCGTTTTAATAATTTGTATTGCACTTCTCGGCCAGTCAGATACAAACCAGAAAAGGGAGATATAGTTGGCGAATGAAATTCCTACCACTGATTGGACAAGACATCCGTCACTCAAGATGCTCTAAACCATTAATTTTAGCAGCTACTATACTTTGCTTTTTTTGGTTACTGAATTCTTGCAGCATCAAGTTGAGCAGTAGTCTATGAAGTCAAAAATGGAAGTCACACATTACCTCATTGACTAATAGACATGCATCTTATCTTACATTTTATCATTCAACATTTACATTCATTAAGCACCTTTTTCTTCTTGTCCGTTTGCTTCTTAACTTATTTTATGTTCTCCATGATTAACAGTTCTAGCGTAAGAGGGGCAGAATTTGTCTTGTTCTTTCTGCTTAGGTTTCTTCTCTCATTCTCTGATGTTGCTGCAGTCATGACTGCTTATTTTCTTTCTCTCTTCCATTGCTTGATTGTTCCTGTGAGTTCTCCTTTAACAAAGTTATTTCTATTTATATAACTTCATATATATTTAGAGGAACCAAAAATATCAACAATATGTAAGTATTTGCTTTGATTGTATCAAAATACAGACAAATACTTATTACATCAATAGCAGTTTACTGTCTTGAACAAAAAGAAATATACAGTACAGCATTCATCACAGTTAGCTGGCAAGATTGTTTGTAATATAAGTCAAAGAGGGAGGCATCCACTTTTTCCCCATTTTGTAGCGTAAATGCATGGATGGAGAAAAATATGTGAACTTAATATGATTCCAAGCTCTGACCTTCCAAGGTAAGTTAACTGCAGGGTAAAATCTAAAAGTAAATGTCAAGTCTAAATGTTACATGGAAATACTCAATGCAGAAGTTGAAAAATATATTGATATTGTAGCTATCTCAACCTTGTCAAGGTGTCTGGAAAAACAAAGTAAGGTTAAACTGGCACCCTCATTTTCCTTATGTTTTTCTCTGAGACTGCAGGACCCTTATCATATGAAAAAAACATTAAACATCTACAAACCCGATTCCAAAAAAGTTGGGACACTGTACAAATTGTGAATAAAAACACAATGCAATAATGTGGAACTTTCAAATTTCAATAATTCAGAATACAATATAGATGACATATCAAATGTTTAAACTGAGAAAATGTATAATTTTAGCGAAAAATAAGTTGATTTTAAATTTCATGACAACACCACATCTCAAAAACGTTGGTACAAGACCATGTTTACCACTGTGTGAAACCCCCTCTTCTTTTTATAACAGTCTGCAAGCGTCTGGGGACTGAGGAGACAAGTTGCTCAAGTTTAGGAATAGGAATGTTGTCCCATTCTTGTCTAATACAGGCTTCTAATGTTCAACTGTCCTACTGTAGGTCTTCTTTGTTGCATCTTCCGCTTTATGATGCGCCAAATGTTTTCTATGGGTGAAAGATCTGGACTGCAGCCTGGCCATTTTAGTACCTACACAGCCATGATGTGGTAATTGATGCAGTATGTGGCCTGGTATTTTCATGTTGGAAAATGAAAGGTCTTCCCTAAAGAGACGTCGTCTGGATGGAAGCATATGTTTTTCCAGAACTTGGATATACCTTTCAGCATTGATAGTGCCTTTCCAGATGTGTAAGCTGCCCATGCAACCCCATACCATTAGAGATGCAGGTTTCTGAACTGAGCATTGACAACAACCTGGGTTGTCCTTGTCCTCTTTAGTCTAGATGACATGGCGTCCCAGTTTCCCAAAAAGAATTTTAAATTTTTATTTCTGTATGTGATGCAGGGCCGTCTAAGGAAGACGAAGATCATGGGCATCCAGTATGGTCTTCCGGCATTGACCCTTACGCTCAGAGATTGTTCCAGATTCACTGAATCTTTGGATGATATTATGCACTGTAAATGATGATAAATTCAAACTCTTTGCGATTTTCTCTGAAAAACTCCTTTCTGATATTGCACCAATATTTTTCGTCACATCATTGGGCGAATTAGTGATCCTCTGCCCATCTTGACTTCTAAGAGACACTGCCACTCTGAGAGGCTCTTTTTTTATACCCAATCATGTTACCAGTTGACCTAATAAGTCCTCCAGTTGATTCTTATATGTACATTTAACTTTTTTGGAATGTGTAGCTCTCATGAAATCCAAAATGAGCCAATATTTGGCATGACATTTCAAAATATATCACTTTTACCATTTGATATGTTATCTATATTCTATTCTGAAAGAAATAAGTAAGCAAGTTTGCATTTGTGTGCTCTATGATGGATTGACACACCATCCAGTGTATACCCTGCCTAGTGCTCTAACTCCTCTGGGTTAGGCCTGCCATGACCCATAACAGGATAAGTGGTATACAGAATGAGTGAGTGAGGGTAAAACCTAAGTGAGAGTATATTAAACAAAAATTTTTTATAGTTAAAAATATACCACAATATTTAATATTTTAACAAAAAAAAGTAATAAAGTTGGAAACCTGTTCAGTGCATTTAGCAATTATAAATCAGCTTTAATGTTAGATTTATTTTCTCTTGCAGTGATAAACTGCCCAAGTCACTTGATACATCACTATGGAATTTATTGTGATTTTTATGAGAAAATCATGCTTATTTCTTTTAACAGAATTTTTATCATATGGTCAAGCATTTAATATTTCTATGCATTATATTAATAGCTGTTTGGTTTTTTTTAACAGCGTTTAGATTATGAGAGCAAGAGGCGCTTTGTGATTGCCATAGAGGCCATCAATTCTTTTGTGGACACCAGATTCCTAAGCCTTCATGAATTCCGGGACAGGACAATGCTCAAAATTCTGGTGTTGGATGTGGATGAGCCCCCTGTCTTTTCTGAACCTTTCTATGAGTGGAAAGTTCTAGAGAATGCACTTGTTGGTACATTGGTTGGCACAGTATATGCCAGAGATGCAGATGCTGCCAATTACCCTATCAGGTAAACTAAACTTACATTTGTTTATTTAATTGTGCACACAACTGAGGTCATTTTTTATTGCAAGTAAAAACATTTTGCCTTAAAGTATATTTTTCTATAATATATTTTTGGAAAGTGCACTATAATACAATTATTTTGAAATATGTTTAAAGTTTAATTCCAAAAATTGGTAAAAGCGTTAACTGATGGTACGACTTTTTTATGACTTATTTGCTATGTACTATCAAAGATTTAAATATATTTGTAATACTGTACATTAAAGTGTTTTTTTCACTAGGGTACAGTTACATTTTTCATCCCTTTTACACAACCTACTCTCCGGAACACACACACACACACACAAAAAAAACAACAAGGAGGAAAAAATTAACATAATTTATAGCAGTGCAAAGAAGATTAACATTATTATTAGCCCATGGTTTGGATTACCGTTGTGAAAAAAAAATGTGCTAAGTATACTTGCAGCCATACTAATTGTCAGTATACCTTAAGTGTATTAATGATTAGTTAATTTGAAGTGTGTTATTTTCGACAAACTAATTTTGTGCTAAATATATTTTATTTGTAATTACATTTTAGTAAAGCATAACTTTAAGTGTATTTAGTGTACTTTTATGTGCGAAATTGAAACAACTTTAAGTATACTTGGTACACTTAAAGTATATGGCAGTGTGTGTACTAATTTACATACCTGACAGTAATTAATACAATTTAAGTATATATTTAATGTATTATAAGTACATTACAGCTATTTTTACTGCATTACAAATACATGATTAACATACTATGAGTCTATTCTTATTGCAGCAGTAACATGCTGTTATACTTCTGGTCAATTACGAATACTAAAAAGGTACACTTTGTGGTAATACAAATATACTTTATTATATCATACAGTACACACAACCTTCTATACTACAGTATTGCAAATGTGTTACCAGTACACCAAAGGTGTTAAGGATAATTTACAAATGCTAAATGCATTTTCTACACTATAACATGTTTTTGAAAAGCATTACATCAGTAATTAAGCGGCAGATTTTATTCATGAGTTCAACAGATTTAATTTGCAAAAGGTTTCAAAAAAAGCACTACTATAGATTATTTGCGTTCAACAAAACGTCAGGTTGTCTCACCAACACAAACTAAAATTTATACTGAGACAACCGTATATTAAAATTTGTATTCTACTGTATACTTTCTGTACATTTGATTATTTCAAGCATATATTTTTTTTAATATACCAAAATAAATTAATAAGCAAAGTTTAAATAATTATGCTTAGGAAATTAGACCAACCTTTCACTTTCACCTTTCACTCAAAGTATATTTCCCTATAACATATTTTTAGAAGGTGCACTATAATACACCCTAAAAAATGCATTATAGTGTATTATAGTTAAAAAAATAACCCATTTTGCTGGGTTAAATTAACCCAGCTGCTGGGTAACTATTGGACTAACTAAATGCTGGGTTAATTTAACCCAGCAAAATGGGTTATTTTTTTAACCCAGCAAAATGGGTTAAATATTCAACTTAAATGCTGGGTCATATTTAACTATAATGCTGGGTTAATTCTACCACATAAATTGGTTAAATGTTCTACCCAGATGTTGGTTCATTTTAACTGGAATGTTGAGTTAATTCTACCTTACAAATAGGTTATTATTATTTTCATGTTTTACAGTGAATCTGTAAAAAAAAAAAAAAAAAAAAAAAACTACCCACATCTATTAAACAGTTAAATTACTTTGATATACTAGTTTATTACAAAAATAAAACTTAAAAGTTTTGCAAACCATACATATATGCAATAAACAACATCCTATTAAATGTTCATAGAAAAAAACCTTTATTTTTCAAAAGCACAAGAACAGATAATCAACAGCGACATCATTACTATACTATTACTCATAAGGGCAGAATGGAGTAATAACACAAATAGGCTGAGGCAGCTTCTACAGAGCAGGATCTCTTTGTGACATTAGATATCTTTTCTGCAGAACAAAACTATCCAGCCCTGGTTCTGTTTTAACATACAAACACTGTCTATGACTTTTCAAGTAGGCCTTGCTATTTCATAGCAACATTACAAAAAGTCCTATACA
Source organism: Clarias gariepinus (assembly GCF_024256425.1). Lineage (NCBI taxonomy): Eukaryota > Metazoa > Chordata > Actinopteri > Siluriformes > Clariidae > Clarias > Clarias gariepinus. The sequence continues at coordinate 12,005,020 of NC_071125.1, forward strand.
GGTGCACACTACTTTAAATAGTTAATGTCAAAAATATAAAATGCCTTGAAGCACACAACCGCCCCAAGTAGCGTGCATTGTTCCAGAGCCTGTCCCACCAGAATGACGAATGCCTGAGAGCAGCGCTGGTCATTATCTCCCAACGTCAGGATGTAGGGTACGGCCTTGACACTTCAGCCTGCTGGAGGTATTCCACCATGTTGGTGCCAACCTTAGAAAGAAATAAAGAAAGTTAAAAATTTGTTGAATAACAAAGATTAAACTGAATAAGACTATGAATTTAATGTGTAATAGGATTTATACTAAATAAAAAAATGACAAAGCTAGGGTATAGGTAACCTGAAACAAAAACATGGAGACAGCTACTACCAAAAATAAAATAAGCCAAATAAGCATGGCTTTTGGGATAAAGCTCATATATATATATATATATATATATATATATATATATATATATATATATATATATATATATGAGCTTTATCAGACTACTTGATCTTGTGGTCTGCGTTGATTTTAAGCTAATTAGCGAGGAGATGCATTGTCATATCTGGGGTCATACTGGCACATTATAATCACCCAAATATTAATACTTCCATCTAGTAGTTATCTGTACAGCTGACTAATAGTTAATTTAGCTGAGTCACAAGCAACTTTGGTTAAAGAGAGCTACCTGGTTAGCTTACATGCAGCAGTCATATTCGCATACTACTTGCCAAAGGGGGAAAGGTGTAAAATATTGTTATACCTCGGGAGAAACGCGGCGACTTTTGACCGCGGAGTAAATTACTAGCTAGTGAAAATCGTGAGGGTTAGCAGGTGTGTATATTTGTGAGAGGGTCAGTGTTTTGTAACACCCCAGCATTTTATTTTCTCAAACAGTGAGATTAATAAAGTTCTAATGTTAATGTGGTTGCTAACGCTAGCAACCTAACTAAATGCTAGCGTCATGCTAATACTACAGTTAACAGTTTCGTCACCCTGCAAACATTCTACAGAGAAAGATAAAAAGCTCAGACATCTTATCCGTTTCCTTCATACACAGGTGGGGTTCTTTGGCTAACTAGCAGCTATTGTTAGCTAAATTATCTTACCTTAGACCAGCCTGAAATTTTAAGTGTTACCTTAACACGGTAACAGTAATAAATCTTACATATAGTAATAATTTTCAGTCATATGTGACTTAGGTGAGTGAACATGTGTATACAGACCTTGTATTTAACGTCATTTTCCCTAAAATGAACCGTCATCAGCGGTGTGGGAGCTCAAGAGAGACACTAAGCTCTGACTGACAGCCGCTGAATCCACCGGTGAACTTTGGGGAGGAGCCACCAAACTTCAACCCAGCAGCTGGGTTACACAAAAACTACCCAACTCTCTGTAAATAACCCAGAAAAATGACCCAACAGAGGCAACCCAGCGCTTGGGTAGAAAAAACAACCCAGCGTTTTTTAGAGTGTACAATTATTTTAAAGTATGTTTGAAGTTTAATTCCAAAATTTGGTAAAAGTATGATGTTAGTATACTTTTTATATATTAACTGATGGTACAACTTTTTGTTAGTATATTTGCAATGTACCATTGAAGATTTTAATATATTTGTAATACATCAAAGTGTATTTTTTTTCTCTGCTGAAAAATATACCATGCTTTTTAGTTATATCATTATATTTTTGTTTGGGGAAAGAGTTGTGTACTTTTCAAAGTATGGAATCAATAGAGTCCATATTAAATAAAAACATTTGTTGGATCCTCTAAAAGAATATAAAATTTTTTCCAAGTTTAAAAACAGCATATATTTTTCTCCGGGCCAAGACATATGCAAATCACAAGCATCTTTTTTCAGTCAGTTTTTGGACATGACCAGACCTTGGTTAGGTACGCGAAAGACAGCCATTTTAAAATTAGGCTTAATATGCTCAACATATGCCTCAGGCAAGATGCTAACAGTCTGGGGCAAGACCAAAACATCAAAACAGCCAGGTATCCTTTAGCAGAGTAACATCATTCACATGTATCATCTACATTAGCCTATATCTTTGATAAACTAACCTTGTTGAAATAAAGCCTGTGGAGAACTTTGAATTAAAATGAACCCAAGCAAGTAGAGGAGGTTGTTTCATTAACTTTAAGTAAAGCTTTATTTCAGGTTTCCTCTGATATTTCTGCTGCCAAATCCCTTGACCATTCTACACAAGTTTTGTCCAAATTAATATTATTTATTGACATTATATATAATGTCAATAAACGTTAACATTATTATATAATGTTATATAGTTTTGAAATTATACCCTTTGAATGTAAGGTAATATTTACAATTGCATCCAAGCCTGTACTGGGAGGAATAGAGGGATATGTGGGACAATGACCTTGAATTAGATGACGAATTTAAAAGTATCTAAACAAGTGTGATCTAGGCAGATCGATTTCACTAAGTTTAACAAGGTCTAATTGTTGCCAATGACTAATGGGTGAGTCTAGTTGAGCTTTGAGGAAGAGGTGGTTCTTGCATATAGGGCTGGAAGAAAAATCTTAAGAGTATTTGCCACAACTGGGCATTGAATATACAGTGAAATACATAGGGATAATTAGATAAAGCTAAAGCAGGAAGAGATAAAATAGTACAAGAATCTGCCTCTGCGATACACCAGACTGTTTAGGAAGTTTTGAAAAGAGGATATTGTTGGAAAAATTGGGATACATTGAAACAAGTACAATCTTGGTATAATATAAATTTCTACTGTTAATTCTACCTGCAAGAGAAAGATTTTCTAATTTTTTTTTAGGTCTAATTTTAATTCATAAATTAAAAAAGCTAAGTTTTCATTGTAAACGTTAGGGAAACCCTGTGTAATATTTATACCTAGATATTTAAAGCTTATAGAGACAACTGAAGAGGTATATCTCTATTTGACCATTGAAGACCCTTAATGGTTACGGGGAAACAAACACATTTCGAAAAATTCACTTTATAGCCTGAGAAAGTTCCGAATTTTTCCAATATATGAATTACCTGACGAATACCTAAGATCGGATTTGAAAGGTATAACAACATATCATCAGCGTATAGGAATATTATATGTTCTACGCCCCTGCATAGCAGAAGTAGTACTACTACTACAGCAGTAAATAAGGGTTTAGTGGCTAAAGTAAAAAGTAGGGCTAAGGGGGCATCCTTGTCTAGTACCCCTTGAGAGGGGAAAAAATTTTGAACATACTCTATTTGTAATTATAGATGTTTTGGGGAAACCTTATAATAACTTAATCAGTGAGATGTTCCAGTGAAAGAAAGTTCAGTGAAAGAATATTTTCACTCCACCCTGTCAAATGCCTTTTCAGCATCTAACAAAATAACTGCCTGAGGGACAGGGTCCTTAGACGAGTGGATCACTCCTAATAATTCCTGGATATTACAAGAAGAGTGATGGTCACTAATAAACCATGTTTGGTCTTTTGAGATCAAGTTCTCTATTACAGTATCTAAGCATAAACTAAGAATTTTTGCCAAAATGTTTGTATCAGAATTACAGAGGGAAAGTGGCATATAAGAATTATATTTTACAAGGTCCTTTATAGGTTTTAAAAACATTTCTTGAAAAATAGGGGCTAGTTAGAAAAAAAATCTATTCGATAGCCATCAGGGCCAGGAGTTTTTTTGCTCTGCATTAGTGCGATTGAGTTAAAAATGTGTTCTATTTGTATTTGCTGATCCAAATAGGTTTTCTCAATTTAATTAAGGGTGGGTATATGTATACTGAATAAAAATTTTAACATTTCCGAGGTAGATATAGGGCTTTCAGAAGTATACAAATTGAGAAATAGTTCCTAAAATATTATTCATTTGAATTGGGTTAACTATTAAAACGTCGTTGCTGTTATACATTTGGGGTATAAGTTGACTGATGGGTTAAAAGCCATCATGCTTTCTCCCCATGTTCATATACTGTATATAACCTTTTAATCGTAATAAATACCATTCAGTTTTGTTTGTTGATAACACCTTATACTGAACTTGAAGGTTCAAGACCTTTAATCTTTCTTTATAAAGTTTAGGTGAGGGGGATGTGAAGTATAGTTTATTTTTTTGTAGGTATTTTACCCCTAATAACTACTTTAAGTGTCTCCTACAATATAGAAGCAGAAATTGTTTCTGATCTGTTGTGTAGAGGAAAATTATCTATAGCTGTTGAAATGAATGTACAAAACTTGGGATCTAATAACAAGGCCATATTTAGTCTCCATATAGAATGTTTATTGTACTTCAAATTGCAAATAAGATGTAATTGCAAAGGAGTGTGATCTGAATTCACAATAATTAAAAACTAAATTTGTCTAATTGTCTTACATAAGAAAGTAAAGATTTATCTAAAAAATATATATAATTCTTGAGTAGGAGTGGTGAATTTGTAAAAATAGGAGTATACCCTGCTATGTGGAAATAGAACACCAAGGATCAACAGCCCCCACTTGATCTATAAATGTACAGTAGATAAGGCTTGTGCCAACTTAAAAACGGGATAAAGACTTGGGGTTAGAACGGATGTGTCCATAGCGCAATTTATATCACCACTGAAAATTTTTTCCCTATGCTTGCTTCCCCAGCAAGCTTTAGAAACCATTTTACAGTGGAACCTTGGATAACGAGCCCGTATTCCAAAACACTTGTAAACAAAAGCAAATTTTCCCATAGGAAATAACTGGAATTCAAATTATTCGTTCCATAGCCCAAATAAATAAATATATAAAAATGACACAAAAATATTAACACAAAATATAAAGTAAAAATAAAACAAATTGAGCTGCACTCTACCTTTAAAAAAAAAGTAAAAATAAATCCTGAAAGACAAGTGTTTCCGTTTATGCGCGCAGGTGCTGTGTGTCATTCAGGCATTTTGGCAGACGCTCTTATCCAGAGCGACTTACATTTTTATCTCATTATACATCTGAGCAGTTGAGGGTTAAGGCCCTTGCTCAAGGGCCCAACAGAGGCAACTTGGTGGTTGTGAGGTTTGAACCTGGGATCTTTCAAACCGTAGTCCAATGCCTTAACCACTGAGCTACCCCTGGCCCTGTCTGTGTGTGTCTGTGTGTGTGTTTCTCTTGCACTGCGGAGTGTGTGCGTTATTGTGTGAGCGCATGCGTATTTTGACACCGTGCTGGTTCACACACACTCTCTCTCTTTCTCTCTAGCCTTTTGTTTGTGTGTGCCATGCTTCAGGCGGCTGTTTTATGTGGCTCCCACTGTATGTGCACACACACATAACGACAGAGAGGGAGAAAATGAATTTTTTTAACCTCTAATGAGACTTTTTTTTGCTTTACACACAAACACTCACACAAGGTGAGAGAGAAAGAGAGTTTGTGTGTGCGTGTAAAACAAATAAAGTCTCATTAGAGGTTAAAAATCCATTTTCTCCCTCTCTGTCGTTATGTGTGCGTGCACATACAGTGGAAGTCACATAAAACAGCCGCCTGGAGCATGGCAGGTCCATGACAAGTCCATGCACGATCCGTGCACTAAATGTGATTCCCCTTGATGACGCAGTTAACGATGCTCCGCTCTATAAACACTTTTTAAAAAAATGGTTGCAATGCTGTATAATCCCGTCAGGTGGGGGATTAACTGATTAACGTTCCCCCTTCAAAGATCTTATGGGGCATTAATCTTTTATCACAACTGTGAATAGATGCATCAGCAGAGCCAGATTAAATCCCCAAAAACATTTACACTTGAAAACATTACTAAAAGAACTAAACAGTTCCAGAGGTTAGCGCCTGTTACCTCAGGATAGGGATCACCTACAGTATACTACTGTATTTTTCACTGCTTATATGTTTTTGCCATAGTTTCATTTGGTTCTACACGATTTAATGTGTTATTTGTGTGTGCGTGTATGTATGTGTGAAAGAGAGTGTGTAAGAGAGAGAGAGAGAGCGTGCATGAGAGAGGGCTTATGTTGTGATTTGTCCAAGGTTACTAAAGCCTGGCTTAATACTACTAATTAAAAATAATTCAATGTAACCCATGGGTCTTAATCACAAAATCAGCCAACGCTGTAAACAGATGACACAACAAATTATATACTCTAAAATGTTCATTTAAACATATAAAAATATATACAAAAAACAAACATAAAAACAATCAACTATTATTGTTAAAGTCAGCCTGTGGCTGTTAAGAATCAAGTTTATGGGGCTTCTTAGTCTTTCATGAATTTTACTTCTGATTCGAAGTCAATATGACTTATTAAAGATGCACTGTTTTATTGGACATGGCGTTTTGTAATGTTTAGCAAAATAAACACTGTCTATGGTTCGAATATACTGTGAACGTCTCAAAGTCATGATGTAATGGAGCCAGGTCTCTTCAGATCCTTCTGCACTAAAGTTATCGTGGTGTAAATTATTAACGTATTAATGTATTTCACTTGCGGACAAAATAGACCATGTGTCTGTTTAGTATTTCTTTTAAACAGCTGTGTTCATAGGTTTAATCAACTATTTACAAGACAATGTTGAAGCAATAATGGCTAAAGTGCCACCAGAGTGTGTGTGTGTGTGTGTGTGTGTGTGTGTGTGTGTGTGTGTTCCTGCAGTCGTCAGGTTTGTCTGAGCTGGCTTTAGCAAAAAACACATTTGCGCGCCGGCAGGACAAAAGAACCCATCTTAGCACCATCTAACAATCAGTAATAAGGGGACGTCAATACATTCTCCACTGAGATTTCTCACATTCCACTCCTCCTAAGTTTGTCTTTTAATGAAGTTCTAAGAAAACTGAGAAAATAATATTTTGTGTCACTTAAGCACAAAATAGCACGGGCGCAAATAATTAAGTGTTTAATTGTTGTTGTCATTTTTCTTAAACATGATTTTCCTAACTTGGCATTTATAAAGAGTTAGACAGACTGAATTTAAGAATGCACCCCTAGGAATCTAAAACACACACACACACTGAAGAGCAACGCGGAGATGTGCATTTACACCTCTGACCGTCTTTTATTTTGTAAATGAGGTATCCATATTCACCTTCCAATCCCCACAGCACACACACACTTTTTCTGTACTGTACAGTACACTGTTGCTATGTTTGTTAGGGCACTTGGTTATACAAAGTACTTTAATGTATGAAACACTTACTTCCTGGTTTGTTTTATTTTAAATATAGCTTATTACCTTATTCAGGAAAATAAACAATGTTATTATTGTGTAAATTATAAACAGATTGATGTCTTTTAATTAAGAACAAAAACAGACCCTGCACTTGTGTTTAGGACTGCTGAACAGTTGTGTTTATAGGTTAAATCATAGGTTAAGAATTTACTTATTGAGCTTTTCCTACAAATAAGTTAAGTCATATAACACTCGTATATGAGCATTAGTTCACCTCTGAAGCCAAACTATAACTTACCGAGTACTGAAGTATTGGAGAACAAAAGTCACATCTGACTGCTGCTGCTGCTGCTGCCAGTGATTTTTAAAACAGCCAATAAAAAACTAAACTGGGAAATAAACTGTAAACTACCCTAAACAAATTTTATAAAATGAAACACCGCTTACAGCAAATAGGCCATTAAGTTGCCATCTTCATCTCTGTAGTGCAGTTTGATAGCGTCAGTTCGGCGGGGGTGGGGTGATTTGTGAAAATCACGCGATTGCAACTCAGCGCAGCTAAATTGCTGGCTTGTGTTAACGTGGTCTTGAGAACAAAGCACCATCTAGTGGTGGAACCAGGTAAATGAATAAATAGGGCTTGAATGGGCGCGTTTACTGTGAAATCTTGACACGCCTTTCTGGCATAAGAGGGAGGGGGGATTACGCCATCCATAGGGCAGCCGTATGCCATTCGCCACTCACACGACCGCGGCTATTTGACATGGCTCCCTCTGTAATTTGACACCGTGCCGGTTTACACATTCACTCTCTCTCTCCCCTTTAGTGTGTGTGTGTGTGTGTTTGTGTGTGTGTGAAGCATCCCCTCTCTGCTTTACACACACGCACACAAACACACATACACTAAAGGCGAGAGAGGGAGAGAGAAAGTGAACCGGCACGCGCACACATAACAACAGAGAGGAAGAAAATGGATTATTAACCTCTAATGAGACTTTCTTTTGCTTCAGACACGCGCACACACGGGTGTTATAAGGAACAGTACACGTGCTGTACACACGCACTTTCAAACACAAAATAAAATTTGTTTTACGCGCATACACACATGGTCACAGTGCTATAGGAAACAGTACACGCATGCACAAATGTTAATTATACCACTAAGATCCAGCAGGGGAGATGATTAATCACAATTCCGGAGCGCAAAAGAGAGAAAAACCATTGGCTTAGTTGTGATCATGTGACGCTCGGCATCAAAACAAAAAGCGCCTGTGTGATACATGTTACTCGGTACTCGTAAACCAAGACTTGTTTGTTTTCCAAGTCAAAATTTACTAAAGATCTTTGCTCATCTTGTGAAACACTCGCAAACCGCGTTACTCCCAACCCGAGGTTTTACTGTACCTGGCTCAAGATTATTCAGGCTTTGCTCGCTCACTTATTGAGATACTCCAAACCAATATTTACATTGAATCCACCTTCTTAAACATTATACTGAATAGGCATTAAGACAATAAACATTATAAAGAATGTATATAAAATGTAGAATGCAACTTAACACCCAATTCAATACAGCCAGAGCTGAACTTTAATCCGGATGCGTTGTTTGTAAAAAGCCTTGGCAGCCTCACATGAATTAAAGGACTATTTTAAAAAACACTCTCTGTTTCAAGGCAGAGAAATGTGAATTCCACACAACCTCCACCACGTTACTGGGTTTTGTTATCTCTCCTTCTTTCTAGCTATAACTTCATTCTGTCCTACCAGCCTGGTTCAAAAGATACTAAGCTGGATGCCCTCTTATGTCAGTTCTTCTCCTCCCAGGATCCCATGCCTTGCGACTCTCTCCATTGCCTCGAGAATGTGTCCAGATTTGTGGTAACCTGTGACATCTGCGCTCAATGTAAGTATTTCTCTTCCCATATATCCCTGGACTTTATAACTGGTCTACCCACGTCTGACAGCAACACCTGTATAATGAACCTCATGACCACTTTTCTAAGTCTATTCACCTCATTTTATTTCCCAAGCTGCACTATTCCAAGGAGACTGTAGAATGACGAACACTCCACCTGTTCCGAATTTATGGCCTCCCCACTGATGTCTCAGATTAAGGACCACAGTTCAAATCACGGTTCTGCAGTGCCTTCTGCGAGATCATTGGGGCCACTTCCAGCCTGTCATCAGGCTTCCATCCCTAGTCCAACGGGCAAACAGAGCCAAAGAATCAGGCACTAGAGGTCTCTCCGCATGACCACTTGGGACACTACCACCTGGAGCAAGTTCCTTCTGTGGGTCAAGTACGCCCACAACTCGATACCGTCTGCTTCCACTGGGCTGTTTCTATTCCGGTGCTGTCTGGGCTACCAGCCACCACTGGTCTGAGCATAAGAGGCAGATGTGGATGTTTCCTTAGCCGAACACTTTGCAGAGGCAGAGGAGTCTAGTATTTGGTGGATTGGGAGGACTACAGGCTCAAGAGAGAAGCTGTACTCTAGCTAGATCCATCCTTGACCTGGCATTGATCACAGACTCTTACGGATGTTGCCCCAATGCATCCTGTGCAACACCTAGAGGCGTCCGTTAAACTTTTAACCCTCACAAGCAATTCAAAGACTGCTTTCATCTATCACCATTCCCTTTCTTAAGCTGTTCTGTTCCTTACAACTTCATGTCATGCTATCATGTTTTCCCAGGCTGCCATGTCTCTCCCACTGCTACGGACTGCCCCACGCGCACACCGGTCTTACCCATCGCTAATTTCTTCCCGCTTAAAAGTCTCTTTGCCAGATTAATGTGTGCTCTCTCAATTTTTTTTACATTTTCTTTGATCGCTTTCATGTTGCTGAGTTTGGCTAGTTTCTTGTCTCTCCCTTTCGCCTTGCCGAGAGTATTCATGTCTTTGACCCAATGCTTCCACCTTCACGACTACAGCTCGAAATCACATTTGACACTGTTACAATGCTGACAGGTTTCATGGTCTAATCCGACACTCCTGCTTCGACCCCATGCTTCTGCTTTCTCGTTTCCTCGTTTGTTAGCCTTTGAGAATTCTTATAAATATAAAAGTGCTACATGATCAAGCTGGGTGTATTTTAAAATCAATGCAAAATTTTACAGGGAGCCAATCAAGTGAAGATAAGATAGGGGTGATGTGCTCGTATCTTCTGGTTCTATTAAGGACCCTCGCTGCTGCATTCTGGACAAACTGAAGCTTGTTTATGCACCTAGTTGAACAACCAGACAGTAAGGCGTTATAATAGTCCAACATAGAGGTGATAAAAGCATAAACTAGCTTTTCTGCATTGTTTAGGAACAATATATTCGTTAATTTGGCAATATTTCTGAGGTGAAAAAATGCTATCCTGGTAATATCATCTACATGAGCTTCAAATGAAAGACTAGAATCTATAATCACACTGAGGTCTCTTACTGTTGCACTAGATAGAACAGAAAAATATTGTCTTTATAGATAGTTGTTTGTCTTGATGTTCTTTTTTTTTGTTTCTTTGACCCAATATATGTTCAGTGATACTTTAAATAACATGTTTAAATAGCATTGATTTCTGTATTGTGTTATATTTTTATACTAGTAACTGGTGTTAAAAATGTATCTCTACATTAATGAGCCAATGTATTATGGTGTGGGCTGCTGTGGGCCAGGAAGTCCAGGGCCACTTTTTGGTCCCAGTCCGCCCCTGTAATAACGAATGGAGAAAGCACAGTCGAAGCCCGGGGATTCTGTGTTCCGCGGGGGCCAGTCGTGAATAGCTGACACTCAGTGACAGCCAATGAAATTGAAGCATTTTTGTTGCTTTCCACGTGGTGTGGCGTTGCTTAAATAATATCTGTATAATATCCGTATATCCTATAAAATCGTCCAGACCCTGGTTCGAATCCCGCTCTGGGTGAAAATGTAATAAATGTGAATCCTTTGTTTTACACTTTTTGCTTATGATAATTATTAAATTACAGCAACTGTGAGGTGAGTGCTAATGTGTTTCATAGCTTAATAAAAAAAATTCTCAATTGCAAACATGCATTTAGTACTGAAGCATAACTTATATAATGGCTATATCGTGGTATTTTGGCGAATTTTGAGCACTGGCCGGGAATCAAACCCGGATCTCCCGCATGGCGGGCGAATCATCTACCACTGAGCCACCAGTACCCGTCTGCGTTTAAAGCGTTTATAGGCTAATGTCATACATCTTTGTAGTCCTTTTGCACACGCGCGGGTACATTACAATAATTATATCATATAAATAATAATGAATTTGGAGAACTACTACTACTAATAATAATAATTCTGAATAAAAATGAAGAATAAATACATATCAGTTTGAGCTTGACACGTTTATGAGCTCTGTCGCTTGCCGTCAATGGGCGCCTAAGAGACATAACATTTTTCGGCTTCAGTAGACACACAATACTTTAGACTGAAACACGACTGCCCCCTACAGGTATTGAATTCAATTTCAATTTATTTGTATAGCGCTTTTAGCAATTTTCATTGGCGAAAAGCAAAGGTATTGAAGGGCATTTACACAGCTTGCCGCGCGCACTCGCGGCAAGTAGTGGGATCCCTTTTCCGAAAACGTGCGTTTTTAAAGGCCAGATCTGTAAGGTCTTAACAACCATTTTGCAGGTGCATGTTAATTAATTGATTATGATTAATTGAACATGCATTGAAAACATTGTTTAAACCCTTTACAATGAAGATCTGTAAAGTTATTAGAATTTTTACATTATTGTTGAAATACACAGTCCTGAAAAAGGGGCTTTTCTTTTTTTTGCTGAGTATGTGTGTATATATATATATATATATATATATATATATATATATATATATATATATATACATATAGTGGTTACGCATGAACCCACACAAAGCTCTTCAGTTTCAAATAATCATTCAACGCTGAACCCAAACTGCAAAAGACAAACAGCATAACGTGTGGTATTGTTATTAATCACTCTACGCTGTTTTTAATCACTCTACAATGTTTTAATTTTAGATTTTATTTTTAACACTTAAAGTCCCAGAGAGCAGCTATTTGGCTTTTCTACCTATAAAACCCGCCGGACAGCCGATGGGCTGGAAGGCTTTTAGCTAATATCCTTAATCACCTGTGAACAGATGCTTTTGTTATGTAAACAAGGTGGGGCCATGCTGAGCCACTTCAAGGAAACTTGTGTTTCACTTTGCCATCTTAGGGATAAATCAAAACACATGTTTTTTTTTCCTTTGTTGCTGAGATTTATTGATAAAAACAGTGCAAAATAAAATTAAAAACAAACCAACCATTTGTACACATATTTACAAATAATAATAAAAAGTGAGTGAGTACATTTTAGCAATCACTCACAATCCTGGCACTGCCATGGTATCTTTAGTCTGCATTTACCACATGTGTATCTGTAGCAGTGAACACATTGCTCAGTGTCAAAATTGTTCTTGCATTTGTGTTTGACCTGACACATGGCTCTTTTTCCAGGGCTAGGTGGGGAGGGTTGTGTCCGAAGCAACTGTTCTTTTCTTGCCTTCTTCCCAGCCATATGAGAGTTAGCCAACTCTCTTGAACGCTCCACCCGTCTTTCCTGTGTCCCGGTGCATGCTTGATACAGCACATGTGCATTTATTGCTGCCATGTCAATTATGTTATAGAATACGGCAACTGGCCAGCGCCATGTTCCTGTGCGGACAGTGTACTCCTGCACCATCTGATCCATCACATCCACGCCACACTTTGTGGTGTTGTAAAGGGTGACATTGTTTAGCCTCCTTTTGGTGGTATTATCAGTCTGAACCACGCTGTGCATGCTGCTAAGAATATAGACGGTCTTCTTCCGTTTGGCCGCATATGCCATCAGCGTGGCAGCAGTGGTTGAAAACACCTAAGAAATAAGATAAATTGTTATTTTCATAGCACTTTTACACACAATGACACACTTGGAGGTGTTGATTCTAAAAATTTGAAACACAAACATAGAACCACAAAAGACCTGCAACATACCAGAGTGGTGAATTCATTGTGATCTGTGTGTCCAGCAGATTGAGGAATTTCCCGGCGAATCTTGTTGACTGTGCCGAGGATGGTGGTTTTCCGTCTAAGAAGTTTTTGCGCAAGTGACAGCGATGTGAAGAAATTGTCCGGGGTAACATTTCTGCCCTTGTCTAGGAATGGTTTCATCAGCCTCATCATTACATTTTCAGACAGTCTCTCCCCACTAGAACGATTGGGGTCGTTGCCAAGATATGGGAGGACATTGCAAATGTACTTGGATTTTAGGTCGCAAGCCACCCAAACTTTTATCCCAAACTTGTCAGGTTTAGTTGCAATATACTGCAGGAAACAGCACTGAGTCTTTGAAAAAGAAAAGCTGTTCATCAACGGTGATATGTAGACCAGAGTTGTAGGACGTGATGCAGTTGGTGACAAATGATCCCCACACACTGGAAATTGCAGCGAACTTATCAGTCTTTGCTCGATCACTGCGGGTGGACCAATAAACATGCTCCGTTTGCTGTGCATGTTGAATAGTCCATTCTTGAATGCTCTGAAGCATGTCAAGAGTGATGAAACACAGGAAGCTCTGAAGGCGACTCGAGATACTTTTCCTGGCCTTAGCCGTTGGCTCTCCATCTGCGGCGTACGCTTCTATTGGGGTGAAATGAAATATCTTCCTAAATAAAATTTATACATTTAGGGTTACGGTTAACCCTGCACACACACAAAGTGGAAACTGTAAAAAAAAAAAAAAAAAAAAAAAGGTATGGTAGATATTTCTGTCACTCCGCTCAGCTTTTTTAGTATTTTCCACTTACTTCTTTGAAATGAAATTGGAAATAATATGAAATAAAACTTAACCTGAAGACTGATCAGACAGCTCTGAGTCCGAATCCGGCTGAAGTTCTATGTCTTCTCCATCCGAGTCACAAGGGCTTAGTTCACTCAGGATCATCCAAGGCCTGCCGAGTGGTGAGTCTTCGCTGTATTTTCTTTCCTTGGAGAGGAGGTTTGTCACCACAGAATTCTTGAGGGCACTGAAGTAGTAGGCTATGTGCAGTGAGATTTTATCACAAACAAACAGGCCACCAGCAACCATTCACAACAATATAAAGCATGTTATGATAAGGAAACTTTCTTTCTCTTCCATTCCAGGGATTAAAAAACGGTAAAATTGTCAATTTTGGAATCTGCAGATGCTCATTGGTCCGAGAACAACGTAATAATGTTGTATAATAAAATGACTCGTGGCATGAATCTACACGAAGCGCTTCAGTTTCAAATAATCATTCAACTCTGAACACATACAGCAAAAGAACATGAAAGAATGAACAACGCGAAAGAATGATAATTTCTGTCCAGCATTGAATGAATTAAAGCTGCTCACATCGCACGCTTTCACTTTTAAAAAATGCAAATTTTGGAATCAGAAGCTCAGTGGTCCAAGCACAACGTAATAATCTTTGTATGATCAAATTACTCGTGGCATGAATACACAAAGTGCTTGGGTTTTAAATAATCATTCAACGCTGAACTCAAACAAAAGAACAAATTAATAATAAAAGAAAATTATATTTATGGTGCTTTTTGCTGTTTATGTCTAACACTGAAAAATAACTTAATTATTAATAATTAAAGCTGCACACATCGCACGCTTTCACTTTAAAAAAATGCAGTGTTTAATCAGCAATCAGTTTAATCTCTTTATGATACATGAATATTCTGACTGAAACAAAGCTGCTCGTGTCGGCTCATATCGGGAGCATTTTGATCGAAGGGGAAATGAAAAGTGAAAGTGTGTACCAACGTTCTTTCACTTTGCCAAGTTTTGATCTAAAGTCAGATGAACACGTGCGTGTTCTCTTTCCCAGAAATACAACAAACCCAAATTTATATGTGTTAAATAAGCGCTGTCTTTGCGGCCGCTTCCCAGAAAACACACACACGTCGCGGAGACGTCTATGCGACGACATCTTTTTCATCTGGCAGATGTCTGACAGAGGGCGTTTGCTCATCTGGAAGATGTCGCCGAGGCGACCATAAACAACGCTTAGCCTACGTATTTAAGACGTAAATGAATTAAAACGACCCTGATCCGCTCTTTAGATGATGTTCATCGGATGTTCATACATCTGCCAAATGTCTGATTCATGTCGGATAGACGTCGTTTTATTAAACACCCCACTCCAATTATTTTAATGAAATACCCCCGGTTAATTGTAATTAACCATGGTCAACAGAATTCTGTGAAGGAAGGAAGCATAAGACAAACGGGATAAAACGGAGATTTTTATTTTATATTCAATAAAAACACTGTTTTACACCAGCCACAACTTACAAATGAGGTCTCAATTTGAAAATATATACAAAACATAAAACACTACAAATAAGTATTAATCATAGGAAAAAATTATACACCAACAGAAACGTTTTATACATTAACTGTACCTTATGACTTTTAATTATGACATAGATACGGTTAGATACGGTTGGTCAGGAAACTCCTCAAGACAAATGCAGACAGGACACTTTTCTGTCACAAAATGCTGTGAAAATTATAGAGATAGGTTCAATTAAAATTCATGATACTTAATTTAGCAAATGAACTTGAATGAATTTATACTTTGTTCCTCTCGCTTCACAACTCATGGGAACAGACCGAAACCAGAACTGAACCGCAGATTAAGCATGCCTATATAACCGTTGGTATTTTAAGTGTGATTAAAAATACAAGAAATAGCTTAAACCAAAATAACGTGACTAAAAAATCCGCTAAACAGCAAGTGACATTTATGTTCAGTATTTCATTTCTATTTAGAAGTATGGGAATTACCTTAATATTCCTGCTTACCTTTTCCACACACCCACCAAAGGTTCTTCTTCTTCTTTGGAGTTTAACGGCGGCTTGCATCTGTAAGTGTTGCACTACCGCCACCTCCTGGTTGATTCTCCTTTGGTGTTTCACTGCTCTATTTCCAGATTATTTATATATATATATATATATATATATATATATTTCCCATCCACATACCAAATTTCGTATGATAAAGATACGTCGTATAGACGTTGTATAGATGTAAAGACGATGTATTATTTAACAGCTCAAACAAGCGATCTACAGACGATCAAAATACGACTATAAAAAACTAACGCAATGTTTACCAGATGATATGCTCTTTAGCAGACGTCTCCGCAACGTACCTGTGCTATCCGCGCACACAACCTCTCGTGGGCAAGCCTTTCTCTGAATACGCCGTTTTAACAGGGGTGGGTATAAGAAACACCACACCGGCAGAAGTAGACTAATAATTATGAATGCGTCAGGGAAAACAGCAAGGAAGCTGACTGGCCAAACAAGCACTAACAACAGCTCATTTTTATTAAATAGACTGGCTAATTAGGTTCACTAGCTAACAATTTTATTTGTAGAAAGAATGAATTGTTATATAGCTTTTGTTAGTATCGGTTTATTGTTATTATAAAAAAGGTTACATTTAAAGACATCAAAATTTAAATATAAAAATACCTGGGAAAATAGGCTTTCAGAAAAGAACATTAGAATAACTACAAAATTTTTGGTATAATATGTTTATAGTATAATATATTGCGGCTGTGTGACACATCCTGTACTTTGCGTTTCAGACTCTTTAGTGGAAGTTGTTGATGTTTATTTTATTTCTTTTTGTCTTTTTGGACACAAGTCCTCATCTATTATATTTTTGGTGACAAAGTTTTTTTTCAGCACACATTTAATCAATAATATTTTTTAAAAGTTTGATCCGGCCTTATAATTCTCCTCATTAATTTCCTACATAGTCTAATCAGCGCTTAACCGCATGTATAAAGTGTTCGAGAGCGCGAAGGAATTTTTTAATACTAAATAATATTTATACAGTAAATCAGGGCCTCTTATTTCTATTTACTATAGTTTTTTTTTTGTGCGTGTTACGTGTGTGCTTTGCAATGGCAGACACATTCAAATGCAAATAATACACCCCCCCCCCCAGGTGTGAATCAGCTGTTCTCACCTATACATTCGGAGAAACTAAAATGCACCCCTCCCCACTTTACATGGTTTCAGCAAAGTGAAGGATCTTGGATCTTACTTCAGGCCTCTTCTTAAATTTGTGTAAATTTAAAATCTTCCGGATTCTACATTCTAAAATTGACATTGTTACCGTTTTTAATCCCTGGAATAAGATTTTTCATATCACAACATGCGTTGTATTGTTATTAATGAATCTACACTTTTTAATAACTCTACAATGTTTTAAATTTAGATTTTATTTAAAAATAAATTAATAAACCAAATAAAATTATTTCATTCGTATTTTCCATTTGTAAAATAGCATTTGAAAAAAACATGTGCTCTGTATTAGGCGATTAAAAACAATACAGGGCATGTTAAGATAAGGAAACTTTCAATCTCTTCCATTCCAGTGATTAAAAAAATGGTAAAAATGTCAATTTTGGAATCAGGAGCTCAGTGGTCTAAGAACAACGTAATAATCTTTGTAGGATAAAATGACTTGTGGCATGAATCTACACAAGGTGCTTCAGCACAAACAGCAAAAGAACATAAAAAGAATAATTATTAGAATATAATTAATATAATTAAAAGAATATATTAGTATGTATCCAGTGATGTAAACTTTAAAGCACTTTTTGTAAGTCGCTCTGGCTAAGAGCGTCTGCCAAATGCCTAAATGTAAATAATAACCATTGTGATTTTTTCTGGTTATGTCCAGCATTGAATAATTATTTAATTATTAATAATTAAAGCTGCTCACATCGCATGCGTTTTCACCTCAATGTTTAATCGACATTTACATTACAAAACACTTTGTATTAAACACATAAGAAAAAACACATACATATACACACATACACATTTAGGCATTTGGCAGACACTCTACTCCAGAGCGACTTACAGTTTTTTTTTTTCTTATTACACTTCTGAGCAGTTGAGGGTTAAGAGCCTTGCTCAAGGGCCCAACAGTGGCAACTTGGTGGTTGTGGGGTTTGAACATGGGATCTTCCAAACCGTAGTCCAATGCATTAACCACTGAGCTACCCCTATCAGTTTCATTAACTAAGCATTAGAAAATAAGTAATCAACATGCATTACATTACATTTTACTGTTGAATAATCTTTTGTTGATAAAAGATGTTCTGCATTAAATGTGTGTTGGGTGAATGAAAAAATAGCATGTCCCCTTCCCCTTCAAAACCACTGTGGTTGAGAAAGTTCCATAAGTAGGTGTGTAACTGTGTAAAAGTGAACTGGACATTTCTATGGCCTTTTAGACAATATTCCTCAAATAGATAAAAGGTACCAATAAAAATTTTAATAAATAGTACAAAATTTCACGTCATAAAGCCAAAATTACCTTGAATTATATTGAATACGGTTGTAACTCTAAATTGATTCTTTTGAAGTTGGCCACCACCCATCATATTGAAATTTGCCAAGGCATTCGACATGATTCTGTGAAAGAAATTACTCAGAATTACTTGAGGAAAATTTACATGTAAGGTCAATATTACAATTATTGTAGTGTTCAATTTTACATTGTTAAATCATACACTAACAACTACTCATCTATCAGGTAACAAGTTCCCTGAACTTTGTTCTTATCCCTATTCACATTTTTGAGACAACTAATTGGCAATTAATGGCTTACACTAAAATGATGTTATATTTTAGACATTCAAAACCTTCTAAACTAGAAAATAGGCATGTATGTGAGGAGATATAGTGATCTGTGAAAGATTAAATCCTGAATTAAAAAAAAAATACCCAAAGCGGGGTTTATTATTTTGGCCATAATATACATTTACATATACATTTTATTTCTGAATTATGCAGCAATACAAACAATGCAAGGTAATATACATACCTGTTCATGACTTTATTAGCACAGTCCCCCAACTCTGGACAGTTGCTGAACCTAAATGTGACACCACAATCTGTAATATGATATTTTAAAGAGAGAACATTCCTTTTGTCACATTTAAAACTTATGCAGATCAACGACTTCTCATTCTTAATGGAATTTTTAAAGGATTTCAGGTTACTCTCCGAATCCAGTCTCTTTATAGATAATGTATTTTCAGGGTCCACAATGGCAGCTACTCGCTAAAGTTACTCTTTTAAGTTAAATAACATTGCAAACACCTTACTTTGGAATCCTGAAAAAAAAATCAGTACATTAAGATGTTCACAAACCTCGGGTCATCATTATTATCATTCATCATCAGGGTATCATTAGTCATTCGATACTTTGTTAGCAACAAATACTTCTAACAAACAGACAGCAAACTATATGCGTACTGACTTACCTTTTTAATGCATTTTATTTTACTGGCTAGGCTTTTAAACACACCACATATATTATATAAAATATCTTACTTGCAGTTGACATGGGGTAAGTGCTTTTCGAGGCTCTGGTGCCACCTATTACAAAATGTAAAAAATTGTAAAACCAAATTTTGATAGGACGAGCTCATGGCTGGAACAGACCATTAACATACATACGTACCCTCACTTTTGTGCTCTCTCTTGGAGGCAGCTGTTAAAAACCCAGACAACATTAGGACATGCTGTTATTAATGTTTCACCACACACAGAAACACAGCAACCCACATTGTATTATTTGAACTACTTTGTGGATGTAACAAACATTTAGACTTCTTAGGGTCCAATTCCACTCCAAGCTTATCTGAAATGATATCTTCCAGCTTCTGATGGACTGAACACACATGATCCACGTAACCAGTGGTGGGTAGGGCAGCGATAATTGGAAAACAATTAGGCCAGGTGTCCTTGATGACCAGGGTTGGGAACCCCATATCTATTAAACCATGTTCCTGTAGTAGCATGAAACTGCTCTGCTCATTGGTAATTATTTTTTTAAGGCAATGAAACAAATTTCAGCAAACTAAACATTTTAAGGACTTGGTCATTTTGCAGTTTTCCACCAAGAAGTTTGCTCAACTGCATAAAATACCTCAACTTAAGTGTGGAGACCGCATGAAGCTTTATACTTGCAAACTCATGCTAACAGAGTTTCTTTTTAGGAGCAGCCTAACATTAACACTACTAACTTCTAGCCTACTAGTTCATTTAAGCAAAACTCAAACTACATTTTATTTCTTCGTTTCAAACAAGTAAAATTTATAAAACAATACAAAATGGACTCACCGAACAGTAGTTTTTTTTAATTATTATTATATTAACTTTCACCCTCCTCAAGACTGCGTCTCTTCTTGGCAGTAAACAAGACATCTCTCTCAAGATAATCTGGAATATCACGAGACTGCCAACTAGTGGCGTCACTGTTTTCAAAGTCAAATAAAAAAAACTTGTATCCACATGGGGAAATAAAACGCACACAGTGTAAAGTGAGTAAACTTTTTTTAAATTTGACAATCCACATCTAATTCGGACTTTAAATGGTAACCCGATATATACCTGTTCATATGTAAATGCATGAATTTTATAAAAATAATAAAATCATTATTTAATATTCGAAAACACAGGGCGCATAATGCCAAATGCAGTGGCTTCACAATCACAGAGCACTTTGTGAATAATTTGTCACAAGACAATATGTAAATTAAAATTATTGTGTAATTGCATGTGTAAAGGAAATCACATAGTGGACCTTCGCTCACACATCAAGGATCAAGGATTTATCAAGGATTTATTTTCTGTCACATGCACAATCATACAAGTACAATATGCAGCGAAAATATTTTGCGACCACAGAGTCGCGACGTCAGCCACTAGGGCGCCATCATAGAAAATAAGGAATAAGATACATTAGGATAACGAGGGTAAAAAATCCCCTCCCAGACTGTCCTTCGAAAAGGGCAGTGTGAGATCAGGGGTACAAAAAATACCTCAGCAAAGCACAGAAAAAAAAAAAAAAACATGTAATCACAAGACATAAACAATGCAACGATAAGGGTACAGGGGATAGGAAATGTCCAGTGTAGGCAAACAGCTCCAGTCCCTGCAGCTAGAGAGCGCTGGTCCCGATTCCGCCTGCCCACACTGAAGGGGAATAAGCACACGAAGGCGTTGGATATGGGGAAGGTAGAGTGTCCATCTGTAGCTGTTATGTGTGTGTGTGAGTGCATGCATTTCAGTTTATAAGCCTGTAACATCCCGTAATAGTCTGCGCCAGGTGTCCTTGAAGGGATTTACTATTGCATTTACTATGGGATTTTTAATGCATTTACGAAGGGATTTACTATTGCATTTACTATGCATTTACTATTAAAATGCACTTAGCTAAAAGTCAAAGTGACAGCTATACATGCAACCCCACACAACTATAGACATGTACAAACGTATCTGACTGCATTTTTAGGCAATGTTCTGTGTCACATATTTTTACCAATTTATGCCGTCTTACCTCGACTGTTTTTGGCCGGGGACACAATGTAATTTTTTTCCCCCATTAATCTGACAACACCCACTTTTTCTGATGCCCACCGAGAGTTTTCTGGCTACATGAGTGTAACACACAATGAAATATAAAGGCTCACTGTGTTAACATTTACTTTGCTTAAATTCGATGGAACTAAGAAACACCTATATTTAATTTTAATTCTAAATTTGTACTGTAATTTTGGTACTGTGATTGTAAATTAGTTTGACGTTTCACTTGTATTTTATAAGGTTTTGCCAGTGGTGGTACAGCGCTAAGGGGTGCTGGGATGTAAAAATGTAATTAGTTTTTTCATTATTTATTAAAGAACATTATGATGATCATAACGGCCTACTGCATTTAATTCTTATCATAATGCAAAAACACATCGACATCTGCTGATGCAATAGCACGTCCTGACAATGTTAAAATTTTTATGGTGATTTGGTTTCGTTTATTTTAGTTAATAAATCTACTGTATTACAAAATTAGGAAAACAAAATATAAGATGAGAAAAACCTACATGCGTAGATTTTCTAATTACACATGATCAAATCTAAAGGCTCACTGTGTTAACGTTTACTTTGCTTAAATTCAATCATAATAAAATTTTATTTAATTTGAATTCTACATTTGTACTGTAATTTTAGTACTGTGATTATAAATTCGTTTAACTACAATATTTCACTTGCTTTCATCCGCTACTACGTGCAGCTCTAAAGGAGCTGCGGCTCATTAATCCTTGAGAGAATCCGCCACTCAACGTTAAAAGCCAGCAAATGCACAAACCCAAATGCTGCCACCGTGAGGCGTGGCGGTAAAAAAAGAATACTGCATGAGTAACATCTGTATGTCGCCCCTCTTTATGATAGATGAATATTCTTACTAAGACAAAGCTGCTCGTGTCGGTTCATATCGGGAGCATTTTGATCAAAGGGGAGATGAGAAGTGAAAAGTGAAAGTGTTTACCAACAACACAGCACAATGCATGTGTGTGAATGGCTGAAATGTGGTTGTGAATAAGCCTTTTAGTGAATGTAAAATGTTTGCTTGAACCCGCGGCGCGCGCGTGCGCTCTTTCACTTCTTTTTGATTTAAAGTCAGATAAATGCGCTATGAGTGATAAATGCGATATGACTGATTTCTCTTTCCCAGAAGTACAACAAAAACAAATGTATACGTGTTAAATAAGCGCTGTCGTTGCTCCTGCTCCATCTAAAACACTGTCACACTAAAAAAACATCCAAGCCGTTCATAAGCTTCAAATAGAATAAATGAACTAAAAAAATTTCTCGTTATAAAATTAAGTTTTTTTCCCCTTTTTTTCTTTTCCTTTGTTACTTTAGAGTCTCTGTATTAGGTTTTCTCAGTTGAATATGATAAAAAAAAATATCGCTGCTTATCAATGCGGGAATGAACGGCCCATTGTCCAAGTGCAAGTTGATCTTGTAGCTAAACTATTTGCTTTGGGTAAAAGCGCCATCTAGCTATTATTGTGTGTCAGCGACAGCTTCCCATTCAAAACAATAGGCGGTCAAATGACCAGTGAATCACGTTAAAAGTAGTTGACACTGGCACGACGCTTCTAGTGTTGAGTGCTGTCTCTGTGCTGTGATGAGACCTAAATCCTGACTGATACAGTTTATGTTTGCTATTTCTATGAAGATATGAGCATAGCTGCTCTGCTACTATCTTTTCCAGAATCTTCGAGATAAAGGGGAGGTTTGATATCAGCCTGTAATTGGACAGCTGGCAGGGATCGAGGTCAGACTTCCTAATTATCGGTTTAATAAGTGCTAATTTAAAGGATTTTGGATACATACCCAATGCTAAGGTGAATAATTAATTATTTTCAACAGGGGTTCTGTTATTTCTGGCACTATTTGTTTAGGAAAATGTGTCGGTATAGGATCTAATATACAGTACAGGTTGATAAATTTGCATACGAAATAAGTCAAATAGTTCATTCTTTTCAAGGGGAGTAAAGTATTCTAGGTTCCGATTCGACATGGTTAATTTACCATCTGCATCAATTACATTGTCTGGTTTCAAAGCCTCAATTTTATGCCTAATATTTAAAATTTTATTATTAAAAAGGTTCATGAAGTCCTCACTACTGCATGATGTTATTATGGAGATTTCTGCAGTGGTTGATCTAGTTACACTAAAAGCTTTTCTATAGTTCACGATGCTCTCTTTCCATGCTATTTGAAATACTAACAATTTAGTTTGAGGCCATTTGCGTTCTAATTTCTAAGCAGTCTGTTTTGAAGTGTGAGTGTGATCATTATACCAGTGAGGGAGTTTCTTATCTCTAATAATTTTTCTTTTAACTGGAGCTACGTTATCAAAGGTATAACAGAATACCGACTTTAAATATTCATTAGCTTGATTGAGTGTTTGGAGTCAGATGGCAATCCAATCAAAGTTGATAACTCTGATTACTGAAAAAGCTCTGAGTGGTAGTTGATGTGAATGTCTGTTCAATACAGTAGCGCAGCGATGTGCTTACATTATTACTATGTTACACTTAAATTTAAACAAGATAGTGATCTGAGATATTGTGAATAAATTTCTTATACTTAATCCGAAGAATATTATTAAATCTAAAGTGTGACCTGCTATATGAGTGGGTCCTACTACACATTAATTTACTCCTTCCGAATTCAGTATGGACATAAATGCTGTTCTTAGAGGGTCTTCTGGATTCTCAAAATGAATATTAAAATCTCCAGCAATTAACGCTTTGTCTACAGAAATTATTAGGTTTGAAAAAAACTCTGCAAATTCATAAAAGAAATTCAGAGTACAGCCCTTCTACTTTTAAAGCTACATACTCGTCCTGTTTAATCCAGGTTTCTGTTAAAGAGTATATCACACTCCTGATTCATGATAATTTCATTAACAATAACTGCTTTAGATGCGAGAGATCTAATACATAACAGTCCAAGCTTTAGATCAGAGGTCTTTCACAAATTAATTAGACCTCTTCTGAGACTATGAGCTACAGTGGTTACTCAAGGGGAATGTCTATGACTGCCACGCACTCTGTCGCGGCAAACGGCAACAGCCAAAATAAATTAGTCGCAATTCAAAGTAATTTGTGAAATGACCGCCAGGTGGCGCAAAGGGACATTTTGCAAAACGGCTGCAATTAATTTTGTTTAGACAGACTCTGTTTCTATCTGTCTATTGTTGTTATTAAAGAAAATAGCACAAACAACAGCTCAAGGGCTTGTAAAAGCATTTTTATTTTTAACAGTAAAAATGTAAATTTTGAAGTCAGTGGGCCGAGCACAACGTAATAATCTTTGTATGATAAAATCACTCCTGGCATGAATCTACACGAGGCGCTTTAGTTTCAAATAATCATTTAACGCTAAACCCAAACAGCAAAAGAACATGATAATAATAATCTAAAAAATCTTTTTTTCATCTTGATTTTAGCTGTTTACGTCCAGCATTAAATAACTATTTAGTTTAATAATAATTAAAGCTGCTCACATCGCACGCGCTTTCACAAAAAAAAAAAAAATGCAGTGTTTTATCAGCAAGTATATGTCACCTCTCTTTATGATAGAGGAATATTCTGACTGAAACAAAGCTGCTCGTGTCGGCTCATATCGGGAGCATTTTGATCAAAAGGGAGATTAGAAGGGGAAAAGTAAAAGTGTATACCAACAACATGCACAATGCATGTGTGTAAATGGCCAAAATGTAGTTGTGAATAAACATTTTAGTGTATGTAAAATGTTCGCGTGAAGTTTAGATCCAAAGTCAGATGAACACGCGTGCCGATATAAGAGATTTATAAGAGATTTCTCTTTCCCAGAAATATAACAAACACACATTTATACGTGTTAAATAAGCGCTGTCTTTGCGGCGCTGTGCGAAACGCACACCGATGTGAGCCGCCTTATCTCAGTCATAATATACAAATATGTTTTAGCTGTGTAGTGGACCGCACACGCACAACCTCTCGCGGGCGAGCCTTTCTCTGAATACGCCGTTTTAACGGGGTGGGGGTAACAAACACCGCTCAGACAGAAGTAGACTAATAATTATAAATGCGTCGGGGAAAACAGCAAGGAAACTGACTGGCCATTTTAATAATTCATTGATAAGTTTAATGTCTTTTCGTTTCGGCTGTGAGTGGATTCGCTGTAGTAATCCACGTTTTCTACGAATTACATAAGCTGATTTTTTCTCCATTAGTTTATATAAAAGCATACATTTTGCTTTCTGTAAGTAAATATTATTTACTTCTGTGAGGCGAGTATTCACAGAGTTTCGGTTCATTTTTTGACGCGCTCAAGTTCACCAAAACTGACACAGAATAGCGCTGTATCCCTGTTTTCTTACATTATTTTACAACATCATAACGTTTTGTCTTCATTGTGCGTGCACTTAAATAAAAGTAAAGTCTTATAAAGGCTATGGAGTTTAATATGGAGATTAATATAGTTTTTCCCATTAATTTGACAACACTGTGACTCACCCACGTTTTCTGATACACACAGCCAGAGTTTTCTGGCTACGCGAGTGTTACACATGATAAAATATAATGGCTCACTGTGTTAACATTTACTTTGCTTAAATTCGATGTAACTAAGAAACGCCTATATTTAAGTTCTAAATTTTTACTGTAATTTTAGTACTGTGACGATTAATTCGTTTACTGTTTCACTTGTATTTTATAAGGTTTTTGCCGGCGGTGGTATTATCAAAGAACATTATGATGATAATAACAGCCTACTGCATTTATTTCTTATAATAATGCAAAAACACATCAACATCAGCTGACGCAGTAGCACGTCCTGACAATGTTTTAATTTTTATGGTTATTTATTTTCGTTTATTTCAGTCAATAAATCTACTACAAATTTAAAGAACACAAAATATAAGATGACAAAAAACATACATTTGTAGCTTTTCTAATTACACATGATAAAATCACTGTGTTAACGTTTACTTTGCTTAAATTCAATCCATCCTAATAAGATTTAATTTAATTTAAATTCTACAGTACATTTGTACTGTAATTTTAATACTGTGATTATAAATTTGTTTAACTACAATGTTTCACTTGCTTTTATCCGCACTACGTGCAGCTCTAAAGGAGCGTGTCTTATTAATCCTTGAGAGAATAAACTGATGCCCGAGGCATCAGTCTATAATTATATAGCGCCACTCAGTGGTAGAAGCCAGCAAATGCACAAACCCAAATGCTGCCACCCTGAGGCGTGGCGGTAAAACCAGAATACCGCATGAGTAACATCTGTATACCACAGGAAATGAGAGCAGCACCTTCCCGAGTGGGATAGACACTTTCTCGTCCTAACAGGCCAGCGTAGGCCTCAAAGGTTTTTCAGTTATCTATAAAGCCCACATTATTTTTGGAGCACCACCTAAGCATCCAGCGGTTCAGCGACCATAACCTGCTGTAAGCTATGTCCCCACGTCTCATTGTGATGGGACCAGAGCATATTACTTCATCGGTCATCGCCTTCGCTAATTTAAACACCTCTGTAAAGTTACTCTTACTAACCTCTAACTTACGAAGTCGTATATCGTTAGCTACAGTATGTATCACTATCTTAGAAAACCTATGCTGTCCTGGGACCCCAAGATTACCTGCTATTTCTGGTGCTCTGGCTTCCGGGATGCACCTAACCACTGCCACTGGCACCCCTAAAGGCCTAGCTAATTTTATGTGCCTAAGTATACAGTCTCCTATAACCAGGGCTCTTTCAGGTTTCTCAGCGGGTGCATCACTGACGAGAGCAAACCTGTTGGACACGTGGAGGGCTGGAGGTGTGCTCTGGTGGGCTAGCCTTAGTAAAAAAAACCTCCAAAAAGTGCAAAAAACAGCAAAAAGGCAAAGCCCAATAGTATGAAAATGTAAAAAATAGTTGCTATTAATATTTTTATTGTATAAACGAACAAGCTATATAATTTAAACGCTGATACAAACACAAAACTTTTGTGACAATGATACAAAAACGGGACGATTGTTTTAATTTCTGATTATTCTAATTATTATCCTTTCTTTTGTGTATGACCTATGCCTTCAAGCTGTAAATAAATGTTAATGTCAGCTGAATTACACAAATATTATGTCTTTTCACAAAGTAGTGAAGCCTCGCGCGTGCGCACTCTGGCCACAATACACATATGTATTGAGGTCACACGAGAATAATGATTTGCCTTTAAAATAAACGCTATTTATAGCCAACTCGTCAAAAAGTTTTTTGTAATTTTCCTTGTGTATTCAACAGACAATTTTTATGAATACGTCAGCATGAGAAATTTGGAAATGTCATGTGAGAGCATGTAAAGATTAGTGATTGTGTGAGTCTCACATTCAATACGTGAGAAGTGGCAGATTTGCTACACAGCTGGATGACAGTCAAAGGATTGCGGTGAGAAAGCACAATGAGAAGATTGATAAACACAGGCTAATTTTATACAAAATAGTAGATTGTGTTTAGGTTCATTATGAGGTTACAAAAAACATTATGATGGGAATCCACTAACTAGTGTACCACTAAAAAGTTTGCAATTTGGGAAAAGAGTATTAATTATATTTGGCGTTTTGGTAGTCAACATAGCAAAGGTATACTGAATGACCAGATACTCCTATCAGTGGATGATTTCTACTCTGGTTGCATGGGCATATTCCAGATGACAATGTCAAGATTCATCAGGCTCAGTTTCTGAAAAAGTGTTTCTGGGATCATCAGAAAGTCTTTGTATACAGTATTAGCCAAATGTCAATGCATCTTTGTATGGAAATAAATGTTGCAAAAGGGTGTCGAAACTATGCCATAGTGAATGTGTGACATAATAAAAGCTACAGGCAAATATTAGCATGTTTGGCTTTTTTGGTAAGGCAGTGTAAAAAAAGAGATAAAAACTGATATATCCTTTTAAATTGATTTAATTATGTCAAAACTAAATGTCTTCAGTCCATAGCAAAATCAAAATAACTGGCTTTGCCATTTCAGCACATTCAAAGTGAGCTGTATACAGTATCTTTTATCTGAAAAGCACTGTTATTATTTCAGGTTGTCAATATCGAAAAACAGTGATTTGAAGAATGTCTTCATGATTGATGCCAACAATGGAACAGTGTCCCTTGTCAAACCTTTGGACCGAGAGACTACAGCATGGCAAAATCTTACTGTTATTGCTGAAGAAATAAGTGAGTAGATAAAATGTATAATTTTTTTTTTATTTCTTTGTAATATTAGAGCTAAATGCTCCTTTTTTTTAGAGGTTATTACACATTTTAGTCATTAGGTTTTGTTCATGTGCACTGCAGCAGTTTTCCAGTAGAATGTGGAATAGACGTGTAATAATAAGTAACATTTTTTGCAGCCAATGTTCAAATTGTAATGCTTTTTGAATACCCATTTGAAGTTTTAAATATTAATTAAATTAGCTAATACTAACAGTGATTAGTTTGTTAGTTAGTTAGTTAGTCATCAGATGCTCAAACTTGTTGGCCCCTTTATGAAAATAAATAAAAATATAGTTGAGATGAGTTGAGATGAGCGGGCCCAAGCACCCTGTGTCATCGCCACCACACAACCTGTGTGTTGTTTAAGCGTGTTAAGACCTACAAATAGCCATCGGCACCCGGACACACATCACACATACAGTATAGGGCTGATTAGGCTCTAAACATTTGTTGAGCACGTTGGTGTGTGTGTGAGTGTGTAAGTCTGTGTGAGTGGGACTTCCGGTTATGGCGTGCAGCTGATAAGTCTCGCGAATCGGGCTCGCTGCTGAATACTCGCTTAAACTCCTTTAGAAAGGCTAGAATTTATACAATAAGTGTTTGGGAAATCACTTTGAAGTTTGCCGGGACAAAATGCCACCCAAAACCATCAAACCTGCACAACATTTAAAGCCGTCTGGGCAGATGGGGGAGGAAGGCAAAGTGCTAGCTAGCAAGAAGCTAGCCGAGCCACAGAGTGAAGATAACGCGGCCACAAACGATGATATCCTACATGCGGTTCAGTCTTTGAGAGATGATTGTTCAAAACAATTCACTGACACGATGGACGCCATAAACGGCATAAAATCGGAATTACTGTCACAAGCGCAACGAATGGGAGCGGCTGAGGAGAGGATCTCGCAAGCTGAAGAGGACGTATCAGCCCTTCAACACAAAGTTAATAAACTTGAAGAAACAACAGCATTTCTATGAAACAAGGTGCAGGACCTGGAGGACAGAGGAAGGCGTTCTAATCTGAGACTAATTGGCCTGCCAGAAAAAAACGCCTTCATTGAGAATTTTTTCCCCGCGATTCTGAGAGATGAGTTCGGATCCCCACCTGTCATTGAACGAGCGCACCGCGTAGGACAAGTAAACCCGAACCGCCCGTCAACTCCAAGAGCGATCGTGATAAAGTTCCTGAATTACCAGGACAGGGAGAAGGCTTTGAGAGCGGCTAGGAAAATGAAGGAGTTAAGATATGAAGGGCAACTGATCAGCTTGTTTCCGGATCTATCAGCTGAGACTCGTCAGCGGCAGCGTCAGTTTGACGGAGTAAAGGCACAACTTGGAAGCATGGAAATTCGTTACGGGATGCTTTACCCAGCGCACCTGATAGTCATGCACGCCGGACAGCGTCATGTCTTTAAAACTGTTGCGGAGGCAGAGGATTTTGTTCGGTCAGTACGTACCAATGCTTAAACATTGTAACACAAGTAAGTGTGGATTCATCAGGACTTGAACTCTGTGTTTAGTTATTAAGGATTCACACGTTTTTCCATTTTTTTTCAAGTTGTCAAGATTTTTATATTTACGTGCAATTGGAATTTATATTATATTCCAGCAGAACCGAAATATCTCGACAAATCACCTTGCCGGTTTAAATGTAGTTTAAATTGATTTTTCCTTTCAGCAATATTTTCATCAATATGAGTAAACAAGTTCAGGTATAGAGGTACACATGTCCATTTAAACTAGGCCGATGTTCCATAAGGTGGGACTTAGTATTAAAATCAGAGCCCAGTTCTTTTTTGGGTAGCGAGCCCAGGGCTGATAGTAATGAGAGTAGGCTTGCCAAATGTAGATCCATATTATATGAATCTAACATGTTTCATAACCAAGGTTCATTGTAAGGGGTATTGTTATGCTTTCCAGTTGGGGGAATGCAGGTGGGGTGGGGTGGCGGTGGTTGTTAATGTTAATGTTAGGTTTTTTTTTTTTATATTTATTTACTTTTCTCTCTCTCTCTCTCTCTCTCTCTCTCTCTCACTCTTTCTGTTTTACATTCTATATGGTATGCCCACGCACAGCTGTATCTACATGGTTATATAAGTAAGTAAATGATTAATAATTCGGAGATAAATATTTGTAGCTGGAATGTAAGAGGATTAAATAATTTGGTAAAACTTAAACAAGTACTAGGTCGATTAAAACAAATGAAATCAAACATAATCTTTTTACAAGAAACTCATTAAAAGAAGATGTTAGTAGAGTCACTAAGAGATGGCCAGGACAAGTTTTCAATGCATCTTTCACCTCTCGAGCCAGAGGAGTCATGATTCTTATACATAAGTCCATTCCATTTCAGTTAAAACAGCAATATATAGACCCGTCAGGGAGATACATAATTCTTAATGGTACAATTTTGGCATCACTTATTAATTTAATAAACATATATGCTCCTAATGTAGATGACCCCTCCTTTTTTCAGAATTTCTTTTTCACTATCTCATCTTATACCGGAAATTATGTAATTGGAGGAGATTTTAATTGTATACTAAACGAATGATCGCTCCTCAGGAGTAGATAGTACCCATCAGCAGTCTAAAAAATTATCTTGAAGTCTATGACTGACTTAAATTTAGTTGAGATTTGGAGGTATCTCAATTCAAGCAAGAAAGAATACTCATGCTTTTTGAGTACATATAAAACATTTTCAAGAATAGATTATTTTTTAATTTCCAATGGTTTAGTGGCGAAGGTAGGCAAAAGTTGGTATGATAGTATCCTACTGTCTGACCATGCCCCTGTTTTGTTTACAATCCAATTAGACAATTTTGTACTCCCCCCTCCCAGATTTCGATTTCAAGCAAGCTGGCTTTTTGATCTTGATTTTGTAAAATTTCTGGATAATAAAATAGATCTATATTTTTTAGTTAATACAAATCAAACGAGTGCCTCAGTTAAATGGGAGGCCTTCAAGGCATATATTAGAGGGGAGATTTTAAGTTTTACAAGATACAGATCCAAAATTTATTGGGCACAATTAGTAGACCTGGAGAAACAAATTAAAGTACTAGAACAGCATCTCTTTACCAATAATGACCCTTCAAAGCAGAAAGAACTTCACGTATTGAAAGCCAAATATAATGAAATAACTAGTAGTAAAATATCTAAGAACTTAATGTGGCTAAAGCAGTCATATTATGATCAGGGGGAAAAATCAGGAAAACTTCTAGCGTGGAGAATTAAGAAAATACAAACAGATAGAGCCATTAATTCAATTTTCTTAGAGAATGGGGAGAAGACTGTAGACCCAATGGAAATAAATAATGTTTTTAAACTCTAATATGAAAATTTGTATAAATCGGAAAACACCAACAATTTAGAGGGGCAAAATAATTTTCTTGATTTGCCAGGAAAATTCTACCACACTTACTTGAAATGTTTAATGAATCTATGGAAAAAGGAATATTACCCCCTTCTCTGAGATCAGCTCTGATTACTCTTATATTAAAACCAGGTAAACCTCCCAATGAAAAATCATCCTATAGGCCCATATCGTTAATGTCCTGTGATACTAAGATTCTGTGTAAGGCTCTAGCTAAGAGAATTGAAACTTACATTCCAAACCTTATCATGAATGACCAAAATGGGTTTGTGCTTGGAAGGCAAGCCTTTCATAATATACGAAGAGTCTTAAATATAGTATATAAAAAACAAAATGCCAAGGACCATGCAATTCTGTCGTTGGACGCGGAAAAAGCCTTCGACAGAATTGAATGGAGGTATCTTTTCGAGGTGCTTAAGAGATTTGGGTTGGGTGAGGGGTATATTAGATGGATCAAATTACTTTACAATGATCCAGAAGCAGAAATAATAACAAATAATCAAATCTTAAAGCCCTATAATTTAAGTAGAGGCACCCGTCAAGGGTGCCCACTGTCCCCTTTGTTGTTTTTATTCGCAGTAGAACCTCTTGCAATGGCAATTCGGAGCAGTCCTGAAATTAAAGGCATAATAATAGGTGAGAGAGAACACCGTTTATCTTTGTTTGCAGACGATATTGTTGTTTTTCTTAGTAATCTAGAACTTTCAATTCAATCACTTAACACTTTATTAACAGTATTTGGAGAGTTCTCTGGGTATAAAGGTAACAATAAAAGTGCCTTGTTATTATTAAATGTGGATGAAAGGAGAAACAATAAAACCAATAGGCAACAATTTTTCAGTTCTCAAGAAGGGTTTACATACTTAAGAATTAAGATAGTAACAAATATAAAAGAGATTATTTCAATTAATTATGACCCATTAATGAAAAAAGTCATGGACTCGCTCGAGAGATGGAATGCAATGCCAATCTCAATGATTGGACGTATAAATATTATAAAGATGTCAATTCTACCTAAATTCTTGTATCTCTTTCAGTCAATTCCTCTTCCTCTTCCAGCTACATTCTTTGTAACACTGAAGAAAATGTTCATAAGGTTTATATGGAATAACAAGCGTCCTCGGTTACGTCTGTCCCTACTTTATTTACCATATGACCGCGGAGGGCTTAAAGTACCAAATATAAAACTTTATTATTGGGCAGCTCAGTTATGTTCTGCTATGTATTACTTCATAGAAACAGACCCTCCTGCATGGATAGATATATAAAAAAATGGAATAACAATTCCATTAGAGATGTATCTTTATTCTTCCTCAGTTAAAATGCTAAAAAAATCTACACATAATCCTTTTCTTAGAAATTCTATTGGTGTACGGTATGAAGCTCATAATTTTTTAGGTGAAACAATTAAACTTTCGAGTCTATCACCAATCTGGGGTAATACAATGTTTGTGCCTGGGAGAAACGATGGGGGATTCAAAAACTGGATGTACAAGGGAGCAAAACAGAAGAGGTTTTATACACTCTGAAATGAAAACTTATTCAGTACCTTCTTTGTCAACTATAGAAGAACATACTTTGAAACATTTAAGGGATAAAGGCAATCTATCTTTTTTTTTATAATACACATTTAGAGGGTTCCAAAGAAAGTTCTATGTCCTATTTAACTGCATGGAAAAATTACCTTCAGGAAGATATTTCTAAAGATGAATGGATGGATTCTTGTTTGCTTGCACAAACATGTAGTGTCAATACTAGATGCAGATTACTGCAATATAAATGGCTCATGCGGACATATATTACCCCGGTCAAATTACATAAATTTAATCCAAATATTCCTGACAGTTGTTTAAAATGTAAACAAGAGATTGGAACCCTTTACCATTGTATGTGGGAGTGTATTGAGATTCAAACATTTTGGAAGAATATTCTGGTTATGATTGGTAAATTAACTGAAGAAAACATTCCTTGTGATCCCAAACTCTGTTTACTTCATATATATCCAGCTAATTTTGTGGTAAACACTAATAAACATAAACTAATTGACTTTAGTTTGCTGCAGGCTAAACGGGCTATTGCTTTAAAATGGAAGGAGATACAAGGTCCTTCCCCTATCCTTTGGTTTAAAGAAATGAATAACAACCTCGCCATGGAAAAACTGACTTATGCAGTTAACGGGAAACTTAAAGACTTTTACAATATTTGGACTCCATTTTTATGTTACTGTAACCAAGAGGACTTGACAGCAGGAGACGACTGATATTCAACATTCATCTCTTTGTACTTGGTATCTCCATTACATAATGTGATTTCTTTTAAAAATAACAAACTACTCCGAAAAGGTAAAAGTTAAATTTTTAAATGGATGGCTGTGTATGCTGCCACACGGGCAATGTTTTGTGGGTAATGCAGTCCAAACTGAAAAACGCTGGAATAAAAAGCCTGAGCCTGTTTTCTTAAGTCGTTTTTGGTTTAATTTAAGTACAGAACCTACGCGGAAGTTTGTAATATCGCAACAACAACAAAAGCGGAGAAGCTTACTGAGAGAAATACAAACGCGATGTGTTTACTGATGTGTTTACATGACTTCTTAATCTTCGACAGACACCGTTATAAACCATCTAACGTTACAAAGGTAAGCATAATATAGTTTTTCAATAGAAAACCTCCAAACCATGGCCGACGTGGAACAGGGAGGGGTTTCAAGAGGCTGGTAGGGGGTTTATTGCTTGACTTACTCCTAGCACAGGTGTCACAGGCTGCCACAAATCTCAGGACATCATCCTTCATAAAGGGGCCACCAGAATCGTTGCTGGAGTAGGTATAGGGTGGCAGGCAACCCGAGAGCTATGTCCCCATTTCAACACTTGAGTTCGCACAGAGGCCGGGACGAAGAGACAATCAGGGGGAACGTTGCTGGGGCCTGGTTCCTGATTGAGTGCCTTCTTAACCTGCCTCTCGACATTCAGGAGTGCGGCTGCTATTAGGCAGCGAGAGGGCAGGATTGGATCACTCGTCGTTGGTTGTTGAGGTGTGGAGAACTGTCGAGACAGGGCGTCAGGTTTGGCATTTTTGGAGCCAGGGCGGAACGAGAGCATGAAATTAAAACGTGAAAAGAACAAGCTCCACCTTGCCTAGCGGGCGTTGAGCCTCTTGGCTGATTTAAGGTATTGTAAGTTTTTGTGGTCAGTCCAGACTAAAAATGGGGTACCAGTACCCTCCAGCCAATGTCTCCACTCCTCTAGAGCAAGCTTTACTGCCAACAGTTCTCGATCTCCTATGTCATTATTTCTCTCTGCTGAGGTGAGATGGCGGGAGAAGTACGAGCAGGGGTGTAGCTTTTCGTCCTTGGGTGATCGTTGCAATAAGATAGCCCCGACTCCGGACTCGGAGGCATCTACCTCCACCACAAACTGAAGGGAAGGATCTGGGATTGTTAGAATGGGCGCAGAAGTGAATCGGTGCTTGAGGTCAGAGAATGCATTCTCGGCCTGTTTGTTCCAGCAGAAGGGGACTCTTGTGGAGGTTAGTGCGGTGAGGTGCGCTGCCACTGAACTATAATTCCTGATGAAATGCCTGTAGAAGTTGGCAAACCCTAGGAATCTTTGGAGGTCTCGCCTTAAATTGGGAGTCGGCCAGTTTGTGACGACCGTTAGCTTGGACGGCTCCATCTGTAGGCTAGAGGGAGCAATAATGAACCCAAGAAAGGCCACAGAGCTGCGGTGAAATTCACATTTCTCTGCTTTTACGTAGAGTTTGTTCTCCAGGAGTCTTTGCAGGACCTTTGCAGGATATCGTTTAGATAAACAAAGATGATGTTCAAAAAGTCTCTCAGGACATCATTAACAAGGGCCTGGAAAACGGCAGGGGCATTAGTTAGTCCTAAAGGAACTACTAGGTACTCGTAGTGGCCCGTTGGCGTGTTAAAGGCGGTCTTCCACTCGTCCCCCTCCCTTATCCTCACCAGATGATATGCATTTCATAAGTCCAACTTTGTGAAAACACACGCCCCTTGCAAGTAGACATGAGAGAAAGGGGATAACGGTTCTTGATGGTAATGGCATTAGGCCCACGATAGTCAATGCAGGCGCGAAGGGACTTGTCCTTCTTATCCACAAAAAAAAAGCCGGCTCCTGCGGTCAAGGAGGAAGGTCAGATGATTCCTGCCGCCAGTGATTTGGTGATGTATTTGTTCATGGCTTCCCTCCCTGGAGCGGATAGGGAGTACAGACGTCCCTTAGGGGGGGTAGATCCTGGAAGGAGATCTATGGAGCAATCGTAGGGTCTGTGCAGTGGTAGAGAAAGAGCACGTGCCTTACTGAACACCTGTCGGAGGTCGCTGTATTCAAGTGATTTATTTAAAGTGACTTGTGACTGAGTGATATAATGACCACCAGGTGTAGTTGTGCAGTGGCCACTAGTGTAAACGAATGTCTAGAATGTCAAGTGTGTGTGTAAAACCATATGTGTGTCAGTACTGTGTGGTGGTGTGATTGAGAGACCGTATCGGGAAGAAGCTCCTCCTCAGTCTCTCTGTGTTGGCCTTCAGGGAGCGGAATCGCTTTTCTGACCTCAACAGAGAGAACAGTCCATTGTTGGGATGGCTGAGGTCCTTCACAATCTTCCTAGCCTTGGTCCAGCACCGCTTGCTGTAGATTGAGTGCAGGTCAGGGAGCTCAGTGCGGATGATGCGCTTAGCTGATCGCACCACCCTCTGTAGAGCTCGTCTGTCCTGCATGGTGCTGTTCCCGAACCAGGTTGAGATGTTTCCCGTCAGGATGCTCTCTATGGTGCAGGAGTAAAAGTTGCTGGCAGTGTCAGCAGCTCGAATCGAGCATAGAAAGTGTTCAGCTCATCTGCCAGAGTCACGTCCGTGTTCGTCATACTGGTTGTTGGTGCTTTATAATCCGTTATTGTCCTTAATCCCTGCCACAGGCTCCTAGAGTCACTCTGTTGGAGCTGTGACTCTAGTTTTCTCCCGTAGCGCTGCTTCACCTCTTTCACCGCCTTCTGGGTGTTGTATGATGCAGCCTTGTATGGTTCCATGTCCCCCAATGCGAGTCCCATGTTATAGGCAGCGGTGCAGGATTTCAGAGCG
The DNA here is from genome assembly GCF_024256425.1 of Clarias gariepinus. NCBI lineage: Eukaryota > Metazoa > Chordata > Actinopteri > Siluriformes > Clariidae > Clarias > Clarias gariepinus. The sequence continues at coordinate 12,042,290 of NC_071125.1, forward strand.
TCGCGGATGGTTTTATCCACCCATGGCTTCTGGTTTGGAAACGTTTTAATAGTCTTTTTCTCCACGGTATCGTCTGCTAGTTTCCCAATGAATCCCACAACCGCTTCCGTAAACACGCTGACGTCATCATCATAGCTGTTTCGGAACATGTCCCAGTCTGCGTCATCGAGTGCGTCCTGTAACGCGGCCACCGATTGGTCCGTCCAGCGCGCGACCTCCCTCTGAACCGGAACTTCCTGTTTCAGCCTTTGTTGTATTTTGGCATGAGGAATGGCGGCGGCGGTCAGATTTGCCAAATAGAGGGCGAGATTGTGCCTTGTAGCCGTCCTTGACTGCAGTGTAACAGTGGTCCAGTGTCCTTTCGCCCCTGGTGGGGCAGGTGATGTGCTGATAAAAGTTCGGCGCTGCGCGTTTGAGGTTGGCACTATTAAAGTCCCCCACCACAATAAGCGCAGCGTCCCGGTGTTGTGATTGTTGTTGTGTGAGTGCCTCATGCAGCTCGCATACAGTAAGGCAGTGTCCGTGTCCGCTTGTGGTGGAATATAAACGGCGCTAATTATGACCGATGTAAACTATGTAAATAACGATGTAAATAAAAAAGGCGTCACATGATGGACAGTAGTTCCAGATTTGGTGTGCAGGAGCGTGTGAGAGGAACAACGCTTGCGCTGTTACACCAGCTGCTGTTCACCATTAAACACACGCCGCCTCCCCTTGACTTCCCCGAGTCCCATGTCCTGTCCATGCGGTGAACCGAGAAGAACTCAGCCGGCTGGATGGCGTGGTCCGGCACCGCTGGGTTCAGCCATGTCTCGGTGAAGCAGAGGAGATTGCAGTCCCGAATGTCTCTCTGGAACTTTATCCTGGCCCTGAGGTCATCAAGCTTGTTCTCTAGTGACTGGACGTTGGCGAGCAGGATGCTTGGCTGTTCCTGACGCCGGCTCATTTCCCTCGGGGCCGCCACTTCGCGTCGCGTCCTTTGTTGTCCCTCAGGATCTCACTCGGCCAGCTCGGATCCGGAGTTAAAAACGTTGAATTGTGAGTACATTGTATACCAATAGAAACAAGAGTGTCTCTATCGTAACTAATGTACTCCATGGTGGTAATTTTGCCGATTTAAAAACGCTGAAAACTAACTTAAAAAACAAAAACAAAGAAAAGGTGGTCGGAGCAGTCGTGACGGCAGCCGACCTCACCGGCGCCATCTTGATTTTCGCATTAACAGCAACTATTTTTGTTAAATTTTTCATACTATTGGGCTTCGCCTTTTTTCCGTTTTTTTGCGCTTTTTGGAGAATGCGCAAGTATCTTCGTCTAAGAACAACAAACGGAATTCAGCTCCAAACAACTAAACTTCAACTCAGGTACGTTATCATGTCTACCATTCACCTCGTTCAGTGTGTGGAGTGCAGGATGTTTAGACATTTTTCCTCCATCGTTAATTTTATTTGTGATAGGTGTGTGTTAGTTAGCACTCTGACGGAGAAGATATCAGCGTTAGAGGAGTGTATCTAGACTTTAGAGAAGGTTAGAGAGTGTGAGAGCAGCGTTATTCCTATAGCGGACAGTCTGGGTGCCGCAGGCGGAAATAACCAGCCCCCGACTCCGGCATTAGAGCCCTCACAGCGGGGCGAGTGGGTGACAACTCTGCGGCCTACTCGTTCAGCCAAAGCTAACGCTAAGGCTAGCCCACCGGAGCACACCTCTTCTGTGTTTCATGTGTCCAACAGGTTTGCTCTCCTCAGTGATGCACCCACTGAGAAACCTGAAAGAGCTCTGGTTATAGGAGACTCTATATACTGAGACATGTGAAATTAGCCAGGCCTTTAGGGGCGCCAGCGGCAGATGTTAGGTGTATTCCGTGAGCAAGAGCACCGGACATAGCAGGTAATCTTAGGGCTCTAGGACAGCATAGATAGTGGTACATTGCTGGAGCTAATGATATACGCCTTTGTCAGTTAGTCAGAGGTTAGCAAAAATAACTTCACAGAGGTGTTTAAACAAGCGAAGACGATGTCTGATGAAGTAATATGCTCTGGTCCCATCCCAATGAGACATAGCTTACAGCAGGTTATGGTCGCTGAACTGCTGGATGACCAGGTGGTGCTCCGAAAACAACGTGGGCTTCATAGCCAATTGGAAGACCTTTGAGGGCAAAGCTGGCCTGTTAGGGCGGGACGGTGTCCATCCCACTCGTGAAGGTGCTGCTCGCATTTCTTGTAGTATGGGTCATAGTCTCAGAAGAGGCCTAGTTAATCGGTGACAATCCAGAGCCCAGGCCAGGGAGCAGACAGACAGGCTAAACCAACTAGCTAGCTGCATAGAGTCGTCACCCAGGGTTCACTATATTGAGACTGTGTCTGTTTCCCGAGCTAATCACAAATTTAGAAAGACTTAGAATGTCTTTTTTAGTAACTTAATTAACATAGATACCACAAACTCGGATCACACTGAATGCGCAGCCAACACCTCTGATCTGAAACTAGTACTGTTAAATATTAGATCTCTCGCATCTAAAGCAGTTATTGTTAATAAAATTATCACGGATCAGGAATTTGTTATTCTTTGTTTAACTGAAACCTGGAATAAACAGGACAAGTATGTACCTTTAAATGAAGCTAGTTCTCCTGAATATAGCTACATACACCAGCCTCGGTTAACTGGTAAAGGAGGAGGCGTCGCAATTATTTATAATGATAATCTGACTATCGTACAAAAACATGGACACAAATTAAACTCATTTGAAGTTCTCTATAGTAACATAACAAGTGTAGCTACAAATACGAAGTCAGCTCAGTCGATCCCGATAATCATCATTTATAGACCTCCAGGGCCGATTCCCTCGCAAACCTAGTCGTTTCTGTAGACAAAGCGCTAATTGCTGGAGATTTTAATATTCATTTTGAAAATCCAGAAGACCCTCTGCGTAGAGCATTTATGTCCATACTGGACTCAGTAGAATTAAATCAGTGTGTAGTAGGACCCACTCATAAAGCAGGTCACACTTTAGATTTAATAGTATCTTTCGGATTAGGCATAAGAAATTTATTCACAACTCCACTGTCTGAAGTTATATCAGATCACTATCTTGACTTAATTAAAGTGTGTTATAGTAAGTGCAGCACCACGCTACCGTACTAAATGTACATTCACATCAAATACCACACAGAGCTTTATCAGTAATCTCCCAGAGTTAACAACTTTGATTGGATTACTGTCTGACCCCACAGAACTCAATTGGGCGACTGAATATTTAGAGTTGACGTTCCGTTATACCTTAGATAATGTAGCTCCAGTTAAAAGAAAAATTATAAGAGATAAGAAACTCCCTGGTAGAACACATGTACTTTAAAACAGACAGCTGGGAAATTAGAACGTAAATGGCATCAAACAAAATTGTTAGTATTTCAAATAGCATGGAAGGAGAGCATCCTGAACTATAGAAAAGCTCTTAGTGTAGCTAGATCAATGTATCGCTCCACTCTTATAGAAAATAACAAAAATAATCCTAGATTTTTATTTAATACCGTAGCCAAATTAACTAGAAATAAGACTACTTCAGAAATCTCCACGACAACATTGTACAATAGTGAGGACTTTATGAACTTTTTTAATAATAAAATTGTAAATATCAGACATAAAATTGAGGCTTTGAAACCAGACAATGCAATTCATGCAGATATTAAACTAACAATGTCAGATCGGAACCTAAAATACTTTACTCCCCTTGAAAAGAATGAACTAACTTTACTCATCTCTTCTGCAAATTCATCAACTTGTATATTAGATTCTATACTGACACATTTTAAACAGATAGTACCAGCAATAACAGAACCCCTGTTGAGAATAGTTAATGCCTCCCTCAACATTGGGTATGTTCCAAAATCTTTTAAATTAGCAGTTATTAAACCGATTATTAAGAAACCTGACCTCGACCCCTGTCAGCTGTCCAATTACAGGCCAATATCAAACCTCCCGTTCATTTCTAAGATTCTCGAAAAGATAGTAGCAGAGCAGATATGCTCATATCTACATAGAAATAGCATACATGAACTGTATCAGTCAGGATTTAGGCCTTATCATAGCACAGAAACAGCACTCGTTAAAGTAGTAAATGACCTCCTATTGGCCTCTGATCAGGATTGTGTAACTATGCTTGTGTTACTCGACTTCAGTTATAGTTATAGTTAGTCCTGCCGGAGTCTCTGCTTGCACTCTACACTAAATATACATTCACATTATACATTATGTGACTGCGACCATACCTAACTGTTATGTCTCCTCTTCTGCTCTCCCCTATTCTGTTCTCTCTCCCCCATCTCCCCCTCTCTCTTTTCCCTCTCTCTGTTGTGCTACACATGTCGTTCCTGAGCTGCCAGTGATCCAGACGCCCTCTGCCCTCCAGACCTGTTTGACCCATCTTGGTGCCCTGCTTCTGGTTGGAGATCTTGTCGCATGGATGCCCCATGTGTCTCTTTGGAATGCGTCTGGTGTCTGGGGATGGTCTCACTTTACCATAAAGACGGTTCTGGCCTTGACTGGTGTTGACAGCTGTTTCTCCGAGGACTTGACTTGGCTACCTGGACTCCATATTTACATCAATTAACATTGACTGTTACTGTTAACATTGACACAACTGTTATAGCTGAACTGCCTGCCACCTAACACACTGTATAAATGCAGATCAATTCCTGCTTTTTGTTTCACCCAAATGAGGATGGTTCCACTCAAGGTTTCTTCCTATTACCATCTCAGGGAGTTTTTCCTTGCCACTGTCGGCCGCGACTTGCTCACCAATGACAATCTGCTCATCTTGATCCATGCACACTTACATTCCATACAGACTTAAATAATTCTTTTGATTGTGTAAAGCTGCTTTGTGACAATGACAAATGTTAAAAGCGCTATACAAATAAATTTTTATTGAATTGAATTAATTTGAAATAAAATAAAATAAATTTTTGCTTCAGCTTTGGAAAAAATATTGTTTTAGGCTAACTAATTATACACAGTTCTTCATTGTACTTTGTCTGGCTTTTTGATAAAGTCCCTCCATGCACCATCTGGCAGATATTCAGTAAAGCACAACACATTTATTTAAATTCCCAAATTATTATAAATATGATAAAAGTTCTGTATGCCAATCCAGCAGTCACTGTTCTTACAGGTTCTGTTAGTTGGTTCTCTATACATTGTATTACTCGTCAGTGTTGCCTGCTTCTTCTCTTTTATTCGTCCTATTCTTGGAACCCTTAGCTCAAGCAGTTTGACAATCTAAAACTAATCTTTCCATAAATAAAAGGAATACTTATCATCATATTTCTTTGCTTACTGATGACATGCTGCTGTTATTGAAGAAATCCCCTCATTCTATCCCTCAGGTATTGAAATTATTTGACCATTTTAGATCTTTTTCTGGTACCTTAGAATAGATGTTTTTCCATCCCTGCAAGAAATTGTCTTTAAAAACTTTAATACTACAGTATTTAAGCTAAAGTATCCTGATTTAGAATGTTGATCTACTTCCTTTCATGCTTGCATATCAGTGATTAAAATTTATGTTCTCCAGCGTGTTAATTTTTTTTTTTTTTATGACTCTCCACTTGCTGGTTATTGAAACAAACTGAATATGTGTCTCTCTTGGTATCAATGGGATAGGAAATGTCCTTGTATTAAGTTGACTACATGAAGCTCTTTCTTTTCCCAATTTTAGATGTTTCAAGTCTTTACCCTCTGGCCTTTAGCAGTTTAGTTTGATCCTGATGCTTCTGTTCTTGGAGAGCAATTGAGAAATATATTGTTTATCCATATGAACTGAGGCATCTTGCTTCTGCATTTTTGGGGGGAGTGTCCTTCTCTCTCACCTTTCTGAATGTAACTTTTACGGACTTAACTGTTTGTGTTTTATTGTTTTAGTTTAAGGACTTGAATGGGGGGTTGTTTGGGGGTTCTTGATCTACAGTACAAAGCTGATTATTTTTGTACTGTTGTATAGTATGTAGTACTGTATATATAGTATATAGTATGTTTTTTGTATAAGTAAATATACCAAGTAAGGTGTAGAAAAAAATGCAATAAACAGTTGTTAACAAAAAATACATTAATAAATAATCTGGGTAAAAACAAAAAGCAGTTTTTAAATAATGATTTCTTTGATTTAATAAATAGAAATAAGCTGTCCAAACCTGCCATTCCATATGTGGAAAAGTAATTGCCCCTAGACCTCATAACTTTGTCTTTCACAGCGCTGTGGAGGAATTTTGGTCCAGTCCTTTATGCAGACTTGGTTTAATTCAGCCACCCATGAAGAATTTTGAGCATGAATGCCCCATTTATGAATTTCAATTAGAAATAAGTCTAGACTATGACTATGCTGCTCCAAAACCTTAATCTTTTTAACCTTATTTTTTTAAGGTTCACCAATGTTCCATGTTTTTTCCATTTGTGGATAATTAACTGATACATGTCAATTACTTTGTTTCTCATCTATTTTAGACCATGGCATAATGTGAGATCTTGACTTTGTCAGGCAGGTTCTATTTAAGTGATTTCTTGATTCAACAGGTCTAGCAGTATTCTGGACAGGGTGTGGCAAGTGAAATTTAACTCACATTTCCAAAACAGTGGCTAATCACAGTTCATTTATGATGAAGGAGGGTGTTACTTTTTTACATATACTTTTTTACCTAGTAGGTTTCGACAGCTTTTTTCCCTTTTATGAATTAAATGGATTTTTATTTCCTCCTGTTATCTTTGAGGAATATTGACATTTGTTTGATAATCTGAATTATTTAAGTGTGATAAATATGCAAAAATAATTTAAAAAAATAAATAGAGTATATAATAGAGATGTCTTCTGCACTAGGTTAAATTTACTTTATTGTCCTGGCCAACTATTTTAAGTTAACAACTATTTTAAGGTCTCACAAAGGAATTTTGTGTTATTATTTCCTTCAGGGTTTTAATTTGCTATAGGATGGGTTTCAGGCAGCAAACTTTTAACCACCCACCCCTTTAACCCTACCCCACCTAACAACCCCTACTCCAGCCCAACACCTCCAGCCCAGGCTTTAGTACTTTGCAGGTTCAAAGACTTCAGGCGGTCTTTAATTTATGTTCTTCTTTTATCTTAATTGTCCTTATCTTCTCTGCACTTGAGTTTTACATATTACGTGTTAATTGATGACTCATTCAATTTGCTCAGGTCTTTCTGATGTGTGGTGAGCCACCACATTACAGTAAGCAATAGACATAGCAATTTTCACATATTATACCTTTATTTCTAACTATCTATGTGTCTGTTTGTCGGTCTGTCTGTCCAGAAAAAAATCAGCTCTCCTCAGTTACTGTGGTCATTAAAGTCCTAGACGTCAATGACAACATCCCCACTCTGTCCCGAGACTATCAACCCTATGTGTGTGAAGGCACGCATGCAGGAGAAGTATGTTTTTAACTCATTTTCAACAATGCTATAATACTTTGGGAAGGATTTTAGACTTAGGACATATGCATTATTCTAATATATTTCACAGCTTCCTCTTTAAGTTTGGAAATGTGAAAAAATCTAGAGAAATCTGCAAACACCATATAATATAATGCTTAAAAAACAACAAACTTCAAACATAACACCAAATATTCATGATAATGAAGTGTTTTGAAAGTCTTCTGAAAACCTTTTTTTAAATAAAGGTTATCCAGGTTATAAGTGCTGTGGATGCAGATGATCCAGAAGAAGGTCATCATTTTTATTTTTCTATGGTGGCAGACAACAGCATTAACCCCAACTTCACCATCAGGGACAACCAAGGTAAAGTACACTATACAGTAACAAAAGACAAGGCAAACATGTGTAAAATAATGTAAAAATACCAAAGACCATTTTTAATGTTAATTTGACGTTTGTATTTGTATTTATATTACATTTAAATTAAGGTTTTTATTTAGACATACACTACCGTTCAAAAGTTTTAGAACACTTGCAAATTTCTTTTTTTGTTTGTTTAGTGATTTATTTTCAAAACTATAAAATAACACATATGGGATTAGGTAATTACATAACAACAAGAAAAACAACAGTTAGTTGTTATTGTAAGACACAGAGGTCAGCCTTTCTGTAATAGTACTTGCAAGAACAGTATTGTCAAGTATGTTTGCAAAATCCGTCAAGCACCATAATGAAACTGGCTCTCATAAAGACCATCACAGGAGGGCAAGACCAAAACCTTCTAAATGAGAAGTTCATTTAGAGTTATCAGCCTAAAAAATGACCAATTAACAGCACCTCAGATTAGAGGCGTTATAAAGTATTTACAGAGCATAAGTAGCAGAAACATCTCAATATCAACTGTTCAAAGGAGATTAATGCATTTTTTTGGACGCCTTCAGCATTCCTTTACAATGTAGAAAGAAATAAAAATCAGGAACCATTATGGAGTTAGAAAGTGTTCTAAAACTTTTGAACGGTAGTGTATGTTGAAAAACAGGAAGAACAAGATAGATGTCACGCATGAGCCAATTCTTTATAAATGAACTGTCCCTCCTTTGTTACAGACAACACAGCAGGCATTTTGACCCGACGTAGCACATTTTCACGTCGTGATCAGATACTGTATTATTTCCCTGTGGTTATAACAGACAGTGGCTCTCCTGCTTTATCTGGCACTACCACCTTCACCATCAGTGTGTGTGTATGCTATTCTGGAGGACACTGCCCATCTAGTGAAATGGAATCATTGGCCCTATCTATGGGTGTCAGTATGCAGACACTCCTAGGCCTCTCTGTATGCCTCGTCACAGTAATAGGTATGATATATGAACCGCAATGCAATCACAGAATGCTCTTTTGATAGAAACTCCATGACATATATTAATCAGCTCTGATTGTCATCAAGCAAGCAACGACGATCCATGTCTAAAACTGTCATTATATTCCTTGACCCTGAACTCCAGTTTTGACTTCATACAGATTTATTATTATTATTATTATTATTATTATTATGTAAAGTGTTTAGCAAGGCAGGCTAGAACATAGACACAGGGAACACCAGGTAAAAGAAATAAATGCTCTTTTATTCACAAAAATTGGAAAAGGTTATTTTGCTGCTTATTTAGGAACAGTTGAAAGGATAGACTAGAGATCTCCTGGAATAGCAGCAGTCAGTCTTGTGTATTTGACAGACTAGGCAGGAGGAGGCAGCAAGGCTGAGACACAGTCACCTTCTCGGCAAGTTGCAGGCTTTCTTGGCTCTGTATCAGAGAGATATCAGAAAAGAAAGAGCATGAGTCTTACATCCAGTATATAAAACTCACCCATCAGGTGTTGGCCTCTCCCTTTTTTGGGGTTTTGTTAACACCAGGATGCTGCTGCCTTTGGAACCCTATGCTGGGTTTTTCTCTGCTTGGTTAAGTGCCCTCAGCAGATTGGAGAAGGGTGCTGAGGAAACGTTACTTTTACTCCACTACATTCGGCCACACCCGACATTCGGCTACATGGATCTACCGCATGACTGTTTCACCAATCAGACTTCTATATCTTTCTCTAATTTTGTGGAACGCCCATGAATCTATGCTGCTAAGTGGGATCTTGCGCTTAGTGTTTAATCTTGCAGTGAGTATAGGAATGTTTGTGTGATTATATGTTAAATTTAATTGTACATATAATGTCACTTTTGCAGTTTATTAATATATAAGTATATTTCAGTACATAATTAATCGCCAACACACATGTTGTAGATTTTTATGCATCCCTGGCATTATATACAAAGCATGTTTCACTTGCAAAAGAACAGCTATATACTGTGGTGTCTTCTCTATCTGCCAAAACAGACACACACTTCAGACACAAAAGATCAGACAGGAACACACACATACATATACACATTAATGTAAACACTGTTCTGTCAGAATTATTTTCAAAGGCAAAGTGCAGGTTAATTTGTTTTATTTTTTTACTTTATATTTTGTATAAATTATTTTTGTATTCATATTGTAGCGTTTTTCACCACTAAGCAGGCACTTGGAGAGATGAGTGAGCTTCTTTGCTGCCCAATGCAAATGGCTGGGAGTACTTTATTCAGTACCAGCACAAAACAGCACATCCAAGAGTCACCAACAGCACATTCACAGCAATTAAAACAGACATCTAACACACACACACACCCATGGCCAAAGCCACTAACCCAAACACCTTTTCCCAACAGGGTGAACACAAAACAACCCCTCCCGCAAAGCATGATGGTAGCTAATCAAACCCCGCCCACGCCACACTGCCCCCACCCGAGCTGTGACCGTCCCCGGTCAACATGGCGAACTCAGCCTAGGAGGCGTGCCGGTGGTCGGCGCTGGCGTCTTTTTGCGGAGAAAGGAGGGGTGCAGCCGTCCTCCTGAGGCGAACCGGCCTCCACAGAGTTCGATGTTTTGCCGGCGTTAGGCTGATAGGGAGCGAGACGGTCCCGGTGGAGCATGACCACTCGCGACCGGCCTGTCAACCGCACCCGGTAGACTACATCAGAGAGCTGGGCCAGTACCGTGCAGGGGCCCACCCAGTGAGACATAAGCTTAGGCGAAAGCCCCCATTTCCTTCCGGGGGAATACACCCAAACCTGCTCCCCAGTAGCAAAGTCTCGTCCCGGCCGTGGGTGTCATACATGCGGCGCTGCTTAACACCAGCGTCCGCCAAGTGTCTACGCGCCAACTCGTGGACACGGAACAGTTTGTCTTTTAGTGAACAAAAATAATCCAACCCCGGCTTCATGGGTAAATCCACTTGTGGAGGGGAGCCGAACACAAGGTCCACAGGCGTGCGCAATTCGCGACCAAACATTAACGCCGCTGGGGTCAGCTGTGAGGACTCCTGCACTGCTGTGCGATAAGCCCAAAGCACGAGAGGCAAATGTTCGTCCCAATCCTTCTGCCGGGTGCTGGTAAGCACAGCGAGCTGGGTGGTGAGTGTTCGGTTGAAACGCTCCACGAGACCGTCACTTTGCGGATGGAGGGGCGAGGTACGGGTCTTTTTCACTCCGAGGCGCTCGCACACCGCCGCAAACACCTCCGCCTCGAAGTTACACCCCTGATCGCTGTGCAACCGGGGCGCCGAAACGGCTGAACACCTCATCCACCAGAACTGGAGCCGTGGTGGAAGCGCTCTGGTCAGGCACAGCAAACGCCTCCGGCCACTTGGTGAAGTAGTCCATGGCCACCAGCACATATCGGTTCCCGCGATCGGAAATGGGAAACAGCCCAGAGAATGTCCACGCCCATACGCTCCATAGGTGCCCCCACCCGAAAGTCTTGCAGGGGTGCTTGGGAGCGCTGGGTAGGGCCCTTCTTTGCCGTGCATCTGTGCACAAAGAGTTCGTTATCAGTGTGACAGCCCGGCCAGTAGAAATGAGCGTGCAGCCGCCGCAAAGTTTTCGTCACCCCGAAGTGTCCCGCGCCCGCGTGCCCATGGACCATCCCTAACACACGTGCCTGCAGAGTCCGCGGCACCAGCAGCTGAAAATACTCGCCAGCGCCGCACGGTCGTTCCCAGTGGTGGTAGAGTAAGCCCCCCCGCAATGCTAGTCTGTTAAACTGTGAGTGGAGAGCTTTTACTTCTAGGCCCAGGTGAGCGCCCGCGGTATAATCCGGTCTCCGGCCCGCTTTAACCCAACCTAGTACCTGCTGCAGTGCCGGATCCTTTTCCTGCTCGGCAATGAGCTGATTACAATCCAGCTGTGGCACAGGCGCAACGACTACCGGCGATGGTTCAGGCAACGCAGTAACTCGGCTACACGCCGGCTCGGACGGTTGGTTACCGACGGGGGCTCCGGAGGACTGCGCAGGAAGACTGTTCTGACTCACGGGGTTCGGAGAGTGCTCGACGTCGCAATCACCTGCGCGCGCTTCCACCCTCTCGCAGTACCGACAACGCTCGTTGCTGCACGGCCGACGGGATAAAGCATCGGCGTTAGCATGCAGTTTCCCGGCTCGGTGCTGAATGATAAACTCGTAATCTTGTAACCGCTCGAGCCAGCGCGCTAACTGTCTCTCAGGCTCGTTAAAAATAAGCAGCCACACTAGGGAAGTGTGATCGGTTCGCAGCAAAAAAGACTGCCCATATAAATACGGCCTAAAATGCTTAAGAGCCGTGACGACCGCTAGCAGCTCGCGCCGCGTGACGCAGTAGTTCTTCTCCGGTCCAGACAACGCGCGGCTGAAGTAGGCGATAGCACGCTCTTTGCCCTCGGAAACCTGAGACAGGACGGCGCCCAGCCCTACATCGCTTGCATCCGTGTCGAGGATAAACATACGAGACGCGTCTGGATATTCGAGAACGGTCGACGTGACCAGAGCTTCCCGGAACTGGGTGAACGCACATGCGTGCACCCAGTCCCAACGAAACAGCTGGTTCTTTCTCGTGAGCCTGTGCAGCGGGCTGGCGATCGTGACAAAATCCTTTACGAACCGGCAATAGTAAGAGGCCAACCCGAGAAAGGTGCGTAGCTGCGACACATTTAACGGTTCAGGCCAATTCTGTACCGCAGCAATTTTGGCTGGATCGGTGGCAATCCCTTGGGCGCTAATCACGTGTCCCAGAAATACAGTCTCTTGTCACAACAGCTGGCACTTTTTGGGACTGAGCCGCAAATTCGCCCGCCGGATAGCTAAAAATACCTCCCGTAGGTTAGCTAGCACGACCTCAAATTCCTTGCCGTGCACCAGTAAATCGTCTAAGTAGACGACACAATGGTTGCGAGGAATATCTGCCAATACCTTCTCCATCAAGCGTTCGAACGTAGCTGGAGCGTTACATAGGCTAAATGGCATGCGCCGGAATTGCCATAGCCCTTGCCCGATTGAGAACGCAGTTTTAGGACGTGCTTCCAGAGCGAGCTCTACTTGTCAATACCCGCTACGCAAATCCAACGAGGTAAACCAGGCCGAGCCCGCAACGTGTTCCAGCGCGTCATTTATTTGCGGTAACGGATAAGAATCTTTGCGCGTTACCTCATTTAACCGCCGGTAATCCACACAAACCCGCCACGATTCGTCCTTCTTCACACCAGCACAACTGGCGAAGACCACGGTCCAGACTGAGCCTGAGTCGGCCATCTCACGCAGCGTCTGCTCGGCGATAGCCCGTTTAGCTAATGGGAGGCGCCTCGGATGTAGCCGCACAGGAGCTGCGTTACCCGTATCTATCGTGTGCTGCACCAAGTTGGTATGAGTGCACTCGCGCTCATCTACCGCAAAAATATCCGCGAACTCATGCAAAAGGGACTTCACGGCGTCGGTCTGTGTCGGACTTAGCCTCACACTGCTACGCTGTATCAGCTCGGCCATTATCCTCGCTCAGACGGCTACCGGATGTTTACATGGCGCGTCCACCGGAAGTTCCGCCCCCCTGGTGCGTGCTACTAACACGTCCGATTGCGCTTTGGGCACTAGCAACCTGGCTAACCCGAAGCTACCACGCAGAATCCCATCCGTGAGATTCAGTACCGCACCCCACCTTTGCAAAATGTCTAACCCCAAGATACAATCATCCAAAATGCACAAAAATCCAGTGCCGGAAGTTGAAACATGCCGCTCCGCTCCGGTCGCCGCTCTTTGCTCGCGCTGGCCCCATCAGGGAGGGTTTTCTTCCTCCTCAGCCGTTCTGCTACTCTGCGGCCCACTTGAATCCTCCAGATTTTCTCCGGAGTGCGCTCTAACCCGCTACTCTCCATCCCCCTTCTGACACCAAATGTAGCGTTTTTCACCACTAAGCAGGCACTTGGAGAGACGAGTGAGCTTCTTTGCTGCCCAATGCAAATGGCTGGGAGTACTTTATTCAGTACCAGCACAAAACACATCTAAGAGTCACCAACAGCACATTCACAGCAATTAAAACAGACATCTAACACACACACACACCCATGGCCGAAGCCACTAACGCAAACACCTTTTCCCAACAGGGTGAACACAAAACAACCCCTCCTGCAAAGCATGATGGTAGCTAATCAAATCCCGCCCACGCCACAATATTTTTGGGCTGTGGATCAAATCTTCTGAGTTTACATTATTTCTTGAAGAGAAAATAGCTTTAATATATGAGTGTTTTGAAATACAAGCCAACTTCTAATAAGAATTATGCTCGCAATCCAAGATTTGGCTATACTTTATATAACATTGATTGGTAAGCAGAAACATTTACATAAGTAGGAAGTCATTATGGTCTACAATTATGTTCTACAAAGTGCACAAAACTACAAAGGCTGTGCAGACCATATCTTTTAAAGGATACAGCCCCCAACATAAGACATAGATATTGATTGTTAGAGAATTAGCTACTAAGAGGTCAGTTGTTAAGCCAATTGGACTAAGCCACTGTCCTCTACTCACACACACTTACTAGACTCACAGCCAGCATAGATGATTATATCTTGGCCATTGGAAGAAATTTTTTAATTTTTTACTGCCCAGGAAATTTGGTGAATCCTGTTTTAGCCCCTGCTTCACAATTTTTATTTCAATTTCTACACTAAAAATATATTTTATGCTACTAAATGTCTACATTTGTATGGCTGAGATACATGTTAAATGTACATCTTTAATGTAAAATGCAATTTATAGGGTAAAATACAGGGATCAGTCATAACATTTATACAAAACATAACTTCAAATTTTTGGTGGATTTAACTTGTGCCACCAGGACAACTCTGGTCCCCAGGGTAGTGCCATAAGACATCTATGGGTTTGCTGTTATATGTCTGTCATCAGAATGTTGGCATCAGATTCTTTGGGTGCTGTGCGTTGGATGGGGCCTCCATGGTTGCTCAATCAGATTGGGATGTGTGGAGTTTGAAGCAACCTTGGGCTATTTGCCTGCCGGGCCCCTTGCATTGCAGGCTGAGTTGCAATAGGAGTTCTGGTGCCTTTCTATTATGGCCAGTGACCATTTTGTTCAGCAAGATGTGCTGCATTATCTTTTTTGTGCGTTTGGACCAAACAGTGTGTTAATGTGTTGATGTTATGTAGCAATAATGTTATAGCTGAAAAGTATAAATTGCTTTAGCATTTTTTGCTAAGAAGTTGACAAAGGTCAAATTTGTAAACATTTTTTTCTTGTTGTTTTGCAGTGCTTGCTTTACTAATTGTAGCTATATGGAGACACAGGCCCGTACAACAGGAGAAATTTACTGTCCAGAAACTTGATAAAAAGAAGCACTCAGACAAAAACATGCATTTCTTTGAGCATGAGGATATTCTAGATGGACCCGGCTCTAGCCAGTTAATTCCACTGAGGCCACACCCACCCTGCCACAAGGACACATTCTGTAGAAAGGAAGTGGTAGCAAGTCTACGCCTGTCTCTATGCCACTCACAACATATTGGTCCAGAGAATGAAGTCTTCCGCCAGTTTATTATAGAGCGACTCGCTGAGGCTGACCAAGACCCCTGTGTTCCTCCTTTCGACTGCCTGCACACTTATGCTTTTGAGGGGACTGGGTCACTCACAGGCTCCCTTAGCTCACTGGAATCATCAAACCTTGACCCTTATTTTAATCAACCCTATAACCCAGCCCCAGGGTTTTTGAGACTGTCTTGCTGGCAGGGTACAAGTGATCATGAGACTTCTTTTTAGCTAGACACTATTGTTAGTGACTCTTGGACATGATTATTTAGATCTTTGGCATGAAGCTATAAATAAGATTTATTACTTGACTAAATACTTGACAAGCTATATTAGAAATTAACTTTACTTAATACACTTTAACTAATTAACTTTAGTTTCCCTTAAGAAAGACATTAAAGGCTTTGCTAACACCAGAAATCATTGAATTTTGTGTTGTCTATTTTCTGGAAAAGTACTGATGGTGGAGATACTTAATTCTAAAATTTTAATAAAATGGTGTGTAGAAAGAAATACAAACTAATGTTAGAAGCATATTTTATCTAATTAAATATATTTCAACTGAAGAATTTATTATTATTTTCTTTTAATTTTTTTTGATTTTTTTGGTTCTTAGCAAAACATGTTAACATAGCGTTCAATAACATATTGTGTGGTAGCTGAATTTAAAAATTTTGTTACGGATTCAATCATATATTTATTATCAGATTACATAAATGGAATACATTATTTAAATATACTTGATTCTAGTTACTGTCTAAGCTACAATAGCAGCAATAATGAATTTCCATTGGATGTCCTATTGGGAGCCAGGATATAAGTTGGAATTATTATAATATGTATTATTATTGTAAGGGCCATATTTCATTCTTGTGATTTGTTGTTATGTTTATCTTATTTCAGTTTATTAGTTAAGCATTAAGCATTAAGTATCATACATATAATTTGTATTGTGACATCATTTCATGTGTTGTTCTGTGACATCACCCCACAGTTATGCAGTTCCATGTCTATCACGCATGTTAGTTGTAGTTGTTGTTAAGACACGGAAGGATACAGAAAGGTGTGGAGCACACAAGCTTTTGACCGTGATAACGTGAGACAGTAAGCTAAAAGGAATACAGTAAAATAAGTTGTTGTAACTGTAATCTATCGAAGCTACAGAACACAGCAAGCGACTTGTCGTGACTACAGTGGATTTATGCAAGAAACTGTAACAACCGTTGTTTTTGATGTTGAAAATAAACGAGAGACAAAGAAATCAACGAAACGTCTGATGTCGTCAGTGACACTGTGTAACTAAAGACACGCGTCAGAACTTGTGAATAACATGCACCTACATTAAAGTCAAAAGCTTGGCTCCGCCGCAGAAATGAAGATAAGTGATTTAAGATTGTGAAGAGCGCGCGTGCGACTTCAAAAACGCGCATCAACCGAAACCGAAGCGAGAAGAGGACTCGCCTGCCTTAAACTTCACCATGTCACACGGCGAGGACAACGCCGCTATCGCCGAATCTGAGCAGGTGATGGTGCTCGACGAACTGAAGAGCGCCAGAGAAGGCAAGTGGAGTCAGTTGACTGTATTATACAATGAACTAGAGGCGCTTATGGACAATGCTTGTAATTTGCATGACGTTAAAGCCAAGCGCCGCCAATACAAAGCGCTGCTAAATGACTTTATTGAAAGTAATGTAACAGTGCGATCGTGCGCAAAGGATGAAGAGCGTGAAACCGATCAGCAACACTGGTATCACCCTAGATTAACGCGCTGCACAGAATTCATGGTAAGAGTGGAGTCGTGGATCGCGGACACTAGTAATCGCTTTAAGCTGTCTCAAACAGTTGACGATGGAGTTTCGCCAAACGACAGTGTGTCAATGGCGGAGCGTAAGACGCCCGCCCCCCAAAGGCAAGGAAGCGTAACGTCAGCGGCATCCAAGAGGTCCTTAACGTCAGCAGCATCCGAAGCTCGACTAAAAAAGGCAGAAGCCAACAGAGCAGCTTTGCTGGCTAAAGCAGCAACTTTGAGAGATCGGCAGGCGCTGGAGCTGGAGGAAGCACAATTAAAGATTGAGGAAGAGCAATTGAAAGCACGACTAAAGGCTGAGGAAGAGCAATTGAAAGCAAGACTAAAGGTTGAGGAAGCACAACTAAAGGCTAAACAAGCACAATTAAAGGCACAAAAGGAAAGGCTGGAAATGGAAACGGCGCTTGCAATGGCCGATGCTGAACTAAATTCTTACCAGAACCGCAAAAAACAACATCCTGCCAGACGGAGCGTGGTCGTCGAAACGAGTGGTGCACGCCCCTCGGAACCAGAGCAAAACGACCACTGCGACCACAGTTCGGCAACGGAATACCTCGAGCTGCCATCACGCCTCCGAGCAACCCACTTAAGCATCCCAGTGAGTGCCAAACCCATAATGTCAAGCACCCTAATGGAACGGCCCACCCAAGGTAACGAACACTCACTTTACAACACTGACATAGTGGAGCCTCAGGGTAGGATGCCACTCCAGGCAGATCTTACAGAAATGTTTGCAAAGAGTCAGAGGCAACATTCCTTACCCTCGCGCAACGTTCCTCCATTCTATGGTGACCCTCTTGAGTTCACGTCCTTCGTAAGAGCCTTTAAACACGCCATCGAAACCAACACTGAAAGCAATCATGATAGGCTGTTCTTTCTCGAGCAGTATACTGAAGGACAGCCTAAGAACCTAGTGAGAAGCTGCCTGCTCATGCCAGAACATCGTGGCTACGCAGAGGCTATGAAACTGTTACATGACAATTTCGGAAATAGACAAATAATCGCTACAACGCTGATGCAAAAGGCACTTAACTGGCCGGAAATAAAGTCAGAGGACGGAAAGTCGCTAAAAACTTTCTCCCTGTTCCTAGTAGAATGTTACAATACCATGTCAAGCATTAACTACATGGATGAGCTAGACAATGCTACCAACTTGAGAGGTGTTGCCTCAAAACTGCCCTACAAATTGCGTGAAAAATGGAGAAGCCACGTATACGAGTACGAAGAGCGCAATGAAGAAACAGCTAAGTTCGTGCAGCTGATGAAATTCGTAGAACGGGAAGCAAAGGCAATGTCTAACCCACTTTTTGGAGACCTGAACGTTTCGACTAGTGGTACAACGACTAGTGGTAAAAGGCACAGCAACAAATCCCCTTCAGGATTCAAGCAAAAAATGGAAGAAAAGAGAGGCAGCAGCTTTGCGACCGGCGTAAAACAGGTTGGTAAAAATCATAGAGACTCAATCACAGTAAAGAGTAGTGGTGCATTAGTTATTAGTGCCTTCACTAAACCTTGTGCATCCTGTGAGCAAGATCATACCCTAGACGAATGCCACAAGTTTAACAATGAGACATATAAGGTCAAATTGGACTTTCTAAAAAAGAATGGATTCTGCTTTGGCTGTTTAGTAAAAGGACATTTAAGCAAAGACTGCACGAAGAAAATTACATGTCAGTTGTGCTCAAAGAAACATCCTCGCATGCTACACATTGCAGCAAAGGACACAGCTCAAGCGATCGTAAAGGCTGACGAAACCGAACCAGTTCAAACATTGCCTGTTGCAGCGAGTCACGAAACGAGTGCGTGTATCGGGGCTGGAGATGACTGTATTCTCTCCATAGTACCTGTTAAAATAAAGTCCAAAAAAGGCAACAAGACAGTAAAAGTATACGCCTTTATGGACCCAGGTAGCTCTGCTACATTTTGTACAGAGTCACTAGCAAGGCGATTAAACGTACAAGGTAAAAAAATTGACATCATGTTAAGCACCCTGAACGCGAAGAAACAAGTAAAAAGCTATGTGCTTACTGATCTAGAGGTTAGCAGTCTGGAAGAAAACACCTTTGTTGAACTCCCCAAAGTGTTCACACAAAAGAGTATCCCAGTCTCAGTGGAAAATATTCCACAACAGCACGACATTGATAAGTGGCCATACCTCAGCGAAGTAAAACTGCCTTACATTAATGCTGGAGTTGAAATTCTCATAGGTAACAAAGAGCACAGGCTCCTAGAACCATGGCGAGTAATTAACAGCAGGCACAATGGGCCATATGCAGTAAAGACTGCTCTTGGATGGACCATAAATGGACCTCTTCGAGAGTCGGTCGAGGAAGGCACATGTGACAATGAGCAAGTGAGCGTTGCAGTCAACAGAGTCTCCATCGAAAGTGTGGAACAAATGCTGATACAACAGTACAACCATGATTTTCCTGAACGGAACTGTGATGACAAAGCTGAGTTGTCACAAGAGGACTATCAGTTTTTAGACTCTGTAACTAACTCCCTGCAATTTACCGATAATCACTTCTACATCGGTCTCCCATTTAAGAAAGCAGCTATTCAAATGCCCAATAACCGAAGCGCAGCCATGCAGCGCGCACTGAACCTCAAACGGAAGTTTAAGCATAACCTCTCCTTTCACAAAGAGTATTTAAACTTCATGAATGACATGTTTGAGAAGGGTCATGCAGTCAAGGTCCCCACACCCCACCTAAGTCGACAAGACGGGCAGGTGTGGTACATACCTCACCATGGTGTGTACCATCCTCAAAAGAAAAAGCTAAGGGTAGTCTTTGACTGTGCTGCTAGCTATCAGGGAATATCATTAAATAGCGAGCTTCTGCAGGGACCCGACCTGACAAACTCACTCATTGGGGTGCTCGCACGCTTTAGACAAGAAGAAGTTGCCATGATGGCAGATGTGGAAGCCATGTACTATCAGGTCAGAGTTCCGGAAAAGGACACAGACTTGTTGCGTTTCCTGTGGTGGCCGAACGGAGACGTGAGTCAGGACTTGGTTGAGTATAAAATGGTTGTTCATTTGTTTGGCGCAAAATCATCTCCAAGTGTAGCTAACTTCGCCCTTAGGAAAACAGCAGAAGAAAACCGCAGCAATGCATCTGCCGAGGCAGTCAACACAGTACTTAAAAACTTTTATGTAGACGACTGCTTGAAGTCTGTCTCTAGTCATAGTCAAGCAGTTGCGCTATATAGTAATTTCACCAAACTGTGCGCAAGTGGAGGGTTTCACCTCACCAAGTGGGCAAGTAATAGTCGTACATTGCTAGCTTCCATCCCTGAGGGCGAGAGAATTAAAGACATGAGGGACTTAGATCTGAGTAAAGACGTACTCCCTGTTGAGAGGGCCCTAGGGGTGCTGTGGTGTATTAATTCAGACACGCTCAAGTTCAAGATTAGTTTAAAAGAGCGGCCTGTGACTAGAAGAGGAATCTTGTCAGTCACTAGTTCAATTTATGACCCCTTAGGCTTCCTTGCACCAGTCATACTGCCAGCTAAGATCTTAATGCAGCAGTTATGTAAAGAGAGACTCGCTTAGGACGATGACATTCCCGAACAATTTATAAAAAGATGGAGGGCCTGGCTACACGAGTTGCATCAATTGTCTGAGTTTAGTGTAGCAAGATGCGTAAAACCAGTTGACTTTGGAGTCACAAATACAGCACAACTTCACCACTTCTCAGATGCAAGTGAAATGGGATATGGAGTTGTCTCATATATTAGGTTAGTAAATGCTGATGGACTTACACACTGTGCATTCATGATGGGGAATTCTCGCGTAGCGCCCTTGAAACAAACTACTATCCCCCGAATGGAATTGACAGCGGCAGTGGTCGCCGTAAACAACGACAAAATGCTGAAAGGTCAACTGGAAATAGAACTGCTGGACTCTGTGTTTTGGACCGACAGCACAACTGTTTTGAGATACATTGTTAATGAAAAACTTCGCTTCAAAACCTTTGTCGCTAACAGAATCTCCATCATACGAGAGTCAACCAAGCCACAGCAGTGGAGGTACGTCAACACTTTAAAAAACCCAGCCGACGCTGCTTCCAGAGGAGTTTCCTGTGAAAAATTCATGAAAACCAACAATTGGATCCATGGTCCCCCCTTTCTTAAAACACCAGAGAGTAAATGGCCTGAAAACATTCACGATCTGTCGACGAAAGAGGATGACATTGAGATTAAACACTCAGCCTCAGCGAATCTCGTAAAAACTACAGAGAGCACAGATGCCGTGAGTAAACTGATTAACTATCACTCCGACTGGTATAAGTTAAAAAGATCCGTTGCCTGGATTCTTTGCGTTAAAGACATGCTTAAACAGAGAACGAAAAGGATTAAGGGACAGGCAAACAATTCAATAATAGAAAACCATAAGTCTCTATCAATTAAGGACTTAACAAGGGCAGAAAACGAAGTCATTAAGTTCGTTCAAAACCAAAAATTCAAAGACGAAATTTCCATGTTACAAAAGGGTAATGCTTCCGTAAAAAGAAACAGTTGTCTCTCCAAACTAGATCCAGTACTGCAGGATGGAGTGCTAAGAGTTGGAGGACGTCTTGGTAGGTCTGCAATGCCTGAGCATGCAAAACACCCTGTCATTATACCCAAAGACTCACACATTACAACCCTAATCTTAAGAAACACTCACGAACAGGTCGGACATTGTGGAAGGCATTATATGCTTTCAAAATTGCGGCAGAAATACTGGATTCCGACAGCAAATTCCCTTGTGAGAAAGTTTCTGTCCAGTTGTGTGACATGCAGAAAGATCAGAGCGAAGAATAGTGAACAAAAAATGTCAGAACTACCACGCGATAGAATAACACCAGATCACCCACCGTTCACTAACGTAGGGGTAGACTATTTTGGACCCTTCGAGGTCAAACGGGGTAGAAGTAATGTTAAAAGATATGGCGTATTGTTTACTTGTCTGACAACAAGAGCCGTGCACATTGAAGTCGCGCAGTCATTAGATACAGACTCCTGCTTAAATGCTATTCGACGCTTCATGTGCAGAAGAGGCCAGGTGTCAGTTATGAGAAGTGATAATGGAACAAACTTCACAGGCGCTGAGACTGAATTGCGTAAAGCTATCCAACAGTGGAATCAGTCAAAAATTGAAGGCGTCCTCATGCAAAAGGGGATACAATGGATATTTAATCCTCCTGCTGGGTCTCACTTCGGTGGAATATGGGAAAGGCAGATAAGGTCAGTTAAAAAAATCTTGAGGTCTGTACTAAAAGAACAAACACTAAACGATGAGAGCTTGCACACATTCCTGTGTGAGGTGGAAGCTATAATAAATGACCGTCCCCTTACCACCGCTACAGACGATCCCACAGACCTGGAGCCCCTGACACCTAACCACCTGCTGCTGATGAAAAAACAGCCAAACTTGCCTCCTGGTCTTTTCAAAAAAGAGGACACTTACGCACGTCGCAAGTGGAAGCAAATTCAGTATCTTGCCGACCTATTCTGGAAGCGATGGGTGCGTGAATACTTGCCCTTGCTTCAGGAGCGCCAAAAATGGTCTCAGGTGAGAAAAAACCTCTCGATTGGAGACGTAGTTCTAATAATTGATGAGTCTTCTCCAAGAAATTCATGGGTCGTCGGACGGATCACGAAAGTGTTCCCTGATAAAAAAGGACTTGTGAGACGTGTACTGGTCAAAACTAAAACCAGTACCCTGGAAAGACCCATCGATAAGCTGTGCCTGATATGTGAAATGGACTGTTAATTACCTTATAAAGTAGTCATGTTCCTTTCATTTGGTACGCAGCAATATGAATACCTTAAGTTAAACCGTTAAAAAAAAAAAATGTTTAAAGTGTTAAGAAAGTTAATTCTAAAGTGTTAAGAAAGTTAATTCAAATTTTAATCCAATAGTAAATGTTGTGGCCCAATTGTAAAAAAAAGAAAAAAAACAACAAAACAAAAAATGTGTGTAATTGTCAGTCTTCCTGCCTGTCAATTAGGGGCTGGAAATGTAAGGGCCATATTTCATTCTTGTGATTTGTTGTTATGTTTATCTTATTTCAGTTTATTAGTTAAGCATTAAGCATTAAGTATCATACATATAATTTGTATTGTGACATCATTTCATGTGTTGTTCTGTGACATCACCCCACAGTTATGCAGTTCCATGTCTATCACGCATGTTAGTTGTAGTTGTTGTTAAGACACGGAAGGATACAGAAAGGTGTGGAGCACACAAGCTTTTGACCGTGATAACGTGAGACAGTAAGCTAAAAGGAATACAGTAAAATAAGTTGTTGTAACTGTAATCTATCGAAGCTACAGAACACAGCAAGCGACTTGTCGTGACTACAGTGGATTTATGCAAGAAACTGTAACAACCGTTGTTTTTGATGTTGAAAATAAACGAGAGACAAAGAAATCAACGAAACGTCTGATGTCGTCAGTGACACTGTGTAACTAAAGACACGCGTCAGAACTTGTGAATAACATGCACCTACAATTATTATTATTATTATTATACTGTATAAAAGGCATTTTTATAATAATAAAACTGTAAAGATGCAGTAAAGATGCTGATGATGATTTTTACTGAAAATTGATGAAGATTATACAAACCAGTGAAAGAAAAGCTCTGTAAACATACAGATTTTGATCGAGGGGTTTGATCTAGTTCTGGGGCTTACTTAATCTTTGTTTCTTTATTCACTGTGTGCCATTATGTGCACATCTGTAAAAAAAAAAAATAAAAGTGAATACCATTAATTATCTCGTTATAATGGCACCTATCAAGGAGTGGGATAATTGACTGTAGGCACTATGTGAACAGTCTTTTCTCTGGAGCAGAAAGTTGGACAAGCATAAGGATCTAATTAACATTGGGGTTCAAATTGTGATGCCAAGACAATGGGTCAGAATGTCTCCAAAATCACAGTGCTTGTGGGGTGTTCCCACACAATGGTTAGTATCTGCCAAAAATGGTTTAAGAAAGGATAATCAGTGAATTGGTGACTGGGTCATGGCCACCCAAGGTTTGCACTACATATTACAACTTGAATAATAAAATTTGTCCAATAAGAGTGTGACTCTTCATAAAGGGTATAAAAGGAAAAGGTATGATATTTCACAAGTTAAATTACAACTTTTAGTATCAGGACAAATTCAGAGTGAAGATTAAACAATTTTACCTTAGGGGTTTGTGGACTAGTTATATACACTGCCCATATATAGTGAAAATGTTTTAATTAATTAATTAATTTATTTATTTATTTCAAGTCATGTCAAGTAGGCTTTTATTGTCATTTTAAATTGGCTTTTATTGTCATTTTAAATATATATAGTTGTTAGAATTATTTTATATATAAAGGAGTTATTTCTACTCTCTTGCTCTCTTCCTCATAGATCTGATATTAACGTGTTAAATCTTTCCTGTTGCTATCTTCCTGTCTCCTCTTGCATCTGCTCCTTAAGGTGTGAACGCTCCCACGCTCACCTTCCCATTCTCTCTTCATGTCTCTCTCCCCCTCTCTCTCTCTCCCCCTAACTCGAGCCAACATCTTGTGATCTGTCTCTGGACGGACACCTCTCTATCTTCCTCTCCTTTGATTCTTCAGGATCTCACCAGGACATTTACAATGGTTCATGTTCTTTGTAGTAACATATGTCTATGGCACAGGCGTTTGGTCAAACATATATAAACCCCATCTTTTGCTGTTAATAAACAGAGACCTTTCTGACAGACAACGTGTGTGTGTGTGTTTGACTGAGTCTCTCCTGGCGCCAGAGAAGCTTACCAAAGCACAGCGGACAGACCGAGCAACTCGCCTCTCCTACTCGGTAACTTTAGAAAAACTTTACAATAGTTCACACAATGTACACAATAAAACGAAACATCGTTCCTCCAGGACCAAGGTGCTACATACAACATAAATTTACAACATAAATTAACAAAAAACTAACTGGCTAACTAGCTAAGAAACCTAATTAGCTAACTAGCTGAGAAAACAGATTAACATTATAAATTAACAGAAACTATCTAAGTCCTATACAGAAAAAAACAACATAAGGTGCACATGCAAATGCGCAGACAAGAGCGACAACACAGCAACATAATATCATAATATAGTTTCAACACTCTTTGGTAATAAGCTGAAACAGTAAACATTTACTTGTAAATAGCTGCAGAGATAAAGAGTTTTTTTGTGCATATAACAAATATTATGCCAAAGAGCAATTACAGGTTGGTATGTACGAATTTTTAGATTGTTGTTGATCAGTGTGTTCGTGCGTGTGGTTATCAATTCAGTCCCAGTGTTATTGAGGTGGTTAGAGTTTCTCTGAGTGATTGTGTGTGTGTGCAGATGTGGAAAGAGTGATAAACTTTTGTACTCAAGTACAAGTACTGTTACTTCAGTAAAATTTTACTGAAGTACAAGTAAAGTTACCATTATAAAAATCTACTCAAGTAAAAGTAAAAAGTAGCTCATTAAAAATGTACTGGGATGGTGGGATTCTAGTAAAGTAAAATAAAAGAACGGAATATAAAACTCAAACTGGTTGTTATTAATTAAAAGAACATTTTCAGCTACAGCTATTGCCTTTCTTGTGCTTGAAATCAAAGTGGTCACTTAAATATTGTGTGACGTTTTGTGCCGGATAGCTATGATGCCGGTGCCGGTGATAAGCATTTTGTAGGTTGAGGTTGGTGAAGATGTCCGCTCCCTGGGGAAGTTCAAAGGCAGTGGCCATGAGTGGTAATGAGTAGCGATTCCTGACGGTTATTTCGTTAAGCCCTCTGTAATCAATACATGGGACTTGTCTTTTTTCATGACGAAGAAAAACCCCGCCCCAGCAGGTGAGAATTTGTGATGTACTTATTCATGGCCTCTCTTTCTTGGTTTGTCAGAGAGTAAAGTCTGCCTTTTGGGGGAGAGGTGCCCGGGAGAAGATCAATAGGACAGTCATATGGTCGATGTGGTGAGAGTGACATGGCTCTGGTCTTATTTAAGGCCTGCCTGAGATCAAGGTATCGGTGGGGACATTGGAGATGTCCGGGGTGCTGAGTGCAGGCATGTTGTTGACCATGAAGAACTCCAACCCGTGATGGGTGCTTGTTCCAGTCGATCTGGGGACCATGGAGGGCTAGACAGGAAGGTCCAAGGATCAAAGCGGCATGTGATTTGTCAATGACGAAGAGGCAGATCTCCTCAGAGTGATTTCCTGACGTCCTTAAAGTTAATGAAGGGGTCCTATGCGTGATGGGTAGAAGCCAGCTCCCATCCATGGCCTGAACGGCGAGCGGAGGGTCGAGCAGTACACAAGGGATCTTTAATGCCTTGACAGTAGAGGCGCTGATAAAGTTCCCATCAATGAGTCAATAAATGCCTGAATCAAGTGGGTCTGACCGCCGGTGATTAGATTTATGGGAAGTAGGGGACGTGGTTGTGGGAGTCTGTTGGGAGGAGGGCCCTCTAGTGTTTCCAGTCTGACTAGAGGACGCCTCCCTTTTACTGGATAAAAGAATAGAGCGTTTCGGGGTTAAACAGCACACCTGAACTCCCACCCGTTACTACACACACATTACTTTCAGCCTCTGTGTGTGTGTGTTTATCAGACCAGTCCCTTTTTATTGAGGAGATGGATGGCTTGTGAAAAGAAGCTGTTGCATAGTTTGCATGTCCGAATGCTTCTGTACCTTTTTCCAGATGGCAGGAGGGTGAAGAGTGGATGTGATGGATGTGTCTGATCAGCCACAACGCTGGTTTCTTTGCGAATGCAGCATGTGGTGTAGATATCTTCAATAGAGTGTAGAGAGACCCAGATGATCTTCTCTGCAGTCTTAACTATCCGCTGTAGGGTCTTGCAGTCCGAGATGGCACAATTCCCAAACCAGACAGTGATGCAGCCATTCAGGATGCTTTCGATGGTCCCTCTATAGAAGGTGGTCAGGATCTGTTGGGCTTTCTTGTGCAAGGAGCTGGTGTTGAGGGACAAGGTGACCTTTTCCTCCAGGTGGACACCCATTAATTTGGTGCCGTTGATGATCTCCAGAGAGAAGATGTCGATGTTCAGCAATGAGAGGTCGCTCCGTGTCCTTCTGAAGTCATTTTCAGAGAGAAAGACTCTATATTTCTGTGTGTGTGTGTGTGTGTGTGTGTGTGTGTGTGTGTATTATGCGTGTGCACTGCACTGTAAAAAATAATGTACTGTAATAACTTCTTGGCATTCATCAACATAATTGCATTGCAAAAACATCAATTTAAAATGTAAAATTTTATTTAAGATTTAACCAAAATTATTTTTTTGCTTAAATCTAATATTTAGCAAAAATATTCACCCTCAGAAATTGCTGTTAAAAACAGCCACAATCTGATAGTAATGTACGGTTTTCCATTTACACAGAAATGTCCTGTAGAACACAATGTATTCTGGGAAATATTTTGCACTTTTTTACAGTAGTCTTCTGTATTTTGCAATGCATTGTGGTCTAGTTCTATTTGATAATGTTTTAAATAACAGTACATTTCAGTATTTTTTTGGAAACAGATTGTAGTGTATAAGTGCAAAGCTGATCACAAGTTTTAGAAGCAACAATTTAAAAGATAATTTTCAGTCAAGTGTACGTGAACTTACTGCAAACGTCAATACCATTATATTATAATATTATGCAATTTAATGCAAAAAAAAAAAAATTGGCATGATCATGCCTCTGATATGCAATTTAAGAATTATTTATGGCTATTGTTTTTACTTTATATAATTTTTTTCTGTTGCTCGTACCTTTTTTTGACTCTACCTTTTAATAAATATTTTTGTTTTATATTGTTCCTGAAATGTTTTTTTTTTTATGTTTTATAGATATTTAAAGAGCAATACATTTCTACATTTATTTGAATTTTTTAATATAATAAGATTTATATTGTAGATTTTTTTTATTTTAATCTCATTTTATTTTTATGAATTTTTCCAGTAAGTGAAGTCTCTAATCTAAATCTAATATTTAGCAAAAATATTCACCCTCAGAAATTGCTGTTAAAAACAGCCACAATCTGATAGTAATGTACGGTTTTCCATTTACACAGAAATGTCCTGTAGAACACAATGTATTCTGGGAAATATTTTGCACTTTTTTACAGTAGTCTTCTGTATTTTGCAATGCATTGTGGTCTAGTTCTATTTGATAATGTTTTAAATAACAGTACATTTCAGTATTTTTTTGGAAACAGATTGTAGTGTATAAGTGCAAAGCTGATCACAAGTTTTAGAAGCAACAATTTAAAAGATAATTTTCAGTCAAGTGTACGTGAACTTACTGCAAACGTCAATACCATTATATTATAATATTATGCAATTTAATGCAAAAAAAAAAAAATTGGCATGATCATGCCTCTGATATGCAATTTAAGAATTATTTATGGCTATTGTTTTTACTTTATATAATTTTTTTCTGTTGCTCGTACCTTTTTTTGACTCTACCTTTTAATAAATATTTTTGTTTTATATTGTTCCTGAAATGTTTTTTTTTTTATGTTTTATAGATATTTAAAGAGCAATACATTTCTACATTTATTTGAATTTTTTAATATAATAAGATTTATATTGTAGATTTTTTTTATTTTAATCTCATTTTATTTTTATGAATTTTTCCAGTAAGTGAAGTCTCTCCTGTTCCGAAGCTGTAAAGGCGGAGGACAGAAGGCTTTAAAACAATAGGATGCATATTGGCAAATGTGTGCGGAGAGGACCAACCCTCAGCGTCACACACTTGCTGCAAGGGAATACCTCTTGCTAGTGCAATAGATGAGGTGATTCCCCTGATTAAATGAGCCCTGATTCTTAGAGGCGAAGTGAGCCCACGCGCCTTATAGGAGAGGGCAATAGCATCTCTCACGCAGCTTGTGGCCCCCAAACATGTAAAAGCTGCTCTGACTTACGCCACTGGCTGATGCGGTGGATGTAAATCTGAAGAGCACGTACTGGACACAGTGAGTGAAGTCTCTTCTGCTCCAAAGCTGTAAAGGCGGAGGACAGAAGGCTTCAAAAACAATAGGGCATGTTGGGAATGGAACTTTTGGAAGATAGTTAGTAAGGATGCAAAATTGCCCTGACTAGCCCAGGGGCAAGGTCTAGGCAGGATGGGGAGACTGACAGATCTCCGATCCTCTTGGAGAGGTAACACCATTTAGAAAAACCATCTTGAGAGTCAGAAACCTGAGGCGCTGACTCTAGTGGTTCAACAAGGGGGCACAAGCCAGAGGACAAATTTTCCTGCAGAAACTCCAGCACTGAAACAATTCGGCAGTGGACTGAGTCTACCTGCTTCGTCGTGCACGAGCTTTCAAATACATTCCATTTGAGGGCATAAGCTCTTCTAGGGGAGGCAGCCCTAGCACCTAGAATAGTCTTAATTACGCTGGCTGGAAGACCAGCTTGACTTAGTTGGTCCTGTTCAGGGACCGCCAAGGCATCCAGACGCAGGGGCTGGAAGTCAGAGAGTAGTAAAGGGGACATTTCCTGATCTTGCGGGGCAAAGAGGTCCACCTCCGCTACATAAAATTTAAATCGCACTGAGGGACAGGAACCTGGTGCGCTAGCTATTTAGCGGCGCGGGCACAGTCTGCCCTGGTGATTAATATATGAGACTGCCATAGTGTTGTCCACCCGCACTAGGACATGGTAGTCTCAACTGCTGGAGGAAGTGCTTTAGGGCCAGAAATAGAGCCATCATTTCAAGGCAATTGATGTGCCGCGCAAGAAGATGGCCTCTTCAGCTCCCTTGGGCTGGACGGTCATCTAAGACCGCACCCCAGCCCATGAGGGAAGCATCTGTCGTTAGCATCTGTGACGACAAGACAAACTTAGAGTGGGAGCCAGAGTCACAAACCGGGGTCTGAATCACAAAGGAAGGGTACGAAGCACCTGGCGTGTAGCCCTTATTGGGGATTGGCCCTAGAGTGAAATCCCCTGGTTCTTAGCCACAACTAAAATGCTCTCATGTGCAGAAGGCCCAAAGGTGTCACAGTGGATACAGCTGCCATGAGAGCTAAGATCTCTGAAAGTGATGGTCACTTTCTGGTCTAGCTTGATTTCCTTGAGGGTGTTGAGAATGGATTCGACACGGGCGGGAGACAGCTGTGCCCGCTTATGCTCAAATTCCATGTGACACCCAAATATGTTGTTCTTTAAACAGGAAGGAGGCGTTGGCATTGGATCTCAATCCTAGGAAACAAAGATTAGCTAGAACGACATGCTGATGTCGAAGCGCTAGCTACTGAGACTGGGCCAGCCAGTCATGTAATTTAAATACAAATGCTCTGGAGTCGTAAGAGCCAGAACTACATCCATGTATTTTGTGTATGTTCGGGTGAGAGAGCTAGACCAAATGGAAGGACCCGATACTGGTAAGCTCGCCCCGGAAAGCGAACCTCAGGAACCTCCTGTGTTGTGGCAATATTTCTATTGATTTATTTTTAGATAGCGGTAAAGCCCGCAAAATCTAGAAAAAATTTCCTCTTGGGAACCAAGACCTGCCGAATGTAGTAGCCTGACTCTCTGTCTGGTAGGGGAACATGTTACATGGCCCCATTTCCCAGCAACTTTTGTCAGCAGATGCACACTTTCCGGTTTCATGGAAGTGGAGACCACGCCATTAAAACGCGGAGGGTGATGTGAGAACTGAATCCTGTAGTTTCTCTCTACAGTGCTTAGTACCCAAGGAGATATACTTGGCAGTAGCTTCCACGCTGCCAGTTTCTCAGAAAGGGGCAAAGTCTCGGTGGCTTGGTTAAATGAGGGGGATGTTAGATGTTCGGCATCCTGAAACACTCTCCTTGTGTGTTTCATGCCTCGCAACAGTCAGACCTGGTTGAGACTGGGTGGCCGACAGTCCCGACTCTTGAGCATGGTGGGGAAGGAATTTCCCGAAGGCTTGTTATATAACTTCACCTCATGAACCTAGTGGCGACCGAGTTAAGTAGGCCGGGAGGCGAGATGGGGCATCAAGGAGGAATACACGATCCTTCTCATTGATGCCCCTGAGATTCAACCACAAGTTCTTCTCCGTGGAAACCATTGCAGCCATAAACGGCCGATAGCACGAGCCGTCTCCTTTCTTGCACGAAGAGACAAGTCTGTGGCCCGGCGTAAGTCCAATTTGCCCTACCTTGAAGAGCCCCGCCAGTGCTCAAGTCTCTCAGCAGGTCAGCCTGGTAGGCGTGCAAAACCGCCATGGTGTGCAATGGAGCACCAACCTGACCTACTGTAGGATTTTTTGAAGATAAAAAGTCTATACAGCTTGAAAGGAAGTACAGAGGAACCTTAGATTATGAGTAACGCGGTTTACGAGTGTTCTGCAAGACGAGCAACGATTTTTAATAATTTTTGACTTAAAAAACCAGCATTGTCTTTTACGTTTACCAGGACCGAGTATCATGTTTCTTTTTTTGCAACCTGAATTTTGTCGACCTGAATTTGTAAAACTGAAAAATAATTAAGATTGTATATTTAACACTTGAAAATATTTTTGAACTGCAATGTAGTAACTTGAATATTTTTGCATTGAATTTTAAATGCTTGAATTACATTTTTACTTGAAATGTACAACTATGTCACGATTCGGGTGTATCGGGCTGTTGGTACGCCGTGGGCTTACAAAGGGCAGGCATAAATGCAGAGGGTTCTTTTTAAAATAGAGTTTTTATTGACAAACTAATAACATGAAAACTAAACAAACAAAACACTGGCTCTGGAAAACATCACACTGAGGTATTTAGAAAACATACACAGACTCAATAACTCGAACACACTTGGAGATTCCATAAAACAAATCACATAGGGATACGAGAAACCTTTAACACTTTACACTAGCCTAGAGTGGGGACAGAGACTCTCACAGTCAGGCTCTAATACCTAAGACATACATACACTCGCTCTGTGTTGTGACACAGGCTCTATTACACACGGGCTCTAATACCCGACACATACACACATTCGCTCTGTGTTGTGACACAGGCTCTAGGCTAGACATATTACCCTCATAGGGCTGTGATAAAGGCTTAAAAACACATCTTATATACATGTAACCCAAGCCCTTGCCGGTGGAATAAAACCTCGTCTGCTACTACGAGCGCCACACACTCACTCGCTCTTCAGAACAACTCGTACACTCACTCCTGTGTGTGAGCGGTCCTCCAATACACACCACACGCTCCTATGAGCGGCACCCCCCCCCCCCCCCACGCTCCTATGAGCGGCACACAACGCCCCCCCCCCCCCCCCCCCCCCCACGCTCCTATGAGCGGCACACACACACACCCCATGCACATCCTACACATCGCACACTTCATACTCCCTCACACCTCATGCACATCCTACCTACCTCGAAGAGCCATACACACATCCACACACACCCACGGACTCGTAGAGCAGACCCAGGCTTTAGAGCTTAGATTAAACACAGGGAAAACTTCCAAAGAAAAAGGGGAAAGACACTAAATACATACAGACGAAATAAATAGGACTGACTGAAAACAAAAGGACACTAGTCCATTAGTTTCCCAGAACTAACAGCTTTTTATAATGTCCCTAGTGAGCCACCTCGGCTCAGGCGAACTTCGTCAACACCTGACCGAGGTGCCTTCTGGGAAACTGGGTCTTCTAACAAAACTACTCACCAAAAAAAAATAAAAAATAAAAATAAATAGCCACAGTGCCCTCTAGGGGCAGTCCCTTACAGTACCCCCCCTCCTAAGAGCGCCATTGGAGATGCCTTCATCCAACTCCCGATGCCGACAATCTAGCTCTGCGAGCTGGGTGGGAGGGTGGGCGAGCCCGGACGGCCGCCGAAGTCGAGCTGCGGAGGCAGCTACTGGACCCCTTGCGTAACCCCGGCAGTTGAGGCAGCACTGGATCGCTGGAGTAGGCCGGGCGGCGGAGTCAGTACTGACTCGCTCACGCCTGTTGAGCAGCAAAGGCAGCACTGGGTAGTCCTCCAAGCCGGGCGGCCGATGCAGAGCTGAGTCATCCTCAACGCTGGGCGGCGGATGCAGCAGCGATCTATCCCCGCTGCCAGGCACCGGCAATGGCTCCGGCTAGCTGTCGGGGTCTCGCGGTGGTGGACTCCTAAGGTGCAAGCAGGGTAGTGGAAGCAGTTCTGGATCCGCTTCGTGGACCTGGCTGGAGTGTATAAGGCTGTGATAAAGGCTTAAAAACACATCTTATATACACGTAACCCAAGCCCTTGCCGGTGGAATAAAACCCCGTCTGCTACTACGAGCGCCACACACTCACTCGCTCTTCAGAACAACTCGTACACTCGCTCCTGTGTGTGAGCGGTCCTCCAATACACACCACACAACACACGCTCCTATGAGCGCCCACGCTCCTATGAGCGGCGCGCGCACACACACACACACACCCACGCTCCTATGAGCGGCGCACACACACACACTCCACCCCCCCCCCCCCACGCTCCTATGAGCGGCACACATACACACACACCCCCACGCTCCTATGAGCGGCGCGCACACACACCCCCCCCACGCTCCTATGAGCGGCGCGCACACATCCCCCACCCCCCCCCCGCTCCTATGAGCGGCGCGCACACACACACACACCCCCCACGCTCCTATGAGCGGCGCGCACACATCCCCCACCCCCCCCACTCCTATGAGCGGCGCGCACACAATCCCGCCCCCCCCCCCACGCTCCTATGAGCGGCACGCACACAATCCCCCCCCCCCCCACGCTCCTATGAGCGGCGCGCACACAATCCCCCCCCCACACACTCCTATGAGCGGCGCGCACACAATCCCCGCCCCCCCCACGCTCCTATGAGCGGCGCGCACACAATCCCCCCCCCCCCACGCTCCTATGAGCGGCGCACACAATCTCCCCCCCCCCGCCCCACGCTCCTATGAGCGGCGCGCACACCCCTCCCCCCCCCCACGCTCCTATGAGCGGCGCGCACACCCCTCCCCCCCCCACGCTCCTATGAGCGGCGCGCACACGCCTGTTGAGCAGCAAAGGCAGCACTGGGTAGTCCTCCAAGCCGGGCGGCCGATGCAGAGCTGAGTCATCCTCAACGCTGGGCGGCGGATGCAGCAGCGATCTATCCCCGCTGCCAGGCACCGGCAATGGCTCCGGCTAGCTGTCGGGGTCTCGCGGTGGTGGACTCCTAAGGTGCAAGCAGGGTAGTGGAAGCAGTTCTGGATCCGCTTCGTGGACCTGGCTGGTGAGGCAGCGCCGGATCATGTAGGCCGGGCGGCAGAGGCAGCACTGCGTCGCTCGTAAAACGTGAGCCTCGTAGGCAGCGCTGGGTTGTCCTCCAAGCCGGGCAGCCGATGCAGCCCTGAGTTGTCCTCCCAGCCAAGTGTTGAAGGTCCTGGATCCTTTCCGTGGACTTGGCTGATGAGGCAGCACCGGATCATGTAGGCCAGGCGGAGGAGGCAGCACTGCGTCGCTCGTGAAACTGGAGCCTCGTAGGCAGCGCTGGGTTGTCCTCCAAGCCGGGTGGCCGATGCAGTACTGGGTTGCCCTCCCAGCCGGGGCCTCCACTGCAGCTCTTGGACAAAGAAGTCTCACCCGAGGCTCTCGGGGGTTTGAAGGGACCTTTCCTGTGGCTTGGCCGTGGGCCCCTTTGCTATGCCCTTGTTGTGGTCGAGCATTCTGTCACGATTCGGGTGTATCGGGCTGTTGGTACGCCGTGGGCTTACAAAGGGCAGGCATAAATGCAGAGGGTTCTTTTCAAAATAAAGAGTTTTTATTGACAAACAAACTAATCACATGAAAACTAAACAAACAAAACACTGGCTCTGGAAAACATCACATTGAGGTATTTAGAAAACATACACAGACTCAATAACTCGAACACACTTGGAGATTCCATAAAATAAATCACATAGGGATACGAGAAACCTTTAACACTTCACACTAGCCTAGAGTGGGGACAGAGACTCTCACAGTCAGGCTCTAATACCTGAGACATGCACACATTCGCTCTGGGTTGTGACACAGGCTCTAGGCTAGACATATTACCCTCATAGGGCTGTGATAAAGGCTTAAAAACACATCTTATATACACGTAACCCAAGCCCTTGCCGGTGGAATAAAACCCCGTCTGCTACTACGAGCGCCACACACTCACTCGCTCTTCAGAACAACTCGTACACTCGCTCCTGTGTGTGAGCGGTCCTCCAATACACACCACACAACACACGCTCCTATGAGCGCCCACGCTCCTATGAGCGGCGCGCGCACACACACACACACACCCACGCTCCTATGAGCGGCGCACACACACACACTCCACCCCCCCCCCCACGCTCCTATGAGCGGCACACATACACACACACCCCCACGCTCCTATGAGCGGCGCGCACACACCCCCCCCCACGCTCCTATGAGCGGCGCGCACACATCCCCCACCCCCCCCCACGCTCCTATGAGCGGCGCGCACACACACACACACCCCCCCACGCTCCTATGAGCGGCGCGCACACATCCCCCACCCCCCCCACTCCTATGAGCGGCGCGCACACAATCCCGCCCCCCCCCCACGCTCCTATGAGCGGCACGCACACAATCCCCCCCCCCCCCCACGCTCCTATGAGCGGCGCGCACACAATCCCCCCCCCACACACTCCTATGAGCGGCGCGCACACAATCCCCGGCCCCCCCACGCTCCTATGAGCGGCGCGCACACAATCCCCCCCCCCCCACGCTCCTATGAGCGGCGCACACAATCTCCCCCCCCCCCGCCCCACGCTCCTATGAGCGGCGCGCACACCCCTCCACCCCCCCACGCTCCTATGAGCGGCGCGCACACCCCTCCCCCCCCACGCTCCTATGAGCGGCGCGCACACCCCTCCCCCCCCACGCTCCTATGAGCGGCGCGCACACACCCCCCCCCCACGCTCCTATGAGCGGCGCGCACACACCCCCCCCCCCACGCTCCTATGAGCGGCGCGCACACACACACCCCCCCCCACTCTCCTATGAGCGGCGCGCACACACACCCCCCCCACGCTCCTATGAGCGGCACACATACACACACACCCCCACGCTCCTATGAGCGGCGCGCACACACACCCCCCCCCACGCTCCTATGAGCGGCGCGCACACATCCCCCACCCCCCCCACGCTCCTATGAGCGGCGCGCACACACACACACACCCCCCACGCTCCTATGAGCGGCGCGCACACATCCCCCACCCCCCCCACTCCTATGAGCGGCGCGCACACAATCCCGCCCCCCCCCACGCTCCTATGAGCGGCACGCACACAATCCCCCCCCCCCCCACGCTCCTATGAGCGGCGCGCACACAATCCCCCCCCCACACACTCCTATGAGCGGCGCGCACACAATCCCCGCCCCCCCCACGCTCCTATGAGCGGCGCGCACACAATCCCCCCCCCCCACGCTCCTATGAGCGGCGCACACAATCTCCCCCCCCCCCGCCCCACGCTCCTATGAGCGGCGCGCACACCCCTCCCCCCCCCCACGCTCCTATGAGCGGCGCGCACACACCCTCCCCCCCCCCACGCTCCTATGAGCGGCGCGCACACCCCTCCCCCCCCACGCTCCTATGAGCGGCGCGCACACACCCCCCCCCACGCTCCTATGAGCGGCGCGCACACACCCCCCCCCCCACGCTCCTATGAGCGGCGCGCACACACACACCCCCCCCACTCTCCTATGAGCGGCGCGCACACACACCCCCCCCCACTCTCCTATGAGCGGCGCGCACACACACCCCCCCCACTCTCCTATGAGCGGCGCACACACACACACCCCCCACTCTCCTATGAGCGGCGCACACACACACACCCCCCCCACTCTCCTATGAGCGGCGCACACACACACACCCCACCCACGCTTCTATGAGCGGCGCACACACACCCCACGCTCATATGAGCGGCGCGCACACACCCCACGCTCATATGAGCGGCGCGCACAACTAGCCCCACCCCCCCCACGCTCCTATGAGCGGCGCGCACACCACCCCCCCCACGCTCCTATGAGCGGCGCACACACACCCACCCACCCCCCCCCACTCTCCTATGAGCGGCGCGCACACACACACACACACACACACACAAACCCTCACGCTCCTATGAGCGGCGCGCACACACACCCCCCACGCTCCTATGAGCGGCGCGCGCACACACACACACACCCACCCCCCTATGAGCGGCGCACGCACACACACACCACCCCTCCACCCCCCTATGAGCGGCGCACACACACACACACACCACCCCTCCCACGCTCCTATGAGCGGCGCACACACACACACACACACCACGCTCCTATGAGCGGCGCGCACACACACCCCCCACGCTCCTATGAGCGGCGCGCACACACACACCCCCCCCACCCCCCTATGAGCGGCGCACACACACACACACACACATACCCCACCCCTCCCACGCTCCTATGAGCGGCGCACACACACACACACCACGCTCCTATGAGCGGCGCGCACACACACACACACCCCCCCACCCCCCTATGAGCGGCGCACGCACACACACCACCCCTCCACCCCCCTATGAGCGGCGCACACACACACACACACCACCCCTCCCACGCTCCTATGAGCGGCGCACACACACACACACACCACGCTCCTATGAGCGGCGCGCACACACACCCCCCACGCTCCTATGAGCGGCGCGCACACACACACCCCCCCACCCCCCTATGAGCGGCACACACACACACACACATACCCCACCCCTCCCACGCTCCTATGAGCGGCGCACACACACAAACACACATACCCCACCCCTCCCACGCTCCTATGAGCGGCGCGCACACACACACCCCACGCTCCTATGAGCGGCGCGCACACACACACACAGCCCCCCACCCCCCGATGAGCGGCGCACACACACACACACACACATACCCCACCCCTCCCACGCTCCTATGAGCGGCGCACACACACACCCCACGCTCCTATGAGCGGCGCGCACACACACCCCACGCTCCTATGAGCGGCGCGCACACACACCCCACGCTCCTATGAGCGGCGCGCACACACACCCCACGCTCCTATGAGCGGCGCGCACACACCCCACGCTCCTATGAGCGGCGCGCACACACCCCACGCTCCTATGAGCGGCGCGCACACACCCCACGCTCCTATGAGCGGCGCGCACACACACCCCCCACGCTCCTATGAGCGGCGCGCACACACACCCCCCCACGCTCCTATGAGCGGCGTGCAAAGCCACCTCCAACCCCCCCCCCCCCCACGCTCCTATGAGTGGCGCGCAAACCACCCCCCCCCCACGCTCCTATGAGCGGCGCGCACACACACACACACCCCCCACGCTCCCTATGAGCGGCGCGCACACACACACACACACCCCCACGCTCCTATGAGCGGCGCGCACACACACCCCCCAACGCTCTTATGAGCGGCGCGCACACACACCCCCCCACGCTCCTATGAGCGGCGCGCACACACACCCCCCCACGCTCCTATGAGCGGCGCGCACACAAGCCCCCACCCTCCCCCACGCTACTATGAGCGGCGCGGACACACGCACACACACCCCCCCCCACGCTCCTATGAGCGGCGCGGACACACGCACACACACCCCCCCCCCACGCTCCTATGAGCAGCGCACACACACCCCCCCACGCTACTATGAGCGGCGCGCACACACCACCAAACCCCCCCCCCTTCACGCTCCTATGCGCGGCGCACACACACCCCCCCACGCTCCTATGAGCGGCGCCCACCCCCCCCCCCCACGCTCCTATGAGCGGCGCGCACACACACACACCCCCCACGCTCCTATGAGCGGCGCCCACCCCCCCCCCCACGCTCCTATGAGCGGCGCGCACACACACACACACCCCCCACGCTCCTATGAGCGGCGCGCACACAAACCCCCCCACGCTCCTATGAGTGGCGCGCAAACCACCCCCCCCCACGCTCCTATAAGCGGCGCGCAAACCACCCCCCCCCCACGCTCCTATGAGCGGCGCGCACACACACCCAACCCCCACGCTCCTATGAGCGGCGCGCACTACACCCCCCACGCTCCTATGAGCGGCGCACAGACACCCCCCACGCTCCTATGAGCGGCGCGCACACCTCCCACACACCCCCCACGCTCCTATGAGTGGCGCGCACACCACCCACCCCCACCCACCCCCACGCTCCTATGAGCGGCCCCCACACACACACACACACACACACCCCCACGCTCCTATGAGCGGCGCACCAACCCCCCCCCCCCCCCACGCTCCTATGAGCGGCGCGCACACCCCCCCCCCACGCTCCTATGAGCGGCGCGCAACCCCCCCCCCCCCCCCACGGCGGCCCCCCACGCTCCTATGAGCGGCGCGCACACACCCCCCGCCCCAACGCTCCTATGAGCGGCGCACACCCCCCCCCCCACGGTCCTATGAGCGGCGCGCACACACACACCCCCCCACGCTCCTATGAGCGGCGTGCAAACCAACCCCCATCCCCCCCCCCCCCACGCTCCTATGAGTGGCGCACAAACCACCCCCCCCTCCAAGCTCCTATGAGCGGCGACCACGCCCCCCCCCCCCCCACGCTCCTATGAGCGGCGCCCACCACGCTCCTATGAGCGGCGCCTAACCGACCCCCCCACCACGCTCCTATGAGCGGCGCCTAACCCACCCCCCCACCACACTCCTATGAGCGGCGCCTAAAACCCCCCCCCCCCCACCACGCTCCTATGAGCGGCGGGCCCCCCCCCCACGCTCTTATGAGCGGCGCGCACACACACACACCCACACGCTCCCATGAGCGGCGCCCACCACGCTCCCATGAGCGGCGCCCACCACGCTCCCATGAGCAGCGCCCACCACGCTCCCATAAGCGGCGCCCACCACGCTCCCATGAGCGGCGCCCACCACGCTCCCATGAGCG
Organism: Clarias gariepinus; assembly: GCF_024256425.1. Classification (NCBI taxonomy): domain Eukaryota; kingdom Metazoa; phylum Chordata; class Actinopteri; order Siluriformes; family Clariidae; genus Clarias; species Clarias gariepinus. Next base: position 12,082,389 of record NC_071125.1, read on the forward strand.
GCGCCCACCAGGCTCCCAAAAAACCACCCCCCCCCTCCAAGCTCCTATGAGCGGCGACCACGCCCCCCCCCCCCCCCACGCTCCTATGAGCGGCGCCCACCACGCTCCTATGAGCGGCGCCTAACCCACCCCCCCACCACACTCCTATGAGCGGCGCCTAACCCACCCCCCCACCACACTCCTATGAGCGGCGCCTAAAACCACCCCCCCCCCACCACGCTCCTATGAGCGGCGGGCCCCCCCCCCCCACGCTCCTATGAGCGGCGCGCACACACACACACCCACACGCTCCCATGAGCGGCGCCCACACACACACACCCACATGCTCCCATGAGCGGCGCCCACCATGCTCCCATGAGCGGCGCCCACCACGCTCCCATGAGCGGCGCCCACCACGCTCCCATGAGCGGCGCCCACCACGCTCCCATGAGCGGCGCCCACCACGCTCCCATGAGCGGCGCCCACCACGCTCCCATGAGCGGCGCCCACCACGCTCCTATGAGCGGTGCGCACACACACACAGACACCCACACGCTCCTATGAGCGGCACACACACACACACACCCACACGCTCCTCCTATGAGCGGCGCGCACACCCCCCACACCCCCCCCACGCTCCTATGAGCGGCGCGCACACACACACACACCCCACGGTCCTATGAGCGGCGCGCACACCACCAAACCCCCACCCACCCCCACGCTCCTATGAGCGGCGCACCAACCCCCCCCCCCACGCTCCTATGAGCGGCGCGCACACCCCCCCCCCACCAACGCTCCTATGAGCGGCGCACACACAAATCCCCCCCCCCCCCCCACGGTCCTATGAGCGGCGCGCACACACACCCCCCCACGCTCCTATGAGCGGCGTGCAAACCACCCCCCCCCCCAAGCTCCTATGAGCGGCGACCACGGCCCCCCCCCCCACGCTCCTATGAGCGGCGCCCACCCACGCTCCTATGAGCGGCGCCCACCACCCCACCACTATGAGCGGCGCCCACCCCCCCACCACGCTCCTATGAGCGGCGCCTAACCCACCCACCACGCTCCTATGAGCGGCACGCACACCCACACACCCACACGCTCCTATGAGCGGCACGCACACCCACACACCCACACGCTCCTATGAGCGGCACGCACACACACACACACACCCACACGCTCCTATGAGCGGCACGCACACGCACACACACACGCTCCCATGAGCGGCACGCACACGCACACACACACACGCTCCCATGAGCGGCGCCCACACGCACACACACGCTCCCATGAGCGGCGCCCACACGCACACACACGCTCCCATGAGCGGCGCCCACACGCACACACACGCTCCCATGAGCGGCGCCCACACGCACACACACGCTCCCATGAGCGGCGCCCACACACACACACACACCCACACGCTCCTATGAGCGGCACGCACACACACACACACGCTCCTATGAGCGGCGCACACACGCACACACACACGCTCCTATGAGCGGCGCACACACGCACACACACACGCTCCTATGAGCGGCGCACACACGCACACCCACACGCTCCTATGAGCGGCGCACACACACCCACCCACACACACACGCTCCCATGAGCGGCGCACACACACCCACACGCTCCATGAGCGGCGCACACACACCCACACGCTCCTATGAGCGGCGCACACACACCCACACGCTCCTATGAGCGGCGCACACACACCCACACGCTCCTATGAGCGGCGCACACACCCACACGCTCCTATGAGCGGCGCACACACACACACACACCCACACGCTCCTATGAGCGGCACGCACACACACACACACACACACCCACACGCTCCTATGAGCGGCACGCACACACACACACACGCTCCTATGAGCGGCACACACACACACACGCTCCTATGAGCGGCGCACACACACACACACACACACACGCTCCTATGAGCGGCACACACACACACACACACACACGCTCCTATGAGCGGCACACACACACACACACACACACGCTCCTATGAGCGGCGCACACACGCACACACACACACGCTCCTATGAGCGGCGCACACACGCACACACACGCTCCTATGAGCGGCGCACACACGCACACACACGCTCCTATGAGCGGCGCACACACGCACACCCACACACACACGCTCCCATGAGCGGCGCACACACACCCACACGCTCCCATGAGCGGCGCACACACACCCACCCACACCCACACGCTCCCATGAGCGGCGCACACACACCCACACGCTCCCATGAGCGGCGCACACACACCCACACGCTCCCATGAGCGGCTCACACACACCCACACGCTCCTATGAGCGGCGCACAAACACCCACAAGCTCCTATGAGCGGCGCACACACACCCACAAGCTCCTATGAGCGGCGCACACACACCAACAAGCTCCTATGAGCGGCGCACACACACCCACACGCTCCTATGAGCGGCGCACACACACCCACACGCTCCTATGAGCGGCACACACACCCACACGCTCCCACACGCTCCTATGAGCGGCGCACACACACACACCCACCCACACGCTCCTATGAGCGGCGCACACACACACACACACACACGCTCCTATGAGCGGCACACACACACACACCCACACGCTCCTATGAGCGGCACACACACACACACCCACACGCTCCTATGAGCGGCACACACACACACACCCACACGCTCCTATGAGCGGCACACACACACACACCCACACGCTCCTATGAGCGGCACACACAGACACACCCACACGCTCCCACACGCTCCCATGAGCGGCGCCCACCACGCTCCCATGAGCGGCGCCCACCACGCTCCCATGAGCGGCGCCCACCACGCTCCCATGAGCGGCGCCCACCACGCTCCTATGAGCGGTGCGCACACACACACAGACACCCACACGCTCCTATGAGCGGCACACACACACACACACCCACACGCTCCTCCTATGAGCGGCGCGCACACCCCCCACACCCCCCCCACGCTCCTATGAGCGGCGCGCACACACACACACACCCCACGGTCCTATGAGCGGCGCGCACACCACCAAACCCCCACCCACCCCCACGCTCCTATGAGCGGTGCGCACACACACACAGACACCCACACGCTCCTATGAGCGGCACACACACACACACACCCACACGCTCCTCCTATGAGCGGCGCGCACACCCCCCACACCCCCCCCACGCTCCTATGAGCGGCGCGCACACACACACACACCCCACGGTCCTATGAGCGGCGCGCACACCACCAAACCCCCACCCACCCCCACGCTCCTATGAGCGGCGCACCAACCCCCCCCCCCACGCTCCTATGAGCGGCGCGCACACCCCCCCCCCCACCAACGCTCCTATGAGCGGCGCACACACAAATCCCCCCCCCCCCCCACGGTCCTATGAGCGGCGCGCACACACACCCCCCCACGCTCCTATGAGCGGCGTGCAAACCACCCCCCCCCCAAGCTCCTATGAGCGGCGACCACGGCCCCCCCCCCCCACGCTCCTATGAGCGGCGCCCACCACCCCACCACTATGAGCGGCGCCTAACCCACCCACCACGCTCCTATGAGCGGCACGCACACCCACACACCCACACGCTCCTATGAGCGGCACGCACACCCACACACCCACACGCTCCTATGAGCGGCACGCACACACACACACACACACCCACACGCTCCTATGAGCGGCACGCACACGCACACACACACGCTCCCATGAGCGGCACGCACACGCACACACACACACGCTCCCATGAGCGGCGCCCACACGCACACACACGCTCCCATGAGCGGCGCCCACACGCACACACACGCTCCCATGAGCGGCGCCCACACGCACACACACGCTCCCATGAGCGGCGCCCACACGCACACACACGCTCCCATGAGCGGCGCCCACCACGCTCCCATGAGCGGCGCCCACCACGCTCCCATGAGCGGCACGCACACACACACACACACCCACACGCTCCTATGAGCGGCACGCACACACACCCACACGCTCCTATGAGCGGCACACACACACACACCCACACGCTCCTATGAGCGGCACACACAGACACACCCACACGCTCCCACACGCTCCCATGAGCGGCGCCCACCACGCTCCCATGAGCGGCGCCCACCACGCTCCCATGAGCGGCGCCCACCACGCTCCCATGAGCGGCGCCCACCACGCTCCTATGAGCGGTGCGCACACACACACAGACACCCACACGCTCCTATGAGCGGCACACACACACACACACCCACACGCTCCTCCTATGAGCGGCGCGCACACCCCCCACACCACCCCACGGTCCTATGAGCGGCGCGCACACCACCAAACCCCCACCCACCCCCACGCTCCTATGAGCGGCGCACCAACCCCCCCCCCCACGCTCCTATGAGCGGCGCGCACACCCCCCCCCCACCAACGCTCCTATGAGCGGCGCACACACAACCCCCCCCCCCCCCCACGGTCCTATGAGCGGCGCGCACACACACCCCCCCACGCTCCTATGAGCGGCGTGCAAACCACCCCCCCCCCCAAGCTCCTATGAGCGGCGACCACGGCCCCCCCCCCCCACGCTCCTATGAGCGGCGCCCACCACCCCACCACTATGAGCGGCGCCTAACCCACCCACCACGCTCCTATGAGCGGCACGCACACCCACACACCCACACGCTCCTATGAGCGGCACGCACACCCACACACCCACACGCTCCTATGAGCGGCACCCACACACACACACACACACCCACACGCTCCTATGAGCGGCACGCACACGCACACACACACGCTCCCATGAGCGGCACGCACACGCACACACACACACGCTCCCATGAGCGGCGCCCACACGCACACACACGCTCCCATGAGCGGCGCCCACACGCACACACACGCTCCCATGAGCGGCGCCCACACGCACACACACGCTCCCATGAGCGGCGCCCACACGCACACACACGCTCCCATGAGCGGCGCCCACCACGCTCCCATGAGCGGCGCCCACCACGCTCCCATGAGCGGCACGCACACACACACACACACCCACACGCTCCTATGAGCGGCACGCACACACACACACACGCTCCTATGAGCGGCGCACACACGCACACACACACGCTCCTATGAGCGGCGCACACACGCACACACACACGCTCCTATGAGCGGCGCACACACGCACACCCACACGCTCCTATGAGCGGCGCACACACACCCACCCACACACACACGCTCCCATGAGCGGCGCACACACACCCACACGCTCCCATGAGCGGCGCACACACACCCACACGCTCCTATGAGCGGCGCACACACACCCACACGCTCCTATGAGCGGCGCACACACACCCACACGCTCCTATGAGCGGCGCACACACCCACACGCTCCTATGAGCGGCGCACACACACACACACACCCACACGCTCCTATGAGCGGCACGCACACACACACACACACACACCCACACGCTCCTATGAGCGGCACGCACACACACACACGCTCCTATGAGCGGCGCACACACGCACACCCACACACACACGCTCCCATGAGCGGCGCACACACACCCACCCACACACACACGCTCCCATGAGCGGCGCACACACACCCACACGCTCCCATGAGCGGCGCACACACACCCACACGCTCCCATGAGCGGCGCACACACACCCACACGCTCCCATGAGCGGCGCACACACACCCACACGCTCCCATGAGCGGCGCACACACACCCACACGCTCCCATGAGCGGCGCACACACACCCACACGCTCCCATGAGCGGCGCACACACACCCACACGCTCCTATGAGCGGCGCACACACACCCACACGCTCCTATGAGCGGCGCACACACACCCACAAGCTCCTATGAGCGGCGCACACACACCAACAAGCTCCTATGAGCGGCGCACACACACCAACAAGCTCCTATGAGCGGCGCACACACGCACACACGCTCCCATGAGCGGCGCACACACGCACACCCACACACACACGCTCCCATGAGCGGCGCACACACACCCACCCACACACACACGCTCCCATGAGCGGCGCACACACACCCACACGCTCCCATGAGCGGCGCACACACACCCACACGCCCCTATGAGCGGCACGCGCACCCACACACCCACACGCTCCTATGAGCGGCACGCGCACCCACACACCCACACGCTCCTATGAGCGGCACGCGCACCCACACACCCACACGCCCCTATGAGCGGCACGCGCACCCACACACCCACACGCCCCTATGAGCGGCACGCGCACCCACACACCCACACGCTCCTATGAGCGGCACGCGCACCCACACACCCACACGCTCCTATGAGCGGCACGCGCACCCACACACCCACACGCTCCTATGAGCGGCACGCGCACACACACACCCACACGCTCCTATGAGCGGCACGCGCACACACACACCCACACGCTCCTATGAGCGGCACGCGCACACACACACCCACACGCTCCTATGAGCGGCACGCGCACACACACACCCACACGCTCCTATGAGCGGCACGCGCACACACACACCCACACGCTCCTATGAGCGGCACGCGCACACACACACCCACACGCTCCTATGAGCGGCACGCGCACACACACACCCACACGCTCCCATGAGCGGCGCGCACACACACACACACACACACACACGCTCCTATGAGCGGCACACACACACACACACACCACACGCTCCTATGAGCGGCACACACACACACACACACACCCACACGCTCCCATGAGCGGCACGCACACGCACACACACACCCACACGCTCCCATGAGCGGCGCCCACCACGCTCCCATGAGCGGCGCCCACCACGCTTTCATGAGCGGCGCGCACACACACACACACACACCCACACGTTCCTATGAGCGGCACACACACACACACACACCCACACGCTCCTATGAGCGGCACACACACACCCACACACGCTCCTATGAGCGGCACACACACACACACACACACACGCTCCTATGAGCGGCACACACACACACCCACACGCTCCTATGAGCGGCACACACACACACACACACGCTCCTATGAGCGGCGCACACACGCACACACACACACACACACGCTCCTATGAGCGGCGCACACACGCACGCTCCTATGAGCGGCGCACACACGCACACACACACGCTCCTATGAGCGGCGCACACACACCCACCCACACACACACGCTCCCATGAGCGGCGCACACACACCCACCCACACACACACGCTCCCATGAGCGGCGCACACACACCCACACGCTCCCATGAGCGGCGCACACACACCCACACGCTCCTATGAGCGGCGCACACACGCCCACACGCTCCTATGAGCGGCGCACACACACCCACAAGCTCCTATGAGCGGCGCACACACACCCACAAGCTCCTATGAGCGGCGCACACACACCCACACGCTCCTATGAGCGGCGCACACACCCACACGCTCCCACACGCTCCTATGAGCGGCGCACACACACACACACACCCACACGCTCCTATGAGCGGCACGCACACACACACACACGCTCCTATGAGCGGCGCACACACGCACACGCTCCTATGAGCGGCGCACACACGCACACACACACACACACGCTCCTATGAGCGGCGCACACACGCACACACACACACACGCTCCTATGAGCGGCGCACACACGCACACCCACACACACACGCTCCTATGAGCGGCGCACACACGCCCACACGCTCCTATGAGCGGCGCACACACACCCACACGCTCCTATGAGCGGCGCACACACACACACACGCTCCTATGAGCGGCGCACACACACCCACACGCTCCTATGAGCGGCGCACACACACACACACACCCACACGCTCCTATGAGCGGCACGCACACACACACACACACCCACACGCTCCTATGAGCGGCACGCACACACACACACCCACACGCCCCTATGAGCGGCACGCGCACCCACACACCCACACGCTCCTATGAGCGGCACGCGCACCCACACACCCACACGCTCCTATGAGCGGCACGCGCACCCACACACCCACACGCTCCTATGAGCGGCACGCGCACACACACACCCACACGCTCCTATGAGCGGCACGCGCACACACACACCCACACGCTCCTATGAGCGGCACGCGCACACACACACCCACACGCTCCTATGAGCGGCACGCGCACACACACACCCACACGCTCCTATGAGCGGCACGCGCACACACACACCCACACGCTCCTATGAGCGGCACGCGCACACACACACCCACACGCTCCTATGAGCGGCACGCGCACACACACACCCACACGCTCCCATGAGCGGCGCGCACACACACACACACACACCCACACGCTCCTATGAGCGGCACACACACACACACACCCACACGCTCCTATGAGCGGCACGCACACACACACACACACCCACACGCTCCCATGAGCGGCACGCACACGCACACACACACCCACACGCTCCCATGAGCGGCGCCCACCACGCTCCCATGAGCGGCGCCCACCACGCTTTCATGAGCGGCGCGCACACACACACACACACACCCACACGTTCCTATGAGCGGCACACACACACACACACACCCACACGCTCCTATGAGCGGCACACACACACCCCCACACGCTCCTATGAGCGGCACACACACACACACACACACACGCTCCTATGAGCGGCACACACACACACACACACACACACACGCTCCTATGAGCGGACGCACACACACACACACGCTCCTATGAGCGGCGCACACACACACACACACACACACACACACGCTCCTATGAGCGGCGCACACACGCACGCTCCTATGAGCGGCGCACACACGCACACACACACGCTCCTATGAGCGGCGCACACACACCCACCCACACACACACGCTCCCATGAGCGGCGCACACACACCCACCCACACACACACGCTCCCATGAGCGGCGCACACACACCCACACGCTCCCATGAGCGGCGCACACACACCCACACGCTCCTATGAGCGGCGCACACACACCCACACGCTCCTATGAGCGGCGCACACACACCCACAAGCTCCTATGAGCGGCGCACACACACCCACACGCTCCTATGAGCGGCGCACACACACCCACACGCTCCTATGAGCGGCGCACACACCCACACGCTCCCACACGCTCCTATGAGCGGCGCACACACACACACACACACACACGCTCCTATGAGCGGCACGCACACACACACACACGCTCCTATGAGCGGCGCACACACACACACACACACACACACGCTCCTATGAGCGGCGCACACACTCACACCCACACACACGCTCCCATGAGCGGCGCACACACACCCACCCACACACACACGCTCCCATGAGCGGCGCACACACACCCACACGCTCCCATGAGCGGCGCACACACACCCACACGCTCCCATGAGCGGCGCACACACACCCACACGCTCCCATGAGCGGCGCACACACACCCACACGCTCCCATGAGCGGCGCACACACACCCACACGCTCCCATGAGCGGCGCACACACACCCACACGCTCCCATGAGCGGCGCACACACACCCACACGCTCCTATGAGCGGCGCACACACACCCACAAGCTCCTATGAGCGGCGCACACACACCAACAAGCTCCTATGAGCGGCGCACACACACCAACAAGCTCCTATGAGCGGCGCACACACGCACACACGCTCCCATGAGCGGCGCACACACGCACACCCACACACACACGCTCCCATGAGCGGCGCACACACACCCACCCACACACACACGCTCCCATGAGCGGCGCACACACACCCACACGCTCCCATGAGCGGCGCACACACACCCACACGCTCCCATGAGCGGCGCACACACACCCACACGCTCCTATGAGCGGCGCACACACACCCACACGCTCCTATGAGCGGCGCACACACACACACACGCTCCTATGAGCGGCGCACACACACCCACACGCTCCTATGAGCGGCGCACACACACCCACACGCTCCTATGAGCGGCACACACACACCCACACGCTCCTATGAGCGGCACACACACCCACACGCTCCCACACGCTCCTATGAGCGGCGCACACACACACACCCACCCACACGCTCCTATGAGCGGCGCACACACACACACACCCACACGCTCCTATGAGCGGCACACACACACACACACCCACACGCTCCTATGAGCGGCGCACACACACACACCCACACGCTCCCACCCTATGTACAGCTTGGATTCCTAGGCAAGCACTTCTCAAATTGACTACAGAAAATGACTATTATGTTCCAATGGGTACCTAAAAGTAAGTAAATCACATAAAACCAAATAGAAATTACTACCATATATCCCCCCTTTGGGACTTACAAGTCCCACATTAATTGGTCAATCTAGAGTGCAAATCCATGTGTTAGTCATCCTTACACTAATCTGGTGAATAAATCAAATCACTGGACTTTATCAATAACCAACCTATGTATTCGCACTTTAGGAGAGTATCAGCCAAACGTCTCTTTCCTTACTTTTGACGACTGGGACAAGAGTAAAAGACTGACCTCCATGACATTATACTTTCCATAACACAATAACATGACATACAATGCAATTAATACAGTGACTTTCTAGGATTACACTAGTTGGACAACGTTACCATCTAAATTGAAACATGTATAAATTGAAATATGAAACCCACAGTACAATTTTAAAAGTTGATAGGATTTTGACCGCCTTGTCGTAATATACAAATCTTCAACCCAGATGCTTTGCACATCATAGAGAGTCAGTTGGAGCCCACAAGAGAGGTTACTAGCACTTCATTATGGGCTCGTGCCTTCCATCCTTTGCCATGGAGGATACGCATCAACATATGAATCAGTAAAGTCTCAGATTAAAGTTACATATGGGTGAGTTAGGGATATTCTTGATGACTGTGTCCAAAAATTCATCTTTGTCTGTTGTTGCTAGAAAATGCTGTTAAGTTAAAAGTCTTTGGATAGATATAAATATCATTCTTAACTTTAGACACAGTAAAGTCAACCATCAGCTGCTCCAATAAAATTTCTGTATCTGGAATTTAAGAGAACATTGTTTAGTGGCATTACATATGGTTATAAATTGTTTACGGCTTGCTTCCTTCTTGTGCACTTTTCCTGTTGACTTCCTATCGACTTACAAAAAGTGCTTTAATGTTTCCATTAAATTAATTGTCGCTGCTGCTGCTTTATCTGTGAAAGTAATATAGGTTTGGTTAAACAGAATTGCATTTATACCACATAGTGAACAGTGAGTCATTTTCACATATAATCTGTACAACTGTTTGTCATGTCGGGTAAGTCAGGGGGAATACTGGTCAAAGTCAGTCAGTCAGTCTCATCTGCATGAGAAGCGGATGCTGGTTTTAAGCAGATTCTCATACTTAATTTGGAGCAGCGGAGTGTTTAACACTGCGCAATTTGGTATCCAACTTGTGCCAATAGTTGGTTATTTCTCCAACTAGGATTTAATTTCTTTGCACTTTGCTACTATAGGATGTTAGGTTCTCCTCTCTTTTTCCTTCTTTTCTGGTACTTGTTTTGGGGACTCTCGTGTAATGGTTCAAGGGATACCACGAGGTTTTGCTTTTGACTTGAATCGCGGTTGAAGTGGCTGCCAGAACTTTGTAGGGCCCCTCCCTCCTGGCCTTGTGCCAATTCCTCCTTAACACTCACAGATAGACCTGGTCTCCTAGAGTGATGGGACATGGAGTGTCTTTTCCTTCCTCCACCTCTTTGTTCTTTTCCTGCACATGGATTGCTTTATATATGGCAGTTAGTTTTATCATATATAATCGGGGTTTCAATTGCAATTGTTTTAGCGGTGGGCCGTTATATGGCCCTCTACAGGATGGCACAGGCATGAATCGACTCGTTAGCAATTCATGCGGGGTTAAGTATGTATTTGTGTTAATTTGTATGCGACAGCTCATTAGTGCAAGAGGTAGTTAAGGTTTGTACTAGCGAAAATATTGTTAAGCTTGATTTTGAGAGTGCCGTTTATTCTTTCTACCATACCCTGGGACTGTGGATGATAGACACATCCAAAACTTTGTTTTATTCTCAACTGTTGTTAACAGTTTTCTGAATTAACGCTGATCTATTATCTGAACAGATTTTTGACAGAATTTCAAACCTAGGCATCACTTTCCTTGTGAGGATTTTGATAACTGTTCAGGCCCCTTCATCTGCAGAAGGCATTGCTTCTACCCATCTACTAAATCTGTCAATTATTACAGGCATGTACCTTTTGCCTCAAGCATACATTATCATTTCCATATAATCCATAACCAAGTGCTTAAAGGGTCCTTCTGGTACCGGTATATGACCAACAAATGTTGCTGTTCCTTTCTGACATTATGCTTAGCACTTATCTCACATGAAGCTAGACACTCATCATCTATAGCATACAGCTTGATTTTTCTCACAACCTCTTCTCTAGCACAATAGTCAAATCCACGAACATCTAAAACTAAATATGTTTAACAGTGCTGTGGGTGCTATGATCAGACTTTCATGTGAACGCCAAATACCTTGTGCATCCTTCTGAACTCCCCTTTGGAGCTAAATCGAGTGCTCGTATGGACCTGCTTGATGTTGAACCTGAGTAATATCTTCCAACTCCCAACGGTTCTAAGGTCTATTGGTACCTGCACTGCCAGTTGACACTTTGATGCTTCCTTTGCTTCTAAGTCTGCTACGGTTTGTTGTTATCTTTAGTGACATAATAACCGTCTTGGTAGCATCCTAACAGACATTAGTTTACTTGTTTGTTCAACATGCTGAATGAGAGTTCTGTCACTCCTTTTAACCCATCCTTACATTCACACTGCTCTAAACAGATGACCTACCACATGCGGATAGGCTGTAACTGAGCAGAACATGGTTGTAAAGTGTGCTTAGACAAGATGGGTTTGAAGTCTACTCTATCCTTCCTTATTACTGCATATTCTGTGTGACTTCCTCCATGGTCTCTAAAACTAGAACCATCGACAAAGTAAGTGACTTCTGCTTCAGCTATCGGTTTAGACTCAAGATCAGGTCGTAACCTAGTAAATGCTAATGAGTTTGCCACACAATCATAACACTCCTTCATAGGCTAAAGAAATTAATTCAGCTGGGTTAACTGTGTCACATCTTTTTATAGTGATGTCGGCATATGTAAGCAATGAAGAATATGCTAGAATGCGAGCTTGAGTAAGAACAAATTTTCCTTGTTCTATTAATTCTACAACATTATGATGTGTATAAATGGTTACTGGGTAATCCATGTAGATGCTTTGTCATATGCATAATGTACTGCTGCAAGTCCCTGCTGATGGAATTGTGGGTAACCTTGTGCTACATTATCTAGCTTAGTGCTGTAGTAAACTAGGGGCTGTTTTCTCCTTCCACTGCAGGTTTCCGGCATCAACACAGCAGAGGCATATCCATCCGCTCGGTTAGCCACATACAGATAGAATGTTTTGGTATGATCTGGTATACCTAAATTGGTGCTGTTTACTTTTCTTTTTGAGTGATTCTAATGCTAACCGTGCTTATGTTCCATTTAACTGGAGCACTCAAATCTTGCAGTCCTTCTTCTCTCATTACGTTTTTACTGCATACTTCTCAATTCAGTTAGGATTGAAGCCTATTAAGCCTAGAAAGGTCATCAACTGTTTGTTTGTGGCAATGGTGATTTACTTGTTCCTTCTAATTGAGTAATAATAATAATAATAGATTTTATTTGTAGGCGCCTTTCATGACACTCAAGGACACCTTACACACCATAAAAAAAAAAAATAATAATAATAATAAAATAAAATAAATAAATAAATAAAAAACTAACAACCATAGTAAAGGACAATATACAAGCAATGCAGTGTTAAAAGTATGTCTGCCTGAAGAGATGTGTTTTTAAACGGGATTTGAAAACAGAAATAGAGTTACTATTCCGGATATCAAGAGGTAGTAGATTCCACAGGTAAGGGGCAGCGTAGCTAAAAGCTCGAGATCCCGTGGTTGCCAAACGCATACGAGAAAGAACCAAATTTGGTGACGATGATGATCTCAGATTTCTTAAAGGAGTATAGGTTAGGAAAAGATCTGTTAAATATGACGGAGCCAGGTTATGTAATGCCTCATAAACAAAAAACAGAATTTTATAATGTATGCGCTGTTGGACAGGAAGCCAGTGTAACTGTTGAAGAACAGGAGTTATGTGGTCCATTGTAGGAGTTCTAGTTAGTATTCTAGCGGCTGAGTTCTGTACTAATTGTAACTTATGTAGGAGTTTTAGGGGAAGACCAAAAAATAGAGCATTGCAATAGTCGATGCGTGTGGTGACGAGGGCGTGTACCAGGATAGCAGCGCTTCTCATTGAGAGGGCCGGACGGAGACGGTTAATGTTTCGGATGTGGTAGTACGCTGTCCTAGTGAGTTTATTAATATGTGCTTCAAAGGATAGGGTGCTATCAAGAATAACACCCAAGCTTTTAACTTGTGTTGAAGGAGAGATTGTAGAACCATCGATACATAAGGAAAAACTATTGGCCTTCGATAGAGTATTTTTAGTGCCCACGAGGAGTATTTTGGTTTTACTACTGTTGAGTTTAAGAAGATTATTTGAGAACCAAGATTTAATTTCAGCTAAACAATTTAAAAGAAAAGATGGAGGAAGGTCAGAAGTAGGTTTGGAAGAAATATAAAGCTGGGTGTCGTCAGCATAACAATGAAATTGAACACCGTATTTCCGGAAAATGTTCCCCAAGGGCAATAAGTAGATGATATAGAGTAAGGGCCCCAAGACTGACCCCTGAGGCACTCCTGCAGTGATGGGTAAAGGTGTAGATTTGATCTGGCCTAGCTGAACAAACTGAGTGCTATGAGAGAGATATGAAGAAAACCAAGCCAAGGAAGTATCTACAATTCCAATGGACTTTAGTCTTTCTAATAGAATATTATGGGAGATGGTGTCAAATGCTGAGGTTAAATCAAGAAGTATTAAAATAGACAGAAGTCCTGAATCAGCTGCTACCAGAAGATCATTGGATATTCTGACAAGGGCAGTCTCAGTACTATGCTGAGGACGGAAACCTGATTGAAATTGTTCATATAATTTATTAATTGACAGGTGATCATGTACCTGTGCTGAAACAACCTTCTCTAGGATTTTTGATAAAAATGGCAGATTTGAAATTGGACGAAAATTATCAAAATTGTTTCGATCAGCACCTGGTTTCTTGAGTATAGGAGTTATTAATGCAGTTTTAAAGAGATTGGGGACGATGCCAGAAGTCAGAGAAGAGTGGATGATCTCAGTGATGAATGGTAAGAGAACCGGAAGACAAACTTTGACTAATTGAGTTGGAAGAGGGTCTAATTGACAGGTAGTTGGTTTCGATTTCCGAATAACAGAAGCGATCTCATCAGCTGTAGGTAGTTTAAAAGAAGAGAGAGGAGAGTTGAATACATGTGAAAGAGTGAAGGAAAAAAGAACTTGAAGAGGATTAGAAACGAACAGAGATTTATGTATGTTCTCTGTTTTTTCAGAAAAATAAATGAGTAGTGTGTTACATAGTTCAGCTGTATGCAACTGTACAGGTAGAGAATCAGGAGGCTTTGAAATGTTTTTAACAAGAGTGAAGAGAGTTTTTGTATTACCTTCATTGGATGCGATCTGATTTGAATAGTACTCGGATTTAGCTGTATTAATAGCGGTTTTGTATTGTTTCATATGGTCAGAATACATTTCTTTGTGAACAACAAGTCCAGTTTTAATACACAGACGTTCTAGACGGCGACCTTGAGCTTTTAGCCTACGCAGATCAAATGTAAACCAGGCGCTATGGCTATTGTACGATGTGAAATTAGCCGCCCTAAATATTCAACTTAAGTTTGCAGTATTGTAGTTTAGCTTTAGACACTTTATGACCTCCTTGTGCTAACTTACTGAGTCTCCTGAATGGAATCCCTATGGCATGTTTCTAATGATGACGAACATATTAAGCAATCATCCATAAACTGGAGAAGGTTACCGTCTATCATTAAATCTGCTAAATCAGCTTTTAAAACCTGTAACGGTTAACCCCTAGAGGGCGCCAAAGCGCCTGGGTTTGTTTGTTTTATTTTGAAATTATGTTTAAGTTGGACTGCATGTCCCAGACTGCACCTCGGTCAGGTGACGGGGGAGTTCACCTGAACCGAGGTAAGGTAATTAAGTTGATTATAAAGAGCCTGACTGGAGCACAGTCAGGCGTCTAGCTTTTGTTATCCTTTGAGTTAATTTATGTTGATGTTCATCTATGTGCTTTAAGAATAAAAGCCAATTACTAAACCGCCAGCTCGCCTCCTGCACATTATGCCACGCACACACAAACGCCAGAGGAAGATTCGTGACAGAAAGCTAGACCGTCGTAGTGGCATAGCGGAGGTCGCTCCCCCAGACGTTTTTTGGGGGGGCGCTATCACCATCTCGCCCGAGCTGGCGGAATGGCTGGAGGACAGCGAGGAGCAAGGGGAGAGAGAGCTCTTGCAGAGCTGGGAAGGCTGCAAGCTGATCGAACCGGCGGACTGGCTGGAAAACAGCGAAGAGCAGCGAGAGAGAAGAGCGCGGCACAGCTGGGAAGGCTGCAGACTCGCCATTCGGCGGACGCCGTTCAAGGGTGAGGCAGCGGGGAGATACATGGTCCCAACCACCATCCAAGAGGCACGGGCCGAGGAGGCCTGGCAGGACAGTGACGTGGACTTAACGGAGGAGGACTACACGTTGTTGGCACAGCTAAACCAAGAGCGCATTTCCGACCTGCGGGAGCAGGTGGCGCTACTCCAAAGGCTGCTCGTCCAGGTTCGAGAGAACTGCGCTGTAGCTCCGGACACTCTCCCTCTCTCTAATCCGGACGACGCGCTCCTCCTCCCGCTCCCGGCTGTAGTCAACGCGGAGGTCTACGAGCCGCCGCCTCTACCAGACATGGGGGGCGTCGCTCCCGCTCCACGGCTGCCGGGCGTCGTGTGCGGCGCTGCCGATCTGCCGCCTCCGAGCTGCACAGACATCGAGCCAGCGCTTCAGCCGGGCTTCGAGGACGGCCTGCTGCTTCCTCCGCCTCCCGGCTTTGAGGACGTCGCTCCAGCTCCGCCGCCGTCGCCGCCCAGCTCAGCGAGCGTCGCTCCAGCTCCTCAGCCGCCGCCGAGCGTCGCTCCAGCTCCTCAGCCATTTAGGTTCTTGTATAGGTTAAGCTCCTTATTTAGTTCAGCTTCTGGTTGGTTTAGCTCGGGTTATGTTAGCTCCTGTTTGCTCATGTTCTGTTTCCTTTATTAAAAGACTTTTCCAAAGCATTCACCTCTGCACATATACCTTATCTAAATCCCACACATAGCACTGTGTGACAGGAGTGGTGAATGTGTCTGAACCAATATTAATACTGTGGCATTAATCGGGCATAGATAAAAGTATTCACTGTGTTTAAAAATAGACTGCACAGGCTGGCAAGTACTGTAGTGAAATATTGTATATTAGAGGGTGGTTATCATTGTTGAGTTTTGTTAAGAAAGGAAGATAATTCTGTAATTATACAATATTGTATGTTGTAAGTAAATTTAGTCACTAAGTAAGTGCATAATCAGAAAATAAAGCAAGAATATCTAAGTTGTGGTGACATAGACTATCAAGCATAATGGCAGCCAGGTAAAAATAAATGGCATTTTGTGCATGGCTTGTAAGCAATTAATAGTATAATAGAGGATTATCCAGCAGATGTTCCAGATCTATTTCTTTATTATTTTTTTTATTAATTTTTCTTTTCTTTTTCTTTTTTCATTTATTTTATTTAATATTTATTTATTTATTTACTATTTTTATCTATATATTATTATTTTTTAATAAGGCCTTCATACACACAGGTGTCTCCGGTCTGGCAGCAGCTGTCCCCCCTCTGCTCCGGGGTCAAGCCCTGCTCACTGGACACAGCTTATAATATCACTAAACCAGACTCTCTCTCTCTCTCTCTCTCTCTCTCTCTCTCTCTCTCACAGGCACACAAAGAGCTCCCTTGCACTCAGACAGTTTTAGACCAACACAACATCAATTAGACACAACCAATTGCAATTGCCTTTAACTTTATGGCACACAGCCGTGCTCCTCATAAGAAGATATTAATATTAAGTGATATACATCTGTATATTGCTCATAAAAAGATATCTATATAAAATTTCACCACCAGCCCCATACAATAATTTTTCGGTGGCTACACATTATCGACGTACATCTATACGCTCCTCATAAAAAGTTATTTATAAATATTTATCTGCTGTGTACCCTTACTCAAGCAGTATAACTAATTAAGCGCAATTCCTTATTAACTGCTTCTTCCCCATTGCCATCCAATCTAGGCCCTCTTGACAATGGGTACAGATTAATACCACCCTCTCTTTAACACAAATAGATGCTCAAATGCGCTCTCTCATACTTGCCTTGTCATGCTACCATCTTATCAAAGCCCTCTTAATAACATAACAGACCAATGCAATGCTTATTTTATCAATTTACTATCAGTATAACCGTTGGTAAGTTGATGCATGCATTCTTTCCTGAAAACAAAGCCCATCCAAAACTACTTTAATTCGGAGAGGTCTTTAAAGGCATACTTACCAACACTGGTGATCCCAGCAAACAACACAAACTAAGTACATAAGCAAAAGTTGCTTACCTTTGTACGTGGCCAAGGAAGCCCATGCTGATCAGTCACCTTTGCCTCTTTTCCACCCTGCTCGCAGCGCCAAAATGTCGTAGAAATTAATTGAAGACTCAGGCTTTGGTTTTCAGAAGATAACGACCTTTATCTTCATGCAATAACGGCCGGGGGAGACTGCAGTGTCACACTGAACTCTGAACGCTTTTCGTTTAAATACACTCTGATACAATGGAGTATTCTGTATACAGTGATGTCCCACAACAGCTGGGTTTCTTTAAATTCCCCCATTCTATGTATACAGTGGTTACCTAATCGGAATGTAGGTTCTACCGTCGTGGCGCTCGGCGGTACCGGTTGGCTTTGTGCGTTTGCTGGCTTTTACCGCTGAGTGGCGCTATATACAGTAACTACAGACTGACGCCTCATGCCTTAGTTCATTCTCCGCTGGATTAATGAGACACAGAGTTTTAGAACTGCACGTAGTAGCGGATAAAATCAAGTAAAACATTGTAGTTAAACAAATTCATAATCACAGAACTAAAACTACACTACAAATGTAAAATTCAAATTAAATCTTATTAGGATCAAATTTAAACAAAATAAATGTTAACACAGTGAGCCTTTAGATTTTATCACGTGTAATTAAAAAAGACGCGTTTAGGGTTTTGTGTCGTCTCATATCTTGTGTTCTTTAAATTTATAGTAGATTTATTAACTAAAATAAATGACCATAAAATTAAAACAGTGTTAGGACGTTCTACTGCGTCAGCTGATGTCGGTCATTCAGCCCCACTTGTGTTTTTGCGTTATTATAAGAATGAAATGCAGTAGACTGTTATGATCTGTAACGAGTTCGACCCATGTTGCACGGGTGGCACCATAAAGCACGGGCACAAGGCGAGGTCTTACGGGAAAAGGGTAATTTATTTAGGTAAAATGGAGAAGGAAAGTGTTAAAGGAGGGAGAATGGAAAGAAAGAGATAAAGGTTGTGCATGTGTAGTTCTGGGGGCTGTGCCACACTGGCATGCGGGCACACAGCTGACGATAAGTGTTGGTGCGCGGAGTGGCAGAACTAAGCACGCGGAGGCAGCGCTCCTGCACGCTCCCTCGTGACGGCGCTTCTTCCGCTGTCGATGGCCGGCGCGAGTTCTCGCTGTCGCAAAAACCTAACCACTCTTTTCCTCTTCGTCAGCGGGGCTGCGAAGGCGGGCACGGTGCAGGAGTGAAGATGCCGCGGGAGCTCGCGCAGCTCTTTCTCGCACAGTCCTCAGCACGGAGATCAAAGGGCGGAATTCTAGTGTCCTTGTCTGAAGTCCCTGGGGTGCGTCACATCACCTCACTGACATGCTTCTTTCATATTCTCCATCACATCACGTACTTCCCAAGTAGTGATAGTAGATTTGGGCGCACACCCATCACAGGCGCACGCGGTGGCAGATTATCATAATTGTCCTAAACTTGTATTTCATAAGGTTTTCCCAGCGGAGGTGTTAGGACGTTCTACTGTGTCAGCAGATGTCGGTCATTCAGCCCCGCTTGTGTTTTTGCGTTATTATAAGAATGAAATGCAGTATGCTGTTATGATTTGTAACGGGTTCGACCCATGTTACCCAAACAACTCAGTTTAGATGTAAGTAAATGAAAGTAAATGTCTGTGCAGTTTGGGGGAGGGACGTGCTAATGATTTGGTCGGCTCTGTGTGTGTGTGAGAGAGAGAGAGGGGTGTCGCGGTCGTTTTCAGTGAAACAAAGGCTTAGCTGAAAAATGTTAGGCACATCAGTCACTTAACCCCTAATAAAAGGTATTTGGTGTTATGATAGTTGTAATATAACAGATGCGCACTGAATACTAAACCTAAACCAGGCACGGAGATTAATAAACCAAGATAGCCCCATACCCGTTTAAAAAAAAATTAAAAATTCCTCACGCTCGGGAAAACTATGCGTGCGGTTGAGCGCTGATTAGACTATAGGAAATTAAAGCGGAGGGTTTTTATTTAGACTATAAATAAATTAACCTGCGTCTATTTTAGGTGTGCCAGCTGCCACTTTTTAGTTAGAAGTTTTCAATACAAATCTTATAATGCCCACATGACATGACGGAATAAGGCATGGCTGGTGATGATTGGGGTTTGTTGGGTTACAGTGGATTTTACTACGCGGTGTGAGTGCAATGGCCATCGCGCTGACTCTGCTCTCCGTGGATGGCCGAACCGGCCCCTCCCACCTCTTGCTCCTTTAAAGTCCCTGGGGCGCGTTCCATTTGCCCTGCTTGCATGCCGCACTGCCGCTTTGTTGCACGCGCGTTGCATACACAGCGCGTAGTAAAATCCACTGTAGCCCAACAAACCCCGAGTATTTTATAGCGCGGGGTGCAAGCCTGGGCAACGATAGCAAGGACAGCTCACCAGTCATGTGTAATTCTGCGGTCCCGCTGCTTCGCATGTCTGAAGGGGAGGACGCCTAACTAGTAAACGAGGAGCGATATTGATTTGAGCGCACGGCGTGACAGGCTGAAAAAACTGTTGTCAGATTAATGTGCAAAAACTATATAATAAAACTATATATACATGGCCTTTATAAGACTCAACTTTTATTTAGGCGCACTAACAATAACGAAAAAACGTAATGATTTTCTAAATGTTTAAAAGCAAATAAGCTGCGCTGTTCTGTATTGTTTTTGGTGAACTTGAGCGCGTCAGAAAATGAACGCAAACGTTTTTTTAAAATGGTCAGAGTCAGTCTGCTTGCTGTTTTCTCGACGTGTTCATAATCATTAGTCTACTTCTGCCGGTGCCGGAGGATTACAATGCCGAATCGAAGTCCTGAGCCCAAACCTCATTTAAATTAAATTAACAAATATTATAAGTAAAAAACAATACCGCACTTACCGCCTTTTTAAATTCCTTGGGAGTTTACATCGGTCATAAACAGCGCTTTTTATATCCCGCCTCAAGCGGACACGGACACTGCCTTAGGCGTTCACACAGCACCAGACACAACACCCTGCTTACACAGCTTAATAGCGCCAACCTCAAACACGCATCTGCAAACTTTCATTAACACATCACCTGCCCCACTAGGGGCAAAAGGACACTGGATCATTGCTATATTACAGTCAAGGAGATCTACAAGGCAAAATTTGGGAAATAACGGACTGCAAAGCACAAACATCCGACATGACGAACGCAGATGTGACCCTGGCAGACGAGCTGAACACATTCTATGCTCGCTTTGACGCTGCAACTAAAGACTGTAGCTATGCTAATGCTAGCAGTGCTAACAGCTGCAGACAGGAAGACTCTGCCGGTACCGGAAATGCGTTCATCATCTCCGAGCATGACGTGAGGAGAGCCTTCAGAAGAATGGACACCAGGAAAGCAGCAGGACCAGATGGCATGTCAGGTCGAGTCCTCAGAGCCTGTGCAGACCAGCTAGTACCTGTGTTCACAGAGATATTCAACCCCTCCTTATCTCAGTCGGTGATCCCCACATGCTTCAAAGAGTCCATCATTGTTACTGTTCCGAAGAAACCCCCTCCTGCTTCCCTCAATGACTATCGCCCTGTAGCCCTTACCTCAGTAGTGATGAAGTGCTTTGAATGGCTGGTCAGAGATATTTCTTCACTACGTGACACACTGGACCCATTCCAGTTTGCATACCACCCGAACCGCTCTACAGATGATGCCATCACTCATCTCCTCCATACATCTGTCATTCACCTGGACACTCGAAGGGGGAATTATGTTAAAGTGCTCTTCATCGACTAGTGCTCATGATCCCTCCACACTCACCACCAAGCTAGAGAACCAGGGACTTAGTTCATCTATAAGTCAGTGGATCTCCATTTTCCTAAGTGGCAGAGCACAGGCAGTAAGGATGGGCGGACATGTCTCAGCCTCCCTCACTCTCAGCACTGGAGCCCCCTAGGTTTGTGTGGGACAATCTCCTCCTGAACATCAGCAAGACAAATGTGTTGATAGTGGACTTTAGTACAAAGCAGAAGAGAAACTTCCAGACCTCAATCTACAGCAAGTGGTGCTGGACCAAGGCCAGGAAGATCGTAAAGGTCCTCAGCCACCCCAGAAATGGAATTTTCTGTCTGATGAAGAGATGGCACAAGAAACCCAAGCATTTTATGTGCTTTTTTAGAGTGTGTGTGCGTCTCATAGGTGTGCACACGCATTTCATATGTGGTTGTTTGAGCAGTTAGTAACAAATATGTATGCATGTGTGACAGTTTCATATGTGTGTATGCTAGTGTTTTCATGTGTGTGCATGAAGTTTGATTTAAGCCGTATATGGCACCTCATAATTTTTTTTTTTTTATTGAACCAGAAAAAAAAACTCCGATGTGTAGTAATATCAGAGGGGGAACAGTGTGGGCACACAATGAAGAGATGCATCAAGGTATACCATAAAAATCACCCAGTTTTGCAGCGTCTCTGTGGTAATTATGTTACTACATGACAACATAATTATGTTGTGATATATTTTATTTTATTTTATAGTTAAATCGATGCAAAAATCATTAATTTAATAAATTACCAAATGATTGTGACCTATAGGAGCTACAACAATCCGAATGTGTGAATTCATATTAAAAAAAATTAAACACTGTCCATACTGCCTTTTTTGTTTTGTAGTTACAAAAACATGGACGGGCAGAAGTTGTTGTGACGCTTAAAAAGAAATACAATTAGCTGAAAACATCAAATGACAAGATTTACATTATTTGTTATATGTTATAAATAATTATTTAGTGAAAAACCTTTAAAAATGGGTTTGGGCTAGAATAGATTCATTGGCGAAAACTAGGTTTTCCTCGCTGTCACGTCATTCTACATGTCCAACTGAGAGTAGAAGCAGGCAGGTAATGGTGTCTTGTAGTTGGTAATGGGTTGTATGCGCTGCCACATGTGCCATATGTTACCGCTGTCCCTGAAGTGGTTGAGGATTTTCTGGCCGTGTGTGCGCGTTGCCTTTCTGCTTCAGGACCCGGTGTCCCTGAATCATCAACTGTAAACACTGGTCAGTTGATCAAGAACACAAACCTGTAGCTAGGCCTTTCACACCTAGGGAGACAGAAGGTGCTTTGCTACAGTAGGTATTTCTGCAAATCTGAGTCTGCTCGGCTCAGCTTATCGTGCTGTCTGCCACCACCTTTGCTAGGACCCACAAAGAATGTGGAAATGCATGGGTTACTCGTGACATCTTGTCAAGCGGATAGAGTTACAAACAAGTGGACTTATTAGAGGTAATTTTAAAGAGGTAGGGTCAAAAACTGCTACCCTCACCCCCACAAAGAGCCTACGATTGTGTGATCAATCTGCTCCGTGCAGCCATTTTGGCCAGAGTCTACCCACTTTCCCAGAGCAAGAGACCAAGACCCAAACCCTCACCCAGAACAATAGGTCTGGAAGTTCACAAGAACCTCCCTCTGAAAGTGGAAGGTAAGAAGTACATCGGGTTAATTTCGGTTGCGTACCACCGCTCACTCTCTAGTTGATGAAGATGAACCCCACCTCAAGCTCGCTCAAGCTAGATGTGTGCAGCACTCTGGTCTCTTGCTCATTGTTACCAACATCATGATTGGGCTCCCGCATGCACGCTCAGGCGTGGAACACTCGGCCTCAGGCCAACACACACAGGTCTGGTAGTCCACCAAGAAGCTCTCTCTGAAGATGAAAGCCAAGAAGTTGCCCCTGCAGCCTTTTAAAATACAAAGAAGAAATTTAGTTGCAACGACAATGAGCGTACCCAAGCACCTGACGTTAAGACCCCTAAAACGGCCCGAACAGTGATGTCACAACATATTGTATAGGTTTAAGGCATCATCATAGTCGGACGTGTCGTTCTATGCATTATTGCTTGGTGGCGTCTGTAATGGCGCATGTGCTTGGGCCAGTCATGGTGTGTGTAGGCTGTGTATTGTGTGTGTGTGTGTGTGTGTGTGCGTGTGTGTGTGCGTGCGTGTGTGTGTGCGTGCGTGTGTGTGTGTGTGTGTGTGAGTGAGTGTGTGTAGGATGTCTACTGTATATGTGGCATAAGTGGATGTGTGTGCCTTTGTTTGTGTGCAGTATGTGTTTGTGTGTGGTGTGTGCATAAAGGAAATGTGTGTGTGTGTGTGTGTGTGTGTGTGTGTGTGTGTGTGTGTGTGTGTAGGTGAAGTGTGTGTCTGGAGGATGTGTGTCTCATGTGTGTGTTTAGTATGCATGCGTAGTATTTGTGTGTGGGTGTAGTGCATATGTGTTTGTAATATGTGTAGTGTGCATGTAGTAAACGTGTACCGGTATGATTAGTGTGTGTGTGTATGTGTGCCTGTATTTGTGCATGCGTGTCAGTATGTTTGTGTACGATATGTGTGTACGATATGTGTGTGTCTGTGTGTACTCTACAATGTTTATAGAATGTTATGTCTGTAGTGTGTGTGTGTGTGTGCGTGTGTGTGCGTGCGTGCGAAGGATGTGTGTTTATTCCTGCTTGGAGCCCCCTTTGCGCCACAAAAATAAAAATCACATGGAGATGGCCAAAGGGCTGTAGGATGTGCTAGGAGGTGAGTGTTCCATAATAGGCTGCAGTACGTTTGTGGAAATTCATGGGATACTTGTGCCATTTTGTCGAGCAGATAGTGTCATATAAGGTCTGAGCTATCTCAAACCACTCACAAGCACATTCCCCAGTGTTTCACAAACAGGTGGACTTATAGGACGTATTCTCAAGGGCCAAAAAAACTTGCTCCCTTCACGTTTGCGTTTGCTGTGTTCTTAGTGCTGAATGCTTCTGGAAAGCGTTTTTTATGGTCAAAACCATAAAAAAGAATAACGAAAAAGTTGTTTTTCAACATGTATGCCAAAATACATGAATAATGCAACCACGGGGGGCGCAATCCAGTGTCTTCTTGTGCCAGTCCCAAGTCTGGATAAATGCAGAGGGTTGTGTCAGGAAGGGCATCCGACGTAAAACATTTGGCAAATCAATGATGCGAATCACGAATATAATTCCCATACCGGATCGGTCGTGGCCCGGGTTAACAACGACCGCCACTGGTGTTGTTGACCTACAGGGTGCTGGTGGAAATTAGGCTACTGTTGGTCGAAGAAGGAGAGGAGCAGGGCATGTTTGAAAGCAGAGAGAGCAGAGGAAAGGCAAGAGTTTAGGAGTGATAGTAGGGACTTTGAATGTTGGGACGATGACAGGGAAGGGAAGAGAGTTAGTTGATATGATGCAGAGAAGGAAGGTGGATATACTGTGTGTCCAGGAGACCAGGTGGAAAGGTAGCAAGGCTAGAAGCTTAGGATCAGGGTTTAAATTGTTTTACCATGTTGTGGGAACTGCCGGGCAGGAGGTCTAGAGGAAGACCAAAGAGGAGATTTATGGATGCAGTGAGAGAGGACATGAAGTTAATTGGTGTGAGAGAAGAAGATGCAGAGGATAGGGTTAGATGGAGGCAAATGATTCGCTGTGGCGACCCCTGAAAGGAAACTTTGGATGTTTTGAAAATGATAATTTATTTCTTTTTTTGCTTAAAATAAAAAACGCGGTGTTCTCACACAACTAATGCATGGTCATGGTAAAACATACAGAACGAGTTTATATACATTTTCCATGGTCAAAATGTGAAAAAGAATAACAAAAAAGTTGTTTTTCAACATGTATGCCACAATGCATGAATGTTTTGAAAATGATCATTTATTTGATTTTTTGGCTAAAAATAAAAAATGCGCTGTTCGCACAAGACTAATGCAAGTTCATTGCAAAACAAACAAAACAAATTTATACACAGTTTTTATGGTCAAAGTGTGAAAAAGAATAACGAAAAAGTTGTTTTTCAACATGTATGCCAAAATGCATGAATGTTTTGGAAATTATCGTTTTTGTTTTTTTTTTGCTTAAAATAAAAAACGCGGTGTTCTCACACAACTGATGCATGGTCATGGTAAAACATACAGAACGAGTTTATATACATTTTCCATGGTCAAAATGTGAAAAAGAATAACAAAAAAGTTGTTTTTCAACATGTATGCCACAATGCATGAATGTTTTGAAAATGATCATTTATTCGATTTTTGGGCTAAAAATAAAAAATGCGCTGTTCCCACACAACTAATGCATGATAATTGTAAAACAAACAAAACAAATTTATACACAGTTTTTATAGTCAAAGTGTGAAAAAGAATAACGAAAAAGTTGTTTTTCAACATGTATGCCAAAATGCATGAATGTTTTGGAAATTATAGTTTTTTTTTTTTTTTTGCTTAAAGTAAAAAACGCGGTGTTCTCACACAACTAATGCATGGTCATGGTAAAACATACAAAACGAGTTTATATACATTTTCCATGGTCAAAATGTGAAAAAGAATAACAAAAAAGTTGTTTTTCAACATGTATGCCAAAAGTCATGAATGTGTTGGAAATGATCATTAATGTGATTTTTTTCCCCTTAATAAAGGTGATATAAAGCGTTTGCTGCGTTCTTAGCGCTACACCAGCTGAGGAAAGCGGTTTTCTCACTTATATACATTTTCCATGGTCAAAATGTGAAAATGATCACATTGATGATGATTGATGATGAAATTATCTTTTTTTTTTCTTTTATGATCATGATCAAATGATCATTGATCATTGATCATTCATGTGATTTTTTTCCCCTTAATAAAGGTGAGATAAAGCGTTTGTTGCATTCTTAGCGCTATACCAGCTGAAGAAAGCGGTTTTCTCACTCATCTAATGCATGGTTATGTAAAACATTGAGAACGAGTTTATATACATTTTCCATGGTCAAAATGTGAAAAAGAGTAACAAAAAAGTTGTTTTTCAACATGTATGCAAAAAGGCATGAATGTGTTGGAAATTATCATTCATGTCATTTCTTTGCTTACTGAAAAAAAGAATAACAAAAAAGTTGTTTTTCAACATGTATGCCAAAACGCATGAATGTGTTGGAAATGATCATTCATTTGATTTTTTGTCTACTTAAAGTTGAGATAAAGCGTTTGCTGCGTTCTTAGCGCTGAACGAGCTCAGAAAAGCGGTTTTCTCACTCATCTAATGCATGGTTATGTAAAACATACAGAACGAGTTTATATACATTTTCCATGGTCAAAATGTGAAAAAGAATAACAAAAAAGTTGTTTTTTAACATGTATGCCAAAAGGCATGAATGTGTTGGAAATTTGATTTTTTGGCTAAAAATAAAAAAACGCCCTGGTCGCACACAACTAATGCATGTTTCTTGTCAACCCTAACCCTTGTCATACATACAAAACGAATTTATACACAGTTTTTATGGTCAAAGTGTGAAAAAGAATAACGAAAAAGTTGTTGTTCAACATGTATGCCAAAATGCATGAATGTTTTGGAAATAATCTTTTTTTTTATTTGCTTAAAAAAAAACGCAGAGTTATCACACAACTAATGCATGGTTATGTAAAACATACCGAACGAGTTTATATACATTTTCCATGGTCAAAATGTGAAAATGAATAACAAAAAAGTTGTTTTTTAACGTGTATGCCAAAAGGCATAAATGTTTTGATCATTTATGTAATTTTTTTCCTTTAATAAAGGTAAGATAAAGCGTTTGCTGCGTTCTTTGCGCCATACCAGCTGAGGAAAGCAGTTTTCTCACACATCTAATGCATGGTCATAGTAAAACATACAAAACGAGTTTATATACATTTTCCATGGTCAAAATGTGAAAAAGAATAACAAAAAAGTTGTTTTTCAACACGTATGCCAAAAGGCATGAATGTGTTGGAAATGATCATTCATGTCGTTTTTTTTCCCCCTTAATAAAGGTGAAATAAAGCGTTTGCTGCGTTCTTAGCACTATACCAGCTGAGGAAAGCGGTTTTCTCACACAACTAATGCATGGTCTTGGTAAAACATAGAATACGAGTTTATATACATTTTCCATGATAAAAAATAAATAACAAAAAAGTTGTTTTTTAACATGTATGCCAAAAGGCATGAATGTGTTGAAAATTATTATTTATTAGATTGTTTTCCCCTTAATAAAGGTGAGATAAACCGTTTGCTGCGTTCTTAACGCTATACCAGCTGAGGAAAGAGGTGTTCTCAATCATCTAATGCATGGCTATGTAAAACATACAGAACGAGGTTATATACATTTTCCACGGTCAAAATGTAAAAGAGAATAACAAAAAGTTGTTTTTTAACATGTATGCCACAATGCATTAATGTTTTGAAAATGATCATTTATTTGATTTTTTCCACTTAATAAAGGTGAGATAAACCTTTTGCTGCGTTCTTAGCGCTATACCAGCTGAGGAAAGCGGTGTTCTCACTCATCTAATGCGTGGTTATGTAAACATACAAAACGAGTTTATATAAATTTACCATGGTCAAAATGTGAAAAAGAGTAACAAAAAAGTTGTTTTTCAACATGTATGCCAAAAGGCATGAATGATCATTCATATAATTTCTTTGCTTACTAAAAAAAGAATAACAAAAAAGTTGTTTTTTGATATATATGCCAAAAGGCATGAATGTGTTGGAAATGATCATTCATTAGATTTTTTGCCTACTTGAAGTTGAGATAAAGCGTTTGCTGCGTTCTTAGCGCTGACGAGGCTCAGAAAAGCGGTTTTCTCCTACAACTAATGTATGGGTATGTAAAACATACAGAACGAGTTTATATACATTTTCCATGGTCAAAATGTGAAAAAAAAGCAACAAAAAAGTTGTTTTTTAACATGTATGCCTCAATGCATAAATGTTTTAAAAATGATCATTTTTTTCCTCTTTTGCTTAAAATAACAAACGCGGTATTCTTAAACAACTAATGCATGCTTATATAAAACATACAGAACGAGTTTATATACATTTTCCATGGTCAAAATGTGAAAATGAATAAAAAAAAGGTGTTCTTCAAAATGTATGCCAAAAGGCATGAATGTGTTGGAAATGATCATTCTTTTTTTTTTTCCCTTAATAAAGGTAAGGAAAAGCGTTTGCTGCGTTCTTAACGCCATACAAGCTGAGGAAAGCGGTTTTCTCACAAATCTAATGCATGGTCATGGTAAAACATACAAAACGAGTTTATATACATTTTCCATGGTCAAAATGTGAAAAGGAATACCAAAAATGTTGTTTTTCAACATGTATGGCACAATGCATGAATGTTTTGAAAATGCTCTTTTTTTTTGTTGCCTAAAATAAAAAACGCGGTGTTCTCACACATCTAATGCATGCTTATGTGAAACATACAGAACGAGTTTATATACATTTTCCATGGTCAAAATGTGAAAATGAATAACAAAAATGTTGTTTTTCAACATGTATGGCACAATGCATGAATGTTTTGAAAATGATCTTTTTTTTTTTTGCCTAAAATAAAAGACGCGGTGTTCTCACACAACTAATGAATGCTTAACATGTATGCCACAATGCATGAATGTTTTGAAAATGATCATTTATTTATTTTTTTGCTTAAAATAACAAACGCTGTGTTCTCTCACAACTAATGCATGGTTATGTAAAACATACAAAACGAGTTTATGTACATTTTCCATGGTCAAAATGTAAAAAAGAATACCAACAATGTTGTTTTTTCAACATGTATGCCAAAAGGCATGAATGTGCTGGAAATGATCATTCAAGTTATTTTTCACTCATAATAAAGGAGAGATAAAGCGTTTGCTGCTTTCTTAGTGCTATACCAGCTGAGGAAAACGGTTTTCTCACACAACTAATGCATGGTTATGTAAAACATACAGAACGAGTTTATATGCATTTTCCATGGTCAAAATCTGAAAAAGGATAACAAAAAAGTTGTTTTTCAACATGTATGCCAAAAGGCATGAATGTGCTGGAAATGATCATTCATGTCATTTTTCACCCATAATAAAGGAGAGATAAAGCGTTTGCTGCGTTCTTAACGCTATACCAGCTGAGGAAAGCGGTTTTCTCACACAACTAATGCATGGTTATGTAAAACATACAGAACGAGTTTATATACATTTTCCATGGTCAAAATGTGAAAAAGAATACCAAAAATGTTGTTTTTCCACATGTATGCACAATGCATGAATGTTTTGAAAATGATCTTTTTTTTTTTTTTGCCCAAAATAACAAACGCTGTGTTCTCACACAATTAATGCGTGCTTATGTAAAACATACAGAACAAGTTTATGTACATTTTCCATGGTCAAAATGTGAAAAAGAACACCAAAAATGTTGTTTTTTAACATGTATGGCAGAATGCATGAATGTTTTGAAAATGATCATTTATTAATTATTTTGCTTAAAATAACAAAAAGCGGTGTTCTCACAGAACTAAAGCATGGTTATGTAAAACATACCAAGCGAGTTTATATACATTTTCCATGGTCAAAATGTGAAAAAGAACACCAAAAATGTTGTTTTTTAACATGTATGGCACAATGCATGAATGTGCTGGAAATGATCATTCATGTCATTTTTTACCCGTAATAAAGGAGAGATAAATCGTTTGCTGCGTTCTTAGCGCTATACCAGCTGAGGAAAGCGGTTTTCTCACACAACTAATGCATGGTTATGTAAAACATACAGAACGAGTTTATATACATTTTCCATGGTCAAAATGTGAAAAAGAATACCAAAAATGTTGTTTTTCAACATGTATGGCACAATGCATGAATGTTTTGAAAATGATCATTTATTTATTATTTTGCCTAAAATAAAAAACGCGGTGTTCACACAGAACTAATGCAAGCTTATGTAAAACATACAAAATGAGTTTATATACATTTTCCATGGTCAAAATGTGAAAATGAATAACAAAAAAGTTGTTTTTCAACATGTATGCCAAAAGGCATGAATGTGCTGGAAATGATCATTCAAGTTATTTTTCACTCATAATAAAGGAGAGATAAAGCGTTTCCTGCGTTCTTAGCGCTATACCAGCTGAGGAAAGCGGTTTTCTCACACAACTAATGCATGGTTATGTAAAACATACAGAACGAGTTTATATGCATTTTCCATGGTCAAAATCTGAAAAAGAATAACAAAAAAGTTGTTTTTCAACATGTATGCCAAAAGGCATGAATGTGCTGGAAATGATCATTCATGTCATTTTTCACCCATAATAAAGGAGAGATAAAGCGTTTGCTGCGTTCTTAGCGCTATACCAGCTGAGGAAAGCGGTTTTCTCACACAACTAATGCATGGTTATTTAAAACATACAGAACGAGTTTATATACATTTTCCGTGGTCAAAATATGAAAAAGGATAACAAAAATGTTGTTTTTCAACATGTATGCCAAAAGGCATGAATGTGCTGGAAATGATCATTCATGTCATTTTTCACCCATAATAAAGGAGAGATAAAGCGTTTGCTGCGTTCTTAGCGCTATACCAGCTGAGGAAAGCGGTTTTCTCACACAACTAATGCATGGTTATGTAAAACATACAGAACGAGTTTATATACATTTTCCATGGTCAAAATGTGAAAAAGAATACCAAAAATGTTGTTTTTCAACATGTATGGCACAATGCATGAATGTTTTGAAAATGATCTTTTTTTTTTTGCCCAAAATAACAAACGCTGTGTTCTCACACAACTAATGCATGCTTATGTAAAACATACAGAACGAGTTTATATAAATTTTCCGTGGTCAAAATGTGAAAATGAATAACAAAAAAGTTATTTTTCAACATGTATGCCAAAAGGCATGACTGTGCTGGAAATTATCATTCATGTCTTTTTCACCCATAATAAAGGAGAGATAAAGCGTTTGCTGCGTTCTTAGCGCTATTCCAGCTGAGGAAAGCGGTTTTTTCACACAACTAATGCATGCTTATGTAAAACATACAGAACGAGTTTATATACATTTTCCATGGTCAAAATGTGAAAAAGAATACCAAAAATGTTGTTTTCAACATGTTTGGCACAATGCATGAATGTTTTGAAAATGATCTTTTTTTTTTTTTTTTTTTTTGCCTAAAATAAAAAACGTGGTGTTCTCACACAACTAATGCATGCTTTTGTAAGACATACAGAACGAGTTTATATACATTTTCCATGGTCAAAATGTGAAAAAGAATAACAAAAAAGTTGTTTTTCAACATGTATGCCAAAAGGCATGAATGTGCTGGAAATGATTATTCAAGTCATTTTTCACCCATAACAAAGGAGAGAGAAAGCGTTTGCTTCTTTCTTAGCGCTATACCAGCTGAGGAAAGCGGTTTTCTCACACATCTACTGCATGGTAATGGTAAAACATACAAAACGAGTTTATATACATTTTCCATGGTCAAAATGTGAAAAAAAAGCAACAAAAAAGTTGTTTTTCAACATGTATGCCAAAAGG
The DNA here is from genome assembly GCF_024256425.1 of Clarias gariepinus. Taxonomy (NCBI): domain Eukaryota; kingdom Metazoa; phylum Chordata; class Actinopteri; order Siluriformes; family Clariidae; genus Clarias; species Clarias gariepinus. Next base: position 12,115,364 of record NC_071125.1, read on the forward strand.
CATGAATGTGCTGGAAATGATCATTCATGTCATTTTTCACCCATAATAAAGGAGAGATAAAGCGTTTGCTGCGTTCTTAGTGCTATACCAGCTGAGGAAAGCGGTTTTCTCACACAACTAATGCATGGTTATGTAAAACATACAGAACGAGTTTATATACATTTTCCATGGTCAAAATGTGAAAATGAATAACCAAAAAATTGTTTTTCAACATGTTTGGCACAATGCATGAATGTTTTGAAAATGATCATTTATTTATTTTTTTGCTTAAAATAACAAACGCGGTGTTATCACACAACTAATGCATGCTTATGTAAAACATACAGAACGAGTTTATGTACATTTTCCATGGTCAAAATGTGAAAAAGAATACCAAAAATGTTGTTTTTCAACATGTATGGCACAATGCATGAGTGTTTTAAAAATGATCATTTATTTATTATTTTGCCTAAAATAAAAAACGCGATGTTCTCACACAATTTATGCATGCTTATGTAAAACATACAGAACAAGTTTATATACATTTTCCATGGTCAAAATGTGAAAATGAATAACAAAAAAGTTATTTTTCAACATGTTGTCCAAAAGGCATGAATGTGCTGGAAATTATCATTCATGTCATTTTTCACCCATAATAAAGGAGAGATAGAGCGTTTGCTGCGTTCTTAGCGCTATACCAGCTGAGGAAAGCGGTTTTTTCACACAACTAATGCATGCTTATGTAAAACATACAGAACGAGTTTATATACATTTTCCATGGTCAAAATGTGAAAAAGAATATCAAAAATGTTGTTTTCAACATGTATGGCACAATGCATGAATGTTTTGAAAATGATCTTTTTTTTTTTTTTTTGCCTATAGTAAAAAACGCGGTGTTCTCACACAACTAATGCATGCTTTTGTAAAACATACAGAACGAGTTTATATAAATTTTCCATGGTCAAAATGTGAAAAAGAATAACAAAAAAGTTGTTTTTCAACATGAATGCCAAAAGGCATGAATGTGCTGGAAATGATCATTCAAGTCATTTTTCACCCATAACAAAGGAGAGATAAAGCGTTTGCTGAGTTCTTAGCGCTATACCAGCTGAGGAAAGCGGTTTTCTCACACATCTACTGCATGGTAATGGTAAAACATACAAAACGAGTTTATATACATTTTCCATGGTCAAAATATGAAAAAAAAAAAAAAAATTGTTTTTCAACATGTATGCCAAAAGGCATGAATGTGCTGGAAATGATCATTCATGTCATTTTTCACCCATAATAAAGGAGAGATAAAGCGTTTGCTGCGTTCTTAGCGCTATACCAGCTGAGGAAAGCGGTTTTCTCACACAACTAATGCATGGATATGTAAAACATACAGAACGAGTTTATATACATTTTCCATGGTCAAAATGTGAAAAAGAATACCAAAAATGTTGTTTTCAACATGTATGGCACAATGCATGAATGTTTTGAAAATGATCTTTTTTTTTTTTTGCCTAAAATAAAAAACGCGGTGTTCTCACACAACTAATGCATGCTTTTGTAAAACATACAGAACGAGTTTATATACATTTTCCATGGTCAAAATGTGAAAAAGAATAACAAAAAAGTTGTTTTTCAACATGTATGCCAAAAGGCATGAATGTGCTGGAAATGATCATTCAAGTCATTTTTCACCCATAACAAAGGAGAGATAAAGCGTTTGCTGCGGTCTTAGCGCTATACCAGCTGAGGAAAGCGGTTTTCTCACACATCTACTGCATGGTAATGGTAAAACATACAAAACGAGTTTATATACATTTTCCATGGTCAAAATATGAAAAAAAACAACAAAAAAGTTGTTTTTCAACATGTATGCCAAAAGGCATGAATGTGCTGGAAATGATCATTCATGTCATTTTTCACCCATAATAAAGGAGAGATAAAGCGTTTGCTGCGTTCTTAGTGCTATACCAGCTGAGGAAAGCGGTTTTCTCACACAACTAATGCATGGTTATGTAAAACATACAGAACGAGTTTATATACATTTTCCATGGTCAAAATGTGAAAATGAATAACAAAAAAATTGTTTTTCAACATGTATGGCACAATGCATGAATGTTTTGAAAATGATCATTTATTTATTTTTTTGCTTAAAATAACAAACGCGGTGTTATCACACAACTAATGCATGCTTATGTAAAACATACAGAACGAGTTTATGTACATTTTCCATGGTCAAAATGTGAAAAAGAATACCAAAAATGTTGTTTTTCAACATGTATGGCACAATGCATGAATGTTTTGAAAATGATCATTTATTTATTATTTTGCCTAAAATAAAAAACGCGATGTTCTCACACAATTTATGCATGCTTATGTAAAACATACAGAACGAGTTTATATACATTTTCCATGGTCAAAATGTGAAAATGAATAACAAAAAAGTTATTTTTCAACATGTTGGCCAAAAGGCATGAATGTGCTGGAAATTATCATTCATGTCATTTTTCACCCATAATAAAGGGGAGATAGAGCGTTTGCTGCGTTTTTAGCGCTATACCAGCTGAGGAAAGCGGTTTTTTTCACACAACTAATGCATGCTTATGTAAAACATACAGAATGAGTTTATATACATTTTCCATGGTCAAAATGTGAAAAAGAATATCAAAAATGTTGTTTTCAACATGTATGGCACAATGCATGAATGTTTTGAAAATGATCTTTTTTTTTTTTTTTTGCCTATAGTAAAAAACGCGGTGTTCTCACACAACTAATGCATGCTTTTGTAAAACATACAGAACGAGTTTATATAAATTTTCCATGGTCAAAATGTGAAAAAGAATAACAAAAAAGTTGTTTTTCAACATGTATGTCAAAAGGCATGAATGTGCTGGAAATGATCATTCAAGTCATTTTTCACCCATAACAAAGGAGAGATAAAGCGTTTGCTAAGTTCTTAGCGCTATACCAGCTGAGGAAAGCGGTTTTCTCACACATCTACTGCATGGTAATGGTAAAACATACAAAACGAGTTTATATACATTTTCCGTGGTCAAAATATGAAAAAGGATAACAAAAATGTTGTTTTTCAACATGTATGCCAAAAGGCATGAATGTGCTGGAAATGATCATTCAAGTCATTTTTCACCCATAACAAAAGAGAGATAAAGCGTTTGCTGCGTTCTTAGCGCTATACCAGCTGATTAAAGCGGTTTTCTCACACAACTAAAGCATGGTTATGTAAAACATACAGAGCGAGTTTATATACATTTTCCATGGTCAAAATGTGAAAAAGAATACCAAAAATGTTGTTTTTTAACATGTATGGCAGAATGCATGAATGTTTTGAAAATGATCATTTATTTATTTTTTTGCATAAAATAACAAACGCGGTGTTCTCACACAACTAATGCATGCTTATGTAAAACATACAAAATGAATTTATGTACATTTTCCATTGTCAAAATGTGAAAAAGAATACCAAAAATGTTGTTTTTCAACATGTATGGCACAATGCATGAATGTTTTGAAAATGATCATTTATTTATTATTTTGCCTAAAATAAAAAACGCGGTGTTCTCACAGAACTAATGCATGCTTATGTAAAACATACAAAATGAGTTTATATACATTTTCCATGGTCAAAATGTGAAAATGAAAAACAAAAAAGTTGTTTTTCAACATGTATGCCAAAAGGCATGAATGTGCTGGAAATGATCATTCAAGTTATTTTTTCACTCATAATAAAGGAGAGATAAAGCGTTTCCTGCGTTCTTAGCGCTATACCAGCTGAGGAAAGCGGTTTTCTCACACAACTAATGCATGGTTATGTAAAACATACAGAACGAGTTTATATGCATTTTCCATGGTCAAAATCTGAAAAAGGATAACAAAAAAGTTGTTTTTCAACACGTATGCCAAAAGGCATGAATGTGCTGGAAATGATCATTCATGTTATTTTTCACCCATAATAAAGGAGAGATAAAGCGTTTGCTGCGTTCTTAGCGCTATACCAGCTGAGGAAAGCGGTTTTCTCACACAACTAATGCATGGTTATGTAAAACATACAGAACGAGTTTATATACATTTTCCATGGTCAAAATGTGAAAAAGAATACCAAAAATGTTGTTTTTCAACATGTATGGCACAATGCATGAATGTTTTGAAAATGATCTTTTTTTTTTTTTTGCCCAAGATGATAAACGCTGTGTTCTCACACAATTTATGCATGCTTATGTAAAACATACAGAACGAGTTCATATACATTTTCCATGGTCAAAATGTGAAAATGAATAACAAAAAAAATGTTTTTCAACATGTATGGCACAATGCATGAATGTTTTGAAAATGATCATTTATTTATTTTTTTGCTTAAAATAACAAACGCGGTGTTATCACACAACTAATGCATGCTTATGGAAAACATGCAGAACGAGTTTATGTACATTTTCCATGGTCAAAATGTGAAAATGAATAACAAAAAAATTGTTTTTCAACATGTATGGCACAATGCATGAATGTTTTGAAAATGATCTTTTTTTTTTTTTTTTTTGCCTAAAATAAAAAACGCGGTGTTCTCACACAACTAATGCATGCTTTTGTAAAACATACAGAACGAGTTTATATACATTTTCCATGGTCAAAATGTGAAAAAGTATAACAAAAAAGTTGTTTTTCAACATGTATGCCAAAAGGCATGAATGTGCTGGAAATGATTATTCAAGTCATTTTTCACCCATAACAAAGGAGAGATAAAGCGTTTGCTGCGTTCTTAGCGCTATACCAGCTGAGGAAAGCGGTTTTCTCACACATCTACTGCATGGTAATGGTAAAACATACAAAACGAGTTTATATACATTTTCCATGGTCAAAATATGAAAAAAAAAAAAAAAAAAAAGTTGTTTTTCAACATGTATGCCAAAAGGCATGAATGTCCTGGAAATGATTATTCATGACATTTTTCACCCATAATAAAGGAGAGATAAAGCGTTTGCTGCGTTCTTAGCGCTATACCAGCTGAAGAAAGCGGTTTTCTCACACAACTAATGCATGGTTATGTAAAACATACAGAACGAGTTTATATACATTTTCCATGGTCAAAATGTGAAAATGAATAACAAAAAAAATGTTTTTCAACATGTATGGCACAATGCATGAATGTTTTGAAAATGATCATTTATTAATTATTTTGCTTAAAATAACAAACGCGGTGTTCTCACACAACTAATGCATGGTTTTGGAAAAAACATACAGAACGAGTTTATATGAATTTTCCCTTGTCAAAATACGAAAGAGGATAACAAAAAAGTTGTTTTTCAACATGTATGCCAAAAGGCATGAATGTGCTGGAAATGATCATTCATGTCATTTTTCACCCATAATAAAGGAGAGATAAAGCGTTTGCTGCGTTCTTAGCGCTATACCAGCTGAGGAAAGCGGTTTTCTCACACATCTACTGCATGGTAATGGTAAAACATACAAAATGAGTTTATATACATTTTCCATGGTCAAAATATGAAAAAAAAAAAAAAAAAGTTGTTTTTCAACATGTATGCCAAAAGGCATGAATGTCCTGGAAATGATCATTCATGACATTTTTCACCCATAATAAAGGAGAGATAAAGCGTTTGCTGCGTTCTTAGCGCTATACCAGCTGAGGAAAGCGGTTTTCTCACACAACTAATGCATGGTTATGTAAAACATACAGAACGAGTTTATATACATTTTCCATGGTCAAAATGTGAAAATGAATAACAAAAAAAATGTTTTTCAACATGTATGGCACAATGCATGAATGTTTTGAAAATGATCATTTATTTATTTTTTTGCTTAAAATAACAAACGCGGTGTTATCACACAACTAATGCATGCTTATGTAAAACATGCAGAACGAGTTTATGTACATTTTCCATGGTCAAAATGTGAAAAAGAATACCAAAAATGTTGTTTTTCAACATGTATGGCACAATGCATGAATGTTTTGAAAATGATCATTTATTTATTATTTTGCCTAAAATAAAAAACGCGGTGTTCACACAGAACTAATGCATGCTTATGTAAAACATACAAAATTAGTTTATATACATTTTCCATGGTCAAAATGTGAAAATGAATAACAAAAAAGTTATTTTTCAATATGTATGCCAAAAGTCATGAATGTGCTGGAAATTATCATTCATGTCATTTTTCACCCATAATAAAGGGGAGATAAAGCGTTTGCTGCGTTCTTAGCGCTATACCAGCTGAGGAAAGCGGTTTTCTCACACAACTAATGCATGGTTATGTAAAACATACAGAACGAGTTTATATACATTTTCCATGGTCAAAATGTGAAAATGAATAACAAAAAAAATGTTTTTCAACATGTATGGCACAATGCATGAATGTTTTGAAAATGATAATTTATTTATATTTTTGCATAAAATAACAAACGCGGTGTTATCACACAACTAATGCATGCTTATGTAAAACATGCAGAACGAGTTTATGTACATTTTCCATGGTCAAAATGTGAAAAAGAATACCAAAAATGTTGTTTTTCAACATGTATGGCACAATGCATGAATGTTTTGAAAATGATCATTTATTTATTATTTTGCCTAAAATAAAAAACGCGGTGTTCACACAGAACTAATGCATGCTTATGTAAAACATACAAAAATAGTTTATATACATTTTCCATGGTCAAAATGTGAAAATGAATAACAAAAAAGTTATTTTTCAACATGTGTGCCAAAAGTCATGAATGTGCTGGAAAATATCATTCATGTCATTTTTCACCCATAATAAAGGGGAGATAAAGCGTTTGCTGCGTTCTTAGCGCTATACCAGCTGAGGAAAGCGGTTTTCTTACACAACTAATGCATGGTTATGTAAAACATACAGAACGAGTTTATATGCATTTTCCATGGTCAAAATCTGAAAAAGGATAACAAAAAAGTTGTTTTTTAACATGTATGCCAAAAGGCATGAATGTGCTGGAAATGATCATTCATGTCATTTTTCACCCATAATAAAGGAGAGATAAATCGTTTGCTGCGTTCTTAGCGCTATACCAGCTGAGGAAAGCGGTTTTCTCACACAACTAATGCATGCTTATGTGAAACATACAGAACGAGTTTATATGCATTTTCCATGGTCAAAATGTGAAAAAGAATACCAAAAATGTTGTTTTTCAACATGTATGCCAAAAGGCATGAATGTGCTGGAAATGATCATTCAAGTCATTTTTCACCCATAACAAAGGAGAGATAAAGCGTTTGCTGCATTCTTAGCGCTATACCAGCTGAGGAAAGCGGTTTTCTCACACATCTACTGCATGGTAATGGTAAAACATACAAAACGAGTTTATATACATTTTCCATGGTCAAAATATGAAAAAAAAAAAAAAAAAAGTTGTTTTTCAACATGTATGCCAAAAGGCATGAATGTCCTGGAAATGATCATTCATGTCATTTTTCACCCATAATAAAGGAGAGATAAAGCGTTTGCTGCGTTCTTAGCGCTATACCAGCTGAGGAAAGCGGTTTTCTCACACAACTAATGCATGGTTATGTAAAACATACAGAACGAGTTTATATACATTTTCCATGGTCAAAATGTGAAAATGAATAACAAAAAAAATGTTTTTCAACATGTATGGCACAATGCATGAATGTTTTGAAAATGATCATTTATTTATTTTTTTGCTTAAAATAACAAACGCGGTGTTATCACACAACTAATGCATGCTTATGTAAAACATGCAGAACGAGTTTATGTACAATTTCCATGGTCAAAATGTGAAAAAGAATACCAAAAATGTTGTTTTTCAACATGTATGGCACAATGCATGAATGTTTTGAAAATGATCATTTATTTATTATTTTGCCTAAAATAAAAAACGCGGTGTTCACACAGAACTAATGCATGCTTATGTAAAACATACAAAATTAGTTTATATACATTTTCCATGGTCAAAATGTGAAAATGAATAACAAAAAAGTTATTTTTCAACATGTATGCCAAAAGTCATGAATGTGCTGGAAATTATCATTCATGTCATTTTTCACCCATAATAAAGGGGAGATAAAGCGTTTGCTGCGTTCTTAGCGCTATACCAGCTGAGGAAAGCGGTTTTCTCACACAACTAATGCATGGTTATGTAAAACATACAGAACGAGTTTATATACATTTTCCATGGTCAAAATGTGAAAATGAATAACAAAAAAAATGTTTTTCAACATGTATGGCACAATGCATGAATGTTTTAAAAATGATCATTTATTTATATTTTTGCATAAAATAACAAACGCGGTGTTATCACACAACTAATGCATGCTTATGTAAAACATGCAGAACGAGTTTATGTACATTTTCCATGGTCAAAATGTGAAAAAGAATACCAAAAATGTTGTTTTTCAACATGTATGGCACAATGCATGAATGTTTTGAAAATGATCATTTATTTATTATTTTGCCTAAAATAAAAAACGCGGTGTTCACACAGAACTAATGCATGCTTATGTAAAACATACAAAAATAGTTTATATACATTTTCCATGGTCAAAATGTGAAAATGAATAACAAAAAAGTTATTTTTCAACATGTGTGCCAAAAGTCATGAATGTGCTGGAAATTATCATTCATGTCATTTTTCACCCATAATAAAGGGGAGATAAAGCGTTTGCTGCGTTCTTAGCGCTATACCAGCTGAGGAAAGCGGTTTTCTTACACAACTAATGCATGGTTATGTAAAACATACAGAACGAGTTTATATGCATTTTCCATGGTCAAAATCTGAAAAAGGATAACAAAAAAGTTGTTTTTTAACATGTATGCCAAAAGGCATGAATGTGCTGGAAATGATCATTCATGTCATTTTTCACCCATAATAAAGGAGAGATAAATCGTTTGCTGCGTTCTTAGCGCTATACCAGCTGAGGAAAGCGGTTTTCTCACACAACTAATGCATGCTTATGTGAAACATACAGAACGAGTTTATATGCATTTTCCATGGTCAAAATGTGAAAAAGAATACCAAAAATGTTGTTTTTCAACATGTATGCCAAAAGGCATGAATGTGCTGGAAATGATCATTCAAGTCATTTTTCACCCATAACAAAGGAGAGATAAAGCGTTTGCTGCATTCTTAGCGCTATACCAGCTGAGGAAAGCGGTTTTCTCACACATCTACTGCATGGTAATGGTAAAACATACAAAACGAGTTTATATACATTTTCCATGGTCAAAATATGAAAAAAAAAAAAAAAAAGTTGTTTTTCAACATGTATGCCAAAAGGCATGAATGTCCTGGAAATGATCATTCATGTCATTTTTCACCCATAATAAAGGAGAGATAAAGCGTTTGCTGCGTTCTTAGCGCTATACCAGCTGAGGAAAGCGGTTTTCTCACACAACTAATGCATGGTTATGTAAAACATACAGAACGAGTTTATATACATTTTCCATGGTCAAAATGTGAAAATAAATAACAAAAAAATTGTTTTTCAACATGTATGGCACAATGCATGAATGTTTTGAAAATGATCATTTATTTATTTTTTTGCTTAAAATAACAAATGCGGTGTTATCACACAACTAATGCATGCTTATGTAAAACATACAGAACGAGTTTATGTACAATTTCCATGGTCAAAATGTGAAAAAGAATACAAAAAATGTTCAACATGTATGGCACAATGCATGAATGTTTTGAAAATGATCATTTATTTATTATTTTGCCTAAAATAAAAAACGCGGTGTTCACACAGAACTAATGCATGCTTATGTAAAACATACAGAACGAGTTTATATACATTTTCCATGGTCAAAATGTGAAAAAGAATAACAAAAAAGTGGTTTTTCAACATGTATGCCAAAAGGCATGAATGTGCTGGAAATGATCATTCATGTCATTTTTCACCCATAATAAAGGAGAGATAAAGCGTTTGCTGCGTTCTTAGCGCTATACCAGCTGAGGAAAGCGGTTTTCTCACACAACTAATGCATGGTTATGTAAAACATACAGAACGAGTTTATATACATTTTCCATGGTCAAAATGTGAAAAAGAATACCAAAAATGTTGTTTTTCAACATGTATGGCACAATGCATGAATGTTTTGAAAATGATCATTTTTTTTTTTTGCCCAAGATAACAAACGCTGTGTTCTCACACAATTTATGCATGCTTATGTAAAACATACAGAACGAGTTTATATACATTTTCCATGGTGAAAAATGTGAAAATGAATAACAAAAAAGTTATTTTTCAACATGTATGCCAAAAGTCATGAATGTGCTGGAAATTATCATTCATGTCATTTTTCACCCATAATAAAAGGGAGATAAAGCGTTTGCTGCGTTCTTAGCGCTATACGAGCTGAGGAAAGCGGTTTTCTCACACAACTAATGCATGGTTATGTAAAACATACAGAACGAGTTTATATGCATTTTCCATGGTCAAAATCTGAAAAAGGAGAACAAAAAAGTTGTTTTTCAACATGTATGCCAAAAGGCATGAATGTGCTGGAAATGATCATTCATGTCATTTTTCACCCATAATAAAGGAGAAATAAAGCGTTTGCTGCGTTCTTAGCGCTATACCAGCTGAGGAAAGCGGTTTTCTCACACAACTAATGCATGGTTATGTAAAACATACAGAACGAGTTTATATACATTTTCCATGGTCAAAATGTGAAAAAGAATACCAAAAATGTTGTTTTTCAACATGTATGCCAAAAGGCATGAATGTGCTGGAAATGATCATTCAAGTCATTTTTCACCCATAATAAAGGAGAGATAAAGCGTTTGCTGCGTTCTTAGCGCTATACCAGCTGAGGAAAGCGGTTTTCTCACACATCTACTGCATGGTAATGGTAAAACATACAAAACGAGTTTATATACATTTTCCATGGTCAAAATATGAAAAAAAAAAAAAAAAAAAAGTTGTTTTTCAACATGAATGCCAAAAGGCATGAATGTCCTGGAAATGATCATTCATGTCATTTTTCACCCATAATAAAGGAGAGATAAAGCGTTTGCTGCGTTCTTAGCGCTATACAAGCTGAGGAAAGCGGTTTTCTCACACAACTAATGCATGGTTATGTAAAACATACAGAACGAGTTTATATACATTTTCCATGGTCAAAATGTGAAAATGAATAACAAAAAAATTGTTTTTCAACATGTATGGCACAATGCATGAATGTTTTGAAAATGATCATTTATTTATTTTTTTGCTTAAAATAACAAACGCGGTGTTATCACACAACTAATGCATGCTTATGTAAAACATACAGAACGAGTTTATGTACATTTTCCATGGTCAAAATGTGAAAAAGAATACCAAAAATGTTGTTTTTCATCATGTATGGCACAATGCATGAATGTTTTGAAAATGATCATTTATTTATTATTTTGCCTAAAATAAAAAACGCGGTGTTCACACAGAACTAATGCATGCTTATGTAAAACATACAGAACGAGTTTATATACATTTTCCATGGTCAAAATGTGAAAAAGAATAACAAAAAAGTTGTTTTTCAACATGTATGCCAAAAGGCATGAATGTGCTGGAAATGATCATTCATGTCATTTTTCACCCATAATAAAGGAGAGATAAATCGTTTGCTGCGTTCTTAGCGCTATACCAGCTGAGGAAAGCGGTTTTCTCACACAACTAATGCATGCTTATGTAAAACATACAGAACGAGTTTATATACATTTTCCATGGTCAAAATGTGAAAAAGAATACCAAAAATGTTGTTTTTCAACATGTATCGCACAATGCATGAACGTTTTGAAAATGATCTTTTTTTTTTTTTGCCCAAGATAACAAACGCTGTGTTCTCACACAATTTATGCATGCTTATGTAAAACATACAGAACGAGTTTATATACATTTTCCATGGGCAAAATGTGAAAATGAATAACAAAAAAGTTATTTTTCAACATGTATGCCAAAAGGCATGAATGTGCTGGAAATTATCATTCATGTCATTTTTCACCCATAATAAAGGAGAGATAAAGCGTTTGCTGCGTTCTTAGCGCTATACCAGCTGAGGAAAGCGGTTTTCTCACACAACTAATGCATGCTTATGTAAAACATACAGAACGAGTTTATATACATTTTCCATGGTCAAAATGTGAAAAAGAATACCAAAAATGTTGTTTTTCAACATGTATGGCACAATGCATGAATGTTTTGAAAATGATCTTTTTTTTTTTTTTGCCTAAAATAAAAAACGCTGTGTTCTCACACAACTAATGCATGGTTGTGTAAAACATACAGAACGAGTTTATATACATTTTCCATGGTCAAAATGTGAAAAAGAATAACAAAAAAGTTGTTTTTCAACATGTATGCCAAAAGGCATGAATGTGCTGGAAATGATCATTCAAGTCATTTTTCACCCATAATAAAGGAGAGATAAAGCGTTTGCTGCGTTCTTAGCGCTATACCAGCTGAGGAAAGCGGTTTTCTCACACAACTAATGCATGCTTATGTAAAACATACAGAACGAGTTTATATACATTTTCCATGGTCAAAATGTGAAAAAGAATACCAAAAATGTTGTTTTTCAACATGTATGGCACAATGCATGAATGTTTTGAAAATGATCATTTTTTTTTTTTGCCCAAGATAACAAACGCTGTGTTCTCACACAATTTATGCATGCTTATGTAAAACATACAGAACGAGTTTATATACATTTTCCATGGTGAAAAATGTGAAAATGAATAACAAAAAAGTTATTTTTCAACATGTATGCCAAAAGTCATGAATGTGCTGGAAATTATCATTCATGTCATTTTTCACCCATAATAAAAGGGAGATAAAGCGTTTGCTGCGTTCTTAGCGCTATACGAGCTGAGGAAAGCGGTTTTCTCACACAACTAATGCATGGTTATGTAAAACATACAGAACGAGTTTATATGCATTTTCCATGGTCAAAATCTGAAAAAGGAGAACAAAAAAGTTGTTTTTCAACATGTATGCCAAAAGGCATGAATGTGCTGGAAATGATCATTCATGTCATTTTTCACCCATAATAAAGGAGAAATAAAGCGTTTGCTGCGTTCTTAGCGCTATACCAGCTGAGGAAAGCGGTTTTCTCACACAACTAATGCATGGTTATGTAAAACATACAGAACGAGTTTATATACATTTTCCATGGTCAAAATGTGAAAAAGAATACCAAAAATGTTGTTTTTCAACATGTATGCCAAAAGGCATGAATGTGCTGGAAATGATCATTCAAGTCATTTTTCACCCATAACAAAGGAGAGATAAAGCGTTTGCTGCGTTCTTAGCGCTATACCAGCTGAGGAAAGCGGTTTTCTCACACATCTACTGCATGGTAATGGTAAAACATACAAAACGAGTTTATATACATTTTCCATGGTCAAAATATGAAAAAAAAAAAAAAAAAAAAAGTTGTTTTTCAACATGTATGCCAAAAGGCATGAATGTCCTGGAAATGATCATTCATGTCATTTTTCACCCATAATAAAGGAGAGATAAAGCGTTTGCTGCGTTCTTAGCGCTATACCAGCTGAGGAAAGCGGTTTTTTCACACAACTAATGCATGCTTATGTAAAACATACAGAACGAGTTTATATACATTTTCCATGGTCAAAATGTGAAAAAGAATACCAAAAATGTTGTTTTTCAACATGTATGGCACAATGCATGAATGTTTTGAAAATGATCTTTTTTTTTTTTTTTTTTGCCTAAAATAAAAAACGCGGTGTTCTCACACAACTAATGCATGCTATTGTAAAACATACAGAACGAGTTTATATACATTTTCCATGGTCAAAATGTGAAAAAGAATAACAAAAAAGTTGTTTTTCAACATGTATGCCAAAAGGCATGAATGTGCTGGAAATGATCATTCAAGTCATTTTTCACCCATAATAAAGGAGAGATAAAGCGTTTGCTGCGTTCTTAGCGCTATACCAGCTGAGGAAAGCGGTTTTCTCACACAACTAATGCATGCTTATGTAAAACATACAGAACGAGTTTATATACATTTTCCATGGTCAAAATGTGAAAAAGAATACCAAAAATGTTGTTTTTCAACATGTATGGCACAATGCATGAATGTTTTGAAAATGATTTTTTTTTTTTTTGCCCAAGATAACAAACGCTGTGTTCTCACACAATTTATGCATGCTTATGTAAAACATACAGAACGAGTTTATATACATTTTCCATGGTGAAAAATGTGAAAATGAATAACAAAAAAGTTATTTTTCAACATGTATGCCAAAAGTCATGAATGTGCTGGAAATTATCATTCATGTCATTTTTCACCCATAATAAAAGGGAGATAAAGCGTTTGCTGCGTTCTTAGCGCTATACGAGCTGAGGAAAGCGGTTTTCTCACACAACTTATGCATGGTTATGTAAAACATACAGAACGAGTTTATATGCATTTTCCATGGTCAAAATCTGAAAAAGGAGAACAAAAAAGTTGTTTTTCAACATGTATGCCAAAAGGCATGAATGTGCTGGAAATGATCATTCATGTCATTTTTCACCCATAATAAAGGAGAAATAAAGCGTTTGCTGCGTTCTTAGCGCTATACCAGCTGAGGAAAGCGGTTTTCTCACACAACTAATGCATGGTTATGTAAAACATACAGAACGAGTTTATATACATTTTCCATGGTCAAAATGTGAAAAAGAATACCAAAAATGTTGTTTTTCAACATGTATGCCAAAAGGCATGAATGTGCTGGAAATGATCATTCAAGTCATTTTTCACCCATAACAAAGCAGAGATAAAGCGTTTGCTGCGTTCTTAACGCTATACCAGCTGAGAAAAGCGGTTTTCTCACACATCTACTGCATGGTAATGGTAAAACATACAAAACGAGTTTATATACATTTTCCATGGTCAAAATATGAAAAAAAAAAAAAAAAAAAGTTGTTTTTCAACATGTATGCCAAAAGGCATGAATGTCCTGGAAATGATCGTTCATGTCATTTTTCACCCATAATAAAGGAGAGATAAAGCGTTTGCTGCGTTCTTAGCGCTATACCAGCTGAGGAAAGCGGTTTTCTCACACAACTAATGCATGGTTATGTAAAACATACAGAACGAGTTTATATACATTTTCCATGGTCAAAATGTGAAAATGAATAACAAAAAAATTGTTTTTCAACATGTATGGCACAATGCATGAATGTTTTGAAAATGATCATTTATTTATTTTTTTGCTTAAAATAACAAACGCGGTGTTATCACACAACTAATGCATGCTTATGTAAAACATACAGAACGAGTTTATGTACATTTTCCATGGTCAAAATGTGAAAAAGAATACCAAAAATGGTGTTTTTCAACATGTATGGCACAATGCATGAATGTTTTGAAAATGATCATTTATTTATTATTTTGCCTAAAATAAAAAACGCGGTGTTCACACAGAACTAATGCATGCTTATGTAAAACATACAGAACGAGTTTATATACATTTTCCATGGTCAAAATGTGAAAAAGAATAACAAAAAAGTTGTTTTTCAACATGTATGCCAAAAGGCATGAATGTGCTGGAAATGATCATTCAAGTCATTTTTCACCCATAACAAAGGAGAGATAAAGCGTTTGCTGCGTTCTTAGCGCTATACCAGCTGAGGAAAGCGGTTTTCTCACACATCTACTGCATGGTAATGGTAAAACATACAAAACGAGTTTATATACATTTTCCATGGTCAAAATATGAAAAAAAAAAAAAAAAAAAAGTTGTTTTTCAACATGTATGCCAAAAGGCATGAATGTCCTGGAAATGATCATTCATGTCATTTTTCACCCATAATAAAGGAGAGATAAAGCGTTTGCTGCGTTCTTAGCGCTATACCAGCTGAGGAAAGCGGTTTTTTCACACAACTAATGCATGGTTATGTAAAACATACAGAACGAGTTTATATACATTTTCCATGGTCAAAATGTGAAAAAGAATACCAAAAATGTTGTTTTTCAACATGTATGGCACAATGCATGAATGTTTTGAAAATGATCTTTTTTTTTTTTTTTTTTTTTTGCCCAAAATAAAAAACGCTGTGTTCTCACACAACTAATGCATGGTTGTGTAAAACATACAGAACGAGTTTATATACATTTTCCATGGTCAAAATGTGAAAAAGAATACCAAAAATGTTGTTTTTCAACATGTATGGCACAATGCATGAATGTTTTGAAAATGATTTTTTTTTTTTTTGCCCAAGATAACAAACGCTGTGTTCTCACACAATTTATGCATGCTTATGTAAAACATACAGAACGAGTTTATATACATTTTCCATGGTGAAAAATGTGAAAATGAATAACAAAAAAGTTATTTTTCAACATGTATGCCAAAAGTCATGAATGTGCTGGAAATTATCATTCATGTCATTTTTCACCCATAATAAAAGGGAGATAAAGCGTTTGCTGCGTTCTTAGCGCTATACGAGCTGAGGAAAGCGGTTTTCTCACACAACTAATGCATGGTTATGTAAAACATACAGAACGAGTTTATATGCATTTTCCATGGTCAAAATCTGAAAAAGGAGAACAAAAAAGTTGTTTTTCAACATGTATGCCAAAAGGCATGAATGTGCTGGAAATGATCATTCATGTCATTTTTCACCCATAATAAAGGAGAAATAAAGCGTTTGCTGCGTTCTTAGCGCTATACCAGCTGAGGAAAGCGGTTTTCTCACACAACTAATGCATGGTTATGTAAAACATACAGAACGAGTTTATATACATTTTCCATGGTCAAAATGTGAAAAAGAATACCAAAAATGTTGTTTTTCAACATGTATGCCAAAAGGCATGAATGTGCTGGAAATGATCATTCAAGTCATTTTTCACCCATAATAAAGGAGAGATAAAGCGTTTGCTGCGTTCTTAGCGCTATACCAGCTGAGGAAAGCGGTTTTCTCACACAACTAATGCATGGTTATGGTAAAACATACAAAACAAGTTCATATACATTTTCCATGGTCAAAATGTGAAAAAGAATACCAAAAAATTTGTTTTTCAACATGTATGCCAAAAGGCATGAATGTCCTGGAAATGATCATTCATGTCATTTTTCACCCATAATAAAGGAGAGATAAAGCGTTTGCTGCGTTCTTAGCGCTATACCAGCTGAGGAAAGCGGTTTTCTCACACAACTAATGCATGGTTATGTAAAACATACAGAACGAGTTTATATACATTTTCCATGGTCAAAATGTGAAAATGAATAACAAAAAAATTGTTTTTCAACATGTATGGCACAATGCATGAATGTTTTGAAAATGATCATTTATTTATTTTTTTGCTTAAAATAACAAACGCGGTGTTCTCACACAACTAATGCATGCTTATGTAAAACATACAGAACGAGTTTATGTACATTTTCCATGGTCAAAATGTGAAAAAGAATACCAAAAATGTTGTTTTTCAACATGTATGGCACAATGCATGAATGTTTTGAAAATGATCATTTATTTATTATTTTGCCTAAAATAAAAAACGCGGTGTTCACACAGAACTAATGCATGCTTATGTAAAACATACAGAACGAGTTTATATACATTTTCCATGGTCAAAATGTGAAAAAGAATAACAAAAAAGTTGTTTTTCAACATGTATGCCAAAAGGCATGAATGTGCTGGAAATGATCATTCAAGTCATTTTTCACCCATAACAAAGGAGAGATAAAGCGTTTGCTGCGTTCTTAGCGCTATACCAGCTGAGGAAAGCGGTTTTCTCACACATCTACTGCATGGTAATGGTAAAACATACAAAACGAGTTTATATACATTTTCCATGGTCAAAATATGAAAAAAAAAAAAAAAAAAAAAGTTGTTTTTCAACATGTATGCCAAAAGGCATGAATGTCCTGGAAATGATCATTCATGTCATTTTTCACCCATAATAAAGGAGAGATAAAGCGTTTGCTGCGTTCTTAGCGCTATACCAGCTGAGGAAAGCGTTTTTTTCACACAACTAATGCATGGTTATGTAAAACATACAGAACGAGTTTATATACATTTTCCATGGTCAAAATGTGAAAAAGAATAACAAAAAAATTGTTTTTCAACATGTATGGCACAATGCATGAATGTTTTGAAAATGATCATTTATTTATTTTTTTGCTTAAAATAACAAACGCGGTGTTATCACACAACTAATGCATGCTTATGTAAAACATACAGAACGAGTTTATGTACATTTTCCATGGTCAAAATGTGAAAAAGAATACCAAAAATGGTGTTTTTCAACATGTATGGCACAATGCATGAATGTTTTGAAAATGATCATTTATTTATTATTTTGCCTAAAATAAAAAACGCGGTGTTCACACAGAACTAATGCATGCTTATGTAAAACATACAGAACGAGTTTATATACATTTTCCATGGTCAAAATGTGAAAAAGAATAACAAAAAAGTTGTTTTTCAACATGTATGCCAAAAGGCATGAATGTGCTGGAAATGATCATTCAAGTCATTTTTCACCCATAACAAAGGAGAGATAAAGCGTTTGCTGCGTTCTTAGCGCTATACCAGCTGAGGAAAGCGGTTTTCTCACACATCTACTGCATGGTAATGGTAAAACATACAAAACGAGTTTATATACATTTTCCATGGTCAAAATATGAAAAAAAAAAAAAAAAAAAAAAGTTGTTTTTCAACATGTATGCCAAAAGGCATGAATGTCCTGGAAATGATCATTCATGTCATTTTTCACCCATAATAAAGGAGAGATAAAGCGTTTGCTGCGTTCTTAGCGCTATACCAGCTGAGGAAAGCGTTTTTTTCACACAACTAATGCATGGTTATGTAAAACATACAGAACGAGTTTATATACATTTTCCATGGTCAAAATGTGAAAAAGAATACCAAAAATGTTGTTTTTCAACATGTATGGCACAATGCATGAATGTTTTGAAAATGATCTTTTTTTTTTTTTTTTTTTTTTGCCTAAAATAAAAAACGCGGTGTTCTCACACAACTAATGCATGCTTTTGTAAAACATACAGAACGAGTTTATATACATTTTCCATGGTCAAAATGTGAAAAAGAATACCAAAAATGTTGTTTTTCAACATGTATGGCACAATGCATGAATGTTTTGAAAATGATTTTTTTTTTTTTGCCCAAGATAACAAACGCTGTGTTCTCACACAATTTATGCATGCTTATGTAAAACATACAGAACGAGTTTATATACATTTTCCATGGTGACAAATGTGAAAATGAATAACAAAAAAGTTATTTTTCAACATGTATGCCAAAAGTCATGAATGTGCTGGAAATTATCATTCATGTCATTTTTCACCCATAATAAAAGGGAGATAAAGCGTTTGCTGCGTTCTTAGCGCTATACGAGCTGAGGAAAGCGGTTTTCTCACACAACTAATGCATGGTTATGTAAAACATACAGAACGAGTTTATATGCATTTTCCATGGTCAAAATCTGAAAAAGGAGAACAAAAAAGTTGTTTTTCAACATGTATGCCAAAAGGCATGAATGTGCTGGAAATGATCATTCATGTCATTTTTCACCCATAATAAAGGAGAAATAAAGCGTTTGCTGCGTTCTTAGCGCTATACCAGCTGAGGAAAGCGGTTTTCTCACACAACTAATGCATGGTTATGTAAAACATACAGAACGAGTTTATATACATTTTCCATGGTCAAAATGTGAAAAAGAATACCAAAAATGGTGTTTTTCAACATGTATGGCACAATGCATGAATGTTTTGAAAATGATCATTTATTTATTATTTTGCCTAAAATAAAAAACGCGGTGTTCACACAGAACTAATGCATGCTTATGTAAAACATACAGAACGAGTTTATATACATTTTCCATGGTCAAAATGTGAAAAAGAATAACAAAAAAGTTGTTTTTCAACATGTATGCCAAAAGGCATGAATGTGCTGGAAATGATCATTCAAGTCATTTTTCACCCATAACAAAGGAGAGATAAAGCGTTTGCTGCGTTCTTAGCGCTATACCAGCTGAGGAAAGCGGTTTTCTCACACATCTACTGCATGGTAATGGTAAAACATACAAAACGAGTTTATATACATTTTCTATGGTCAAAATATGAAAAAAAAAAAAAAAAAAAAAGTGGTTTTTAACATGTATGCCAAAAGGCATGAATGTCCTGGAAATGATCATTCATGTCATTTTTCACCCATAATAAAGGAGAGATAAAGCGTTTGCTGCGTTCTTAGCGCTATACCAGCTGAGGAAAGCGTTTTTTTCACACAACTAATGCATGGTTATGTAAAACATACAGAACGAGTTTATATACATTTTCCATGGTCAAAATGTGAAAAAGAATACCAAAAATGTTGTTTTTCAACATGTATGGCACAATGCATGAATGTTTTGAAAATGATCTTTTTTTTTGTTGCCTAAAATAAAAAACGCTGTGTTCTCACACAACTAATGCATGGTTGTGTAAAACATACAGAACGAGTTTATATACATTTTCCATGGTCAAAATGTGAAAAAGAATAACAAAAAAGTTGTTTTTCAACATGTATGCCAAAAGGCATGAATGTGCTGGAAATGATCATTCAAGTCATTTTTCACCAGTAATAAAGGAGAGATAAAGCGTTTGCTGCGTTCTTAGCGCTATACCAGCTGAGGAAAGCGTTTTTTTCACACAACTAAAGCATGCTTATGTAAAACATACAGAACGAGTTTATATACATTTTCCATGGTCAAAATGTGAAAAAGAATACCAAAAATGTTGTTTTTCAACATGTATGGCACAATGCATGAATGTTTTGAAAATGATCTTTTTTTTTTTTTGCCCAAGATAACAAACGCTGTGTTCTCACACAATTTATGCATGCTTATGTAAAACATACAGAACGAGTTTATTTACATTTTCCATGGTCAAAATGTGAAAATTAATAACAAAAAAGTTATTTTTCAACATGTATGCCAAAAGGCATGAATGTGCTGGAAATTATCATTCATGTCATTTTTCACCCATAATAAAGGAGAGATAAAGCGTTTGCTGCGTTCTTAGCGCTATACCAGCTGAGGAAAGCGGTTTTTTCACACAACTAATGCATGCTTATGTAAAACATACAGAACGAGTTTATATACATTTTCCATGGTCAAAATGTGAAAAGGAATACCAAAAATGTTGTTTTTCAACATGTATGGCACAATGCATGAATGTTTTGAAAATGAACTTCTTCTTTTTTTGCCCAAGATAACAAACGCAGTCCTCTCACACAATTTATGCATGCTTATGTAAAACATACAGAACGAGTTTATATTCATTTTCCATGGTCAAAATGTGAAAAGGAATACCAAAAATGTTGTTTTTCAACATGTATGGCACAATGCATGAATGTTTTGAAAATGATCCTCTTCTTTTTTTGCCCAAGATAACAAACGCAGTGCTCTCACACAATTTATGCATGCTTATGTAAAACATACAGAACGAGTTTATATACATTTTCCATGGTCAAAATGTGAAAATGAATAACAAAAAAGTTTTTTTTCAACATGTATGCCAAAAGGCATGAATGTGCTGGAAATTATCATTCATGTCTTTTTCACCCATAATAAAGGAGAGATAAAGCGTTTGCTGCGTTCTTAGCGCTATACCAGCTGAGGAAAGCGTTTTTTTCACACAACTAATGCATGCTTATGTAAAACATACAGAACGAGTTTATATACATTTTCCATGGTCAAAATGTGAAAAAGAATACCAAAAATGTTGTTTTCAACATGTATGGCACAATGCATGAATGTTTTGAAAATGATCTTTTTTTTTTTTTTTGCCTAAAATAAAAAACGCGGTGTTCTCACACAACTAATGCATGCTTTTGTAAAACATACAGAACGAGTTTATATACATTTTCCATGGTCAAAATGTGAAAAAGAATAACAAAAAAGTTGTTTTTCAACATGTATGCCAAAAGGCATGAATGTGCTGGAAATGATCATTCAAGTCATTTTTCACCCATAACAAAGGAGAGATAAAGCGTTTGCTGCGTTCTTAGCGCTATACCAGCTGAGGAAAGCGGTTTTCTCACACATCTACTGCATGGTAATGGTAAAACATACAAAACGAGTTTATATACATTTTCCATGGTCAAAATATAAAAAAAAAAAAAAAAGTTGTTTTTCAACATGTATGCCAAAAGGCATGAATGTCCTGGAAATGATCATTCATGTCATTTTTCACCCATAATAAAGGAGAGATAAAGCGTTTGCTGCGTTCTTAGCGCTATACCAGCTGAGGAAAGCGGTTTTCTCACACAACTAATGCATGCTTATATAAAACATCCAGATCGAGTTTATATACATTTTCCATGGTCAAAATGTGAAAAAGAATACCAAAAATGTTGTTTTTTAACATGTATGGCACAATGCATGAATGTGCTGGAAATGATCATTCAAGTCATTTTTCACCCATAATAAAGGAGAGATAAAGCGTTTGCTGCGTTCTTAGCGCTATACCAGCTGAGGAAAGCGGTTTTCTCACACAACTAATGCATGGTTATGTAAAACATACAAAACGAGTTTATATACATTTTCCATGGTCAAAATATGAAAAAAAAAAAAAAAAAAAAGTTGTTTTTCAACATGTATGCCAAAAGGCATGAATGTCCTGGAAATGATCATTCATGTCATTTTTCACCCATAATAAAGGAGAGATAAAGCGTTTGCTGCGTTCTTAGCGCTATACCAGCTGAGGAAAGCGGTTTTCTCACACAACTAATGCATGGTTATGTAAAACATACAGAACGAGTTTATATACATTTTCCATGGTCAAAATGTGAAAATGAATAACAAAAAAATTGTTTTTCAACATGTATGGCACAATGCATGAATGTTTTGAAAATGATCATTTATTTATTATTTTGCCTAAAATAAAAAACGCGGTGTTCACACAGAACTAATGCATGCTTATGTAAAACATACAGAACGAGTTTATATACATTTTCCATGGTCAAAATGTGAAAAAGAATAACAAAAAAGTTGTTTTTCAACATGTATGCCAAAAGGCATGAATGTGCTGGAAATGATCATTCAAGTCATTTTTCACCCATAACAAAGGAGAGATAAAGCGTTTGCTGCGTTCTTAGCGCTATACCAGCTGAGGAAAGCGGTTTTCTCACACATCTACTGCATGGTAATGGTAAAACATACAAAACGAGTTTATATACATTTTCCATGGTCAAAATGTGAAAAAGAATACCAAAAATGTTGTTTTTCAACATGTATGGCACAATGCATGAATGTTTTGAAAATGATCTTTTTTTTTTTTTTTTTTTTTGCCTAAAATAAAAAACGCGGTGTTCTCACACAACTAATGCATGCTTTTGTAAAACATACAGAACGAGTTTATATACATTTTCCATGGTCAAAATGTGAAAAAGAATACCAAAAATGTTGTTTTTCAACATGTATGGCACAATGCATGAATGTTTTGAAAATGATTTTTTTTTTTTTGCCCAAGATAACAAACGCTGTGTTCTCACACAATTTATGCATGCTTATGTAAAACATACAGAACGAGTTTATATACATTTTCCATGGTGAAAAATGTGAAAATGAATAACAAAAAAGTTATTTTTCAACATGTATGCCAAAAGTCATGAATGTGCTGGAAATTATCATTCATGTCATTTTTCACCCATAATAAAAGGGAGATAAAGCGTTTGCTGCGTTCTTAGCGCTATACGAGCTGAGGAAAGCGGTTTTCTCACACAACTAATGCATGGTTATGTAAAACATACAGAACGAGTTTATATGCATTTTCCATGGTCAAAATCTGAAAAAGGAGAACAAAAAAGTTGTTTTTCAACATGTATGCCAAAAGGCATGAATGTGCTGGAAATGATCATTCATGTCATTTTTCACCCATAATAAAGGAGAAATAAAGCGTTTGCTGCGTTCTTAGCGCTATACCAGCTGAGGAAAGCGGTTTTCTCACACAACTAATGCATGGTTATGTAAAACATACAGAACGAGTTTATATACATTTTCCATGGTCAAAATGTGAAAAAGAATACCAAAAATGTTGTTTTTCAACATGTATGCCAAAAGGCATGAATGTGCTGGAAATGATCATTCAAGTCATTTTTCACCCATAACAAAGGAGAGATAAAGCGTTTGCTGCGTTCTTAGCGCTATACCAGCTGAGGAAAGCGGTTTTCTCACACATCTACTGCATGGTAATGGTAAAACATACAAAACGAGTTTATATACATTTTCCATGGTCAAAATATGAAAAAAAAAAAAAAAAAAAAGTTGTTTTTCAACATGTATGCCAAAAGGCATGAATGTCCTGGAAATGATCATTCATGTCATTTTTCACCCATAATAAAGGAGAGATAAAGCGTTTGCTGCGTTCTTAGCGCTATACCAGCTGAGGAAAGCGGTTTTCTCACACAACTAATGCATGGTTATGTAAAACATACAGAACGAGTTTATATACATTTTCCATGGTCAAAATGTGAAAATGAATAACAAAAAAATTGTTTTTCAACATGTATGGCACAATGCATGAATATTTTGAAAATGATCATTTATTTATTTTTTTGCTTAAAATAACAAACGCGGTGTTATCACACAACTAATGCATGCTTATGTAAAACATACAGAACGAGTTTATGTACATTTTCCATGGTCAAAATGTGAAAAAGAATACCAAAAATGGTGTTTTTCAACATGTATGGCACAATGCATGAATGTTTTGAAAATGATCATTTATTTATTATTTTGCCTAAAATAAAAAACGCGGTGTTCACACAGAACTAATGCATGCTTATGTAAAACATACAGAACGAGTTTATATACATTTTCCATGGTCAAAATGTGAAAAAGAATAACAAAAAAGTTGTTTTTCAACATGTATGCCAAAAGGCATGAATGTGCTGGAAATGATCATTCAAGTCATTTTTCACCCATAACAAAGGAGAGATAAAGCGTTTGCTGCGTTCTTAGCGCTATACCAGCTGAGGAAAGCGGTTTTCTCACACATCTACTGCATGGTAATGGTAAAACATACAAAACGAGTTTATATACATTTTCCATGGTCAAAATATGAAAAAAAAAAAAAAAAAAAAAGTCGTTTTTAACATGTATGCCAAAAGGCATGAATGTCCTGGAAATGATCATTCATGTCATTTTTCACCCATAATAAAGGAGAGATAAAGCGTTTGCTGCGTTCTTAGCGCTATACCAGCTGAGGAAAGCGTTTTTTTCACACAACTAATGCATGGTTATGTAAAACATACAGAACGAGTTTATATACATTTTCCATGGTCAAAATGTGAAAAAGAATACCAAAAATGTTGTTTTTCAACATGTATGGCACAATGCATGAATGTTTTGAAAATGATCTTTTTTTTTTTTTTTTTTTTTTGCCTAAAATAAAAAACGCGGTGTTCTCACACAACTAATGCATGCTTTTGTAAAACATACAGAACGAGTTTATATACATTTTCCATGGTCAAAATGTGAAAAAGAATAACAAAAAAGTTGTTTTTCAACATGTATGCCAAAAGGCATGAATGTGCTGGAAATGATCATTCAAGTCATTTTTCACCAGTAATAAAGGAGAGATAAAGCGTTTGCTGCGTTCTTAGCGCTATACCAGCTGAGGAAAGCGTTTTTTTCACACAACTAAAGCATGCTTATGTAAAACATACAGAACGAGTTTATATACATTTTCCATGGTCAAAATGTGAAAAAGAATACCAAAAATGTTGTTTTTCAACATGTATGGCACAATGCATGAATGTTTTGAAAATGATCTTTTTTTTTTTTTGCCCAAGATAACAAACGCTGTGTTCTCACACAATTTATGCATGCTTATGTAAAACATACAGAACGAGTTTATTTACATTTTCCATGGTCAAAATGTGAAAATTAATAACAAAAAAGTTATTTTTCAACATGTATGCCAAAAGGCATGAATGTGCTGGAAATTATCATTCATGTCATTTTTCACCCATAATAAAGGAGAGATAAAGCGTTTGCTGCGTTCTTAGCGCTATACCAGCTGAGGAAAGCGGTTTTTTCACACAACTAATGCATGCTTATGTAAAACATACAGAACGAGTTTATATACATTTTCCATGGTCAAAATGTGAAAAGGAATACCAAAAATGTTGTTTTTCAACATGTATGGCACAATGCATGAATGTTTTGAAAATGAACTTCTTCTTTTTTTGCCCAAGATAACAAACGCAGTCCTCTCACACAATTTATGCATGCTTATGTAAAACATACAGAACGAGTTTATATTCATTTTCCATGGTCAAAATGTGAAAAGGAATACCAAAAATGTTGTTTTTCAACATGTATGGCACAATGCATGAATGTTTTGAAAATGATCTTCTTCTTTTTTTGCTCAAGATAACAAACGCAGTGCTCTCACACAATTTATGCATGCTTATGTAAAACATACAGAACGAGTTTATATACATTTTCCATGGTCAAAATGTGAAAATGAATAACAAAAAAGTTTTTTTTCAACATGTATGCCAAAAGGCATGAATGTGCTGGAAATTATCATTCATGTCTTTTTCACCCATAATAAAGGAGAGATAAAGCGTTTGCTGCGTTCTTAGCGCTATACCAGCTGAGGAAAGCGTTTTTTTCACACAACTAATGCATGCTTATGTAAAACATACAGAACGAGTTTATATACATTTTCCATGGTCAAAATGTGAAAAAGAATACCAAAAATGTTGTTTTCAACATGTATGGCACAATGCATGAATGTTTTGAAAATGATCTTTTTTTTTTTTTTTTGCCTAAAATAAAAAACGCGGTATTCTCACACAACTAATGCATGCTTTTGTAAAACATACAGAACGAGTTTATATACATTTTCCATGGTCAAAATGTGAAAAAGAATAACAAAAAAGTTGTTTTTCAACATGTATGCCAAAAGGCATGAATGTGCTGGAAATGATCATTCAAGTCATTTTTCACCCATAACAAAGGAGAGATAAAGCGTTTGCTGCGTTCTTAGCGCTGTACCAGCTCCAGCTGAGGAAAGCGGTTTTCTCACACATCTACTGCATGGTAATGGTAAAACATACAAAACGAGTTTATATACATTTTCCATGGTCAAAATATAAAAAAAAAAAAAAAAGTTGTTTTTCAACATGTATGCCAAAAGGCATGAATGTCCTGGAAATGATCATTCATGTCATTTTTCACCCATAATAAAGGAGAGATAAAGCGTTTGCTGCGTTCTTAGCGCTATACCAGCTGAGGAAAGCGGTTTTTTCACACAACTAATGCATGCTTATGTAAAACATACAGAACGAGTTTATATACATTTTCCATGGTCAAAATGTGAAAAAGAATACCAAAAATGTTGTTTTTCAACATGTATGGCACAATGCATGAGTGTTTTAAAAATGATCTTTTTTTTTTTTGCCCAAGATAACAAACGCTGTCTTCTCACACAACTAATGCGTGCTTATGTAAAACATACAGAACGAGTTTATTTACATTTTTCATGGTCAAAATGTGAAAATGAATAACAAAAAAGTTATTTTTCAACATGTATGGCACAATGCATGAATGTTTTGAAAATGATTATTTATTTATTTTTTTGCTTAAAATAACAAACGCGGTGTTATCACAGAACTAATGCATGCTTATGTAAAACATACAGAACGAGTTTATGTACATTTTCCATGGTCAAAATGTGAAAAAGAATACCAAAAATGTTGTTTTTCAACATGTATGGCACAATGCATGAATGATTTGAAAATGATCATTCATTTATTATTTTGCCTAAAATAAAAAACGCGGTGTTCACACAGAACTAATGCATGCTTATGTAAAACATACAGAACGAGTTTATATACATTTTCCATGGTCAAAATGTGAAAAAGAATAACAAAAAAGTTGTTTTTCAACATGTATGCCAAAAGGCATGAATGTGCTGGAAATGATCATTCATGTCATTTTTCACCCATAATAAAGGAGAGATAAAGCGTTTGCTGCGTTCTTAGCGCTATACCAGCTGAGGAAAGCGGTTTTCTCACACAACTAATGCATGGTTATGTAAAACTTACAGAACGAGTTTATATACATTTTCCATGGTCAAAATGTGAAAAAGAATACCAAAAATGTTGTTTTTCAACATGTATGGCATAATGCATGAATGTTTTGAAAATGACCCTTTTTTTTTTGCCCAAGATAACAAACGCTGTGTTCTCACACAATTTATGCATGCTTATGTAAAACATACAGAACGAGTTTATATACATTTTCCATGGTCAAAATGTGAAAATGAATAACAAAAAAGTTATTTTTCAACATGTATGCCAAAAGTCATGAATGTGCTGGAAATTATCATTCATGTCATTTTTCACCGATAATAAAGGGGAGATAAAGCGTTTGCTGCGTTCTTAGCGCTATACCAGCTGAGGAAAGCGGTTTTCTCACACAACTAATGCATGGTTATGTAAAACATACAGAACGAGTTTATATGCATTTTCCATGGTCAAAATCTGAAAAAGGATAACAAAAATGTTGTTTTTCAACATGTATGCCAAAAGGCATGAATGTGCTGGAAATGATCATTCAAGTCATTTTTCACCCATAACAAAAGAGAGATAAAGCGTTTGCTGCGTTCTTAGCGCTATACCAGCTGATTAAAGCGGTTTTCTCGCACATCTACTGCATGGTAATGGTAAAACATACAAAACGAGTTTATATACATTTTCCATGGTCAAAATATGAAAAAAAAAAAAAAGTTGTTTTTCAACATGTATGCCAAAAGGCATGAATGTCCTGGAAATGATCATTCATGTCATTTTTCACCCATAATAAAGGAGAGATAAAGCGTTTGCTGCGTTCTTAGCGCTATACCAGCTGAAGAACGCGGTTTTCTCACACAACTAATGCATGGTTATGTAAAACATACAGAACGAGTTTATATACATTTTCCATGGTCAAAATGTGAAAATGAATAACAAAAAAAAATTTTTTCAACATGTATGGCACAATGCATGAATGTTTTGAAAATGATCATTTATTTATTTTTTTGCTTAAAATAACAAACGCGGTGTTATCACACAACTAATGCATGCTTATGTAAAACATACAGAACGAGTTTATGTACATTTTCCATGGTCAAAATGTGAAAAAGAATACCAAAAATGTTGTTTTTCAACATGTATGGCACAATGCATGAATGTTTTGAAAATGATCATTTATTTATTTTTTTGCCTAAAATAAAAAACGCGGTGTTCACACAGAACTAATGCATGCTTATGTAAAACATACAAAATTAGTTTATATACATTTTCCATGGTCAAAATGTGAAAATAAATAACAAAAAAGTTATTTTTCAACATGTATGCCAAAAGTCATGAATGTGCTGGAAATTATCATTCATGTCATTTTTCACCCATAATAAAGGGGAGATAAAGCGTTTGCTGCGTTCTTAGCGCTATACCAGCTGAGGAAAGCGGTTTTCTCACACAACTAATACATGGTTATGTAAAACTTACAGAACGAGTTTATATGCATTTTCCATGGTCAAAATCTGAAAAAGGATAACAAAAAAGTTGTTTTTCAACATGTATGCCAAAAGGCATGAATGTGCTGGAAATGATCATTCATGTCATTTTTCACCCATAATAAAGGAGAGATAAAGCGTTTGCTGCGTTCTTAGCGCTATACCAGCTGAGGAAAGCGGTTTTCTCACACATCTACTGCATGGTAATGGTAAAACATACAAAACGAGTTTATATACATTTTTCATGGTCAAAATATGAAAAAAAAAAGTTGTTTTTCAACATGTATGCCAAAAGGCATGAATGTCCTGGAAATGATCATTCATGTCATTTTTCACCCATAATAAAGGAGAGATAAAGCGTTTGCTGCGTTCTTAGCGCTATACCAGCTGAGGAACGCGGTTTTCTCACACAACTAATGCATGGTTATGTAAAACATACAGAACGAGTTTATATACATTTTCCATGGTCAAAATGTGAAAATGAATAACAAAAAAAATGTTTTTCAACATGTATGGCACAATGCATGAATGTTTTGAAAATGATCATTTATTTATTTTTTTGCTTAAAATAACAAACGCGGTGTTATCACACAACTAATGTATGCTTATGTAAAACATACAGAACGAGTTTATGTACATTTTCCATGGTCAAAATGTGAAAAAGAATACCAAAAATGTTGTTTTTCAACATGTATGGCACAATGCATGAATGTTTTGAAAATGATCATTTATTTATTTTTTTGCCTAAAATAAAAAACGCGGTGTTCACACAGAACTAATGCATGCTTATGTAAAACATACAAAATTAGTTTATATACATTTTCCATGGTCAAAATGTGAAAATGAATAACAAAAAAGTTATTTTTCAACATGTATGCCAAAAGTCATGAATGTGCTGGAAATTATCATTCATGTCATTTTTCACCCATAATAAAGGGGAGATAAAGCGTTTGCTGCGTTCTTAGCGCTATACCAGCTGAGGAAAGCGGTTTTCTCACACAACTAATACATGGTTATGTAAAACATACAGAACGAGTTTATATGCATTTTCCATGGTCAAAATCTGAAATAGGATAACAAAAAAGTTGTTTTTCAACATGTATGCCAAAAGGCATGAATGTGCTGGAAATGATCATTCATGTCATTTTTCACCCATAATAAAAAAGAGATAAAGCGTTTGCTGCGTTCTTAGCGCTATACCAGCTGAGGAAAGCGGTTTTCTCACACATCTACTGCATGGTAATGGTAAAACATACAAAACGAGTTTATATACATTTTCCATGGTCAAAATATGAAAAAAAAAAAAAAGTTGTTTTTCAACATGTATGCCAAAAGGCATGAATGTCCTGGAAATGATCATTCATGTCATTTTTCACCCATAATAACGGAGAGATAAAGCGTTTGCTGCGTTCTTAGCGCTATACCAGCTGAGGAAAGCGGTTTTCTCACACAACTAATGCATGGTTATGTAAAACATACAGAACGAGTTTATATACATTTTCCATGGTCAAAATGTGAAAAAGAATACCAAAAATGTTGTTTTTCAACATGTATGGCACAATGCATGAATGTTTTGAAAAAGGTTTTTTTTTTTTTTTTGCCCAAGATAACCATCGCTGTGTTCTCAAACAATTTATGCATGCTTATGTAAAACATACAGAACGAGTTTATATACATTTTCCATGGTCAAAATGTGAAAATGAATAACAAAAAAGTTATTTTTCAACATGTATGCCAAAAGGCATGAATGTTTTGAAAATGATCATTTATTTATTCTTTTGCCTAAAATAAAAAACGCGGTGTTTACACAGAACTAATGCATGCGTATGTAAAACATACAAAATTAGTTTATATACATTTTCCATGGTCAAAATGTGAAAATGAATAACAAAAATGTTGTTTTTCAACATGTATGCCAAAAGGCATGAATGTGCTGGAAATGATCATTCATGTCATTTTTCACCATAATAAAGAAGAGATAAAGCGTTTGCTGCGTTCTTAGCGCTATACCAGCTGAGGAAAGCGGTTTTCTCACACAACTAATGCATGGTTATGTAAAACATACAGAACGAGTTTATATACATTTTCCATGGTCAAAATGTGAAAAAGAATACCAAAAAAGTTATTTTTCAACATGTATGCCAAAAGGCATGAATGTGCTGGAAATGATCATTCAAGTCATTTTTCACCCATAACAAAGGAGAGATAAAGCGTTTGCTGCGTTCTTAGCGCTATACCAGCTGAGGAAAGCGGTTTTCTCACACATCTACTGCATGGTAATGGTAAAACATACAAAACGAGTTTATATACATTTTCCATGGTCAAAATATGAAAAAAAAAAGTTGTTTTTCAACATGTATGCCAAAAGGCATGAATGACCTGGAAATGATCATTCATGTCATTTTTCACCCATAATAAAGGAGAGATAAAGCGTTTGCTGCGTTCTTAGCGCTATACCAGCTGAGGAACGCGGTTTTCTCACACAACTAATGCATGGTTATGTAAAACATACAGAACGAGTTTATATACATTTTCCATGGTCAAAATGTGAAAATGAATAACAAAAAAAATGTTTTTCAACATGTATGGCACAATGCATGAATGTTTTGAAAATGATCATTTATTTATTTTTTTGCTTAAAATAACAAACGCGGTGTTATCACACAAATAATGCATGCTTATGTAAAACATACAGAACGAGTTTATGTACATTTTCCATGGTCAAAATGTGAAAAAGAATACCAAAAATGTTGTTTTTCAACATCTATGGCACAATGCATGAATGTTTTGAAAATGATCATTTATTTATTTTTTTGCCTAAAATAAAAAACGCGGTGTTCACACAGAACTAATGCATGCTTATGTAAAACATACAAAATTAGTTTATATACATTTTCCATGGTCAAAATGTGAAAATGAATAACAAAAAAGTTATTTTTCAACATGTATGCCAAAAGTCATGAATGTGCTGGAAATTATCATTCATGTCATTTTTCACCCATAATAAAGGGGAGATAAAGCGTTTGCTGCGTTCTTAGCGCTATACCAGCTGAGGAAAGCGGTTTTCTCACACAACTAATGCATGGTTATGTAAAACATACAGAACGAGTTTATATGCATTTTCCATGGTCAAAATCTGAAAAAGGATAACAAAAAAGTTGTTTTTCAACATGTATGCCAAAAGGCATGAATGTGCTGGAAATGATCATTCATGTCATTTTTCACCCATAATAAAGGAGAGATAAAGCGTTTGCTGCGTTCTTAGCGCTATACCAGCTGAGGAAAGCGGTTTTCTCACACATCTACTGCATGGTAATGGTAAAACATACAAAACGAGTTTATATACATTTTCCATGGTCAAAATATGAAAAAAAAAAAGTTGTTTTTCAACATGTATGCCAAAAGGCATGAATGTCCTGGAAATGATCATTCATGTCATTTTTCACCCATAATAAAGGAGAGATAAAGCGTTTGCTGCGTTCTTAGCGCTATACCAGCTGAGGAACGCGGTTTTCTCACACAACTAATGCATGGTTATGTAAAACATACAGAACGAGTTTATATACATTTTCCATGGTCAAAATGTGAAAATGAATAACAAAAAAAATGTTTTTCAACATGTATGGCACAAAGCATGAATGTTTTGAAAATGATCATTTATTTATTTTTTTGCTTAAAATAACAAACGCGGTGTTATCACACAACTAATGCATGCTTATGTAAAACATACAGAACGAGTTTATATACATTTTCCATGGTCAAAATGTGAAAATGAATAACAAAAAAGTTATTTTTCAACATGTATGCCAAAAGGCATGAATGTTTTGAAAATGATCATTTATTTATTATTTTGCCTAAAATAAAAAACGCGGTGTTTACACAGAACTAATGCATGCTTATGTAAAACATACAAAATTAGTTTATATACATTTTCCATGGTCAAAATGTGAAAATGAATAACAAAAAAGTTATTTTTCAACATGTATGCCAAAAGTCATGAATGTGCTGGAAATGATCATTCATGTCATTTTTCACCCATAATAAAGTTGAGATAAAGCGTTTGCTGCGTTCTTAGCGCTATTCCAGCTGAGGAAAGCGGTTTTCTCACACAACTAATGCATGGTTATGTAAAACATACAGATCGAGTTTATATACATTTTCCATGGTCAAAATGTGAAAAAGGATAACAAAAACGTTGTTTTTCAACATGTATGCCAAAAGGCATGAATGTGCTGGAAATGATCATTCATGTCATTTTTCACCCATAATAAAGGAGAGATAAAGCGTTTGCTGCGTTCTTAGCGCTATACCAGCTGAGGAAAGCGGTTTTCTCACACAACTAAAGCATGGTTATGTAAAACATACAGAGCGAGTTTATATACATTTTCCATGGTCAAAATGTGAAAAAGAATACCAAAAATGTTGTTTTTCAACATGTATGCCAAAAGGCATGAATGTGCTGGAAATGATCATTCAAGTCATTTTTCACCCATAATAAAGGAGAGATAAAGCGTTTGCTGCGTTCTTAGCGCTATACCAGCTGAGGAAAGCGGTTTTCTCACACATCTACTGCATGGTAATGGTAAAACATACAAAACGAGTTTATATACATTTTCCATGGTCAAAATATGAACAAAAAAAAAAAAAAGTTGTTTTTCAACATGTATGCCAAAAGGCATGAATGTGCTGGAAATGATCATTCATGACATTTTTCACCCATAATAAAGGAGAGATAAAGCGTTTGCTGCGTTCTTAGCGCTATACCAGCTGAGGA
The DNA here is from genome assembly GCF_024256425.1 of Clarias gariepinus. Lineage (NCBI taxonomy): Eukaryota > Metazoa > Chordata > Actinopteri > Siluriformes > Clariidae > Clarias > Clarias gariepinus. The sequence continues at coordinate 12,149,620 of NC_071125.1, forward strand.
AAGTGGTTTTCTCACACAACTAATGCATGGTTATGTAAAACATACAGAACGAGTTTATATACATTTTCCATGGTCAAAATGTGAAAATGAATATCAAAAAAAGTTGTTTTTCAACATGTATGTCACAATGCATGAATGTTTTGAAAATGATCATTTATTTATTTTTTTGCTTAAAATAACAAACGCGGTGTTATCACACAACTAATGCATGCTTATGTAAAACATACAGAACGAGTTTATGTACATTTTCCATGGTCAAAATGTGAAAAAGAATACCAAAAATGTTGTTTTTCAACATGTATGGCACAATACATGAATGTTTTGAAAATGATCATTTATTTATTATTTTGCCTAAAATAAAAAACGCGGTGTTCACACAGAACTAATGCATGCTTATGTAAAACATACAGAACGAGTTTATATACATTTTCCATGGTCAAAATGTGAAAAAGAATAACAAAAAAGTTGTTTTTCAACATGTATGCCAAAAGGCATGAATGTGCTGGAAATGATCATTCATGTCATTTTTCACCCATAATAAAGGAGAGATAAAGCGTTTGCTGCGTTCTTAGCGCTATACCAGCTGAGGAAAGCGGTTTTTTCACACAACTAATGCATGCTTATGTAAAACATACAGAACGAGTTTATATACATTTTCCATGGTCAAAATGTGAAAAAGAATAACAAAAAAAGTTGTTTTTCAACATGTATGCCAAAAGGCATGAATGTGCTGGAAATGATCATTCATGTCATTTTTCACCAGTAATAAAGGAGAGATAAAGCGTTTGCTGCGTTCTTAGCGCTATACCAGCTGAGGAAAGCGGTTTTTTCACACAACTATTGCATGCTTATGTAAAACATACAGAACGAGTTTATATACATTTTCCATGGTCAAAATGTGAAAAAGAATACCAAAAATGTTGTTTTTCAACATGTATGGCACAATGCATGAATGTTTTGAAAATGATCTTTTTTTTTTTTTGCCCAAGATAACAAACGCAGTGTTCTCACACAATTTATGCATGCATATGTAAAACATATAGAACGAGTTTATATACATTTTCCATGGTCATAAAGAGAAAATGAATAACAAAAAAGTTTTTTTTCAACATGTATGCCAAAAGGCATGAATGTGCTGGAAATTATCATTCATGTCTTTTTCACCCATAATAAAGGAGAGATAAAGCGTTTGCTGCGTTCTTAGCGCTATACCAGCTGAGGAAAGCGTTTTTTTCACACAACTAATGCATGCTTATGTAAAACATACAGAACGAGTTTATATACATTTTCCATGGTCAAAATGTGAAAAAGAATACCAAAAATGTTGTTTTCAACATGTATGGCACAATGCATGAATGTTTTGAAAATGTTCTATTTTTTTTTTTTTTTGCCTAAAATAAAAAACGCGGTGTTCTCACACAACTAATGCATGCTTTTGTAAAACATACAGAACGAGTTTATATACATTTTCCATGGTCAAAATGTGAAAAAGAATAACAAAAAAGTTGTTTTTCAACATGTATGCCAAAAGGCATGAATGTTTTGAAAATGATCATTTATTTATTATTTTGCCTAAAATAAAAAACGCGGTGTTCACACAGAACTAATGCATGCTTATGTAAAACATACAAAATTAGTTTATATGCATTTTCCATGGTCAAAATCTGAAAAAGGATAACAAAAAAGTTATTTTTCAACATGTATGCCAAACGTCATGAATGTGCTGGAAATGATCATTCATGTCATTTTTCACCCATAATAAAGGGGAGATAAAGCGTTTGCTGCGTTCTTAGCGCTATACCAGCTGAGGAAAGCGGTTTTCTCACACAACTAATGCATGGTTATGTAAAGCATACAGAACGAGTTTATATACATTTTCCATGGTCAAAATGTGAAAAAGAATACCAAAAATGTTGTTTTTCAACATGTATGCCAAAAGGCATGAATGTGCTGGAAATGATCATTCAAGTCATTTTTCACCCATAATAAAGGAGAGATAAAGCGTTTGCTGCGTTCTTAGCGCTATACCAGCTGAGGAAAGCGGTTTTCTCACACATCTACTGCATGGTAATGGTAAAACATACAAAACGAGTTTATATACATTTTCCATGGTCAAAATATGAACAAAAAAAAAAAAAAAGTTGTTTTTCAACATGTATGCCAAAAGGCATGAATGTCCTGGAAATGATCATTCATGACATTTTTCACCCATAATAAAGGAGAGATAAAGCGTTTGCTGCGTTCTTAGCGCTATACCAGCTGAGGAAAGTGGTTTTCTCACACAACTAATGCATGGTTATGTAAAACATACAGAACGAGTTTATATACATTTTCCATGGTCAAAATGTGAAAATGAATAACAAAAAAATTGTTTTTCAACATGTATGGCACAATGCATGAATGTTTTGAAAATGATCTTTCATTTATTATTTTGCCTAAAATAAAAAACGCGGTGTTCACACAGAACTAATGCATGCTTATGTAAAACATACAGAACGAGTTTATATACATTTTCCATGGTCAAAATGTGAAAAAGAATAACAAAAAAGTTGTTTTTCAACATGTATGCCAAAAGGCATGAATGTGCTGGAAATGATCATTCATGTCATTTTTCACCCATAATAAAGGAGAGATAAAGCGTTTGCTGCGTTCTTAGCGCTATACCAGCTGAGGAAAGCGGTTTTCTCACACATCTACTGCATGGTAATGGTAAAACATACAAAACGAGTTTATATACATTTTCCATGGTCAAAATATGAAAAAAAAAAGTTGTTTTTCAACATGTATGCCAAAAGGCATGAATGTCCTGGAAATGATCATTCATGTCATTTTTCACCCATAATAAAGGAGAGATAAAGCGTTTGCTGCGTTCTTAGCGCTATACCAGCTGAGGAACGCGGTTTTCTCACACAACTAATGCATGGTTATGTAAAACATACAGAACGAGTTTATATACATTTTCCATGGTCAAAATGTGAAAATGAATAACAAAAAAAATGTTTTTCAACATGTATGGCACAAAGCATGAATGTTTTGAAAATGATCATTTATTAATTATTTTGCTTAAAATAACAAAAAGCGGTGTTCTCACACAACTAATGCATGCTTATGTAAAACATACAGAACGAGTTTATATACATTTTCCATGGTCAAGATGTGAAAATGAATAACAAAAAAGTTATTTTTCAACATGTATGCCAAAAGGCATGAATGTGCTGAAAATGATCATTTATTTATTATTTTGCCTAAAATAAAAAACGCGGTGTTTACACAGAACTAATGCATGCTTATGTAAAACATACAAAATTAGTTTATATACATTTTCCATGGTCAAAATGTGAAAATGAATAACAAAAAAGTTATTTTTCACCATGTATGCCAAAAGTCATGAATGTGCTGGAAATGATCATTCATGTCATTTTTCACCCATAATAAAGTAAAGATAAAGCGTTTGCTGCGTTCTTAGCGCTATACCAGCTGAGGAAAGCGGTTTTCTCACACAACTAATGCATGGTTATGTAAAACATACAGAACGAGTTTATATGCATTTTCCATGGTCAAAATCTGAAAAAGGATAACAAAAAAGTTGTTTTTCAACATGTATGCCAAAAGGCATGAATGTGCTGGAAATGATCATTCATGTCATTTTTCACCCATAATAAAGGAGAGATAAAGCGTTTGCTGCGTTCTTAGCGCTATACCAGCTGAGGAAAGCGGTTTTCTCACACAACTAAAGCATGGTTATGTAAAACATACAGAGCGAGTTTATATACATTTTCCATGGTCAAAATGTGAAAAAGAATACCAAAAATGTTGTTTTTCAACATGTATGCCAAAAGGCATGAATGTGCTGGAAATGATCATTCAAGTCATTTTTCACCCATAATAAAGGAGAGATAAAGCGTTTGCTGCGTTCTTAGCGCTATACCAGCTGAGGAAAGCGGTTTTCTCACACATCTACTGCATGGTAATGGTAAAACATACAAAACGAGTTTATATACATTTTCCATGGTCAAAATATGAACAAAAAAAAAAAAAAGTTGTTTTTCAACATGTATGCCAAAAGGCATGAATGTGCTGGAAATGATCATTCATGACATTTTTCACCCATAATAAAGGAGAGATAAAGCGTTTGCTGCGTTCTTAGCGCTATACCAGCTGAGGAAAGTGGTTTTCTCACACAACTAATGCATGGTTATGTAAAACATACAGAACGAGTTTATATACATTTTCCATGGTCAAAATGTGAAAAAGAATAACAAAAAAAGTTGTTTTTCAACATGTATGCCAAAAGGCATGAATGTGCTGGAAATGATCATTCATGTCATTTTTCACCCATAATAAAGGAGAGATAAAGCGTTTGCTGCGTTCTTAGCGCTATACCAGCTGAGGAAAGCGGTTTTTTCACACAACTAATGCATGCTTATGTAAAACGAACGAGTTTATATACATTTTCCATGGTCAAAATGTGAAAAAGAATAACAAAAAAAGTTGTTTTTCAACATGTATGCCAAAAGGCATGAATGTGCTGGAAATGATCATTCATGTCATTTTTCACCCATAATAAAGGAGAGATAAAGCGTTTGCTGCGTTCTTAGCGCTATACCAGCTGAGGAAAGCGGTTTTTTCACACAACTATTGCATGCTTATGTAAAACATACAGAACGAGTTTATATACATTTTCCATGGTCAAAATGTGAAAAAGAATACCAAAAATGTTGTTTTTCAACATGTATGGCACAATGCATGAATGTTTTGAAAATGATCTTTTTTTTTTTTTGCCCAAGATAACAAACGCAGTGTTCTCACACAATTTATGCATGCATATGTAAAACATATAGAACGAGTTTATATACATTTTCCATGGTCATAAAGGGAAAATGAATAACAAAAAAGTTTTTTTTTAACATGTATGCCAAAAGGCATGAATGTGCTGGAAATTATCATTCATGTCTTTTTCACCCATAATAAAGGAGAGATAAAGCGTTTGCTGCGTTCTTAGCGCTATACCAGCTGAGGAAAGCGTTTTTTTCACACAACTAATGCATGCTTATGTAAAACATACAGAACGAGTTTATATACATTTTCCATGGTCAAAATGTGAAAAAGAATACCAAAAATGTTGTTTTCAACATGTATGGCACAATGCATGAATGTTTTGAAAATGATCTATTTTTTTTTTTTTTTGCCTAAAATAAAAAACGCGGTGTTCTCACACAACTAATGCATGCTTTTGTAAAACATACAGAACGAGTTTATATACATTTTCCATGGTCAAAATGTGAAAAAGAATAACAAAAAAGTTGTTTTTCAACATGTATGCCAAAAGGCATGAATGTTTTGAAAATGATCATTTATTTATTATTTTGCCTAAAATAAAAAACGCGGTGTTCACACAGAACTAATGCATGCTTATGTAAAACATACAAAATTAGTTTATATGCATTTTCCATGGTCAAAATCTGAAAAAGGATAACAAAAAAGTTATTTTTCAACATGTATGCCAAACGTCATGAATGTGCTGGAAATGATCATTCATGTCATTTTTCACCCATAATAAAGGGGAGATAAAGCGTTTGCTGCGTTCTTAGCGCTATACCAGCTGAGGAAAGCGGTTTTCTCACACAACTAATGCATGGTTATGTAAAGCATACAGAACGAGTTTATATACATTTTCCATGGTCAAAATGTGAAAAAGAATACCAAAAATGTTGTTTTTCAACATGTATGCCAAAAGGCATGAATGTGCTGGAAATGATCATTCAAGTCATTTTTCACCCATAACAAAGGAGAGATAAAGCGTTTGCTGCGTTCTTAGCGCTATACCAGCTGAGGAAAGCGGTTTTCTCACACATCTACTGCATGGTAATGGTAAAACATACAAAACGAGTTTATATACATTTTCCATGGTCAAAATATGAACAAAAAAAAAAAAAAAGTTGTTTTTCAACATGTATGCCAAAAGGCATGAATGTCCTGGAAATGATCATTCATGACATTTTTCACCCATAATAAAGGAGAGATAAAGCGTTTGCTGCGTTCTTAGCGCTATACCAGCTGAGGAAAGTGGTTTTCTCACACAACTAATGCATGGTTATGTAAAACATACAGAACGAGTTTATATACATTTTCCATGGTCAAAATGTGAAAATGAATAACAAAAAAATTGTTTTTCAACATGTATGGCACAATGCATGAATGTTTTGAAAATGATCTTTCATTTATTATTTTGCCTAAAATAAAAAACGCGGTGTTCACACAGAACTAATGCATGCTTATGTAAAACATACAGAACGAGTTTATATACATTTTCCATGGTCAAAATGTGAAAAAGAATAACAAAAAAGTTGTTTTTCAACATGTATGCCAAAAGGCATGAATGTGCTGGAAATGATCATTCATGTCATTTTTCACCCATAATAAAGGAGAGATAAAGCGTTTGCTGCGTTCTTAGCGCTATACCAGCTGAGGAAAGCGGTTTTCTCACACAACTAATGCATGGTTATGTAAAACTTACAGAACGAGTTTATATACATTTTCCATGGTCAAAATGTGAAAAAGAATACCAAAAATTTTGTTTTTCAACATGTATGGCATAATGCATGAATGTTTTGAAAATGACCCTTTTTTTTGCCCAAGATAACAAACGCTGTGTTCTCACACAATTTATGCATGCTTATGTAAAACATACAGAACGAGTTTATATACATTTTCCATGGTCAAAATGTGAAAAGGAATACCAAAAAAGTAATTTTTCAACATGTATGCCAAAAGGCATGAATGTGCTGGAAATGATCATTCAAGTCATTTTTCACCCATAACAAAGGAGAGATAAAGCGTTTGCTGCGTTCTTAGCGCTATACCAGCTGAGGAAAGCGGTTTTCTCACACATCTACTGCATGGTAATGGTAAAACATACAGAACGAGTTTATATACATTTTCCATGGTCAAAATATGAAAAAAAAAAAAAAGTTGTTTTTCAACATGTATGCCAAAAGGCATGAATGTCCTGGAAATGATCATTCATGTCATTTTTCACCCATAATAAAGGAGAGATAAAGCGTTTGCTGCGTTCTTAGCGCTATACCAGCTGAGGAACGCGGTTTTCTCACACAACTAATGCATGGTTATGTAAAACATACAGAACGAGTTTATATACATTTTCCATGGTCAAAATGTGAAAATGAATAACAAAAAAAATGTTTTTCAACATGTATGGCACAATGCATAAATGTTTTGAAAATGATCATTTATTTATTTTTTTGCTTAAAATAACAAACGCGGTGTTATCACACAACTAATGCATGCTTATGTAAAACATACAGAACGAGTTTATGTACATTTTCCATGGTCAAAATGTGAAAAAGAATACCAAAAATGTTGTTTTTCAACATGTATGGCACAATGCATGAATGTTTTGAAAATGATCATTTATTTATTTTTTTGCCTAAAATAAAAAACGCGGTGTTCACACAGAACTAATGCATGCTTATGTAAAACATACAAAATTAGTTTATATACATTTTCCATGGTCAAAATGTGAAAATGAATAACAAAAAAGTTATTTTTCAACATGTATGCCAAAAGTCATGAATGTGCTGGAAATTATCATTCATGTCATTTTTCACCCATAATAAAGGGGAGATAAAGCGTTTGCTGCGTTCTTAGCGCTATACCAGCTGAGGAAAGCGGTTTTCTCACACAACTAATGCATGGTTATGTAAAACATACAGAACGAGTTTATATACATTTTCCATGGTCAAAATCTGAAAATGAATAACAAAAAAGTTGTTTTTCAACATGTATGCCAAAAGGCATGAATGTGCTGGAAATGATCATTCATGTCATTTTTCACCCATAATAAAGGAGAGATAAAGCGTTTGCTGCGTTCTTAGCGCTATACCAGCTGAAAAAAGCGGTTTTCTCACACATCTACTGCATGGTAATGGTAAAACATACAAAACGAGTTTATATACATTTTCCATGGTCAAAATATGAAAAAAAAAAAAGTTGTTTTTCAACATGTATGCCAAAAGGCATGAATGTCCTGGAAATGATCATTCATGTCATTTTTCACCCATAATAAAGGAGAGATAAAGCGTTTGCTGCGTTCTTAGCGCTATACCAGCTGAGGAACGCGGTTTTCTCACACAACTAATGCATGGTTATGTAAAACATACAGAACGAGTTTATATACATTTTCCATGGTCAAAATGTGAAAAAGAATACCAAAAATGTTGTTTTTCAACATGTATGGCACAATGCATGAATGTTTTGAAAATGATCTTTTTTTTTTTTGCCCAAGATAACAAACGCTGTGTTCTCAAACAATTTATGCATGCTTATGTAAAACATACAGAACGAGTTTATATACATTTTCCATGGTCAAAATGTGAAAATGAATAACAAAAAAGTTATTTTTCAACATGTATGCCAAAAGGCATGAATGTTTTGAAAATAATCATTTATTTATTCTTTTGCCTAAAATAAAAAACGCGGTGTTTACACAGAACTAATGCATGCTTATGTAAAACATACAAAATTAGTTTATATACATTTTCCATGGTCAAAATGTGAAAATGAATAACAAAAAAGTTATTTTTCAACATGTATGCCAAAAGTCATGAATGTGCTGGAAATGATCATTCATGTCATTTTTCACCCATAATAAAGGGGAGATAAAGCGTTTGCTGCGTTCTTAGCGCTATACCAGCTGAGGAAAGCGGTTTTCTCACACATCTACTGCATGGTAATGGTAAAACATACAAAACGAGTTTATATACATTTTCCATGGTCAAAATATGAACAAAAAAAAAAAAAAGTTGTTTTTCAACATGTATGCCAAAAGGCATGAATGTCCTGGAAATGATCATTCATGACATTTTTCACCCATAATAAAGGAGAGATAAAGCGTTTGCTGCGTTCTTAGCGCTATACCAGCTGAGGAAAGTGGTTTTCTCACACAACTAATGCATGGTTATGTAAAACATACAGAACGAGTTTATATACATTTTCCATGGTCAAAATGTGAAAATGAATATCAAAAAAAGTTGTTTTTCAACATGTATGGCACAATGCATGAATGTTTTGAAAATGATCATTTATTTATTTTTTTGCTTAAAATAACAAACGCGGTGTTATCACACAACTAATGCATGCTTATGTAAAACATACAGAACGAGTTTATGTACATTTTCCATGGTCAAAATGTGAAAAAGAATACCAAAAATGTTGTTTTTCAACATGTATGGCACAATGCATGAATGTTTTGAAAATGATCATTTATTTATTTTTTTGCCTAAAATAAAAAACGCGGTGTTCACACAGAACTAATGCATGCTTATGTAAAACATACAAAATTAGTTTATATACATTTTCCATGGTCAAAATGTGAAAATGAATAACAAAAAAGTTATTTTTCAACATGTATGCCAAAAGTCATGAATGTGCTGGAAATTATCATTCATGTCATTTTTCACGGATAATAAAGGGGAGATAAAGCGTTTGCTGCGTTCTTAGCGCTATACCAGCTGAGGAAAGCGGTTTTCTCACACAACTAATGCATGGTTATGTAAAACATACAGAACGAGTTTATATACATTTTCCATGGTCAAAATCTGAAAATGAATAACAAAAAAGTTGTTTTTCAACATGTATGCCAAAAGGCATGAATGTGCTGGAAATGATCATTCATGTCATTTTTCACCCATAATAAAGGAGAGATAAAGCGTTTGCTGCGTTCTTAGCGCTATACCAGCTGAAAAAAGCGGTTTTCTCACACATCTACTGCATGGTAATGGTAAAACATACAAAACGAGTTTATATACATTTTCCATGGTCAAAATATGAAAAAAAAAAAAAAGTTGTTTTTCAACATGTATGCCAAAAGGCATGAATGTCCTGGAAATGATCATTCATGTCATTTTTCACCCATAATAAAGGAGAGATAAAGCGTTTGCTGCGTTCTTAGCGCTATACCAGCTGAGGAACGCGGTTTTCTCACACAACTAATGCATGGTTATGTAAAACATACAGAACGAGTTTATATACATTTTCCATGGTCAAAATGTGAAAATGAATAACAAAAAAAATGTTTTTCAACATGTATGGCACAATGCATGAATGTTTTGAAAATGATAATTTATTTATTTTTTTGCTTAAAATAACAAACGCGGTGTTATCACACAACTAATGCATGCTTATGTAAAACATACAGAACGAGTTTATGTACATTTTCCATGGTCAAAATGTGAAAAAGAATACCAAAAATGTTGTTTTTCAACATGTATGGCACAATGCATGAATGTTTTGAAAATGATCATTTATTTATTTTTTTGCCTAAAATAAAAAACGCGGTGTTCACACAGAACTAATGCATGCTTATGTAAAACATACAAAATTAGTTTATATACATTTTCCATGGTCAAAATGTGAAAATGAATAACAAAAAAGTTATTTTTCAACATGTATGCCAAAAGTCATGAATGTGCTGGAAATTATCATTCATGTCATTTTTCACCCATAATAAAGGAGAGATAAAGCGTTTGCTGCGTTCTTAGCGCTATACCAGCTGAGGAAAGCAGTTTTCTCACACAACTAATACATGGTTATGTAAAACATACAGAACGAGTTTATATGCATTTTCCATGGTCAAAATCTGAAAAAGGATAACAAAAAAGTTGTTTTTCAACATGTATGCCAAAAGGCATGAATGTGCTGGAAATGATCATTCATGTCATTTTTCACCCATAATAAAGGAGAGATAAAGCGTTTGCTGCGTTCTTAGCGCTATACCAGCTGAGGAAAGCGGTTTTCTCACACAACTAATGCATGGTTATGTAAAACATACAGAACGAGTTTATATACATTTTCCATGGTCAAAATGTGAAAAAGAATACCAAAAATGTTGTTTTTCAACATGTATGGCACAATGCATGAATGTTTTGAAAATGATCTTTTTTTTTTTTGCCCAAGATAACAAACGCTGTGTTCTCAAACAATTTATGCATGCTTATGTAAAACATACAGAACGAGTTTATATACATTTTCCATGGTCAAAATGTGAAAATGAATAACAAAAAAGTTATTTTTCAACATGTATGCCAAAAGGCATGAATGTTTTGAAAATAATCATTTATTTATTCTTTTGCCTAAAATAAAAAACGCGGTGTTTACACAGAACTAATGCATGCTTATGTAAAACATACAAAATTAGTTTATATACATTTTCCATGGTCAAAATGTGAAAATGAATAACAAAAAAGTTATTTTTCAACATGTATGCCAAAAGTCATGAATGTGCTGGAAATGATCATTCATGTCATTTTTCACCCATAATAAAGGGGAGATAAAGCGTTTGCTGCGTTCTTAGCGCTATACCAGCTGAGGAAAGCGGTTTTCTCACACATCTACTGCATGGTAATGGTAAAACATACAAAACGAGTTTATATACATTTTCCATGGTCAAAATATGAACAAAAAAAAAAAAAAGTTGTTTTTCAACATGTATGCCAAAAGGCATGAATGTCCTGGAAATGATCATTCATGACATTTTTCACCCATAATAAAGGAGAGATAAAGCGTTTGCTGCGTTCTTAGCGCTATACCAGCTGAGGAAAGTGGTTTTCTCACACAACTAATGCATGGTTATGTAAAACATACAGAACGAGTTTATATACATTTTCCATGGTCAAAATGTGAAAATGAATATCAAAAAAAGTTGTTTTTCAACATGTATGGCACAATGCATGAATGTTTTGAAAATGATCATTTATTTATTTTTTTGCTTAAAATAACAAACGCGGTGTTATCACACAACTAATGCATGCTTATGTAAAACATACAGAACGAGTTTATGTACATTTTCCATGGTCAAAATGTGAAAAAGAATACCAAAAATGTTGTTTTTCAACATGTATGGCACAATGCATGAATGTTTTGAAAATGATCATTTATTTATTTTTTTGCCTAAAATAAAAAACGCGGTGTTCACACAGAACTAATGCATGCTTATGTAAAACATACAAAATTAGTTTATATACATTTTCCATGGTCAAAATGTGAAAATGAATAACAAAAAAGTTATTTTTCAACATGTATGCCAAAAGTCATGAATGTGCTGGAAATTATCATTCATGTCATTTTTCACCCATAATAAAGGAGAGATAAAGCGTTTGCTGCGTTCTTAGCGCTATACCAGCTGAGGAAAGCGGTTTTCTCACACAACTAATGCATGGTTATGTAAAACATACAGAACGAGTTTATATACATTTTCCATGGTCAAAATGTGAAAAAGAATACCAAAAATGTTGTTTTTCAACATGTATGCCAAAAGGCATGAATGTGCTGGAAATGATCATTCAAGTCATTTTTCACCCATAACAAAGGAGAGATAAAGCGTTTGCTGCGTTCTTAGCGCTATACCAGCTGAGGAAAGCGGTTTTCTCACACATCTACTGCATGGTAATGGTAAAACATACAAAACGAGTTTATATACATTTTCCATGGTCAAAATATGAACAAAAAAAAAAAAAAAGTTGTTTTTCAACATGTATGCCAAAAGGCATGAATGTCCTGGAAATGATCATTCATGACATTTTTCACCCATAATAAAGGAGAGATAAAGCGTTTGCTGCGTTCTTAGCGCTATACCAGCTGAGGAAAGTGGTTTTCTCACACAACTAATGCATGGTTATGTAAAACATACAGAACGAGTTTATATACATTTTCCATGGTCAAAATGTGAAAATGAATAACAAAAAAATTGTTTTTCAACATGTATGGCACAATGCATGAATGTTTTGAAAATGATCATTTATTTATTTTTTTGCTTAAAATAACAAACGCGGTGTTATCACACAACTAATGCATGCTTATGTAAAACATACAGAACGAGTTTATGTACATTTTCCATGGTCAAAATGTGAAAAAGAATACCAAAAATGTTGTTTTTCAACATGTATGGCACAATGCATGAATGTTTTGAAAATGATCATTCATTTATTATTTTGCCTAAAATAAAAAACGCGGTGTTCACACAGAACTAATGCATGCTTATGTAAAACATACAGAACGAGTTTATATACATTTTCCATGGTCAAAATGTGAAAAAGAATAACAAAAAAGTTGTTTTTCAACATGTATGCCAAAAGGCATGAATGTGCTGGAAATGATCATTCATGTCATTTTTCACCCATAATAAAGGAGAGATAAAGCGTTTGCTGCGTTCTTAGCGCTATACCAGCTGAGGAAAGCGGTTTTCTCACACAACTAATGCATGGTTATGTAAAACTTACAGAACGAGTTTATATACATTTTCCATGGTCAAAATGTGAAAAAGAATACCAAAAATTTTGTTTTTCAACATGTATGGCATAATGCATGAATGTTTTGAAAATGACCCTTTTTTTTTGCCCAAGATAACAAACGCTGTGTTCTCACACAATTTATGCATGCTTATGTAAAACATACAGAACGAGTTTATATACATTTTCCATGGTCAAAATGTGAAAATGAATAACAAAAAAGTTATTTTTCAACATGTATGCCAAAAGTCATGAATGTGCTGGAAATTATCATTCATGTCATTTTTCACCCATAATAAAGGGGAGATAAAGCGTTTGCTGCGTTCTTAGCGCTATACCAGCTGAGGAAAGCGGTTTTCTCACACAACTAATGCATGGTTATGTAAAACATACAGAACGAGTTTATATGCATTTTCCATGGTCAAAATCTGAAAAAGGATAATAAAAAAGTTGTTTTTCAACATGTATGCCAAAAGGCATGAATGTGCTGGAAATGATCATTCATGTCATTTTTCACCCATAATAAAGAAGAGATAAAGCGTTTGCTGCGTTCTTAGCGCTATACCAGCTGAGGAAAGCGGTTTTCTCACACAACTAATGCATGGTTATGTAAAACATACAGAACGAGTTTATATACATTTTCCATGGTCAAAATGTGAAAAAGAATACCAAAAAAGTAATTTTTCAACATGTATGCCAAAAGGCATGAATGTGCTGGAAATGATCATTCAAGTCATTTCTCACTCATAACAAAGGAGAGATAAAGCGTTTGCTGCGTTCTTAGCGCTATACCAGCTGAGGAAAGCGGTTTTCTCACACATCTACTGCATGGTAATGGTAAAACATACAAAACGAGTTTATATACATTTTCCATGGTCAAAATGTGAAAATGAATAACAAAAAAAATGTTTTTCAACATGTATGGCACAATGCATAAATGTTTTGAAAATGATCATTTATTTATTTTTTTGCTTAAAATAACAAACGCGGTGTTATCACACAACTAATGCATGCTTATGTAAAACATACAGAACGAGTTTATGTACATTTTCCATGGTCAAAATGTGAAAAAGAATACCAAAATTGTTGTTTTTCAACATGTATGGCACAATGCATGAATGTTTTGAAAATGATCATTTATTTATTTTTTTGCCTAAAATAAAAAACGCGGTGTTCACACAGAACTAATGCATGCTTATGTAAAACATACAAAATTAGTTTATATACATTTTCCATGGTCAAAATGTGAAAATGAATAACAAAAAAGTTATTTTTCAACATGTATGCCAAAAGTCATGAATGTGCTGGAAATTATCATTCATGTCATTTTTCACCCATAATAAAGGGGAGATAAAGCGTTTGCTGCGTTCTTAGCGCTATACCAGCTGAGGAAAGCGGTTTTCTCACACAACTAATACATGGTTATGTAAAACATACAGAACGAGTTTATATGCATTTTCCATGGTCAAAATCTGAAAAAGGATAACAAAAAAGTTGTTTTTCAACATGTATGCCAAAAGGCATGAATGTGCTGGAAATGATCATTCATGTCATTTTTCACCCATAATAAAGGAGAGATAAAGCGTTTGCTGCGTTCTTAGCGCTATACCAGCTGAAAAAAGCGGTTTTCTCACACATCTACTGCATGGTAATGGTAAAACATACAAAACGAGTTTATATACATTTTCCATGGTCAAAATATGAAAAAAAAAAAAGTTGTTTTTCAACATGTATGCCAAAAGGCATGAATGTCCTGGAAATGATCATTCATGTCATTTTTCACCCATAATAAAGGAGAGATAAAGCGTTTGCTGCGTTCTTAGCGCTATACCAGCTGAGGAACGCGGTTTTCTCACACAACTAATGCATGGTTATGTAAAACATACAGAACGAGTTTATATACATTTTCCATGGTCAAAATGTGAAAATGAATAACAAAAAAATGTTTTTCAACATGTATGGCACAATGCATGAATGTTTTGAAAATGATCATTTATTTATTTTTTTGCTTAAAATAACAAACGCGGTGTTATCACACAACTAATGCATGCTTATGTAAAACATACAGAACGAGTTTATGTACATTTTCCATGGTCAAAATGTGAAAAAGAATACCAAAAATGTTGTTTTTCAACATGTATGGCACAATGCATAAATGTTTTGAAAATGATCATTTATTTATTTTTTTGCCTAAAATAAAAAACGCGGTGTTCACACAGAACTAATGCATGCTTATGTAAAACATACAAAATTAGTTTATATACATTTTCCATGGTCAAAATGTGAAAATGAATAACAAAAAAGTTATTTTTCAACATGTATGCCAAAAGTCATGAATGTGCTGGAAATTATCATTCATGTCATTTTTCACCCATAATAAAGGAGAGATAAAGCGTTTGCTGCGTTCTTAGCGCTATACCAGCTGAGGAAAGCGGTTTTCTCACACAACTAATACATGGTTATGTAAAACATACAGAACGAGTTTATATGCATTTTCCATGGTCAAAATCTGAAAAAGGATAACAAAAAAGTTGTTTTTCAACATGTATGCCAAAAGGCATGAATGTGCTGGAAATGATCATTCATGTCATTTTTCACCCATAATAAAGGAGAGATAAAGGGTTTGCTGCGTTCTTAGCGCTATACCAGCTGAGGAAAGCGGTTTTTTCACACAACTAATGCATGGTTATGTAAAACATACAGAACGAGTTTATATACATTTTCCATGGTCAAAATGTGAAAAAGAATACCAAAAATGTTGTTTTTCAACATGTATGGCACAATGCATGAATGTTTTGAAAATGATCTTTTTTTTTTTTTGCCCAAGATAACAAACGCAGTGTTCTCACACAATTTATGCATGCATATGTAAAACATATAGAACGAGTTTATATACATTTTCCATGGTCATAAAGGGAAAATGAATGACAAAAAAGTTTTTTTTCAACATGTATGCCAAAAGGCATGAATGTGCTGGAAATTATCATTCGTGTCTTTTTCACCCATAATAAAGGAGAGATAAAGCGTTTGCTGCGTTCTTAGCGCTATACCAGCTGAGGAAAGCGTTTTTTTCACACAACTAATGCATGCTTATGTAAAACATACAGAACGAGTTTATATACATTTTCCATGGTCAAAATGTGAAAATGAATAACAAAAAAAATGTTTTTCAACATGTATGGCACAATGCATGAATGTTTTGAAAATGATCATTTATTTATTTTTTTGCTTAAAATAACAAACGCGGTGTTATCACACAACTAATGCATGCTTATGTAAAACATACAGAACGAGTTTATGTACATTTTCCATGGTCAAAATGTGAAAAAGAATAACAAAAAAGTTGTTTTTCAACATGTATGCCAAAAGGCATGAATGTTTTGAAAATGATCATTTATTTATTATTTTGCCTAAAATAAAAAACGCGGTGTTCACACAGAACTAATGCATGCTTATGTAAAACATACAAAATTAGTTTATATACATTTTCCATGGTCAAAATGTGAAAATGAATAACAAAAAAGTTATTTTTCAACATGTATGCCAAAAGTCATGAATGTGCTGGAAATTATCATTCATGTCATTTTTCACCCATAATAAAGGAGAGATAAAGCGTTTGCTGCGTTCTTAGCGCTATACCAGCTGAGGAAAGCGGTTTTCTCACACAACTAATACATGGTTATGTAAAACATACAGAACGAGTTTATATGCATTTTCCATGGTCAAAATCTGAAAAAGGATAACAAAAAAGTTGTTTTTCAACATGTATGCCAAAAGGCATGAATGTGCTGGAAATGATCATTCATGTCATTTTTCACCCATAATAAAGGAGAGATAAAGCGTTTGCTGCGTTCTTAGCGCTATACCAGCTGAGGAAAGCGGTTTTCTCACACATCTACTGCATGGTAATGGTAAAACATACAAAACGAGTTTATATACATTTTCCATGGTCAAAATATGAAAAAAAAAAAAAAAAAAGTTGTTTTTCAACATGTATGCCAAAAGGCATGAATGTCCTGGAAATGATCATTCATGTCATTTTTCACCCATAATAAAGGAGAGATAAAGCGTTTGCTGCGTTCTTAGCGCTATACCAGCTGAGGAACGCGGTTTTCTCACACAACTAATGCATGGTTATGTAAAACATACAGAACGAGTTTATATACATTTTCCATGGTCAAAATGTGAAAATGAATAACAAAAAAAATGTTTTTCAACATGTATGGCACAATGCATGAATGTTTTGAAAATGATCATTTATTTATTTTTTTGCTTAAAATAACAAACGCGGTGTTATCACACAACTAATGCATGCTTATGTAAAACATACAGAACGAGTTTATGTACATTTTCCATGGTCAAAATGTGAAAAAGAATACCAAAAATGTTGTTTTTCAACATGTATGGCACAATGCATGAATGTTTTGAAAATGATCATTTATTTATTTTTTTGCCTAAAATAAAAAACGCGGTGTTCACACAGAACTAATGCATGCTTATGTAAAACATACAAAATTAGTTTATATACATTTTCCATGGTCAAAATGTGAAAATGAATAACAAAAAAGTTATTTTTCAACATGTATGCCAAAAGTCATGAATGTGCTGGAAATTATCATTCATGTCATTTTTCACCCATAATAAAGGGGAGATAAAGCGTTTGCTGCGTTCTTAGCGCTATACCAGCTGAGGAAAGCGGTTTTCTCACACAACTAATACATGCTTATGTAAATCATACAGAACGAGTTTATATACATTTTCCATGGTCAAAATATGAAAAAGGATAACAAAAAAGTTGTTTTTCAACATGTATGCCAAAAGGCATGAATGTGCTGGAAATGATCATTCATGTCATTTTTCACCCATAATAAAGGAGAGATAAAGCGTTTGCTGCGTTCTTAGCGCTATACCAGCTGAGGAAAGCGGTTTTCTCACACAACTAATGCATGGTTATGTAAAACATACAGAACGAGTTTATATACATTTTCCATGGTCAAAATGTGAAAAAGAATACCAAAAATGTTGTTTTTCAACATGTATGGCACAATGCATGAATGTTTTGAAAATGATCTTTTTTTTTTTTGCCCAAGATAACAAACGCTGTGTTCTCAAACAATTTATGCATGCTTATGTAAAACATACAGAACGAGTTTATATACATTTTCCATGGTCAAAATGTGAAAATGAATAACAAAAAAGTTATTTTTCAACATGTATGCCAAAAGGCATGAATGTTTTGAAAATGATCATTTATTTGTTCTTTTGCCTAAAATAAAAAACGCGGTGTTTACACAGAACTAATGCATGCTTATGTAAAACATACAAAATTAGTTTATATACATTTTCCATGGTCAAAATGTGAAAATGAATAACAAAAAAGTTATTTTTCAACATGTATGCCAAAAGGCATGAATGTTTTGAAAATGATCATTTATTTGTTCTTTTGCCTAAAATAAAAAACGCGGTGTTTACACAGAACTAATGCATGCTTATGTAAAACATACAAAATTAGTTTATATACATTTTCCATGGTCAAAATGTGAAAATGAATAACAAAAAAGTTGTTTTTCAACATGTATGCCAAAAGGCATGAATGTGCTGGAAATGATCATTCATGTCATTTTTCACCCATAATAAAGGAGAGATAAAGCGTTTGCTGCGTTCTTAGCGCTATACCAGCTGAAAAAAGCGGTTTTCTCACACATCTACTGCATGGTAATGGTAAAACATACAAAACGAGTTTATATACATTTTCCATGGTCAAAATATGAAAAAAAAAAAGTTGTTTTTCAACATGTATGCCAAAAGGCATGAATGTCCTGGAAATGATCATTCATGTCATTTTTCACCCATAATAAAGGAGAGATAAAGCGTTTGCTGCGTTCTTAGCGCTATACCAGCTGAGGAACGCGGTTTTCTCACACAACTAATGCATGGTTATGTAAAACATACAGAACGAGTTTATATACATTTTCCATGGTCAAAATGTGAAAATGAATAACAAAAAAAATGTTTTTCAACATGTATGGCACAATGCATGAATGTTTTGAAAATGATCATTTATTTATTTTTTTGCCTAAAATAAAAAACGCGGTGTTCACACAGAACTAATGCATGCTTATGTAAAACATACAAAATTAGTTTATATACATTTTCCATGGTCAAAATGTGAAAATGAATAACAAAAAAGTTATTTTTCAACATGTATGCCAAAAGTCATGAATGTGCTGGAAATTATCATTCATGTCATTTTTCACCCATAATAAAGGAGAGATAAAGCGTTTGCTGCGTTCTTAGCGCTATACCAGCTGAGGAAAGCGGTTTTCTCACACAACTAATACATGGTTATGTAAAACATACAGAACGAGTTTATATGCATTTTCCATGGTCAAAATCTGAAAAAGGATAACAAAAAAGTTGTTTTTCAACATGTATGCCAAAAGGCATGAATGTGCTGGAAATGATCATTCATGTCATTTTTCACCCATAATAAAGGAGAGATAAAGCGTTTGCTGCGTTCTTAGCGCTATACCAGCTGAGGAAAGCGGTTTTTTCACACAACTAATGCATGGTTATGTAAAACATACAGAACGAGTTTATATACATTTTCCATGGTCAAAATGTGAAAAAGAATACCAAAAATGTTGTTTTTCAACATGTATGGCACAATGCATGAATGTTTTGAAAATGATCTTTTTTTTTTTTTGCCCAAGATAACAAACGCAGTGTTCTCACACAATTTATGCATGCATATGTAAAACATATAGAACGAGTTTATATACATTTTCCATGGTCATAAAGGGAAAATGAATGACAAAAAAGTTTTTTTTCAACATGTATGCCAAAAGGCATGAATGTGCTGGAAATTATCATTCGTGTCTTTTTCACCCATAATAAAGGAGAGATAAAGCGTTTGCTGCGTTCTTAGCGCTATACCAGCTGAGGAAAGCGTTTTTTTCACACAACTAATGCATGCTTATGTAAAACATACAGAACGAGTTTATATACATTTTCCATGGTCAAAATGTGAAAATGAATAACAAAAAAAATGTTTTTCAACATGTATGGCACAATGCATGAATGTTTTGAAAATGATCATTTATTTATTTTTTTGCTTAAAATAACAAACGCGGTGTTATCACACAACTAATGCATGCTTATGTAAAACATACAGAACGAGTTTATGTACATTTTCCATGGTCAAAATGTGAAAAAGAATAACAAAAAAGTTGTTTTTCAACATGTATGCCAAAAGGCATGAATGTTTTGAAAATGATCATTTATTTATTATTTTGCCTAAAATAAAAAACGCGGTGTTCACACAGAACTAATGCATGCTTATGTAAAACATACAAAATTAGTTTATATACATTTTCCATGGTCAAAATGTGAAAATGAATAACAAAAAAGTTATTTTTCAACATGTATGCCAAAAGTCATGAATGTGCTGGAAATTATCATTCATGTCATTTTTCACCCATAATAAAGGAGAGATAAAGCGTTTGCTGCGTTCTTAGCGCTATACCAGCTGAGGAAAGCGGTTTTCTCACACAACTAATACATGGTTATGTAAAACATACAGAACGAGTTTATATGCATTTTCCATGGTCAAAATCTGAAAAAGGATAACAAAAAAGTTGTTTTTCAACATGTATGCCAAAAGGCATGAATGTGCTGGAAATGATCATTCATGTCATTTTTCACCCATAATAAAGGAGAGATAAAGCGTTTGCTGCGTTCTTAGCGCTATACCAGCTGAGGAAAGCGGTTTTCTCACACATCTACTGCATGGTAATGGTAAAACATACAAAACGAGTTTATATACATTTTCCATGGTCAAAATATGAAAAAAAAAAAAAAAAAAGTTGTTTTTCAACATGTATGCCAAAAGGCATGAATGTCCTGGAAATGATCATTCATGTCATTTTTCACCCATAATAAAGGAGAGATAAAGCGTTTGCTGCGTTCTTAGCGCTATACCAGCTGAGGAACGCGGTTTTCTCACACAACTAATGCATGGTTATGTAAAACATACAGAACGAGTTTATATACATTTTCCATGGTCAAAATGTGAAAATGAATAACAAAAAAAATGTTTTTCAACATGTATGGCACAATGCATGAATGTTTTGAAAATGATCATTTATTTATTTTTTTGCTTAAAATAACAAACGCGGTGTTATCACACAACTAATGCATGCTTATGTAAAACATACAGAACGAGTTTATGTACATTTTCCATGGTCAAAATGTGAAAAAGAATACCAAAAATGTTGTTTTTCAACATGTATGGCACAATGCATGAATGTTTTGAAAATGATCATTTATTTATTTTTTTGCCTAAAATAAAAAACGCGGTGTTCACACAGAACTAATGCATGCTTATGTAAAACATACAAAATTAGTTTATATACATTTTCCATGGTCAAAATGTGAAAATGAATAACAAAAAAGTTATTTTTCAACATGTATGCCAAAAGTCATGAATGTGCTGGAAATTATCATTCATGTCATTTTTCACCCATAATAAAGGGGAGATAAAGCGTTTGCTGCGTTCTTAGCGCTATACCAGCTGAGGAAAGCGGTTTTCTCACACAACTAATACATGGTTATGTAAAACTTACAGAACGAGTTTATATACATTTTCCATGGTCAAAATATGAAAAAGGATAACAAAAAAGTTGTTTTTCAACATGTATGCCAAAAGGCATGAATGTGCTGGAAATGATCATTCAAGTCATTTTTCACCCATAATAAAGGAGGGAAAAAACGTTTGCTGCGTTCTTAGCGCTATACCAGCTGAGAAAAGCGGTTTTCTCACACAACTAAAGCATGGTTATGTAAAACATACAGATCGAGTTTATATACATTTTCCATGGTCAAAATGTGAAAAAGAATACCAAAAATGTTGTTTTTCAACATGTATGGCACAATGCATGAGTGTTTTAAAAATGATCTTTTTTTTTTTTGCCCAAGATAACAAACGCTGTATTCTCACACAACTAATGCATGCTTATGTAAAACATCCAGAACGAGTTTATATACATTTTCCATGGTCAAAATGTGAAAATGAATAACAAAAAAGTTATTTTTCAACATGTATGCCAAAAGGCATGAATGTTTTGAAAATGATCATTTATTTGTTCTTTTGCCTAAAATAAAAAACGCGGTGTTTACACAGAACTAATGCATGCTTATGTAAAACATACAAAATTAGTTTATATACATTTTCCATGGTCAAAATGTGAAAATGAATAACAAAAAAGTTATTTTTCAACATGTATGCCAAAAGTCATGAATGTGCTGGAAATGATCATTCATGTCATTTTTCACCCATAATAAAGGGGAGATAAAGCGTTTGCTGCGTTCTTAGCGCTATACCAGCTGAGGAAAGCGGTTTTCTCACACATCTACTGCATGGTAATGGTAAAACATACAAAACGAGTTTATATACATTTTCCATGGTCAAAATATGAACAAAAAAAAAAAAAGTTGTTTTTCAACATGTATGCCAAAAGGCATGAATGTCCTGGAAATGATCATTCATGACATTTTTCACCCATAATAAAGGAGAGATAAAGCGTTTGCTGCGTTCTTAGCGCTATACCAGCTGAGGAAAGTGGTTTTCTCACACAACTAATGCATGGTTATGTAAAACATACAGAACGAGTTTATATACATTTTCCATGGTCAAAATGTGAAAATGAATATCAAAAAAAGTTGTTTTTCAACATGTATGGCACAATGCATGAATGTTTTGAAAATGATCATTTATTTATTTTTTTGCTTAAAATAACAAACGCGGTGTTATCACACAACTAATGCATGCTTATGTAAAACATACAGAACGAGTTTATGTACATTTTCCATGGTCAAAATGTGAAAAAGAATACCAAAAATGTTGTTTTTCAACATGTATGGCACAATGCATGAATGTTTTGAAAATGATCATTTATTTATTATTTTGCCTAAAATAAAAAACGCGGTGTTCACACAGAACTAATGCATGCTTATGTAAAACATACAGAACGAGTTTATATACATTTTCCATGGTCAAAATGTGAAAAAGAATAACAAAAAAGTTGTTTTTCAACATGTATGCCAAAAGGCATGAATGTGCTGGAAATGATCATTCATGTCATTTTTCACCCATAATAAAGGATAGATAAAGCGTTTGCTGCGTTCTTAGCGCTATACCAGCTGAGGAAAGCGGTTTTTTCACACAACTACTGCATGGTAATGGTAAAACATACAGAACGAGTTTATATACATTTTCCATGGTCAAAATGTGAAAAAGAATACCAAAAATGTTGTTTTTCAACATGTATGGCACAATGCATGAATGTTTTGAAAATGATCTTTTTTTTTTTTTTTTTTTTTTGCCTAAAATAAAAAACGCGGTGTTCACACAGAACTAATGCATGCTTATGTAAAACATACAGAACGAGTTTATATACATTTTCCATGGTCAAAATGTGAAAAAGAATAACAAAAAAGTTGTTTTTCAACATGTATGCCAAAAGGCATGAATGTGCTGGAAATGATCATTCATGTCATTTTTCACCCATAATAAAGGATAGATAAAGCGTTTGCTGCGTTCTTAGCGCTATACCAGCTGAGGAAAGCGGTTTTTTCACACAACTACTGCATGGTAATGGTAAAACATACAGAACGAGTTTATATACATTTTCCATGGTCAAAATGTGAAAATGAATAACAAAAAAAATGTTTTTCAACATGTATGGCACAATGCATGAATGTTTTGAAAATGATCATTTATTTATTTTTTTGCTTAAAATAACAAACGCGGTGTTATCACACAACTAATGCATGCTTATGTAAAACATACAGAACGAGTTTATGTACATTTTCCATGGTCAAAATGTGAAAAAGAATAACAAAAAAGTTGTTTTTCAACATGTATGCCAAAAGGCATGAATGTTTTGAAAATGATCATTTATTTATTATTTTGCCTAAAATAAAAAACGCGGTGTTCACACAGAACTAATGCATGCTTATGTAAAACATACAAAATTAGTTTATATACATTTTCCATGGTCAAAATGTGAAAATGAATAACAAAAAAGTTATTTTTCAACATGAATGCCAAAAGTCATGAATGTGCTGGAAATTATCATTCATGTCATTTTTCACCCATAATAAAGGAGAGATAAAGCGTTTGCTGCGTTCTTAGCGCTATACCAGCTGAGGAAAGCGGTTTTCTCACACAACTAATACATGGTTATGTAAAACATACAGAACGAGTTTATATGCATTTTCCATGGTCAAAATCTGAAAAAGGATAACAAAAAAGTTGTTTTTCAACATGTATGCCAAAAGGCATGAATGTGCTGGAAATGATCATTCATGTCATTTTTCACCCATAATAAAGGAGAGATAAAGCGTTTGCTGCGTTCTTAGCGCTATACCAGCTGAGGAAAGCGGTTTTCTCACACATCTACTGCATGGTAATGGTAAAACATACAAAACGAGTTTATATACATTTTCCATGGTCAAAATATGAAAAAAAAAAAAAAAAAAGTTGTTTTTCAACATGTATGCCAAAAGGCATGAATGTCCTGGAAATGATCATTCATGTCATTTTTCACCCATAATAAAGGAGAGATAAAGCGTTTGCTGCGTTCTTAGCGCTATACCAGCTGAGGAACGCGGTTTTCTCACACAACTAATGCATGGTTATGTAAAACATACAGAACGAGTTTATATACATTTTCCATGGTCAAAATGTGAAAATGAATAACAAAAAAAATGTTTTTCAACATGTATGGCACAATGCATGAATGTTTTGAAAATGATCATTTATTTATTTTTTTGCTTAAAATAACAAACGCGGTGTTATCACACAACTAATGCATGCTTATGTAAAACATACAGAACGAGTTTATGTACATTTTCCATGGTCAAAATGTGAAAAAGAATACCAAAAATGTTGTTTTTCAACATGTATGGCACAATGCATGAATGTTTTGAAAATGATCATTTATTTATTTTTTTGCCTAAAATAAAAAACGCGGTGTTCACACAGAACTAATGCATGCTTATGTAAAACATACAAAATTAGTTTATATACATTTTCCATGGTCAAAATGTGAAAATGAATAACAAAAAAGTTATTTTTCAACATGTATGCCAAAAGTCATGAATGTGCTGGAAATTATCATTCATGTCATTTTTCACCCATAATAAAGGGGAGATAAAGCGTTTGCTGCGTTCTTAGCGCTATACCAGCTGAGGAAAGCGGTTTTCTCACACAACTAATACATGGTTATGTAAAACATACAGAACGAGTTTATATACATTTTCCATGGTCAAAATATGAAAAAGGATAACAAAAAAGTTGTTTTTCAACATGTATGCCAAAAGGCATGAATGTGCTGGAAATGATCATTCATGTCATTTTTCACCCATAATAAAGGAGAGATAAAGCGTTTGCTGCGTTCTTAGCGCTATACCAGCTGAGGAAAGCGGTTTTCTCACACAACTAATGCATGGTTATGTAAAACATACAGAACGAGTTTATATACATTTTCCATGGTCAAAATGTGAAAAAGAATACCAAAAATGTTGTTTTTCAACATGTATGGCACAATGCATGAATGTTTTGAAAATGATCTTTTTTTTTTTTGCCCAAGATAACAAACGCTGTGTTCTCAAACAATTTATGCATGCTTATGTAAAACATACAGAACGAGTTTATATACATTTTCCATGGTCAAAATGTGAAAATGAATAACAAAAAAGTTATTTTTCAACATGTATGCCAAAAGGCATGAATGTTTTGAAAATGATCATTTATTTGTTCTTTTGCCTAAAATAAAAAACGCGGTGTTTACACAGAACTAATGCATGCTTATGTAAAACATACAAAATTAGTTTATATACATTTTCCATGGTCAAAATGTGAAAATGAATAACAAAAAAGTTATTTTTCAACATGTATGGCACAATGCATGAATGTTTTGAAAATGATCATTTATTTATTATTTTGCCTAAAATAAAAAACGCGGTGTTCACACAGAACTAATGCATGCTTATGTAAAACATACAGAACGAGTTTATATACATTTTCCATGGTCAAAATGTGAAAAAGAATAACAAAAAAGTTGTTTTTCAACATGTATGCCAAAAGGCATGAATGTGCTGGAAATGATCATTCATGTCATTTTTCACCCATAATAAAGGATAGATAAAGCGTTTGCTGCGTTCTTAGCGCTATACCAGCTGAGGAAAGCGGTTTTTTCACACAACTACTGCATGGTAATGGTAAAACATACAGAACGAGTTTATATACATTTTCCATGGTCAAAATGTGAAAAAGAATACCAAAAATGTTGTTTTTCAACATGTATGGCACAATGCATGAATGTTTTGAAAATGATCTTTTTTTTTTTTTTTTTTTTTTGCCTAAAATAAAAAACGCGGTGTTCTCACACAACTAATGCATGCTTTTGTAAAACATACAGAACGAGTTTATATACATTTTCCATGGTCAAAATGTGAAAAAGAATAACAAAAAAGTTGTTTTTCAACATGTATGCCAAAAGGCATGAATGTGCTGGAAATGATAATTCAAGTCATTTTTCACCCATAACAAAGGAGAGATAAAGCGTTTGCTGCGTTCTTAGCGCTATACCAGCTGAGGAAAGCGATTTTCTCACACATCTACTGCATGGTAATGGTAAAACATACAAAACGAGTTTATATACATTTTCCATGGTCAAAATATGAAAAAAAAAAAAAAAAAAAGTTGTTTTTCAACATGTATGCCAAAAGGCATGAATGTCCTGGAAATGATCATTCATGCCATTTTTCACCCATAATAAAGGAGAGATCATGCGTTTGCTGCGTTCTTAGCGCTATACCAGCTGAGGAAAGCGGTTTTCTCACACAAATAATGCATGGTTATGTAAAACATACAGAACGAGTTTATATACATTTTCCATGGTCAAAATGTGAAAATGAATAACAAAAAAGTTATTTTTCAACATGTATTCCAAAAGGCATGAATGTGCTGGAAATGATCATTCATGTCGTTTTCACCCATAATAAAGGAGAGATAAAGCGTTTGCTGCGTTCTTAGCGCTATACCAGCTGAGGAAAGCGTTTTTTTCACACAACTAATGCATGCTTATGTAAAACATACAGAACGAGTTTATATACATTTTCCATGGTCAAAATGTGAAAAAGAATACCAAAGATGTTGTTTTCAACATGTATGGCACAATGCATGAATGTTTTGAAAATGATCTTTTTTTTTTTTTTTGCCTAAAATAAAAAACGCGGTGTTCTCACACAACTAATGCATGCTTTTGTAAAACATACAGAACGAGTTTATATACATTTTCCATGGTCAAAATGTGAAAAAGAATAACAAAAAAGTTGTTTTTCAACATGTATGCCAAAAGGCATGAATGTGCTGGAAATTTTCATTCATGTCATTTTTCACCCATAATAAAGGGGAGATAAAGCGTTTGCTGCGTTCTTAGCGCTATACCAGCTGAGGAAAGCGGTTTTCTCACACAACTAATGCATGGTTATGTAAAACATACAGAACGAGTTTATATGCATTTTCCATGGTCAAAATCTGAAAAAGGATAACAAAAAAGTTGTT
Organism: Clarias gariepinus; assembly: GCF_024256425.1. Lineage (NCBI taxonomy): Eukaryota > Metazoa > Chordata > Actinopteri > Siluriformes > Clariidae > Clarias > Clarias gariepinus. Next base: position 12,177,556 of record NC_071125.1, read on the forward strand.
TTTTAACATGTATGCCAAAAGGCATGAATGTGCTGGAAATGATCATTCATGTCATTTTTCACCCATAATAAAGGAGAGATAAAGCGTTTGCTGCGTTCTTAGCGCTATACCAGCTGAGGAAAGCGGTTTTCTCACACAACTAATGCATGGTTATGTAAAACATACAGAACGAGTTTATATACATTTTCCATGGTCAAAATGTGAAAAAGAATACCAAAAATGTTGTTTTTCAACATGTATGGCACAATGCATGAATGTTTTGAAAATGATCTCTTTTTTTTTTTGCCCAAGATAACAAACGCGGTGTTCTCACACAATTTATGCATGCTTATGTAAAACATACAGAACGAGTTTATATACATTTTCCATGGTCAAAATGTGAAAATGAATAACAAAAAAGTTATTTTTCAACATGTATGCCAAAAGTCATGAATGTGCTGGAAATTATCATTCATGTCATTTTTCACCCATAATAAAGGGGAGATAAAGCGTTTGCTGCGTTCTTAGCGCTATACCAGCTGAGGAAAGCGGTTTTCTCACACAACTAATGCATGGTTATGTAAAACATACAGAACGAGTTTATATGCATTTTCCATGGTCAAAATCTGAAAAAGGATAACAAAAAAGTTGTTTTTCAACATGTATGCCAAAAGGCATGAATGTGCTGGAAATGATCATTCATGTCATTTTTCACCCATAATAAAGGAGAGATAAAGCGTTTGCTGCGTTCTTAGCGCTATACCACCTGAGGAAAGCGGTTTTCTCACACAACTAATGCATGGTTATGTAAAACATACAGAACGAGTTTATATACATTTTCCATGGTCAAAATGTGAAAAAGAATACCAAAAATGTTGTTTTTCAACATGTATGGCACAATGCATGAATGTTTTGAAAATGATCATTTATTTATTATTTTGCCTAAAATAAAAAACGCGGTGTTCACACAGAACTAATGCATGCTTATGTAAAACATACAGAACGAGTTTATATACATTTTCCATGGTCAAAATGTGAAAAAGAATAACAAAAAAGTTGTTTTTTAACATGTATGCCAAAAGGCATGAATGTGCTGGAAATGATCATTCATGTCATTTTTCACCCATAATAAAGGAGAGATAAAGCGTTTGCTGCGTTCTTAGCGCTGTCCCAGCTGAGGAAAGCGGTTTTCTCACACAACTAATGCATGGTTATGTAAAACATACAGAACGAGTTTATATACATTTTCCATGGTCAAAATGTGAAAAAGAATACCAAAAATTTTGTTTTTCAACATGTATGGCACAATGCATGAATGTTTTGAGAATGATCTTTTTTTTTTTTTGCCCAAGATAACAAACGCTGTGTTCTCACACAATTTATGCATGCTTATGTAAAACATACAGAACGAGTTTATATACATTTTCCATGGTCAAAATGTGAAAATGAATAACAAAAAAGTAATTTTTCAACATGTATGCCAAAAGGCATGAATGTGCTGGAAATGATCATTCATGTCGTTTTCACCCATAATAAAGGAGAGATAAAGCGTTTGCTGCGTTCTTAGCGCTATACCAGCTGAGGAAAGCGTTTTTTTCACACAACTAATGCATGCTTATGTAAAACATACAGAACGAGTTTATATACATTTTCCATGGTCAAAATGTGAAAATGAATACCAAAAATGTTGTTTTTCAACATGTATGGCACAATGCATGAATGTTTTGAAAATGATCTTTTTTTTTTTTTGCCTAAAATAAAAAACGCGGTTTTCTCACACAACTAATGCGTGCTTATGTAAAACATACAGAACGAGTTTATATACATTTTCCATGGTCAAAATATGAAAAAGGATAACAAAAAAGTCGTTTTTCAACATGTATGCCAAAAGGCATGAATGTGCTGGAAATGATAATTCAAGTCATTTTTCACCCATAACAAAGGAGAGATAAAGCGTTTGCTGCGTTCTTAGCGCTATACCAGCTGAGGAAAGCGATTTTCTCACACATCTACTGCATGGTAATGGTAAAACATACAAAACGAGTTTATATACATTTTCCATGGTCAAAATATGAAAAAAAAAAAAAAAAAAGTTGTTTTTCAACATGTATGCCAAAAGGCATGAATGTCCTGGAAATGATCATTCATGCCATTTTTCACCCATAATAAAGGAGAGATCATGCGTTTGCTGCGTTCTTAGCGCTATACCAGCTGAGGAAAGCGGTTTTCTCACACAAATAATGCATGGTTATGTAAAACATACAGAACGAGTTTATATACATTTTCCATGGTCAAAATGTGAAAATGAATAACAAAAAAATTGTTTTTCAACATGTATGGCACAATGCATGAATGTTTTAAAAATGATAATTTATTTATTTTTTTGCTTAAAATAACAAACGCGGTGTTATCACACAACTAATGCATGCTTATGTAAAACATACAGAACGAGTTTATATACATTTTCCATGCTCAAAATGTGAAAATGAATAACAAAAAAGTTATTTTTCAACATGTATGGCACAATGCATGAATGTTTTGAAAATGATCATTTATTTATTATTTTGCCTAAAATAAAAAACGCGGTGTTCACACAGAACTAATGCATGCTTATGTAAAACATACAAAATTAGTTTATATACATTTTCCATGGTCAAAATGTGAAAATGAATAACAAAAAAGTTATTTTTCAACATGTATGCCAAAAGTCATGAATGTGCTGGAAATTATCATTCATGTCATTTTTCACCCATAATAAAGGGGAGATAAAGCGTTTGCTGCGTTCTTAGCGCTATACCAGCTGAGGAAAGCGGTTTTCTCACACAACTAATGCATGGTTATGTAAAACATACAGAACGAGTTTATATGCATTTTCCATGGTCAAAATCTGAAAAAGGATAACAAAAAAGTTGTTTTTCAACATGTATGCCAAAAGGCATGAATGTGCTGGAAATGATCATTCATGTCATTTTTCACCCATAATAAAGGAGAGATAAAGCGTTTGCTGCGTTCTTAGCGCTATACCAGCTGAGGAAAGCGGTTTTCTCACACAACTAATGCATGGTTATGTAAAACATACAGAACGAGTTTATATACATTTTCCATGGTCAAAATGTGAAAAAGAATACCAAAAATGTTGTTTTTCAACATGTATGGCACAATGCATGAATGTTTTGAAAATGATCATTTATTTATTATTTTGCCTAAAATAAAAAACGCGGTGTTCACACAGAACTAATGCATGCTTATGTAAAACATACAGAACGAGTTTATATACATTTTCCATGGTCAAAATGTGAAAAAGAATACCAAAAATGTTGTTTTTCAACATGTATGGCACAATGCATGAATGTTTTGAAAATGATCATTTATTAATTATTTTGCTTAAAATAACAAACGCGGTGTTCACAAAGAACTAATGCATGCTTATGTAAAACATACAAAATTAGTTTATATACATTTTCCATGGTCAAAATGTGAAAATGAATAACAAAAAAGTTATTTTTCAACATGTATGCCAAAAGGCATGAATGTGCTGGAAATGATCATTCATGTCGTTTTCACCCATAATAAAGGAGAGATAAAGCGTTTGCTGCGTTCTTAGCGCTATACCAGCTGAGGAAAGCGTTTTTTTCACACAACTAATGCATGCTTATGTAAAACATACAGAACGAGTTTATATACATTTTCCATGGTCAAAATGTGAAAAAGAATACCAAAAATGTTGTTTTCAACATGTATGGCACAATGCATGAATGTTTTGAAAATGATCTTTTTTTTTTTTTTTGCCTAAAATAAAAAACGCGGTGTTCTCACACAACTAATGCATGCTTTTGTAAAACATACAGAACGAGTTTATATACATTTTCCATGGTCAAAATGTGAAAAAGAATAACAAAAAAGTTGTTTTTCAACATGTATGCCAAAAGGCATGAATGTGCTGGAAATTTTCATTCATGTCATTTTTCACCCATAATAAAGGGGAGATAAAGCGTTTGCTGCGTTCTTAGCGCTATACCAGCTGAGGAAAGCGGTTTTCTCACACAACTAATGCATGGTTATGTAAAACATACAGAACGAGTTTATATGCATTTTCTATGGTCAAAATGTGAAAAAGAATACCAAAAATGTTGTTTTTTAACATGTATGGCACAATGCATGAATGTGCTGGAAATGATCATTCAAGTCATTTTTCAATCATAATAAAGGAGAGATAAAGCGTTTGCTGCGTTCTTAGCGCTATTCCAGCTGAGGAAAGCGGTTTTCTCACACAACTAAAGCATGGTTATGTAAAACATACAGAGCGAGTTTATATACATTTTCCATGGTCAAAATGTGAAAAAGAATACCAAAAATGTTGTTTTTCAACATGTACGGCACAATGCATGAATGTTTTGAAAATGATCTCTTTTTTTTTTTGCCCAAGATAACAAACGCTGTGTTCTCACACAATTTATGCATGCTTATGTAAAACATACAGAACGAGTTTATATACATTTTCCATGGTCAAAATGTGAAAATGAATAACAAAAAAGTTATTTTTCAACATGTATGCCAAAAGGCATGAATGTGCTGGAAATTATCATTCATGTCTTTTTCACCCATAATAAAGGAGAGATAAAGCGTTTGCTGCGTTCTTAGCGCTATACCAGCTGAGGAAAGCGTTTTTTTCACACAACTAATGCATGCTTAAGTAAAACATACAGAACGAGTTTATATACATTTTCCATGGTCAAAATCTGAAAAAGGATAACAAAAAAGTTGTTTTTCAACATGTATGCCAAAAGGCATGAATGTGCTGGAAATTATCATTCATGTCATTTTTCACCCATAATAAAGGAGAGATAAAGCGTTTGCTGCGTTCTTAGCGCTATACCAGCTGAGGAAAGCGGTTTTCTCACACAACTAATGCATGGTTATGTAAAACATACAGAACGAGTTTATATACATTTTCCATGGTCAAAATGTGAAAAAGAATACCAAAAATGTTGTTTTTCAACATGTATGGCACAATGCATGAATGTTTTGAAAATGATCTCTTTTTTTTTTTGCCCAAGATCACAAACGCTGTGTTCTCACACAATTTATGCATGCTTATGTAAAACATACAGAACGAGTTTATATACATTTTCCATGGTCAAAATGTGAAAATGAATAACAAAAAAGTTATTTTTCAACATGTATGCCAAAAGGCATGAATGTGCTGGAAATTATCATTCATGTCATTTTTCACCCATAATAAAGGAGAGATAAAGCGTTTGCTGCGTTCTTAGCGCTATACCAGCTGAGGAAAGCGGTTTTTTCACACAACTAATGCATGCTTATGTAAAACATACAGAACGAGTTTATATACATTTTCCATGGTCAAAATGTGAAAAAGAATACCAAAAATGTTGTTTTCAACATGTATGGCACAATGCATGAATGTTTTGAAAATGATTTTTTTTTTTTGTTTTTTTTTTTTGCCTAAAATAAAAAACGCGGTGTTCTCACACAACTAATGCATGCTTTTGTAAAACATACAGAACGAGTTTATATACATTTTCCATGGTCAAAATGTGAAAAAGAATAACAAAAAAGTTGTTTTTTAACATGTATGCCAAAAGGCATGAATGTGCTGGAAATGATCATTCATGTCATTTTTCACCCATAATAAAGGAGAGATAAAGCGTTTGCTGCGTTCTTAGCGCTATCCCAGCTGAGGAAAGCGGTTTTCTCACACAACTAATGCATGGTTATGTAAAACATACAGAACGAGTTTATATACATTTTCCATGGTCAAAATGTGAAAAAGAATACCAAAAATTTTGTTTTTCAACATGTATGGCACAATGCATGAATGTTTTGAGAATGATCTTTTTTTTTTTTTGCCCAAGATAACAAACGCTGTGTTCTCACACAATTTATGCATGCTTATGTAAAACATACAGAACGAGTTTATATACATTTTCCATGGTCAAAATGTGAAAATGAATAACAAAAAAGTAATTTTTCAACATGTATGCCAAAAGGCATGAATGTGCTGGAAATGATCATTCATGTCGTTTTCACCCATAATAAAGGAGAGATAAAGCGTTTGCTGCGTTCTTAGCGCTATACCAGCTGAGGAAAGCGTTTTTTTCACACAACTAATGCATGCTTATGTAAAACATACAGAACGAGTTTATATACATTTTCCATGGTCAAAATGTGAAAAAGAATACCAAAAATGTTGTTTTCAACATGTATGGCACAATGCATGAATGTTTTGAAAATGATCTTTTTTTTGTTTTGCCTAAAATAAAAAACGCGGTGTTCTCACACAACTAATGCATGCTTTTGTAAAACATACAGAACGAGTTTATATACATTTTCCATGGTCAAAATGTGAAAATGAATAACAAAAAAGTTGTTTTTCAACATGTATGCCAAAAGGCATGAATGTGCTGGAAATGATAATTCAAGTCATTTTTCACCCATAACAAAGGAGAGATAAAGCGTTTGCTGCGTTCTTAGCGCTATACCAGCTGAGGAAAGCGATTTTCTCACACATCTACTGCATGGTAATGGTAAAACATACAAAACGAGTTTATATACATTTTCCATGGTCAAAATATGAAAAAAAAAAAAAAAAAGTTGTTTTTCAACATGTATGCCAAAAGGCATGAATGTCCTGGAAATGATCATTCATGCCATTTTTCACCCATAATAAAGGAGAGATCATGCGTTTGCTGCGTTCTTAGCGCTATACCAGCTGAGGAAAGCGGTTTTCTCACACAAATAATGCATGGTTATGTAAAACATACAGAACGAGTTTATATACATTTTCCATGGTCAAAATGTGAAAATGAATAACAAAAAAATTGTTTTTCAACATGTATGGCACAATGCATGAATGTTTTAAAAATGATAATTTATTTATTTTTTTGCTTAAAATAACAAACGCGGTGTTATCACACAACTAATGCATGCTTATGTAAAACATACAGAACGAGTTTATATACATTTTCCATGCTCAAAATGTGAAAATGAATAACAAAAAAGTTATTTTTCAACATGTATGGCACAATGCATGAATGTTTTGAAAATGATCATTTATTTATTATTTTGCCTAAAATAAAAAACGCGGTGTTCACACAAAACTAATGCATGCTTATGTAAAACATACAAAATTAGTTTATATACATTTTCCATGGTCAAAATGTGAAAATGAATAACAAAAAAGTTATTTTTCAACATGTATGCCAAAAGTCATGAATGTGCTGGAAATTATCATTCATGTCATTTTTCACCCATAATAAAGGGGAGATAAAGCGTTTGCTGCGTTCTTAGCGCTATACCAGCTGAGGAAAGCGGTTTTCTCACACAACTAATGCATGGTTATGTAAAACATACAGAACGAGTTTATATGCATTTTCCATGGTCAAAATCTGAAAAAGGATAACAAAAAAGTTGTTTTTCAACATGTATGCCAAAAGGCATGAATGTGCTGGAAATGATCATTCATGTCATTTTTCACCCATAATAAAGGAGAGATAAAGCGTTTGCTGCGTTCTTAGCGCTATACCAGCTGAGGAAAGCGGTTTTCTCACACAACTAATGCATGGTTATGTAAAACATACAGAACGAGTTTATATACATTTTCCATGGTCAAAATGTGAAAAAGAATACCAAAAATGTTGTTTTTCAACATGTATGGCACAATGCATGAATGTTTTGAAAATGATCATTTATTTATTATTTTGCCTAAAATAAAAAACGCGGTGTTCACACAGAACTAATGCATGCTTATGTAAAACATACAGAACGAGTTTATATACATTTTCCATGGTCAAAATGTGAAAAAGAATACCAAAAATGTTGTTTTTCAACATGTATGGCACAATGCATGAATGTTTTGAAAATGATCATTTATTAATTATTTTGCTTAAAATAACAAACGCGGTGTTCACAAAGAACTAATGCATGCTTATGTAAAACATACAAAATTAGTTTATATACATTTTCCATGGTCAAAATGTGAAAATGAATAACAAAAAAGTTATTTTTCAACATGTATGCCAAAAGGCATGAATGTGCTGGAAATGATCATTCATGTCGTTTTCACCCATAATAAAGGAGAGATAAAGCGTTTGCTGCGTTCTTAGCGCTATACCAGCTGAGGAAAGCGTTTTTTTCACACAACTAATGCATGCTTATGTAAAACATACATAACGAGTTTATATACATTTTCCATGGTCAAAATGTGAAAAAGAATACCAAAAATTTTGTTTTTCAACATGTATGGCACAATGCATGAATGTTTTGAAAATGATCTCTTTTTTTTTTTGCCCAAGATCACAAACGCTGTGTTCTCACACAATTTATGCATGCTTATGTAAAACATACAGAACGAGTTTATATACATTTTCCATGGTCAAAATGTGAAAATGAATAACAAAAAAGTTATTTTTCAACATGTATGCCAAAAGGCATGAATGTGCTGGAAATTATCATTCATGTCATTTTTCACCCATAATAAAGGAGAGATAAAGCGTTTGCTGCGTTCTTAGCGCTATACCAGCTGAGGAAAGCGGTTTTTTCACACAACTAATGCATGCTTATGTAAAACATACAGAACGAGTTTATATACATTTTCCATGGTCAAAATGTGAAAAAGAATACCAAAAATGTTGTTTTCAACATGTATGGCACAATGCATGAATGTTTTGAAAATGATCTTTTTTTTTTGTTTTTTTTTTTTGCCTAAAATAAAAAACGCGGTGTTCTCACACAACTAATGCATGCTTTTGTAAAACATACAGAACGAGTTTATATACATTTTCCATGGTCAAAATGTGAAAAAGAATAACAAAAAAGTTGTTTTTTAACATGTATGCCAAAAGGCATGAATGTGCTGGAAATGATCATTCAAGTCATTTTTCACCCATAATAAAGGAGAGATAAAGCGTTTGCTGCGTTCTTAGCGCTATTCCAGCTGAGGAAAGCGGTTTTCTCACACAACTAATGCATGGTTATGTAAAACATACAGATCGAGTTTATATACATTTTCCATGGTCAAAATGTGAAAAAGAATACCAAAAATGTTGTTTTTTAACATGTATGGCACAATGCATGAATGTTTTGAAAATGATCTTTTTTTTTTTTTGCCCAAGATAACAAACGCTGTGTTCTCACACAATTAATGCATGCTTATGTAAAACATACAGAACGAGTTTATATACATTTTCCATGGTCAAAATGTGAAAAAGAATACCAAAAATGTTGTTTTTCAACATGTATGGCACAATGCATGAATGTTTTGAAAATGATCATTTATTTATTTTTTTGCTTAAAATAACAAACGCGGTGTTCACAAAGAACTAATGCATGCTTATGTAAAACATACAAAATTAGTTTATATACATTTTCCATGGTCAAAATGTGAAAATGAATAACAAAAAAGTTATTTTTCAACATGTATGCCAAAAGGCATGAATGTGCTGGAAATGATCATTCATGTCGTTTTCACCCATAATAAAGGAGAGATAAAGCGTTTGCTGCGTTCTTAGCGCTATACCAGCTGAGGAAAGCGTTTTTTTCACACAACTAATGCATGCTTATGTAAAACATACATAACGAGTTTATATACATTTTCCATGGTCAAAATGTGAAAAAGAATACCAAAAATTTTGTTTTTCAACATGTATGGCACAATGCATGAATGTTTTGAAAATGATCTCTTTTTTTTTTTGCCCAAGATCACAAACGCTGTGTTCTCACACAATTTATGCATGCTTATGTAAAACATACAGAACGAGTTTATATACATTTTCCATGGTCAAAATGTGAAAATGAATAACAAAAAAGTTATTTTTCAACATGTATGCCAAAAGGCATGAATGTGCTGGAAATTATCATTCATGTCATTTTTCACCCATAATAAAGGAGAGATAAAGCGTTTGCTGCGTTCTTAGCGCTATACCAGCTGAGGAAAGCGGTTTTTTCACACAACTAATGCATGCTTATGTAAAACATACAGAACGAGTTTATATACATTTTCCATGGTCAAAATGTGAAAAAGAATACCAAAAATGTTGTTTTCAACATGTATGGCACAATGCATGAATGTTTTGAAAATGATCTTTTTTTTTTGTTTTTTTTTTTTGCCTAAAATAAAAAACGCGGTGTTCTCACACAACTAATGCATGCTTTTGTAAAACATACAGAACGAGTTTATATACATTTTCCATGGTCAAAATGTGAAAAAGAATAACAAAAAAGTTGTTTTTTAACATGTATGCCAAAAGGCATGAATGTGCTGGAAATGATCATTCATGTCATTTTTCACCCATAATAAAGGAGAGATAAAGCGTTTGCTGCGTTCTTAGCGCTATCCCAGCTGAGGAAAGCGGTTTTCTCACACAACTAATGCATGGTTATGTAAAACATACAGAACGAGTTTATATACATTTTCCATGGTCAAAATGTGAAAAAGAATACCAAAAATTTTGTTTTTCAACATGTATGGCACAATGCATGAATGTTTTGAGAATGATCTTTTTTTTTTTTTGCCCAAGATAACAAACGCTGTGTTCTCACACAATTTATGCATGCTTATGTAAAACATACAGAACGAGTTTATATACATTTTCCATGGTCAAAATGTGAAAATGAATAACAAAAAAGTAATTTTTCAACATGTATGCCAAAAGGCATGAATGTGCTGGAAATGATCATTCATGTCGTTTTCACCCATAATAAAGGAGAGATAAAGCGTTTGCTGCGTTCTTAGCGCTATACCAGCTGAGGAAAGCGTTTTTTTCACACAACTAATGCATGCTTATGTAAAACATACAGAACGAGTTTATATACATTTTCCATGGTCAAAATGTGAAAAAGAATACCAAAAATGTTGTTTTCAACATGTATGGCACAATGCATGAATGTTTTAAAAATGATCTTTTTTTTTTTTTGCCTAAAATAAAAAACGCGGTGTTCTCACACAACTAATGCATGCTTTTGTAAAACATACAGAACGAGTTTATATACATTTTCCATGGTCAAAATGTGAAAATGAATAACAAAAAAGTTGTTTTTCAACATGTATGCCAAAAGGCATGAATGTGCTGGAAATGATAATTCAAGTCATTTTTCACCCATAACAAAGGAGAGATAAAGCGTTTGCTGCGTTCTTAGCGCTATACCAGCTGAGGAAAGCGATTTTCTCACACATCTACTGCATGGTAATGGTAAAACATACAAAACGAGTTTATATACATTTTCCATGGTCAAAATATGAAAAAAAAAAAAAAAAAAAGTTGTTTTTCAACATGTATGCCAAAAGGCATGAATGTCCTGGAAATGATCATTCATGCCATTTTTCACCCATAATAAAGGAGAGATCATGCGTTTGCTGCGTTCTTAGCGCTATACCAGCTGAGGAAAGCGGTTTTCTCACACAACTAATGCATGGTTATGTAAAACATACAGAACGAGTTTATATGCATTTTCCATGGTCAAAATCTGAAAAAGGATAACAAAAAAGTTGTTTTTCAACATGTATGCCAAAAGGCATGAATGTGCTGGAAATGATCATTCATGTCATTTTTCACCCATAATAAAGGAGAGATAAAGCGTTTGCTGCGTTCTTAGCGCTATACCAGCTGAGGAAAGCGGTTTTCTCACACAACTAATGCATGGTTATGTAAAACATACAGAACGAGTTTATATACATTTTCCATGGTCAAAATGTGAAAAAGAATACCAAAAATGTTGTTTTTCAACATGTATGGCACAATGCATGAATGTTTTGAAAATGATCATTTATTTATTATTTTGCCTAAAATAAAAAACGCGGTGTTCACACAGAACTAATGCATGCTTATGTAAAACATACAGAACGAGTTTATATACATTTTCCATGGTCAAAATGTGAAAAAGTATACCAAAAATGTTGTTTTTCAACATGTTTGGCACAATGCATGAATGTTTTGAAAATGATCATTTATTTATTATTTTGCCTAAAATAAAAAACGCGGTGTTCACACAGAACTAATGCATGCTTATGTAAAACATACAGAACGAGTTTATATACATTTTCCATGGTCAAAATGTGAAAAAGAATAACAAAAAAGTTATTTTTCAACATGTATGCCAAAAGTCATGAATGTGCTGGAAATTATCATTCATGTCATTTTTCACCCATAATAAAGGAGAGATAAAGCGTTTGCTGCGTTCTTAGCGCTATCCCAGCTGAGGAAAGCGGTTTTCTCACACAACTAATGCATGGTTATGTAAAAAAAGTTGTTTTTCAACATGTATGCCAAAAGGCATAAATGTGCTGGAAATGATCATTCATGTCATTTTTCACCCATAATAAAGGAGAGATAAAGCGTTTGCTGCGTTCTTAGCGCTATACCAGCTGAGGAAAGCGGTTTTCTCACACAAATAATGCATGGTTATGTAAAACATACAGAACGAGTTTATATACATTTTCCATGGTCAAAATGTGAAAATGAATAACAAAAAAATTGTTTTTCAACATGTATGGCACAATGCATGAATGTTTTAAAAATGATAATTTATTTATTTTTTTGCTTAAAATAACAAACGCGGTGTTATCACACAACTAATGCATGCTTATGTAAAACATACAGAACGAGTTTATATACATTTTCCATGGTCAAAATGTGAAAAAGAATAACAAAAAAGTTGTTTTTTAACATTTATGCCAAAAGGCATGAATGTGCTGGAAATGATCATTCATGTCATTTTTCACCCATAATAAAGGAGAGATAAAGCGTTTGCTGCGTTCTTAGCGCTATCCCAGCTGAGGAAAGCGGTTTTCTCACACAACTAATGCATGGTTATGTAAAACATACAGAACGAGTTTATATACATTTTCCATGGTCAAAATGTGAAAAAGAATACCAAAAATTTTGTTTTTCAACATGTATGGCACAATGCATGAATGTTTTGAGAATTATCTTTTTTTTTTTTTTGCCCAAGATAACAAACGCTGTGTTCTCACACAATTTATGCATGCTTATGTAAAACATACAGAACGAGTTTATATACATTTTCCATGGTCAAAATGTGAAAATGAATAACAAAAAAGTTATTTTTCAACATGTATGGCACAATGCATGAATGTTTTGAAAATGATCATTTATTTATTATTTTGCCTAAAATAAAAAACGCGGTGTTCACACAGAACTAATGCATGCTTATGTAAAACATACAAAATTAGTTTATATACATTTTCCATGGTCAAAATGTGAAAATGAATAACAAAAAAGTTATTTTTCAACATGTATGCCAAAAGTCATGAATGTGCTGGAAATTATCATTCATGTCATTTTTCACCCATAATAAAGGGGAGATAAAGCGTTTTCTGCGTTCTTAGCGCTATACCAGCTGAGGAAAGCGGTTTCCTCACACAACTAATGCATGGTTATGTAAAACATACAGAACGAGTTTATATGCATTTTCCATGGTCAAAATCTGAAAAAGGATAACAAAAAAGTTGTTTTTCAACATGTATGCCAAAAGGCATGAATGTGCTGGAAATGATCATTCATGTCATTTTTCACCCATAATAAAGGAGAGATAAAGCGTTTGCTGCGTTCTTAGCGCTATACCAGCTGAGGAAAGCGGTTTTCTCACACAAATAATGCATGGTTATGTAAAACATACAGAACGAGTTTATATACATTTTCCATGGTCAAAATGTGAAAATGAATAACAAAAAAATTGTTTTTCAACATGTATGGCACAATGCATGAATGTTTTAAAAATGATCATTTATTTATTTTTTTGCTTAAAATAACAAACGCGGTGTTCACAAAGAACTAATGCATGCTTATGTAAAACATACAAAATTAGTTTATATACATTTTCCATGGTCAAAATGTGAAAATGAATAACAAAAAAGTTATTTTTCAACATGTATGCCAAAAGGCATGAATGTGCTGGAAATGATCATTCATGTCGTTTTCACCCATAATAAAGGAGAGATAAAGCGTTTGCTGCGTTCTTAGCGCTATACCAGCTGAGGAAAGCGTTTTTTTCACACAACTAATGCATGCTTATGTAAAACATACAGAACGAGTTTATATACATTTTCCATGGTCAAAATGTGAAAAAGAATACCAAAAATGTTGTTTTCAACATGTATGGCACAATGCATGAATGTTTTGAAAATGATCTTTTTTTTTGTTTTGTTTTTTTGCCTAAAATAAAAAACGCGGTGTTCTCACACAACTAATGCATGCTTTTGTAAAACATACAGAACGAGTTTATATACATTTTCCATGGTCAAAATGTGAAAATGAATAACAAAAAAGTTGTTTTTCAACATGTATGCCAAAAGGCATGAATGTGCTGGAAATGATAATTCAAGTCATTTTTCACCCATAACAAAGGAGAGATAAAGCGTTTGGAGCGTTCTTAGCGCTATACCAGCTGAGGAAAGCGATTTTCTCACACATCTACTGCATGGTAATGGTAAAACATACAAAACGAGTTTATATACATTTTCCATGGTCAAAATATGAAAAAAAAAAAAAAAAGTTGTTTTTCAACATGTATGCCAAAAGGCATGAATGTCCTGGAAATGATCATTCATGCCATTTTTCACCCATAATAAAGGAGAGATCATGCGTTTGCTGCGTTCTTAGCGCTATACCAGCTGAGGAAAGCGGTTTTCTCACACAAATAATGCATGGTTATGTAAAATATACAGAACGAGTTTATATACATTTTCCATGGTCAAAATGTGAAAATGAATAACAAAAAAATTGTTTTTCAACATGTATGGCACAATGCATGAATGTGCTGGAAATGATAATTCAAGTCATTTTTCACCCATAACAAAGGAGAGATAAAGCGTTTGCTGCGTTCTTAGCGCTATACCAGCTGAGGAAAGCGATTTTCTCACACATCTACTGCATGGTAATGGTAAAACATACAAAACGAGTTTATATACATTTTCCATGGTCAAAATATGAAAAAAAAAAAAAAAAAAAGTTGTTTTTCAACATGTATGCCAAAAGGCATGAATGTCCTGGAAATGATCATTCATGCCATTTTTCACCCATAATAAAGGAGAGATCATGCGTTTGCTGCGTTCTTAGCGCTATACCAGCTGAGGAAAGCGGTTTTCTCACACAACTAATGCATGGTTATGTAAAACATACAGAACGAGTTTATATGCATTTTCCATGGTCAAAATCTGAAAAAGGATAACAAAAAAGTTGTTTTTCAACATGTATGCCAAAAGGCATGAATGTGCTGGAAATGATCATTCATGTCATTTTTCACCCATAATAAAGGAGAGATAAAGCGTTTGCTGCGTTCTTAGCGCTATACCAGCTGAGGAAAGCGGTTTTCTCACACAACTAATGCATGGTTATGTAAAACATACAGAACGAGTTTATATACATTTTCCATGGTCAAAATGTGAAAAAGAATACCAAAAATGTTGTTTTTCAACATGTATGGCACAATGCATGAATGTTTTGAAAATGATCATTTATTTATTATTTTGCCTAAAATAAAAAACGCGGTGTTCACACAGAACTAATGCATGCTTATGTAAAACATACAGAACGAGTTTATATACATTTTCCATGGTCAAAATGTGAAAAAGTATACCAAAAATGTTGTTTTTCAACATGTTTGGCACAATGCATGAATGTTTTGAAAATGATCATTTATTTATTATTTTGCCTAAAATAAAAAACGCGGTGTTCACACAGAACTAATGCATGCTTATGTAAAACATACAGAACGAGTTTATATACATTTTCCATGGTCAAAATGTGAAAAAGAATAACAAAAAAGTTATTTTTCAACATGTATGCCAAAAGTCATGAATGTGCTGGAAATTATCATTCATGTCATTTTTCACCCATAATAAAGGAGAGATAAAGCGTTTGCTGCGTTCTTAGCGCTATCCCAGCTGAGGAAAGCGGTTTTCTCACACAACTAATGCATGGTTATGTAAAAAAAGTTGTTTTTCAACATGTATGCCAAAAGGCATAAATGTGCTGGAAATGATCATTCATGTCATTTTTCACCCATAATAAAGGAGAGATAAAGCGTTTGCTGCGTTCTTAGCGCTATACCAGCTGAGGAAAGCGGTTTTCTCACACAAATAATGCATGGTTATGTAAAACATACAGAACGAGTTTATATACATTTTCCATGGTCAAAATGTGAAAATGAATAACAAAAAAATTGTTTTTCAACATGTATGGCACAATGCATGAATGTTTTAAAAATGATAATTTATTTATTTTTTTGCTTAAAATAACAAACGCGGTGTTATCACACAACTAATGCATGCTTATGTAAAACATACAGAACGAGTTTATATACATTTTCCATGGTCAAAATGTGAAAAAGAATAACAAAAAAGTTGTTTTTTAACATTTATGCCAAAAGGCATGAATGTGCTGGAAATGATCATTCATGTCATTTTTCACCCATAATAAAGGAGAGATAAAGCGTTTGCTGCGTTCTTAGCGCTATCCCAGCTGAGGAAAGCGGTTTTCTCACACAACTAATGCATGGTTATGTAAAACATACAGAACGAGTTTATATACATTTTCCATGGTCAAAATGTGAAAAAGAATACCAAAAATTTTGTTTTTCAACATGTATGGCACAATGCATGAATGTTTTGAGAATTATCTTTTTTTTTTTTTTGCCCAAGATAACAAACGCTGTGTTCTCACACAATTTATGCATGCTTATGTAAAACATACAGAACGAGTTTATATACATTTTCCATGGTCAAAATGTGAAAATGAATAACAAAAAAGTTATTTTTCAACATGTATGGCACAATGCATGAATGTTTTGAAAATGATCATTTATTTATTATTTTGCCTAAAATAAAAAACGCGGTGTTCACACAGAACTAATGCATGCTTATGTAAAACATACAAAATTAGTTTATATACATTTTCCATGGTCAAAATGTGAAAATGAATAACAAAAAAGTTATTTTTCAACATGTATGCCAAAAGTCATGAATGTGCTGGAAATTATCATTCATGTCATTTTTCACCCATAATAAAGGGGAGATAAAGCGTTTTCTGCGTTCTTAGCGCTATACCAGCTGAGGAAAGCGGTTTCCTCACACAACTAATGCATGGTTATGTAAAACATACAGAACGAGTTTATATGCATTTTCCATGGTCAAAATCTGAAAAAGGATAACAAAAAAGTTGTTTTTCAACATGTATGCCAAAAGGCATGAATGTGCTGGAAATGATCATTCATGTCATTTTTCACCCATAATAAAGGAGAGATAAAGCGTTTGCTGCGTTCTTAGCGCTATACCAGCTGAGGAAAGCGGTTTTCTCACACAAATAATGCATGGTTATGTAAAACATACAGAACGAGTTTATATACATTTTCCATGGTCAAAATGTGAAAATGAATAACAAAAAAATTGTTTTTCAACATGTATGGCACAATGCATGAATGTTTTAAAAATGATCATTTATTTATTTTTTTGCTTAAAATAACAAACGCGGTGTTCACAAAGAACTAATGCATGCTTATGTAAAACATACAAAATTAGTTTATATACATTTTCCATGGTCAAAATGTGAAAATGAATAACAAAAAAGTTATTTTTCAACATGTATGCCAAAAGGCATGAATGTGCTGGAAATGATCATTCATGTCGTTTTCACCCATAATAAAGGAGAGATAAAGCGTTTGCTGCGTTCTTAGCGCTATACCAGCTGAGGAAAGCGTTTTTTTCACACAACTAATGCATGCTTATGTAAAACATACAGAACGAGTTTATATACATTTTCCATGGTCAAAATGTGAAAAAGAATACCAAAAATGTTGTTTTCAACATGTATGGCACAATGCATGAATGTTTTGAAAATGATCTTTTTTTTTGTTTTGTTTTTTTGCCTAAAATAAAAAACGCGGTGTTCTCACACAACTAATGCATGCTTTTGTAAAACATACAGAACGAGTTTATATACATTTTCCATGGTCAAAATGTGAAAATGAATAACAAAAAAGTTGTTTTTCAACATGTATGCCAAAAGGCATGAATGTGCTGGAAATGATAATTCAAGTCATTTTTCACCCATAACAAAGGAGAGATAAAGCGTTTGGAGCGTTCTTAGCGCTATACCAGCTGAGGAAAGCGATTTTCTCACACATCTACTGCATGGTAATGGTAAAACATACAAAACGAGTTTATATACATTTTCCATGGTCAAAATATGAAAAAAAAAAAAAAAAGTTGTTTTTCAACATGTATGCCAAAAGGCATGAATGTCCTGGAAATGATCATTCATGCCATTTTTCACCCATAATAAAGGAGAGATCATGCGTTTGCTGCGTTCTTAGCGCTATACCAGCTGAGGAAAGCGGTTTTCTCACACAAATAATGCATGGTTATGTAAAATATACAGAACGAGTTTATATACATTTTCCATGGTCAAAATGTGAAAATGAATAACAAAAAAATTGTTTTTCAACATGTATGGCACAATGCATGAATGTTTTGAAAATGATCATTTATTTATTTTTTTGCTTAAAATAACAAACGCGGTGTTATCACACAACTAATGCATGTTTATGTAAAACATACAGAACGAGTTTATATACATTTTCCATGCTCAAAATGTGAAAATGAATAACAAAAAAGTTATTTTTCAACATGTATGGCACAATGCATGAATGTTTTGAAAATGATCATTTATTTATTATTTTGCCTAAAATAAAAAACGCGGTGTTCACACAGAACTAATGCATGCTTATGTAAAACATACAAAATTAGTTTATATACATTTTCCATGGTCAAAATGTGAAAATGAATAACAAAAAAGTTATTTTTCAACATGTATGCCAAAAGTCATGAATGTGCTGGAAATTATCATTCATGTCATTTTTCACCCATAATAAAGGGGAGATAAAGCGTTTTCTGCGTTCTTAGCGCTATACCAGCTGAGGAAAGCGGTTTTCTCACACAACTAATGCATGGTTATGTAAAACATACAGAACGAGTTTATATGCATTTTCCATGGTCAAAATCTGAAAAAGGATAACAAAAAA
Organism: Clarias gariepinus; assembly: GCF_024256425.1. NCBI lineage: Eukaryota > Metazoa > Chordata > Actinopteri > Siluriformes > Clariidae > Clarias > Clarias gariepinus. Next base: position 12,196,591 of record NC_071125.1, read on the forward strand.
GTTGTTTTTCAACATGTATGCCAAAAGGCATGAATGTGCTGGAAATGATCATTCATGTCATTTTTCACCCATAATAAAGGAGAGATAAAGCGTTTGCTGCGTTCTTAGCGCTATACCAGCTGAGGAAAGCGGTTTTCTCACACAACTAATGCATGGTTATGTAAAACATACAGAACGAGTTTATATACATTTTCCATGGTCAAAATGTGAAAAAGAATACCAAAAATGTTGTTTTTCAACATGTATGGCACAATGCATGAATGTTTTGAAAATGATCATTTATTTATTATTTTGCCTAAAATAAAAAACGCGGTGTTCACACAGAACTAATGCATGCTTATGTAAAACATACAGAACGAGTTTATATACATTTTCCATGGTCAAAATGTGAAAAAGAATAACAAAAAAGTTGTTTTTTAACATGTATGCCAAAAGGCATGAATGTGCTGGAAATTATCATTCATGTCATTTTTCACCCATAATAAAGGAGAGATAAAGCGTTTGCTGCGTTCTTAGCGCTATCCCAGCTGAGGAAAGCGGTTTTCTCACACAACTAATGCATGGTTATGTAAAACATACAGAACGAGTTTATATACATTTTCCATGGTCAAAATGTGAAAAAGAATACCAAAAATTTTGTTTTTCAACATGTATGGCACAATGCATGAATGTTTTGAGAATGATCTTTTTTTTTTTTTGCCCAAGATAACAAACGCTGTGTTCTCACACAATTTATGCATGCTCATGTAAAACATACAGAACGAGTTTATATACATTTTCCATGGTCAAAATGTGAAAATGAATAACGAAAAAGTTATTTTTCAACATGTATGCCAAAAGGCATGAATGTGCTGGAAATGATCATTCATGTCGTTTTCACCCATAATAAAGGAGAGATAAAGCGTTTGCTGCGTTCTTAGCGCTATACCAGCTGAGGAAAGCGTTTTTTTCACACAACTAATGCATGCTTATGTAAAACATACAGAACGAGTTTATATACATTTTCCATGGTCAAAATGTGAAAAAGAATACCAAAAATGTTGTTTTCAACATGTATGGCACAATGCATGAATGTTTTGAAAATGATCTTTTTTTTTTTTTGCCTAAAATAAAAAACGCGGTGTTCTCACACAACTAATGCATGCTTTTGTAAAACATACAGAACGAGTTTATATACATTTTCCATGGTCAAAATGTGAAAATGAATAACAAAAAAGTTGTTTTTCAACATGTATGCCAAAAGGCATGAATGTGCTGGAAATGATAATTCAAGTCATTTTTCACCCATAACAAAGGAAAGATAAAGCGTTTGCTGCGTTCTTAGCGCTATACCAGCTGAGGAAAGCGGTTTTCTCACACAACTAAAGCATGGTTATGTAAAACATACAGAACGAGTTTATATACATTTTCCATGGTCAAAATGTGAAAAAGAATACCAAAAATGTTGTTTTTCAACATGTATGGCACAATGCATGAATGTTTTGAAAATGATCATTTATTTATTATTTTGCCTAAAATAAAAAACGCGGTGTTCACACAGAACTAATGCATGCTTATGTAAAACATACAGAACGAGTTTATATACATTTTCCATGGTCAAAATGTGAAAAAGAATAACAAAAAAGTTGTTTTTTAACATGTATGCCAAAAGGCATGAATGTGCTGGAAATTATCATTCATGTCATTTTTCACCCATAATAAAGGAGAGATAAAGCGTTTGCTGCGTTCTTAGCGCTATCCCAGCTGAGGAAAGCGGTTTTCTCACACAACTAATGCATGGTTATGTAAAACATACAGAACGAGTTTATATACATTTTCCATGGTCAAAATGTGAAAAAGAATACCAAAAATTTTGTTTTTCAACATGTATGGCACAATGCATGAATGTTTTGAGAATGATCTTTTTTTTTTTTTGCCCAAGATAACAAACGCTGTGTTCTCACACAATTTATGCATGCTCATGTAAAACATACAGAACGAGTTTATATACATTTTCCATGGTCAAAATGTGAAAATGAATAACAAAAAAGTTATTTTTCAACATGTATGCCAAAAGGCATGAATGTGCTGGAAATGATCATTCATGTCGTTTTCACCCATAATAAAGGAGAGATAAAGCGTTTGCTGCGTTCTTAGCGCTATACCAGCTGAGGAAAGCGTTTTTTTCACACAACTAATGCATGCTTATGTAAAACATACAGAACGAGTTTATATACATTTTCCATGGTCAAAATGTGAAAAAGAATACCAAAAATGTTGTTTTCAACATGTATGGCACAATGCATGAATGTTTTGAAAATGATCATTTATTTATTATTTTGCCTAAAATAAAAAACGCGGTGTTCACACAGAACTAATGCATGCTTATGTAAAACATACAAAATTAGTTTATATACATTTTCCATGGTCAAAATGTGAAAATGAATAACAAAAAAGTTATTTTTCAACATGTATGCCAAAAGTCATGAATGTGCTGGAAATTATCATTCATGTCATTTTTCACCCATAATAAAGGGGAGATAAAGCGTTTGCTGCGTTCTTAGCGCTATACCAGCTGAGGAAAGCGGTTTTCTCACACAACTAATGCATGGTTATGTAAAACATACAGAACGAGTTTATATGCATTTTCCATGGTCAAAATCTGAAAAAGGATAACAAAAAAGTTGTTTTTCAACATGTATGCCAAAAGGCATGAATGTGCTGGAAATGATCATTCATGTCATTTTTCACCCATAATAAAAGAGAGATAAAGCGTTTGCTGCGTTCTTAGCGCTATACCACCTGAGGAAAGCGGTTTTCTCACACAACTAAAGCATGGTTATGTAAAACATACAGAGCGAGTTTATATACATTTTCCATGGTCAAAATGTGAAAAAGAATACCAAAAATGTTGTTTTTCAACATGTACGGCACAATGCATGAATGTTTTGAAAATGATCATTTATTTATTATTTTGCCTAAAATAAAAAACGCGGTGTTCACACAGAACTAATGCATGCTTATGTAAAACATACAGAACGAGTTTATATACATTTTCCATGGTCAAAATGTGAAAAAGAATACCAAAAATGGTGTTTTTCAACATGTATGGCACAATGCATGAATGTTTTGAAAATGATCATTTATTTATTTTTTTGCTTAAAATAACAAACGCGGTGTTCACAAAGAACTAATGCATGCTTATGTAAAATATACAAAATTAGTTTATATACATTTTCCATGGTCAAAATGTGAAAATGAATAACAAAAAAGTTATTTTTCAACATGTATGCCAAAAGTCATGAATGTGCTGGAAATGATCATTCATGTCGTTTTCACCCATAATAAAGGAGAGATAAAGCGTTTGCTGCGTTCTTAGCGCTATACCAGCTGAGGAAAGCGTTTTTTTCACACAACTAATGCATGCTTATGTAAAACATACAGAACGAGTTTATATACATTTTCCATGGTCAAAATGTGAAAAAGAATACCAAAAATGTTGTTTTCAACATGTATGGCACAATGCATGAATGTTTTGAAAATGATCTTTTTTTTTTTTTTTGCCTAAAATAAAAAACGCGGTGTTCTCACACAACTAATGCATGCTTTTGTAAAACATACAGAACGAGTTTATATACATTTTCCATGGTCAAAATGTGAAAAAGAATAACAAAAAAGTTGTTTTTCAACATGTATGCCAAAAGGCATGAATGTGCTGGAAATTTTCATTCATGTCATTTTTCACCCATAATAAAGGGGAGATAAAGCGTTTGCTGCGTTCTTAGCGCTATACCAGCTGAGGAAAGCGGTTTTCTCACACAACTAATGCATGGTTATGTAAAACATACAGAACGAGTTTATATGCATTTTCTATGGTCAAAATCTGAAAAAGGATAACAAAAAAGTTGTTTTTTAACATGTATGCCAAAAGGCATGAATGTGCTGGAAATGATCATTCATGTCATTTTTCACCCATAATAAAGGAGAGATAAAGCGTTTGCTGCGTTCTTAGCGCTATACCAGCTGAGGAAAGCGGTTTTCTCACACAACTAATGCATGGTTATGTAAAACATACAGAACGAGTTTATATACATTTTCCATGGTCAAAATGTGAAAAAGAATACCAAAAATGTTGTTTTTCAACATGTATGGCACAATGCATGAATGTTTTGAAAATGATCTCTTTTTTTTTTTGCCCAAGATAACAAACGCTGTGTTCTCACACAATTTATGCATGCTTATGTAAAACATACAGAACGAGTTTATATACATTTTCCATGGTCAAAATGTGAAAATGAATAACAAAAAAGTTATTTTTCAACATGTATGCCAAAAGGCATGAATGTGCTGGAAAATATCATTCATGTCTTTTTCACCCATAATAAAGGAGAGATAAAGCGTTTGCTGCGTTCTTAGCGCTATACCAGCTGAGGAAAGCGTTTTTTTCACACAACTAATGCATGCTTAAGTAAAACATACAGAACGAGTTTATATACATTTTCCATGGTCAAAATCTGAAAAAGGATAACAAAAAAGTTGTTTTTCAACATGTATGCCAAAAGGCATGAATGTGCTGGAAATTATCATTCATGTCATTTTTCACCCATAATAAAGGAGAGATAAAGCGTTTGCTGCGTTCTTAGCGCTATACCAGCTGAGGAAAGCGGTTTTCTCACACAACTAATGCATGGTTATGTAAAACATACAGAACGAGTTTATATACATTTTCCATGGTCAAAATGTGAAAAAGAATACCAAAAATGTTGTTTTTCAACATGTATGGCACAATGCATGAATGTTTTGAAAATGATCTCTTTTTTTTTTTGCCTAAGATCACAAACGCTGTGTTCTCACACAATTTATGCATGCTTATGTAAAACATACAGAACGAGTTTATATACATTTTCCATGGTCAAAATGTGAAAATGAATAACAAAAAAGTTATTTTTCAACATGTATGCCAAAAGGCATGAATGTGCTGGAAATTATCATTCATGTCATTTTTCACCCATAATAAAGAAGTGATAAAGCGTTTGCTGCGTTCTTAGCGCTATACCAGCTGAGGAAAGCGGTTTTTTCACACAACTAATGCATGCTTATGTAAAACATACAGAACGAGTTTATATACATTTTCCATGGTCAAAATGTGAAAAAGAATACCAAAAATGTTGTTTTCAACATGTATGGCACAATGCATGAATGTTTTGAAAATGATCTTTTTTTTTGTTTTTTTTTTTTGCCTAAAATAAAAAACGCGGTGTTCTCACACAACTAATGCATGCTTTTGTAAAACATACAGAACGAGTTTATATACATTTTCCATGGTCAAAATGTGAAAAAGAATAACAAAAAAGTTGTTTTTCAACATGTATGCCAAAAGGCATGAATGTGCTGGAAATCATAATTCAAGTCATTTTTCACCCATAACAAAGGAGAGATAAAGCGTTTGGAGCGTTCTTAGCGCTATACCAGCTGAGGAAAGCGATTTTCTCACACATCTACTGCATGGTAATGGTAAAACATACAAAACGAGTTTATATACATTTTCCATGGTCAAAATATGAAAAAAAAAAAAAAAAGTTGTTTTTCAACATGTATGCCAAAAGGCATGAATGTCCTGGAAATGATCATTCATGCCATTTTTCACCCATAATAAAGGAGAGATCATGCGTTTGCTGCGTTCTTAGCGCTATACCAGCTGAGGAAAGCGGTTTTCTCACACAAATAATGCATGGTTATGTAAAATATACAGAACGAGTTTATATACATTTTCCTTGGTCAAAATGTGAAAATGAATAACAAAAAAATTGTTTTTCAACATGTATGGCACAATGCATGAATGTTTTGAAAATGATCATTTATTTATTTTTTTGCTTAAAATAACAAACGCGGTGTTATCACACAACTAATGCATGTTTATGTAAAACATACAGAACGAGTTTATATACATTTTCCATGGTCAAAATGTGAAAAAGAATACCAAAAATGTTGTTTTTCAACATGTATGGCACAATGCATGAATGTTTTGAAAATGATCATTTATTTATTATTTTGCCTAAAATAAAAAACGCGGTGTTCACACAGAACTAATGCATGCTTATGTAAAACATACAGAACGAGTTTATATACATTTTCCATGGTCAAAATGTGAAAAAGAATACCAAAAATGTTGTTTTCAACATGTATGGCACAATGCATGAATGTTTTGAAAATGATCTTTTTTTTTTTTTGCCTAAAATAAAAAACGCGGTGTTCTCACACAACTAATGCATGCTTTTGTAAAACATACAGAACGAGTTTATATACATTTTCCATGGTCAAAATGTGAAAATGAATAACAAAAAAGTTGTTTTTCAACATGTATGCCAAAAGGCATGAATGTGCTGGAAATGATAATTCAAGTCATTTTTCACCCATAACAAAGGAGAGATAAAGCGTTTGCTGCGTTCTTAGCGCTATACCAGCTGAGGAAAGCGATTTTCTCACACATCTACTGCATGGTAATGGTAAAACATACAAAACGAGTTTATATACATTTTCCATGGTCAAAATATGAAAAAAAAAAAAAAAAAGTTGTTTTTCAACATGTATGCCAAAAGGCATGAATGTCCTGGAAATGATCATTCATGCCATTTTTCACCCATAATAAAGGAGAGATCATGCGTTTGCTGCGTTCTTAGCGCTATACCAGCTGAGGAAAGCGGTTTTCTCACACATAATGCATGGTTATGTAAAACATACAGAACGAGTTTATATACATTTTCCATGGTCAAAATGTGAAAATGAATAACAAAAAAATTGTTTTTCAACATGTATGGCACAATGCATGAATGTTTTAAAAATGATAATTTATTTATTTTTTTGCTTAAAATAACAAACGCGGTGTTATCACACAACTAATGCATGCTTATGTAAAACATACAGAACGAGTTTATATACATTTTCCATGCTCAAAATGTGAAAATGAATAACAAAAAAGTTATTTTTCAACATGTATGGCACAATGCATGAATGTTTTGAAAATGATCATTTATTTATTATTTTGCCTAAAATAAAAAACGCGGTGTTCACACAGAACTAATGCATGCTTATGTAAAACATACAAAATTAGTTTATATACATTTTCCATGGTCAAAATGTGAAAATGAATAACAAAAAAGTTATTTTTCAACATGTATGCCAAAAGTCATGAATGTGCTGGAAATTATCATTCATGTCATTTTTCACCCATAATAAAGGGGAGATAAAGCGTTTGCTGCGTTCTTAGCGCTATACCAGCTGAGGAAAGCGGTTTTCTCACACAACTAATGCATGGTTATGTAAAACATACAGAACGAGTTTATATGCATTTTCCATGGTCAAAATCTGAAAAAGGATAACAAAAAAGTTGTTTTTCAACATGTATGCCAAAAGGCATGAATGTGCTGGAAATGATCATTCATGTCATTTTTCACCCATAATAAAGGAGAGATAAAGCGTTTGCTGCGTTCTTAGCGCTATACCAGCTGAGGAAAGCGGTTTTCTCACACAACTAATGCATGGTTATGTAAAACATACAGAACGAGTTTATATACATTTTCCATGGTCAAAATGTGAAAAAGAATACCAAAAATGTTGTTTTTCAACATGTATGGCACAATGCATGAATGTTTTGAAAATGATCTCTTTTTTTTTTTGCCCAAGATAACAAACGCTGTGTTCTCACACAATTTATGCATGCTTATGTAAAACATACAGAACGAGTTTATATACATTTTCCATGGTCAAAATGTGAAAATGAATAACAAAAAAGTTATTTTTCAACATGTATGCCAAAAGGCATGAATGTGCTGGAAATTATCATTCATGTCTTTTTCACCCATAATAAAGGAGAGATAAAGCGTTTGCTGCGTTCTTAGCGCTATACCAGCTGAGGAAAGCGTTTTTTTCACACAACTAATGCATGCTTAAGTAAAACATACAGAACGAGTTTATATACATTTTCCATGGTCAAAATCTGAAAAAGGATAACAAAAAAGTTGTTTTTCAACATGTATGCCAAAAGGCATGAATGTGCTGGAAATTATCATTCATGTCATTTTTCACCCATAATAAAGGAGAGATAAAGCGTTTGCTGCGTTCTTAGCGCTATACCAGCTGAGGAAAGCGGTTTTCTCACACAACTAATGCATGGTTATGTAAAACATACAGAACGAGTTTATATACATTTTCCATGGTCAAAATGTGAAAAAGAATACCAAAAATGTTGTTTTTCAACATGTATGGCACAATGCATGAATGTTTTGAAAATGATCATTTATTTATTATTTTGCCTAAAATAAAAAACGCGGTGTTCACACAGAACTAATGCATGCTTATGTAAAACATACAGAACGAGTTTATATACATTTTCCATGGTCAAAATGTGAAAATGAATAACAAAAAAGTTATTTTTCAACATGTATGCCAAAAGTCATGAATGTGCTGGAAATTATCATTCATGTCATTTTTCACCCATAATAAAGGGGAGATAAAGCGTTTGCTGCGTTCTTAGCGCTATACCAGCTGAGGAAAGCGGTTTTCTCACACAACTAATGCATGGTTATGTAAAACATACAGAACGAGTTTATATGCATTTTCCATGGTCAAAATCTGAAAAAGGATAACAAAAAAGTTGTTTTTCAACATGTATGCCAAAAGGCATGAATGTGCTGGAAATGATCATTCATGTCATTTTTCACCCATAATAAAGGAGGGATAAAGCGTTTGCTGCGTTCTTAGCGCTATACCAGCTGAGGAAAGCGGTTTTCTCACACAACTAAAGCATGGTTATGTAAAACATACAGAACGAGTTTATATACATTTTCCATGGTCAAGATGTGAAAAAGAATACCAAAAATGTTGTTTTTTAACATGTATGGCACAATGCATGAATGTTTTGAAAATGATCTCTTTTTTTTTTTGCCCAAGATAACAAACGCTGTGTTCTCACACAATTTATGCATGCTTATGTAAAACATACAGAACGAGTTTATATACATTTTCCATGGTCAAAATGTGAAAATGAATAACAAAAAAGTTATTTTTCAACATGTATGCCAAAAGGCATGAATGTGCTGGAAATTATCATTCATGTCTTTTTCACCCATAATAAAGGGGAGATAAAGCGTTTGCTGCGTTCTTAGCGCTATACCAGCTGAGGAAAGCGGTTTTCTCACACAACTAATGCATGGTTATGTAAAACATACAGAACGAGTTTATATGCATTTTCCATGGTCAAAATCTGAAAAAGGATAACAAAAAAGTTGTTTTTCAACATGTATGCCAAAAGGCATGAATGTGCTGGAAATGATCATTCATGTCATTTTTCACCCATAATAAAGGAGAGATAAAGCGTTTGCTGCGTTCTTAGCGCTATACCAGCTGAGGAAAGCGGTTTTCTCACACAACTAATGCATGGTTATGTAAAACATACAGAACGAGTTTATATACATTTTCCATGGTCAAAATGTGAAAAAGAATACCAAAAATGTTGTTTTTCAACATGTATGGCACAATGCATGAATGTTTTGAAAATGATCTCTTTTTTTTTTTGCCCAAGATAACAAACGCTGTGTTCTCACACAATTTATGCATGCTTATGTAAAACATACAGAACGAGTTTATATACATTTTCCATGGTCAAAATGTGAAAATGAATAACAAAAAAGTTATTTTTCAACATGTATGCCAAAAGGCATGAATGTGCTGGAAATTATCATTCATGTCTTTTTCACCCATAATAAAGGAGAGATAAAGCGTTTGCTGCGTTCTTAGCGCTATACCAGCTGAGGAAAGCGTTTTTTTCACACAACTAATGCATGCTTAAGTAAAACATACAGAACGAGTTTATATACATTTTCCATGGTCAAAATCTGAAAAAGGATAACAAAAAAGTTGTTTTTCAACATGTATGCCAAAAGGCATGAATGTGCTGGAAATTATCATTCATGTCATTTTTCACCCATAATAAAGGAGAGATAAAGCGTTTGCTGCGTTCTTAGCGCTATACCAGCTGAGGAAAGCGGTTTTCTCACACAACTAATGCATGGTTATGTAAAACATACAGAACGAGTTTATATACATTTTCCATGGTCAAAATGTGAAAAAGAATACCAAAAATGTTGTTTTTCAACATGTATGGCACAATGCATGAATGTTTTGAAAATGATCTCTTTTTTTTTTTGCCCAAGATCACAAACGCTGTGTTCTCACACAATTTATGCATGCTTATGTAAAACATACAGAACGAGTTTATATACATTTTCCATGGTCAAAATGTGAAAATGAATAACAAAAAAGTTATTTTTCAACATGTATGCCAAAAGGCATGAATGTGCTGGAAATTATCATTCATGTCATTTTTCACCCATAATAAAGGAGAGATAAAGCGTTTGCTGCGTTCTTAGCGCTATACCAGCTGAGGAAAGCGGTTTTCTCACACAACTAATGCATGGTTATGTAAAACATACAGATCGAGTTTATATACATTTTCCATGGTCAAAATGTGAAAAAGAATACCAAAAATGTTGTTTTTCAACATGTATGGCACAATGCATGAATGTTTTGAAAATGATCTCTTTTTTTTTTGCCCAAGATAACAAACGCTGTGTTCTCACACAATTTATGCATGCTTATGTAAAACATACAGAACGAGTTTATATACATTTTCCATGGTCAAAATGTGAAAATGAATAACAAAAAAGTTATTTTTCAACATGTATGCCAAAAGGCATGAATGTGCTGGAAATTATCATTCATGTCTTTTTCACCCATAATAAAGGAGAGATAAAGCGTTTGCTGCGTTCTTAGCGCTATACCAGCTGAGGAAAGCGTTTTTTTCACACAACTAATGCATGCTTAAGTAAAACATACAGAACGAGTTTATATACATTTTCCATGGTCAAAATCTGAAAAAGGATAACAAAAAAGTTGTTTTTCAACATGTATGCCAAAAGGCATGAATGTGCTGGAAATTATCATTCATGTCATTTTTCACCCATAATAAAGGAGAGATAAAGCGTTTGCTGCGTTCTTAGCGCTATACCAGCTGAGGAAAGCGGTTTTCTCACACAACTAATGCATGGTTATGTAAAACATACAGAACGAGTTTATATACATTTTCCATGGTCAAAATGTGAAAAAGAATACCAAAAATGTTGTTTTTCAACATGTATGGCACAATGCATGAATGTTTTGAAAATGATCTCTTTTTTTTTTTGCCCAAGATCACAAACGCTGTGTTCTCACACAATTTATGCATGCTTATGTAAAACATACAGAACGAGTTTATATACATTTTCCATGGTCAAAATGTGAAAATGAATAACAAAAAAGTTATTTTTCAACATGTATGCCAAAAGGCATGAATGTGCTGGAAATTATCATTCATGTCATTTTTCACCCATAATAAAGGAGAGATAAAGCGTTTGCTGCGTTCTTAGCGCTATACCAGCTGAGGAAAGCGGTTTTTTCACACAACTAATGCATGCTTATGTAAAACATACAGAACGAGTTTATATACATTTTCCATGGTCAAAATGTGAAAAAGAATACCAAAAATGTTGTTTTCAACATGTATGGCACAATGCATGAATGTTTTGAAAATGATCTTTTTTTTTGTTTTTTTTTTTTGCCTAAAATAAAAAACGCGGTGTTCTCACACAACTAATGCATGCTTTTGTAAAACATACAGAACGAGTTTATATACATTTTCCATGGTCAAAATGTGAAAAAGAATAACAAAAAAGTTGTTTTTCAACATGTATGCCAAAAGGCATGAATGTGCTGGAAATGATAATTCAAGTCATTTTTCACCCATAACAAAGGAGAGATAAAGCGTTTGGAGCGTTCTTAGCGCTATACCAGCTGAGGAAAGCGATTTTCTCACACATCTACTGCATGGTAATGGTAAAACATACAAAACGAGTTTATATACATTTTCCATGGTCAAAATATGAAAAAAAAAAAAAAAAGTTGTTTTTCAACATGTATGCCAAAAGGCATGAATGTCCTGGAAATGATCATTCATGCCATTTTTCACCCATAATAAAGGAGAGATCATGCGTTTGCTGCGTTCTTAGCGCTATACCAGCTGAGGAAAGCGGTTTTCTCACACAAATAATGCATGGTTATGTAAAATATACAGAACGAGTTTATATACATTTTCCATGGTCAAAATGTGAAAATGAATAACAAAAAAATTGTTTTTCAACATGTATGGCACAATGCATGAATGTTTTGAAAATGATCATTTATTTATTTTTTTGCTTAAAATAACAAACGCGGTGTTATCACACAACTAATGCATGTTTATGTAAAACATACAGAACGAGTTTATATACATTTTCCATGCTCAAAATGTGAAAATGAATAACAAAAAAGTTATTTTTCAACATGTATGGCACAATGCATGAATGTTTTGAAAATGATCATTTATTTATTATTTTGCCTAAAATAAAAAACGCGGTGTTCACACAGAACTAATGCATGCTTATGTAAAACATACAGAACGAGTTTATATACATTTTCCATGGTCAAGATGTGAAAATGAATAACAAAAAAGTTATTTTTCAACATGTATGCCAAAAGGCATGAATGTGCTGGAAATGATCATTCAAGTCATTTTTCACCCATAATAAAGGAGAGATAAAGCGTTTGCTGCGTTCTTAGCGCTATACCAGCTGAGGAAAGCGGTTTTCTCACACAACTAAAGCATGGTTATGTAAAACATACAGAGCGAGTTTATATACATTTTCCATGGTCAAAATGTGAAAAAGAATACCAAAAATGTTGTTTTTCAACATGTACGGCACAATGCATGAATGTTTTGAAAATGATCATTTATTAATTATTTTGCTTAAAATAACAAAAGCGGTGTTCTCACACAACTAATGCATGCTTATGTAAAACATACAGAACGAGTTTATATACATTTTCCATGGTCAAAATGTGAAAAAGAATACCAAAAATGTTGTTTTTCAACATGTACGGCACAATGCATGAATGTTTTGAAAATGATCATTTATTTATTTTTTTGCTTAAAATAACAAACGCGGTGTTCACAAAGAACTAATGCATGCTTATGTAAAACATACAGAACGAGTTTATATACATTTTCCATGGTCAAAATGTGAAAAAGAATACCAAAAATGTTGTTTTCAACATGTATGGCACAATGCATGAATGTTTTGAAAATGATCTTTTTTTTTTTTTTTGCCTAAAATAAAAAACGCGGTGTTCTCACAGAACTAATGCATGCTTTTGTAAAACATACAGAACGAGTTTATATACATTTTCCATGGTCAAAATGTGAAAAAGAATAACAAAAAAGTTGTTTTTCAACATGTATGCCAAAAGGCATGAATGTGCTGGAAATTTTCATTCATGTCATTTTTCACCCATAATAAAGGGGAGATAAAGCGTTTGCTGCGTTCTTAGCGCTATACCAGCTGAGGAAAGCGGTTTTCTCACACAACTAATGCATGGTTATGTAAAACATACAGAACGAGTTTATATGCATTTTCTATGGTCAAAATCTGAAAAAGGATAACAAAAAAGTTGTTTTTTAACATGTATGCCAAAAGGCATGAATGTGCTGGAAATGATCATTCATGTCATTTTTCACCCATAATAAAGGAGAGATAAAGCGTTTGCTGCGTTCTTAGCGCTATACCAGCTGAGGAAAGCGGTTTTCTCACACAACTAATGCATGGTTATGTAAAACATACAGAACGAGTTTATATACATTTTCCATGGTCAAAATGTGAAAAAGAATACCAAAAATGTTGTTTTTCAACATGTATGGCACAATGCATGAATGTTTTGAAAATGATCTCTTTTTTTTTTTGCCCAAGATAACAAACGCTGTGTTCTCACACAATTTATGCATGCTTATATAAAACATACAGAACGAGTTTATATACATTTTCCATGGTCAAAATGTGAAAATGAATAACAAAAAAGTTATTTTTCAACATGTATGCCAAAAGGCATGAATGTGCTGGAAATTATCATTCATGTCGTTTTCACCCATAATAAAGGAGAGATAAAGCGTTTGCTGCGTTCTTAGCGCTATACCAGATGAGGAAAGCGTTTTTTTCACACAACTAATGCATGCTTAAGTAAAACATACAGAACGAGTTTATATACATTTTCCATGGTCAAAATCTGAAAAAGGATAACAAAAAAGTTGTTTTTCAACATGTATGCCAAAAGGCATGAATGTGCTGGAAATTATCATTCATGTCATTTTTCACCCATAATAAAGGAGAGATAAAGCGTTTGCTGCGTTCTTAGCGCTATACCAGCTGAGGAAAGCGGTTTTCTCACACAACTAATGCATGGTTATGTAAAACATACAGAACGAGTTTATATACATTTTCCATGGTCAAAATGTGAAAAAGAATACCAAAAATGTTGTTTTTCAACATGTATGGCACAATGCATGAATGTTTTGAAAATGATCATTTATTTATTATTTTGCCTAAAATAAAAAACGCGGTGTTCACACAGAACTAATGCATGCTTATGTAAAACATACAGAACGAGTTTATATACATTTTCCATGGTCAAAATGTGAAAAAGAATAACAAAAAAGTTGTTTTTTAACATGTATGCCAAAAGGCATGAATGTGCTGGAAATGATCATTCAAGTCATTTTTCACCCATAATAAAGGAGAGATAAAGCGTTTGCTGCGTTCTTAGCGCTATACCAGCTGAGGAAAGCGGTTTTCTCACACAACTAATGCATGGTTATGTAAAACATACATTTTCGATGGTCAAAATGTGAAAATGAATAACAAAAAGTTGTTTTTCAACATGTATGCCAAAAGGCATGAATGTGCTGGAAATGATCATTCATGTCATTTTTCACCCATAATAAAGGAGAGATAAAGCGTTTGCTGCGTTCTTAGCGCTATACCAGCTGAGGAAAGCGGTTTTCTCACACATCTACTGCATGGTAATGGTAAAACATACAAAACGAGTTTATATACATTTTCCATGGTCAAAATATGAAAAAAAAAAAAAAAAGTTGTTTTTCAACATGTATGCCAAAAGGCATGAATGTCCTGGAAATGATCATTCATGCCATTTTTCACCCATAATAAAGGAGAGATCATGCGTTTGCTGCGTTCTTAGCGCTATACCAGCTGAGGAAAGCGGTTTTCTCACACAACTAATGCATGGTTATGTAAAACATACAGAACGAGTTTATATACATTTTCCATGGTCAAAATGTGAAAAAGAATACCAAAAATGTTGTTTTTCAACATGTATGGCACAATGCATGAATGTTTTGAAAATGATCTCTTTTTTTTTTTGCCCAAGATAACAAACGCTGTGTTCTCACACAATTTATGCATGCTTATGTAAAACATACAGAACGAGTTTATATACATTTTCCATGGTCAAAATGTTAAAATGAATAACAAAAAAGTTATTTTTCAACATGTATGCCAAAAGGCATGAATGTGCTGGAAATTATCATTCATGTCTTTTTCACCCATAATAAAGGAGAGATAAAGCGTTTGCTGCGTTCTTAGCGCTATACCAGCTGAGGAAAGCGTTTTTTTCACACAACTAATGCATGCTTAAGTAAAACATACAGAACGAGTTTATATACATTTTCCATGGTCAAAATCTGAAAAAGGATAACAAAAAAGTTGTTTTTCAACATGTATGCCAAAAGGCATGAATGTGCTGGAAATTATCATTCATGTCATTTTTCACCCATAATAAAGGAGAGATAAAGCGTTTGCTGCGTTCTTAGCGCTATACCAGCTGAGGAAAGCGGTTTTCTCACACAACTAATGCATGGTTATGTAAAACATACAGAACGAGTTTATATACATTTTCCATGGTCAAAATGTGAAAAAGAATACCAAAAATGTTGTTTTTCAACATGTATGGCACAATGCATGAATGTTTTGAAAATGATCTCTTTTTTTTTTTGCCCAAGATCACAAACGCTGTGTTCTCACACAATTTATGCATGCTTATGTAAAACATACAGAACGAGTTTATATACATTTTCCATGGTCAAAATGTGAAAATGAATAACAAAAAAGTTATTTTTCAACATGTATGCCAAAAGGCATGAATGTGCTGGAAATTATCATTCATGTCATTTTTCACCCATAATAAAGGAGAGATAAAGCGTTTGCTGCGTTCTTAGCGCTATACCAGCTGAGGAAAGCGGTTTTTTCACACAACTAATGCATGCTTATGTAAAACATACAGAACGAGTTTATATACATTTTCCATGGTCAAAATGTGAAAAAGAATACCAAAAATGTTGTTTTCAACATGTATGGCACAATGCATGAATGTTTTGAAAATGATCTTTTTTTTTGTTTTTTTTTTTTGCCTAAAATAAAAAACGCGGTGTTCTCACACAACTAATGCATGCTTTTGTAAAACATACAGAACGAGTTTATATACATTTTCCATGGTCAAAATGTGAAAAAGAATAACAAAAAAGTTGTTTTTCAACATGTATGCCAAAAGGCATGAATGTGCTGGAAATGATAATTCAAGTCATTTTTCACCCATAACAAAGGAGAGATAAAGCGTTTGGAGCGTTCTTAGCGCTATACCAGCTGAGGAAAGCGATTTTCTCACACATCTACTGCATGGTAATGGTAAAACATACAAAACGAGTTTATATACATTTTCCATGGTCAAAATATGAAAAAAAAAAAAAAAAGTTGTTTTTCAACATGTATGCCAAAAGGCATGAATGTCCTGGAAATGATCATTCATGCCATTTTTCACCCATAATAAAGGAGAGATCATGCGTTTGCTGCGTTCTTAGCGCTATACCAGCTGAGGAAAGCGGTTTTCTCACACAAATAATGCATGGTTATGTAAAATATACAGAACGAGTTTATATACATTTTCCATGGTCAAAATGTGAAAATGAATAACAAAAAAATTGTTTTTCAACATGTATGGCACAATGCATGAATGTTTTGAAAATGATCATTTATTTATTTTTTTGCTTAAAATAACAAACGCGGTGTTATCACACAACTAATGCATGTTTATGTAAAACATACAGAACGAGTTTATATACATTTTCCATGCTCAAAATGTGAAAATGAATAACAAAAAAGTTATTTTTCAACATGTATGGCACAATGCATGAATGTTTTGAAAATGATAATTTATTTATTATTTTGCCTAAAATAAAAAACGCGGTGTTCACACAGAACTAATGCATGCTTATGTAAAACATACAAAATTAGTTTATATACATTTTCCATGGTCAAAATGTGAAAATGAATAACAAAAAAGTTATTTTTCAACATGTATGCCAAAAGTCATGAATGTGCTGGAAATTATCATTCATGTCATTTTTCACCCATAATAAAGGGGAGATAAAGCGTTTGCTGCGTTCTTAGCGCTATACCAGCTAAGGAAAGCGGTTTTCTCACACAACTAATGCATGGTTATGTAAAACATACAGAACGAGTTTATATGCATTTTCCATGGTCAAAATCTGAAAAAGGATAACAAAAAAGTTGTTTTTCAACATGTATGCCAAAAGGCATGAATGTGCTGGAAATGATCATTCCTGTCATTTTTCACCCATAATAAAGGAGAGATAAAGCGTTTGCTGCGTTCTTAGCGCTATACCAGCTGAGGAAAGCGGTTTTCTCACACAACTAATGCATGGTTATGTAAAACATACAGAACGAGTTTATATACATTTTCCATGGTCAAAATGTGAAAAAGAATACCAAAAATGTTGTTTTTCAACATGTATGGCACAATGCATGAATGTTTTGAAAATGATCATTTATTTATTATTTTGCCTAAAATAAAAAACGCGGTGTTCACACAGAACTAATGCATGCTTATGTAAAACATACAGAACGAGTTTATATACATTTTCCATGGTCAAAATGTGAAAAAGAATAACAAAAAAGTTGTTTTTTAACATGTATGCCAAAAGGCATGAATGTGCTGAAAATGATCATTCATGTCATTTTTCACCCATAATAAAGGAGATATAAAGCGTTTGCTGCGTTCTTAGCGCTATCCCAGCTGAGGAAAGCGGTTTTCTCACACAACTAATGCATGGTTATGTAAAACATACAGAACGAGTTTATATACATTTTCCATGGTCAAAATGTGAAAAAGAATACCAAAAATTTTGTTTTTCAACATGTATGGCACAATGCATGAATGTTTTGAGAATGATCTTTTTTTTTTTTTGCCCAAGATAACAAACGCTGTGTTCTCACACAATTTATGCATGCTTATGTAAAACATACAGAACGAGTTTATATACATTTTCCATGGTCAAAATGTGAAAATGAATAACAAAAAAGTAATTTTTCAACATGTATGCCAAAAGGCATGAATGTGCTGGAAATGATCATTCATGTCGTTTTCACCCATAATAAAGGAGAGATAAAGCGTTTGCTGCGTTCTTAGCGCTATACCAGCTGAGGAAAGCGTTTTTTTCACACAACTAATGCATGCTTATGTAAAACATACAGAACGAGTTTATATACATTTTCCATGGTCAAAATGTGAAAAAGAATACCAAAAATGTTGTTTTCAACATGTATGGCACAATGCATGAATGTTTTGAAAATGATCTTTTTTTTTTTTTTGCCCAAGATAACAAACGCTGTGTTCTCACACAATTTATGCATGCTTATGTAAAACATACAGAACGAGTTTATATACATTTTCCATGGTCAAAATGTTAAAATGAATAACAAAAAAGTTATTTTTCAACATGTATGCCAAAAGGCATGAATGTGCTGGAAATTATCATTCATGTCTTTTTCACCCATAATAAAGGAGAGATAAAGCGTTTGCTGCGTTCTTAGCGCTATACCAGCTGAGGAAAGCGTTTTTTTCACACAACTAATGCATGCGTTTGTAAAACATACAGAACGAGTTTATATACATTTTCCATGGTCAAAATGTGAAAAAGAATAACAAAAAAGTTGTTTGTCAACATGTATGCCAAAAGGCATGAATGTGCTGGAAATGATAATTCAAGTCATTTTTCACCCATAACAAAGGAGAGATAAAGCGTTTGGAGCGTTCTTAGCGCTATACCAGCTGAGGAAAGCGATTTTCTCACACATCTACTGCATGGTAATGGTAAAACATACAAAACGAGTTTATATACATTTTCCATGGTCAAAATATGAAAAAAAAAAAAAAAGTTGTTTTTCAACATGTATGCCAAAAGGCATGAATGTCCTGGAAATGATCATTCATGCCATTTTTCACCCATAATAAAGGAGAGATCATGCGTTTGCTGCGTTCTTAGCGCTATACCAGCTGAGGAAAGCGGTTTTCTCACACAAATAATGCATGGTTATGTAAAATATACAGAACGAGTTTATATACATTTTCCATGGTCAAAATGTGAAAATGAATAACAAAAAAGTTGTTTTTCAACATGTATGGCACAATGCATGAATGTTTTGAAAATGATCATTTATTAATTATTTTGCTTAAAATAACAAACGCGGTGTTCTCACACAACTAATGCATGGTTTTGGAAAAAACATACAGAACGAGTTTATATACATTTTCCATGGTCAAGATGTGAAAATGAATAACAAAAAAGTTATTTTTCAACACGTATGCCAAAAGGCATGAATGTGCTGGAAATGATCATTTATTTATTATTTTGCCTAAAATAAAAAACGCGGTGTTCACACAGAACTAATGCATGCTTATGTAAAACATACAAAATTAGTTTATATACATTTTCCATGGTCAAAATGTGAAAATGAATAACAAAAAAGTTATTTTTCAACATGTATGCCAAAAGTCATGAATGTGCTGGAAATTATCATTCATGTCATTTTTCACCCATAATAAAGGGGAGATAAAGCGTTTGCTGCGTTCTTAGCGCTATACCAGCTGAGGAAAGCGGTTTTCTCACACAACTAATGCATGGTTATGTAAAACATACAGAACGAGTTTATATGCATTTTCCATGGTCAAAATCTGAAAAAGGATAACAAAAAAGTTGTTTTTCAACATGTATGCCAAAAGGCATGAATGTGCTGGAAATGATCATTCATGTCATTTTTCACCCATAATAAAGGAGAGATAAAGCGTTTGCTGCGTTCTTAGCGCTATACCAGCTGAGGAAAGCGGTTTTCTCACACAACTAATGCATGGTTATGTAAAACATACAGAACGAGTTTATATACATTTTCCATGGTCAAAATGTGAAAAAGAATACCAAAAATGTTGTTTTTCAACATGTATGGCACAATGCATGAATGTTTTGAAAATGATCATTTATTTAATTATTTTGCTTAAAATAACAAACGCGGTGTTATCACACAACAAATGCATGGTTTTGGAAAAAACATACAGAACGAGTTTATATACATTTTCCATGATCAAAATGTGAAAATAAGTAACAAAAAAGGTGTTTTTCAACATGTATGCCAAAAGGCATGAATGTGCTGGAAATGATCATTCAAGTCATTTTTCACCCATAATAAAGGAGGGAAAAAACGTTTGCTGCGTTCTTAGCGCTATACCAGCTGAGAAAAGCGGTTTTCTCACACAACTACAGCATGGTAATGGTAAAACATACAAAACGAGTTTATATACATTTTCCATGGTCAAAATATGAAAAAAAAAAAAAAAAAAGTTGTTTTTCAACATGTATGCCAAAAGGCATGAATGTCCTGGAAATGATCATTCATGCCATTTTTCACCCATAATAAAGGAGAGATCATGCGTTTGCTGCGTTCTTAGCGCTATACCAGCTGAGGAAAGCGGTTTTCTCACACAACTAATGCATGGTTATGTAAAACATACAGAACGAGTTTATATACATTTTCCATGGTCAAAATGTGAAAAAGAATACCAAAAATGTTGTTTTTCAAAATGTATGGCACAATGCATGAATGTTTTGAAAATGATCTCTTTTTTTTTTTGCCCAAGATAACAAACGCTGTGTTCTCACACAATTTATGCATGCTTATGTAAAACATACAGAACGAGTTTATATACATTTTCCATGGTCAAAATGTTAAAATGAATAACAAAAAAGTTATTTTTCAACATGTATGCCAAAAGGCATGAATGTGCTGGAAATTATCATTCATGTCTTTTTCACCCATAATAAAGGAGAGATAAATCGTTTGCTGCGTTCTTAGCGCTATACCAGCTGAGGAAAGCGTTTTTTTCACACAACTAATGCATGCTTAAGTAAAACATACAGAACGAGTTTATATACATTTTCCATGGTCAAAATCTGAAAAAGGATAACAAAAAAGTTGTTTTTCAACATGTATGCCAAAAGGCATGAATGTGCTGGAAATTATCATTCATGTCATTTTTCACCCATAATAAAGGAGAGATAAAGCGTTTGCTGCGTTCTTAGCGCTATACCAGCTGAGGAAAGCGGTTTTCTCACACAACTAATGCATGGTTATGTAAAACATACAGAACGAGTTTATATACATTTTCCATGGTCAAAATGTGAAAAAGAATACCAAAAATGTTGTTTTTCAACATGTATGGCACAATGCATGAATGTTTTGAAAATGATCTCTTTTTTTTTTTGCCCAAGATCACAAACGCTGTGTTCTCACACAATTTATGCATGCTTATGTAAAACATACAGAACGAGTTTATATACATTTTCCATGGTCAAAATGTGAAAATGAATAACAAAAAAGTTATTTTTCAACATGTATGCCAAAAGGCATGAATGTGCTGGAAATTATCATTCATGTCATTTTTCACCCATAATAAAGGAGAGATAAAGCGTTTGCTGCGTTCTTAGCGCTATACCAGCTGAGGAAAGCGGTTTTTTCACACAACTAATGCATGCTTATGTAAAACATACAGAACGAGTTTATATACATTTTCCATGGTCAAAATGTGAAAAAGAATACCAAAAATGTTGTTTTCAACATGTATGGCACAATGCATGAATGTTTTGAAAATGATCTTTTTTTTTGTTTTGTTTTTTTGCCTAAAATAAAAAACGCGGTGTTCTCACACAACTAATGCATGCTTTTGTAAAACATACAGAACGAGTTTATATACATTTTCCATGGTCAAAATGTGAAAAAGAATAACAAAAAAGTTGTTTTTCAACATGTATGCCAAAAGGCATGAATGTGCTGGAAATGATAATTCAAGTCATTTTTCACCCATAACAAAGGAGAGATAAAGCGTTTGGAGCGTTCTTAGCGCTATACCAGCTGAGGAAAGCGATTTTCTCACACATCTACTGCATGGTAATGGTAAAACATACAAAACGAGTTTATATACATTTTCCATGGTCAAAATATGAAAAAAAAAAAAAAAAGTTGTTTTTCAACATGTATGCCAAAAGGCATGAATGTCCTGGAAATGATCATTCATGCCATTTTTCACCCATAATAAAGGAGAGATCATGCGTTTGCTGCGGCCTTAGCGCTATACCAGCTGAGGAAAGCGGTTTTCTCACACAAATAATGCATGGTTATGTAAAATATACAGAACGAGTTTATATACATTTTCCATGGTCAAAATGTGAAAATGAATAACAAAAAAATTGTTTTTCAACATGTATGGCACAATGCATGAATGTTTTGAAAATGATCATTTATTTATTTTTTTGCTTAAAATAACAAACGCGGTGTTATCACACAACTAATGCATGTTTATGTAAAACATACAGAACGAATTTATATACATTTTCCATGCTCAAAATGTGAAAATGAATAACAAAAAAGTTATTTTTCAACATGTATGGCACAATGCATGAATGTTTTGAAAATGATAATTTATTTATTATTTTGCCTAAAATAAAAAACGCGGTGTTCACACAGAACTAATGCATGCTTATGTAAAACATACAAAATTAGTTTATATACATTTTCCATGGTCAAAATGTGAAAATGAATAACAAAAAAGTTATTTTTCAACATGTATGCCAAAAGTCATGAATGTGCTGGAAATTATCATTCATGTCATTTTTCACCCATAATAAAGGGGAGATAAAGCGTTTGCTGCGTTCTTAGCGCTATACCAGCTGAGGAAAGCGGTTTTCTCACACAACTAATGCATGGTTATGTAAAACATACAGAACGAGTTTATATGCATTTTCCATGGTCAAAATCTGAAAAAGGATAACAAAAAAGTTGTTTTTCAACATGTATGCCAAAAGGCATGAATGTGCTGGAAATGATCATTCATGTCATTTTTCACCCATAATAAAGGAGATATAAAGCGTTTGCTGCGTTCTTAGCGCTATCCCAGCTGAGGAAAGCGGTTTTCTCACACAACTAATGCATGGTTATGTAAAACATACAGAACGAGTTTATATACATTTTCCATGGTCAAAATGTGAAAAAGAATACCAAAAATTTTGTTTTTCAACATGTATGGCACAATGCATGAATGTTTTGAGAATGATCTTTTTTTTTTTTTTGCCCAAGATAACAAACGCTGTGTTCTCACACAATTTATGCATGCTTATGTAAAACATACAGAACGAGTTTATATACATTTTCCATGGTCAAAATGTGAAAATGAATAACAAAAAAGTAATTTTTCAACATGTATGCCAAAAGGCATGAATGTGCTGGAAATGATCATTCATGTCGTTTTCACCCATAATAAAGGAGAGATAAAGCGTTTGCTGCGTTCTTAGCGCTATACCAGCTGAGGAAAGCGTTTTTTTCACACAACTAATGCATGCTTATGTAAAACATACAGAACGAGTTTATATACATTTTCCATGGTCAAAATGTGAAAAAGAATACCAAAAATGTTGTTTTCAACATGTATGGCACAATGCATGAATGTTTTGAAAATGATCTTTTTTTTTTTTTTGCCCAAGATAACAAACGCTGTGTTCTCACACAATTTATGCATGCTTATGTAAAACATACAGAACGAGTTTATATACATTTTCCATGGTCAAAATGTTAAAATGAATAACAAAAAAGTTATTTTTCAACATGTATGCCAAAAGGCATGAATGTGCTGGAAATTATCATTCATGTCTTTTTCACCCATAATAAAGGAGAGATAAAGCGTTTGCTGCGTTCTTAGCGCTATACCAGCTGAGGAAAGCGTTTTTTTCACACAACTAATGCATGCTTTTGTAAAACATACAGAACGAGTTTATATACATTTTCCATGGTCAAAATGTGAAAAAGAATAACAAAAAAGTTGTTTTTCAACATGTATGCCAAAAGGCATGAATGTGCTGGAAATGATAATTCAAGTCATTTTTCACCCATAACAAAGGAGAGATAAAGCGTTTGGAGCGTTCTTAGCGCTATACCAGCTGAGGAAAGCGATTTTCTCACACATCTACTGCATGGTAATGGTAAAACATACAAAACGAGTTTATATACATTTTCCATGGTCAAAATATGAAAAAAAAAAAAAAAGTTGTTTTTCAACATGTATGCCAAAAGGCATGAATGTCCTGGAAATGATCATTCATGCCATTTTTCACCCATAATAAAGGAGAGATCATGCGTTTGCTGCGTTCTTAGCGCTATACCAGCTGAGGAAAGCAGTTTTCTCACACAAATAATGCATGGTTATGTAAAATATACAGAACGAGTTTATATACATTTTCCATGGTCAAAATGTGAAAATGAATAACAAAAAAATTGTTTTTCAACATGTATGGCACAATGCATGAATGTTTTGAAAATGATCATTTATTTATTTTTTTGCTTAAAATAACAAACGCGGTGTTATCACACAACTAATGCATGTTTATGTAAAACATACAGAACGAGTTTATATACATTTTCCATGCTCAAAATGTGAAAATGAATAACAAAAAAGTTATTTTTCAACATGTATGGCACAATGCATGAATGTTTTGAAAATGATCATTTATTTATTATTTTGCCTAAAATAAAAAACGCGGTGTTCACACAGAACTAATGCATGCTTATGTAAAACATACAAAATTAGTTTATATACATTTTCCATGGTCAAAATGTGAAAATGAATAACAAAAAAGTTATTTTTCAACATGTATGCCAAAAGTCATGAATGTGCTGGAAATTATCATTCATGTCATTTTTCACCCATAATAAAGGGGAGATAAAGCGTTTGCTGCGTTCTTAGCGCTATACCAGCTGAGGAAAGCGGTTTTCTCACACAACTAATGCATGGTTATGTAAAACATACAGAACGAGTTTATATGCATTTTCCATGGTCAAAATCTGAAAAAGGATAACAAAAAAGTTGTTTTTCAACATGTATGCCAAAAGGCATGAATGTGCTGGAAATGATCATTCATGTCATTTTTCACCCATAATAAAGGAGAGATAAAGCGTTTGCTGCGTTCTTAGCGCTATACCAGCTGAGGAAAGCGGTTTTCTCACACAACTAATGCATGGTTATGTAAAACATACAGAACGAGTTTATATACATTTTCCATGGTCAAAATGTGAAAAAGAATACCAAAAATGTTGTTTTTCAACATGTATGGCACAATGCATGAATGTTTTGAAAATGATCATTTATTTATTATTTTGCCTAAAATAAAAAACGCGGTGTTCACACAGAACTAATGCATGCTTATGTAAAACATACAGAACGAGTTTATATACATTTTCCATGGTCAAAATGTGAAAAAGAATAACAAAAAAGTTGTTTTTTAACATGTATGCCAAAAGGCATGAATGTGCTGGAAATGATCATTCATGTCATTTTTCACCCATAATAAAGGAGATATAAAGCGTTTGCTGCGTTCTTAGCGCTATCCCAGCTGAGGAAAGCGGTTTTCTCACACAACTAATGCATGGTTATGTAAAACATACAGAACGAGTTTATATACATTTTCCATGGTCAAAATGTGAAAAAGAATACCAAAAATTTTGTTTTTCAACATGTATGGCACAATGCATGAATGTTTTGAGAATGATCTTTTTTTTTTTTTGCCCAAGATAACAAACGCTGTGTTCTCACACAATTTATGCATGCTTATGTAAAACATACAGAACGAGTTTATATACATTTTCCATGGTCAAAATGTGAAAATGAATAACAAAAAAGTAATTTTTCAACATGTATGCCAAAAGGCATGAATGTGCTGGAAATGATCATTCATGTCGTTTTCACCCATAATAAAGGAGAGATAAAGCGTTTGCTGCGTTCTTAGCGCTATACCAGCTGAGGAAAGCGTTTTTTTCACACAACTAATGCATGCTTATGTAAAACATACAGAACGAGTTTATATACATTTTCCATGGTCAAAATGTGAAAAAGAATACCAAAAATGTTGTTTTCAACATGTATGGCACAATGCATGAATGTTTTGAAAATGATCTTTTTTTTTTTTTTGCCCAAGATAACAAACGCTGTGTTCTCACACAATTTATGCATGCTTATGTAAAACATACAGAACGAGTTTATATACATTTTCCATGGTCAAAATGTTAAAATGAATAACAAAAAAGTTATTTTTCAACATGTATGCCAAAAGGCATGAATGTGCTGGAAATTATCATTCATGTCTTTTTCACCCATAATAAAGGAGAGATAAAGCGTTTGCTGCGTTCTTAGCGCTATACCAGCTGAGGAAAGCGTTTTTTTCACACAACTAATGCATGCTTTTGTAAAACATACAGAACGAGTTTATATACATTTTCCATGGTCAAAATGTGAAAAAGAATAACAAAAAAGTTGTTTTTCAACATGTATGCCAAAAGGCATGAATGTGCTGGAAATGATAATTCAAGTCATTTTTCACCCATAACAAAGGAGAGATAAAGCGTTTGGAGCGTTCTTAGCGCTATACCAGCTGAGGAAAGCGATTTTCTCACACATCTACTGCATGGTAATGGTAAAACATACAAAACGAGTTTATATACATTTTCCATGGTCAAAATATGAAAAAAAAAAAAAAAGTTGTTTTTCAACATGTATGCCAAAAGGCATGAATGTCCTGGAAATGATCATTCATGCCATTTTTCACCCATAATAAAGGAGAGATCATGCGTTTGCTGCGTTCTTAGCGCTATACCAGCTGAGGAAAGCGGTTTTCTCACACAAATAATGCATGGTTATGTAAAATATACAGAACGAGTTTATATACATTTTCCATGGTCAAAATGTGAAAATGAATAACAAAAAAATTGTTTTTCAACATGTATGGCACAATGCATGAATGTTTTGAAAATGATCATTTATTTATTTTTTTGCTTAAAATAACAAACGCGGTGTTATCACACAACTAATGCATGTTTATGTAAAACATACAGAACGAGTTTATATACATTTTCCATGCTCAAAATGTGAAAATGAATAACAAAAAAGTTATTTTTCAACATGTATGGCACAATGCATGAATGTTTTGAAAATGATCATTTATTTATTATTTTGCCTAAAATAAAAAACGCGGTGTTCACACAGAACTAATGCATGCTTATGTAAAACATACAAAATTAGTTTATATACATTTTCCATGGTCAAAATGTGAAAATGAATAACAAAAAAGTTATTTTTCAACATGTATGCCAAAAGTCATGAATGTGCTGGAAATTATCATTCATGTCATTTTTCACCCATAATAAAGGGGAGATAAAGCGTTTGCTGCGTTCTTAGCGCTATACCAGCTGAGGAAAGCGGTTTTCTCACACAACTAATGCATGGTTATGTAAAACATACAGAACGAGTTTATATGCATTTTCCATGGTCAAAATCTGAAAAAGGATAACAAAAAAGTTGTTTTTCAACATGTATGCCAAAAGGCATGAATGTGCTGGAAATGATCATTCATGTCATTTTTCACCCATAATAAAGGAGAGATAAAGCGTTTGCTGCGTTCTTAGCGCTATACCAGCTGAGGAAAGCGGTTTTCTCACACAACTAAAGCATGGTTATGTAAAACATACAGAGCGAGTTTATATACATTTTCCATGGTCAAAATGTGAAAAAGAATACCAAAAATGTTGTTTTTCAACATGTATGGCACAATGCATGAATGTTTTGAAAATGATCATTTATTTATTATTTTGCCTAAAATAAAAAACGCGGTGTTCACACAGAACTAATGCATGCTTATGTAAAACATACAGAACGAGTTTATATACATTTTCCATGGTCAAAATGTGAAAAAGAATAACAAAAAAGTTGTTTTTTAACATGTATGCCAAAAGGCATGAATGTGCTGGAAATGATCATTCCTGTCATTTTTCACCCATAATAAAGGAGATATAAAGCGTTTGCTGCGTTCTTAGCGCTATCCCAGCTGAGGAAAGCGGTTTTCTCACACAACTAATGCATGGTTATGTAAAACATACAGAACGAGTTTATATACATTTTCCATGGTCAAAATGTGAAAAAGAATACCAAAAATTTTGTTTTTCAACATGTATGGCACAATGCATGAATGTTTTGAGAATGATCTTTTTTTTTTTTTGCCCAAGATAACAAACGCTGTGTTCTCACACAATTTATGCATGCTTATGTAAAACATACAGAACGAGTTTATATACATTTTCCTTGGTCAAAATGTGAAAATGAATAACAAAAAAGTAATTTTTCAACATGTATGCCAAAAGGCATGAATGTGCTGGAAATGATCATTCATGTCGTTTTCACCCATAATAAAGGAGAGATAAAGCGTTTGCTGCGTTCTTAGCGCTATACCAGCTGAGGAAAGCGTTTTTTTCACACAACTAATGCATGCTTATGTAAAACATACAGAACGAGTTTATATACATTTTCCATGGTCAAAATGTGAAAAAGAATACCAAAAATGTTGTTTTCAACATGTATGGCACAATGCATGAATGTTTTGAAAATGATCTTTTTTTTTTTTTTGCCTAAAATAAAAAACGCGGTGTTCTCACACAACTAATGCATGCTTTTGTAAAACATACAGAACGAGTTTATATACATTTTCCATGGTCAAAATGTGAAAATGAATAACAAAAAAGTTGTTTTTCAACATGTATGCCAAAAGGCATGAATGTGCTGGAAATGATAATTCAAGTCATTTTTCACCCATAACAAAGGAGAGATAAAGCGTTTGCTGCGTTCTTAGCGCTATACCAGCTGAGGAAAGCGATTTTCTCACACATCTACTGCATGGTAATGGTAAAACATACAAAACGAGTTTATATACATTTTCCATGGTCAAAATATGAAAAAAAAAAAAAAAAGTTGTTTTTCAACATGTATGCCAAAAGGCATGAATGTCCTGGAAATGATCATTCATGCCATTTTTCACCCATAATAAAGGAGAGATCATGCGTTTGCTGCGTTCTTAGCGCTATACCAGCTGAGGAAAGCGGTTTTCTCACACAACTAATGCATGGTTATGTAAAACATACAGAACGAGTTTATATACATTTTCCATGGTCAAAATGTGAAAAAGAATACCAAAAATGTTGTTTTTCAACATGTATGGCACAATGCATGAATGTTTTGAAAATGATCATTTATTTATTATTTTGCCTAAAATAAAAAACGCGGTGTTCACACAGAACTAATGCATGCTTATGTAAAACATACAGAACGAGTTTATATACATTTTCCATGGTCAAAATGTGAAAAAGAATAACAAAAAAGTTATTTTTAACATGTATGCCAAAAGGCATGAATGTGCTGGAAATGATCATTCATGTCATTTTTCACCCATAATAAAGGAGAGATAAAGCGTTTGCTGCGTTCTTAGCGCTATCCCAGCTGAGGAAAGCGGTTTTCTCACACAACTAATGCATGGTTATGTAAAACATACAGAACGAGTTTATATACATTTTCCATGGTCAAAATGTGAAAAAGAATACCAAAAATTTTGTTTTTCAACATGTATGGCACAATGCATGAATGTTTTGAGAATGATCTTTTTTTTTTTTTGCCCAAGATAACAAACGCTGTGTTCTCACACAATTTATGCATGATTATGTAAAACATACAGAACGAGTTTATATACATTTTCCATGGTCAAAATGTGAAAATGAATAACAAAAAAGTTATTTTTCAACATGTATGCCAAAAGGCATGAATGTGCTGGAAATGATCATTCATGTCGTTTTCACCCATAATAAAGGAGAGATAAAGCGTTTGCTGCGTTCTTAGCGCTATACCAGCTGAGGAAAGCGTTTTTTTCACACAACTAATGCATGCTTATGTAAAACATACAGAACGAGTTTATATACATTTTCCATGGTCAAAATGTGAAAAAGAATACCAAAAATGTTGTTTTCAACATGTATGGCACAATGCATGAATGTTTTGAAAATTATCATTTATTTATTTTTTTGCTTAAAATAACAAACGCGGTGTTATCACACAACTAATGCATGCTTATGTAAAACATACAGAACGAGTTTATATACATTTTCCATGGTCAAAATGTGAAAAAGAATACCAAAAATGTTGTTTTTCAACATGTATGGCACAATGCATGAATGTTTTGAAAATGATCTCTTTTTTTTTTTGCCCAAGATAACAAACGCTGTGTTCTCACACAATTTATGCATGCTTATGTAAAACATACAGAACGAGTTTATATACATTTTCCATGGTCAAAATGTGAAAATGAATAACAAAAAAGTTATTTTTCAACATGTATGCCAAAAGGCATGAATGTGCTGGAAATTATCATTCATGTCTTTTTCACCCATAATAAAGGAGAGATAAAGCGTTTGCTGCGTTCTTAGCGCTATACCAGCTGAGGAAAGCGTTTTTTTCACACAACTAATGCATGCTTAAGTAAAACATACAGAACGAGTTTATATACATTTTCCATGGTCAAAATCTGAAAAAGGATAACAAAAAAGTTGTTTTTCAACATGTATGCCAAAAGGCATGAATGTGCTGGAAATTATCATTCATGTCATTTTTCACCCATAATAAAGGAGAGATAAAGCGTTTGCTGCGTTCTTAGCGCTATCCCAGCTGAGGAAAGCGGTTTTCTCACACAACTAATGCATGGTTATGTAAAACATACAGAACGAGTTTATATACATTTTCCATGGTCAAAATGTGAAAAAGAATACCAAAAATGTTGTTTTTCAACATGTATGGCACAATGCATGAATGTTTTGAAAATGATCATTTATTTATTATTTTGCCTAAAATAAAAAACGCGGTGTTCACACAGAACTAATGCATGCTTATGTAAAACATACAGAACGAGTTTATATACATTTTCCATGGTCAAAATGTGAAAAAGAATAACAAAAAAGTTGTTTTTTAACATGTATGCCAAAAGGCATGAATGTGCTGGAAATGATCATTCATGTCATTTTTCACCCATAATAAAGGGGAGATAAAGCGTTTGCTGCGTTCTTAGCGCTATACCAGCTGAGGAAAGCGGTTTTCTCACACAACTAATGCATGGTTATGTAAAACATACAGAACGAGTTTATATGCATTTTCCATGGTCAAAATCTGAAAAAGGATAACAAAAAAGTTGTTTTTCAACATGTATGCCAAAAGGCATGAATGTGCTGGAAATGATCATTCATGTCATTTTTCACCCATAATAAAGGAGAGATAAAGCGTTTGCTGCGTTCTTAGCGCTATACCAGCTGAGGAAAGCGGTTTTCTCACACAACTAATGCATGGTTATGTAAAACATACAGAACGAGTTTATATACATTTTCCATGGTCAAAATGTGAAAAAGAATACCAAAAATGTTGTTTTTCAACATGTATGGCACAATGCATGAATGTTTTGAAAATGATCTTTTTTTTTTTTTGCCCAAGATAACAAACGCTGTATTCTCACACAACTAATGCATGCTTATGTAAAACATACAGAACGAGTTTATATACATTTTCCATGGTCAAGATGTGAAAATGAATAACAAAAAAGTTATTTTTCAACATGTATGCCAAAAGGCATGAATGTGCTGGAAATGATCATTCATGTCGTTTTCACCCATAATAAAGGAGAGATAAAGCGTTTGCTGCGTTCTTAGCGCTATACCAGCTGAGGAAAGCGTTTTTTTCACACAACTAATGCATGCTTATGTAAAACATACAGAACGAGTTTATATACATTTTCCATGGTCAAAATGTGAAAAAGAATACCAAAAATGTTGTTTTCAACATGTATGGCACAATGCATGAATGTTTTGAAAATGATCTTTTTTTTTTTTTTTTTTTTTGCCTAAAATAAAAAACGCGGTGTTCTCACACAACTAATGCATGCTTTTGTAAAACATACAGAACGAGTTTATATACATTTTCCATGGTCAAAATGTGAAAAAGAATAACAAAAAAGTTGTTTTTCAACATGTATGCCAAAAGGCATGAATGTGCTGGAAATGATAATTCAAGTCATTTTTCACCCATAACAAAGGAGAGATAAAGCGTTTGCTGCGTTCTTAGCGCTATACCAGCTGAGGAAAGCGATTTTCTCACACATCTACTGCATGGTAATGGTAAAACATACAAAACGAGTTTATATACATTTTCCATGGTCAAAATATGAAAAAAAAAAAAAAAAAAAGTTGTTTTTCAACATGTATGCCAAAAGGCATGAATGTCCTGGAAATGATCATTCATGCCATTTTTCACCCATAATAAAGGAGAGATCATGCGTTTGCTGCGTTCTTAGAGCTATACCAGCTGAGGAAAGCGGTTTTCTCACACAAATAATGCATGGTTATGTAAAACATACAGAACGAGTTTATATACATTTTCCATGGTCAAAATGTGAAAAAGAATACCAAAAATGTTGTTTTTCAACATGTATGGCACAATGCATGAATGTTTTGAAAATGATCATTTATTTATTATTTTGCCTAAAATAAAAAACGCGGTGTTCACACAGAACTAATGCATGCTTATGTAAAACATACAGAACGAGTTTATATACATTTTCCATGGTCAAAATGTGAAAAAGAATAACAAAAAAGTTGTTTTTTAACATGTATGCCAAAAGGCATGAATGTGCTGGAAATGATCATTCATGTCATTTTTCACCCATAATAAAGGAGAGATAAAGCGTTTGCTGCGTTCTTAGCGCTATCCCAGCTGAGGAAAGCGGTTTTCTCACACAACTAATGCATGGTTATGTAAAACATACAGAACGAGTTTATATACATTTTCCATGGTCAAAATGTGAAAAAGAATACCAAAAATTTTGTTTTTCAACATGTATGGCACAATGCATGAATGTTTTGAGAATGATCTTTTTTTTTTTTTGCCCAAGATAACAAACGCTGTGTTCTCACACAATTTATGCATGATTATGTAAAACATACAGAACGAGTTTATATACATTTTCCATGGTCAAAATGTGAAAATGAATAACAAAAAAGTTATTTTTCAACATGTATGCCAAAAGGCATGAATGTGCTGGAAATGATCATTCATGTCGTTTTCACCCATAATAAAGGAGAGATAAAGCGTTTGCTGCGTTCTTAGCGCTATACCAGCTGAGGAAAGCGTTTTTTTCACACAACTAATGCATGCTTATGTAAAACATACAGAACGAGTTTATATACATTTTCCATGGTCAAAATGTGAAAAAGAATACCAAAAATGTTGTTTTCAACATGTATGGCACAATGCATGAATGTTTTGAAAATTATCATTTATTTATTTTTTTGCTTAAAATAACAAACGCGGTGTTATCACACAACTAATGCATGCTTATGTAAAACATACAGAACGAGTTTATATACATTTTCCATGGTCAAAATGTGAAAAAGAATACCAAAAATGTTGTTTTTCAACATGTATGGCACAATGCATGAATGTTTTGAAAATGATCTCTTTTTTTTTTTGCCCAAGATAACAAACGCTGTGTTCTCACACAATTTATGCATGCTTATGTAAAACATACAGAACGAGTTTATATACATTTTCCATGGTCAAAATGTGAAAATGAATAACAAAAAAGTTATTTTTCAACATGTATGCCAAAAGGCATGAATGTGCTGGAAATTATCATTCATGTCTTTTTCACCCATAATAAAGGAGAGATAAAGCGTTTGCTGCGTTCTTAGCGCTATACCAGCTGAGGAAAGCGTTTTTTTCACACAACTAATGCATGCTTAAGTAAAACATACAGAACGAGTTTATATACATTTTCCATGGTCAAAATCTGAAAAAGGATAACAAAAAAGTTGTTTTTCAACATGTATGCCAAAAGGCATGAATGTGCTGGAAATTATCATTCATGTCATTTTTCACCCATAATAAAGGAGAGATAAAGCGTTTGCTGCGTTCTTAGCGCTATCCCAGCTGAGGAAAGCGGTTTTCTCACACAACTAATGCATGGTTATGTAAAACATACAGAACGAGTTTATATACATTTTCCATGGTCAAAATGTGAAAAAGAATACCAAAAATGTTGTTTTTCAACATGTATGGCACAATGCATGAATGTTTTGAAAATGATCATTTATTTATTA
Organism: Clarias gariepinus; assembly: GCF_024256425.1. NCBI lineage: Eukaryota > Metazoa > Chordata > Actinopteri > Siluriformes > Clariidae > Clarias > Clarias gariepinus. Next base: position 12,230,946 of record NC_071125.1, read on the forward strand.
TTTTGTCTAAAATAAAAAACGCGGTGTTCACACAGAACTAATGCATGCTTATGTAAAACATACAGAACGAGTTTATATACATTTTCCATGGTCAAAATGTGAAAAAGAATAACAAAAAAGTTGTTTTTTAACATGTATGCCAAAAGGCATGAATGTGCTGGAAATGATCATTCATGTCATTTTTCACCCATAATAAAGCTGAGGAAAGCGGTTTTCTCACACAACTAATGCATGGTTATGTAAAACATACAGAACGAGTTTATATGCATTTTCCATGGTCAAAATCTGAAAAAGGATAACAAAAAAGTTGTTTTTCAACATGTATGCCAAAAGGCATGAATGTGCTGGAAATGATCATTCATGTCATTTTTCACCCATAATAAAGGAGAGATAAAGCGTTTGCTGCGTTCTTAGCGCTATACCAGCTGAGGAAAGCGGTTTTCTCACACAACTAATGCATGGTTATGTAAAACATACAGAACGAGTTTATATACATTTTCCATGGTCAAAATGTGAAAAAGAATACCAAAAATGTTGTTTTTCAACATGTATGGCACAATGCATGAATGTTTTGAAAATGATCTTTTTTTTTTTTTGCCCAAGATAACAAACGCTGTGTTCTCACACAATTTATGCATGCTTATGTAAAACATACAGAACGAGTTTATATACATTTTCCATGGTCAAAATGTGAAAATGAATAACAAAAAAGTTATTTTTCAACATGTATGCCAAAAGGCATGAATGTGCTGGAAATGATCATTCATGTCGTTTTCACCCATAATAAAGGAGAGATAAAGCGTTTGCTGCGTTCTTAGCGCTATACCAGCTGAGGAAAGCGTTTTTTTCACACAACTAATGCATGCTTATGTAAAACATACAGAACGAGTTTATATACATTTTCCATGGTCAAAATGTGAAAAAGAATACCAAAAATGTTGTTTTCAACATGTATGGCACAATGCATGAATGTTTTGAAAATGATCTTTTTTTTTTTTTTTTTTTTTGCCTAAAATAAAAAACGCGGTGTTCTCACACAACTAATGCATGCTTTTGTAAAACATACAGAACGAGTTTATATACATTTTCCATGGTCAAAATGTGAAAAAGAATAACAAAAAAGTTGTTTTTCAACATGTATGCCAAAAGGCATGAATGTGCTGGAAATGATAATTCAAGTCATTTTTCACCCATAACAAAGGAGAGATAAAGCGTTTGCTGCGTTCTTAGCGCTATACCAGCTGAGGAAAGCGATTTTCTCACACATCTACTGCATGGTAATGGTAAAACATACAAAACGAGTTTATATACATTTTCCATGGTCAAAATATGAAAAAAAAAAAAAAAAAAAGTTGTTTTTCAACATGTATGCCAAAAGGCATGAATGTCCTGGAAATGATCATTCATGCCATTTTTCACCCATAATAAAGGAGAGATCATGCGTTTGCTGCGTTCTTAGAGCTATACCAGCTGAGGAAAGCGGTTTTCTCACACAAATAATGCATGGTTATGTAAAACATACAGAACGAGTTTATATACATTTTCCATGCTCAAAATGTGAAAATGAATAACAAAAAAATTGTTTTTCAACATGTATGGCACAATGCATGAATGTTTTGAAAATTATCATTTATTTATTTTTTTGCTTAAAATAACAAACGCGGTGTTATCACACAACTAATGCATGCTTATGTAAAACATACAGAACGAGTTTATATACATTTTCCATGGTCAAAATGTGAAAAAGAATACCAAAAATGTTGTTTTTCAACATGTATGGCACAATGCATGAATGTTTTGAAAATGATCTTTTATTAATTATTTTGCTTAAAATAACAAACGCGGTGTTCACAAAGAACTAATGCATGCTTATGTAAAACATACAAAATTAGTTTATATACATTTTCCATGGTCAAAATGTGAAAATGAATAACAAAAAAGTTATTTTTCAACATGTATGCCAAATGGCATGAATGTGCTGGAAATGATCATTCATGTCGTTTTCACCCATAATAAAGGAGAGATAAAGCGTTTGCTGCGTTCTTAGCGCTATACCAGCTGAGGAAAGCGTTTTTTTCACACAACTAATGCATGCTTATGTAAAACATACAGAACGAGTTTATATACATTTTCCATGGTCAAAATGTGAAAAAGAATACCAAAAATGTTGTTTTCAACATGTATGGCACAATGCATGAATGTTTTGAAAATGATCTTTTTTTTTTTTTTTGCCTAAAATAAAAAACGCGGTGTTCTCACACAACTAATGCATGCTTATGTAAAACATACAGAACGAGTTTATATACATTTTCCATGGTCAAAATCTGAAAAAGGATAACAAAAAAGTTGTTTTTCAACATGTATGCCAAAAGGCATGAATGTGCTGGAAATTATCATTCATGTCATTTTTCACCCATAATAAAGGAGAGATAAAGCGTTTGCTGCGTTCTTAGCGCTATACCAGCTGAAGAAAGCGTTTTTTTCACACAACTAATGCATGCTTAAGTAAAACATACAGAACGAGTTTATATACATTTTCCATGGTCAAAATCTGAAAAAGGATAACAAAAAAGTTGTTTTTCAACATGTATGCCAAAAGGCATGAATGTGCTGGAAATTATCATTCATGTCATTTTTCACCCATAATAAAGGAGAGATAAAGCGTTTGCTGCGTTCTTAGCGCTATACCAGCTGAGGAAAGCGGTTTTTTCACACAAGTAATGCATGCTTATGTAAAACATACAGAACGAGTTTATATACATTTTCCATGGTCAAAATGTGAAAAAGAATACCAAAAATGTTGTTTTCAACATGTATGGCACAATGCATGAATGTTTTGAAAATGATCTTTTTTTTTTGTTTTTTGTTTTGCCTAAAATAAAAAACGCGGTGTTCTCACACAACTAATGCATGCTTTTGTAAAACATACAGAACGAGTTTATATACATTTTCCATGGTCAAAATGTGAAAAAGAATAACAAAAAAGTTGTTTTTCAACATGTATGCCAAAAGGCATGAATGTGCTGGAAATGATAATTCAAGTCATTTTTCACCCATAACAAAGGAGAGATAAAGCGTTTGGAGCGTTCTTAGCGCTATACCAGCTGAGGAAAGCGATTTTCTCACACATCTACTGTATGGTAATGGTGAAACATACAAAACGAGTTTATATACATTTTCCATGGTCAAAATATGAAAAAAAAAAAAAAGTTGTTTTTCAACATATATGCCAAAAGGCATGAATGTCATGGAAATGATCATTCATGCCATTTTTCACCCATAATAAAGGAGAGATCATGCGTTTGCTGCGTTCTTAGCGCTATACCAGCTGAGGAAAGCGGTTTTCTCACACAAATAATGCATGGTTATGTAAAATATACAGAACGAGTTTATATACATTTTCCATGGTCAAAATGTGAAAATGAATAACAAAAAAATTGTTTTTCAACATGTATGGCACAATGCATGAATGTTTTGAAAATGATCATTTATTTATTTTTTTGCTTAAAATAACAAACGCGGTGTTATCACACAACTAATGCATGCTTATGTAAAACATACAGAACGAGTTTATATACATTTTCCATGCTCAAAATGTGAAAATGAATAACAAAAAAGTTATTTTTCAACATGTATGGCACAATGCATGAATGTTTTGAAAATGATCATTTATTTATTATTTTGCCTAAAATAAAAAACGCGGTGTTCACACAGAACTAATGCATGGTTATGTAAAACATACAAAATTAGTTTATATACATTTTCCATGGTCAAAATGTGAAAATGAATAACAAAAAAGTTGTTTTTCAACATGTATGCCAAAAGGCATGAATGTGCTGCAAATGATCATTCATGTCATTTTTCACCCATAATAAAGGGGAGATAAAGCGTTTGCTGCGTTCTTAGCGCTATACCAGCTGAGGAAAGCGGTTTTCTCACACAACTAATGCATGGTTATGTAAAACATACAGAACGAGTTTATATGCATTTTCCATGGTCAAAATCTGAAAAAGGATAACAAAAAAGTTGTTTTTCAACATGTATGCCAAAAGGCATGAATGTGCTGGAAATGATCATTCATGTCATTTTTCACCCATAATAAAGGAGAGATAAAGCGTTTGCTGCGTTCTTAGCGCTATACCAGCTGAGGAAAGCGGTTTTCTCACACAACTAATGCATGGTTATGTAAAACATACAGAACGAGTTTATATACATTTTCCATGGTCAAAATGTGAAAAAGAATACCAAAAATGTTGTTTTTCAACATGTATGGCACAATGCATGAATGTTTTGAAAATGATCATTTATTTATTATTTTGCCTAAAATAAAAAACGCGGTGTTCACACAGAACTAATGCATGCTTATGTAAAACATACAGAACGAGTTTATATACATTTTCCATGGTCAAAATGTGAAAAAGAATAACAAAAAAGTTGTTTTTTAACATGTATGCCAAAAGGCATGAATGTGCTGGAAATGATCATTCATGTCATTTTTCACCCATAATAAAGGGGAGATAAAGCGTTTGCTGCGTTCTGAGCGCTATACCAGCTGAGGAAAGCGGTTTTCTCACACAACTAATGCATGGTTATGTAAAACATACAGAACGAGTTTATATGCATTTTCCATGGTCAAAATCTGAAAAAGGATAACAAAAAAGTTGTTTTTCAACATGTATGCCAAAAGGCATGAATGTGCTGGAAATGATCATTCATGTCATTTTTCACCCATAATAAAGGAGAGATAAAGCGTTTGCTGCGTTCTTAGCGCTATACCAGCTGAGGAAAGCGGTTTTCTCACACAACTAATGCATGGTTATGTAAAACATACAGAACGAGTTTATATACATTTTCCATGGTCAAAATGTGAAAAAGAATACCAAAAATGTTGTTTTTCAACATGTATGGCACAATGCATGAATGTTTTGAAAATGATCATTTATTTATTATTTTGCCTAAAATAAAAAACGCGGTGTTCACACAGAACTAATGCATGCTTATGTAAAACATACAGAACGAGTTTATATACATTTTCCATGGTCAAAATGTGAAAAAGAATAACAAAAAAGTTGTTTTTTAACATGTATGCCAAAAGGCATGAATGTGCTGGAAATGATCATTCATGTCATTTTTCACCCATAATAAAGGGGAGATAAAGCGTTTGCTGCGTTCTTAGCGCTATACCAGCTGAGGAAAGCGGTTTTCTCACACAACTAATGCATGGTTATGTAAAACATACAGAACGAGTTTATATACATTTTCCATGGTCAAAATGTGAAAAAGAATACCAAAAATGTTGTTTTTCAACATGTATGGCACAATGCATGAATGTTTTGAAAATGATCTTTTTTTTTTTTTTTTTTTTTTGCCTAAAATAAAAAACGCGGTGTTCTCACACAACTAATGCATGCTTTTGTAAAACATACAGAACGAGTTTATATACATTTTCCATGGTCAAAATGTGAAAAAGAATAACAAAAAAGTTGTTTTTCAACATGTATGCCAAAAGGCATGAATGTGCTGGAAATGATAATTCAAGTCATTTTTCACCCATAACAAAGGAGAGATAAAGCGTTTGCTGCGTTCTTAGCGCTATACCAGCTGAGGAAAGCGATTTTCTCACACATCTACTGCATGGTAATGGTAAAACATACAAAACGAGTTTATATACATTTTCCATGGTCAAAATATGAAAAAAAAAAAAAAAAAAAGTTGTTTTTCAACATGTATGCCAAAAGGCATGAATGTCCTGGAAATGATCATTCATGCCATTTTTCACCCATAATAAAGGAGAGATCATGCGTTTGCTGCGTTCTTAGAGCTATACCAGCTGAGGAAAGCGGTTTTCTCACACAAATAATGCATGGTTATGTAAAACATACAGAACGAGTTTATATACATTTTCCATGCTCAAAATGTGAAAATGAATAACAAAAAAATTGTTTTTCAACATGTATGGCACAATGCATGAATGTTTTGAAAATTATCATTTATTTATTTTTTTGCTTAAAATAACAAACGCGGTGTTATCACACAACTAATGCATGCTTATGTAAAACATACAGAACGAGTTTATATACATTTTCCATGGTCAAAATGTGAAAAAGAATACCAAAAATGTTGTTTTTCAACATGTATGGCACAATGCATGAATGTTTTAAAAATTATCATTTATTTATTTTTTTGCTTAAAATAACAAACGCGGTGTTCACAAAGAACTAATGCATGCTTATGTAAAACATACAAAATTAGTTTATATACATTTTCCATGGTCAAAATGTGAAAATGAATAACAAAAAAGTTATTTTTCAACATGTATGCCAAATGGCATGAATGTGCTGGAAATGATCATTCATGTCGTTTTCACCCATAATAAAGGAGAGATAAAGCGTTTGCTGCGTTCTTAGCGCTATACCAGCTGAGGAAAGCGTTTTTTTCACACAACTAATGCATGCTTATGTAAAACATACAGAACGAGTTTATATACATTTTCCATGGTCAAAATGTGAAAAAGAATACCAAAAATGTTGTTTTCAACATGTATGGCACAATGCATGAATGTTTTGAAAATGATCTTTTTTTTTTTTTTTGCCTAAAATAAAAAACGCGGTGTTCTCACACAACTAATGCATGCTTATGTAAAACATACAGAACGAGTTTATATACATTTTCCATGGTCAAAATCTGAAAAAGGATAACAAAAAAGTTGTTTTTCAACATGTATGCCAAAAGGCATGAATGTGCTGGAAATTATCATTCATGTCATTTTTCACCCATAATAAAGGAGAGATAAAGCGTTTGCTGCGTTCTTAGCGCTATACCAGCTGAGGAAAGCGTTTTTTTCACACAACTAATGCATGCTTAAGTAAAACATACAGAACGAGTTTATATACATTTTCCATGGTCAAAATCTGAAAAAGGATAACAAAAAAGTTGTTTTTCAACATGTATGCCAAAAGGCATGAATGTGCTGGAAATTATCATTCATGTCATTTTTCACCCATAATAAAGGAGAGATAAAGCGTTTGCTGCGTTCTTAGCGCTATACCAGCTGAGGAAAGCGGTTTTTTCACACAACTAATGCATGCTTATGTAAAACATACAGAACGAGTTTATATACATTTTCCATGGTCAAAATGTGAAAAAGAATACCAAAAATGTTGTTTTCAACATGTATGGCACAATGCATGAATGTTTTGAAAATGATCTTTTTTTTTTGTTTTTTGTTTTGCCTAAAATAAAAAACGCGGTGTTCTCACACAACTAATGCATGCTTTTGTAAAACATACAGAACGAGTTTATATACATTTTCCATGGTCAAAATGTGAAAAAGAATAACAAAAAAGTTGTTTTTCAACATGTATGCCAAAAGGCATGAATGTGCTGGAAATGATAATTCAAGTCATTTTTCACCCATAACAAAGGAGAGATAAAGCGTTTGGAGCGTTCTTAGCGCTATACCAGCTGAGGAAAGCGATTTTCTCACACATCTACTGTATGGTAATGGTGAAACATACAAAACGAGTTTATATACATTTTCCATGGTCAAAATATGAAAAAAAAAAAAGTTGTTTTTCAACATATATGCCAAAAGGCATGAATGTCATGGAAATGATCATTCATGCCATTTTTCACCCATAATAAAGGAGAGATCATGCGTTTGCTGCGTTCTTAGCGCTATACCAGCTGAGGAAAGCGGTTTTCTCACACAAATAATGCATGGTTATGTAAAATATACAGAACGAGTTTATATACATTTTCCATGGTCAAAATGTGAAAATGAATAACAAAAAAATTGTTTTTCAACATGTATGGCACAATGCATGAATGTTTTGAAAATGATCATTTATTTATTTTTTTGCTTAAAATAACAAACGCGGTGTTATCACACAACTAATGCATGCTTATGTAAAACATACAGAACGAGTTTATATACATTTTCCATGCTCAAAATGTGAAAATGAATAACAAAAAAGTTATTTTTCAACATGTATGGCACAATGCATGAATGTTTTGAAAATGATCATTTATTTATTATTTTGCCTAAAATAAAAAACGCGGTGTTCACACAGAACTAATGCATGGTTATGTAAAACATACAAAATTAGTTTATATACATTTTCCATGGTCAAAATGTGAAAATGAATAACAAAAAAGTTGTTTTTCAACATGTATGCCAAAAGGCATGAATGTGCTGCAATTGATCATTCATGTCATTTTTCACCCATAATAAAGGGGAGATAAAGCGTTTGCTGCGTTCTTAGCGCTATACCAGCTGAGGAAAGCGGTTTTCTCACACAACTAATGCATGGTTATGTAAAACATACAGAACGAGTTTATATGCATTTTCCATGGTCAAAATCTGAAAAAGGATAACAAAAAAGTTGTTTTTCAACATGTATGCCAAAAGGCATGAATGTGCTGGAAATGATCATTCATGTCATTTTTCACCCATAATAAAGGAGAGATAAAGCGTTTGCTGCGTTCTTAGCGCTATACCAGCTGAGGAAAGCGGTTTTCTCACACAACTAATGCATGGTTATGTAAAACATACAGAACGAGTTTATATACATTTTCCATGGTCAAAATGTGAAAAAGAATACCAAAAATGTTGTTTTTCAACATGTATGGCACAATGCATGAATGTTTTGAAAATGATCATTTATTTATTATTTTGCCTAAAATAAAAAACGCGGTGTTCACACAGAACTAATGCATGCTTATGTAAAACATACAGAACGAGTTTATATACATTTTCCATGGTCAAAATGTGAAAAAGAATAACAAAAAAGTTGTTTTTTAACATGTATGCCAAAAGGCATGAATGTGCTGGAAATGATCATTCATGTCATTTTTCACCCATAATAAAGGGGAGATAAAGCGTTTGCTGCGTTCTTAGCGCTATACCAGCTGAGGAAAGCGGTTTTCTCACACAACTAATGCATGGTTATGTAAAACATACAGAACGAGTTTATATGCATTTTCCATGGTCAAAATCTGAAAAAGGATAACAAAAAAGTTGTTTTTCAACATGTATGCCAAAAGGCATGAATGTGCTGGAAATGATCATTCATGTCATTTTTCACCCATAATAAAGGAGAGATAAAGCGTTTGCTGCGTTCTTAAAGCGGTTTTCTCACACAACTAAAGCATGGTTATGTAAAACATACAGAGCGAGTTTATATACATTTTCCATGGTCAAAATGTGAAAAAGAATACCAAAAATGTTGTTTTTCAACATGTACGGCACAATGCATGAATGTTTTGAAAATGATCATTTATTAATTATTTTGCTTAAAATAACAAAAAGCGGTGTTCTCACACAACTAATGCATGCTTATGTAAAACATACAGAACGAGTTTATATACATTTTCCATGGTCAAGATGTGAAAATGAATAACAAAAAAGTTATTTTTCAACATGTATGCCAAAAGGCATGAATGTGCTGGAAATGATCATTCAAGTCATTTTTCACCCATAATAAAGGAGAGATAAAGCGTTTGCTGCGTTCTTAGCGCTATACCAGCTGGGGAAAGCGGTTTTCTCACACATCTACTGCATGGTAATGGTAAAACATACAAAACGAGTTTATATACATTTTCCATGGTCAAAATATGAAAAAAAAAAAAAAAAAAGTTGTTTTTCAACATGTATGCCAAAAGGCATGAATGTCCTGGAAATGATCATTCATGCCATTTTTCACCCATAATAAAGGAGAGATCATGCGTTTGCTGCGTTCTTAGAGCTATACCAGCTGAGGAAAGCGGTTTTCTCACACAAATAATGCATGGTTATGTAAAACATACAGAACGAGTTTATATACATTTTCCATGCTCAAAATGTGAAAATGAATAACAAAAAAATTGTTTTTCAACATGTATGGCACAATGCATGAATGTTTTGAAAATTATCATTTATTTATTTTTTTGCTTAAAATAACAAACGCGGTGTTATCACACAACTAATGCATGCTTATGTAAAACATACAGAACGAGTTTATATACATTTTCCATGGTCAAAATGTGAAAAAGAATACCAAAAATGTTGTTTTTCAACATGTATGGCACAATGCATGAATGTTTTGAAAATGATCATTTATTTATTTTTTTGCTTAAAATAACAAACGCGGTGTTCACAAAGAACTAATGCATGCTTATGTAAAACATACAAAATTAGTTTATATACATTTTCCATGGTCAAAATGTGAAAATGAATAACAAAAAAGTTATTTTTCAACATGTATGCCAAATGGCATGAATGTGCTGGAAATGATCATTCATGTCGTTTTCACCCATAATAAAGGAGAGATAAAGCGTTTGCTGCGTTCTTAGCGCTATACCAGCTGAGGAAAGCGTTTTTTTCACACAACTAATGCATGCTTATGTAAAACATACAGAACGAGTTTATATACATTTTCCATGGTCAAAATGTGAAAAAGAATACCAAAAATGTTGTTTTCAACATGTATGGCACAATGCATGAATGTTTTGAAAATGATCTTTTTTTTTTTTTTTGCCTAAAATAAAAAACGCGGTGTTCTCACACAACTAATGCATGCTTATGTAAAACATACAGAACGAGTTTATATACATTTTCCATGGTCAAAATATGAAAAAGGATAACAAAAAAGTTGTTTTTCAACATGTATGCCAAAAGGCATGAATGTGCTGGAAATTATCATTCATGTCATTTTTCACCCATAATAAAGGAGAGATAAATCGTTTGCTGCGTTCTTAGCGCTATACCAGCTGAGAAAAGCGTTTTTTTTACACAACTAATGCATGCTTATGTAAAACATACAGAACGAGTTTATATAAATTTTCCATGGTCAAAATCTGAAAAAGGATAACAAAAAAGTTGTTTTTCAACATGTATGCCAAAAGGCATGAATGTGCTGGAAATTATCATTCATGTCATTTTTCACCCATAATAAAGGAGAGATAAAGCGTTTGCTGCGTTCTTAGCGCTATACCAGCTGAGGAAAGCGGTTTTTTCACACAACTAATGCATGCTTATGTAAAACATACAGAACGAGTTTATATACATTTTCCATGGTCAAAATGTGAAAAAGAATACCAAAAATGTTGTTTTCAACATGTATGGCACAATGCATGAATGTTTTGAAAATGATCTTTTTTTTTTGTTTTTTGTTTTGCCTAAAATAAAAAACGCGGTGTTCTCACACAACTAATGCATGCTTTTGTAAAACATACAGAACGAGTTTATATACATTTTCCATGGTCAAAATGTGAAAAAGAATAACAAAAAAGTTGTTTTTCAACATGTATGCCAAAAGGCATGAATGTGCTGGAAATGATAATTCAAGTCATTTTTCACCCATAACAAAGGAGAGATAAAGCGTTTGGAGCGTTCTTAGCGCTATACCAGCTGAGGAAAGCGATTTTCTCACACATCTACTGTATGGTAATGGTGAAACATACAAAACGAGTTTATATACATTTTCCATGGTCAAAATATGAAAAAAAAAAAAGTTGTTTTTCAACATATATGCCAAAAGGCATGAATGTCATGGAAATGATCATTCATGCCATTTTTCACCCATAATAAAGGAGAGATCATGCGTTTGCTGCGTTCTTAGCGCTATACCAGCTGAGGAAAGCGGTTTTCTCACACAAATAATGCATGGTTATGTAAAATATACAGAACGAGTTTATATACATTTTCCATGGTCAAAATGTGAAAATGAATAACAAAAAAATTGTTTTTCAACATGTATGGCACAATGCATGAATGTTTTGAAAATGATCATTTATTTATTTTTTTGCTTAAAATAACAAACGCGGTGTTATCACACAACTAATGCATGCTTATGTAAAACATACAGAACGAGTTTATATACATTTTCCATGCTCAAAATGTGAAAATGAATAACAAAAAAGTTATTTTTCAACATGTATGGCACAATGCATGAATGTTTTGAAAATGATCATTTATTTATTATTTTGCCTAAAATAAAAAACGCGGTGTTCACACAGAACTAATGCATGGTTATGTAAAACATACAAAATTAGTTTATATACATTTTCCATGGTCAAAATGTGAAAATGAATAACAAAAAAGTTGTTTTTCAACATGTATGCCAAAAGGCATGAATGTGCTGCAATTGATCATTCATGTCATTTTTCACCCATAATAAAGGGGAGATAAAGCGTTTGCTGCGTTCTTAGCGCTATACCAGCTGAGGAAAGCGGTTTTCTCACACAACTAATGCATGGTTATGTAAAACATACAGAACGAGTTTATATGCATTTTCCATGGTCAAAATCTGAAAAAGGATAACAAAAAAGTTGTTTTTCAACATGTATGCCAAAAGGCATGAATGTGCTGGAAATGATCATTCATGTCATTTTTCACCCATAATAAAGGAGAGATAAAGCGTTTGCTGCGTTCTTAGCGCTATACCAGCTGAGGAAAGCGGTTTTCTCACACAACTAATGCATGGTTATGTAAAACATACAGAACGAGTTTATATACATTTTCCATGGTCAAAATGTGAAAAAGAATACCAAAAATGTTGTTTTTCAACATGTATGGCACAATGCATGAATGTTTTGAAAATGATCATTTATTTATTATTTTGCCTAAAATAAAAAACGCGGTGTTCACACAGAACTAATGCATGCTTATGTAAAACATACAGAACGAGTTTATATACATTTTCCATGGTCAAAATGTGAAAAAGAATAACAAAAAAGTTGTTTTTTAACATGTATGCCAAAAGGCATGAATGTGCTGGAAATGATCATTCATGTCATTTTTCACCCATAATAAAGGGGAGATAAAGCGTTTGCTGCGTTCTTAGCGCTATACCAGCTGAGGAAAGCGGTTTTCTCACACAACTAATGCATGGTTATGTAAAACATACAGAACGAGTTTATATGCATTTTCCATGGTCAAAATCTGAAAAAGGATAACAAAAAAGTTGTTTTTCAACATGTATGCCAAAAGGCATGAATGTGCTGGAAATGATCATTCATGTCATTTTTCACCCATAATAAAGGAGAGATAAAGCGTTTGCTGCGTTCTTAGAGCGGTTTTCTCACACAACTAATGCATGGTTATGTAAAACATACAGAACGAGTTTATATACATTTTCCATGGTCAAAATGTGAAAAAGAATACCAAAAATGTTGTTTTTCAACATGTATGGCACAATGCATGAATGTTTTGAAAATGATCATTTATTTATTATTTTGCCTAAAATAAAAAACGCGGTGTTCACACAGAACTAATGCATGCTTATGTAAAACATACAGAACGAGTTTATATACATTTTCCATGGTCAAAATGTGAAAAAGAATAACAAAAAAGTTGTTTTTTAACATGTATGCCAAAAGGCATGAATGTGCTGGAAATGATCATTCATGTCATTTTTCACCCATAATAAAGGGGAGATAAAGCGTTTGCTGCGTTCTTAGCGCTATACCAGCTGAGGAAAGCGGTTTTCTCACACAACTAATGCATGGTTATGTAAAACATACAGAACGAGTTTATATGCATTTTCCATGGTCAAAATCTGAAAAAGGATAACAAAAAAGTTGTTTTTCAACATGTATGCCAAAAGGCATGAATGTGCTGGAAATGATCATTCATGTCATTTTTCACCCATAATAAAGGAGAGATAAAGCGTTTGCTGCGTTCTTAGCGCTATACCAGCTGAGGAAAGCGGTTTTCTCACACAACTAATGCATGGTTATGTAAAACATACAGAACGAGTTTATATACATTTTCCATGGTCAAAATGTGAAAAAGAATACCAAAAATGTTGTTTTTCAACATGTATGGCACAATGCATGAATGTTTTGAAAATGATCATTTATTTATTATTTTGCCTAAAATAAAAAACGCGGTGTTCACACAGAACTAATGCATGCTTATGTAAAACATACAGAACGAGTTTATATACATTTTCCATGGTCAAAATGTGAAAAAGAATAACAAAAAAGTTGTTTTTTAACATGTATGCCAAAAGGCATGAATGTGCTGGAAATGATCATTCATGTCATTTTTCACCCATAATAAAGGAGAGATAAAGCGTTTGCTGCGTTCTTAGCGCTATCCCAGCTGAGGAAAGCGGTTTTCTCACACAACTAATGCATGCTTATGTAAAACATACAGAACGAGTTTATATACATTTTCCATGGTCAAAATGTGAAAAAGAATACCAAAAATTTTGTTTTTCAACATGTATGGCACAATGCATGAATGTTTTGAAAATGATCTTTTTTTTTTTTTGCCCAAGATAACAAACGCTGTGTTCTCACACAATTTATGCATGCTTATGTAAAACATACAGAACGAGTTTATATACATTTTCCATGGTCAAAATGTGAAAATGAATAACAAAAAAGTTATTTTTCAACATGTATGCCAAAAGGCATGAATGTGCTGGAAATGATCATTCATGTCGTTTTCACCCATAATAAAGGAGAGATAAAGCGTTTGCTGCGTTCTTAGCGCTATACCAGCTGAGGAAAGCGTTTTTTTCACACAACTAATGCATGCTTATGTAAAACATACAGAACGAGTTTATATACATTTTCCATGGTCAAAATGTGAAAAAGAATACCAAAAATGTTGTTTTCAACATGTATGGCACAATGCATGAATGTTTTGAAAATGATCTTTTTTTTTTTTTTTTTTTTGCCTAAAATAAAAAACGCGGTGTTCTCACACAACTAATGCATGCTTTTGTAAAACATACAGAACGAGTTTATATACATTTTCCATGGTCAAAATGTGAAAAAGAATAACAAAAAAGTTGTTTTTCAACATGTATGCCAAAAGGCATGAATGTGCTGGAAATGATAATTCAAGTCATTTTTCACCCATAACAAAGGAGAGATAAAGCGTTTGCTGCGTTCTTAGCGCTATACCAGCTGAGGAAAGCGATTTTCTCACACATCTACTGCATGGTAATGGTAAAACATACAAAACGAGTTTATATACATTTTCCATGGTCAAAATATGAAAAAAAAAAAAAAAAAAAGTTGTTTTTCAACATGTATGCCAAAAGGCATGAATGTCCTGGAAATGATCATTCATGCCATTTTTCACCCATAATAATGGAGAGATCATGCGTTTGCTGCGTTCTTAGCGCTATACCAGCTGAGGAAAGCGGTTTTCTCACACAAATAATGCATGGTTATGTAAAACATACAGAACGAGTTTATATACATTTTCCATGCTCAAAATGTGAAAATGAATAACAAAAAAATTGTTTTTCAACATGTATGGCACAATGCATGAATGTTTTGAAAATTATCATTTATTTATTTTTTTGCTTAAAATAACAAACGCGGTGTTATCACACAACTAATGCATGCTTATGTAAAACATACAGAACGAGTTTATATACATTTTCCATGGTCAAAATGTGAAAAAGAATACCAAAAATGTTGTTTTTCAACATGTATGGCACAATGCATGAATGTTTTGAAAATGATCATTTATTTATTTTTTTGCTTAAAATAACAAACGCGGTGTTCACAAAGAACTAATGCATGCTTATGTAAAACATACAAAATTAGTTTATATACATTTTCCATGGTCAAAATGTGAAAATGAATAACAAAAAAGTTATTTTTCAACATGTATGCCAAAAGGCATGAATGTGCTGGAAATGATCATTCATGTCGTTTTCACCCATAATAAAGGAGAGATAAAGCGTTTGCTGCGTTCTTAGCGCTATACCAGCTGAGGAAAGCGTTTTTTTCACACAACTAATGCATGCTTATGTAAAACATACAGAACGAGTTTATATACATTTTCCATGGTCAAAATGTGAAAAAGAATACCAAAAATGTTGTTTTCAACATGTATGGCACAATGCATGAATGTTTTGAAAATGATCTTTTTTTTTTTTTTTGCCTAAAATAAAAAACGCGGTGTTCTCACACAACTAATGCATGCTTATGTAAAACATACAGAACGAGTTTATATACATTTTCCATGGTCAAAATATGAAAAAGGATAACAAAAAAGTCGTTTTTCAACATGTATGCCAAAAGGCATGAATGTGCTGGAAATGATCATTCATGTCATTTTTCACCCATAATAAAGGAGAGATAAATCGATTGCTGCGTTCTTAGCGCTATACCAGCTGAGGAAAGCGTTTTTTTCACACAACTAATGCATGCTTAAGTAAAACATACAGAACGAGTTTATATACATTTTCCATGGTCAAAATCTGAAAAAGGATAACAAAAAAGTTGTTTTTCAACATGTATGCCAAAAGGCATGAATGTGCTGGAAATTATCATTCATGTCATTTTTCACCCATAATAAAGGAGAGATAAAGCGTTTGCTGCGTTCTTAGCGCTATACCAGCTGAGGAAAGCGGTTTTTTCACACAACTAATGCATGCTTATGTAAAACATACAGAACGAGTTTATATACATTTTCCATGGTCAAAATGTGAAAAAGAATACCAAAAATGTTGTTTTCAACATGTATGGCACAATGCATGAATGTTTTGAAAATGATCTTTTTTTTTTGTTTTTTGTTTTGCCTAAAATAAAAAACGCGGTGTTCTCACACAACTAATGCATGCTTTTGTAAAACATACAGAACGAGTTTATATACATTTTCCATGGTCAAAATGTGAAAAAGAATAACAAAAAAGTTGTTTTTCAACATGTATGCCAAAAGGCATGAATGTGCTGGAAATTATCATTCATGTCATTTTTCACCCATAATAAAGGAGAGATAAAGCGTTTGCTGCGTTCTTAGCGCTATACCAGCTGAGGAAAGCGATTATCTCACACATCTACTGCATGGTAATGGTAAAACATACAAAACGAGCTTATATACATTTTCCATGGTCAAAATATGAAAAAAAAAAAAAAAAAAAGTTGTTTTTCAACATGTATGCCAAAAGGCATGAATGTCCTGGAAATGATCATTCATGCCATTTTTCACCCATAATAAAGGAGAGATCATGCATTTGCTGCGTTCTTAGCGCTATACCAGCTGAGGAAAGCGGTTTTCTCACACAAATAATGCATGGTTATGTAAAACATACAGAACGAGTTTATATACATTTTCCATGCTCAAAATGTGAAAATGAATAACAAAAAAATTGTTTTTCAACATGTATGGCACAATGCATGAATGTTTTGAAAATTATCATTTATTTATTTTTTTGCTTAAAATAACAAACGCGGTGTTATCACACAACTAATGCATGCTTATGTAAAACATACAGAACGAGTTTATATACATTTTCCATGGTCAAAATGTGAAAAAGAATACCAAAAATGTTGTTTTTCAACATGTATGGCACAATGCATGAATGTTTTGAAAATGATCATTTATTTATTTTTTTGCTTAAAATAACAAACGCGGTGTTCACAAAGAACTAATGCATGCTTATGTAAAACATACAAAATTAGTTTATATACATTTTCCATGGTCAAAATGTGAAAATGAATAACAAAAAAGTTATTTTTCAAAATGTATGCCAAAAGGCATGAATGTGCTGGAAATGATCATTCATGTCGTTTTCACCCATAATAAAGGAGAGATAAAGCGTTTGCTGCGTTCTTAGCGCTATACCAGCTGAGGAAAGCGTTTTTTTCACACAACTAATGCATGCTTATGTAAAACATACAGAACGAGTTTATATACATTTTCCATGGTCAAAATGTGAAAAAGAATACCAAAAATGTTGTTTTCAACATGTATGGCACAATGCATGAATGTTTTGAAAATGATCTTTTTTTTTTTTTTTGCCTAAAATAAAAAACGCGGTGTTCTCACACAACTAATGCATGCTTATGTAAAACATACAGAACGAGTTTATATACATTTTCCATGGTCAAAATATGAAAAAGGATAACAAAAAAGTTGTTTTTCAACATGTATGCCAAAAGGCATGAATGTGCTGGAAATTATCATTCATGTCATTTTTCACCCATAATAAAAGAGAGATAAAGCGTTTGCTGCGTTCTTAGCGCTATACCAGCTGAGGAAAGCGTTTTTTTCACACAACTAATGCATGCTTAAGTAAAACATACAGAACGAGTTTATATACATTTTCCATGGTCAAAATCTGAAAAAGGATAACAAAAAAGTTGTTTTTCAACATGTATGCCAAAAGGCATGAATGTGCTGGAAATTATCATTCATGTCATTTTTCACCCATAATAAAGGAGAGATAAAGCGTTTGCTGCGTTCTTAGCGCTATACCAGCTGAGGAAAGCGGTTTTCTCACACAACTAATGCATGGTTATGTAAAACATACAGAACGAGTTTATATACATTTTCCATGGTCAAAATGTGAAAAAGAATACCAAAAATGTTGTTTTTCAACATGTATGGCACAATGCATGAATGTTTTGAAAATGATCTCTTTTTTTTTTGCCCAAGATAACAAACGCTGTGTTCTCACACAATTTATGCATGCCTATGTAAAACATACAGAACGAGTTTATATACATTTTCCATGGTCAAAATGTGAAAATGAATAACAAAAAAGTTATTTTTCAACATGTATGCCAAAAGGCATGAATGTGCTGGAAATTATCATTCATGTCTTTTTCACCCATAACAAAGGAGAGATAAAGCGTTTGGTGCGTTCTAAGCGCTATACCAGCTGAGGAAAGCGATTTTCTCACACATCTACTGCATGGTAATGGTAAAACATACAAAACGAGTTTATATACATTTTCCATGCTCAAAATGTGAAAATGAATAACAAAAAAGTTATTTTTCAACATGTATGGCACAATGCATGAATGTTTTGAAAATGATCATTTATTTATTATTTTGCCTAAAATAAAAAACGCGGTGTTCACACAGAACTAATGCATGCTTATGTAAAACATACAAAATTAGTTTATATACATTTTCCATGGTCAAAATGTGAAAATGAATAACAAAAAAGTTATTTTTCAACATGCATGCCAAAAGTCATGAATGTGCTGGAAATTATCATTCATGTCATTTTTCACCCATAATAAAGGGGAGATAAAGCGTTTGCTGCGTTCTTAGCGCTATACCAGCTGAGGAAAGCGTTCTTCTCACACAACTAATGCATGCTTAAGTAAAACATACAGAACGAGTTTATATATATTTTCCATGGTCAAAATGTGAAAAAGAATACCAAAAATGTTGTTTTCAACATGTATGGCACAATGCATGAATGTTTTGCAAATGATCTATTTTTTTTTTTTTTTTGCCTAAAATATAAAACGCGGTGTTCTCACACAACTAATGCAGGCTTATATAAAACATACAGAACGAGTTTATATACATTTTCTATGGTCAAAATGTGAAAATGAATAACAAAAATTTTGTTTTTCAACATGTATGGCAGGATGCATGAATGTTTTGCAAATTATCTATTTTTATTTTTTTTTTGCCTAAAATATAAAACGCGGTGTTCTCACACAACTAATGCATGCTTTTGTAAAACATATAGAACGAGTTTATATACATTTTCCATGGTCAAAATGTGAAATAGAATACCAGAAATGTTGCTTTTCAACATGTATGGCACAATGCATGAATGTTTTGAAAATGAACTTTTTTTTTTTTTTGCCCAAGATAACAAACGCTGTGTTCTCACACAACTATTGCATGCTTATATAAAACATACAGAACGAGTTTATATACATTTTCCATGGTCAAAATGTGAAAATGAATAACAAAAAAGTTGTTTTTCAACATGTATGCCAAAAGGCATGAATGTGCTGGAAAGATCATTCGTGTCATTTTTCACCCATGATAAAGGAGAGATAAAGCGTTTGCTGCGTTCATAGGGCTATACCAGCTGAGGAAAGCGGTTTTCTCACACAACGAATGCATGGATATGTAAAACATACAGAACGAGTTTAAATACATTTTCCATGGTCAAAATGTGAAAAAGAACACCAAAAATGTTGTTTTTTAACATGTATGGCAGAATGCATGAATGTTTTTAAAAAGATCTTTTTTTTTTGCCTAAAATATAAAACGCGGTGTTCTCACACAACTAATGCAGGCTTATATAAAACATACAGAACGAGTTTATATACATTTTCCAAGGTCAAAATTTGAAAATAAATAACAAAAAAGTTGTTTTTCAACATGTATGCCAAAAGGCATGAATGTGCTGGAAATTATCATTCATGTCATTTTTCACCCATAATAAAGGAGAGATAAAGCGTTTGCTGCGTTCTTAGCGCTATACCAGCTGAGGAAAGCGTTTTTTTCACACAACTAATGCATGCTTATGTAAAACATACAGAACGAGTTTATATACATTTTCCATGGTCAAAATGTGAAAAAGAATACCAAAAATGTTGTTTTCAACATGTATGGCACAATGCATGAATGTTTTGAAAATGATCTTTTTTTTTTTTTTTGCCTAAAATAAAAAACGCGGTGTTCTCACACAACTAATGCATGCTTTTGTAAAACATACAGAACGAGTTTATATACATTTTCCATGGTCAAAATGTGAAAAAGAATAACAAAAAAGTTGTTTTTCAACATGTATGCCAAAAGGCATGAATGTGCTGGAAATGATAATTCAAGTCATTTTTCACCCATAACAAAGGAGAGATAAAGCTTTGCTGCGTTCTTAGCGCTATACCAGCTGAGGAAAGCGATTTTCTCACACATCTACTGCATGGTAATGGTAAAACATACAAAACGAGTTTATATACATTTTCCATGGTCAAAATATGAAAAAAAAAAAAAAAAAAGTTGTTTTTCAACATGTATGCCAAAAGGCATGAATGTCCTGGAAATGATCATTCATGCCATTTTTCACCCATAATAAAGGAGAGATCATGCGTTTGCTGCGTTCTTAGCGCTATACCAGCTGAGGAAAGCGGTTTTCTCAAACAAATAATGCATGGTTATGTAAAACATACAGAACGAGTTTATATACATTTTCCATGGTCAAAATGTGAAAATGAATAACAAAGAAATTGTTTTTCAACATGTATGGCACAATGCATGAATGTTTTGAAAATGATCATTTATTTATTTTTTTGCTTAAAATAAAAAACGCGGTGTTCACACAGAACTAATGCATGCTTATGTAAAACATACAAAATTAGTTTATATACATTTTCCATGGTCAAAATGTGAAAATGAATAACAAAAAAGTTATTTTTCAACATGTATGCCAAAAGTCATGAATGTGCTGGAAATTATCATTCAAGTCATTTTTCACCCATAACAAAGGAAAGATAAAGCTTTGCTGCGTTCTTAGCGCTATACCAGCTGAGGAAAGCGATTTTCTCACACATCTACTGCATGGTAATGGTAAAACATACAGAACGAGTTTATATACATTTTCCAAGGTCAAAATGTGAAAAAGAATACCAAAAATGTTGTTTTCAACATGTATGGCACAATGCATGAATGTTTTGAAAATGATCTTTTTTTTTTTTTTTTTTTTTTTGCCTAAAATAAAAAACGCGGTGTTCTCACACAACTAATGCATGCTTTTGTAAAACATACAGAACGAGTTTATATACATTTTCCATGGTCAAAATGTGAAAAAGAATAACAAAAAAGTTGTTTTTCAACCTGTATGCCAAAAGGCATGAATGTGCTGGAAATGATCATTCATGTCATTTTTCACCCATAATAAAGGAGAGATAAAGCGTTTGCTGCGTTCTTAGCGCTATACCAGCTGAGGAAAGCGTTTTTCTCACAGAACTAATGCATGCTTATGTAAAACATACAGAACGAGTTTATATACATTTTCCATGGTCAAAATGTGAAAAAGAATACCAAAAATGTTGTTTTTCAACATGTATGGCAGGATGCATGAATGTTTTGCAAATTATCTATTTTTATTTATTTTTTGCCTAAAATATAAAACGCGGTGTTCTCACACAACTAATGCAGGCTTATATAAAACATACAGAACGAGTTTATATACATTTTCCATGGTCAAAATGTGAAAAAGAACACCAAAAATGTTGTTTTTTAACATGTATGGCAGAATGCATGAATGTTTTTAAAATGATCTTTTTTTTTTGCCTAAAATATAAAACGCGGTGTTCTCACACAACTAATGCAGGCTTATATAAAACATACAGAACGAGTTTATATACATTTTCCAAGGTCAAAATTTGAAAATGAATAACAAAAAAGTTGTTTTTTAACATGTATAGCAGAATGCATGAATGTTTTAACATGATCTTTTTTTTTTTTGCCTAAAATATAAAACGCGGTGTTCTCACACAACTAATGCATGCTCATATAAAACATACAGAACGAGTTTATATACATTTTCCATGGTCAAAATTTGAAAATGAATAACAAAAAAGTTGTTTTTCAACCTGTATGCCAAAAGGCATGAATGTGCTGGAAATGATCATTCATGTCATTTTTCACCCATAATAAAGGAGAGATAAAGCGTTTGCTGCGTTCTTAGCGCTATACCAGCTGAGGAAAGCGGTTTTCTCACAGAACTAATGCATGCTTATGTAAAATATACAGAACGAGTTTATATACATTTTCCATGGTCAAAATGTGAAAAAGAATACCAAAAATGTTGTTTTTCAACATGTATGGCAGGATGCATGAATGTTTTGCAAATTATCTATTTTTATTTATTTTTTGCCTAAAATATAAAACGCGGTGTTCTCACACAACTAATGCAGGCTTATATAAAACATACAGAACGAGTTTATATACATTTTCCATGGTCAAAATGTGAAAAAGAATACCAAAAATGTTGTTTTTCAACCTGTATGGCAGAATGCATGAATGTTTTGCAAATGATCTAATTTTTTTTTTTTTGCCTAAAATAAAAAACGCGGTGTTCTCACACAACTAATGCATGGATATGTAAAACATACAGAACGAGTTTATATACATTTTCCATGGTCAAAATGTGAAAAAGAACACCAAAAATGTTGTTTTTTAACATGTATGGCAGAATGCATGAATGTTTTTAAAAAGATCTTTTTTTTTTGCCTAAAATATAAAACGCGGTGTTCTCACACAACTAATGCAGGCTTATATAAAACATACAGAACGAGTTTATATACATTTTCCAAGGTCAAAATTTGAAAATGAATAACAAAAAAGTTGTTTTTCAACCTGTATGCCAAAAGGCATGAATGTGCTGGAAATGATCATTCATGTCATTTTTCACCCATAATAAAGGAGAGATAAAGCGTTTGCTGCGTTCTTAGCGCTATACCAGCTGAGGAAAGCGGTTTTCTCACAGAACTAATGCATGCTTATGTAAAACATACAGAACGAGTTTATATACATTTTCCATGGTCAAAATGTGAAAAAGAATACCAAAAATGTTGTTTTTCAACATGTATGGCAGGATGCATGAATGTTTTGCAAATTATCTATTTTTATTTATTTTTTGCCTAAAATATAAAACGCGGTGTTCTCACACAACTAATGCAGGCTTATATAAAACATACAGAACGAGTTTATATACATTTTCCATGGTCAAAATGTGAAAAAGAATACCAAAAATGTTGTTTTTCAACCTGTATGGCAGAATGCATGAATGTTTTGCAAATGATCTAATTTTTTTTTTTTTGCCTAAAATAAAAAACGCGGTGTTCTCACACAACTATTGCATGCTTATATAAAACATACAGAACGAGTTTATATACATTTTCCATGGTCAAAATGTGAAAATGAATAACAAAAAAGTTGTTTTTCAACATGTATGCCAAAAGACATGAATGTGCTGGAAATGATCATTCAAGTCATTTTTCACCCATAATAAACGAGAGATAAAGCGTTTGCTGCGTTCTTAGCGCTATACCAGCTGAGGAAAGCGTTCTTCTCACACAACTAATGCATGCTTATGTAAAACATACAGAACGAGTTTATATACATTTTCCATGGTCAAAATGTGAAAAAGAATACCAAAAATGTTGTTTTTCAACATGTATGGCAGGATGCATGAATGTTTTGCAAATTATCTATTTTTATTTATTTTTTGCCTAAAATATAAAACGCGGTGTTCTCACACAACTAATGCAGGCTTATATAAAACATACAGAACGAGTTTATATACATTTTCCATGGTCAAAATGTGAAAAAGAATACCAAAAATGTTGTTTTTCAACCTGTATGGCAGAATGCATGAATGTTTTGCAAATGATCTATTTTTTTTTTTTTTTGCCTAAAATAAAAAACGCGGTGTTCTCACACAACTATTGCATGCTTATATAAAACATACAGAACGAGTTTATATACATTTTCCATGGTCAAAATGTGAAAATGAATAACAAAAAAGTTGTTTTTCAACATGTATGCCAAAAGGCATGCATGTGCTGGAAAGATCATTCGTGTCATTTTTCACCCATGATAAAGGAGAGATAAAGCGTTTGCTGCGTTCTTAGCGCTATACCAGCTGAGGAAAGCGGTTTTCTCACACAACTAATGCATGGATATGTAAAACATACAGAACGAGTTTATATACATTTTCCATGGTCAAAATGTGAAAAAGAACACCAAAAATGTTGTTTTTTAACATGTATGGCAGAATGCATGAATGTTTTTAAAAAGATCTTTTTTTTTTGCCTAAAATATAAAACGCGGTGTTCTCACACAACTAATGCAGGCTTATATAAAACATACAGAACGAGTTTATATACATTTTCCAAGGTCAAAATTTGAAAATGAATAACAAAAAAGTTGTTTTTTAACATGTATGGCAGAATGCATGAATGTTTTAACATGATCTTTTTTTTTTTTGCCTAAAATATAAAACGCGGTGTTCTCACACAACTAATGCATGCTCATATAAAACATACAGAACGAGTTTATATACATTTTCCATGGTCAAAATTTGAAAATGAATAACAAAAAAGTTGTTTTTCAACCTGTATGCCAAAAGGCATGAATGTGCTGGAAATGATCATTCATGTCATTTTTCACCCATAATAAAGGAGAGATAAAGCGTTTGCTGCGTTCTTAGCGCTATACCAGCTGAGGAAAGCGGTTTTCTCACAGAACTAATGCATGCTTATGTAAAACATACAGAACGAGTTTATATACATTTTCCATGGTCAAAATGTGAAAAAGAATACCAAAAATGTTGTTTTTCAACATGTATGGCAGGATGCATGAATGTTTTGCAAATTATCTATTTTTATTTATTTTTTGCCTAAAATATAAAACGCGGTGTTCTCACACAATTAATGCAGGCTTATATAAAACATACAGAACGAGTTTATATACATTTTCCATGGTCAAAATGTGAAAAAGAATACCAAAAATGTTGTTTTTCAACCTGTATGGCAGAATGCATGAATGTTTTGCAAATGATCTATTATTTTTTTTTTTTGCCTAAAATAAAAAACGCGGTGTTCTCACACAACTATTGCATGCTTATATAAAACATACAGAACGAGTTTATATACATTTCCCATGGTCAAAATGTGAAAATGAATAACAAAAAAGTTGTTTTTTAACATGTATGCCAAAAGACATGAATGTGCTGGAAATGATCATTCAAGTCATTTTTCACCCATAATAAACGAGAGATAAAGCGTTTGCTGCGTTCTTAGCGCTATACCAGCTGAGGAAAGCGTTCTTCTCACACAACTAATGCATGCTTATGTAAAACATAAAGAACGAGTTTATATATATTTTCCATGGTCAAAATGTGAAAAAGAACACCAAAAATGTTGTTTTTTAACATGTATGGCAGAATGCATGAATGTTTTTAAAATGATCTTTTTTTTTGCCTAAAATATAAAACGCGGTTTTCTCACAGAACTAATGCATGCTTATGTAAAACATACAGAACGAGTTTATATACATTTTCCATGGTCAAAATGTGAAAAAGAATACCAAAAATGTTGTTTTTCAACATGTATGGCAGGATGCATGAATGTTTTGCAAATTATCTTTTTTTTTTTTTTTTTGCCTAAAATATAAAACGCGGTGTTCTCACACAACTAATGCAGGCTTATATAAAACATACAGAACGAGTTTATATACATTTTCCATGGTCAAAATGTGAAAATGAATAACAAAAATTTTGGTGGCAGGATGCATGAATGTTTTGCAAATTATCTATTTTTATTTTTTTTTTGCCTAAAATATAAAACGCGGTGTTCTCACACAACTAATGCATGCTTTTGTAAAACATATAGAACGAGTTTATATACATTTTCCATGGTCAAAATGTGAAATAGAATACCAGAAATGTTGCTTTTCAACATGTATGGCACAATGCATGAATGTTTTGAAAATGAACTTTTTTTTTTTTTTGCCCAAGATAACAAACGATGTGTTCTCCCACAACTACTGCATGCTTATATAAAACATACAGAACGAGTTTATATACATTTTCCATGGTCAAGATGTGAAAATGAATAACAAAAAAGTTATTTTTCAACATGTATGCCAAAAGGCATGAATGTGCTGGAAATGATCATTCAAGTCATTTTTCACCCATAATAAAGGAGGGAAAAAACGTTTGCTGCATTCTTAGCGCTATACCAGCTGAGGAAAGCGGTTTTCTCACACAACTAATGCATGCTTATGTAAAACATACAGAACGAGTTTATATACATTTTCCATGGTCAAAATGTGAAAAAGAACACCAAAAATATTGTTTTTTAACATGTATGGCAGAATGCATGAATGTTTTTAAAATGATCTTTTTTTTTGCCTAAAATATAAAACGCGGTGTTCTCACACAACTAATGCAGGCTTATATAAAACATACAGAACGAGTTTATATACATTTTCCATGGTCAAAATGTGAAAAAGAACACCAAAAATGTTGTTTTTTAACATGTATGGCAGAATGCATGAATGTTTTTAAAATGATCTTTTTTTTTTGCCTAAAATATAAAACGCGGTGTTCTCACACAACTAATGCAGGCTTATATAAAACATACAGAACGAGTTTATATACATTTTCCAAGGTCAAAATTTGAAAATGAATAACAAAAAAGTTGTTTTTCAACATGTATGCCAAAAGGCATGAATGTGCTGGAAATGATCATTCATGTCATTTTTCACCGATAATAAAAGAGAGATAAAGCGTTTGCTGCGTTCTTAGCGCTATACCAGCTGAGGAAAGCGGTTTTCTCACAGAACTAATGCATGCTTATGTAAAACATACAGAACGAGTTTATATACATTTTCCATGGTCAAAATGTGAAAAAGAATACCAAAAATGTTGTTTTTCAACATGTATGGCAGGATGCATGAATGTTTTGCAAATTATCTATTTTTATTTATTTTTTGCCTAAAATATAAAACGCGGTGTTCTCACACAACTAATGCAGGCTTATATAAAACATACAGAACGAGTTTATATACATTTTCCATGGTCAAAATGTGGAAAAAGAATACCAAAAATGTTGTTTTTCAACCTGTATGGCAGAATGCATGAATGTTTTGCAAATGATCTATTATTTTTTTTTGCCTAAAATAAAAAACGCGGTGTTCTCACACAACTATTGCATGCTTATATAAAACATACAGAACGAGTTTATATACATTTTCCATGGTCAAAATGTGAAAATGAATAACAAAAAAGTTGTTTTTCAACATGTATGCCAAAAGACATGAATGTGCTGGAAATGATCATTCAAGTCATTTTTCACCCATAATAAACGAGAGATAAAGCGTTTGCTGCGTTCTTAGCGCTATACCAGCTGAGGAAAGCGTTCTTCTCACACAACTAATGCAGGCTTATATAAAACATACAGAACGAGTTTATATACATTTTCCATGGTCAAAATGTGAAAATGAATAACAAAAATTTTGTTTTTCAACATGTATGGCAGGATGCATGAATGTTTTGCAAATTATCTATTTTTATTTTTTTTTTGCCTAAAATATAAAACGCGGCGTTCTCACACAACTAATGCATGCTTTTGTAAAACATATAGAACGAGTTTATATACATTTTCCATGGTCAAAATGTGAAATAGAATACCAGAAATGTTGCTTTTCAACATGTATGGCACAATGCATGAATGTTTTGAAAATGAACTTTTTTTTTTTTTGCCCAAGATAACAAACGCTGTGTTCTCACACAACTATTGCATGCTTATATAAAACATACAGAACGAGTTTATATACATTTTCCATGGTCAAAATGTGAAAAAGAACACCAAAAATGTTGTTTTTTAACATGTATGGCAGAATGCATGAATGTTTTAACATGATCTTTTTTTTTTCTGCCTAAAATTATAAAACGATGTGTTCTCCCACAACTACTGCATGCTTATATAAAACATACAGAACGAGTTTATATACATTTTCCATGGTCAAAATGTGAAAATGAATAACAAAAAAGTTGTTTTTCAACATGTATGCCAAAAGGCATGAATGTGCTGGAAAGATCATTCGTGTCATTTTTCACCCATGATAAAGGAGAGATAAAGCGTTTGCTGCGTTCTTAGCGCTATACCAGCTGAGGAAAGCGGTTTTCTCACACAACTAATGCATGGATATGTAAAACATACAGAACGAGTTTATATACATTTTCCATGGTAAAAATGTGAAAAAGAACACCAAAAATGTTGTTTTTTAACATGTATGGCAGAATGCATGAATGTTTTTAAAAAGATTTCTTTTTTTTGCCTAAAATATAAAACGCGGTGTTCTCACACAACTAATGCAGGCTTATATAAAACATACAGAACGAGTTTATATACATTTTCCAAGGTCAAAATTTGAAAATGAATAACAAAAAAGTTGTTTTTCAACATGTATGCCAAAAGGCATGAATGTGCTGGAAATGATCATTCATGTCATTTTTCACCGATAATAAAAGAGAGATAAAGCGTTTGCTGCGTTCTTAGCGCTATACCAGCTGAGGAAAGCGGTTTTCTCACAGAACTAATGCATGCTTATGTAAAACATACAGAACGAGTTTATATACATTTTCCATGGTCAAAATGTGAAAAAGAATACCAAAAATTTTGTTTTTCAACATGTATGGCACAATGCATAAATGTTTTGAAAATGATCTTTTTTTTTTTTTGCCCAAGATAACAAACGCTGTGTTCTCACACAATTTATGCATGCTTATGTAAAACATACAGAACGAGTTTATATACATTTTCCATGGTCAAAATGTGAAAATGAATAACAAAAAAGTCATTTTTCAACATGTATGCCAAAAGGCATGAATGTGCTGGAAATGATCATTCATGTCGTTTTCACCCATAATAAAGGAGAGATAAAGCGTTTGCTGCGTTCTTAGCGCTATACCAGCTGAGGAAAGCGTTTTTTACACACAACTAATGCATGCTTATGTAAAATATACAGAACGAGTTTATATACATTTTCCATGGTCAAAATGTGAAAAAGAATACCAAAAATGTTGTTTTCAACATGTATGGCACAATGCATGAATATTTTGAAAATGATCTTTTTTTTTTTTTTTTTTTTTTTGCCTAAAATAAAAAACGCGGTGTTCTCACACAACTAATGCATGCTTTTGTAAAACATACAGAACGAGTTTATATACATTTTCCATGGTCAAAATGTGAAAAAGAATAACAAAAAAGTTGTTTTTCAACCTGTATGCCAAAAGGCATGAATGTGCTGGAAATGATCATTCATGTCATTTTTCACCCATAATAAAGGAGAGATAAAGCGTTTGCTGCGTTCTTAGCGCTATACCAGCTGAGGAAAGCGTTCTTCTCACACAACTAATGCATGCTTATGTAAAACATAAAGAACGAGTTTATATATATTTTCCATGGTCAAAATGTGAAAAAGAACACCAAAAATGTTGTTTTTTAACATGTATGGCAGAATGCATGAATGTTTTTAAAATGATCTTTTTTTTTGCCTAAAATATAAAACGCGGTTTTCTCACAGAACTAATGCATGCTTATGTAAAACATACAGAACGAGTTTATATACATTTTCCATGGTCAAAATGTGAAAAAGAATACCAAAAATGTTGTTTTTCAACATGTATGGCAGGATGCATGAATGTTTTGCAAATTATCTTTTTTTTTTTTTTTTTGCCTAAAATATAAAACGCGGTGTTCTCACACAACTAATGCAGGCTTATATAAAACATACAGAACGAGTTTATATACATTTTCCATGGTCAAAATGTGAAAATGAATAACAAAAATTTTGGTGGCAGGATGCATGAATGTTTTGCAAATTATCTATTTTTATTTTTTTTTTGCCTAAAATATAAAACGCGGTGTTCTCACACAACTAATGCATGCTTTTGTAAAACATATAGAACGAGTTTATATACATTTTCCATGGTCAAAATGTGAAATAGAATACCAGAAATGTTGCTTTTCAACATGTATGGCACAATGCATGAATGTTTTGAAAATGAACTTTTTTTTTTTTTTGCCCAAGATAACAAACGCTGTGTTCTCACACAACTATTGCATGCTTATATAAAACATACAGAACGAGTTTATATACATTTTCCATGGTCAAAATGTGAAAATGAATAACAAAAAAGTTGTTTTTCAACATGTATGCCAAAAGACATGAATGTGCTGGAAATGATCATTCAAGTCATTTTTCACCCATAATAAAGGAGAGATAAAGCGTTTGCTGCATTCTTAGCGCTATACCAGCTGAGGAAAGCGTTCTTCTCACACAACTAATGCATGCTTATGTAAAACATACAGAACGAGTTTATATACATTTTCCATGGTCAAAATGTGAAAAAGAACACCAAAAATATTGTTTTTTAACATGTATGGCAGAATGCATGAATGTTTTTAAAATGATCTTTTTTTTTGCCTAAAATATAAAACGCGGTGTTCTCACACAACTAATGCAGGCTTATATAAAACATACAGAACGAGTTTATATACATTTTCCATGGTCAAAATGTGAAAAAGAACACCAAAAATGTTGTTTTTTAACATGTATGGCAGAATGCATGAATGTTTTTAAAATGATCTTTTTTTTTTGCCTAAAATATAAAACGCGGTGTTCTCACACAACTAATGCAGGCTTATATAAAACATACAGAACGAGTTTATATACATTTTCCAAGGTCAAAATTTGAAAATGAATAACAAAAAAGTTGTTTTTCAACATGTATGCCAAAAGGCATGAATGTGCTGGAAATGATCATTCATGTCATTTTTCACCGATAATAAAAGAGAGATAAAGCGTTTGCTGCGTTCTTAGCGCTATACCAGCTGAGGAAAGCGGTTTTCTCACAGAACTAATGCATGCTTATGTAAAACATACAGAACGAGTTTATATACATTTTCCATGGTCAAAATGTGAAAAAGAATACCAAAAATGTTGTTTTTCAACATGTATGGCAGGATGCATGAATGTTTTGCAAATTATCTATTTTTATTTATTTTTTGCCTAAAATATAAAACGCGGTGTTCTCACACAACTAATGCAGGCTTATATAAAACATACAGAACGAGTTTATATACATTTTCCATGGTCAAAATGTGGAAAAAGAATACCAAAAATGTTGTTTTTCAACCTGTATGGCAGAATGCATGAATGTTTTGCAAATGATCTATTATTTTTTTTTGCCTAAAATAAAAAACGCGGTGTTCTCACACAACTATTGCATGCTTATATAAAACATACAGAACGAGTTTATATACATTTTCCATGGTCAAAATGTGAAAATGAATAACAAAAAAGTTGTTTTTCAACATGTATGCCAAAAGACATGAATGTGCTGGAAATGATCATTCAAGTCATTTTTCACCCATAATAAACGAGAGATAAAGCGTTTGCTGCGTTCTTAGCGCTATACCAGCTGAGGAAAGCGTTCTTCTCACACAACTAATGCAGGCTTATATAAAACATACAGAACGAGTTTATATACATTTTCCATGGTCAAAATGTGAAAATGAATAACAAAAATTTTGTTTTTCAACATGTATGGCAGGATGCATGAATGTTTTGCAAATTATCTATTTTTATTTTTTTTTTGCCTAAAATATAAAACGCGGCGTTCTCACACAACTAATGCATGCTTTTGTAAAACATATAGAACGAGTTTATATACATTTTCCATGGTCAAAATGTGAAATAGAATACCAGAAATGTTGCTTTTCAACATGTATGGCACAATGCATGAATGTTTTGAAAATGAACTTTTTTTTTTTTTTGCCCAAGATAACAAACGCTGTGTTCTCACACAACTATTGCATGCTTATATAAAACATACAGAACGAGTTTATATACATTTTCCATGGTCAAAATGTGAAAAAGAACACCAAAAATGTTGTTTTTTAACATGTATGGCAGAATGCATGAATGTTTTAACATGATCTTTTTTTTTTCTGCCTAAAATTATAAAACGATGTGTTCTCCCACAACTACTGCATGCTTATATAAAACATACAGAACGAGTTTATATACATTTTCCATGGTCAAGATGTGAAAATGAATAACAAAAAAGTTATTTTTCAACATGTATGCCAAAAGGCATGAATGTGCTGGAAAGATCATTCGTGTCATTTTTCACCCATGATAAAGGAGAGATAAAGCGTTTGCTGCGTTCTTAGCGCTATACCAGCTGAGGAAAGCGGTTTTCTCACACAACTAATGCATGGATATGTAAAACATACAGAACGAGTTTATATACATTTTCCATGGTAAAAATGTGAAAAAGAACACCAAAAATGTTGTTTTTTAACATGTATGGCAGAATGCATGAATGTTTTTAAAAAGATTTCTTTTTTTTGCCTAAAATATAAAACGCGGTGTTCTCACACAACTAATGCAGGCTTATATAAAACATACAGAACGAGTTTATATACATTTTCCAAGGTCAAAATTTGAAAATGAATAACAAAAAAGTTGTTTTTCAACATGTATGCCAAAAGGCATGAATGTGCTGGAAATGATCATTCATGTCATTTTTCACCGATAATAAAAGAGAGATAAAGCGTTTGCTGCGTTCTTAGCGCTATACCAGCTGAGGAAAGCGGTTTTCTCACAGAACTAATGCATGCTTATGTAAAACATACAGAACGAGTTTATATACATTTTCCATGGTCAAAATGTGAAAAAGAATACCAAAAATTTTGTTTTTCAACATGTATGGCACAATGCATAAATGTTTTGAAAATGATCTTTTTTTTTTTTTGCCCAAGATAACAAACGCTGTGTTCTCACACAATTTATGCATGCTTATGTAAAACATACAGAACGAGTTTATATACATTTTCCATGGTCAAAATGTGAAAATGAATAACAAAAAAGTCATTTTTCAACATGTATGCCAAAAGGCATGAATGTGCTGGAAATGATCATTCATGTCGTTTTCACCCATAATAAAGGAGAGATAAAGCGTTTGCTGCGTTCTTAGCGCTATACCAGCTGAGGAAAGCGTTTTTTACACACAACTAATGCATGCTTATGTAAAATATACAGAACGAGTTTATATACATTTTCCATGGTCAAAATGTGAAAAAGAATACCAAAAATGTTGTTTTCAACATGTATGGCACAATGCATGAATATTTTGAAAATGATCTTTTTTTTTTTTTTTTTTTTTTTGCCTAAAATAAAAAACGCGGTGTTCTCACACAACTAATGCATGCTTTTGTAAAACATACAGAACGAGTTTATATACATTTTCCATGGTCAAAATGTGAAAAAGAATAACAAAAAAGTTGTTTTTCAACCTGTATGCCAAAAGGCATGAATGTGCTGGAAATGATCATTCATGTCATTTTTCACCCATAATAAAGGAGAGATAAAGCGTTTGCTGCGTTCTTAGCGCTATACCAGCTGAGGAAAGCGGTTTTCTCACAGAACTAATGCATGCTTATGTAAAACATACAGAACGAGTTTATATACATTTTCCATGGTCAAAATGTGAAAAAGAATACCAAAAATGTTGTTTTTCAACATGTATGGCAGGATGCATGAATGTTTTGCAAATTATCTATTTTTATTTATTTTTTGCCTAAAATATAAAACGCGGTGTTCTCACACAACTAATGCAGGCTTATATAAAACATACAGAACGAGTTTATATACATTTTCCATGGTCAAAATGTGAAAAAGAACACCAAAAATGTTGTTTTTTAACATGTATGGCAGAATGCATGAATGTTTTTAAAATGATCTTTTTTTTTTGCCTAAAATATAAAACGCGGTGTTCTCACACAACTAATGCAGGCTTATATAAAACATACAGAACGAGTTTATATACATTTTCCAAGGTCAAAATTTGAAAATGAATAACAAAAAAGTTGTTTTTTAACATGTATAGCAGAATGCATGAATGTTTTAACATGATCTTTTTTTTTTTTGCCTAAAATATAAAACGCGGTGTTCTCACACAACTAATGCATGCTCATATAAAACATACAGAACGAGTTTATATACATTTTCCATGGTCAAAATTTGAAAATGAATAACAAAAAAGTTGTTTTTCAACCTGTATGCCAAAAGGCATGAATGTGCTGGAAATGATCATTCATGTCATTTTTCACCCATAATAAAGGAGAGATAAAGCGTTTGCTGCGTTCTTAGCGCTATACCAGCTGAGGAAAGCGGTTTTCTCACAGAACTAATGCATGCTTATGTAAAACATACAGAACGAGTTTATATACATTTTCCATGGTCAAAATGTGAAAAAGAATACCAAAAATGTTGTTTTTCAACATGTATGGCAGGATGCATGAATGTTTTGCAAATTATCTATTTTTATTTATTTTTTGCCTAAAATATAAAACGCGGTGTTCTCACACAACTAATGCAGGCTTATATAAAACATACAGAACGAGTTTATATACATTTTCCATGGTCAAAATGTGAAAAAGAATACCAAAAATGTTGTTTTTCAACCTGTATGGCAGAATGCATGAATGTTTTGCAAATGATCTAATTTTTTTTTTTTTGCCTAAAATAAAAAACGCGGTGTTCTCACACAACTATTGCATGCTTATATAAAACATACAGAACGAGTTTATATACATTTTCCATGGTCAAAATGTGAAAATGAATAACAAAAAAGTTGTTTTTTAACATGTATAGCAGAATGCATGAATGTTTTAACATGATCTTTTTTTTTTTTGCCTAAAATATAAAACGCGGTGTTCTCACACAACTAATGCATGCTCATATAAAACATACAGAACGAGTTTATATACATTTTCCATGGTCAAAATTTGAAAATGAATAACAAAAAAGTTGTTTTTCAACCTGTATGCCAAAAGGCATGAATGTGCTGGAAATGATCATTCATGTCATTTTTCACCCATAATAAAGGAGAGATAAAGCGTTTGCTGCGTTCTTAGCGCTATACCAGCTGAGGAAAGCGGTTTTCTCACAGAACTAATGCATGCTTATGTAAAACATACAGAACGAGTTTATATACATTTTCCATGGTCAAAATGTGAAAAAGAATACCAAAAATGTTGTTTTTCAACATGTATGGCAGGATGCATGAATGTTTTGCAAATTATCTATTTTTATTTATTTTTTGCCTAAAATATAAAACGCGGTGTTCTCACACAACTAATGCAGGCTTATATAAAACATACAGAACGAGTTTATATACATTTTCCATGGTCAAAATGTGAAAAAGAATACCAAAAATGTTGTTTTTCAACCTGTATGGCAGAATGCATGAATGTTTTGCAAATGATCTAATTTTTTTTTTTTTGCCTAAAATAAAAAACGCGGTGTTCTCACACAACTATTGCATGCTTATATAAAACATACAGAACGAGTTTATATACATTTTCCATGGTCAAAATGTGAAAATGAATAACAAAAAAGTTGTTTTTCAACATGTATGCCAAAAGACATGAATGTGCTGGAAATGATCATTCAAGTCATTTTTCACCCATAATAAACGAGAGATAAAGCGTTTGCTGCGTTCTTAGCGCTATACCAGCTGAGGAAAGCGTTCTTCTCACACAACTAATGCATGCTTATGTAAAACATACAGAACGAGTTTATATACATTTTCCATGGTCAAAATGTGAAAAAGAATACCAAAAATGTTGTTTTTCAACATGTATGGCAGGATGCATGAATGTTTTGCAAATTATCTATTTTTATTTATTTTTTGCCTAAAATATAAAACGCGGTGTTCTCACACAACTAATGCAGGCTTATATAAAACATACAGAACGAGTTTATATACATTTTCCATGGTCAAAATGTGAAAAAGAATACCAAAAATGTTGTTTTTCAACCTGTATGGCAGAATGCATGAATGTTTTGCAAATGATCTATTTTTTTTTTTTTTTGCCTAAAATAAAAAACGCGGTGTTCTCACACAACTATTGCATGCTTATATAAAACATACAGAACGAGTTTATATACATTTTCCATGGTCAAAATGTGAAAATGAATAACAAAAAAGTTGTTTTTCAACATGTATGCCAAAAGGCATGCATGTGCTGGAAAGATCATTCGTGTCATTTTTCACCCATGATAAAGGAGAGATAAAGCGTTTGCTGCGTTCTTAGCGCTATACCAGCTGAGGAAAGCGGTTTTCTCACACAACTAATGCATGGATATGTAAAACATACAGAACGAGTTTATATACATTTTCCATGGTCAAAATGTGAAAAAGAACACCAAAAATGTTGTTTTTTAACATGTATGGCAGAATGCATGAATGTTTTTAAAATGATCTTTTTTTTTGCCTAAAATATAAAACGCGGTTTTCTCACAGAACTAATGCATGCTTATGTAAAACATACAGAACGAGTTTATATACATTTTCCATGGTCAAAATGTGAAAAAGAATACCAAAAATGTTGTTTTTCAACATGTATGGCAGGATGCATGAATGTTTTGCAAATTATCTTTTTTTTTTTTTTTTTGCCTAAAATATAAAACGCGGTGTTCTCACACAACTAATGCAGGCTTATATAAAACATACAGAACGAGTTTATATACATTTTCCATGGTCAAAATGTGAAAATGAATAACAAAAATTTTGGTGGCAGGATGCATGAATGTTTTGCAAATTATCTATTTTTATTTTTTTTTTGCCTAAAATATAAAACGCGGTGTTCTCACACAACTAATGCGTGCTTTTGTAAAACATATAGAACGAGTTTATATACATTTTCCATGGTCAAAATGTGAAATAGAATACCAGAAATGTTGCTTTTCAACATGTATGGCACAATGCATGAATGTTTTGAAAATGAACTTTTTTTTTTTTTTGCCCAAGATAACAAACGCTGTGTTCTCACACAACTATTGCATGCTTATATAAAACATACAGAACGAGTTTATATACATTTTCCATGGTCAAAATGTGAAAATGAATAACAAAAAAGTTGTTTTTCAACATGTATGCCAAAAGACATGAATGTGCTGGAAATGATCATTCAAGTCATTTTTCACCCATAATAAACGAGAGATAAAGCGTTTGCTGCGTTCTTAGCGCTATACCAGCTGAGGAAAGCGTTCTTCTCACACAACTAATGCATGCTTATGTAAAACATACAGAACGAGTTTATATACATTTTCCATGGTCAAAATGTGAAAAAGAACACCAAAAATATTGTTTTTTAACATGTATGGCAGAATGCATGAATGTTTTTAAAATGATCTTTTTTTTTGCCTAAAATATAAAACGCGGTGTTCTCACACAACTAATGCAGGCTTATATAAAACATACAGAACGAGTTTATATACATTTTCCATGGTCAAAATGTGAAAAAGAACACCAAAAATGTTGTTTTTTAACATGTATGGCAGAATGCATGAATGTTTTTAAAATGATCTTTTTTTTTTGCCTAAAATATAAAACGCGGTGTTCTCACACAACTAATGCAGGCTTATATAAAACATACAGAACGAGTTTATATACATTTTCCAAGGTCAAAATTTGAAAATGAATAACAAAAAAGTTGTTTTTCAACCTGTATGCCAAAAGGCATGAATGTGCTGGAAATGATCATTCATGTCATTTTTCACCCATAATAAAGGAGAGATAAAGCGTTTGCTGCGTTCTTAGCGCTATACCAGCTGAGGAAAGCGGTTTTCTCACAGAACTAATGCATGCTTATGTAAAACATACAGAACGAGTTTATATACATTTTCCATGGTCAAAATGTGAAAAAGAATACCAAAAATGTTGTTTTTCAACATGTATGGCAGGATGCATGAATGTTTTGCAAATTATCTATTTTTATTTATTTTTTGCCTAAAATATAAAACGCGGTGTTCTCACACAACTAATGCAGGCTTATATAAAACATACAGAACGAGTTTATATACATTTTCCATGGTCAAAATGTGAAAAAGAATACCAAAAATGTTGTTTTTCAACCTGTATGGCAGAATGCATGAATGTTTTGCAAATGATCTAATTTTTTTTTTTTTGCCTAAAATAAAAAACGCGGTGTTCTCACACAACTATTGCATGCTTATATAAAACATACAGAACGAGTTTATATACATTTTCCATGGTCAAAATGTGAAAATGAATAACAAAAAAGTTGTTTTTCAACATGTATGCCAAAAGACATGAATGTGCTGGAAATGATCATTCAAGTCATTTTTCACCCATAATAAACGAGAGATAAAGCGTTTGCTGCGTTCTTAGCGCTATACCAGCTGAGGAAAGCGTTCTTCTCACACAACTAATGCATGCTTATGTAAAACATACAGAACGAGTTTATATACATTTTCCATGGTCAAAATGTGAAAAAGAATACCAAAAATGTTGTTTTTCAACATGTATGGCAGGATGCATGAATGTTTTGCAAATTATCTATTTTTATTTATTTTTTGCCTAAAATATAAAACGCGGTGTTCTCACACAACTAATGCAGGCTTATATAAAACATACAGAACGAGTTTATATACATTTTCCATGGTCAAAATGTGAAAAAGAATACCAAAAATGTTGTTTTTCAACCTGTATGGCAGAATGCATGAATGTTTTGCAAATGATCTATTTTTTTTTTTTTTTGCCTAAAATAAAAAACGCGGTGTTCTCACACAACTATTGCATGCTTATATAAAACATACAGAACGAGTTTATATACATTTTCCATGGTCAAAATGTGAAAATGAATAACAAAAAAGTTGTTTTTCAACATGTATGCCAAAAGGCATGCATGTGCTGGAAAGATCATTCGTGTCATTTTTCACCCATGATAAAGGAGAGATAAAGCGTTTGCTGCGTTCTTAGCGCTATACCAGCTGAGGAAAGCGGTTTTCTCACACAACTAATGCATGGATATGTAAAACATACAGAACGAGTTTATATACATTTTCCATGGTCAAAATGTGAAAAAGAACACCAAAAATGTTGTTTTTTAACATGTATGGCAGAATGCATGAATGTTTTTAAAATGATCTTTTTTTTTGCCTAAAATATAAAACGCGGTTTTCTCACAGAACTAATGCATGCTTATGTAAAACATACAGAACGAGTTTATATACATTTTCCATGGTCAAAATGTGAAAAAGAATACCAAAAATGTTGTTTTTCAACATGTATGGCAGGATGCATGAATGTTTTGCAAATTATCTTTTTTTTTTTTTTTTTGCCTAAAATATAAAACGCGGTGTTCTCACACAACTAATGCAGGCTTATATAAAACATACAGAACGAGTTTATATACATTTTCCATGGTCAAAATGTGAAAATGAATAACAAAAATTTTGGTGGCAGGATGCATGAATGTTTTGCAAATTATCTATTTTTATTTTTTTTTTGCCTAAAATATAAAACGCGGTGTTCTCACACAACTAATGCATGCTTTTGTAAAACATATAGAACGAGTTTATATACATTTTCCATGGTCAAAATGTG
This sequence comes from Clarias gariepinus, assembly GCF_024256425.1. Lineage (NCBI taxonomy): Eukaryota > Metazoa > Chordata > Actinopteri > Siluriformes > Clariidae > Clarias > Clarias gariepinus. The sequence goes on from NC_071125.1 coordinate 12,270,659, forward strand.
AAATAGAATACCAGAAATGTTGCTTTTCAACATGTATGGCACAATGCATGAATGTTTTGAAAATGAACTTTTTTTTTTTTTTGCCCAAGATAACAAACGCTGTGTTCTCACACAACTATTGCATGCTTATATAAAACATACAGAACGAGTTTATATACATTTTCCATGGTCAAAATGTGAAAATGAATAACAAAAAAGTTGTTTTTCAACATGTATGCCAAAAGACATGAATGTGCTGGAAATGATCATTCAAGTCATTTTTCACCCATAATAAACGAGAGATAAAGCGTTTGCTGCGTTCTTAGCGCTATACCAGCTGAGGAAAGCGTTCTTCTCACACAACTAATGCATGCTTATGTAAAACATACAGAACGAGTTTATATACATTTTCCATGGTCAAAATGTGAAAAAGAACACCAAAAATATTGTTTTTTAACATGTATGGCAGAATGCATGAATGTTTTTAAAATGATCTTTTTTTTTGCCTAAAATATAAAACGCGGTGTTCTCACACAACTAATGCAGGCTTATATAAAACATACAGAACGAGTTTATATACATTTTCCATGGTCAAAATGTGAAAAAGAACACCAAAAATGTTGTTTTTTAACATGTATGGCAGAATGCATGAATGTTTTTAAAATGATCTTTTTTTTTTGCCTAAAATATAAAACGCGGTGTTCTCACACAACTAATGCAGGCTTATATAAAACATACAGAACGAGTTTATATACATTTTCCAAGGTCAAAATTTGAAAATGAATAACAAAAAAGTTGTTTTTCAACATGTATGCCAAAAGGCATGAATGTGCTGGAAATGATCATTCATGTCATTTTTCACCGATAATAAAAGAGAGATAAAGCGTTTGCTGCGTTCTTAGCGCTATACCAGCTGAGGAAAGCGGTTTTCTCACAGAACTAATGCATGCTTATGTAAAACATACAGAACGAGTTTATATACATTTTCCATGGTCAAAATGTGAAAAAGAATACCAAAAATGTTGTTTTTCAACATGTATGGCAGGATGCATGAATGTTTTGCAAATTATCTATTTTTATTTATTTTTTGCCTAAAATATAAAACGCGGTGTTCTCACACAACTAATGCAGGCTTATATAAAACATACAGAACGAGTTTATATACATTTTCCATGGTCAAAATGTGGAAAAAGAATACCAAAAATGTTGTTTTTCAACCTGTATGGCAGAATGCATGAATGTTTTGCAAATGATCTATTATTTTTTTTTTTTGCCTAAAATAAAAAACGCGGTGTTCTCACACAACTATTGCATGCTTATATAAAACATACAGAACGAGTTTATATACATTTTCCATGGTCAAAATGTGAAAATGAATAACAAAAAAGTTGTTTTTCAACATGTATGCCAAAAGACATGAATGTGCTGGAAATGATCATTCAAGTCATTTTTCACCCATAATAAACGAGAGATAAAGCGTTTGCTGCGTTCTTAGCGCTATACCAGCTGAGGAAAGCGTTCTTCTCACACAACTAATGCAGGCTTATATAAAACATACAGAACGAGTTTATATACATTTTCCATGGTCAAAATGTGAAAATGAATAACAAAAATTTTGTTTTTCAACATGTATGGCAGGATGCATGAATGTTTTGCAAATTATCTATTTTTATTTTTTTTTTGCCTAAAATATAAAACGCGGCGTTCTCACACAACTAATGCATGCTTTTGTAAAACATATAGAACGAGTTTATATACATTTTCCATGGTCAAAATGTGAAATAGAATACCAGAAATGTTGCTTTTCAACATGTATGGCACAATGCATGAATGTTTTGAAAATGAACTTTTTTTTTTTTTTGCCCAAGATAACAAACGCTGTGTTCTCACACAACTATTGCATGCTTATATAAAACATTCAGAACGAGTTTATATACATTTTCCATGGTCAAAATGTGAAAAAGAACACCAAAAATGTTGTTTTTTAACATGTATGGCAGAATGCATGAATGTTTTAACATGATCTTTTTTTTTTTGCCTAAAATTATAAAACGCTGTGTTCTCACACAACTAATGCATGCTTATATAAAACATACAGAACGAGTTTATATACATTTTCCATGGTCAAAATGTGAAAATGAATAACAAAAAAGTTGTTTTTCAACATATATGCCAAAAGGCATGAATGTGCTGGAAAGATCATTCGTGTCATTTTTCACCCATGATAAAGGAGAGATAAAGCGTTTGCTGCGTTCTTAGCGCTATACCAGCTGAGGAAAGCGGTTTTCTCACACAACTAATGCATGGATATGTAAAACATACAGAACGAGTTTATATACATTTTCCATGGTAAAAATGTGAAAAAGAACACCAAAAATGTTGTTTTTTAACATGTATGGCAGAATGCATGAATGTTTTTAAAAAGATTTCTTTTTTTTGCCTAAAATATAAAACGCGGTGTTCTCACACAACTAATGCAGGCTTATATAAAACATACAGAACGAGTTTATATACATTTTCCAAGGTCAAAATTTGAAAATGAATAACAAAAAAGTTGTTTTTCAACATGTATGCCAAAAGGCATGAATGTGCTGGAAATGATCATTCATGTCATTTTTCACCGATAATAAAAGAGAGATAAAGCGTTTGCTGCGTTCTTAGCGCTATACCAGCTGAGGAAAGCGGTTTTCTCACAGAACTAATGCATGCTTATGTAAAACATACAGAACGAGTTTATATACATTTTCCATGGTCAAAATGTGAAAAAGAATACCAAAAATTTTGTTTTTCAACATGTATGGCACAATGCATAAATGTTTTGAAAATGATCTTTTTTTTTTTTTGCCCAAGATAACAAACGCTGTGTTCTCACACAATTTATGCATGCTTATGTAAAACATACAGAACGAGTTTATATACATTTTCCATGGTCAAAATGTGAAAATGAATAACAAAAAAGTCATTTTTCAACATGTATGCCAAAAGGCATGAATGTGCTGGAAATGATCATTCATGTCGTTTTCACCCATAATAAAGGAGAGATAAAGCGTTTGCTGCGTTCTTAGCGCTATACCAGCTGAGGAAAGCGTTTTTTACACACAACTAATGCATGCTTATGTAAAATATACAGAACGAGTTTATATACATTTTCCATGGTCAAAATGTGAAAAAGAATACCAAAAATGTTGTTTTCAACATGTATGGCACAATGCATGAATGTTTTGAAAATGATCTTTTTTTTTTTTTTTTTTTTTTTGCCTAAAATAAAAAACGCGGTGTTCTCACACAACTAATGCATGCTTTTGTAAAACATACAGAACGAGTTTATATACATTTTCCATAGTCAAAATGTGAAAAAGAATAACAAAAAAGTTGTTTTTCAACCTGTATGCCAAAAGGCATGAATGTGCTGGAAATGATCATTCATGTCATTTTTCACCCATAATAAAGGAGAGATAAAGCGTTTGCTGCGTTCTTAGCGCTATACCAGCTGAGGAAAGCGGTTTTCTCACAGAACTAATGCATGCTTATGTAAAACATACAGAACGAGTTTATATACATTTTCCATGGTCAAAATGTGAAAAAGAATACCAAAAATGTTGTTTTTCAACATGTATGGCAGGATGCATGAATGTTTTGCAAATTATCTATTTTTATTTATTTTTTGCCTAAAATATAAAACGCGGTGTTCTCACACAACTAATGCAGGCTTATATAAAACATACAGAACGAGTTTATATACATTTTCCATGGTCAAAATGTGAAAAAGAACACCAAAAATGTTGTTTTTTAACATGTATGGCAGAATGCATGAATGTTTTTAAAATGATCTTTTTTTTTTGCCTAAAATATAAAACGCGGTGTTCTCACACAACTAATGCAGGCTTATATAAAACATACAGAACGAGTTTATATACATTTTCCAAGGTCAAAATTTGAAAATGAATAACAAAAAAGTTGTTTTTTAACATGTATAGCAGAATGCATGAATGTTTTAACATGATCTTTTTTTTTTTTGCCTAAAATATAAAACGCGGTGTTCTCACACAACTAATGCATGCTCATATAAAACATACAGAACGAGTTTATATACATTTTCCATGGTCAAAATTTGAAAATGAATAACAAAAAAGTTGTTTTTCAACCTGTATGCCAAAAGGCATGAATGTGCTGGAAATGATCATTCATGTCATTTTTCACCCATAATAAAGGAGAGATAAAGCGTTTGCTGCGTTCTTAGCGCTATACCAGCTGAGGAAAGCGGTTTTCTCACAGAACTAATGCATGCTTATGTAAAACATACAGAACGAGTTTATATACATTTTCCATGGTCAAAATGTGAAAAAGAATACCAAAAATGTTGTTTTTCAACATGTATGGCAGGATGCATGAATGTTTTGCAAATTATCTATTTTTATTTATTTTTTGCCTAAAATATAAAACGCGGTGTTCTCACACAACTAATGCAGGCTTATATAAAACATACAGAACGAGTTTATATACATTTTCCATGGTCAAAATGTGAAAAAGAATACCAAAAATGTTGTTTTTCAACCTGTATGGCAGAATGCATGAATGTTTTGCAAATGATCTAATTTTTTTTTTTTTGCCTAAAATAAAAAACGCGGTGTTCTCACACAACTATTGCATGCTTATATAAAACATACAGAACGAGTTTATATACATTTTCCATGGTCAAAATGTGAAAATGAATAACAAAAAAGTTGTTTTTCAACATGTATGCCAAAAGACATGAATGTGCTGGAAATGATCATTCAAGTCATTTTTCACCCATAATAAACGAGAGATAAAGCGTTTGCTGCGTTCTTAGCGCTATACCAGCTGAGGAAAGCGTTCTTCTCACACAACTAATGCATGCTTATGTAAAACATACAGAACGAGTTTATATACATTTTCCATGGTCAAAATGTGAAAAAGAATACCAAAAATGTTGTTTTTCAACATGTATGGCAGGATGCATGAATGTTTTGCAAATTATCTATTTTTATTTATTTTTTGCCTAAAATATAAAACGCGGTGTTCTCACACAACTAATGCAGGCTTATATAAAACATACAGAACGAGTTTATATACATTTTCCATGGTCAAAATGTGAAAAAGAATACCAAAAATGTTGTTTTTCAACCTGTATGGCAGAATGCATGAATGTTTTGCAAATGATCTATTTTTTTTTTTTTTGCCTAAAATAAAAAACGCGGTGTTCTCACACAACTATTGCATGCTTATATAAAACATACAGAACGAGTTTATATACATTTTCCATGGTCAAAATGTGAAAATGAATAACAAAAAAGTTGTTTTTCAACATGTATGCCAAAAGGCATGCATGTGCTGGAAAGATCATTCGTGTCATTTTTCACCCATGATAAAGGAGAGATAAAGCGTTTGCTGCGTTCTTAGCGCTATACCAGCTGAGGAAAGCGGTTTTCTCACACAACTAATGCATGGATATGTAAAACATACAGAACGAGTTTATATACATTTTCCATGGTCAAAATGTGAAAAAGAACACCAAAAATGTTGTTTTTTAACATGTATGGCAGAATGCATGAATGTTTTTAAAATGATCTTTTTTTTTGCCTAAAATATAAAACGCGGTTTTCTCACAGAACTAATGCATGCTTATGTAAAACATACAGAACGAGTTTATATACATTTTCCATGGTCAAAATGTGAAAAAGAATACCAAAAATGTTGTTTTTCAACATGTATGGCAGGATGCATGAATGTTTTGCAAATTATCTTTTTTTTTTTTTTTTTGCCTAAAATATAAAACGCGGTGTTCTCACACAACTAATGCAGGCTTATATAAAACATACAGAACGAGTTTATATACATTTTCCATGGTCAAAATGTGAAAATGAATAACAAAAATTTTGGTGGCAGGATGCATGAATGTTTTGCAAATTATCTATTTTTATTTTTTTTTTGCCTAAAATATAAAACGCGGTGTTCTCACACAACTAATGCATGCTTTTGTAAAACATATAGAACGAGTTTATATACATTTTCCATGGTCAAAATGTGAAATAGAATACCAGAAATGTTGCTTTTCAACATGTATGGCACAATGCATGAATGTTTTGAAAATGAACTTTTTTTTTTTTTTGCCCAAGATAACAAACGCTGTGTTCTCACACAACTATTGCATGCTTATATAAAACATACAGAACGAGTTTATATACATTTTCCATGGTCAAAATGTGAAAATGAATAACAAAAAAGTTGTTTTTCAACATGTATGCCAAAAGACATGAATGTGCTGGAAATGATCATTCAAGTCATTTTTCACCCATAATAAACGAGAGATAAAGCGTTTGCTGCGTTCTTAGCGCTATACCAGCTGAGGAAAGCGTTCTTCTCACACAACTAATGCATGCTTATGTAAAACATACAGAACGAGTTTATATACATTTTCCATGGTCAAAATGTGAAAAAGAACACCAAAAATATTGTTTTTTAACATGTATGGCAGAATGCATGAATGTTTTTAAAATGATCTTTTTTTTTGCCTAAAATATAAAACGCGGTGTTCTCACACAACTAATGCAGGCTTATATAAAACATACAGAACGAGTTTATATACATTTTCCATGGTCAAAATGTGAAAAAGAACACCAAAAATGTTGTTTTTTAACATGTATGGCAGAATGCATGAATGTTTTTAAAATGATCTTTTTTTTTTGCCTAAAATATAAAACGCGGTGTTCTCACACAACTAATGCAGGCTTATATAAAACATACAGAACGAGTTTATATACATTTTCCAAGGTCAAAATTTGAAAATGAATAACAAAAAAGTTGTTTTTCAACATGTATGCCAAAAGGCATGAATGTGCTGGAAATGATCATTCATGTCATTTTTCACCGATAATAAAAGAGAGATAAAGCGTTTGCTGCGTTCTTAGCGCTATACCAGCTGAGGAAAGCGGTTTTCTCACAGAACTAATGCATGCTTATGTAAAACATACAGAACGAGTTTATATACATTTTCCATGGTCAAAATGTGAAAAAGAATACCAAAAATGTTGTTTTTCAACATGTATGGCAGGATGCATGAATGTTTTGCAAATTATCTATTTTTATTTATTTTTTGCCTAAAATATAAAACGCGGTGTTCTCACACAACTAATGCAGGCTTATATAAAACATACAGAACGAGTTTATATACATTTTCCATGGTCAAAATGTGGAAAAAGAATACCAAAAATGTTGTTTTTCAACCTGTATGGCAGAATGCATGAATGTTTTGCAAATGATCTATTATTTTTTTTTTTTGCCTAAAATAAAAAACGCGGTGTTCTCACACAACTATTGCATGCTTATATAAAACATACAGAACGAGTTTATATACATTTTCCATGGTCAAAATGTGAAAATGAATAACAAAAAAGTTGTTTTTCAACATGTATGCCAAAAGACATGAATGTGCTGGAAATGATCATTCAAGTCATTTTTCACCCATAATAAACGAGAGATAAAGCGTTTGCTGCGTTCTTAGCGCTATACCAGCTGAGGAAAGCGTTCTTCTCACACAACTAATGCAGGCTTATATAAAACATACAGAACGAGTTTATATACATTTTCCATGGTCAAAATGTGAAAATGAATAACAAAAATTTTGTTTTTCAACATGTATGGCAGGATGCATGAATGTTTTGCAAATTATCTATTTTTATTTTTTTTTTGCCTAAAATATAAAACGCGGCGTTCTCACACAACTAATGCATGCTTTTGTAAAACATATAGAACGAGTTTATATACATTTTCCATGGTCAAAATGTGAAATAGAATACCAGAAATGTTGCTTTTCAACATGTATGGCACAATGCATGAATGTTTTGAAAATGAACTTTTTTTTTTTTTTGCCCAAGATAACAAACGCTGTGTTCTCACACAACTATTGCATGCTTATATAAAACATTCAGAACGAGTTTATATACATTTTCCATGGTCAAAATGTGAAAAAGAACACCAAAAATGTTGTTTTTTAACATGTATGGCAGAATGCATGAATGTTTTAACATGATCTTTTTTTTTTTGCCTAAAATTATAAAACGCTGTGTTCTCACACAACTAATGCATGCTTATATAAAACATACAGAACGAGTTTATATACATTTTCCATGGTCAAAATGTGAAAATGAATAACAAAAAAGTTGTTTTTCAACATATATGCCAAAAGGCATGAATGTGCTGGAAAGATCATTCGTGTCATTTTTCACCCATGATAAAGGAGAGATAAAGCGTTTGCTGCGTTCTTAGCGCTATACCAGCTGAGGAAAGCGGTTTTCTCACACAACTAATGCATGGATATGTAAAACATACAGAACGAGTTTATATACATTTTCCATGGTAAAAATGTGAAAAAGAACACCAAAAATGTTGTTTTTTAACATGTATGGCAGAATGCATGAATGTTTTTAAAAAGATTTCTTTTTTTTGCCTAAAATATAAAACGCGGTGTTCTCACACAACTAATGCAGGCTTATATAAAACATACAGAACGAGTTTATATACATTTTCCAAGGTCAAAATTTGAAAATGAATAACAAAAAAGTTGTTTTTCAACATGTATGCCAAAAGGCATGAATGTGCTGGAAATGATCATTCATGTCATTTTTCACCGATAATAAAAGAGAGATAAAGCGTTTGCTGCGTTCTTAGCGCTATACCAGCTGAGGAAAGCGGTTTTCTCACAGAACTAATGCATGCTTATGTAAAACATACAGAACGAGTTTATATACATTTTCCATGGTCAAAATGTGAAAAAGAATACCAAAAATTTTGTTTTTCAACATGTATGGCACAATGCATAAATGTTTTGAAAATGATCTTTTTTTTTTTTTGCCCAAGATAACAAACGCTGTGTTCTCACACAATTTATGCATGCTTATGTAAAACATACAGAACGAGTTTATATACATTTTCCATGGTCAAAATGTGAAAATGAATAACAAAAAAGTCATTTTTCAACATGTATGCCAAAAGGCATGAATGTGCTGGAAATGATCATTCATGTCGTTTTCACCCATAATAAAGGAGAGATAAAGCGTTTGCTGCGTTCTTAGCGCTATACCAGCTGAGGAAAGCGTTTTTTACACACAACTAATGCATGCTTATGTAAAATATACAGAACGAGTTTATATACATTTTCCATGGTCAAAATGTGAAAAAGAATACCAAAAATGTTGTTTTCAACATGTATGGCACAATGCATGAATGTTTTGAAAATGATCTTTTTTTTTTTTTTTTTTTTTTTGCCTAAAATAAAAAACGCGGTGTTCTCACACAACTAATGCATGCTTTTGTAAAACATACAGAACGAGTTTATATACATTTTCCATAGTCAAAATGTGAAAAAGAATAACAAAAAAGTTGTTTTTCAACCTGTATGCCAAAAGGCATGAATGTGCTGGAAATGATCATTCATGTCATTTTTCACCCATAATAAAGGAGAGATAAAGCGTTTGCTGCGTTCTTAGCGCTATACCAGCTGAGGAAAGCGGTTTTCTCACAGAACTAATGCATGCTTATGTAAAACATACAGAACGAGTTTATATACATTTTCCATGGTCAAAATGTGAAAAAGAATACCAAAAATGTTGTTTTTCAACATGTATGGCAGGATGCATGAATGTTTTGCAAATTATCTATTTTTATTTATTTTTTGCCTAAAATATAAAACGCGGTGTTCTCACACAACTAATGCAGGCTTATATAAAACATACAGAACGAGTTTATATACATTTTCCATGGTCAAAATGTGAAAAAGAACACCAAAAATGTTGTTTTTTAACATGTATGGCAGAATGCATGAATGTTTTTAAAATGATCTTTTTTTTTTGCCTAAAATATAAAACGCGGTGTTCTCACACAACTAATGCAGGCTTATATAAAACATACAGAACGAGTTTATATACATTTTCCAAGGTCAAAATTTGAAAATGAATAACAAAAAAGTTGTTTTTTAACATGTATAGCAGAATGCATGAATGTTTTAACATGATCTTTTTTTTTTTTGCCTAAAATATAAAACGCGGTGTTCTCACACAACTAATGCATGCTCATATAAAACATACAGAACGAGTTTATATACATTTTCCATGGTCAAAATTTGAAAATGAATAACAAAAAAGTTGTTTTTCAACCTGTATGCCAAAAGGCATGAATGTGCTGGAAATGATCATTCATGTCATTTTTCACCCATAATAAAGGAGAGATAAAGCGTTTGCTGCGTTCTTAGCGCTATACCAGCTGAGGAAAGCGGTTTTCTCACAGAACTAATGCATGCTTATGTAAAACATACAGAACGAGTTTATATACATTTTCCATGGTCAAAATGTGAAAAAGAATACCAAAAATGTTGTTTTTCAACATGTATGGCAGGATGCATGAATGTTTTGCAAATTATCTATTTTTATTTATTTTTTGCCTAAAATATAAAACGCGGTGTTCTCACACAACTAATGCAGGCTTATATAAAACATACAGAACGAGTTTATATACATTTTCCATGGTCAAAATGTGAAAAAGAATACCAAAAATGTTGTTTTTCAACCTGTATGGCAGAATGCATGAATGTTTTGCAAATGATCTAATTTTTTTTTTTTTGCCTAAAATAAAAAACGCGGTGTTCTCACACAACTATTGCATGCTTATATAAAACATACAGAACGAGTTTATATACATTTTCCATGGTCAAAATGTGAAAATGAATAACAAAAAAGTTGTTTTTTAACATGTATAGCAGAATGCATGAATGTTTTAACATGATCTTTTTTTTTTTTGCCTAAAATATAAAACGCGGTGTTCTCACACAACTAATGCATGCTCATATAAAACATACAGAACGAGTTTATATACATTTTCCATGGTCAAAATTTGAAAATGAATAACAAAAAAGTTGTTTTTCAACCTGTATGCCAAAAGGCATGAATGTGCTGGAAATGATCATTCATGTCATTTTTCACCCATAATAAAGGAGAGATAAAGCGTTTGCTGCGTTCTTAGCGCTATACCAGCTGAGGAAAGCGGTTTTCTCACAGAACTAATGCATGCTTATGTAAAACATACAGAACGAGTTTATATACATTTTCCATGGTCAAAATGTGAAAAAGAATACCAAAAATGTTGTTTTTCAACATGTATGGCAGGATGCATGAATGTTTTGCAAATTATCTATTTTTATTTATTTTTTGCCTAAAATATAAAACGCGGTGTTCTCACACAACTAATGCAGGCTTATATAAAACATACAGAACGAGTTTATATACATTTTCCATGGTCAAAATGTGAAAAAGAATACCAAAAATGTTGTTTTTCAACCTGTATGGCAGAATGCATGAATGTTTTGCAAATGATCTAATTTTTTTTTTTTTGCCTAAAATAAAAAACGCGGTGTTCTCACACAACTATTGCATGCTTATATAAAACATACAGAACGAGTTTATATACATTTTCCATGGTCAAAATGTGAAAATGAATAACAAAAAAGTTGTTTTTCAACATGTATGCCAAAAGACATGAATGTGCTGGAAATGATCATTCAAGTCATTTTTCACCCATAATAAACGAGAGATAAAGCGTTTGCTGCGTTCTTAGCGCTATACCAGCTGAGGAAAGCGTTCTTCTCACACAACTAATGCATGCTTATGTAAAACATACAGAACGAGTTTATATACATTTTCCATGGTCAAAATGTGAAAAAGAATACCAAAAATGTTGTTTTTCAACATGTATGGCAGGATGCATGAATGTTTTGCAAATTATCTATTTTTATTTATTTTTTGCCTAAAATATAAAACGCGGTGTTCTCACACAACTAATGCAGGCTTATATAAAACATACAGAACGAGTTTATATACATTTTCCATGGTCAAAATGTGAAAAAGAATACCAAAAATGTTGTTTTTCAACCTGTATGGCAGAATGCATGAATGTTTTGCAAATGATCTATTTTTTTTTTTTTTTGCCTAAAATAAAAAACGCGGTGTTCTCACACAACTATTGCATGCTTATATAAAACATACAGAACGAGTTTATATACATTTTCCATGGTCAAAATGTGAAAATGAATAACAAAAAAGTTGTTTTTCAACATGTATGCCAAAAGGCATGCATGTGCTGGAAAGATCATTCGTGTCATTTTTCACCCATGATAAAGGAGAGATAAAGCGTTTGCTGCGTTCTTAGCGCTATACCAGCTGAGGAAAGCGGTTTTCTCACACAACTAATGCATGGATATGTAAAACATACAGAACGAGTTTATATACATTTTCCATGGTCAAAATGTGAAAAAGAACACCAAAAATGTTGTTTTTTAACATGTATGGCAGAATGCATGAATGTTTTTAAAATGATCTTTTTTTTTGCCTAAAATATAAAACGCGGTTTTCTCACAGAACTAATGCATGCTTATGTAAAACATACAGAACGAGTTTATATACATTTTCCATGGTCAAAATGTGAAAAAGAATACCAAAAATGTTGTTTTTCAACATGTATGGCAGGATGCATGAATGTTTTGCAAATTATCTTTTTTTTTTTTTTTTTGCCTAAAATATAAAACGCGGTGTTCTCACACAACTAATGCAGGCTTATATAAAACATACAGAACGAGTTTATATACATTTTCCATGGTCAAAATGTGAAAATGAATAACAAAAATTTTGGTGGCAGGATGCATGAATGTTTTGCAAATTATCTATTTTTATTTTTTTTTTGCCTAAAATATAAAACGCGGTGTTCTCACACAACTAATGCATGCTTTTGTAAAACATATAGATCGAGTTTATATACATTTTCCATGGTCAAAATGTGAAATAGAATACCAGAAATGTTGCTTTTCAACATGTATGGCACAATGCATGAATGTTTTGAAAATGAACTTTTTTTTTTTTTTGCCCAAGATAACAAACGCTGTGTTCTCACACAACTATTGCATGCTTATATAAAACATACAGAACGAGTTTATATACATTTTCCATGGTCAAAATGTGAAAATGAATAACAAAAAAGTTGTTTTTCAACATGTATGCCAAAAGACATGAATGTGCTGGAAATGATCATTCAAGTCATTTTTCACCCATAATAAACGAGAGATAAAGCGTTTGCTGCGTTCTTAGCGCTATACCAGCTGAGGAAAGCGTTCTTCTCACACAACTAATGCATGCTTATGTAAAACATACAGAACGAGTTTATATACATTTTCCATGGTCAAAATGTGAAAAAGAACACCAAAAATATTGTTTTTTAACATGTATGGCAGAATGCATGAATGTTTTTAAAATGATCTTTTTTTTTGCCTAAAATATAAAACGCGGTGTTCTCACACAACTAATGCAGGCTTATATAAAACATACAGAACGAGTTTATATACATTTTCCATGGTCAAAATGTGAAAAAGAACACCAAAAATGTTGTTTTTTAACATGTATGGCAGAATGCATGAATGTTTTTAAAATGATCTTTTTTTTTTGCCTAAAATATAAAACGCGGTGTTCTCACACAACTAATGCAGGCTTATATAAAACATACAGAACGAGTTTATATACATTTTCCAAGGTCAAAATTTGAAAATGAATAACAAAAAAGTTGTTTTTCAACATGTATGCCAAAAGGCATGAATGTGCTGGAAATGATCATTCATGTCATTTTTCACCGATAATAAAAGAGAGATAAAGCGTTTGCTGCGTTCTTAGCGCTATACCAGCTGAGGAAAGCGGTTTTCTCACAGAACTAATGCATGCTTATGTAAAACATACAGAACGAGTGTATATACATTTTCCATGGTCAAAATGTGAAAAAGAATACCAAAAATGTTGTTTTTTAACATGTATGGCAGGATGCATGAATGTTTTGCAAATTATCTATTTTTATTTATTTTTTGCCTAAAATATAAAACGCGGTGTTCTCACACAACTAATGCAGGCTTATATAAAACATACAGAACGAGTTTATATACATTTTCCATGGTCAAAATGTGGAAAAAGAATACCAAAAATGTTGTTTTTCAACCTGTATGGCAGAATGCATGAATGTTTTGCAAATGATCTATTATTTTTTTTTTTTGCCTAAAATAAAAAACGCGGTGTTCTCACACAACTATTGCATGCTTATATAAAACATACAGAACGAGTTTATATACATTTTCCATGGTCAAAATGTGAAAATGAATAACAAAAAAGTTGTTTTTCAACATGTATGCCAAAAGACATGAATGTGCTGGAAATGATCATTCAAGTCATTTTTCACCCATAATAAACGAGAGATAAAGCGTTTGCTGCGTTCTTAGCGCTATACCAGCTGAGGAAAGCGTTCTTCTCACACAACTAATGCAGGCTTATATAAAACATACAGAACGAGTTTATATACATTTTCCATGGTCAAAATGTGAAAATGAATAACAAAAATTTTGTTTTTCAACATGTATGGCAGGATGCATGAATGTTTTGCAAATTATCTATTTTTATTTTTTTTTTGCCTAAAATATAAAACGCGGCGTTCTCACACAACTAATGCATGCTTTTGTAAAACATATAGAACGAGTTTATATACATTTTCCATGGTCAAAATGTGAAATAGAATACCAGAAATGTTGCTTTTCAACATGTATGGCACAATGCATGAATGTTTTGAAAATGATCTTTTTTTTTTTTGCCCAAGATAACAAAAGCTGTATTCTCACACAACTAAAGCATGCTTATGTAAAACATACAGAACGAGTTTATATACATTTTCCATGGTCAAAATGTGAAAAAGAATACCAAAAATGTTGTTTTTTAACATGTATGGCAGAATGCATGAATGTTTTAACATGATCTTTTTTTTTTCTGCCTAAAATTATAAAACGATGTGTTCTCCCACAACTACTGCATGCTTATATAAAACATCCAGAACGAGTTTATATACATTTTCCATGGTCAAAATGTGAAAATGAATAACAAAAAAGTTGTTTTTCAACATGTATGCCAAAAGGCATGAATGTGCTGGAAATGATAATTCATGTCATTTTTCACCCATGATAAAGGAGAGATAAAGCGTTTGCTGCGTTCTTAGCGCTATACCAGCTGAGGAAAGTGGTTTTCTCACACAACTAATGCATGGATATGTAAAACATACAGAACGAGTTTATATACATTTTCCATGGTAAAAATGTGAAAAAGAACACCAAAAATGTTGTTTTTTAACATGTATGGCAGAATGCATGAATGTTTTTAAAAAGATTTCTTTTTTTTGCCTAAAATATAAAACGCGGTGTTCTCACACAACTAATGCAGGCTTATATAAAACATACAGAACGAGTTTATATACATTTTCCAAGGTCAAAATTTGAAAATGAATAACAAAAAAGTTGTTTTTCAACATGTATGCCAAAAGGCATGAATGTGCTGGAAATGATCATTCATGTCATTTTTCACCGATAATAAAAGAGAGATAAAGCGTTTGCTGCGTTCTTAGCGCTATACCAGCTGAGGAAAGCGGTTTTCTCACAGAACTAATGCATGCTTATGTAAAACATACAGAACGAGTTTATATACATTTTCCATGGTCAAAATGTGAAAAAGAATACCAAAAATTTTGTTTTTCAACATGTATGGCACAATGCATAAATGTTTTGAAAATGATCTTTTTTTTTTTTTGCCCAAGATAACAAACGCTGTGTTCTCACACAATTTATGCATGCTTATGTAAAACATACAGAACGAGTTTATATACATTTTCCATGGTCAAAATGTGAAAATGAATAACAAAAAAGTCATTTTTCAACATGTATGCCAAAAGGCATGAATGTGCTGGAAATGATCATTCATGTCGTTTTCACCCATAATAAAGGAGAGATAAAGCGTTTGCTGCGTTCTTAGCGCTATACCAGCTGAGGAAAGCGTTTTTTACACACAACTAATGCATGCTTATGTAAAATATACAGAACGAGTTTATATACATTTTCCATGGTCAAAATGTGAAAAAGAATACCAAAAATGTTGTTTTCAACATGTATGGCACAATGCATGAATGTTTTGAAAATGATCTTTTTTTTTTTTTTTTTTTTTTGCCTAAAATAAAAAACGCGGTGTTCTCACACAACTAATGCATGCTTTTGTAAAACATACAGAACGAGTTTATATACATTTTCCATGGTCAAAATGTGAAAAAGAATAACAAAAAAGTTGTTTTTCAACCTGTATGCCAAAAGGCATGAATGTGCTGGAAATGATCATTCATGTCATTTTTCACCCATAATAAAGGAGAGATAAAGCGTTTGCTGCGTTCTTAGCGCTATACCAGCTGAGGAAAGCGGTTTTCTCACAGAACTAATGCATGCTTATGTAAAACATACAGAACGAGTTTATATACATTTTCCATGGTCAAAATGTGAAAAAGAATACCAAAAATGTTGTTTTTCAACATGTATGGCAGGATGCATGAATGTTTTGCAAATTATCTATTTTTATTTATTTTTTGCCTAAAATATAAAACGCGGTGTTCTCACACAACTAATGCAGGCTTATATAAAACATACAGAACGAGTTTATATACATTTTCCATGGTCAAAATGTGAAAAAGAACACCAAAAATGTTGTTTTTTAACATGTATGGCAGAATGCATGAATGTTTTTAAAATGATCTTTTTTTTTTGCCTAAAATATAAAACGCGGTGTTCTCACACAACTAATGCAGGCTTATATAAAACATACAGAACGAGTTTATATACATTTTCCAAGGTCAAAATTTGAAAATGAATAACAAAAAAGTTGTTTTTTAACATGTATAGCAGAATGCATGAATGTTTTAACATGATCTTTTTTTTTTTTGCCTAAAATATAAAACGCGGTGTTCTCACACAACTAATGCATGCTCATATAAAACATACAGAACGAGTTTATATACATTTTCCATGGTCAAAATTTGAAAATGAATAACAAAAAAGTTGTTTTTCAACCTGTATGCCAAAAGGCATGAATGTGCTGGAAATGATCATTCATGTCATTTTTCACCCATAATAAAGGAGAGATAAAGCGTTTGCTGCGTTCTTAGCGCTATACCAGCTGAGGAAAGCGGTTTTCTCACAGAACTAATGCATGCTTATGTAAAACATACAGAACGAGTTTATATACATTTTCCATGGTCAAAATGTGAAAAAGAATACCAAAAATGTTGTTTTTCAACATGTATGGCAGGATGCATGAATGTTTTGCAAATTATCTATTTTTATTTATTTTTTGCCTAAAATATAAAACGCGGTGTTCTCACACAACTAATGCAGGCTTATATAAAACATACAGAACGAGTTTATATACATTTTCCATGGTCAAAATGTGAAAAAGAATACCAAAAATGTTGTTTTTCAACCTGTATGGCAGAATGCATGAATGTTTTGCAAATGATCTAATTTTTTTTTTTTTGCCTAAAATAAAAAACGCGGTGTTCTCACACAACTATTGCATGCTTATATAAAACATACAGAACGAGTTTATATACATTTTCCATGGTCAAAATGTGAAAATGAATAACAAAAAAGTTGTTTTTTAACATGTATAGCAGAATGCATGAATGTTTTAACATGATCTTTTTTTTTTTTGCCTAAAATATAAAACGCGGTGTTCTCACACAACTAATGCATGCTCATATAAAACATACAGAACGAGTTTATATACATTTTCCATGGTCAAAATTTGAAAATGAATAACAAAAAAGTTGTTTTTCAACCTGTATGCCAAAAGGCATGAATGTGCTGGAAATGATCATTCATGTCATTTTTCACCCATAATAAAGGAGAGATAAAGCGTTTGCTGCGTTCTTAGCGCTATACCAGCTGAGGAAAGCGGTTTTCTCACAGAACTAATGCATGCTTATGTAAAACATACAGAACGAGTTTATATACATTTTCCATGGTCAAAATGTGAAAAAGAATACCAAAAATGTTGTTTTTCAACATGTATGGCAGGATGCATGAATGTTTTGCAAATTATCTATTTTTATTTATTTTTTGCCTAAAATATAAAACGCGGTGTTCTCACACAACTAATGCAGGCTTATATAAAACATACAGAACGAGTTTATATACATTTTCCATGGTCAAAATGTGAAAAAGAATACCAAAAATGTTGTTTTTCAACCTGTATGGCAGAATGCATGAATGTTTTGCAAATGATCTAATTTTTTTTTTTTTGCCTAAAATAAAAAACGCGGTGTTCTCACACAACTATTGCATGCTTATATAAAACATACAGAACGAGTTTATATACATTTTCCATGGTCAAAATGTGAAAATGAATAACAAAAAAGTTGTTTTTCAACATGTATGCCAAAAGACATGAATGTGCTGGAAATGATCATTCAAGTCATTTTTCACCCATAATAAACGAGAGATAAAGCGTTTGCTGCGTTCTTAGCGCTATACCAGCTGAGGAAAGCGTTCTTCTCACACAACTAATGCATGCTTATGTAAAACATACAGAACGAGTTTATATACATTTTCCATGGTCAAAATGTGAAAAAGAATACCAAAAATGTTGTTTTTCAACATGTATGGCAGGATGCATGAATGTTTTGCAAATTATCTATTTTTATTTATTTTTTGCCTAAAATATAAAACGCGGTGTTCTCACACAACTAATGCAGGCTTATATAAAACATACAGAACGAGTTTATATACATTTTCCATGGTCAAAATGTGAAAAAGAATACCAAAAATGTTGTTTTTCAACCTGTATGGCAGAATGCATGAATGTTTTGCAAATGATCTATTTTTTTTTTTTTTGCCTAAAATAAAAAACGCGGTGTTCTCACACAACTATTGCATGCTTATATAAAACATACAGAACGAGTTTATATACATTTTCCATGGTCAAAATGTGAAAATGAATAACAAAAAAGTTGTTTTTCAACATGTATGCCAAAAGGCATGCATGTGCTGGAAAGATCATTCGTGTCATTTTTCACCCATGATAAAGGAGAGATAAAGCGTTTGCTGCGTTCTTAGCGCTATACCAGCTGAGGAAAGCGGTTTTCTCACACAACTAATGCATGGATATGTAAAACATACAGAACGAGTTTATATACATTTTCCATGGTCAAAATGTGAAAAAGAACACCAAAAATGTTGTTTTTTAACATGTATGGCAGAATGCATGAATGTTTTTAAAAAGATCTTTTTTTTTTGCCTAAAATATAAAACGCGGTGTTCTCACACAACTAATGCAGGCTTATATAAAACATACAGAACGAGTTTATATACATTTTCCAAGGTCAAAATTTGAAAATGAATAACAAAAAAGTTGTTTTTTAACATGTATGGCAGAATGCATGAATGTTTTAACATGATCTTTTTTTTTTTTGCCTAAAATATAAAACGCGGTGTTCTCACACAACTAATGCATGCTCATATAAAACATACAGAACGAGTTTATATACATTTTCCATGGTCAAAATTTGAAAATGAATAACAAAAAAGTTGTTTTTCAACCTGTATGCCAAAAGGCATGAATGTGCTGGAAATGATCATTCATGTCATTTTTCACCCATAATAAAGGAGAGATAAAGCGTTTGCTGCGTTCTTAGCGCTATACCAGCTGAGGAAAGCGGTTTTCTCACAGAACTAATGCATGCTTATGTAAAACATACAGAACGAGTTTATATACATTTTCCATGGTCAAAATGTGAAAAAGAATACCAAAAATGTTGTTTTTCAACATGTATGGCAGGATGCATGAATGTTTTGCAAATTATCTATTTTTATTTATTTTTTGCCTAAAATATAAAACGCGGTGTTCTCACACAATTAATGCAGGCTTATATAAAACATACAGAACGAGTTTATATACATTTTCCATGGTCAAAATGTGAAAAAGAATACCAAAAATGTTGTTTTTCAACCTGTATGGCAGAATGCATGAATGTTTTGCAAATGATCTATTATTTTTTTTTTTTGCCTAAAATAAAAAACGCGGTGTTCTCACACAACTATTGCATGCTTATATAAAACATACAGAACGAGTTTATATACATTTCCCATGGTCAAAATGTGAAAATGAATAACAAAAAAGTTGTTTTTTAACATGTATGCCAAAAGACATGAATGTGCTGGAAATGATCATTCAAGTCATTTTTCACCCATAATAAACGAGAGATAAAGCGTTTGCTGCGTTCTTAGCGCTATACCAGCTGAGGAAAGCGTTCTTCTCACACAACTAATGCATGCTTATGTAAAACATAAAGAACGAGTTTATATATATTTTCCATGGTCAAAATGTGAAAAAGAACACCAAAAATGTTGTTTTTTAACATGTATGGCAGAATGCATGAATGTTTTTAAAATGATCTTTTTTTTGCCTAAAATATAAAACGCGGTTTTCTCACAGAACTAATGCATGCTTATGTAAAACATACAGAACGAGTTTATATACATTTTCCATGGTCAAAATGTGAAAAAGAATACCAAAAATGTTGTTTTTCAACATGTATGGCAGGATGCATGAATGTTTTGCAAATTATCTTTTTTTTTTTTTTTTTGCCTAAAATATAAAACGCGGTGTTCTCACACAACTAATGCAGGCTTATATAAAACATACAGAACGAGTTTATATACATTTTCCATGGTCAAAATGTGAAAATGAATAACAAAAATTTTGGTGGCAGGATGCATAAATGTTTTGCAAATTATCTATTTTTATTTTTTTTTTGCCTAAAATATAAAACGCGGTGTTCTCACACAACTAATGCATGCTTTTGTAAAACATATAGAACGAGTTTATATACATTTTCCATGGTCAAAATGTGAAATAGAATACCAGAAATGTTGCTTTTCAACATGTATGGCACAATGCATGAATGTTTTGAAAATGAACTTTTTTTTTTTTTTGCCCAAGATAACAAACGCTGTGTTCTCACACAACTATTGCATGCTTATATAAAACATACAGAACGAGTTTATATACATTTTCCATGGTCAAAATGTGAAAATGAATAACAAAAAAGTTGTTTTTCAACATGTATGCCAAAAGACATGAATGTGCTGGAAATGATCATTCAAGTCATTTTTCACCCATAATAAACGAGAGATAAAGCGTTTGCTGCGTTCTTAGCGCTATACCAGCTGAGGAAAGCGTTCTTCTCACACAACTAATGCATGCTTATGTAAAACATACAGAACGAGTTTATATACATTTTCCATGGTCAAAATGTGAAAAAGAACACCAAAAATATTGTTTTTTAACATGTATGGCAGAATGCATGAATGTTTTTAAAATGATCTTTTTTTTTGCCTAAAATATAAAACGCGGTGTTCTCACACAACTAATGCAGGCTTATATAAAACATACAGAACGAGTTTATATACATTTTCCATGGTCAAAATGTGAAAAAGAACACCAAAAATGTTGTTTTTTAACATGTATGGCAGAATGCATGAATGTTTTTAAAATGATCTTTTTTTTTTGCCTAAAATATAAAACGCGGTGTTCTCACACAACTAATGCAGGCTTATATAAAACATACAGAACGAGTTTATATACATTTTCCAAGGTCAAAATTTGAAAATGAATAACAAAAAAGTTGTTTTTCAACATGTATGCCAAAAGGCATGAATGTGCTGGAAATGATCATTCATGTCATTTTTCACCGATAATAAAAGAGAGATAAAGCGTTTGCTGCGTTCTTAGCGCTATACCAGCTGAGGAAAGCGGTTTTCTCACAGAACTAATGCATGCTTATGTAAAACATACAGAACGAGTTTATATACATTTTCCATGGTCAAAATGTGAAAAAGAATACCAAAAATGTTGTTTTTCAACATGTATGGCAGGATGCATGAATGTTTTGCAAATTATCTATTTTTATTTATTTTTTGCCTAAAATATAAAACGCGGTGTTCTCACACAACTAATGCAGGCTTATATAAAACATACAGAACGAGTTTATATACATTTTCCATGGTCAAAATGTGGAAAAAGAATACCAAAAATGTTGTTTTTCAACCTGTATGGCAGAATGCATGAATGTTTTGCAAATGATCTATTATTTTTTTTTTTTGCCTAAAATAAAAAACGCGGTGTTCTCACACAACTATTGCATGCTTATATAAAACATACAGAACGAGTTTATATACATTTTCCATGGTCAAAATGTGAAAATGAATAACAAAAAAGTTGTTTTTCAACATGTATGCCAAAAGACATGAATGTGCTGGAAATGATCATTCAAGTCATTTTTCACCCATAATAAACGAGAGATAAAGCGTTTGCTGCGTTCTTAGCGCTATACCAGCTGAGGAAAGCGTTCTTCTCACACAACTAATGCAGGCTTATATAAAACATACAGAACGAGTTTATATACATTTTCCATGGTCAAAATGTGAAAATGAATAACAAAAATTTTGTTTTTCAACATGTATGGCAGGATGCATGAATGTTTTCCAAATTATCTATTTTTATTTTTTTTTTGCCTAAAATATAAAACGCGGCGTTCTCACACAACTAATGCATGCTTTTGTAAAACATATAGAACGAGTTTATATACATTTTCCATGGTCAAAATGTGAAATAGAATACCAGAAATGTTGCTTTTCAACATGTATGGCACAATGCATGAATGTTTTGAAAATGAACTTTTTTTTTTTTTTGCCCAAGATAACAAAAGCTGTATTCTCACACAACTAAAGCATGCTTATGTAAAACATACAGAACGAGTTTATATACATTTTCCATGGTCAAAATGTGAAAAAGAATACCAAAAATGTTGTTTTTTAACATGTATGGCAGAATGCATGAATGTTTTAACATGATCTTTTTTTTTTCTGCCTAAAATTATAAAACGATGTGTTCTCCCACAACTACTGCATGCTTATATAAAACATACAGAACGAGTTTATATACATTTTCCATGGTCAAAATGTGAAAATGAATAACAAAAAAGTTGTTTTTCAACATGTATGCCAAAAGGCATGAATGTGCTGGAAAGATCATTCGTGTCATTTTTCACCCATGATAAAGGAGAGATAAAGCGTTTGCTGCGTTCTTAGCGCTATACCAGCTGAGGAAAGCGGTTTTCTCACACAACTAATGCATGGATATGTAAAACATACAGAACGAGTTTATATACATTTTCCATGGAAAATGTGAAAAAGAACACCAAAAATGTTGTTTTTTAACATGTATGGCAGAATGCATGAATGTTTTTAAAAAGATTTCTTTTTTTTGCCTAAAATATAAAACGCGGTGTTCTCACACAACTAATGCAGGCTTATATATATGTTTTACATAAGCATGCATAAATTGTGTGAGAACTCGTTCTTAGCGCTATACCAGCTGAGGAAAGCGGTTTTCTCACAGAACTAATGCATGCTTATGTAAAACATACAGAACGAGTTTATATACATTTTCCATGGTCAAAATGTGAAAAAGAATACCAAAAATTTTGTTTTTCAACATGTATGGCACAATGCATAAATGTTTTGAAAATGATCTTTTTTTTTTTTTGCCCAAGATAACAAACGCTGTGTTCTCACACAATTTATGCATGCTTATGTAAAACATACAGAACGAGTTTATATACATTTTCCATGGTCAAAATGTGAAAATGAATAACAAAAAAGTCATTTTTCAACATGTATGCCAAAAGGCATGAATGTGCTGGAAATGATCATTCATGTCGTTTTCACCCATAATAAAGGAGAGATAAAGCGTTTGCTGCGTTCTTAGCGCTATACCAGCTGAGGAAAGCGTTTTTTACACACAACTAATGCATGCTTATGTAAAATATACAGAACGAGTTTATATACATTTTCCATGGTCAAAATGTGAAAAAGAATACCAAAAATGTTGTTTTCAACATGTATGGCACAATGCATGAATGTTTTGAAAATGATCTTTTTTTTTTTTTTTTTTTTTTTGCCTAAAATAAAAAACGCGGTGTTCTCACACAACTAATGCATGCTTTTGTAAAACATACAGAACGAGTTTATATACATTTTCCATGGTCAAAATGTGAAAAAGAATAACAAAAAAGTTGTTTTTCAACCTGTATGCCAAAAGGCATGAATGTGCTGGAAATGATCATTCATGTCATTTTTCACCCATAATAAAGGAGAGATAAAGCGTTTGCTGCGTTCTTAGCGCTATACCAGCTGAGGAAAGCGGTTTTCTCACAGAACTAATGCATGCTTATGTAAAACATACAGAACGAGTTTATATACATTTTCCATGGTCAAAATGTGAAAAAGAATACCAAAAATGTTGTTTTTCAACATGTATGGCAGGATGCATGAATGTTTTGCAAATTATCTATTTTTATTTATTTTTTGCCTAAAATATAAAACGCGGTGTTCTCACACAACTAATGCAGGCTTATATAAAACATACAGAACGAGTTTATATACATTTTCCATGGTCAAAATGTGAAAAAGAACACCAAAAATGTTGTTGTTTAACATGTATGGCAGAATGCATGAATGTTTTTAAAATGATCTTTTTTTTTTGCCTAAAATATAAAACGCGGTGTTCTCACACAACTAATGCAGGCTTATATAAAACATACAGAACGAGTTTATATACATTTTCCAAGGTCAAAATTTGAAAATGAATAACAAAAAAGTTGTTTTTTAACATGTATAGCAGAATGCATGAATGTTTTAACATGATCTTTTTTTTTTTTGCCTAAAATATAAAACGCGGTGTTCTCACACAACTAATGCATGCTCATATAAAACATACAGAACGAGTTTATATACATTTTCCATGGTCAAAATTTGAAAATGAATAACAAAAAAGTTGTTTTTCAACCTGTATGCCAAAAGGCATGAATGTGCTGGAAATGATCATTCATGTCATTTTTCACCCATAATAAAGGAGAGATAAAGCGTTTGCTGCGTTCTTAGCGCTATACCAGCTGAGGAAAGCGGTTTTCTCACAGAACTAATGCATGCTTATGTAAAACATACAGAACGAGTTTATATACATTTTCCATGGTCAAAATGTGAAAAAGAATACCAAAAATGTTGTTTTTCAACATGTATGGCAGGATGCATGAATGTTTTGCAAATTATCTATTTTTATTTATTTTTTGCCTAAAATATAAAACGCGGTGTTCTCACACAACTAATGCAGGCTTATATAAAACATACAGAACGAGTTTATATACATTTTCCATGGTCAAAATGTGAAAAAGAATACCAAAAATGTTGTTTTTCAACCTGTATGGCAGAATGCATGAATGTTTTGCAAATGATCTAATTTTTTTTTTTTTGCCTAAAATAAAAAACGCGGTGTTCTCACACAACTATTGCATGCTTATATAAAACATACAGAACGAGTTTATATACATTTTCCATGGTCAAAATGTGAAAATGAATAACAAAAAAGTTGTTTTTTAACATGTATAGCAGAATGCATGAATGTTTTAACATGATCTTTTTTTTTTTTTGCCTAAAATATAAAACGCGGTGTTCTCACACAACTAATGCATGCTCATATAAAACATACAGAACGAGTTTATATACATTTTCCATGGTCAAAATTTGAAAATGAATAACAAAAAAGTTGTTTTTCAACCTGTATGCCAAAAGGCATGAATGTGCTGGAAATGATCATTCATGTCATTTTTCACCCATAATAAAGGAGAGATAAAGCGTTTGCTGCGTTCTTAGCGCTATACCAGCTGAGGAAAGCGGTTTTCTCACAGAACTAATGCATGCTTATGTAAAACATACAGAACGAGTTTATATACATTTTCCATGGTCAAAATGTGAAAAAGAATACCAAAAATGTTGTTTTTCAACATGTATGGCAGGATGCATGAATGTTTTGCAAATTATCTATTTTTATTTATTTTTTGCCTAAAATATAAAACGCGGTGTTCTCACACAACTAATGCAGGCTTATATAAAACATACAGAACGAGTTTATATACATTTTCCATGGTCAAAATGTGAAAAAGAATACCAAAAATGTTGTTTTTCAACCTGTATGGCAGAATGCATGAATGTTTTGCAAATGATCTAATTTTTTTTTTTTTGCCTAAAATAAAAAACGCGGTGTTCTCACACAACTATTGCATGCTTATATAAAACATACAGAACGAGTTTATATACATTTTCCATGGTCAAAATGTGAAAATGAATAACAAAAAAGTTGTTTTTCAACATGTATGCCAAAAGACATGAATGTGCTGGAAATGATCATTCAAGTCATTTTTCACCCATAATAAACGAGAGATAAAGCGTTTGCTGCGTTCTTAGCGCTATACCAGCTGAGGAAAGCGTTCTTCTCACACAACTAATGCATGCTTATGTAAAACATACAGAACGAGTTTATATACATTTTCCATGGTCAAAATGTGAAAAAGAATACCAAAAATGTTGTTTTTCAACATGTATGGCAGGATGCATGAATGTTTTGCAAATTATCTATTTTTATTTATTTTTTGCCTAAAATATAAAACGCGGTGTTCTCACACAACTAATGCAGGCTTATATAAAACATACAGAACGAGTTTATATACATTTTCCATGGTCAAAATGTGAAAAAGAATACCAAAAATGTTGTTTTTCAACCTGTATGGCAGAATGCATGAATGTTTTGCAAATGATCTATTTTTTTTTTTTTTTGCCTAAAATAAAAAACGCGGTGTTCTCACACAACTATTGCATGCTTATATAAAACATACAGAACGAGTTTATATACATTTTCCATGGTCAAAATGTGAAAATGAATAACAAAAAAGTTGTTTTTCAACATGTATGCCAAAAGGCATGCATGTGCTGGAAAGATCATTCGTGTCATTTTTCACCCATGATAAAGGAGAGATAAAGCGTTTGCTGCGTTCTTAGCGCTATACCAGCTGAGGAAAGCGGTTTTCTCACACAACTAATGCATGGATATGTAAAACATACAGAACGAGTTTATATACATTTTCCATGGTCAAAATGTGAAAAAGAACACCAAAAATGTTGTTTTTTAACATGTATGGCAGAATGCATGAATGTTTTTAAAAAGATCTTTTTTTTTTGCCTAAAATATAAAACGCGGTGTTCTCACACAACTAATGCAGGCTTATATAAAACATACAGAACGAGTTTATATACATTTTCCAAGGTCAAAATTTGAAAATGAATAACAAAAAAGTTGTTTTTTAACATGTATGGCAGAATGCATGAATGTTTTAACATGATCTTTTTTTTTTTTGCCTAAAATATAAAACGCGGTGTTCTCACACAACTAATGCATGCTCATATAAAACATACAGAACGAGTTTATATACATTTTCCATGGTCAAAATTTGAAAATGAATAACAAAAAAGTTGTTTTTCAACCTGTATGCCAAAAGGCATGAATGTGCTGGAAATGATCATTCATGTCATTTTTCACCCATAATAAAGGAGAGATAAAGCGTTTGCTGCGTTCTTAGCGCTATACCAGCTGAGGAAAGCGGTTTTCTCACAGAACTAATGCATGCTTATGTAAAACATACAGAACGAGTTTATATACATTTTCCATGGTCAAAATGTGAAAAAGAATACCAAAAATGTTGTTTTTCAACATGTATGGCAGGATGCATGAATGTTTTGCAAATTATCTATTTTTATTTATTTTTTGCCTAAAATATAAAACGCGGTGTTCTCACACAATTAATGCAGGCTTATATAAAACATACAGAACGAGTTTATATACATTTTCCATGGTCAAAATGTGAAAAAGAATACCAAAAATGTTGTTTTTCAACCTGTATGGCAGAATGCATGAATGTTTTGCAAATGATCTATTATTTTTTTTTTTTGCCTAAAATAGAAAACGCGGTGTTCTCACACAACTATTGCATGCTTATATAAAACATACAGAACGAGTTTATATACATTTCCCATGGTCAAAATGTGAAAATGAATAACAAAAAAGTTGTTTTTTAACATGTATGCCAAAAGACATGAATGTGCTGGAAATGATCATTCAAGTCATTTTTCACCCATAATAAACGAGAGATAAAGCGTTTGCTGCGTTCTTAGCGCTATACCAGCTGAGGAAAGCGTTCTTCTCACACAACTAATGCATGCTTATGTAAAACATAAAGAACGAGTTTATATATATTTTCCATGGTCAAAATGTGAAAAAGAACACCAAAAATGTTGTTTTTTAACATGTATGGCAGAATGCATGAATGTTTTTAAAATGATCTTTTTTTTTGCCTAAAATATAAAACGCGGTTTTCTCACAGAACTAATGCATGCTTATGTAAAACATACAGAACGAGTTTATATACATTTTCCATGGTCAAAATGTGAAAAAGAATACCAAAAATGTTGTTTTTCAACATGTATGGCAGGATGCATGAATGTTTTGCAAATTATCTTTTTTTTTTTTTTTTTGCCTAAAATATAAAACGCGGTGTTCTCACACAACTAATGCAGGCTTATATAAAACATACAGAACGAGTTTATATACATTTTCCATGGTCAAAATGTGAAAATTAATAACAAAAATTTTGGTGGCAGGATGCATGAATGTTTTGCAAATTATCTATTTTTATTTTTTTTTTGCCTAAAATATAAAACGCGGTGTTCTCACACAACTAATGCATGCTTTTGTAAAACATATAGAACGAGTTTATATACATTTTCCATGGTCAAAATGTGAAATAGAATACCAGAAATGTTGCTTTTCAACATGTATGGCACAATGCATGAATGTTTTGAAAATGAACTTTTTTTTTTTTTTGCCCAAGATAACAAACGCTGTGTTCTCACACAACTATTGCATGCTTATATAAAACATACAGAACGAGTTTATATACATTTTCCATGGTCAAAATGTGAAAATGAATAACAAAAAAGTTGTTTTTCAACATGTATGCCAAAAGACATGAATGTGCTGGAAATGATCATTCAAGTCATTTTTCACCCATAATAAACGAGAGATAAAGCGTTTGCTGCGTTCTTAGCGCTATACCAGCTGAGGAAAGCGTTCTTCTCACACAACTAATGCATGCTTATGTAAAACATACAGAACGAGTTTATATACATTTTCCATGGTCAAAATGTGAAAAAGAATACCAAAAATGTTGTTTTTCAACATGTATGGCAGGATGCATGAATGTTTTGCAAATTATCTATTTTTATTTATTTTTTGCCTAAAATATAAAACGCGGTGTTCTCACACAACTAATGCAGGCTTATATAAAACATACAGAACGAGTTTATATACATTTTCCATGGTCAAAATGTGAAAAAGAATACCAAAAATGTTGTTTTTCAACCTGTATGGCAGAATGCATGAATGTTTTGCAAATGATCTATTTTTTTTTTTTTTTGCCTAAAATAAAAAACGCGGTGTTCTCACACAACTATTGCATGCTTATATAAAACATACAGAACGAGTTTATATACATTTTCCATGGTCAAAATGTGAAAATGAATAACAAAAAAGTTGTTTTTCAACATGTATGCCAAAAGGCATGCATGTGCTGGAAAGATCATTCGTGTCATTTTTCACCCATGATAAAGGAGAGATAAAGCGTTTGCTGCGTTCTTAGCGCTATACCAGCTGAGGAAAGCGGTTTTCTCACACAACTAATGCATGGATATGTAAAACATACAGAACGAGTTTATATACATTTTCCATGGTCAAAATGTGAAAAAGAACACCAAAAATGTTGTTTTTTAACATGTATGGCAGAATGCATGAATGTTTTTAAAAAGATCTTTTTTTTTTGCCTAAAATATAAAACGCGGTGTTCTCACACAACTAATGCAGGCTTATATAAAACATACAGAACGAGTTTATATACATTTTCCAAGGTCAAAATTTGAAAATGAATAACAAAAAAGTTGTTTTTTAACATGTATGGCAGAATGCATGAATGTTTTAACATGATCTTTTTTTTTTTTGCCTAAACTATAAAACGCGGTGTTCTCACACAACTAATGCATGCTCATATAAAACATACAGAACGAGTTTATATACATTTTCCATGGTCAAAATTTGAAAATGAATAACAAAAAAGTTGTTTTTCAACCTGTATGCCAAAAGGCATGAATGTGCTGGAAATGATCATTCATGTCATTTTTCACCCATAATAAAGGAGAGATAAAGCGTTTGCTGCGTTCTTAGCGCTATACCAGCTGAGGAAAGCGGTTTTCTCACAGAACTAATGCATGCTTATGTAAAACATACAGAACGAGTTTATATACATTTTCCATGGTCAAAATGTGAAAAAGAATACCAAAAATGTTGTTTTTCAACATGTATGGCAGGATGCATGAATGTTTTGCAAATTATCTATTTTTATTTATTTTTTGCCTAAAATATAAAACGCGGTGTTCTCACACAATTAATGCAGGCTTATATAAAACATACAGAACGAGTTTATATACATTTTCCATGGTCAAAATGTGAAAAAGAATACCAAAAATGTTGTTTTTCAACCTGTATGGCAGAATGCATGAATGTTTTGCAAATGATCTATTATTTTTTTTTTTTGCCTAAAATAAAAAACGCGGTGTTCTCACACAACTATTGCATGCTTATATAAAACATACAGAACGAGTTTATATACATTTCCCATGGTCAAAATGTGAAAATGAATAACAAAAAAGTTGTTTTTTAACATGTATGCCAAAAGACATGAATGTGCTGGAAATGATCATTCAAGTCATTTTTCACCCATAATAAACGAGAGATAAAGCGTTTGCTGCGTTCTTAGCGCTATACCAGCTGAGGAAAGCGTTCTTCTCACACAACTAATGCATGCTTATGTAAAACATAAAGAACGAGTTTATATATATTTTCCATGGTCAAAATGTGAAAAAGAACACCAAAAATGTTGTTTTTTAACATGTATGGCAGAATGCATGAATGTTTTTAAAATGATCTTTTTTTTTGCCTAAAATATAAAACGCGGTTTTCTCACAGAACTAATGCATGCTTATGTAAAACATACAGAACGAGTTTATATACATTTTCCATGGTCAAAATGTGAAAAAGAATACCAAAAATGTTGTTTTTCAACATGTATGGCAGGATGCATGAATGTTTTGCAAATTATCTTTTTTTTTTTTTTTTTGCCTAAAATATAAAACGCGGTGTTCTCACACAACTAATGCAGGCTTATATAAAACATACAGAACGAGTTTATATACATTTTCCATGGTCAAAATGTGAAAATGAATAACAAAAATTTTGGTGGCAGGATGCATGAATGTTTTGCAAATTATCTATTTTTATTTTTTTTTTGCCTAAAATATAAAACGCGGTGTTCTCACACAACTAATGCATGCTTTTGTAAAACATATAGAACGAGTTTATATACATTTTCCATGGTCAAAATGTGAAATAGAATACCAGAAATGTTGCTTTTCAACATGTATGGCACAATGCATGAATGTTTTGAAAATGAACTTTTTTTTTTTTTTGCCCAAGATAACAAACGCTGTGTTCTCACACAACTATTGCATGCTTATATAAAACATACAGAACGAGTTTATATACATTTTCCATGGTCAAAATGTGAAAATGAATAACAAAAAAGTTGTTTTTCAACATGTATGCCAAAAGACATGAATGTGCTGGAAATGATCATTCAAGTCATTTTTCACCCATAATAAACGAGAGATAAAGCGTTTGCTGCGTTCTTAGCGCTATACCAGCTGAGGAAAGCGTTCTTCTCACACAACTAATGCATGCTTATGTAAAACATACAGAACGAGTTTATATACATTTTCCATGGTCAAAATGTGAAAAAGAATACCAAAAATGTTGTTTTTCAACATGTATGGCAGGATGCATGAATGTTTTGCAAATTATCTATTTTTATTTATTTTTTGCCTAAAATATAAAACGCGGTGTTCTCACACAACTAATGCAGGCTTATATAAAACATACAGAACGAGTTTATATACATTTTCCATGGTCAAAATGTGAAAAAGAATACCAAAAATGTTGTTTTTCAACCTGTATGGCAGAATGCATGAATGTTTTGCAAATGATCTATTTTTTTTTTTTTTGCCTAAAATAAAAAACGCGGTGTTCTCACACAACTATTGCATGCTTATATAAAACATACAGAACGAGTTTATATACATTTTCCATGGTCAAAATGTGAAAATGAATAACAAAAAAGTTGTTTTTCAACATGTATGCCAAAAGGCATGCATGTGCTGGAAAGATCATTCGTGTCATTTTTCACCCATGATAAAGGAGAGATAAAGCGTTTGCTGCGTTCTTAGCGCTATACCAGCTGAGGAAAGCGGTTTTCTCACACAACTAATGCATGGATATGTAAAACATACAGAACGAGTTTATATACATTTTCCATGGTCAAAATGTGAAAAAGAATACCAAAAATGTTGTTTTCAACATGTATGGCACAATGCATGAATGTTTTGAAAATGATCTTTTTTTTTTTTTTGCCCAAGATAACAAACGCTGTGTTCTCACACAATTTATGCATGCTTATGTAAAACATACAGAACGAGTTTATATACATTTTCCATGGTCAAAATGTTAAAATGAATAACAAAAAAGTTATTTTTCAACATGTATGCCAAAAGGCATGAATGTGCTGGAAATTATCATTCATGTCTTTTTCACCCATAATAAAGGAGAGATAAAGCGTTTGCTGCGTTCTTAGCGCTATACCAGCTGAGGAAAGCGTTTTTTTCACACAACTAATGCATGCTTTTGTAAAACATACAGAACGAGTTTATATACATTTTCCATGGTCAAAATGTGAAAAAGAATAACAAAAAAGTTGTTTTTCAACATGTATGCCAAAAGGCATGAATGTGCTGGAAATGATAATTCAAGTCATTTTTCACCCATAACAAAGGAGAGATAAAGCGTTTGGAGCGTTCTTAGCGCTATACCAGCTGAGGAAAGCGATTTTCTCACACATCTACTGCATGGTAATGGTAAAACATACAAAACGAGTTTATATACATTTTCCATGGTCAAAATATGAAAAAAAAAAAAAAGTTGTTTTTCAACATGTATGCCAAAAGGCATGAATGTCCTGGAAATGATCATTCATGCCATTTTTCACCCATAATAAAGGAGAGATCATGCGTTTGCTGCGTTCTTAGCGCTATACCAGCTGAGGAAAGCGGTTTTCTCACACAAATAATGCATGGTTATGTAAAATATACAGAACGAGTTTATATACATTTTCCATGGTCAAAATGTGAAAATGAATAACAAAAAAATTGTTTTTCAACATGTATGGCACAATGCATGAATGTTTTGAAAATGATCATTTATTTATTTTTTTGCTTAAAATAACAAACGCGGTGTTATCACACAACTAATGCATGTTTATGTAAAACATACAGAACGAGTTTATATACATTTTCAATGCTCAAAATGTGAAAATGAATAACAAAAAAGTTATTTTTCAACATGTATGGCACAATGCATGAATGTTTTGAAAATGATCATTTATTTATTATTTTGCCTAAAATAAAAAACGCGGTGTTCACACAGAACTAATGCATGCTTATGTAAAACATACAAAATTAGTTTATATACATTTTCCATGGTCAAAATGTGAAAATGAATAACAAAAAAGTTATTTTTCAACATGTATGCCAAAAGTCATGAATGTGCTGGAAATGATCATTCATGTCATTTTTCACCCATAATAAAGGGGAGATAAAGCGTTTGCTGCGTTCTTAGCGCTATACCAGCTGAGGAAAGCGGTTTTCTCACACAACTAATGCATGGTTATGTAAAACATACAGAACGAGTTTATATGCATTTTCCATGGTCAAAATCTGAAAAAGGATAACAAAAAAGTTGTTTTTCAACATGTATGCCAAAAGGCATGAATGTGCTGGAAATGATCATTCATGTCATTTTTCACCCATAATAAAGGAGAGATAAAGCGTTTGCTGCGTTCTTAGCGCTATACCAGCTGAGGAAAGCGGTTTTCTCACACAACTAATGCATGGTTATGTAAAACATACAGAACGAGTTTATATACATTTTCCATGGTCAAAATGTGAAAAAGAATACCAAAAATGTTGTTTTTCAACATGTATGGCACAATGCATGAATGTTTTGAAAATGATCATTTATTTATTATTTTGCCTAAAATAAAAAACGCGGTGTTCACACAGAACTAATGCATGCTTATGTAAAACATACAGAACGAGTTTATATACATTTTCCATGGTCAAAATGTGAAAAAGAATAACAAAAAAGTTGTTTTTTAACATGTATGCCAAAAGGCATGAATGTGCTGGAAATGATCATTCATGTCATTTTTCACCCATAATAAAGGAGATATAAAGCGTTTGCTGCGTTCTTAGCGCTATCCCAGCTGAGGAAAGCGGTTTTCTCACACAACTAATGCATGGTTATGTAAAACATACAGAACGAGTTTATATACATTTTCCATGGTCAAAATGTGAAAAAGAATACCAAAAATTTTGTTTTTCAACATGTATGGCACAATGCATGAATGTTTTGAGAATGATCTTTTTTTTTTTTTGCCCAAGATAACAAACGCTGTGTTCTCACCCAATTTATGCATGCTTATGTAAAACATACAGAACGAGTTTATATACATTTTCCATGGTCAAAATGTGAAAATGAATAACAAAAAAGTAATTTTTCAACATGTATGCCAAAAGGCATGAATGTGCTGGAAATGATCATTCATGTCGTTTTCACCCATAATAAAGGAGAGATAAAGCGTTTGCTGCGTTCTTAGCGCTATACCAGCTGAGGAAAGCGTTTTTTTCACACAACTAATGCATGCTTATGTAAAACATACAGAACGAGTTTATATACATTTTCCATGGTCAAAATGTGAAAAAGAATACCAAAAATGTTGTTTTCAACATGTATGGCACAATGCATGAATGTTTTGAAAATGATCTTTTTTTTTTTTTTGCCTAAAATAAAAAACGCGGTGTTCTCACACAACTAATGCATGCTTTTGTAAAACATACAGAACGAGTTTATATACATTTTCCATGGTCAAAATGTGAAAATGAATAACAAAAAAGTTGTTTTTCAACATGTATGCCAAAAGGCATGAATGTGCTGGAAATGATAATTCAAGTCATTTTTCACCCATAACAAAGGAGAGATAAAGCGTTTGCTGCGTTCTTAGCGCTATACCAGCTGAGGAAAGCGATTTTCTCACACATCTACTGCATGGTAATGGTAAAACATACAAAACGAGTTTATATACATTTTCCATGGTCAAAATATGAAAAAAAAAAAAAAAAAGTTGTTTTTCAACATGTATGCCAAAAGGCATGAATGTGCTGGAAATGATCATTCATGTCATTTTTCACCCATAATAAAGGAGAGATAAAGCGTTTGCTGCGTTCTTAGCGCTATCCCAGCTGAGGAAAGCGGTTTTCTCACACAACTAATGCATGGTTATGTAAAACATACAGAACGAGTTTATATACATTTTCCATGGTCAAAATGTGAAAAAGAATACCAAAAATTTTGTTTTTCAACATGTATGGCACAATGCATGAATGTTTTGAGAATGATCTTTTTTTTTTTTTGCCCAAGATAACAAACGCTGTGTTCTCACACAATTTATGCATGCTTATGTAAAACATACAGAACGAGTTTATATACATTTTCCATGGTCAAAATGTGAAAATGAATAACAAAAAAGTTATTTTTCAACATGTATGCCAAAAGGCATGAATGTGCTGGAAATGATCATTCATGTCGTTTTCACCCATAATAAAGGAGAGATAAAGCGTTTGCTGCGTTCTTAGCGCTATACCAGCTGAGGAAAGCGTTTTTTTCACACAACTAATGCATGCTTATGTAAAACATACAGAACGAGTTTATATACATTTTCCATGGTCAAAATGTGAAAAAGAATACCAAAAATGTTGTTTTCAACATGTATGGCACAATGCATGAATGTTTTGAAAATTATCATTTATTTATTTTTTTGCTTAAAATAACAAACGCGGTGTTATCACACAACTAATGCATGCTTATGTAAAACATACAGAACGAGTTTATATACATTTTCCATGGTCAAAATGTGAAAAAGAATACCAAAAATGTTGTTTTTCAACATGTATGGCACAATGCATGAATGTTTTGAAAATGATCTCTTTTTTTTTTTGCCCAAGATAACAAACGCTGTGTTCTCACACAATTTATGCATGCTTATGTAAAACATACAGAACGAGTTTATATACATTTTCCATGGTCAAAATGTGAAAATGAATAACAAAAAAGTTATTTTTCAACATGTATGCCAAAAGGCATGAATGTGCTGGAAATTATCATTCATGTCTTTTTCACCCATAATAAAGGAGAGATAAAGCGTTTGCTGCGTTCTTAGCGCTATACCAGCTGAGGAAAGCGTTTTTTTCACACAACTAATGCATGCTTAAGTAAAACATACAGAACGAGTTTATATACATTTTCCATGGTCAAAATCTGAAAAAGGATAACAAAAAAGTTGTTTTTCAACATGTATGCCAAAAGGCATGAATGTGCTGGAAATTATCATTCATGTCATTTTTCACCCATAATAAAGGAGAGATAAAGCGTTTGCTGCGTTCTTAGCGCTATACCAGCTGAGGAAAGCGGTTTTCTCACACAACTAATGCATGGTTATGTAAAACATACAGAACGAGTTTATATACATTTTCCATGGTCAAAATGTGAAAAAGAATACCAAAAATGTTGTTTTTCAACATGTATGGCACAATGCATGAATGTTTTGAAAATGATCATTTATTTATTATTTTGCCTAAAATAAAAAACGCGGTGTTCACACAGAACTAATGCATGCTTATGTAAAACATACAGAACGAGTTTATATACATTTTCCATGGTCAAAATGTGAAAAAGAATAACAAAAAAGTTGTTTTTTAACATGTATGCCAAAAGGCATGAATGTGCTGGAAATGATCATTCATGTCATTTTTCACCCATAATAAAGGGGAGATAAAGCGTTTGCTGCGTTCTTAGCGCTATACCAGCTGAGGAAAGCGGTTTTCTCACACAACTAATGCATGGTTATGTAAAACATACAGAACGAGTTTATATGCATTTTCCAAGGTCAAAATCTGAAAAAGGATAACAAAAAAGTTGTTTTTCAACATGTATGCCAAAAGGCATGAATGTGCTGGAAATGATCATTCATGTCATTTTTCACCCATAATAAAGGAGAGATAAAGCGTTTGCTGCGTTCTTAGCGCTATACCAGCTGAGGAAAGCGGTTTTCTCACACAACTAATGCATGGTTATGTAAAACATACAGAACGAGTTTATATACATTTTCCATGGTCAAAATGTGAAAAAGAATACCAAAAATGTTGTTTTTCAACATGTATGGCACAATGCATGAATGTTTTGAAAATGATCTTTTTTTTTTTTTGCCCAAGATAACAAACGCTGTGTTCTCACACAATTTATGCATGCTTATGTAAAACATACAGAACGAGTTTATATACATTTTCCATGGTCAAAATGTGAAAATGAATAACAAAAAAGTTATTTTTCAACATGTATGCCAAAAGGCATGAATGTGCTGGAAATGATCATTCATGTCGTTTTCACCCATAATAAAGGAGAGATAAAGCGTTTGCTGCGTTCTTAGCGCTATACCAGCTGAGGAAAGCGTTTTTTTCACACAACTAATGCATGCTTATGTAAAACATACAGAACGAGTTTATATACATTTTCCATGGTCAAAATGTGAAAAAGAATACCAAAAATGTTGTTTTCAACATGTATGGCACAATGCATGAATGTTTTGAAAATGATCTTTTTTTTTTTTTTGCCTAAAATAAAAAACGCGGTGTTCTCACACAACTAATGCATGCTTTTGTAAAACATACAGAACGAGTTTATATACATTTTCCATGGTCAAAATGTGAAAATGAATAACAAAAAAGTTGTTTTTCAACATGTATGCCAAAAGGCATGAATGTGCTGGAAATGATAATTCAAGTCATTTTTCACCCATAACAAAGGAGAGATAAAGCGTTTGCTGCGTTCTTAGCGCTATACCAGCTGAGGAAAGCGATTTTCTCACACATCTACTGCATGGTAATGGTAAAACATACAAAACGAGTTTATATACATTTTCCATGGTCAAAATATGAAAAAAAAAAAAAAAAAGTTGTTTTTCAACATGTATGCCAAAAGGCATGAATGTGCTGGAAATGATCATTCATGTCATTTTTCACCCATAATAAAGGAGAGATAAAGCGTTTGCTGCGTTCTTAGCGCTATCCCAGCTGAGGAAAGCGGTTTTCTCACACAACTAATGCATGGTTATGTAAAACATACAGAACGAGTTTATATACATTTTCCATGGTCAAAATGTGAAAAAGAATACCAAAAATTTTGTTTTTCAACATGTATGGCACAATGCATGAATGTTTTGAGAATGATCTTTTTTTTTTTTTGCCCAAGATAACAAACGCTGTGTTCTCACACAATTTATGCATGCTTATGTAAAACATACAGAACGAGTTTATATACATTTTCCATGGTCAAAATGTGAAAATGAATAACAAAAAAGTTATTTTTCAACATGTATGCCAAAAGGCATGAATGTGCTGGAAATGATCATTCATGTCGTTTTCACCCATAATAAAGGAGAGATAAAGCGTTTGCTGCGTTCTTAGCGCTATACCAGCTGAGGAAAGCGTTTTTTTCACACAACTAATGCATGCTTATGTAAAACATACAGAACGAGTTTATATACATTTTCCATGGTCAAAATGTGAAAAAGAATACCAAAAATGTTGTTTTCAACATGTATGGCACAATGCATGAATGTTTTGAAAATTATCATTTATTTATTTTTTTGCTTAAAATAACAAACGCGGTGTTATCACACAACTAATGCATGCTTATGTAAAACATACAGAACGAGTTTATATACATTTTCCATGGTCAAAATGTGAAAAAGAATACCAAAAATGTTGTTTTTCAACATGTATGGCACAATGCATGAATGTTTTGAAAATGATCTCTTTTTTTTTTTGCCCAAGATAACAAACGCTGTGTTCTCACACAATTTATGCATGCTTATGTAAAACATACAGAACGAGTTTATATACATTTTCCATGGTCAAAATGTGAAAATGAATAACAAAAAAGTTATTTTTCAACATGTATGCCAAAAGGCATGAATGTGCTGGAAATTATCATTCATGTCTTTTTCACCCATAATAAAGGAGAGATAAAGCGTTTGCTGCGTTCTTAGCGCTATACCAGCTGAGGAAAGCGTTTTTTTCACACAACTAATGCATGCTTAAGTAAAACATACAGAACGAGTTTATATACATTTTCCATGGTCAAAATCTGAAAAAGGATAACAAAAAAGTTGTTTTTCAACATGTATGCCAAAAGGCATGAATGTGCTGGAAATTATCATTCATGTCATTTTTCACCCATAATAAAGGAGAGATAAAGCGTTTGCTGCGTTCTTAGCGCTATACCAGCTGAGGAAAGCGGTTTTCTCACACAACTAATGCATGGTTATGTAAAACATACAGAACGAGTTTATATACATTTTCCATGGTCAAAATGTGAAAAAGAATACCAAAAATGTTGTTTTTCAACATGTATGGCACAATGCATGAATGTTTTGAAAATGATCATTTATTTATTATTTTGCCTAAAATAAAAAACGCGGTGTTCACACAGAACTAATGCATGCTTATGTAAAACATACAGAACGAGTTTATATACATTTTCCATGGTCAAAATGTGAAAAAGAATAACAAAAAAGTTGTTTTTTAACATGTATGCCAAAAGGCATGAATGTGCTGGAAATGATCATTCATGTCATTTTTCACCCATAATAAAGGGGAGATAAAGCGTTTGCTGCGTTCTTAGCGCTATACCAGCTGAGGAAAGCGGTTTTCTCACACAACTAATGCATGGTTATGTAAAACATACAGAACGAGTTTATATGCATTTTCCAAGGTCAAAATCTGAAAAAGGATAACAAAAAAGTTGTTTTTCAACATGTATGCCAAAAGGCATGAATGTGCTGGAAATGATCATTCATGTCATTTTTCACCCATAATAAAGGAGAGATAAAGCGTTTGCTGCGTTCTTAGCGCTATACCAGCTGAGGAAAGCGGTTTTCTCACACAACTAATGCATGGTTATGTAAAACATACAGAACGAGTTTATATACATTTTCCATGGTCAAAATGTGAAAAAGAATACCAAAAATGTTGTTTTTCAACATGTATGGCACAATGCATGAATGTTTTGAAAATGATCTTTTTTTTTTTTTGCCCAAGATAACAAACGCTGTGTTCTCACACAATTTATGCATGCTTATGTAAAACATACAGAACGAGTTTATATACATTTTCCATGGTCAAAATGTGAAAATGAATAACAAAAAAGTTATTTTTCAACATGTATGCCAAAAGGCATGAATGTGCTGGAAATGATCATTCATGTCGTTTTCACCCATAATAAAGGAGAGATAAAGCGTTTGCTGCGTTCTTAGCGCTATACCAGCTGAGGAAAGCGTTTTTTTCACACAACTAATGCATGCTTATGTAAAACATACAGAACGAGTTTATATACATTTTCCATGGTCAAAATGTGAAAAAGAATACCAAAAATGTTGTTTTCAACATGTATGGCACAATGCATGAATGTTTTGAAAATGATCTTTTTTTTTTTTTTTTTTTTTGCCTAAAATAAAAAACGCGGTGTTCTCACACAACTAATGCATGCTTTTGTAAAACATACAGAACGAGTTTATATACATTTTCCATGGTCAAAATGTGAAAAAGAATAACAAAAAAGTTGTTTTTCAACATGTATGCCAAAAGGCATGAATGTGCTGGAAATGATAATTCAAGTCATTTTTCACCCATAACAAAGGAGAGATAAAGCGTTTGCTGCGTTCTTAGCGCTATACCAGCTGAGGAAAGCGATTTTCTCACACATCTACTGCATGGTAATGGTAAAACATACAAAACGAGTTTATATACATTTTCCATGGTCAAAATATGAAAAAAAAAAAAAAAAAAAGTTGTTTTTCAACATGTATGCCAAAAGGCATGAATGTCCTGGAAATGATCATTCATGCCATTTTTCACCCATAATAAAGGAGAGATCATGCGTTTGCTGCGTTCTTAGAGCTATACCAGCTGAGGAAAGCGGTTTTCTCACACAAATAATGCATGGTTATGTAAAACATACAGAACGAGTTTATATACATTTTCCATGCTCAAAATGTGAAAATGAATAACAAAAAAATTGTTTTTCAACATGTATGGCACAATGCATGAATGTTTTGAAAATTATCATTTATTTATTTTTTTGCTTAAAATAACAAACGCGGTGTTATCACACAACTAATGCATGCTTATGTAAAACATACAGAACGAGTTTATATACATTTTCCATGGTCAAAATGTGAAAAAGAATACCAAAAATGTTGTTTTTCAACATGTATGGCACAATGCATGAATGTTTTGAAAATGATCATTTATTTAATTATTTTGCTTAAAATAACAAACGCGGTGTTCTCACACAACTAATGCATGCTTATGTAAAACATACAAAATTAGTTTATATACATTTTCCATGGTCAAAATGTGAAAATGAATAACAAAAAAGTTATTTTTCAACATGTATGCCAAATGGCATGAATGTGCTGGAAATGATCATTCATGTCGTTTTCACCCATAATAAAGGAGAGATAAAGCGTTTGCTGCGTTCTTAGCGCTATACCAGCTGAGGAAAGCGTTTTTTTCACACAACTAATGCATGCTTATGTAAAACATACAGAACGAGTTTATATACATTTTCCATGGTCAAAATGTGAAAAAGAATACCAAAAATGTTGTTTTCAACATGTATGGCACAATGCATGAATGTTTTGAAAATGATCTTTTTTTTTTTTTTTGCCTAAAATAAAAAACGCGGTGTTCTCACACAACTAATGCATGCTTATGTAAAACATACAGAACGAGTTTATATACATTTTCCATGGTCAAAATGTGAAAAAGAATACCAAAAATGTTGTTTTCAACATGTATGGCACAATGCATGAATGTTTTGAAAATGATCTTTTTTTTTTTTTTTGCCTAAAATAAAAAACGCGGTGTTCTCACACAACTAATGCATGCTTATGTAAAACATACAGAACGAGTTTATATACATTTTCCATGGTCAAAATATGAAAAAGGATAACAAAAAAGTTGTTTTTCAACATGTATGCCAAAAGGCATGAATGTGCTGGAAATTATCATTCATGTCATTTTTCACCCATAATAAAGGAGAGATAAAGCGTTTGCTGCGTTCTTAGCGCTATACCAGCTGAGGAAAGCGTTTTTTTCACACAACTAATGCATGCTTAAGTAAAACATACAGAACGAGTTTATATACATTTTCCATGGTCAAAATCTGAAAAAGGATAACAAAAAAGTTGTTTTTCAACATGTATGCCAAAAGGCATGAATGTGCTGGAAATTATCATTCATGTCATTTTTCACCCATAATAAAGGAGAGATAAAGCGTTTGCTGCGTTCTTAGCGCTATACCAGCTGAGGAAAGCGGTTTTTTCACACAACTAATGCATGCTTATGTAAAACATACAGAACGAGTTTATATACATTTTCCATGGTCAAAATGTGAAAAAGAATACCAAAAATGTTGTTTTCAACATGTATGGCACAATGCATGAATGTTTTGAAAATGATCTTTTTTTTTTGTTTTTTGTTTTGCCTAAAATAAAAAACGCGGTGTTCTCACACAACTAATGCATGCTTTTGTAAAACATACAGAACGAGTTTATATACATTTTCCATGGTCAAAATGTGAAAAAGAATAACAAAAAAGTTGTTTTTCAACATGTATGCCAAAAGGCATGAATGTGCTGGAAATGATAATTCAAGTCATTTTTCACCCATAACAAAGGAGAGATAAAGCGTTTGGAGCGTTCTTAGCGCTATACCAGCTGAGGAAAGCGATTTTCTCACACATCTACTGTATGGTAATGGTGAAACATACAAAACGAGTTTATATACATTTTCCATGGTCAAAATATGAAAAAAAAAAAAGTTGTTTTTCAACATATATGCCAAAAGGCATGAATGTCATGGAAATGATCATTCATGCCATTTTTCACCCATAATAAAGGAGAGATCATGCGTTTGCTGCGTTCTTAGCGCTATACCAGCTGAGGAAAGCGGTTTTCTCACACAAATAATGCATGGTTATGTAAAATATACAGAACGAGTTTATATACATTTTCCATGGTCAAAATGTGAAAATGAATAACAAAAAAATTGTTTTTCAACATGTATGGCACAATGCATGAATGTTTTGAAAATGATCATTTATTTATTTTTTTGCTTAAAATAACAAACGCGGTGTTATCACACAACTAATGCATGCTTATGTAAAACATACAGAACGAGTTTATATACATTTTCCATGCTCAAAATGTGAAAATGAATAACAAAAAAGTTATTTTTCAACATGTATGGCACAATGCATGAATGTTTTGAAAATGATCATTTATTTATTATTTTGCCTAAAATAAAAAACGCGGTGTTCACACAGAACTAATGCATGGTTATGTAAAACATACAAAATTAGTTTATATACATTTTCCATGGTCAAAATGTGAAAATGAATAACAAAAAAGTTGTTTTTCAACATGTATGCCAAAAGGCATGAATGTGCTGCAAATGATCATTCATGTCATTTTTCACCCATAATAAAGGGGAGATAAAGCGTTTGCTGCGTTCTTAGCGCTATACCAGCTGAGGAAAGCGGTTTTCTCACACAACTAATGCATGGTTATGTAAAACATACAGAACGAGTTTATATGCATTTTCCATGGTCAAAATCTGAAAAAGGATAACAAAAAAGTTGTTTTTCAACATGTATGCCAAAAGGCATGAATGTGCTGGAAATGATCATTCATGTCATTTTTCACCCATAATAAAGGAGAGATAAAGCGTTTGCTGCGTTCTTAGCGCTATACCAGCTGAGGAAAGCGGTTTTCTCACACAACTAATGCATGGTTATGTAAAACATACAGAACGAGTTTATATACATTTTCCATGGTCAAAATGTGAAAAAGAATACCAAAAATGTTGTTTTTCAACATGTATGGCACAATGCATGAATGTTTTGAAAATGATCATTTATTTATTATTTTGCCTAAA
This sequence comes from Clarias gariepinus, assembly GCF_024256425.1. NCBI lineage: Eukaryota > Metazoa > Chordata > Actinopteri > Siluriformes > Clariidae > Clarias > Clarias gariepinus. The sequence goes on from NC_071125.1 coordinate 12,314,811, forward strand.
ATAAAAAACGCGGTGTTCACACAGAACTAATGCATGCTTATGTAAAACATACAGAACGAGTTTATATACATTTTCCATGGTCAAAATGTGAAAAAGAATAACAAAAAAGTTGTTTTTTAACATGTATGCCAAAAGGCATGAATGTGCTGGAAATGATCATTCATGTCATTTTTCACCCATAATAAAGGGGAGATAAAGCGTTTGCTGCGTTCTTAGCGCTATACCAGCTGAGGAAAGCGGTTTTCTCACACAACTAATGCATGGTTATGTAAAACATACAGAACGAGTTTATATGCATTTTCCATGGTCAAAATCTGAAAAAGGATAACAAAAAAGTTGTTTTTCAACATGTATGCCAAAAGGCATGAATGTGCTGGAAATGATCATTCATGTCATTTTTCACCCATAATAAAGGAGAGATAAAGCGTTTGCTGCGTTCTTAGAGCGGTTTTCTCACACAACTAATGCATGGTTATGTAAAACATACAGAACGAGTTTATATACATTTTCCATGGTCAAAATGTGAAAAAGAATACCAAAAATGTTGTTTTTCAACATGTATGGCACAATGCATGAATGTTTTGAAAATGATCATTTATTTATTATTTTGCCTAAAATAAAAAACGCGGTGTTCACACAGAACTAATGCATGCTTATGTAAAACATACAGAACGAGTTTATATACATTTTCCATGGTCAAAATGTGAAAAAGAATAACAAAAAAGTTGTTTTTTAACATGTATGCCAAAAGGCATGAATGTGCTGGAAATGATCATTCATGTCATTTTTCACCCATAATAAAGGGGAGATAAAGCGTTTGCTGCGTTCTTAGCGCTATACCAGCTGAGGAAAGCGGTTTTCTCACACAACTAATGCATGGTTATGTAAAACATACAGAACGAGTTTATATGCATTTTCCATGGTCAAAATCTGAAAAAGGATAACAAAAAAGTTGTTTTTCAACATGTATGCCAAAAGGCATGAATGTGCTGGAAATGATCATTCATGTCATTTTTCACCCATAATAAAGGAGAGATAAAGCGTTTGCTGCGTTCTTAGCGCTATACCAGCTGAGGAAAGCGGTTTTCTCACACAACTAAAGCATGGTTATGTAAAACATACAGAACGAGTTTATATACATTTTCCATGGTCAAAATGTGAAAAAGAATACCAAAAATGTTGTTTTTCAACATGTATGGCACAATGCATGAATGTTTTGAAAATGATCATTTATTTATTATTTTGCCTAAAATAAAAAACGCGGTGTTCACACAGAACTAATGCATGCTTATGTAAAACATACAGAACGAGTTTATATACATTTTCCATGGTCAAAATGTGAAAAAGAATAACAAAAAAGTTGTTTTTTAACATGTATGCCAAAAGGCATGAATGTGCTGGAAATGATCATTCATGTCATTTTTCACCCATAATAAAGGAGAGATAAAGCGTTTGCTGCGTTCTTAGCGCTATCCCAGCTGAGGAAAGCGGTTTTCTCACACAACTAATGCATGCTTATGTAAAACATACAGAACGAGTTTATATACATTTTCCATGGTCAAAATGTGAAAAAGAATACCAAAAATTTTGTTTTTCAACATGTATGGCACAATGCATGAATGTTTTGAAAATGATCTTTTTTTTTTTTGCCCAAAATAACAAACGCTGTCTTCTCACACAATTAATCCGTGCTTATGTAAAACATACAGAACGAGTTTATATACATTTTCCATGGTCAAAATGTGAAAATGAATAACAAAAAAATTGTTTTTCAACATGTATGCCAAAATGCATGAATGTGCTGGAAATGATCATTCATGTCGTTTTCACCCATAATAAAGGAGAGATAAAGCGTTTGCTGCGTTCTTAGCGCTATACCAGCTGAGGAAAGCGTTTTTTTCACACAACTAATGCATGCTTATGTAAAACATACAGAACGAGTTTATATACATTTTCCATGGTCAAAATGTGAAAAAGAATACCAAAAATGTTGTTTTCAACATGTATGGCACAATGCATGAATGTTTTGAAAATGATCTTTTTTTTTTTTTTTTTTTTTGCCTAAAATAAAAAACGCGGTGTTCTCACACAACTAATGCATGCTTATGTAAAACATACAGAACGAGTTTATATACATTTTCCATGGTCAAAATGTGAAAAAGAATACCAAAAATGTTGTTTTTCAACATGTATGGCACAATGCATGAATGTTTTGAAAATGATCATTTATTTATTTTTTTGCTTAAAATAACAAACGCGGTGTTCACAAAGAACTAATGCATGCTTATGTAAAACATACAAAATTAGTTTATATACATTTTCCATGGTCAAAATGTGAAAATGAATAACAAAAAAGTTATTTTTCAACATGTATGCCAAAAGGCATGAATGTGCTGGAAATGATCATTCATGTCGTTTTCACCCATAATAAAGGAGAGATAAAGCGTTTGCTGCGTTCTTAGCGCTATACCAGCTGAGGAAAGCGTTTTTTTCACACAACTAATGCATGCTTATGTAAAACATACAGAACGAGTTTATATACATTTTCCATGGTCAAAATGTGAAAAAGAATACCAAAAATGTTGTTTTCAACATGTATGGCACAATGCATGAATGTTTTGAAAATGATCTTTTTTTTTTTTTTTGCCTAAAATAAAAAACGCGGTGTTCTCACACAACTAATGCATGCTTATGTAAAACATACAGAACGAGTTTATATACATTTTCCATGGTCAAAATATGAAAAAGGATAACAAAAAAGTCGTTTTTCAACATGTATGCCAAAAGGCATGAATGTGCTGGAAATGATCATTCATGTCATTTTTCACCCATAATAAAGGAGAGATAAATCGTTTGCTGCGTTCTTAGCGCTATACCAGCTGAGGAACGCTGTGTTCTCACACAACTAATGCGTGCTTATGTAAATCATACAGAACGAGTTTATATACATTTTCCATGGTCAAAATATGAAAAAGGATAACAAAAAAGTCGTTTTTCAACATGTATGCCAAAAGGCATGAATGTGCTGGAAATGATCATTCATGTCATTTTTCACCCATAATAAAGGAGAGATAAATCGTTTGCTGCGTTCTTAGCGCTATACCAGCTGAGGAAAGCGGTTTTCTCACACAACTAATGCATGCTTATGTAAAACATACAGAACGAGTTTATATACATTTTCCATGGTCAAAATGTGAAAAAGAATACCAAAAATTTTGTTTTTCAACATGTATGGCACAATGCATGAATGTTTTGAGAATGATCTTTTTTTTTTTTTGCCCAAGATAACAAACGCTGTGTTCTCACACAATTTATGCATGCTTATGTAAAACATACAGAACGAGTTTATATACATTTTCCATGGTCAAAATGTGAAAATGAATAACAAAAAAGTAATTTTTCAACATGTATGCCAAAAGGCATGAATGTGCTGGAAATGATCATTCATGTCGTTTTCACCCATAATAAAGGAGAGATAAAGCGTTTGCTGCGTTCTTAGCGCTATACCAGCTGAGGAAAGCGTTTTTTTCACACAACTAATGCATGCTTATGTAAAACATACAGAACGAGTTTATATACATTTTCCATGGTCAAAATGTGAAAAAGAATAACAAAAAAGTTGTTTTTCAACATGTATGCCAAAAGGCATGAATGTTTTGAAAATGATCATTTATTTATTATTTTGCCTAAAATAAAAAACGCGGTGTTCACACAGAACTAATGCATGCTTATGTAAAACATACAAAATTAGTTTATATGCATTTTCCATGGTCAAAATCTGAAAAAGGATAACAAAAAAGTTATTTTTCAACATGTATGCCAAACGTCATGAATGTGCTGGAAATGATCATTCATGTCATTTTTCACCCATAATAAAGGGGAGATAAAGCGTTTGCTGCGTTCTTAGCGCTATACCAGCTGAGGAAAGCGGTTTTCTCACACAACTAATGCATGGTTATGTAAAGCATACAGAACGAGTTTATATACATTTTCCATGGTCAAAATGTGAAAAAGAATACCAAAAATGTTGTTTTTCAACATGTATGCCAAAAGGCATGAATGTGCTGGAAATGATCATTCAAGTCATTTTTCACCCATAATAAAGGAGAGATAAAGCGTTTGCTGCGTTCTTAGCGCTATACCAGCTGAGGAAAGCGGTTTTCTCACACATCTACTGCATGGTAATGGTAAAACATACAAAACGAGTTTATATACATTTTCCATGGTCAAAATATGAACAAAAAAAAAAAAAAAGTTGTTTTTCAACATGTATGCCAAAAGGCATGAATGTCCTGGAAATGATCATTCATGACATTTTTCACCCATAATAAAGGAGAGATAAAGCGTTTGCTGCGTTCTTAGCGCTATACCAGCTGAGGAAAGTGGTTTTCTCACACAACTAATGCATGGTTATGTAAAACATACAGAACGAGTTTATATACATTTTCCATGGTCAAAATGTGAAAATGAATAACAAAAAAATTGTTTTTCAACATGTATGGCACAATGCATGAATGTTTTGAAAATGATCTTTCATTTATTATTTTGCCTAAAATAAAAAACGCGGTGTTCACACAGAACTAATGCATGCTTATGTAAAACATACAGAACGAGTTTATATACATTTTCCATGGTCAAAATGTGAAAAAGAATAACAAAAAAGTTGTTTTTCAACATGTATGCCAAAAGGCATGAATGTGCTGGAAATGATCATTCATGTCATTTTTCACCCATAATAAAGGAGAGATAAAGCGTTTGCTGCGTTCTTAGCGCTATACCAGCTGAGGAAAGCGGTTTTCTCACACAACTAATGCATGGTTATGTAAAACTTACAGAACGAGTTTATATACATTTTCCATGGTCAAAATGTGAAAAAGAATACCAAAAATTTTGTTTTTCAACATGTATGGCATAATGCATGAATGTTTTGAAAATGACCCTTTTTTTTGCCCAAGATAACAAACGCTGTGTTCTCACACAATTTATGCATGCTTATGTAAAACATACAGAACGAGTTTATATACATTTTCCATGGTCAAAATGTGAAAAGGAATACCAAAAAAGTAATTTTTCAACATGTATGCCAAAAGGCATGAATGTGCTGGAAATGATCATTCAAGTCATTTTTCACCCATAACAAAGGAGAGATAAAGCGTTTGCTGCGTTCTTAGCGCTATACCAGCTGAGGAAAGCGGTTTTCTCACACATCTACTGCATGGTAATGGTAAAACATACAGAACGAGTTTATATACATTTTCCATGGTCAAAATATGAAAAAAAAAAGTTGTTTTTCAACATGTATGCCAAAAGGCATGAATGTCCTGGAAATGATCATTCATGTCATTTTTCACCCATAATAAAGGAGAGATAAAGCGTTTGCTGCGTTCTTAGCGCTATACCAGCTGAGGAACGCGGTTTTCTCACACAACTAATGCATGGTTATGTAAAACATACAGAACGAGTTTATATACATTTTCCATGGTCAAAATGTGAAAATGAATAACAAAAAAAATGTTTTTCAACATGTATGGCACAATGCATAAATGTTTTGAAAATGATCATTTATTTATTTTTTTGCTTAAAATAACAAACGCGGTGTTATCACACAACTAATGCATGCTTATGTAAAACATACAGAACGAGTTTATGTACATTTTCCATGGTCAAAATGTGAAAAAGAATACCAAAAATGTTGTTTTTCAACATGTATGGCACAATGCATGAATGTTTTGAAAATGATCATTTATTTATTTTTTTGCCTAAAATAAAAAACGCGGTGTTCACACAGAACTAATGCATGCTTATGTAAAACATACAAAATTAGTTTATATACATTTTCCATGGTCAAAATGTGAAAATGAATAACAAAAAAGTTATTTTTCAACATGTATGCCAAAAGTCATGAATGTGCTGGAAATTATCATTCATGTCATTTTTCACCCATAATAAAGGGGAGATAAAGCGTTTGCTGCGTTCTTAGCGCTATACCAGCTGAGGAAAGCGGTTTTCTCACACAACTAATGCATCGTTATGTAAAACATACAGAACGAGTTTATATACATTTTCCATGGTCAAAATCTGAAAATGAATAACAAAAAAGTTGTTTTTCAACATGTATGCCAAAAGGCATGAATGTGCTGGAAATGATCATTCATGTCATTTTTCACCCATAATAAAGGAGAGATAAAGCGTTTGCTGCGTTCTTAGCGCTATACCAGCTGAAAAAAGCGGTTTTCTCACACATCTACTGCATGGTAATGGTAAAACATACAAAACGAGTTTATATACATTTTCCATGGTCAAAATATGAAAAAAAAAAAAGTTGTTTTTCAACATGTATGCCAAAAGGCATGAATGTCCTGGAAATGATCATTCATGTCATTTTTCACCCATAATAAAGGAGAGATAAAGCGTTTGCTGCGTTCTTAGCGCTATACCAGCTGAGGAACGCGGTTTTCTCACACAACTAATGCATGGTTATGTAAAACATACAGAACGAGTTTATATACATTTTCCATGGTCAAAATGTGAAAAAGAATACCAAAAATGTTGTTTTTCAACATGTATGGCACAATGCATGAATGTTTTGAAAATGATCTTTTTTTTTTTTGCCCAAGATAACAAACGCTGTGTTCTCAAACAATTTATGCATGCTTATGTAAAACATACAGAACGAGTTTATATACATTTTCCATGGTCAAAATGTGAAAATGAATAACAAAAAAGTTATTTTTCAACATGTATGCCAAAAGGCATGAATGTTTTGAAAATAATCATTTATTTATTCTTTTGCCTAAAATAAAAAACGCGGTGTTTACACAGAACTAATGCATGCTTATGTAAAACATACAAAATTAGTTTATATACATTTTCCATGGTCAAAATGTGAAAATGAATAACAAAAAAGTTATTTTTCAACATGTATGCCAAAAGTCATGAATGTGCTGGAAATGATCATTCATGTCATTTTTCACCCATAATAAAGGGGAGATAAAGCGTTTGCTGCGTTCTTAGCGCTATACCAGCTGAGGAAAGCGGTTTTCTCACACATCTACTGCATGGTAATGGTAAAACATACAAAACGAGTTTATATACATTTTCCATGGTCAAAATATGAACAAAAAAAAAAAAAAGTTGTTTTTCAACATGTATGCCAAAAGGCATGAATGTGCTGGAAATGATCATTCATGACATTTTTCACCCATAATAAAGGAGAGATAAAGCGTTTGCTGCGTTCTTAGCGCTATACCAGCTGAGGAAAGTGGTTTTCTCACACAACTAATGCATGGTTATGTAAAACATACAGAACGAGTTTATATACATTTTCCATGGTCAAAATGTGAAAATGAATATCAAAAAAAGTTGTTTTTCAACATGTATGTCACAATGCATGAATGTTTTGAAAATGATCATTTATTTATTTTTTTGCTTAAAATAACAAACGCGGTGTTATCACACAACTAATGCATGCTTATGTAAAACATACAGAACGAGTTTATGTACATTTTCCATGGTCAAAATGTGAAAAAGAATACCAAAAATGTTGTTTTTCAACATGTATGGCACAATACATGAATGTTTTGAAAATGATCATTTATTTATTATTTTGCCTAAAATAAAAAACGCGGTGTTCACACAGAACTAATGCATGCTTATGTAAAACATACAGAACGAGTTTATATACATTTTCCATGGTCAAAATGTGAAAAAGAATAACAAAAAAGTTGTTTTTCAACATGTATGCCAAAAGGCATGAATGTGCTGGAAATGATCATTCATGTCATTTTTCACCCATAATAAAGGAGAGATAAAGCGTTTGCTGCGTTCTTAGCGCTATACCAGCTGAGGAAAGCGGTTTTTTCACACAACTAATGCATGCTTATGTAAAACATACAGAACGAGTTTATATACATTTTCCATGGTCAAAATGTGAAAAAGAATAACAAAAAAAGTTGTTTTTCAACATGTATGCCAAAAGGCATGAATGTGCTGGAAATGATCATTCATGTCATTTTTCACCAGTAATAAAGGAGAGATAAAGCGTTTGCTGCGTTCTTAGCGCTATACCAGCTGAGGAAAGCGGTTTTTTCACACAACTATTGCATGCTTATGTAAAACATACAGAACGAGTTTATATACATTTTCCATGGTCAAAATGTGAAAAAGAATACCAAAAATGTTGTTTTTCAACATGTATGGCACAATGCATGAATGTTTTGAAAATGATCTTTTTTTTTTTTTGCCCAAGATAACAAACGCAGTGTTCTCACACAATTTATGCATGCATATGTAAAACATATAGAACGAGTTTATATACATTTTCCATGGTCATAAAGAGAAAATGAATAACAAAAAAGTTTTTTTTCAACATGTATGCCAAAAGGCATGAATGTGCTGGAAATTATCATTCATGTCTTTTTCACCCATAATAAAGGAGAGATAAAGCGTTTGCTGCGTTCTTAGCGCTATACCAGCTGAGGAAAGCGTTTTTTTCACACAACTAATGCATGCTTATGTAAAACATACAGAACGAGTTTATATACATTTTCCATGGTCAAAATGTGAAAAAGAATACCAAAAATGTTGTTTTCAACATGTATGGCACAATGCATGAATGTTTTGAAAATGTTCTATTTTTTTTTTTTTTTGCCTAAAATAAAAAACGCGGTGTTCTCACACAACTAATGCATGCTTTTGTAAAACATACAGAACGAGTTTATATACATTTTCCATGGTCAAAATGTGAAAAAGAATAACAAAAAAGTTGTTTTTCAACATGTATGCCAAAAGGCATGAATGTTTTGAAAATGATCATTTATTTATTATTTTGCCTAAAATAAAAAACGCGGTGTTCACACAGAACTAATGCATGCTTATGTAAAACATACAAAATTAGTTTATATGCATTTTCCATGGTCAAAATCTGAAAAAGGATAACAAAAAAGTTATTTTTCAACATGTATGCCAAACGTCATGAATGTGCTGGAAATGATCATTCATGTCATTTTTCACCCATAATAAAGGGGAGATAAAGCGTTTGCTGCGTTCTTAGCGCTATACCAGCTGAGGAAAGCGGTTTTCTCACACAACTAATGCATGGTTATGTAAAGCATACAGAACGAGTTTATATACATTTTCCATGGTCAAAATGTGAAAAAGAATACCAAAAATGTTGTTTTTCAACATGTATGCCAAAAGGCATGAATGTGCTGGAAATGATCATTCAAGTCATTTTTCACCCATAATAAAGGAGAGATAAAGCGTTTGCTGCGTTCTTAGCGCTATACCAGCTGAGGAAAGCGGTTTTCTCACACATCTACTGCATGGTAATGGTAAAACATACAAAACGAGTTTATATACATTTTCCATGGTCAAAATATGAACAAAAAAAAAAAAAAAGTTGTTTTTCAACATGTATGCCAAAAGGCATGAATGTCCTGGAAATGATCATTCATGACATTTTTCACCCATAATAAAGGAGAGATAAAGCGTTTGCTGCGTTCTTAGCGCTATACCAGCTGAGGAAAGTGGTTTTCTCACACAACTAATGCATGGTTATGTAAAACATACAGAACGAGTTTATATACATTTTCCATGGTCAAAATGTGAAAATGAATAACAAAAAAATTGTTTTTCAACATGTATGGCACAATGCATGAATGTTTTGAAAATGATCTTTCATTTATTATTTTGCCTAAAATAAAAAACGCGGTGTTCACACAGAACTAATGCATGCTTATGTAAAACATACAGAACGAGTTTATATACATTTTCCATGGTCAAAATGTGAAAAAGAATAACAAAAAAGTTGTTTTTCAACATGTATGCCAAAAGGCATGAATGTGCTGGAAATGATCATTCATGTCATTTTTCACCCATAATAAAGGAGAGATAAAGCGTTTGCTGCGTTCTTAGCGCTATACCAGCTGAGGAAAGCGGTTTTCTCACACATCTACTGCATGGTAATGGTAAAACATACAAAACGAGTTTATATACATTTTCCATGGTCAAAATATGAAAAAAAAAAGTTGTTTTTCAACATGTATGCCAAAAGGCATGAATGTCCTGGAAATGATCATTCATGTCATTTTTCACCCATAATAAAGGAGAGATAAAGCGTTTGCTGCGTTCTTAGCGCTATACCAGCTGAGGAACGCGGTTTTCTCACACAACTAATGCATGGTTATGTAAAACATACAGAACGAGTTTATATACATTTTCCATGGTCAAAATGTGAAAATGAATAACAAAAAAAATGTTTTTCAACATGTATGGCACAATGCATGAATGTTTTGAAAATGATCATTTATTAATTATTTTGCTTAAAATAACAAAAAGCGGTGTTCTCACACAACTAATGCATGCTTATGTAAAACATACAGAACGAGTTTATATACATTTTCCATGGTCAAGATGTGAAAATGAATAACAAAAAAGTTATTTTTCAACATGTATGCCAAAAGGCATGAATGTGCTGGAAATGATCGATCATTTATTAATTATTTTGCTTAAAATAAAAAACGCGGTGTTTACACAGAACTAATGCATGCTTATGTAAAACATACAAAATTAGTTTATATACATTTTCCATGGTCAAGATGTGAAAATGAATAACAAAAAAGTTATTTTTCAACATGTATGCCAAAAGGCATGAATGTGCTGGAAATGATCATTCAAGTCATTTTTCACCCATAATAAAGGAGAGATAAAACGTTTGCTGCGTTCTTAGCGCTATACCAGCTGGGGAAAGCGGTTTTCTCACACAACTAATGCATAGTTATTTAAAACATACAGAACGAGTTTATATACATTTTCCGTGGTCAAAATATGAAAAAGGATAACAAAAAAGTCGTTTTTCAACATGTATGCCAAAAGGCATGAATGTGCTGGAAATGATCATTCATGTCATTTTTCACCCATAATAAAGGAGAGATAAATCGTTTGCTGCGTTCTTAGCGCTATACCAGCTGAGGAAAGCGGTTTTCTCACACAACTAATGCATGCTTATGTAAAACATACAGAACGAGTTTATATACATTTTCCATGGTCAAAATGTGAAAAAGAATACCAAAAATGTTGTTTTTCAACATGTATGCCAAAAGGCATGAATGTGCTGGAAATGATCATTCAAGTCATTTTTCACCCATAATAAAGGAGAGATAAAGCGTTTGCTGCGTTCTTAGCGCTATACCAGCTGAGGAAAGCGGTTTTCTCACACATCTACTGCATGGTAATGGTAAAACATACAAAACGAGTTTATATACATTTTCCATGGTCAAAATATGAACAAAAAAAAAAAAAAGTTGTTTTTCAACATGTATGCCAAAAGGCATGAATGTGCTGGAAATGATCATTCATGACATTTTTCACCCATAATAAAGGAGAGATAAAGCGTTTGCTGCGTTCTTAGCGCTATACCAGCTGAGGAAAGTGGTTTTCTCACACAACTAATGCATGGTTATGTAAAACATACAGAACGAGTTTATATACATTTTCCATGGTCAAAATGTGAAAATGAATATCAAAAAAAGTTGTTTTTCAACATGTATGTCACAATGCATGAATGTTTTGAAAATGATCATTTATTTATTTTTTTGCTTAAAATAACAAACGCGGTGTTATCACACAACTAATGCATGCTTATGTAAAACATACAGAACGAGTTTATGTACATTTTCCATGGTCAAAATGTGAAAAAGAATACCAAAAATGTTGTTTTTCAACATGTATGGCACAATACATGAATGTTTTGAAAATGATCATTTATTTATTATTTTGCCTAAAATAAAAAACGCGGTGTTCACACAGAACTAATGCATGCTTATGTAAAACATACAGAACGAGTTTATATACATTTTCCATGGTCAAAATGTGAAAAAGAATAACAAAAAAAGTTGTTTTTCAACATGTATGCCAAAAGGCATGAATGTGCTGGAAATGATCATTCATGTCATTTTTCACCCATAATAAAGGAGAGATAAAGCGTTTGCTGCGTTCTTAGCGCTATACCAGCTGAGGAAAGCGGTTTTTTCACACAACTAATGCATGCTTATGTAAAACGAACGAGTTTATATACATTTTCCATGGTCATAAAGGGAAAATGAATAACAAAAAAGTTTTTTTTTAACATGTATGCCAAAAGGCATGAATGTGCTGGAAATTATCATTCATGTCTTTTTCACCCATAATAAAGGAGAGATAAAGCGTTTGCTGCGTTCTTAGCGCTATACCAGCTGAGGAAAGCGTTTTTTTCACACAACTAATGCATGCTTATGTAAAACATACAGAACGAGTTTATATACATTTTCCATGGTCAAAATGTGAAAAAGAATACCAAAAATGTTGTTTTCAACATGTATGGCACAATGCATGAATGTTTTGAAAATGATCTATTTTTTTTTTTTTTGCCTAAAATAAAAAACGCGGTGTTCTCACACAACTAATGCATGCTTTTGTAAAACATACAGAACGAGTTTATATACATTTTCCATGGTCAAAATGTGAAAAAGAATAACAAAAAAGTTGTTTTTCAACATGTATGCCAAAAGGCATGAATGTTTTGAAAATGATCATTTATTTATTATTTTGCCTAAAATAAAAAACGCGGTGTTCACACAGAACTAATGCATGCTTATGTAAAACATACAAAATTAGTTTATATGCATTTTCCATGGTCAAAATCTGAAAAAGGATAACAAAAAAGTTATTTTTCAACATGTATGCCAAACGTCATGAATGTGCTGGAAATGATCATTCATGTCATTTTTCACCCATAATAAAGGGGAGATAAAGCGTTTGCTGCGTTCTTAGCGCTATACCAGCTGAGGAAAGCGGTTTTCTCACACAACTAATGCATGGTTATGTAAAGCATACAGAACGAGTTTATATACATTTTCCATGGTCAAAATGTGAAAAAGAATACCAAAAATGTTGTTTTTCAACATGTATGCCAAAAGGCATGAATGTGCTGGAAATGATCATTCAAGTCATTTTTCACCCATAATAAAGGAGAGATAAAGCGTTTGCTGCGTTCTTAGCGCTATACCAGCTGAGGAAAGCGGTTTTCTCACACATCTACTGCATGGTAATGGTAAAACATACAAAACGAGTTTATATACATTTTCCATGGTCAAAATATGAACAAAAAAAAAAAAAAAGTTGTTTTTCAACATGTATGCCAAAAGGCATGAATGTCCTGGAAATGATCATTCATGACATTTTTCACCCATAATAAAGGAGAGATAAAGCGTTTGCTGCGTTCTTAGCGCTATACCAGCTGAGGAAAGTGGTTTTCTCACACAACTAATGCATGGTTATGTAAAACATACAGAACGAGTTTATATACATTTTCCATGGTCAAAATGTGAAAATGAATAACAAAAAAATTGTTTTTCAACATGTATGGCACAATGCATGAATGTTTTGAAAATGATCTTTCATTTATTATTTTGCCTAAAATAAAAAACGCGGTGTTCACACAGAACTAATGCATGCTTATGTAAAACATACAGAACGAGTTTATATACATTTTCCATGGTCAAAATGTGAAAAAGAATAACAAAAAAGTTGTTTTTCAACATGTATGCCAAAAGGCATGAATGTGCTGGAAATGATCATTCATGTCATTTTTCACCCATAATAAAGGAGAGATAAAGCGTTTGCTGCGTTCTTAGCGCTATACCAGCTGAGGAAAGCGGTTTTCTCACACAACTAATGCATGGTTATGTAAAACTTACAGAACGAGTTTATATACATTTTCCATGGTCAAAATGTGAAAAAGAATACCAAAAATTTTGTTTTTCAACATGTATGGCATAATGCATGAATGTTTTGAAAATGACCCTTTTTTTTGCCCAAGATAACAAACGCTGTGTTCTCACACAATTTATGCATGCTTATGTAAAACATACAGAACGAGTTTATATACATTTTCCATGGTCAAAATGTGAAAAGGAATACCAAAAAAGTAATTTTTCAACATGTATGCCAAAAGGCATGAATGTGCTGGAAATGATCATTCAAGTCATTTTTCACCCATAACAAAGGAGAGATAAAGCGTTTGCTGCGTTCTTAGCGCTATACCAGCTGAGGAAAGCGGTTTTCTCACACATCTACTGCATGGTAATGGTAAAACATACAGAACGAGTTTATATACATTTTCCATGGTCAAAATATGAAAAAAAAAAGTTGTTTTTCAACATGTATGCCAAAAGGCATGAATGTCCTGGAAATGATCATTCATGTCATTTTTCACCCATAATAAAGGAGAGATAAAGCGTTTGCTGCGTTCTTAGCGCTATACCAGCTGAGGAACGCGGTTTTCTCACACAACTAATGCATGGTTATGTAAAACATACAGAACGAGTTTATATACATTTTCCATGGTCAAAATGTGAAAATGAATAACAAAAAAAATGTTTTTCAACATGTATGGCACAATGCATAAATGTTTTGAAAATGATCATTTATTTATTTTTTTGCTTAAAATAACAAACGCGGTGTTATCACACAACTAATGCATGCTTATGTAAAACATACAGAACGAGTTTATGTACATTTTCCATGGTCAAAATGTGAAAAAGAATACCAAAAATGTTGTTTTTCAACATGTATGGCACAATGCATGAATGTTTTGAAAATGATCATTTATTTATTTTTTTGCCTAAAATAAAAAACGCGGTGTTCACACAGAACTAATGCATGCTTATGTAAAACATACAAAATTAGTTTATATACATTTTCCATGGTCAAAATGTGAAAATGAATAACAAAAAAGTTATTTTTCAACATGTATGCCAAAAGTCATGAATGTGCTGGAAATTATCATTCATGTCATTTTTCACCCATAATAAAGGGGAGATAAAGCGTTTGCTGCGTTCTTAGCGCTATACCAGCTGAGGAAAGCGGTTTTCTCACACAACTAATGCATGGTTATGTAAAACATACAGAACGAGTTTATATACATTTTCCATGGTCAAAATCTGAAAATGAATAACAAAAAAGTTGTTTTTCAACATGTATGCCAAAAGGCATGAATGTGCTGGAAATGATCATTCATGTCATTTTTCACCCATAATAAAGGAGAGATAAAGCGTTTGCTGCGTTCTTAGCGCTATACCAGCTGAAAAAAGCGGTTTTCTCACACATCTACTGCATGGTAATGGTAAAACATACAAAACGAGTTTATATACATTTTCCATGGTCAAAATATGAAAAAAAAAAAAGTTGTTTTTCAACATGTATGCCAAAAGGCATGAATGTCCTGGAAATGATCATTCATGTCATTTTTCACCCATAATAAAGGAGAGATAAAGCGTTTGCTGCGTTCTTAGCGCTATACCAGCTGAGGAACGCGGTTTTCTCACACAACTATTGCATGCTTATGTAAAACATACAGAACGAGTTTATATACATTTTCCATGGTCAAAATGTGAAAAAGAATACCAAAAATGTTGTTTTTCAACATGTATGGCACAATGCATGAATGTTTTGAAAATGATCTTTTTTTTTTTTTGCCCAAGATAACAAACGCAGTGTTCTCACACAATTTATGCATGCATATGTAAAACATATAGAACGAGTTTATATACATTTTCCATGGTCATAAAGAGAAAATGAATAACAAAAAAGTTTTTTTTCAACATGTATGCCAAAAGGCATGAATGTGCTGGAAATTATCATTCATGTCTTTTTCACCCATAATAAAGGAGAGATAAAGCGTTTGCTGCGTTCTTAGCGCTATACCAGCTGAGGAAAGCGTTTTTTTCACACAACTAATGCATGCTTATGTAAAACATACAGAACGAGTTTATATACATTTTCCATGGTCAAAATGTGAAAAAGAATACCAAAAATGTTGTTTTCAACATGTATGGCACAATGCATGAATGTTTTGAAAATGTTCTATTTTTTTTTTTTTTTGCCTAAAATAAAAAACGCGGTGTTCTCACACAACTAATGCATGCTTTTGTAAAACATACAGAACGAGTTTATATACATTTTCCATGGTCAAAATGTGAAAAAGAATAACAAAAAAGTTGTTTTTCAACATGTATGCCAAAAGGCATGAATGTTTTGAAAATGATCATTTATTTATTATTTTGCCTAAAATAAAAAACGCGGTGTTCACACAGAACTAATGCATGCTTATGTAAAACATACAAAATTAGTTTATATGCATTTTCCATGGTCAAAATCTGAAAAAGGATAACAAAAAAGTTATTTTTCAACATGTATGCCAAACGTCATGAATGTGCTGGAAATGATCATTCATGTCATTTTTCACCCATAATAAAGGGGAGATAAAGCGTTTGCTGCGTTCTTAGCGCTATACCAGCTGAGGAAAGCGGTTTTCTCACACAACTAATGCATGGTTATGTAAAGCATACAGAACGAGTTTATATACATTTTCCATGGTCAAAATGTGAAAAAGAATACCAAAAATGTTGTTTTTCAACATGTATGCCAAAAGGCATGAATGTGCTGGAAATGATCATTCAAGTCATTTTTCACCCATAACAAAGGAGAGATAAAGCGTTTGCTGCGTTCTTAGCGCTATACCAGCTGAGGAAAGCGGTTTTCTCACACATCTACTGCATGGTAATGGTAAAACATACAAAACGAGTTTATATACATTTTCCATGGTCAAAATATGAACAAAAAAAAAAAAAAAGTTGTTTTTCAACATGTATGCCAAAAGGCATGAATGTCCTGGAAATGATCATTCATGACATTTTTCACCCATAATAAAGGAGAGATAAAGCGTTTGCTGCGTTCTTAGCGCTATACCAGCTGAGGAAAGTGGTTTTCTCACACAACTAATGCATGGTTATGTAAAACATACAGAACGAGTTTATATACATTTTCCATGGTCAAAATGTGAAAATGAATAACAAAAAAATTGTTTTTCAACATGTATGGCACAATGCATGAATGTTTTGAAAATGATCTTTCATTTATTATTTTGCCTAAAATAAAAAACGCGGTGTTCACACAGAACTAATGCATGCTTATGTAAAACATACAGAACGAGTTTATATACATTTTCCATGGTCAAAATGTGAAAAAGAATAACAAAAAAGTTGTTTTTCAACATGTATGCCAAAAGGCATGAATGTGCTGGAAATGATCATTCATGTCATTTTTCACCCATAATAAAGGAGAGATAAAGCGTTTGCTGCGTTCTTAGCGCTATACCAGCTGAGGAAAGCGGTTTTCTCACACATCTACTGCATGGTAATGGTAAAACATACAAAACGAGTTTATATACATTTTCCATGGTCAAAATATGAAAAAAAAAAGTTGTTTTTCAACATGTATGCCAAAAGGCATGAATGTCCTGGAAATGATCATTCATGTCATTTTTCACCCATAATAAAGGAGAGATAAAGCGTTTGCTGCGTTCTTAGCGCTATACCAGCTGAGGAACGCGGTTTTCTCACACAACTAATGCATGGTTATGTAAAACATACAGAACGAGTTTATATACATTTTCCATGGTCAAAATGTGAAAATGAATAACAAAAAAAATGTTTTTCAACATGTATGGCACAAAGCATGAATGTTTTGAAAATGATCATTTATTAATTATTTTGCTTAAAATAACAAAAAGCGGTGTTCTCACACAACTAATGCATGCTTATGTAAAACATACAGAACGAGTTTATATACATTTTCCATGGTCAAGATGTGAAAATGAATAACAAAAAAGTTATTTTTCAACATGTATGCCAAAAGGCATGAATGTTTTGAAAATGATCATTCATGACATTTTTCACCCATAATAAAGGAGAGATAAAGCGTTTGCTGCGTTCTTAGCGCTATACCAGCTGAGGAAAGTGGTTTTCTCACACAACTAATGCATGGTTATGTAAAACATACAGAACGAGTTTATATACATTTTCCATGGTCAAAATGTGAAAATGAATATCAAAAAAAGTTGTTTTTCAACATGTATGTCACAATGCATGAATGTTTTGAAAATGATCATTTATTTATTTTTTTGCTTAAAATAACAAACGCGGTGTTATCACACAACTAATGCATGCTTATGTAAAACATACAGAACGAGTTTATGTACATTTTCCATGGTCAAAATGTGAAAAAGAATACCAAAAATGTTGTTTTTCAACATGTATGGCACAATACATGAATGTTTTGAAAATGATCATTTATTTATTATTTTGCCTAAAATAAAAAACGCGGTGTTCACACAGAACTAATGCATGCTTATGTAAAACATACAGAACGAGTTTATATACATTTTCCATGGTCAAAATGTGAAAAAGAATAACAAAAAAAGTTGTTTTTCAACATGTATGCCAAAAGGCATGAATGTGCTGGAAATGATCATTCATGTCATTTTTCACCCATAATAAAGGAGAGATAAAGCGTTTGCTGCGTTCTTAGCGCTATACCAGCTGAGGAAAGCGGTTTTTTCACACAACTAATGCATGCTTATGTAAAACGAACGAGTTTATATACATTTTCCATGGTCAAAATGTGAAAAAGAATAACAAAAAAAGTTGTTTTTCAACATGTATGCCAAAAGGCATGAATGTGCTGGAAATGATCATTCATGTCATTTTTCACCCATAATAAAGGAGAGATAAAGCGTTTGCTGCGTTCTTAGCGCTATACCAGCTGAGGAAAGCGGTTTTTTCACACAACTATTGCATGCTTATGTAAAACATACAGAACGAGTTTATATACATTTTCCATGGTCAAAATGTGAAAAAGAATACCAAAAATGTTGTTTTTCAACATGTATGGCACAATGCATGAATGTTTTGAAAATGATCATTTATTTATTTTTTTGCTTAAAATAACAAACGCGGTGTTCACAAAGAACTAATGCATGCTTATGTAAAACATACAAAATTAGTTTATATACATTTTCCATGGTCAAAATGTGAAAATGAATAACAAAAAAGTTATTTTTCAACATGTATGCCAAAAGGCATGAATGTGCTGGAAATGATCATTCATGTCGTTTTCACCCATAATAAAGGAGAGATAAAGCGTTTGCTGCGTTCTTAGCGCTATACCAGCTGAGGAAAGCGATTTTCTCACACATCTACTGCATGGTAATGGTAAAACATACAAAACGAGCTTATATACATTTTCCATGGTCAAAATATGAAAAAAAAAAAAAAAAAAAGTTGTTTTTCAACATGTATGCCAAAAGGCATGAATGTCCTGGAAATGATCATTCATGCCATTTTTCACCCATAATAAAGGAGAGATCATGCATTTGCTGCGTTCTTAGCGCTATACCAGCTGAGGAAAGCGGTTTTCTCACACAAATAATGCATGGTTATGTAAAACATACAGAACGAGTTTATATACATTTTCCATGCTCAAAATGTGAAAATGAATAACAAAAAAATTGTTTTTCAACATGTATGGCACAATGCATGAATGTTTTGAAAATTATCATTTATTTATTTTTTTGCTTAAAATAACAAACGCGGTGTTATCACACAACTAATGCATGCTTATGTAAAACATACAGAACGAGTTTATATACATTTTCCATGGTCAAAATGTGAAAAAGAATACCAAAAATGTTGTTTTTCAACATGTATGGCACAATGCATGAATGTTTTGAAAATGATCATTTATTTATTTTTTTGCTTAAAATAACAAACGCGGTGTTCACAAAGAACTAATGCATGCTTATGTAAAACATACAAAATTAGTTTATATACATTTTCCATGGTCAAAATGTGAAAATGAATAACAAAAAAGTTATTTTTCAACATGTATGCCAAAAGGCATGAATGTCCTGGAAATGATCATTCATGCCATTTTTCACCCATAATAAAGGAGAGATCATGCATTTGCTGCGTTCTTAGCGCTATACCAGCTGAGGAAAGCGTTTTTTTCACACAACTAATGCATGCTTATGTAAAACATACAGAACGAGTTTATATACATTTTCCATGGTCAAAATGTGAAAAAGAATACCAAAAATGTTGTTTTCAACATGTATGGCACAATGCATGAATGTTTTGAAAATGATCTTTTTTTTTTTTTTTGCCTAAAATAAAAAACGCGGTGTTCTCACACAACTAATGCATGCTTATGTAAAACATACAGAACGAGTTTATATACATTTTCCATGGTCAAAATATGAAAAAGGATAACAAAAAAGTTGTTTTTCAACATGTATGCCAAAAGGCATGAATGTGCTGGAAATTATCATTCATGTCATTTTTCACCCATAATAAAGGAGAGATAAAGCGTTTGCTGCGTTCTTAGCGCTATACCAGCTGAGGAAAGCGTTTTTTTCACACAACTAATGCATGCTTAAGTAAAACATACAGAACGAGTTTATATACATTTTCCATGGTCAAAATCTGAAAAAGGATAACAAAAAAGTTGTTTTTCAACATGTATGCCAAAAGGCATGAATGTGCTGGAAATTATCATTCATGTCATTTTTCACCCATAATAAAGGAGAGATAAAGCGTTTGCTGCGTTCTTAGCGCTATACCAGCTGAGGAAAGCGGTTTTCTCACACAACTAATGCATGGTTATGTAAAACATACAGAACGAGTTTATATACATTTTCCATGGTCAAAATGTGAAAAAGAATACCAAAAATGTTGTTTTTCAACATGTATGGCACAATGCATGAATGTTTTGAAAATGATCTCTTTTTTTTTTGCCCAAGATAACAAACGCTGTGTTCTCACACAATTTATGCATGCTTATGTAAAACATACAGAACGAGTTTATATACATTTTCCATGGTCAAAATGTGAAAATGAATAACAAAAAAGTTATTTTTCAACATGTATGCCAAAAGGCATGAATGTGCTGGAAATTATCATTCATGTCTTTTTCACCCATAACAAAGGAGAGATAAAGCGTTTGGTGCGTTCTAAGCGCTATACCAGCTGAGGAAAGCGATTTTCTCACACATCTACTGCATGGTAATGGTAAAACATACAAAACGAGTTTATATACATTTTCCATGCTCAAAATGTGAAAATGAATAACAAAAAAGTTATTTTTCAACATGTATGGCACAATGCATGAATGTTTTGAAAATGATCATTTATTTATTATTTTGCCTAAAATAAAAAACGCGGTGTTCACACAGAACTAATGCATGCTTATGTAAAACATACAAAATTAGTTTATATACATTTTCCATGGTCAAAATGTGAAAATGAATAACAAAAAAGTTATTTTTCAACATGCATGCCAAAAGTCATGAATGTGCTGGAAATTATCATTCATGTCATTTTTCACCCATAATAAAGGGGAGATAAAGCGTTTGCTGCGTTCTTAGCGCTATACCAGCTGAGGAAAGCGTTCTTCTCACACAACTAATGCATGCTTAAGTAAAACATACAGAACGAGTTTATATATATTTTCCATGGTCAAAATGTGAAAAAGAATACCAAAAATGTTGTTTTCAACATGTATGGCACAATGCATGAATGTTTTGCAAATGATCTATTTTTTTTTTTTTTTTGCCTAAAATAAAAAACGCGGTGTTCTCACACAACTAATGCATGCTTTTGTAAAACATATTGAACGAGTTTATATACACTTCCATGGTCAAAATGTGAAATGGAATACCAGAAATGTTGCTTTTCAACATGTATGCCACAATGCATGAATGTTTTGAAAATGAACTTTTTTTTTTTTTTGCCCAAGATAACAAACGCTGTGTTCTCACACAACTAATGCGTGCTTATGTAAAACATACAGAACGAGTTTATATACATTTTCCATGGTCAAAATGTGAAAAAGAACACCAAAAATGTTGTTTTTTAACATGTATGGCAGAATGCATGAATGTTTTTAAAATGATCTTCTTTTTTGCCTAAAATATAAAACGCGGTTTTCTCACAGAACTAATGCATGCTTATGTAAAACATACAGAACGAGTTTATATACATTTTCCATGGTCAAAATGTGAAAAAGAATACCAAAAATGTTGTTTTTCAACATGTATGGCAGGATGCATGAATGTTTTGCAAATTATCTATTTTTTTTTTTTTTTTGCCTAAAATATAAAACGCGGTGTTCTCACACAACTAATGCAGGCTTATATAAAACATACAGAACGAGTTTATATACATTTTCTATGGTCAAAATGTGAAAATGAATAACAAAAATTTTGTTTTTCAACATGTATGGCAGGATGCATGAATGTTTTGCAAATTATCTATTTTTATTTTTTTTTTGCCTAAAATATAAAACGCGGTGTTCTCACACAACTAATGCATGCTTTTGTAAAACATATAGAACGAGTTTATATACATTTTCCATGGTCAAAATGTGAAATAGAATACCAGAAATGTTGCTTTTCAACATGTATGGCACAATGCATGAATGTTTTGAAAATGAACTTTTTTTTTTTTTTGACCAAGATAAAAAACGATGTGTTCTCCCACAACTACTGCATGCTTATATAAAACATCCAGAACGAGTTTATATACATTTTCCATGGTCAAAATGTGAAAATGAATAACAAAAAAGTTGTTTTTCAACATGTATGCCAAAAGGCATGAATGTGCTGGAAAGATCATTCGTGTCATTTTTCACCCATGATAAAGGAGAGATAAAGCGTTTGCTGCGTTCATAGGGCTATACCAGCTGAGGAAAGCGGTTTTCTCACACAACGAATGCATGGATATGTAAAACATACAGAACGAGTTTAAATACATTTTCCATGGTCAAAATGTGAAAAAGAACACCAAAAATGTTGTTTTTTAACATGTATGGCAGAATGCATGAATGTTTTTAAAAAGATCTTTTTTTTTTGCCTAAAATATAAAACGCGGTGTTCTCACACAACTAATGCAGGCTTATATAAAACATACAGAACGAGTTTATATACATTTTCCAAGGTCAAAATTTGAAAATAAATAACAAAAAAGTTGTTTTTCAACATGTATGCCAAAAGGCATGAATGTGCTGGAAATTATCATTCATGTCATTTTTCACCCATAATAAAGGAGAGATAAAGCGTTTGCTGCGTTCTTAGCGCTATACCAGCTGAGGAAAGCGTTTTTTTCACACAACTAATGCATGCTTATGTAAAACATACAGAACGAGTTTATATACATTTTCCATGGTCAAAATGTGAAAAAGAATACCAAAAATGTTGTTTTCAACATGTATGGCACAATGCATGAATGTTTTGAAAATGATCTTTTTTTTTTTTTTTGCCTAAAATAAAAAACGCGGTGTTCTCACACAACTAATGCATGCTTTTGTAAAACATACAGAACGAGTTTATATACATTTTCCATGGTCAAAATGTGAAAAAGAATAACAAAAAAGTTGTTTTTCAACATGTATGCCAAAAGGCATGAATGTGCTGGAAATGATAATTCAAGTCATTTTTCACCCATAACAAAGGAGAGATAAAGCTTTGCTGCGTTCTTAGCGCTATACCAGCTGAGGAAAGCGATTTTCTCACACATCTACTGCATGGTAATGGTAAAACATACAAAACGAGTTTATATACATTTTCCATGGTCAAAATATGAAAAAAAAAAAAAAAAAAGTTGTTTTTCAACATGTATGCCAAAAGGCATGAATGTCCTGGAAATGATCATTCATGCCATTTTTCACCCATAATAAAGGAGAGATCATGCGTTTGCTGCGTTCTTAGCGCTATACCAGCTGAGGAAAGCGGTTTTCTCAAACAAATAATGCATGGTTATGTAAAACATACAGAACGAGTTTATATACATTTTCCATGGTCAAAATGTGAAAATGAATAACAAAGAAATTGTTTTTCAACATGTATGGCACAATGCATGAATGTTTTGAAAATGATCATTTATTTATTTTTTTGCTTAAAATAAAAAACGCGGTGTTCACACAGAACTAATGCATGCTTATGTAAAACATACAAAATTAGTTTATATACATTTTCCATGGTCAAAATGTGAAAATGAATAACAAAAAAGTTATTTTTCAACATGTATGCCAAAAGTCATGAATGTGCTGGAAATTATCATTCAAGTCATTTTTCACCCATAACAAAGGAAAGATAAAGCTTTGCTGCGTTCTTAGCGCTATACCAGCTGAGGAAAGCGATTTTCTCACACATCTACTGCATGGTAATGGTAAAACATACAGAACGAGTTTATATACATTTTCCAAGGTCAAAATGTGAAAAAGAATACCAAAAATGTTGTTTTCAACATGTATGGCACAATGCATGAATGTTTTGAAAATGATCTTTTTTTTTTTTTTTTTTTTTTTGCCTAAAATAAAAAACGCGGTGTTCTCACACAACTAATGCATGCTTTTGTAAAACATACAGAACGAGTTTATATACATTTTCCATGGTCAAAATGTGAAAAAGAATAACAAAAAAGTTGTTTTTCAACCTGTATGCCAAAAGGCATGAATGTGCTGGAAATGATCATTCATGTCATTTTTCACCCATAATAAAGGAGAGATAAAGCGTTTGCTGCGTTCTTAGCGCTATACCAGCTGAGGAAAGCGTTTTTCTCACAGAACTAATGCATGCTTATGTAAAACATACAGAACGAGTTTATATACATTTTCCATGGTCAAAATGTGAAAAAGAATACCAAAAATGTTGTTTTTCAACATGTATGGCAGGATGCATGAATGTTTTGCAAATTATCTATTTTTATTTATTTTTTGCCTAAAATATAAAACGCGGTGTTCTCACACAACTAATGCAGGCTTATATAAAACATACAGAACGAGTTTATATACATTTTCCATGGTCAAAATGTGAAAAAGAACACCAAAAATGTTGTTTTTTAACATGTATGGCAGAATGCATGAATGTTTTTAAAATGATCTTTTTTTTTGCCTAAAATATAAAACGCGGTGTTCTCACACAACTAATGCATGCTTATATAAAACATACAGAACGAGTTTATATACATTTTCCAAGGTCAAAATTTGAAAATGAATAACAAAAAAGTTGTTTTTTAACATGTATAGCAGAATGCATGAATGTTTTAACATGATCTTTTTTTTTTTTGCCTAAAATATAAAACGCGGTGTTCTCACACAACTAATGCATGCTCATATAAAACATACAGAACGAGTTTATATACATTTTCCATGGTCAAAATTTGAAAATGAATAACAAAAAAGTTGTTTTTCAACCTGTATGCCAAAAGGCATGAATGTGCTGGAAATGATCATTCATGTCATTTTTCACCCATAATAAAGGAGAGATAAAGCGTTTGCTGCGTTCTTAGCGCTATACCAGCTGAGGAAAGCGGTTTTCTCACAGAACTAATGCATGCTTATGTAAAACATACAGAACGAGTTTATATACATTTTCCATGGTCAAAATGTGAAAAAGAATACCAAAAATGTTGTTTTTCAACATGTATGGCAGGATGCATGAATGTTTTGCAAATTATCTATTTTTATTTATTTTTTGCCTAAAATATAAAACGCGGTGTTCTCACACAACTAATGCAGGCTTATATAAAACATACAGAACGAGTTTATATACATTTTCCATGGTCAAAATGTGAAAAAGAATACCAAAAATGTTGTTTTTCAACCTGTATGGCAGAATGCATGAATGTTTTGCAAATGATCTAATTTTTTTTTTTTTGCCTAAAATAAAAAACGCGGTGTTCTCACACAACTAATGCATGGATATGTAAAACATACAGAACGAGTTTATATACATTTTCCATGGTCAAAATGTGAAAAAGAACACCAAAAATGTTGTTTTTTAACATGTATGGCAGAATGCATGAATGTTTTTAAAAAGATCTTTTTTTTTTGCCTAAAATATAAAACGCGGTGTTCTCACACAACTAATGCAGGCTTATATAAAACATACAGAACGAGTTTATATACATTTTCCAAGGTCAAAATTTGAAAATGAATAACAAAAAAGTTGTTTTTCAACCTGTATGCCAAAAGGCATGAATGTGCTGGAAATGATCATTCATGTCATTTTTCACCCATAATAAAGGAGAGATAAAGCGTTTGCTGCGTTCTTAGCGCTATACCAGCTGAGGAAAGTGGTTTTCTCACACAACTAATGCATGGTTATGTAAAACATACAGAACGAGTTTATATACATTTTCCATGGTCAAAATGTGAAAATGAATAACAAAAAAATTGTTTTTCAACATGTATGGCACAATGCATGAATGTTTTGAAAATGATCTTTCATTTATTATTTTGCCTAAAATAAAAAACGCGGTGTTCACACAGAACTAATGCATGCTTATGTAAAACATACAGAACGAGTTTATATACATTTTCCATGGTCAAAATGTGAAAAAGAATAACAAAAAAGTTGTTTTTCAACATGTATGCCAAAAGGCATGAATGTGCTGGAAATGATCATTCATGTCATTTTTCACCCATAATAAAGGAGAGATAAAGCGTTTGCTGCGTTCTTAGCGCTATACCAGCTGAGGAAAGCGGTTTTCTCACACAACTAATGCATGGTTATGTAAAACTTACAGAACGAGTTTATATACATTTTCCATGGTCAAAATGTGAAAAAGAATACCAAAAATTTTGTTTTTCAACATGTATGGCATAATGCATGAATGTTTTGAAAATGACCCTTTTTTTTGCCCAAGATAACAAACGCTGTGTTCTCACACAATTTATGCATGCTTATGTAAAACATACAGAACGAGTTTATATACATTTTCCATGGTCAAAATGTGAAAAGGAATACCAAAAAAGTAATTTTTCAACATGTATGCCAAAAGGCATGAATGTGCTGGAAATGATCATTCAAGTCATTTTTCACCCATAACAAAGGAGAGATAAAGCGTTTGCTGCGTTCTTAGCGCTATACCAGCTGAGGAAAGCGGTTTTCTCACACATCTACTGCATGGTAATGGTAAAACATACAGAACGAGTTTATATACATTTTCCATGGTCAAAATATGAAAAAAAAAAGTTGTTTTTCAACATGTATGCCAAAAGGCATGAATGTCCTGGAAATGATCATTCATGTCATTTTTCACCCATAATAAAGGAGAGATAAAGCGTTTGCTGCGTTCTTAGCGCTATACCAGCTGAGGAACGCGGTTTTCTCACACAACTAATGCATGGTTATGTAAAACATACAGAACGAGTTTATATACATTTTCCATGGTCAAAATGTGAAAATGAATAACAAAAAAAATGTTTTTCAACATGTATGGCACAATGCATAAATGTTTTGAAAATGATCATTTATTTATTTTTTTGCTTAAAATAACAAACGCGGTGTTATCACACAACTAATGCATGCTTATGTAAAACATACAGAACGAGTTTATGTACATTTTCCATGGTCAAAATGTGAAAAAGAATACCAAAAATGTTGTTTTTCAACATGTATGGCACAATGCATGAATGTTTTGAAAATGATCATTTATTTATTTTTTTGCCTAAAATAAAAAACGCGGTGTTCACACAGAACTAATGCATGCTTATGTAAAACATACAAAATTAGTTTATATACATTTTCCATGGTCAAAATGTGAAAATGAATAACAAAAAAGTTATTTTTCAACATGTATGCCAAAAGTCATGAATGTGCTGGAAATTATCATTCATGTCATTTTTCACCCATAATAAAGGGGAGATAAAGCGTTTGCTGCGTTCTTAGCGCTATACCAGCTGAGGAAAGCGGTTTTCTCACACAACTAATGCATGGTTATGTAAAACATACAGAACGAGTTTATATACATTTTCCATGGTCAAAATCTGAAAATGAATAACAAAAAAGTTGTTTTTCAACATGTATGCCAAAAGGCATGAATGTGCTGGAAATGATCATTCATGTCATTTTTCACCCATAATAAAGGAGAGATAAAGCGTTTGCTGCGTTCTTAGCGCTATACCAGCTGAAAAAAGCGGTTTTCTCACACATCTACTGCATGGTAATGGTAAAACATACAAAACGAGTTTATATACATTTTCCATGGTCAAAATATGAAAAAAAAAAAAGTTGTTTTTCAACATGTATGCCAAAAGGCATGAATGTCCTGGAAATGATCATTCATGTCATTTTTCACCCATAATAAAGGAGAGATAAAGCGTTTGCTGCGTTCTTAGCGCTATACCAGCTGAGGAACGCGGTTTTCTCACACAACTATTGCATGCTTATGTAAAACATACAGAACGAGTTTATATACATTTTCCATGGTCAAAATGTAAAAAGGATTCCAAAAATGTTGTTTTTCAACATGTATGGCACAATGCATGAATGTTTTGAAAATGATCTTTTTTTTTTTTTGCCCAAGATAACAAACGCAGTGTTCTCACACAATTTATGCATGCATATGTAAAACATATAGAACGAGTTTATATACATTTTCCATGGTCATAAAGAGAAAATGAATAACAAAAAAGTTTTTTTTCAACATGTATGCCAAAAGGCATGAATGTGCTGGAAATTATCATTCATGTCTTTTTCACCCATAATAAAGGAGAGATAAAGCGTTTGCTGCGTTCTTAGCGCTATACCAGCTGAGGAAAGCGTTTTTTTCACACAACTAATGCATGCTTATGTAAAACATACAGAACGAGTTTATATACATTTTCCATGGTCAAAATGTGAAAAAGAATACCAAAAATGTTGTTTTCAACATGTATGGCACAATGCATGAATGTTTTGAAAATGTTCTATTTTTTTTTTTTTTTGCCTAAAATAAAAAACGCGGTGTTCTCACACAACTAATGCATGCTTTTGTAAAACATACAGAACGAGTTTATATACATTTTCCATGGTCAAAATGTGAAAAAGAATAACAAAAAAGTTGTTTTTCAACATGTATGCCAAAAGGCATGAATGTTTTGAAAATGATCATTTATTTATTATTTTGCCTAAAATAAAAAACGCGGTGTTCACACAGAACTAATGCATGCTTATGTAAAACATACAAAATTAGTTTATATGCATTTTCCATGGTCAAAATCTGAAAAAGGATAACAAAAAAGTTATTTTTCAACATGTATGCCAAACGTCATGAATGTGCTGGAAATGATCATTCATGTCATTTTTCACCCATAATAAAGGGGAGATAAAGCGTTTGCTGCGTTCTTAGCGCTATACCAGCTGAGGAAAGCGGTTTTCTCACACAACTAATGCATGGTTATGTAAAGCATACAGAACGAGTTTATATACATTTTCCATGGTCAAAATGTGAAAAAGAATACCAAAAATGTTGTTTTTCAACATGTATGCCAAAAGGCATGAATGTGCTGGAAATGATCATTCAAGTCATTTTTCACCCATAACAAAGGAGAGATAAAGCGTTTGCTGCGTTCTTAGCGCTATACCAGCTGAGGAAAGCGGTTTTCTCACACATCTACTGCATGGTAATGGTAAAACATACAAAACGAGTTTATATACATTTTCCATGGTCAAAATATGAACAAAAAAAAAAAAAAAGTTGTTTTTCAACATGTATGCCAAAAGGCATGAATGTCCTGGAAATGATCATTCATGACATTTTTCACCCATAATAAAGGAGAGATAAAGCGTTTGCTGCGTTCTTAGCGCTATACCAGCTGAGGAAAGTGGTTTTCTCACACAACTAATGCATGGTTATGTAAAACATACAGAACGAGTTTATATACATTTTCCATGGTCAAAATGTGAAAATGAATAACAAAAAAATTGTTTTTCAACATGTATGGCACAATGCATGAATGTTTTGAAAATGATCTTTCATTTATTATTTTGCCTAAAATAAAAAACGCGGTGTTCACACAGAACTAATGCATGCTTATGTAAAACATACAGAACGAGTTTATATACATTTTCCATGGTCAAAATGTGAAAAAGAATAACAAAAAAGTTGTTTTTCAACATGTATGCCAAAAGGCATGAATGTGCTGGAAATGATCATTCATGTCATTTTTCACCCATAATAAAGGAGAGATAAAGCGTTTGCTGCGTTCTTAGCGCTATACCAGCTGAGGAAAGCGGTTTTCTCACACATCTACTGCATGGTAATGGTAAAACATACAAAACGAGTTTATATACATTTTCCATGGTCAAAATATGAAAAAAAAAAGTTGTTTTTCAACATGTATGCCAAAAGGCATGAATGTCCTGGAAATGATCATTCATGTCATTTTTCACCCATAATAAAGGAGAGATAAAGCGTTTGCTGCGTTCTTAGCGCTATACCAGCTGAGGAACGCGGTTTTCTCACACAACTAATGCATGGTTATGTAAAACATACAGAACGAGTTTATATACATTTTCCATGGTCAAAATGTGAAAATGAATAACAAAAAAAATGTTTTTCAACATGTATGGCACAAAGCATGAATGTTTTGAAAATGATCATTTATTTATTTTTTTGCTTAAAATAACAAACGCGGTGTTCTCACACAACTAATGCATGCTTATGTAAAACATACAGAACGAGTTTATATACATTTTCCATGGTCAAGATGTGAAAATGAATAACAAAAAAGTTATTTTTCAACATGTATGCCAAAAGGCATGAATGTTTTGAAAATGATCATTTATTTATTATTTTGCCTAAAATAAAAAACGCGGTGTTTACACAGAACTAATGCATGCTTATGTAAAACATACAAAATTAGTTTATATACATTTTCCATGGTCAAAATGTGAAAATGAATAACAAAAAAGTTATTTTTCACCATGTATGCCAAAAGTCATGAATGTGCTGGAAATGATCATTCATGTCATTTTTCACCCATAATAAAGTAAAGATAAAGCGTTTGCTGCGTTCTTAGCGCTATACCAGCTGAGGAAAGCGGTTTTCTCACACAACTAATGCATGGTTATGTAAAACATACAGAACGAGTTTATATGCATTTTCCATGGTCAAAATCTGAAAAAGGATAACAAAAAAGTTGTTTTTCAACATGTATGCCAAAAGGCATGAATGTGCTGGAAATGATCATTCATGTCATTTTTCACCCATAATAAAGGAGAGATAAAGCGTTTGCTGCGTTCTTAGCGCTATACCAGCTGAGGAAAGCGGTTTTCTCACACAACTAAAGCATGGTTATGTAAAACATACAGAGCGAGTTTATATACATTTTCCATGGTCAAAATGTGAAAAAGAATACCAAAAATGTTGTTTTTCAACATGTATGCCAAAAGGCATGAATGTGCTGGAAATGATCATTCAAGTCATTTTTCACCCATAATAAAGGAGAGATAAAGCGTTTGCTGCGTTCTTAGCGCTATACCAGCTGAGGAAAGCGGTTTTCTCACACATCTACTGCATGGTAATGGTAAAACATACAAAACGAGTTTATATACATTTTCCATGGTCAAAATATGAACAAAAAAAAAAAAAAGTTGTTTTTCAACATGTATGCCAAAAGGCATGAATGTGCTGGAAATGATCATTCATGACATTTTTCACCCATAATAAAGGAGAGATAAAGCGTTTGCTGCGTTCTTAGCGCTATACCAGCTGAGGAAAGTGGTTTTCTCACACAACTAATGCATGGTTATGTAAAACATACAGAACGAGTTTATATACATTTTCCATGGTCAAAATGTGAAAATGAATATCAAAAAAAGTTGTTTTTCAACATGTATGTCACAATGCATGAATGTTTTGAAAATGATCATTTATTTATTTTTTTGCTTAAAATAACAAACGCGGTGTTATCACACAACTAATGCATGCTTATGTAAAACATACAGAACGAGTTTATGTACATTTTCCATGGTCAAAATGTGAAAAAGAATACCAAAAATGTTGTTTTTCAACATGTATGGCACAATACATGAATGTTTTGAAAATGATCATTTATTTATTATTTTGCCTAAAATAAAAAACGCGTTGTTCACACAGAACTAATGCATGCTTATGTAAAACATACAGAACGAGTTTATATACATTTTCCATGGTCAAAATGTGAAAAAGAATAACAAAAAAAGTTGTTTTTCAACATGTATGCCAAAAGGCATGAATGTGCTGGAAATGATCATTCATGTCATTTTTCACCCATAATAAAGGAGAGATAAAGCGTTTGCTGCGTTCTTAGCGCTATACCAGCTGAGGAAAGCGGTTTTTTCACACAACTAATGCATGCTTATGTAAAACGAACGAGTTTATATACATTTTCCATGGTCAAAATGTGAAAAAGAATAACAAAAAAAGTTGTTTTTCAACATGTATGCCAAAAGGCATGAATGTGCTGGAAATGATCATTCATGTCATTTTTCACCCATAATAAAGGAGAGATAAAGCGTTTGCTGCGTTCTTAGCGCTATACCAGCTGAGGAAAGCGGTTTTTTCACACAACTATTGCATGCTTATGTAAAACATACAGAACGAGTTTATATACATTTTCCATGGTCAAAATGTGAAAAAGAATACCAAAAATGTTGTTTTTCAACATGTATGGCACAATGCATGAATGTTTTGAAAATGATCATTTATTTATTTTTTTGCTTAAAATAACAAACGCGGTGTTCACAAAGAACTAATGCATGCTTATGTAAAACATACAAAATTAGTTTATATACATTTTCCATGGTCAAAATGTGAAAATGAATAACAAAAAAGTTATTTTTCAACATGTATGCCAAAAGGCATGAATGTGCTGGAAATGATCATTCATGTCGTTTTCACCCATAATAAAGGAGAGATAAAGCGTTTGCTGCGTTCTTAGCGCTATACCAGCTGAGGAAAGCGATTTTCTCACACATCTACTGCATGGTAATGGTAAAACATACAAAACGAGCTTATATACATTTTCCATGGTCAAAATATGAAAAAAAAAAAAAAAAAAAGTTGTTTTTCAACATGTATGCCAAAAGGCATGAATGTCCTGGAAATGATCATTCATGCCATTTTTCACCCATAATAAAGGAGAGATCATGCATTTGCTGCGTTCTTAGCGCTATACCAGCTGAGGAAAGCGGTTTTCTCACACAAATAATGCATGGTTATGTAAAACATACAGAACGAGTTTATATACATTTTCCATGCTCAAAATGTGAAAATGAATAACAAAAAAATTGTTTTTCAACATGTATGGCACAATGCATGAATGTTTTGAAAATTATCATTTATTTATTTTTTTGCTTAAAATAACAAACGCGGTGTTATCACACAACTAATGCATGCTTATGTAAAACATACAGAACGAGTTTATATACATTTTCCATGGTCAAAATGTGAAAAAGAATACCAAAAATGTTGTTTTTCAACATGTATGGCAGAATGCATGAATGTTTTTAAAATGATCTTTTTTTTGCCTAAAATATAAAACGCGGTGTTCTCACACAACTAATGCATGCTTATGTAAAACATACAGAACGAGTTTATATACATTTTCCATGGTCAAAATGTGAAATAGAATACCAGAAATGTTGCTTTTCAACATGTATGGCACAATGCATGAATGTTTTGAAAATGAACTTTTTTTTTTTTTGCCTAAAATATAAAACGCGGTTTTCTCACAGAACTAATGCATGCTTATGTAAAACATACAGAACGAGTTTATATACATTTTCCATGGTCAAAATGTGAAAAAGAATACCAAAAATGTTGTTTTTCAACATGTATGGCAGGATGCATGAATGTTTTGCAAATTATCTATTTTTATTTTTTTTTTGCCTAAAATATAAAACGCGGTGTTCTCACACAACTAATGCATGCTTATATAAAACATACAGAACGAGTTTATATACATTTTCCATGGTCAAAATGTGAAAATGAATAACAAAAAAGTTGTTTTTCAACATGTATGCCAAAAGGCATGAATGTGCTGGAAATGATCATTCATGTCATTTTTCACCCATAATAAAAGAGAGATAAAGCGTTTGCTGCGTTCTTAGCGCTATACCAGCTGAGGAAAGCTGTATTCTCACACAACTAATGCATGCTTATGTAAAACATACAGAACGAGTTTATATACATTTTCCATGGTCAAAATGTGAAAAAGAATACCAAAAATGTTGTTTTTCAACATGTATGGCAGAATGCATGAATGTTTTGAAAATGATCTTTTTTTTTTGTGCCTAAAATATAAAACGCGGTGTTCTCACACAACTAATGCAGGCTTGTATAAAACATACAGAACGAGTTTATATACATTTTCCATGGTCAAAATGTGAAAATGAATAACAAAAAAGTTGTTTTTCAACATGTATGCCAAAAGGCATGAATGTGCTGGAAATGATCATTCATGTCATTTTTCACCGATAATAAAAGAGAGATAAAGCGTTTGCTGCGTTCTTAGCGCTATACCAGCTGAGGAAAGCTGTATTCTCACACAACTAATGCATGCTTATGTAAAACATACAGAACGAGTTTATATACATTTTCCATGGTCAAAATGTGAAAAAGAACACCAAAAATGTTGTTTTTTAACATGTATGGCAGAATGCATGAATGTTTTAACATGATCTTTTTTTTGCCTAAAATTATAAGACGCTGTGTTCTCACACAACTAATGCATGCTTATATAAAACATCCAGAAAGAGTTTATATACATTTTCCATGGTCAAAATGTAAAAAAAAAATACCAAAAATGTTGTTTTTTAACATGTATGGCACAATGCATGAATGTTTTGAAAATGATCTTTTTTTTTTTGCCTAAAATATAAAACGCGGTGTTCTCACACAACTAATGCATGCTCATATAAAACATACAGAATGAGTTTATATACATTTTCCATGGTCAAAATTTGAAAATGAATAACAAAAAAGTTGTTTTTCAACCTGTATGCCAAAAGGCATGAATGTGCTGGAAATGATCATTCATGTCATTTTTCACCCATAATAAAGGAGAGATAAAGCGTTTGCTGCGTTCTTAGCGCTATACCAGCTGAGGAAAGCGGTTTTCTCACAGAACTAATGCATGCTTATGTAAAACATACAGAACGAGTTTATATACATTTTCCATGGTCAAAATGTGAAATAGAATACCAGAAATGTTGCTTTTCAACATGTATGGCACAATGCATGAATGTTTTGAAAATAAACTTTTTTTTTTTTTGCCCAAGATAACAAACGCTGTGTTCTCACACAACTAATGCGTGCTTATGTAAAACATACAGAACGAGTTTATATACATTTTCCATGGTCAAAATGTGAAAAAGAACACCAAAAATGTTGTTTTTAACATGTATGGCAGAATGCATGAATGTTTTTAAAATGATCTTTTTTTTTTGCCTAAAATATAAAACGCGGTTTTCTCACAGAACTAATGCATGCTTATGTAAAACATACAGAACGAGTTTATATACATTTTCCATGGTCAAAATGTGAAAAAGAATACCAAAAATGTTGTTTTTCAACATGTATGGCAGGATGCATGAATGTTTTGCAAATTATCTATTTTTATTTTTTTTTTGCCTAAAATATAAAACGCGGTGTTCTCACACAACTAATGCATGCTTATATAAAACATACAGAACGAGTTTATATACATTTTCCATGGTCAAAATGTGAAAATGAATAACAAAAAAGTTGTTTTTCAACATGTATGCCAAAAGGCATGAATGTGCTGGAAATGATCATTCATGTCATTTTTCACCCATAATAAAAGAGAGATAAAGCGTTTGCTGCGTTCTTAGCGCTATACCAGCTGAGGAAAGCTGTATTCTCACACAACTAATGCATGCTTATGTAAAACATACAGAACGAGTTTATATACATTTTCCATGGTCAAAATGTGAAATAGAATACCAGAAATGTTGCTTTTCAACATGTATGGCACAATGCATGAATGTTTTGAAAATGAACTTTTTTTTTTTTTGCCCAAGATAACAAACGCTGTGTTCTCACACAACTAATGCGTGCTTATGTAAAACATACAGAACGAGTTTATATACATTTTCCATGGTCAAAATGTGAAAAAGAACACCAAAAATGTTGTTTTTAACATGTATGGCAGAATGCATGAATGTTTTTAAAATGATCTTTTTTTTTTGCCTAAAATATAAAACGCGGTTTTCTCACAGAACTAATGCATGCTTATGTAAAACATACAGAACGAGTTTATATACATTTTCCATGGTCAAAATGTGAAAAAGAATACCAAAAATGTTGTTTTTCAACATGTATGGCAGGATGCATGAATGTTTTGCAAATTATCTATTTTTATTTTTTTTTTGCCTAAAATATAAAACGCGGTGTTCTCACACAACTAATGCAGGCTTATATAAAACATACAGAACGAGTTTATATACATTTTCCATGGTCAAAATGTGAAAATGAATAACAAAAAAGTTGTTTTTCAACATGTATGCCAAAAGGCATGAATGTGCTGGAAATGATCATTCATGTCATTTTTCACCGATAATAAAAGAGAGATAAAGCGTTTGCTGCGTTCTTAGCGCTATACCAGCTGAGGAAAGCTGTATTCTCACACAACTAATGCATGCTTATGTAAAACATACAGAACGAGTTTATATACATTTTCCATGGTCAAAATGTGAAAAAGAATACCAAAAATGTTGTTTTTCAACATGTATGGCAGAATGCATGAATGTTTTTAAAATGATCTTTTTTTTTGCCTAAAATATAAAACGCGGTGTTCTCACACAACTAATGCATGCTTATGTAAAACATACAGAACGAGTTTATATACATTTTCCATGGTCAAAATGTGAAAAAGAATACCAAAAATGTTGTTTTTCAACATGTATGGCAGAATGCATGAATGTTTTGAAAATGATCTTTTTTTTTTTGTGCCTAAAATATAAAACGCGGTGTTCTCACACAACTAATGCAGGCTTGTATAAAACATACAGAACGAGTTTATATACATTTTCCATGGTCAAAATGTGAAAATGAATAACAAAAAAGTTGTTTTTCAACATGTATGCCAAAAGGCATGAATGTGCTGGAAATGATCATTCATGTCATTTTTCACCGATAATAAAAGAGAGATAAAGCGTTTGCTGCGTTCTTAGCGCTATACCAGCTGAGGAAAGCTGTATTCTCACACAACTAATGCATGCTTATGTAAAACATACAGAACGAGTTTATATACATTTTCCATGGTCAAAATGTGAAAAAGAATACCAAAAATGTTGTTTTTCAACATGTATGGCAGAATGCATGAATGTTTTGAAAATGATCTTTTTTTTGCCTAAAATATAAAACGCGGTGTTCTCACACAACTAATGCATGCTTATGTAAAACATACAGAACGAGTTTATATACATTTTCCATGGTCAAAATGTGAAAAAGAACACCAAAAATGTTGTTTTTTAACATGTATGGCAGAATGCATGAATGTTTTTAAAATGATCTTTTTTTTTTTGCCTAAAATATAAAACGCGGTGTTCTCACACAACTAATGCATGCTCATATAAAACATACAGAATGAGTTTATATACATTTTCCATGGTCAAAATTTGAAAATGAATAACAAAAAAGTTGTTTTTCAACCTGTATGCCAAAAGGCATGAATGTGCTGGAAATGATCATTCATGTCATTTTTCACCCATAATAAAGGAGAGATAAAGCGTTTGCTGCGTTCTTAGCGCTATACCAGCTGAGGAAAGCGGTTTTCTCACAGAACTAATGCATGCTTATGTAAAACATACAGAACGAGTTTATATACATTTTCCATGGTCAAAATGTGAAAAAGAATACCAAAAATGTTGTTTTTCAACATGTATGGCAGAATGCATAAATGTTTTGAAAATGATCTTTTTTTTTTGCCTAAAATATAAAACGCGGTGTTCTCACACAACTAATGCATGCTTATGTAAAACATACAGAACGAGTTTATATACATTTTTCATGGTCAAAATGTGAAAAAGAATACCAAAAATGTTGTTTTTCAACATGTATGGCAGAATGCATGAATGTTTTGAAAATGATCTTTTTTTTTTGTGCCTAAAATATAAAACGCGGTGTTCTCACACAACTAATGCAGGCTTGTATAAAACATACAGAACGAGTTTATATACATTTTCCATGGTCAAAATGTGAAAATGAATAACAAAAAAGTTGTTTTTCAACATGTATGCCAAAAGGCATGAATGTGCTGGAAATGATCATTCATGTCATTTTTCACCGATAATAAAAGAGAGATAAAGCGTTTGCTGCGTTCTTAGCGCTATACCAGCTGAGGAAAGCTGTATTCTCACACAACTAATGCATGCTTATGTAAAACATACAGAACGAGTTTATATACATTTTCCATGGTCAAAATGTGAAAAAGAATACCAAAAATGTTGTTTTTCAACATGTATGGCAGAATGCATGAATGTTTTGAAAATGATCTTTTTTTTGCCTAAAATATAAAACGCGGTGTTCTCACACAACTAATGCATGCTTATGTAAAACATACAGAACGAGTTTATATACATTTTCCATGGTCAAAATGTGAAAAAGAACACCAAAAATGTTGTTTTTTAACATGTATGGCAGAATGCATGAATGTTTTTAAAATGATCTTTTTTTTTTTGCCTAAAATATAAAACGCGGTGTTCTCACACAACTAATGCATGCTCATATAAAACATACAGAATGAGTTTATATACATTTTCCATGGTCAAAATTTGAAAATGAATAACAAAAAAGTTGTTTTTCAACCTGTATGCCAAAAGGCATGAATGTGCTGGAAATGATCATTCATGTCATTTTTCACCCATAATAAAGGAGAGATAAAGCGTTTGCTGCGTTCTTAGCGCTATACCAGCTGAGGAAAGCGGTTTTCTCACAGAACTAATGCATGCTTATGTAAAACATACAGAACGAGTTTATATACATTTTCCATGGTCAAAATGTGAAAAAGAATACCAAAAATGTTGTTTTTCAACATGTATGGCACAATGCATGAATGTTTTGAAAATGATCTTTTTTTTTTGCCTAAAATATAAAACGCGGTGTTCTCACACAACTAATGCATGCTTATGTAAAACATACAGAACGAGTTTATATACATTTTTCATGGTCAAAATGTGAAAAAGAACACCAAAAATGTTGTTTTTTAACATGTATGGCAGAATGCATGAATGTTTTGAAAATGATCTTTTTTTTTTGTGCCTAAAATATAAAACGCGGTGTTCTCACACAACTAATGCAGGCTTGTATAAAACATACAGAACGAGTTTATATACATTTTCCATGGTCAAAATGTGAAAATGAATAACAAAAAAGTTGTTTTTCAACATGTATGCCAAAAGGCATGAATGTGCTGGAAATGATCATTCATGTCATTTTTCACCGATAATAAAAGAGAGATAAAGCGTTTGCTGCGTTCTTAGCGCTATACCAGCTGAGGAAAGCTGTATTCTCACACAACTAATGCATGCTTATGTAAAACATACAGAACGAGTTTATATACATTTTCCATGGTCAAAATGTGAAAAAGAATACCAAAAATGTTGTTTTTCAACATGTATGGCAGAATGCATGAATGTTTTTAAAATGATCTTTTTTTTTGCCTAAAATATAAAACGCGGTGTTCTCACACAACTAATGCATGCTTATGTAAAACATACAGAACGAGTTTATATACATTTTCCATGGTCAAAATGTGAAAAAGAATACCAAAAATGTTGTTTTTCAACATGTATGGCAGAATGCATGAATGTTTTGAAAATGATCTTTTTTTTTTGTGCCTAAAATATAAAACGCGGTGTTCTCACACAACTAATGCAGGCTTGTATAAAACATACAGAACGAGTTTATATACATTTTCCATGGTCAAAATGTGAAAATGAATAACAAAAAAGTTGTTTTTCAACATGTATGCCAAAAGGAATGAATGTGCTGGAAATGATCATTCATGTCATTTTTCACCGATAATAAAAGAGAGATAAAGCGTTTGCTGCGTTCTTAGCGCTATACCAGCTGAGGAAAGCTGTATTCTCACACAACTAATGCATGCTTATGTAAAACATACAGAACGAGTTTATATACATTTTCCATGGTCAAAATGTGAAAAAGAATACCAAAAATGTTGTTTTTCAACATGTATGGCAGAATGCATGAATGTTTTGAAAATGATCTTTTTTTTGCCTAAAATATAAAACGCGGTGTTCTCACACAACTAATGCATGCTTATGTAAAACATACAGAACGAGTTTATATACATTTTCCATGGTCAAAATGTGAAAAAGAACACCAAAAATGTTGTTTTTTAACATGTATGGCAGAATGCATGAATGTTTTTAAAATGATCTTTTTTTTTTTGCCTAAAATATAAAACGCGGTGTTCTCACACAACTAATGCAGGCTTGTATAAAACATACAGAACGAGTTTATATACATTTTCCATGGTCAAAATGTGAAAATGAATAACAAAAAAGTTGTTTTTCAACATGTATGCCAAAAGGCATGAATGTGCTGGAAATGATCATTCATGTCATTTTTCACCG
Organism: Clarias gariepinus; assembly: GCF_024256425.1. Lineage (NCBI taxonomy): Eukaryota > Metazoa > Chordata > Actinopteri > Siluriformes > Clariidae > Clarias > Clarias gariepinus. The sequence goes on from NC_071125.1 coordinate 12,355,114, forward strand.
ATAATAAAAGAGAGATAAAGCGTTTGCTGCGTTCTTAGCGCTATACCAGCTGAGGAAAGCTGTATTCTCACACAACTAATGCATGCTTATGTAAAACATACAGAACGAGTTTATATACATTTTCCATGGTCAAAATGTGAAAAAGAATACCAAAAATGTTGTTTTTCAACATGTATGGCAGAATGCATGAATGTTTTTAAAATGATCTTTTTTTTTGCCTAAAATATAAAACGCGGTGTTCTCACACAACTAATGCATGCTTATGTAAAACATACAGAACGAGTTTATATACATTTTCCATGGTCAAAATGTGAAAAAGAATACCAAAAATGTTGTTTTTCAACATGTATGGCAGAATGCATGAATGTTTTGAAAATGATCTTTTTTTTTTGTGCCTAAAATATAAAACGCGGTGTTCTCACACAACTAATGCAGGCTTGTATAAAACATACAGAACGAGTTTATATACATTTTCCATGGTCAAAATGTGAAAATGAATAACAAAAAAGTTGTTTTTCAACATGTATGCCAAAAGGAATGAATGTGCTGGAAATGATCATTCATGTCATTTTTCACCGATAATAAAAGAGAGATAAAGCGTTTGCTGCGTTCTTAGCGCTATACCAGCTGAGGAAAGCTGTATTCTCACACAACTAATGCATGCTTATGTAAAACATACAGAACGAGTTTATATACATTTTCCATGGTCAAAATGTGAAAAAGAATACCAAAAATGTTGTTTTTCAACATGTATGGCAGAATGCATGAATGTTTTGAAAATGATCTTTTTTTTGCCTAAAATATAAAACGCGGTGTTCTCACACAACTAATGCATGCTTATGTAAAACATACAGAACGAGTTTATATACATTTTCCATGGTCAAAATGTGAAAAAGAACACCAAAAATGTTGTTTTTTAACATGTATGGCAGAATGCATGAATGTTTTTAAAATGATCTTTTTTTTTTTGCCTAAAATATAAAACGCGGTGTTCTCACACAACTAATGCAGGCTTGTATAAAACATACAGAACGAGTTTATATACATTTTCCATGGTCAAAATGTGAAAATGAATAACAAAAAAGTTGTTTTTCAACATGTATGCCAAAAGGCATGAATGTGCTGGAAATGATCATTCATGTCATTTTTCACCGATAATAAAAGAGAGATAAAGCGTTTGCTGCGTTCTTAGCGCTATACCAGCTGAGGAAAGCTGTATTCTCACACAACTAATGCATGCTTATGTAAAACATACAGAACGAGTTTATATACATTTTCCATGGTCAAAATGTGAAAAAGAATACCAAAAATGTTGTTTTTCAACATGTATGGCAGAATGCATGAATGTTTTGAAAATGATCTTTTTTTTGCCTAAAATATAAAACGCGGTGTTCTCACACAACTAATGCATGCTTATGTAAAACATACAGAACGAGTTTATATACATTTTCCATGGTCAAAATGTGAAAAAGAACACCAAAAATGTTGTTTTTTAACATGTATGGCAGAATGCATGAATGTTTTTAAAATGATCTTTTTTTTTTTGCCTAAAATATAAAACGCGGTGTTCTCACACATCTAATGCATGCTCATATAAAACATACAGAATGAGTTTATATACATTTTCCATGGTCAAAATTTGAAAATGAATAACAAAAAAGTTGTTTTTCAACCTGTATGCCAAAAGGCATGAATGTGCTGGAAATGATCATTCATGTCATTTTTCACCCATAATAAAGGAGAGATAAAGCGTTTGCTGCGTTCTTAGCGCTATACCAGCTGAGGAAAGCGGTTTTCTCACAGAACTAATGCATGCTTATGTAAAACATACAGAACGAGTTTATATACATTTTCCATGGTCAAAATGTGAAAAAGAATACCAAAAATGTTGTTTTTCAACATGTATGGCAGAATGCATGAATGTTTTGAAAATGATCTTTTTTTTTTTGCCTAAAATATAAAACGCGGTGTTCTCACACAACTAATGCATGCTTATGTAAAACATACAGAACGAGTTTATATACATTTTTCATGGTCAAAATGTGAAAAAGAACACCAAAAATGTTGTTTTTTAACATGTATGGCAGAATGCATGAATGTTTTGAAAATGATCTTTTTTTTTTGTGCCTAAAATATAAAACGCGGTGTTCTCACACAACTAATGCAGGCTTGTATAAAACATACAGAACGAGTTTATATACATTTTCCATGGTCAAAATGTGAAAATGAATAACAAAAAAGTTGTTTTTCAACATGTATGCCAAAAGGCATGAATGTGCTGGAAATGATCATTCATGTCATTTTTCACCGATAATAAAAGAGAGATAAAGCGTTTGCTGCGTTCTTAGCGCTATACCAGCTGAGGAAAGCTGTATTCTCACACAACTAATGCATGCTTATGTAAAACATACAGAACGAGTTTATATACATTTTCCATGGTCAAAATGTGAAAAAGAACACCAAAAATGTTGTTTTTCAACATGTATGGCACAATGCATGAATGTTTTGAAAATGATCTTTTTTTTGCCTAAAATATAAAACGCGGTGTTCTCACACAACTAATGCATGCTTATGTAAAACATACAGAACGAGTTTATATACATTTTTCATGGTCAAAATGTGAAAAAGAACACCAAAAATGTTGTTTTTTAACATGTATGGCAGAATGCATGAATGTTTTGAAAATGATCTTTTTTTTTGTGCCTAAAATATAAAACGCGGTGTTCTCACACAACTAATGCAGGCTTGTATAAAACATACAGAACGAGTTTATATACATTTTCCATGGTCAAAATGTGAAAATGAATAACAAAAAAGTTGTTTTTCAACATGTATGCCAAAAGGCATGAATGTGCTGGAAATGATCATTCATGTCATTTTTCACCGATAATAAAAGAGAGATAAAGCGTTTGCTGCGTTCTTAGCGCTATACCAGCTGAGGAAAGCTGTATTCTCACACAACTAATGCATGCTTATGTAAAACATACAGAACGAGTTTATATACATTTTCCATGGTCAAAATGTGAAAAAGAATACCAAAAATGTTGTTTTTCAACATGTATGGCAGAATGCATGAATGTTTTGAAAATGATCTTTTTTTTTGCCTAAAATATAAAATGCGGTGTTCTCACACAACTAATGCATGCTTGTATAAACCATACAGAACGAGTTTATATACATTTTCCATGGTCAAAATGTGAAAATGAATAACAAAAAAGTTGTTTTTCAACATGTATGCCAAAAAGCATGAATGTGCTGGAAATGATCATTCATGTCATTTTTCACCGATAATAAAGGAGAGATAAAGCGTTTGCTGCGTTCTTAGCGCTATACCAGCTGAGGAAAGCTGTATTCTCACACAACTAATGCATGCTTATGTAAAACATACAGAACGAGTTTATATACATTTTCCATGGTCAAAATGTGAAATAGAATACCAGAAATGTTGCTTTTCAACATGTATGGAACAATGCATGAATGTTTTGAAAATGAACTTTTTTTTTTTTTTGCCCAAGATAACAAACGCTGTGTTCTCACACAACTAATGCGTGCTTATGTAAAACATACAGAACGAGTTTATATACATTTTCCATGGTCAAAATGTGAAAAAGAGCACCAAAAATGTTGTTTTTAACATGTATGGCAGAATGCATGAATGTTTTTAAAATGATCTTTTTTTTTTGCCTAAAATATAAAACGCGGTGTTCTCACACAACTAATGCATGCTTGTATAAACCATACAGAACGAGTTTATATACATTTTCCATGGTCAAAATGTGAAAATGAATAACAAAAAAGTTGTTTTTCAACATGTATGCCAAAAAGCATGAATGTGCTGGAAATGATCATTCATGTCATTTTTCACCGATAATAAAGGAGAGATAAAGCGTTTGCTGCGTTCTTAGCGCTATACCAGCTGAGGAAAGCTGTATTCTCACACAACTAATGCATGCTTATGTAAAACATACAGAACGAGTTTATATACATTTTCCATGGTCAAAATGTGAAATAGAATACCAGAAATGTTGCTTTTCAACATGTATGGCACAATGCATGAATGTTTTGAAAATGAACTTTTTTTTTTTTTGCCCAAGATAACAAACGCTGTGTTCTCACACAACTAATGCGTGCTTATGTAAAACATACAGAACGAGTTTATATACATTTTCCATGGTCAAAATGTGAAAAAGAACACCAAAAATGTTGTTTTTAACATGTATGGCAGAATGCATGAATGTTTTTAAAATGATCTTTTTTTTTTGCCTAAAATATAAAACGCGGTTTTCTCACAGAACTAATGCATGCTTATGTAAAACATACAGAACGAGTTTATATACATTTTCCATGGTCAAAATGTGAAAAAGAATACCAAAAATGTTGTTTTTCAACATGTATGGCAGGATGCATGAATGTTTTGCAAATTATCTATTTTTATTTTTTTTTTGCCTAAAATATAAAACGCGGTGTTCTCACACAACTAATGCATGCTTATGTAAAACATACAGAACGAGTTTATATACATTTTCCATGGTCAAAATGTGAAAAAGAATACCAAAAATGTTGTTTTTCAACATGTATGGCAGAATGCATGAATGTTTTGAAAATGATCTTTTTTTTTTGTGCCTAAAATATAAAACGCGGTGTTCTCACACAACTAATGCAGGCTTGTATAAAACATACAGAACGAGTTTATATACATTTTCCATGGTCAAAATGTGAAAATGAATAACAAAAAAGTTGTTTTTCAACATGTATGCCAAAAGGCATGAATGTGCTGGAAATGATCATTTATGTCATTTTTCACCGATAATAAAAGAGAGATAAAGCGTTTGCTGCGTTCTTAGCGCTATACCAGCTGAGGAAAGCTGTATTCTCACACAACTAATGCATGCTTATGTAAAACATACAGAACGAGTTTATATACATTTTCCATGGTCAAAATGTGAAAAAGAATACCAAAAATGTTGTTTTTCAACATGTATGGCAGAATGCATGAATGTTTTGAAAATGATCTTTTTTTTGCCTAAAATATAAAACGCGGTGTTCTCACACAACTAATGCATGCTTATGTAAAACATACAGAACGAGTTTATATACATTTTCCATGTTCAAAATGTGAAAAAGAACACCAAAAATGTTGTTTTTTAACATGTATGGCAGAATGCATGAATGTTTTTAAAATGATCTTTTTTTTTTTGCCTAAAATATAAAACGCGGTGTTCTCACACAACTAATGCATGCTCATATAAAACATACATAATGAGTTTATATACATTTTCCATGGTCAAAATTTGAAAATGAATAACAAAAAAGTTGTTTTTCAACCTGTATGCCAAAAGGCATGAATGTGCTGGAAATGATCATTCATGTCATTTTTCACCCATAATAAAGGAGAGATAAAGCGTTTGCTGCGTTCTTAGCGCTATACCAGCTGAGGAAAGCGGTTTTCTCACAGAACTAATGCATGCTTATGTAAAACATACAGAACGAGTTTATATACATTTTTCATGGTCAAAATGTGAAAAAGAACACCAAAAATGTTGTTTTTTAACATGTATGGCAGAATGCATGAATGTTTTGAAAATGATCTTTTTTTTTTGTGCCTAAAATATAAAACGCGGTGTTCTCACACAACTAATGCAGGCTTGTGTAAAACATACAGAACGAGTTTATATACATTTTCCATGGTCAAAATGTGAAAATGAATAACAAAAAAGTTGTTTTTCAACATGTATGCCAAAAGGCATGAATGTGCTGGAAATGATCATTCATGTCATTTTTCACCGATAATAAAAGAGAGATAAAGCGTTTGCTGCGTTCTTAGCGCTATACCAGCTGAGGAAAGCTGTATTCTCACACAACTAATGCATGCTTATGTAAAACATACAGAACGAGTTTATATACATTTTCCATGGTCAAAATGTGAAAAAGAATACCAAAAATGTTGTTTTTCAACATGTATGGCAGAATGCATGAATGTTTTTAAAATGATCTTTTTTTTTGCCTAAAATATAAAACGCGGTGTTCTCACACAACTAATGCATGCTTATGTAAAACATACAGAACGAGTTTATATACATTTTCCATGGTCAAAATGTGAAAAAGAATACCAAAAATGTTGTTTTTCAACATGTATGGCAGAATGCATGAATGTTTTGAAAATGATCTTTTTTTTTGTGCCTAAAATATAAAACGCGGTGTTCTCACACAACTAATGCAGGCTTGTATAAAACATACAGAACGAGTTTATATACATTTTCCATGGTCAAAATGTGAAAATGAATAACAAAAAAGTTGTTTTTCAACATGTATGCCAAAAGGAATGAATGTGCTGGAAATGATCATTCATGTCATTTTTCACCGATAATAAAAGAGAGATAAAGCGTTTGCTGCGTTCTTAGCGCTATACCAGCTGAGGAAAGCTGTATTCTCACACAACTAATGCATGCTTATGTAAAACATACAGAACGAGTTTATATACATTTTCCATGGTCAAAATGTGAAAAAGAATACCAAAAATGTTGTTTTTCAACATGTATGGCAGAATGCATGAATGTTTTGAAAATGATCTTTTTTTTGCCTAAAATATAAAACGCGGTGTTCTCACACAACTAATGCATGCTTATGTAAAACATACAGAACGAGTTTATATACATTTTCCATGGTCAAAATGTGAAAAAGAACACCAAAAATGTTGTTTTTTAACATGTATGGCAGAATGCATGAATGTTTTTAAAATGATCTTTTTTTTTTTGCCTAAAATATAAAACGCGGTGTTCTCACACAACTAATGCATGCTCATATAAAACATACAGAATGAGTTTATATACATTTTCCATGGTCAAAATTTGAAAATGAATAACAAAAAAGTTGTTTTTCAACATGTATGCCAAAAGGCATGAATGTGCTGGAAATGATCATTCATGTCATTTTTCACCGATAATAAAAGAGAGATAAAGCGTTTGCTGCGTTCTTAGCGCTATACCAGCTGAGGAAAGCTGTATTCTCACACAACTAATGCATGCTTATGTAAAACATACAGAACGAGTTTATATACATTTTCCATGGTCAAAATGTGAAAAAGAATACCAAAAATGTTGTTTTTCAACATGTATGGCAGAATGCATGAATGTTTTGAAAATGATCTTTTTTTTGCCTAAAATATAAAACGCGGTGTTCTCACACAACTAATGCATGCTTATGTAAAACATACAGAACGAGTTTATATACATTTTCCATGGTCAAAATGTGAAAAAGAACACCAAAAATGTTGTTTTTTAACATGTATGGCAGAATGCATGAATGTTTTTAAAATGATCTTTTTTTTTTTGCCTAAAATATAAAACGCGGTGTTCTCACACATCTAATGCATGCTCATATAAAACATACAGAATGAGTTTATATACATTTTCCATGGTCAAAATTTGAAAATGAATAACAAAAAAGTTGTTTTTCAACCTGTATGCCAAAAGGCATGAATGTGCTGGAAATGATCATTCATGTCATTTTTCACCCATAATAAAGGAGAGATAAAGCGTTTGCTGCGTTCTTAGCGCTATACCAGCTGAGGAAAGCGGTTTTCTCACAGAACTAATGCATGCTTATGTAAAACATACAGAACGAGTTTATATACATTTTCCATGGTCAAAATGTGAAAAAGAATACCAAAAATGTTGTTTTTCAACATGTATGGCAGAATGCATGAATGTTTTGAAAATGATCTTTTTTTTTTTGCCTAAAATATAAAACGCGGTGTTCTCACACAACTAATGCATGCTTATGTAAAACATACAGAACGAGTTTATATACATTTTTCATGGTCAAAATGTGAAAAAGAACACCAAAAATGTTGTTTTTTAACATGTATGGCAGAATGCATGAATGTTTTGAAAATGATCTTTTTTTTTTGTGCCTAAAATATAAAACGCGGTGTTCTCACACAACTAATGCAGGCTTGTATAAAACATACAGAACGAGTTTATATACATTTTCCATGGTCAAAATGTGAAAATGAATAACAAAAAAGTTGTTTTTCAACATGTATGCCAAAAGGCATGAATGTGCTGGAAATGATCATTCATGTCATTTTTCACCCATAATAAAAGAGAGATAAAGCGTTTGCTGCGTTCTTAGCGCTATACCAGCTGAGGAAAGCTGTATTCTCACACAACTAATGCATGCTTATGTAAAACATCCAGAACGAGTTTATATACATTTTCCATGGTCAAAATGTGAAAAAGAACACCAAAAATGTTGTTTTTTAACATGTATGGCACAATGCATGAATGTTTTGAAAATGATCTTTTTTTTGCCTAAAATATAAAACGCGGTGTTCTCACACAACTAATGCATGCTTATGTAAAACATACAGAACGAGTTTATATACATTTTTCATGGTCAAAATGTGAAAAAGAACACCAAAAATGTTGTTTTTTAACATGTATGGCAGAATGCATGAATGTTTTGAAAATGATCTTTTTTTTTGTGCCTAAAATATAAAACGCGGTGTTCTCACACAACTAATGCAGGCTTGTATAAAACATACAGAACGAGTTTATATACATTTTCCATGGTCAAAATGTGAAAATGAATAACAAAAAAGTTGTTTTTCAACATGTATGCCAAAAGGCATGAATGTGCTGGAAATGATCATTCATGTCATTTTTCACCGATAATAAAAGAGAGATAAAGCGTTTGCTGCGTTCTTAGCGCTATACCAGCTGAGGAAAGCTGTATTCTCACACAACTAATGCATGCTTATGTAAAACATACAGAACGAGTTTATATACATTTTCCATGGTCAAAATGTGAAAAAGAATACCAAAAATGTTGTTTTTCAACATGTATGGCAGAATGCATGAATGTTTTGAAAATGATCTTTTTTTTTGCCTAAAATATAAAATGCGGTGTTCTCACACAACTAATGCATGCTTGTATAAACCATACAGAACGAGTTTATATACATTTTCCATGGTCAAAATGTGAAAATGAATAACAAAAAAGTTGTTTTTCAACATGTATGCCAAAAAGCATGAATGTGCTGGAAATGATCATTCATGTCATTTTTCACCGATAATAAAGGAGAGATAAAGCGTTTGCTGCGTTCTTAGCGCTATACCAGCTGAGGAAAGCTGTATTCTCACACAACTAATGCATGCTTATGTAAAACATACAGAACGAGTTTATATACATTTTCCATGGTCAAAATGTGAAATAGAATACCAGAAATGTTGCTTTTCAACATGTATGGAACAATGCATGAATGTTTTGAAAATGAACTTTTTTTTTTTTTTGCCCAAGATAACAAACGCTGTGTTCTCACACAACTAATGCGTGCTTATGTAAAACATACAGAACGAGTTTATATACATTTTCCATGGTCAAAATGTGAAAAAGAGCACCAAAAATGTTGTTTTTAACATGTATGGCAGAATGCATGAATGTTTTTAAAATGATCTTTTTTTTTTGCCTAAAATATAAAACGCGGTGTTCTCACACAACTAATGCATGCTTATATAAAACATACAGAACGAGTTTATATACATTTTCCATGGTCAAAATGTGAAAATGAATAACAAAAAAGTTGTTTTTCAACATGTATGCCAAAAGGCATGAATGTGCTGGAAATGATCATTCAAGTAATTTTTCACCCGTAATAAAGGAGAGATAAAGCGTTTGCTGCGTTCTTAGCGCTATACCAGCTGAGGAAAGCTGTATTCTCACACAACTAATGCATGCTTATGTAAAACATCCAGAACGAGTTTATATACATTTTCCATGGTCAAAATGTGAAATAGAATACCAGAAATGTTGCTTTTCAACATGTATGGCACAATGCATGAATGTTTTGAAAATGAACTTTTTTTTTTTTTGCCCAAGATAACAAACGCTGTGTTCTCACACAACTAATGCGTGCTTATGTAAAACATACAGAACGAGTTTATATACATTTTCCATGGTCAAAATGTGAAAAAGAACACCAAAAATGTTGTTTTTAACATGTATGGCAGAATGCATGAATGTTTTTAAAATGATCTTTTTTTTTTGCCTAAAATATAAAACGCGGTTTTCTCACAGAACTAATGCATGCTTATGTAAAACATACAGAACGAGTTTATATACATTTTCCATGGTCAAAATGTGAAAAAGAATACCAAAAATGTTGTTTTTCAACATGTATGGCAGGATGCATGAATGTTTTGCAAATTATCTATTTTTATTTTTTTTTTGCCTAAAATATAAAACGCGGTGTTCTCACACAACTAATGCATGCTTATGTAAAACATACAGAACGAGTTTATATACATTTTCCATGGTCAAAATGTGAAAAAGAATACCAAAAATGTTGTTTTTCAACATGTATGGCAGAATGCATGAATGTTTTGAAAATGATCTTTTTTTTTTGTGCCTAAAATATAAAACGCGGTGTTCTCACACAACTAATGCAGGCTTGTATAAAACATACAGAACGAGTTTATATACATTTTCCATGGTCAAAATGTGAAAATGAATAACAAAAAAGTTGTTTTTCAACATGTATGCCAAAAGGCATGAATGTGCTGGAAATGATCATTTATGTCATTTTTCACCGATAATAAAAGAGAGATAAAGCGTTTGCTGCGTTCTTAGCGCTATACCAGCTGAGGAAAGCTGTATTCTCACACAACTAATGCATGCTTATGTAAAACATACAGAACGAGTTTATATACATTTTCCATGGTCAAAATGTGAAAAAGAATACCAAAAATGTTGTTTTTCAACATGTATGGCAGAATGCATGAATGTTTTGAAAATGATCTTTTTTTTGCCTAAAATATAAAACGCGGTGTTCTCACACAACTAATGCATGCTTATGTAAAACATACAGAACGAGTTTATATACATTTTCCATGTTCAAAATGTGAAAAAGAACACCAAAAATGTTGTTTTTTAACATGTATGGCAGAATGCATGAATGTTTTTAAAATGATCTTTTTTTTTTTGCCTAAAATATAAAACGCGGTGTTCTCACACAACTAATGCATGCTCATATAAAACATACATAATGAGTTTATATACATTTTCCATGGTCAAAATTTGAAAATGAATAACAAAAAAGTTGTTTTTCAACCTGTATGCCAAAAGGCATGAATGTGCTGGAAATGATCATTCATGTCATTTTTCACCCATAATAAAGGAGAGATAAAGCGTTTGCTGCGTTCTTAGCGCTATACCAGCTGAGGAAAGCGGTTTTCTCACAGAACTAATGCATGCTTATGTAAAACATACAGAACGAGTTTATATACATTTTTCATGGTCAAAATGTGAAAAAGAACACCAAAAATGTTGTTTTTTAACATGTATGGCAGAATGCATGAATGTTTTGAAAATGATCTTTTTTTTTTGTGCCTAAAATATAAAACGCGGTGTTCTCACACAACTAATGCAGGCTTGTGTAAAACATACAGAACGAGTTTATATACATTTTCCATGGTCAAAATGTGAAAATGAATAACAAAAAAGTTGTTTTTCAACATGTATGCCAAAAGGCATGAATGTGCTGGAAATGATCATTCATGTCATTTTTCACCGATAATAAAAGAGAGATAAAGCGTTTGCTGCGTTCTTAGCGCTATACCAGCTGAGGAAAGCTGTATTCTCACACAACTAATGCATGCTTATGTAAAACATACAGAACGAGTTTATATACATTTTCCATGGTCAAAATGTGAAAAAGAATACCAAAAATGTTGTTTTTCAACATGTATGGCAGAATGCATGAATGTTTTTAAAATGATCTTTTTTTTTGCCTAAAATATAAAACGCGGTGTTCTCACACAACTAATGCATGCTTATGTAAAACATACAGAACGAGTTTATATACATTTTCCATGGTCAAAATGTGAAAAAGAATACCAAAAATGTTGTTTTTCAACATGTATGGCAGAATGCATGAATGTTTTGAAAATGATCTTTTTTTTTGTGCCTAAAATATAAAACGCGGTGTTCTCACACAACTAATGCAGGCTTGTATAAAACATACAGAACGAGTTTATATACATTTTCCATGGTCAAAATGTGAAAATGAATAACAAAAAAGTTGTTTTTCAACATGTATGCCAAAAGGAATGAATGTGCTGGAAATGATCATTCATGTCATTTTTCACCGATAATAAAAGAGAGATAAAGCGTTTGCTGCGTTCTTAGCGCTATACCAGCTGAGGAAAGCTGTATTCTCACACAACTAATGCATGCTTATGTAAAACATACAGAACGAGTTTATATACATTTTCCATGGTCAAAATGTGAAAAAGAATACCAAAAATGTTGTTTTTCAACATGTATGGCAGAATGCATGAATGTTTTGAAAATGATCTTTTTTTTGCCTAAAATATAAAACGCGGTGTTCTCACACAACTAATGCATGCTTATGTAAAACATACAGAACGAGTTTATATACATTTTCCATGGTCAAAATGTGAAAAAGAACACCAAAAATGTTGTTTTTTAACATGTATGGCAGAATGCATGAATGTTTTTAAAATGATCTTTTTTTTTTTGCCTAAAATATAAAACGCGGTGTTCTCACACAACTAATGCATGCTCATATAAAACATACAGAATGAGTTTATATACATTTTCCATGGTCAAAATTTGAAAATGAATAACAAAAAAGTTGTTTTTCAACATGTATGCCAAAAGGCATGAATGTGCTGGAAATGATCATTCATGTCATTTTTCACCGATAATAAAAGAGAGATAAAGCGTTTGCTGCGTTCTTAGCGCTATACCAGCTGAGGAAAGCTGTATTCTCACACAACTAATGCATGCTTATGTAAAACATACAGAACGAGTTTATATACATTTTCCATGGTCAAAATGTGAAAAAGAATACCAAAAATGTTGTTTTTCAACATGTATGGCAGAATGCATGAATGTTTTGAAAATGATCTTTTTTTTGCCTAAAATATAAAACGCGGTGTTCTCACACAACTAATGCATGCTTATGTAAAACATACAGAACGAGTTTATATACATTTTCCATGGTCAAAATGTGAAAAAGAACACCAAAAATGTTGTTTTTTAACATGTATGGCAGAATGCATGAATGTTTTTAAAATGATCTTTTTTTTTTTGCCTAAAATATAAAACGCGGTGTTCTCACACATCTAATGCATGCTCATATAAAACATACAGAATGAGTTTATATACATTTTCCATGGTCAAAATTTGAAAATGAATAACAAAAAAGTTGTTTTTCAACCTGTATGCCAAAAGGCATGAATGTGCTGGAAATGATCATTCATGTCATTTTTCACCCATAATAAAGGAGAGATAAAGCGTTTGCTGCGTTCTTAGCGCTATACCAGCTGAGGAAAGCGGTTTTCTCACAGAACTAATGCATGCTTATGTAAAACATACAGAACGAGTTTATATACATTTTCCATGGTCAAAATGTGAAAAAGAATACCAAAAATGTTGTTTTTCAACATGTATGGCAGAATGCATGAATGTTTTGAAAATGATCTTTTTTTTTTTGCCTAAAATATAAAACGCGGTGTTCTCACACAACTAATGCATGCTTATGTAAAACATACAGAACGAGTTTATATACATTTTTCATGGTCAAAATGTGAAAAAGAACACCAAAAATGTTGTTTTTTAACATGTATGGCAGAATGCATGAATGTTTTGAAAATGATCTTTTTTTTTTGTGCCTAAAATATAAAACGCGGTGTTCTCACACAACTAATGCAGGCTTGTATAAAACATACAGAACGAGTTTATATACATTTTCCATGGTCAAAATGTGAAAATGAATAACAAAAAAGTTGTTTTTCAACATGTATGCCAAAAGGCATGAATGTGCTGGAAATGATCATTCATGTCATTTTTCACCGATAATAAAAGAGAGATAAAGCGTTTGCTGCGTTCTTAGCGCTATACCAGCTGAGGAAAGCTGTATTCTCACACAACTAATGCATGCTTATGTAAAACATACAGAACGAGTTTATATACATTTTCCATGGTCAAAATGTGAAAAAGAACACCAAAAATGTTGTTTTTCAACATGTATGGCACAATGCATGAATGTTTTGAAAATGATCTTTTTTTTGCCTAAAATATAAAACGCGGTGTTCTCACACAACTAATGCATGCTTATGTAAAACATACAGAACGAGTTTATATACATTTTTCATGGTCAAAATGTGAAAAAGAACACCAAAAATGTTGTTTTTTAACATGTATGGCAGAATGCATGAATGTTTTGAAAATGATCTTTTTTTTTGTGCCTAAAATATAAAACGCGGTGTTCTCACACAACTAATGCAGGCTTGTATAAAACATACAGAACGAGTTTATATACATTTTCCATGGTCAAAATGTGAAAATGAATAACAAAAAAGTTGTTTTTCAACATGTATGCCAAAAGGCATGAATGTGCTGGAAATGATCATTCATGTCATTTTTCACCGATAATAAAAGAGAGATAAAGCGTTTGCTGCGTTCTTAGCGCTATACCAGCTGAGGAAAGCTGTATTCTCACACAACTAATGCATGCTTATGTAAAACATACAGAACGAGTTTATATACATTTTCCATGGTCAAAATGTGAAAAAGAATACCAAAAATGTTGTTTTTCAACATGTATGGCAGAATGCATGAATGTTTTGAAAATGATCTTTTTTTTTGCCTAAAATATAAAATGCGGTGTTCTCACACAACTAATGCATGCTTGTATAAACCATACAGAACGAGTTTATATACATTTTCCATGGTCAAAATGTGAAAATGAATAACAAAAAAGTTGTTTTTCAACATGTATGCCAAAAAGCATGAATGTGCTGGAAATGATCATTCATGTCATTTTTCACCGATAATAAAGGAGAGATAAAGCGTTTGCTGCGTTCTTAGCGCTATACCAGCTGAGGAAAGCTGTATTCTCACACAACTAATGCATGCTTATGTAAAACATACAGAACGAGTTTATATACATTTTCCATGGTCAAAATGTGAAATAGAATACCAGAAATGTTGCTTTTCAACATGTATGGAACAATGCATGAATGTTTTGAAAATGAACTTTTTTTTTTTTTTGCCCAAGATAACAAACGCTGTGTTCTCACACAACTAATGCGTGCTTATGTAAAACATACAGAACGAGTTTATATACATTTTCCATGGTCAAAATGTGAAAAAGAACACCAAAAATGTTGTTTTTAACATGTATGGCAGAATGCATGAATGTTTTTAAAATGATCTTTTTTTTTTGCCTAAAATATAAAACGCGGTGTTCTCACACAACTAATGCATGCTTGTATAAACCATACAGAACGAGTTTATATACATTTTCCATGGTCAAAATGTGAAAATGAATAACAAAAAAGTTGTTTTTCAACATGTATGCCAAAAGGCATGAATGTGCTGGAAATGATCATTCATGTCATTTTTCACCCATAATAAAGGAGAGATAAAGCGTTTGCTGCGTTCTTGGCGCTATACCAGCTGAGGAAAGCTGTATTCTCACACAACTAATGCATGCTTATGTAAAACATACAGAACGAGTTTATATACATTTTCCATGGTCAAAATGTGAAATAGAATACCAGAAATGTTGCTTTTCAACATGTATGGCACAATGCATGAATGTTTTGAAAATGAACTTTTTTTTTTTTTGCCCAAGATAACAAACGCTGTGTTCTCACACAACTAATGCGTGCTTATGTAAAACATACAGAACGAGTTTATATACATTTTCCATGGTCAAAATGTGAAAAAGAACACCAAAAATGTTGTTTTTAACATGTATGGCAGAATGCATGAATGTTTTTAAAATGATCTTTTTTTTTTGCCTAAAATATAAAACGCGGTTTTCTCACAGAACTAATGCATGCTTATGTAAAACATACAGAACGAGTTTATATACATTTTCCATGGTCAAAATGTGAAAAAGAATACCAAAAATGTTGTTTTTCAACATGTATGGCAGGATGCATGAATGTTTTGCAAATTATCTATTTTTATTTTTTTTTTGCCTAAAATATAAAACGCGGTGTTCTCACACAACTAATGCATGCTTATGTAAAACATACAGAACGAGTTTATATACATTTTCCATGGTCAAAATGTGAAAAAGAATACCAAAAATGTTGTTTTTCAACATGTATGGCAGAATGCATGAATGTTTTGAAAATGATCTTTTTTTTTTGTGCCTAAAATATAAAACGCGGTGTTCTCACACAACTAATGCAGGCTTGTATAAAACATACAGAACGAGTTTATATACATTTTCCATGGTCAAAATGTGAAAATGAATAACAAAAAAGTTGTTTTTCAACATGTATGCCAAAAGGCATGAATGTGCTGGAAATGATCATTTATGTCATTTTTCACCGATAATAAAAGAGAGATAAAGCGTTTGCTGCGTTCTTAGCGCTATACCAGCTGAGGAAAGCTGTATTCTCACACAACTAATGCATGCTTATGTAAAACATACAGAACGAGTTTATATACATTTTCCATGGTCAAAATGTGAAAAAGAATACCAAAAATGTTGTTTTTCAACATGTATGGCAGAATGCATGAATGTTTTGAAAATGATCTTTTTTTTGCCTAAAATATAAAACGCGGTGTTCTCACACAACTAATGCATGCTTATGTAAAACATACAGAACGAGTTTATATACATTTTCCATGTTCAAAATGTGAAAAAGAACACCAAAAATGTTGTTTTTTAACATGTATGGCAGAATGCATGAATGTTTTTAAAATGATCTTTTTTTTTTTGCCTAAAATATAAAACGCGGTGTTCTCACACAACTAATGCATGCTCATATAAAACATACATAATGAGTTTATATACATTTTCCATGGTCAAAATTTGAAAATGAATAACAAAAAAGTTGTTTTTCAACCTGTATGCCAAAAGGCATGAATGTGCTGGAAATGATCATTCATGTCATTTTTCACCCATAATAAAGGAGAGATAAAGCGTTTGCTGCGTTCTTAGCGCTATACCAGCTGAGGAAAGCGGTTTTCTCACAGAACTAATGCATGCTTATGTAAAACATACAGAACGAGTTTATATACATTTTTCATGGTCAAAATGTGAAAAAGAACACCAAAAATGTTGTTTTTTAACATGTATGGCAGAATGCATGAATGTTTTGAAAATGATCTTTTTTTTTTGTGCCTAAAATATAAAACGCGGTGTTCTCACACAACTAATGCAGGCTTGTGTAAAACATACAGAACGAGTTTATATACATTTTCCATGGTCAAAATGTGAAAATGAATAACAAAAAAGTTGTTTTTCAACATGTATGCCAAAAGGCATGAATGTGCTGGAAATGATCATTCATGTCATTTTTCACCGATAATAAAAGAGAGATAAAGCGTTTGCTGCGTTCTTAGCGCTATACCAGCTGAGGAAAGCTGTATTCTCACACAACTAATGCATGCTTATGTAAAACATACAGAACGAGTTTATATACATTTTCCATGGTCAAAATGTGAAAAAGAATACCAAAAATGTTGTTTTTCAACATGTATGGCAGAATGCATGAATGTTTTTAAAATGATCTTTTTTTTTGCCTAAAATATAAAACGCGGTGTTCTCACACAACTAATGCATGCTTATGTAAAACATACAGAACGAGTTTATATACATTTTCCATGGTCAAAATGTGAAAAAGAATACCAAAAATGTTGTTTTTCAACATGTATGGCAGAATGCATGAATGTTTTGAAAATGATCTTTTTTTTTGTGCCTAAAATATAAAACGCGGTGTTCTCACACAACTAATGCAGGCTTGTATAAAACATACAGAACGAGTTTATATACATTTTCCATGGTCAAAATGTGAAAATGAATAACAAAAAAGTTGTTTTTCAACATGTATGCCAAAAGGAATGAATGTGCTGGAAATGATCATTCATGTCATTTTTCACCGATAATAAAAGAGAGATAAAGCGTTTGCTGCGTTCTTAGCGCTATACCAGCTGAGGAAAGCTGTATTCTCACACAACTAATGCATGCTTATGTAAAACATACAGAACGAGTTTATATACATTTTCCATGGTCAAAATGTGAAAAAGAATACCAAAAATGTTGTTTTTCAACATGTATGGCAGAATGCATGAATGTTTTGAAAATGATCTTTTTTTTGCCTAAAATATAAAACGCGGTGTTCTCACACAACTAATGCATGCTTATGTAAAACATACAGAACGAGTTTATATACATTTTCCATGGTCAAAATGTGAAAAAGAACACCAAAAATGTTGTTTTTTAACATGTATGGCAGAATGCATGAATGTTTTTAAAATGATCTTTTTTTTTTTGCCTAAAATATAAAACGCGGTGTTCTCACACAACTAATGCATGCTCATATAAAACATACAGAATGAGTTTATATACATTTTCCATGGTCAAAATTTGAAAATGAATAACAAAAAAGTTGTTTTTCAACCTGTATGCCAAAAGGCATGAATGTGCTGGAAATGATCATTCATGTCATTTTTCACCCATAATAAAGGAGAGATAAAGCGTTTGCTGCGTTCTTAGCGCTATACCAGCTGAGGAAAGCGGTTTTCTCACAGAACTAATGCATGCTTATGTAAAACATACAGAACGAGTTTATATACATTTTCCATGGTCAAAATGTGAAAAAGAATACCAAAAATGTTGTTTTTCAACATGTATGGCAGAATGCATGAATGTTTTGAAAATGATCTTTTTTTTTTTGCCTAAAATATAAAACGCGGTGTTCTCACACAACTAATGCATGCTTATGTAAAACATACAGAACGAGTTTATATACATTTTTCATGGTCAAAATGTGAAAAAGAACACCAAAAATGTTGTTTTTTAACATGTATGGCAGAATGCATGAATGTTTTGAAAATGATCTTTTTTTTTGTGCCTAAAATATAAAACGCGGTGTTCTCACACAACTAATGCAGGCTTGTATAAAACATACAGAACGAGTTTATATACATTTTCCATGGTCAAAATGTGAAAATGAATAACAAAAAAGTTGTTTTTCAACATGTATGCCAAAACGCATGAATGTGCTGGAAATGATCATTCATGTCATTTTTCACCGATAATAAAAGAGAGATAAAGCGTTTGCTGCGTTGTTAGCGCTATACCAGCTGAGGAAAGCTGTATTCTCACACAACTAATGCATGCTTATGTAAAACATACAGAACGAGTTTATATACATTTTCCATGGTCAAAATGTGAAAAAGAATACCAAAAATGTTGTTTTTCAACATGTATGGCAGAATGCATGAATGTTTTGAAAATGATCTTTTTTTTGCCTAAAATATAAAACGCGGTGTTCTCACACATCTAATGCATGCTCATATAAAACATACAGAATGAGTTTATATACATTTTCCATGGTCAAAATGTGAAAATGAATAACAAAAAAGTTGTTTTTCAACATGTATGCCAAAAAGCATGAATGTGCTGGAAATGATCATTCATGTTATTTTTCACCGATAATAAAGGAGAGATAAAGCGTTTGCTGCGTTCTTAGCGCTATACCAGCTGAGGAAAGCTGTATTCTCACACAACTAATGCATGCTTATGTAAAACATACAGAACGAGTTTATATACATTTTCCATGGTCAAAATGTGAAATAGAATACCAGAAATGTTGCTTTTCAACATGTATGGCACAATGCATGAATGTTTTGAAAATGAACTTTTTTTTTTTTTGCCCAAGATAACAAACGCTGTGTTCTCACACAACTAATGCGTGCTTATGTAAAACATACAGAACGAGTTTATATACATTTTCCATGGTCAAAATGTGAAAAAGAACACCAAAAATGTTGTTTTTAACATGTATGGCAGAATGCATGAATGTTTTTAAAATGATCTTTTTTTTTTGCCTAAAATATAAAACGCGGTTTTCTCACAGAACTAATGCATGCTTATGTAAAACATACAGAACGAGTTTATATACATTTTCCATGGTCAAAATGTGAAAAAGAATACCAAAAATGTTGTTTTTCAACATGTATGGCAGGATGCATGAATGTTTTGCAAATTATCTATTTTTATTTTTTTTTTGCCTAAAATATAAAACGCGGTGTTGTCACACAACTAATGCAGGCTTATATAAAACATACAGAACGAGTTTATATACATTTTCCATGGTCAAAATGTGAAAATGAATAACAAAAAAGTTGTTTTTCAACATGTATGCCAAAAGGCATGAATGTGCTGGAAATGATCATTCATGTCATTTTTCACCGATAATAAAAGAGAGATAAAGCGTTTGCTGCGTTCTTAGCGCTATACCAGCTGAGGAAAGCTGTATTCTCACACAACTAATGCATGCTTATGTAAAACATACAGAACGAGTTTATATACATTTTCCATGGTCAAAATGTGAAAAAGAATACCAAAAATGTTGTTTTTCAACATGTATGGCAGAATGCATGAATGTTTTTAAAATGATCTTTTTTTTGCCTAAAATATAAAACGCGGTGTTCTCACACAACTAATGCATGCTTATGTAAAACATACAGAACGAGTTTATATACATTTTCCATGGTCAAAATGTGAAAAAGAACACCAAAAATGTTGTTTTTTAACATGTATGGCAGAATGCATGAATGTTTTTAAAATGATCTTTTTTTTTTTGCCTAAAATATAAAACGCGGTGTTCTCACACATCTAATGCATGCTCATATAAAACATACAGAATGAGTTTATATACATTTTCCATGGTCAAAATGTGAAAATGAATAACAAAAAAGTTGTTTTTCAACATGTATGCCAAAAAGCATGAATGTGCTGGAAATGATCATTCATGTCATTTTTCACCGATAATAAAGGAGAGATAAAGCGTTTGCTGCGTTCTTAGCGCTATACCAGCTGAGGAAAGCTGTATTCTCACACAACTAATGCATGCTTATGTAAAACATACAGAACGAGTTTATATACATTTTCCATGGTCAAAATGTGAAATAGAATACCAGAAATGTTGCTTTTCAACATGTATGGCACAATGCATGAATGTTTTGAAAATGAACTTTTTTTTTTTTTGCCCAAGATAACAAACGCTGTGTTCTCACACAACTAATGCGTGCTTATGTAAAACATACAGAACGAGTTTATATACATTTTCCATGGTCAAAATGTGAAAAAGAACACCAAAAATGTTGTTTTTAACATGTATGGCAGAATGCATGAATGTTTTTAAAATGATCTTTTTTTTTTGCCTAAAATATAAAACGCGGTTTTCTCACAGAACTAATGCATGCTTATGTAAAACATACAGAACGAGTTTATATACATTTTCCATGGTCAAAATGTGAAAAAGAATACCAAAAATGTTGTTTTTCAACATGTATGGCAGGATGCATGAATGTTTTGCAAATTATCTATTTTTATTTTTTTTTTGCCTAAAATATAAAACGCGGTGTTCTCACACAACTAATGCATGCTTATATAAAACATACAGAACGAGTTTATATACATTTTCCATGGTCAAAATGTGAAAATGAATAACAAAAAAGTTGTTTTTCAACATGTATGCCAAAAGGCATGAATGTGCTGGAAATGATCATTCATGTCATTTTTCACCCATAATAAAAGAGAGATAAAGCGTTTGCTGCGTTCTTAGCGCTATACCAGCTGAGGAAAGCTGTATTCTCACACAACTAATGCATGCTTATGTAAAACATACAGAACGAGTTTATATACATTTTCCATGGTCAAAATGTGAAAAAGAATACCAAAAATGTTGTTTTTCAACATGTATGGCAGAATGCATGAATGTTTTGAAAATGATCTTTTTTTTGCCTAAAATATAAAACGCGGTGTTCTCACACAACTAATGCATGCTTATGTAAAACATACAGAACGAGTTTATATACATTTTCCATGGTCAAAATGTGAAAAAGAACACCAAAAATGTTGTTTTTTAACATGTATGGCAGAATGCATGAATGTTTTTAAAATGATCTTTTTTTTTTTGCCTAAAATATAAAACGCGGTGTTCTCACACATCTAATGCATGCTCATATAAAACATACAGAATGAGTTTATATACATTTTCCATGGTCAAAATTTGAAAATGAATAACAAAAAAGTTGTTTTTCAACCTGTATGCCAAAAGGCATGAATGTGCTGGAAATGATCATTCATGTCATTTTTCACCCATAATAAAGGAGAGATAAAGCGTTTGCTGCGTTCTTAGCGCTATACCAGCTGAGGAAAGCGGTTTTCTCACAGAACTAATGCATGCTTATGTAAAACATACAGAACGAGTTTATATACATTTTCCATGGTCAAAATGTGAAAAAGAATACCAAAAATGTTGTTTTTCAACATGTATGGCAGAATGCATGAATGTTTTGAAAATGATCTTTTTTTTTTTGCCTAAAATATAAAACGCGGTGTTCTCACACAACTAATGCAGGCTTATATAAAACATACAGAACGAGTTTATATACATTTTCCATGGTCAAAATGTGAAAATGAACACCAAAAATGTTGTTTTTTAACATGTATGGCAGAATGCATGAATGTTTTGAAAATGATCTTTTTTTTTTGTGCCTAAAATATAAAACGCGGTGTTCTCACACAACTAATGCAGGCTTGTATAAAACATACAGAACGAGTTTATATACATTTTCCATGGTCAAAATGTGAAAATGAATAACAAAAAAGTTGTTTTTCAACATGTATGCCAAAAGGCATGAATGTGCTGGAAATGATCATTCATGTCATTTTTCACCGATAATAAAAGAGAGATAAAGCGTTTGCTGCGTTCTTAGCGCTATACCAGCTGAGGAAAGCTGTATTCTCACACAACTAATGCATGCTTATGTAAAACATACAGAACGAGTTTATATACATTTTCCATGGTCAAAATGTGAAAAAGAACACCAAAAATGTTGTTTTTCAACATGTATGGCACAATGCATGAATGTTTTGAAAATGATCTTTTTTTTGCCTAAAATATAAAACGCGGTGTTCTCACACAACTAATGCATGCTTATGTAAAACATACAGAACGAGTTTATATACATTTTTCATGGTCAAAATGTGAAAAAGAACACCAAAAATGTTGTTTTTTAACATGTATGGCAGAATGCATGAATGTTTTGAAAATGATCTTTTTTTTTGTGCCTAAAATATACAACGCGGTGTTCTCACACAACTAATGCAGGCTTGTATAAAACATACAGAACGAGTTTATATACATTTTCCATGGTCAAAATGTGAAAATGAATAACAAAAAAGTTGTTTTTCAACATGTATGCCAAAAGGCATGAATGTGCTGGAAATGATCATTCATGTCATTTTTCACCGATAATAAAAGAGAGATAAAGCGTTTGCTGCGTTCTTAGCGCTATACCAGCTGAGGAAAGCGGTTTTCTCACAGAACTAATGCATGCTTATGTAAAACATACAGAACGAGTTTATATACATTTTCCATGGTCAAAATGTGAAAAAGAATACCAAAAATGTTGTTTTTCAACATGTATGGCAGAATGCATGAATGTTTTGAAAATGATCTTTTTTTTTTTGCCTAAAATATAAAACGCGGTGTTCTCACACAACTAATGCATGCTCATATAAAACGTACAGAATGAGTTTATATACATTTTCCATGGTCAAAATGTGAAAAAGAACACCAAAAATGTTGTTTTTTAACATGTATGGCAGAATGCATGAATGTTTTTAAAATGATCTTTTTTTTTTTGCCTAAAATATAAAACGCGGTGTTCTCACACAACTAATGCATGCTCATATAAAACATACAGAATGAGTTTATATACATTTTCCATGGTCAAAATTTGAAAATGAATAACAAAAAAGTTGTTTTTCAACCTGTATGCCAAAAGGCATGAATGTGCTGGAAATGATCATTCATGTCATTTTTCACCCATAATAAAGGAGAGATAAAGCGTTTGCTGCGTTCTTAGCGCTATACCAGCTGAGGAAAGCGGTGTTCTCACAGAACTAAAGCATGGTTATGTAAAACATACCAAGCGAGTTTATATACATTTTCCATGGTCAAAATGTGAAAAAGAACACCAAAAATGTTGTTTTTTAACATGTATGGCACAATGCATGAATGTTTTTAAAATGATCTTTTTTTTTTTGCCTAAAATATAAAACGCGGTGTTCTCACACAACTAATGCATGCTCTTATAAAACATACAGAATGAGTTTATATACATTTTCCATGGTCAAAATTTGAAAATGAATAACAAAAAAGTTGTTTTTCAACCTGTATGCCAAAAGGCATGAATGTGCTGGAAATGATCATTCATGTCATTTTTCACCGATAATAAAAGAGAGATAAAGCGTTTGCTGCGTTCTTAGCGCTATACCAGCTGAGGAAAGCTGTATTCTCACACAACTAATGCATGCTTATGTAAAACATACAGAACGAGTTTATATACATTTTCCATGGTCAAAATGTGAAAAAGAATACCAAAAATGTTGTTTTTCAACATGTATGGCAGAATGCATGAATGTTTTGAAAATGATCTTTTTTTTGCCTAAAATATAAAACGCGGTGTTCTCACACAACTAATGCATGCTTATGTAAAACATACAGAACGAGTTTATATACATTTTTCATGGTCAAAATGTGAAAAAGAACACCAAAAATGTTGTTTTTTAACATGTATGGCAGAATGCATGAATGTTTTGAAAATGATCTTTTTTTTTTGTGCCTAAAATATAAAACGCGGTGTTCTCACACAACTAATGCAGGCTTGTATAAAACATACAGAACGAGTTTATATACATTTTCCATGGTCAAAATGTGAAAATGAATAACAAAAAAGTTGTTTTTCAACATGTATGCCAAAAGGCATGAATGTGCTGGAAATGATCATTCATGTCATTTTTCACCGATAATAAAAGAGAGATAAAGCGTTTGCTGCGTTCTTAGCGCTATACCAGCTGAGGAAAGCTGTATTCTCACACAACTAATGCATGCTTATGTAAAACATACAGAACGAGTTTATATACATTTTCCATGGTCAAAATGTGAAAAAGAATACCAAAAATGTTGTTTTTCAACATGTATGGCAGAATGCATGAATGTTTTGAAAATGATCTTTTTTTTGCCTAAAATATAAAACGCGGTGTTCTCACACAACTAATGCATGCTTATGTAAAACATACAGAACGAGTTTATATACATTTTCCATGGTCAAAATGTGAAAAAGAACACCAAAAATGTTGTTTTTTAACATGTATGGCAGAATGCATGAATGTTTTTAAAATGATCTTTTTTTTTTTGCCTAAAATATAAAACGCGGTGTTCTCACACAACTAATGCATGCTCATATAAAACATACAGAATGAGTTTATATACATTTTCCATGGTCAAAATTTGAAAATGAATAACAAAAAAGTTGTTTTTCAACCTGTATGCCAAAAGGCATGAATGTGCTGGAAATGATCATTCATGTCATTTTTCACCCATAATAAAGGAGAGATAAAGCGTTTGCTGCGTTCTTAGCGCTATACCAGCTGAGGAAAGCGGTTTTCTCACAGAACTAATGCATGCTTATGTAAAACATACAGAACGAGTTTATATACATTTTCCATGGTCAAAATGTGAAAAAGAATACCAAAAATGTTGTTTTTCAACATGTATGGCAGAATGCATGAATGTTTTGAAAATGATCTTTTTTTTTTTGCCTAAAATATAAAACGCGGTGTTCTCACACAACTAATGCATGCTTATGTAAAACATACAGAACGAGTTTATATACATTTTTCATGGTCAAAATGTGAAAAAGAACACCAAAAATGTTGTTTTTTAACATGTATGGCAGAATGCATGAATGTTTTGAAAATGATCTTTTTTTTTTGTGCCTAAAATATAAAACGCGGTGTTCTCACACAACTAATGCAGGCTTGTATAAAACATACAGAACGAGTTTATATACATTTTCCATGGTCAAAATGTGAAAATGAATAACAAAAAAGTTGTTTTTCAACATGTATGCCAAAAGGCATGAATGTGCTGGAAATGATCATTCATGTCATTTTTCACCGATAATAAAAGAGAGATAAAGCGTTTGCTGCGTTCTTAGCGCTATACCAGCTGAGGAAAGCTGTATTCTCACACAACTAATGCATGCTTATGTAAAACATACAGAACGAGTTTATATACATTTTCCATGGTCAAAATGTGAAAAAGAATACCAAAAATGTTGTTTTTCAACATGTATGGCAGAATGCATGAATGTTTTGAAAATGATCTTTTTTTTGCCTAAAATATAAAACGCGGTGTTCTCACACAACTAATGCATGCTTATGTAAAACATACAGAACGAGTTTATATACATTTTTCATGGTCAAAATGTGAAAAAGAACACCAAAAATGTTGTTTTTTAACATGTATGGCAGAATGCATGAATGTTTTGAAAATGATCTTTTTTTTTTGTGCCTAAAATATAAAACGCGGTGTTCTCACACAACTAATGCAAGCTTGTATAAAACATACAGAACGAGTTTATATACATTTTCCATGGTCAAAATGTGAAAATGAATAACAAAAAAGTTGTTTTTCAACATGTATGCCAAAAGGCATGAATGTGCTGGAAATGATCATTCATGTCATTTTTCACCCATAATAAAAGAGAGATAAAGCGTTTGCTGCGTTCTTAGCGCTATACCAGCTGAGGAAAGCTGTATTCTCACACAACTAATGCATGCTTATGTAAAACATACAGAACGAGTTTATATACATTTTCCATGGTCAAAATGTGAAAAAGAATACCAAAAATGTTGTTTTTCAACATGTATGGCAGAATGCATGAATGTTTTGAAAATGATCTTTTTTTTGCCTAAAATATAAAACGCGGTGTTCTCACACAACTAATGCATGCTTATGTAAAACATACAGAACGAGTTTATATACATTTTCCATGGTCAAAATGTGAAAAAGAACACCAAAAATGTTGTTTTTTAACATGTATGGCAGAATGCATGAATGTTTTAACATGATCTTTTTTTTTTTGCCTAAAATTATAAAACGATGTGTTCTCCCTCAACTACTGCATGCTTATATAAAACATCCAGAACGAGTTTATATACATTTTCCATGGTCAAAATGTGAAAAAGAATACCAAAAATGTTGTTTTTCAACATGTATGGCACAATGCATGAATGTTTTGAAAATGATCTTTTTTTTGCCTAAAATATAAAACGCGGTGTTCTCACACAACTAATGCATGCTTATGTAAAACATACAGAACGAGTTTATATACATTTTTCATGGTCAAAATGTGAAAAAGAACACCAAAAATGTTGTTTTTTAACATGTATGGCAGAATGCATGAATGTTTTGAAAATGATCTTTTTTTTTGTGCCTAAAATATAAAACGCGGTGTTCTCACACAACTAATGCAGGCTTGTATAAAACATACAGAACGAGTTTATATACATTTTCCATGGTCAAAATGTGAAAATGAATAACAAAAAAGTTGTTTTTCAACATGTATGCCAAAAGGCATGAATGTGCTGGAAATGATCATTCATGTCATTTTTCACCGATAATAAAAGAGAGATAAAGCGTTTGCTGCGTTCTTAGCGCTATACCAGCTGAGGAAAGCTGTATTCTCACACAACTAATGCATGCTTATGTAAAACATACAGAACGAGTTTATATACATTTTCCATGGTCAAAATGTGAAAAAGAATACCAAAAATGTTGTTTTTCAACATGTATGGCAGAATGCATGAATGTTTTGAAAATGATCTTTTTTTTGCCTAAAATATAAAACGCGGTGTTCTCACACAACTAATGCATGCTTATGTAAAACATACAGAACGAGTTTATATACATTTTCCATGGTCAAAATGTGAAAAAGAACACCAAAAATGTTGTTTTTTAACATGTATGGCAGAATGCATGAATGTTTTTAAAATGATCTTTTTTTTTTGCCTAAAATATAAAACGCGGTGTTCTCACACAACTAATGCATGCTCATATAAAACATACAGAATGAGTTTATATACATTTTCCATGGTCAAAATTTGAAAATGAATAACAAAAAAGTTGTTTTTCAACATGTATGCCAAAAGGCATGAATGTGCTGGAAATGATCATTCAAGTCATTTTTCACCCATGTTAAAGGAGAGATAAAGCGTTTGCTGCGTTCTTAGCGCTATACCAGCTAAGGAAAGCGGTTTTCTCAAACAACTAATGCATGCTTATGTAAAACATACAGAACGAGTTTATATACATTTTCCATGGTCAAAATGTGAAAAAGAATACCAAAAATGTTGTTTTTCAACATGTATGGCAGATTGCATGAATGTTTTGAAAATGATCTTTTTTTTTTTGCCTAAAATAAAAAACGCGGTGTTCTCACACAACTAATGCATGCTTATGTAAAACATACAGAACGAGTTTATATACATTTTCCATGGTCAAAATGTGAAAAAGTATACCAAAAATGTTGTTTTTTAACATGTATGGCAGAATGCATGAATGTTTTGAAAATGATCTTTTTTTTTTGTGCCTAAAATATAAAACGCGGTGTTCTCACACAACTAATGCAGGCTTGTATAAAACATACAGAACGAGTTTATATACATTTTCCATGGTCAAAATGTGAAAATGAATAACAAAAAAGTTGTTTTTCAACATGTATGCCAAAAGGCATGAATGTGCTGGAAATGATCATTCATGTCATTTTTCACCCATAATAAAAGAGAGATAAAGCGTTTGCTGCGTTCTTAGCGCTATACCAGCTGAGGAAAGCTGTATTCTCACACAACTAATGCATGCTTATGTAAAACATACAGAACGAGTTTATATACATTTTCCATGGTCAAAATGTGAAAAAGAATACCAAAAATGTTGTTTTTCAACATGTATGGCAGAATGCATGAATGTTTTGAAAATGATCTTTTTTTTGCCTAAAATACAAAACGCGGTGTTCTCACACAACTAATGCATGCTTATGTAAAACATACAGAACGAGTTTATATACATTTTCCATGGTCAAAATGTGAAAAAGAACACCAAAAATGTTGTTTTTTAACATGTATGGCAGAATGCATGAATGTTTTTAAAATGATCTTTTTTTTTGTTGCCTAAAATATAAAACGCGGTGTTCTCACACAACTAATGCATGCTCATATAAAACATACAGAATGAGTTTATATACATTTTCCATGGTCAAAATTTGAAAATGAATAACAAAAAAGTTGTTTTTCAACATGTATGCCAAAAGGCATGAATGTGCTGGAAATGATCATTCATGTCATTTTTCACCCATAATAAAGGAGAGATAAAGCGTTTGCTGCGTTCTTAGCGCTATACCAGCTGAGGAAAGCGGTTTTCTCACAGAACTAATGCATGCTTATGTAAAACATACAGAACGAGTTGTTACAACCCGCAACATGTTGATCGCGCTGTGTATGTTTATGCTTCTGTGCTTTGTAGCGTGTGTGTGTATATTGTGCCCAGGTTGCGCTCCGCCCCTGATTCCACTCCAGGTTTTCCGACTGCCACTACAGCGTGTCCAGGTTCAGCTCCGCTCCCATTCCACTCCAGGTTTTTCGACTGCCACTACACCAGCGGCTGGCTGACCTTCCACACGTGCACTTCCGCCCTGAGTGACGTCAGCAACGAGCGGACCAGTTATAAACCGGAGAGAGACGCGGGAACGGGGAGGCGTGTCGGCGAGGTGTTGATTGTTTGGAGAGAGAGTTGTTAGTTTAGTGTTTTTGATATTGGCTTGTGTACCCTGGTTTTTGACTTTATTGCAACCCTTTGACTTCGATTATTGCTTTGTCCCTTTTGGTTTGTTTGCTTGGTTTTGTTTGTATATATTTTCTGTAAATAATTTCACTTTATGTTTGTGCACGCACCAGTAGTAGGGGTGTGGCTGCCATTTGTTTTGGGGGAGAAAGGGAATTTATCTACTGTTTTGGTTTAGGGAGATAGGTAAGTTATCTGTATTTTTGTTTGTGTTTTGTTTAGGTAAACAAGCTTGTCAAAATACAGATACCCGTTTTGTTTATTATTTTGGCCTGGGTCCACCCTGAAGCTGATCCTGGTGTGGTGTCAGTATTCTCGTTTGCTCTGTGTAAAGCAATACAAACCCTGTCTTTTTGCCAGCTGATGTGCCTGTCTATTTCTTTCTGGTATATTACACCATTACATTCGACTCTTTTCACACAGTTTAAAATAGAACCCCGAACCTATCATTTGCTGTACGGCCCAACCCTAGACTGGGACGTAACAGAAGTGGGGGCTCGTCCGGGATTATTAAACAAGACTTTCATTGATAGCATTCTAGTTTCAGCTGGGGTGAATAATTTCCCAAATATGGCGGCATTTGATTTGACCATGTTCACTCTTTGTCCTAATTTAGAGGAGTTTGACAAATGTAGAAAGGATGATCTCCTCCTAATAGCTGATTTCTTTAACATTTTGGTTCCCAAGTCAGCTAGTAAAAAGGTGGTTAAAGCCACCATCTATGAGGCACTTGTGGCTGATCAAGTCTTACCTGAGCGTGAAGTTTCTGAGGGAGTGAGTACTCAACCTCTCCCAAGGGCCGGTGACACAAGAACAGTAGCAGAGCATGGGGAGGAATTGGGGGCTGTTCGACCTAAACGCCCGACCGATTCAGTGGACCCAGTCTTGCAACTGGCACTGAAGGAACTGGATTTAAAAATAAAACGACAGGAGTATGAGACGCAGTTGCTGCGCATTCGGGAAAGGGAGCTGGACGCTGAGGGGAAGAAGCTTGAGCTGGCTGCTCAGAGTCGGAAGCCTGTGCCGTTGCCAAGAAAGTTTGGTTCTCCTGCAGCAGTTTCCCCCAGTCCCGTTGGAGCTGATGTCTCCAGTGCGCTGGCTTCACCACTTGCTCCACTCCAGTCCTCGCCGGTAAGCCAGCCTGTTTTTGATGTCAGCCGACATGTGGGTTTAGTGCCTATATTTAGAGAGGAGGAGGTTGATTCTTATTTCGCAGTGTTTGAAAGAATTGCAACCACGTTAAGATGGCCAAAAAGTTTGTGGACACTGTTACTGCAGTGTAAATTAACAGGGAAAGCACAAGAAGCATGCTCTGCTCTTTCTTTGGAACAGAGCCTTGATTATGATGTGGTTAAGGCTGCAGTTCTGCGTGCCTATGAGCGTGTACCTGAAGCATACAGGCAAAGTTTCCGGAATCTGGTCAAACCAAATAGCCAAACATTTGTTGAGTTTGCTCGTGAGAAATGCTTGCTCTTTGAAAAATGGTGTTCTGCAAGTAATGTAAGAAGTTTTGAGCAGCTTAAAGAATTGATGCTACTAGAAGAGTTTAAGTCTTGTCTTCCAGAGCAGCTAGTTGTGTATTTAAATGAACAGAAGATTGATGTTTTGTCTAGAGCTGCTGTCTTAGCTGATGAGTTTGTGTTAACTCATAAGACAGTGTTTAATATGCCCCTGTCTCATACTAACTCTTCCTTGCGTCAATTGAAGTCACGAAACCCAACTGCTCAAGCTCGCTCTCCGGTTAGTCCTTCGCCTGAATCCCGTAACTGTTATTATTGCCACGAAAAAGGTCACTTAATTGCCTCCTGTCCGGTGTTACAGCGTAAGATGGCTCGTTCGCAGCCTGCTAGCAAAAAGGTAAATGCTGCAGGGCTGCTGGCTAAGTCTACTGGGGAATCTGTGTTTGAGTCTTTTATATCTTCTGGTTATGTATCTTTAGGGGCTGGTCAAACACGAAACCCCATTAAAATATTGAGGGATACCGGTTCTGCTCAATCATTTATTTTGGAAAATGCATTACCCTCTTCAGAAGCTTCTTATTTAGGGAGTGATGTGTTAATTCAAGGCATTGGTATGACTGTAATTCGGGCACCTTTGCATAAGTTGTATTTAGAAACCAAAAGCTTTTCTGGTTTTGTTAAAGTTGCTGTTCGTACAGCGTTGCCAGTTAGTGGTATTTCATTCATTCTGGGGAATGATATTGCTGGAAACCAAATTTTTTCGCTTCCAGAGGTTGTATCTGAGCCGATTGCGGATTGCCCAGAGTTGGAAGCTCAGATTCCTTCAGTATTTCCTGCTTGTGTGTTAACGCGTGCTCAGCAAAAGAAATTGGGGGACGTAATAGATTTGTCTGACTCTTTCTTATGTCAGGAGGAAACCATTAAGGAAAGCATGCCTCAGCTTAACCCCAGTGTGACATTTACTGATGTTCCAAAGGCTACTTCAAAACCAGATGCCGAACTTCGCATAACTCGTGCCAAGTTGGCGATAGCTCAGAAGGCTGACCCTTCGCTAACCCATTGTTTTGAGACTGCGGTGGAGAAAGGGGAGCTGGAGAAGCACCCAATTGCTTACTTCTTAGAAAATGGAGTTTTAATGCGAAAGTGGTCACCACCCCATTCTTCTAATGGTTTGAGTGATGTATATCAGGTTGTAGTCCCTCAAGAACTTCGCAATGAAGTTCTCATGTTGGCTCACGACCATCCTTGTTCTGGTCATGTAGGCATACGGAAAACATACTTGAGGGCGTTAAAATATTTCGTATGGCCTGGTATGAAGAGACATGTAGCTCAATACTGTAGATCGTGTCACACATGTCAACTCGTGGGTAAACCCAATCAAACCATTCCTCCTGCACCCTTGAAGCCCATTTCCATTGAAACTGAACCCTTTGAGAGGGTTATCGTTGATTGTGTTGGTCCTCTGCCAAAAACATGCTCTGGGAATTGCTATTTGTTAACGCTAATGTGTGCTGCTACGCGTTATCCAGAAGCTATTCCCATGCGCACTCTGAAGTCAAAGACGGTTATTAAAGCTTTGATTAAATTTTGTACTACCTTTGGTCTTCCCAAGTGTCTTCAGACTGATCAGGGCTCTAACTTTATGTCACGGTTGTTTTCTCAGGTAGTCAGAGAACTGCAAATAGATCATCAGGTATCTAGTGCTTATCATCCAGAGTCACAAGGTGCCTTGGAACGATTTCACCAGACATTTAAAACAATGTTGCGTGCTTATTGTGTGGAAAATAAAAAGGACTGGGATGAAGGGGTTCCTCTCTTGTTGTTTGCGGTTCGTGATGCAGTACAAGAATCCTTGGGATTCAGCCCATCAGAGCTTGTGTTTGGTCATTCTATTCGTGGTCCCTTGAAGGTTTTGCAGGAACAGTGGTTGGCCCCATCCCCAATTACCCAACAAAAATCCATTGTAGCCTATGTGCGTACTCTCAGGGAGCGCTTGCAATCGGCAAGAGCTACTGCGTGCCAAGCTTTGAAATCATGTCAGGACCAAATGAAAACTCGGTGGGACCGTAAAGCAGTCTCCCGTTCATTCAGTGAAGGAGAGCAAGTGTTAGCTTTATTGCCCATCCCTGGCTCTTCCCTTAAGCCAAAATTCAGTGGGCCATACCAAGTAAAACAAAAACTCAGCCCCACTAACTATTTGCTTTGCACTCCGAATCGCAAGCGTAAAACTCGAGTTTGTCACATAAACCTGCTTAAGAAATATAATGTTCGCAGCTCCTTTCCTGAGTCAAAACTAAGCTCGTCTGCGATACCTGTAACTGCTGCATCTATAGAAGGTAATGTAACCCCTGCAGAATATTTCCCTGAAGTAGACGAGCTTCACCTTGGTGGAAATAGTGTGTTTCCGGCTCGCTTGTTAAATTCAGATGTGTTGCATCAACTACCTGAAAGGTTAGCAAACCTGCCCAAGGCGTCTCAAGATGATCTTATGGCTTTAATTCAGAATTTTCCTAACCTCTTTACTGATGTTCCCTCTCGGACATCTGTTCTTGAGCATGATATTGATGTAGGTGAACATGCTCCAATTAAGCAACACCCCTATCGTCTAAACCCAGCAAAGCGGGCAGTTATGAAGAAAGAGACAGAGTACCTTATTGAGAATGGACTAGCTGTCCCTAGTACAAGTCCATGGAGTTCCCCTTGTGTTCTAGTACCCAAGTCAGATGCCTCATTTCGTTTTTGTACTGATTACCGGAAGGTCAATGCAGTAACCAAGCCTGATGCGTTTCCTCTTCCTAGAATGGAAGATTGTGTTGATTGTGTTGGTGCAGCCAAATTCACTAGTAAGCTGGATCTTTTAAAAGGATATTGGCAGGTCCCTCTTACACCTCGTGCATCCGAAATTTCAGCCTTTGCTACACCTGATAACTTTTTGCAGTATACAGTTATGCCCTTTGGACTCCGAAATGCTCCTGCTACTTTTCAGCGGCTCATGAACGTTGTCTTGGGTGATGTTTCCAATTGTGCTGTCTACCTGGATGATGTCATTGTCTATTCTGATACTTGGGAACAACACCTACAGACATTAGAATGGGTGTTTAGACGACTTTCAGAAGCTTCATTAGTTCTTAACTTGGATAAATGTGAATTTGGTAAAGGTGTGGTAACCTACCTTGGTAAGGTAGTTGGGCAGGGTGTAGTGAAACCTGTGGATACTAAGGTCCAATCCATTAAACAATTTCCCATCCCAAAGACGCGTCGTGAGTTGCGACGGTTCTTGGGTATGGCTGGATATTATCGTTGTTTTTGTAAAAATTTCTCTAATGTGGTCGTGCCTCTCACTAACCTACTCCGCAAGGATGTCATTTTTCAGTGGTCTCCAGAGTGTCAGGGTGCCTTTGACTCAGTCAAGCTCCTGCTATCCAGCTCTCCCGTGCTTGCTGCTCCTAATGTGAGTAAACCTTTCAAACTAGAAGTGGATGCTAGTGGTACTGGGGCTGGAGCAGTGTTACTGCAGGAGGATGATCATGGAATCGATCACCCCATTTGTTATTTCTCCAAGAAGTTTTTAAAGCATCAGCTTAACTATAGCACAATCGAAAAAGAAGCACTAGCATTATTAATGGCTATACAGCACTTTGAAGTTTACATTGGTGATAGTTCAGCTCCTGTACAAGTTTTTACAGATCACAACCCCCTAGTTTTTCTCCACCGTATGTGTAACACCAACCAACGACTGATGCGTTGGTCTCTTATCGTTCAAGGATTCAATCTGGTGATTTCTCATAAAAAGGGAACCCTAAACATACTTGCAGATGCCTTGTCTCGTTGTTAGAATTTTTTTTTTGTGGTTTTGGAACAGAAGTTAGGTGAACTTAGAAGTTCACATTTGTGTGGGGGGGAATGTTACAACCCGCAACATGTTGATCGCGCTGTGTATGTTTATGCTTCTGTGCTTTGTAGCGTGTGTGTGTATATTGTGCCCAGGTTGCGCTCCGCCCCTGATTCCACTCCAGGTTTTCCGACTGCCACTACAGCGTGTCCAGATTCAGCTCCGCTCCCATTCCACTCCAGGTTTTTCGACTGCCACTACACCAGCGGCTGGCTGACCTTCCACACGTGCACTTCCGCCCTGAGTGACGTCAGCAACGAGCGGACCAGTTATAAACCGGAGAGAGACGCGGGAACGGGGAGGCGTGTCGGCGAGGTGTTGATTGTTTGGAGAGAGAGTTGTTAGTTTAGTGTTTTTGATATTGGCTTGTGTACCCTGGTTTTTGACTTTATTGCAACCCTTTGACTTCGATTATTGCTTTGTCCCTTTTGGTTTGTTTGCTTGGTTTTGTTTGTATATATTTTCTGTAAATAATTTCACTTTATGTTTGTGCACGCACCAGTAGTAGGGGTGTGGCTGCCATTTGTTTTGGGGGAGAAAGGGAATTTATCTACTGTTTTGGTTTAGGGAGATAGGTAAGTTATCTGTATTTTTGTTTGTGTTTTGTTTAGGTAAACAAGCTTGTCAAAATACAGATACCCGTTTTGTTTATTATTTTGGCCTGGGTCCACCCTGAAGCTGATCCTGGTGTGGTGTCAGTATTCTCGTTTGCTCTGTGTAAAGCAATACAAACCCTGTCTTTTTGCCAGCTGATGTGCCTGTCTATTTCTTTCTGGTATATTACACCATTACATTCGACTCTTTTCACACAGTTTAAAATAGAACCCCGAACCTATCATTTGCTGTACGGCCCAACCCTAGACTGGGACGTAACAGAGTTTATATACATTTTCCATGGTCAAAATGTGAAAAAGAATACCAAAAATGTTGTTTTTCAACATGTATGGCAGAATGCATGAATGTTTTGAAAATGATCTTTTTTTTTTTGCCTAAAATATAAAACGCGGTGTTCTCACACAACTAATGCATGCTTATGTAAAACATACAGAACGAGTTTATATACATTTTTCATGGTCAAAATGTGAAAAAGAACACCAAAAATGTTGTTTTTTAACATGTATGGCAGAATGCATGAATGTTTTGAAAATGATCTTTTTTTTTTTGCCTAAAATATAAAACGCGGTGTTCTCACACAACTAATGCATGCTTATGTAAAACATACAGAACGAGTTTATATAAATTTTCCGTGGTCAAAATATGAAAAAGGATGACAAAAAAGTTGTTTTTCAACATGTATACCAAAAGGCATGAATGTGCTGGAAATGATCATTCATGTCATTTTTCACTCATAATAAAGGAGAGATAAAGCGTTTCCTGCGTTCTTAGCGCTATACCAGCTGAGGAAAGCGGTTTTCTCACACAACTAATGCATGCTTATGTAAAACATACAGAACGAGTTTATATACATTTTTCATGGCCAAAATGTGAAAAAGAATACCAAAAATGTTGTTTTTCAACATGTATGGCACAATGCATGAATGTTTTGAAAATTATCTTTTTTTTTTTTGCCTAAAATAAAAAACGCGGTGTTCTCACACAACTAATGCATGGTTGTGTAAAACATACAAAACGAGTTTATATACAGTTTCCATGAACAAAATGTGAAAAAGAATACCAAAAATGTTGTTTTTCAACATGTATGGCAGATTGCATGAAAATGATCTTTTTTTTTTTTGCCTAAAATAAAAAACGCGGTGTTCTCACACAACTAATGCATGCTTATGTAAATCATACAGAACGAGTATATATAAATTTTCCGTGGTCAAAATGTGAAAAAGAGCAACAAAAAAGTTGTTTTTCAACATGTATGCCTCAATGCATGAATGTTTTGAAAATTATCATTTATTTATTATTTTGCTTAAAATAACAAACGCGGTGTTCTCACACAACTAATGCATGGTTATGTAGAACATACAGAACGAGTTTATATACATTTTCCATGGTCAAAATGTGAAAAAAAGCAACAAAAAAGTTGTTTTTCAACATGTATGCCAAAAGGCAGGAATGTGCTGGAAATGATCATTCATGTCATTTTTCACCCATAATAAAGGAGAGATAAAGCGTTTGCTGCGTTCTTAGCGCTATACCAGCTGAGGAAAGCGGTTTTCTCACAGAACTAATGCATGCTTATGTAAAACATACAGAACGAGTTTATATACATTTTCCATGGTCAAAATGTGAAAAAGAATACCAAAAATGTTGTTTTTCAACATGTATGGCAGAATGCATGAATGTTTTGAAAATGATCTTTTTTTTTTTGCCTAAAATATAAAACGCGGTGTTCTCACACAACTAATGCATGCTTATGTAAAACATACAGAACGAGTTTATATACATTTTTCATGGTCAAAATGTGAAAAAGAACACCAAAAATGTTGTTTTTTAACATGTATGGCAGAATGCATGAATGTTTTGAAAATGATCTTTTTTTTTTTGCCTAAAATATAAAACGCGGTGTTCTCACACAACTAATGCATGCTTATGTAAAACATACAGAACGAGTTTATATAAATTTTCCGTGGTCAAAATATGAAAAAGGATGACAAAAAAGTTGTTTTTCAACATGTATACCAAAAGGCATGAATGTGCTGGAAATGATCATTCATGTCATTTTTCACTCATAATAAAGGAGAGATAAAGCGTTTCCTGCGTTCTTAGCGCTATACCAGCTGAGGAAAGCGGTTTTCTCACACAACTAATGCATGCTTATGTAAAACATACAGAACGAGTTTATATACATTTTTCATGGTCAAAATGTGAAAAAGAACACCAAAAATGTTGTTTTTTAACATGTATGGCAGAATGCATGAATGTTTTGAAAATGATCTTTTTTTTTTTGCCTAAAATATAAAACGCGGTGTTCTCACACAACTAATGCATGCTTATGTAAAACATACAGAACGAGTTTATATAAATTTTCCGTGGTCAAAATATGAAAAAGGATGACAAAAAAGTTGTTTTTCAACATGTATACCAAAAGGCATGAATGTGCTGGAAATGATCATTCATGTCATTTTTCACTCATAATAAAGGAGAGATAAAGCGTTTCCTGCGTTCTTAGCGCTATACCAGCTGAGGAAAGCGGTTTTCTCACACAACTAATGCATGCTTATGTAAAACATACAGAACGAGTTTATATACATTTTTCATGGCCAAAATGTGAAAAAGAATACCAAAAATGTTGTTTTTCAACATGTATGGCACAATGCATGAATGTTTTGAAAATTATCTTTTTTTTTTTTGCCTAAAATAAAAAACGCGGTGTTCTCACACAACTAATGCATGGTTGTGTAAAACATACAAAACGAGTTTATATACAGTTTCCATGAACAAAATGTGAAAAAGAATACCAAAAATGTTGTTTTTCAACATGTATGGCAGATTGCATGAAAATGATCTTTTTTTTTTTTGCCTAAAATAAAAAACGCGGTGTTCTCACACAACTAATGCATGCTTATGTAAATCATACAGAACGAGTATATATAAATTTTCCGTGGTCAAAATGTGAAAAAGAGCAACAAAAAAGTTGTTTTTCAACATGTATGCCTCAATGCATGAATGTTTTGAAAATTATCATTTATTTATTATTTTGCTTAAAATAACAAACGCGGTGTTCTCACACAACTAATGCATGGTTATGTAGAACATACAGAACGAGTTTATATACATTTTCCATGGTCAAAATGTGAAAAAAAGCAACAAAAAAGTTGTTTTTCAACATGTATGCCAAAAGGCAGGAATGTGCTGGAAATGATCATTCATGTCATTTTTCACCCATAATAAAGGAGAGATAAAGCGTTTGCTGCGTTCTTAGCGCTATACCAGCTGAGGAAAGCGGTTTTCTCACAGAACTAATGCATGCTTATGTAAAACATACAGAACGAGTTTATATACATTTTCCATGGTCAAAATGTGAAAAAGAATACCAAAAATGTTGTTTTTCAACATGTATGGCAGAATGCATGAATGTTTTGAAAATGATCTTTTTTTTTTTGCCTAAAATATAAAACGCGGTGTTCTCACACAACTAATGCATGCTTATGTAAAACATACAGAACGAGTTTATATACATTTTTCATGGTCAAAATGTGAAAAAGAACACCAAAAATGTTGTTTTTTAACATGTATGGCAGAATGCATGAATGTTTTGAAAATGATCTTTTTTTTTTTGCCTAAAATATAAAACGCGGTGTTCTCACACAACTAATGCATGCTTATGTAAAACATACAGAACGAGTTTATATAAATTTTCCGTGGTCAAAATATGAAAAAGGATGACAAAAAAGTTGTTTTTCAACATGTATACCAAAAGGCATGAATGTGCTGGAAATGATCATTCATGTCATTTTTCACTCATAATAAAGGAGAGATAAAGCGTTTCCTGCGTTCTTAGCGCTATACCAGCTGAGGAAAGCGGTTTTCTCACACAACTAATGCATGCTTATGTAAAACATACAGAACGAGTTTATATACATTTTTCATGGCCAAAATGTGAAAAAGAATACCAAAAATGTTGTTTTTCAACATGTATGGCACAATGCATGAATGTTTTGAAAATTATCTTTTTTTTTTTTTGCCTAAAATAAAAAACGCGGTGTTCTCACACAACTAATGCATGGTTGTGTAAAACATACAGAACGAGTTTATATACAGTTTCCATGAACAAAATGTGAAAAAGAATACCAAAAATGTTGTTTTTCAACATGTATGGCAGATTGCATGAAAATGATCTTTTTTTTTTTTGCCTAAAATAAAAAACGCGGTGTTCTCACACAACTAATGCATGCTTATGTAAATCATACAGAACGAGTATATATAAATTTTCCGTGGTCAAAATGTGAAAAAGAGCAACAAAAAAGTTGTTTTTCAACATGTATGCCTCAATGCATGAATGTTTTGAAAATTATCATTTATTTATTATTTTGCTTAAAATAACAAACGCGGTGTTCTCACACAACTAATGCATGGTTATGTAGAACATACAGAACGAGTTTATATACATTTTCCATGGTCAAAATGTGAAAAAGAATACCAAAAATGTTGTTTTTCAACATGTATGGCACAATGCATGAATGTTTTGAAAATGATCATTTATTAATTATTTTGCTTAAAATAACAAACGCGGTGTTCTCACACAACTAATGCATGGTTATGTAGAACATACAGAACGAGTTTATATACATTTTCCATGGTCAAAATGTGAAAAAGAATACCAAAAATATTGTTTTTCAACATGTATGGCACAATGCATGAATGTTTTGAAAATGTTTTTTTTTTTTATAGCCCAAGACAACAAACGCTGTCTTCTCACACAACTAATTCGTGCTCATGTAAAACATACAGAACGAGTTTATATAAATTTTCCGTTGTCAAAATGTGAAAAAGAATACCAAAAATGTTGATTTTCAACATGTATAGCAGATTGCATGAATGTTTTGAAAATGATCTTTTTTTTTTGTGCCTAAAATAAAAAACGCGTTGTTCTCACACAACTAATGCATGCTTATGTAAAACATACAGAACGAGTTTATATAAATTTTCCGTGGTCAAAATGTGAAAAAGAGCAACAAAAAAGTTGTTTTTCAACATGTATGCCTCAATGCATGAATGTTTTGAAAATTATCATTTATTTATTATTTTGCTTAAAATAACAAACGCGGTGTTCTCACACAACTAATGCATGGTTATGTAGAACATACAGAACGAGTTTATATACATTTTCCATGGTCAAAATGTGAAAAAGAGCAACAAAAAAGTTGTTTTTCAACATGTATGCCTCAATGCATGAATGTTTTGAAAATTATCATTTATTTATTATTTTGCTTAAAATAACAAACGCGGTGTTCTCACACAACTAATGCATGGTTATGTAGAACATACAGAACGAGTTTATATACATTTTCCGTGGCCAAAATGTGAAAAAGAGCAACAAAAAAGTTGTTTTTCAACATGTATGCCTCAATGCATGAATGTTTTGAAAATTATCATTTATTTATTATTTTGCTTAAAATAACAAACGCGGTGTTCTCACACAACTAATGCATGCTTATGTAAAACATACAGAACGAGTTTATATACATTTTCCATGGTCAAAATGTGAAAAAGAATACCAAAAATGTTGTTTTTCAACATGTATGGCAGAATGCATGAATGTTTTGAAAATGATCTTTTTTTTGCCTAAAATATAAAACGCGGTGTTCTCACACAACTAATGCATGCTTATGTAAAACATACAGAACGAGTTTATATACATTTTTCATGGTCAAAATGTGAAAAAGAACACCAAAAATGTTGTTTTTTAACATGTATGGCAGAATGCATGAATGTTTTGAAAATGATCTTTTTTTTTTTGCCTAAAATATAAAACGCGGTGTTCCCACACAACTAATGCAGGCTTGTATAAAACATACAGAACGAGTTTATATACATTTTCCATGGTCAAAATGTGAAAATGAATAACAAAAAAGTTGTTTTTCAACATGTATGCCAAAAGGCAGGAATGTGCTGGAAATGATCATTCATGTCATTTTTCACCCATAATAAAGGAGAGATAAATCGTTTTCTGCGTTCTTAGCGCTATACCAGCTGAGGAAAGCGGTTTTCTCACACAACTAATGCATGCTTATGTAAAACATACAGAACGAGTTTATATAAATTTTCCATGGTCAAAATGTGAAAAAGAATACCAAAAATGTTGTTTTTCAACATGTATGGCACAATGCATGAATGTTTTGAAAATGATCATTTATTTAATTATTTTGCTTAAAATAACAAACGCGGTGTTATCACACAACAAATGCATGGTTTTGGAAAAAACATACAGAACGAGTTTATATACATTTTCCATGATCAAAATGTGAAAAAGAATACCAAAAATGTTGTTTTTCAACATGTATGGCACAATGCATGAATGTTTTGAAAATGTTTTTTTTTTTTATAGCCCAAGACAACAAACGCTGTCTTCTCACACAACTAATTCGTGCTCATGTAAAACATACAGAACGAGTTTATATAAATTTTCCGTTGTCAAAATGTGAAAAAGAATACCAAAAATGTTGATTTTCAACATGTATAGCAGATTGCATGAATGTTTTGAAAATGATCTTTTTTTTTTGTGCCTAAAATAAAAAACGCGTTGTTCTCACACAACTAATGCATGCTTATGTAAAACATACAGAACGAGTTTATATAAATTTTCCGTGGTCAAAATGTGAAAAAGAGCAACAAAAAAGTTGTTTTTCAACATGTATGCCTCAATGCATGAATGTTTTGAAAATTATCATTTATTTATTATTTTGCTTAAAATAACAAACGCGGTGTTCTCACACAACTAATGCATGGTTATGTAGAACATACAGAACGAGTTTATATACATTTTCCATGGTCAAAATGTGAAAAAGAGCAACAAAAAAGTTGTTTTTCAACATGTATGCCTCAATGCATGAATGTTTTGAAAATTATCATTTATTTATTATTTTGCTTAAAATAACAAACGCGGTGTTCTCACACAACTAATGCATGGTTATGTAGAACATACAGAACGAGTTTATATACATTTTCCGTGGCCAAAATGTGAAAAAGAGCAACAAAAAAGTTGTTTTTCAACATGTATGCCTCAATGCATGAATGTTTTGAAAATTATCATTTATTTATTATTTTGCTTAAAATAACAAACGCGGTGTTCTCACACAACTAATGCATGCTTATGTAAAACATACAGAACGAGTTTATATACATTTTCCATGGTCAAAATGTGAAAAAGAATACCAAAAATGTTGTTTTTCAACATGTATGGCAGAATGCATGAATGTTTTGAAAATGATCTTTTTTTTGCCTAAAATATAAAACGCGGTGTTCTCACACAACTAATGCATGCTTATGTAAAACATACAGAACGAGTTTATATACATTTTTCATGGTCAAAATGTGAAAAAGAACACCAAAAATGTTGTTTTTTAACATGTATGGCAGAATGCATGAATGTTTTGAAAATGATCTTTTTT
The DNA here is from genome assembly GCF_024256425.1 of Clarias gariepinus. Lineage (NCBI taxonomy): Eukaryota > Metazoa > Chordata > Actinopteri > Siluriformes > Clariidae > Clarias > Clarias gariepinus. Next base: position 12,398,285 of record NC_071125.1, read on the forward strand.
TTTTTGCCTAAAATATAAAACGCGGTGTTCCCACACAACTAATGCAGGCTTGTATAAAACATACAGAACGAGTTTATATACATTTTCCATGGTCAAAATGTGAAAATGAATAACAAAAAAGTTGTTTTTCAACATGTATGCCAAAAGGCATGAATGTGCTGGAAATGATCATTCATGTCATTTTTCACCCATAATAAAAGAGAGATAAAGCGTTTGCTGCGTTCTTAGCGCTATACCAGCTGAGGAAAGCTGTATTCTCACACAACTAATGCATGCTTATGTAAAACATACAGAACGAGTTTATATACATTTTCCATGGTCAAAATGTGAAAAAGAATACCAAAAATGTTGTTTTTCAACATGTATGGCAGAATGCATGAATGTTTTGAAAATGATCTTTTTTTGCCTAAAATATAAAACGCGGTGTTCTCACACAACTAATGCATGCTTATGTAAAACATACAGAACGAGTTTATATACATTTTCCATGGTCAAAATGTGAAAAAGAACACCAAAAATGTTGTTTTTTAACATGTATGGCAGAATGCATGAATGTTTTGAAAATGATCTTTTTTTTTTGTGCCTAAAATATAAAACGCGGTGTTCTCACACAACTAATGCAAGCTTGTATAAAACATACAGAACGAGTTTATATACATTTTCCATGGTCAAAATGTGAAAATGAATAACAAAAAAGTTGTTTTTCAACATGTATGCCAAAAGGCATGAATGTGCTGGAAATGATCATTCATGTCATTTTTCACCGATAATAAAAGAGAGATAAAGCGTTTGCTGCGTTCTTAGCGCTATACCAGCTGAGGAAAGCTGTATTCTCACACAACTAATGCATGCTTATGTAAAACATACAGAACGAGTTTATATACATTTTCCATGGTCAAAATGTGAAAAAGAATACCAAAAATGTTGTTTTTCAACATGTATGGCAGAATGCATGAATGTTTTGAAAATGATCTTTTTTTTGCCTAAAATATAAAACGCGGTGTTCTCACACAACTAATGCATGCTTATGTAAAACATACAGAACGAGTTTATATACATTTTCCATGGTCAAAATGTGAAAAAGAACACCAAAAATGTTGTTTTTTAACATGTATGGCAGAATGCATGAATGTTTTTAAAATGATCTTTTTTTTTTTGCCTAAAATATAAAACGCGGTGTTCTCACACAACTAATGCATGCTCATATAAAACATACAGAATGAGTTTATATACATTTTCCATGGTCAAAATTTGAAAATGAATAACAAAAAAGTTGTTTTTCAACATGTATGCCAAAAGGCATGAATGTGCTGGAAATGATCATTCATGTCATTTTTCACCCATAATAAAGGAGAGATAAAGCGTTTGCTGCGTTCTTAGCGCTATACCAGCTGAGGAAAGCGGTTTTCTCACAGAACTAATGCATGCTTATGTAAAACATACAGAACGAGTTTATATACATTTTCCATGGTCAAAATGTGAAAAAGAATACCAAAAATGTTGTTTTTCAACATGTATGGCAGAATGCATGAATGTTTTGAAAATGATCTTTTTTTTTTGCCTAAAATATAAAACGCGGTGTTCTCACACAACTAATGCATGCTTATGTAAAACATACAGAACGAGTTTATATACATTTTTCATGGTCAAAATGTGAAAAAGAACACCAAAAATGTTGTTTTTTAACATGTATGGCAGAATGCATGAATGTTTTGAAAATGATCTTTTTTTTTTTGCCTAAAATATAAAACGCGGTGTTCTCACACAACTAATGCATGCTTAAGTAAAACATACAGAACGAGTTTATATACATTTTCCATGGTCAAAATGTGAAAATGAATAACAAAAAAGTTGTTTTTCAACATGTATGCCAAAAGACATGAATGTGCTGGAAATGATCATTCAAGTCATTTTTCACCGATAATAAACGAGAGATAAAGCGTTTGCTGTGTTCTTAGCGCTATACCAGCTGAGGAAAGCGGTTTTCTCACACATCTAATGCATGCTTATGTGAAACATACAGAACGAGTTTATATGCATTTTCCATGGTTAAAATGTGAAAAAGAATACCAAAAATGTTGTTTTTCAACATTTTCAACACAATGCATGAATGTTTTGAAAATGATCTTTTTTTTTTTGCCTAAAATAAAAAACGCGTTGTTCTCACACAACTAATGCGTGCTTATGTAAAACATACAGAACGAGTTTATATAAATTTTCCGTGGTCAAAATATGAAAAAGGATGACAAAAAAGTTGTTTTTCAACATGTATACCAAAAGGCATGAATGTGCTGGAAATGATCATTCATGTCATTTTTCACTCATAATAAAGGAGAGATAAAGCGTTTCCTGCGTTCTTAGCGCTATACCAGCTGAGGAAAGCGGTTTTCTCACACAACTAATGCATGCTTATGTAAAACATACAGAACGAGTTTATATACATTTTCCATGGCCAAAATGTGAAAAAGAATACCAAAAATGTTGTTTTTCAACATGTATGGCACAATGCATGAATGTTTTGAAAATTATCTTTTTTTTTTTTTGCCTAAAATAAAAAACGCGGTGTTCTCACACAACTAATGCATGGTTGTGTAAAACATACAAAACGAGTTTATATACAGTTTCCATGAACAAAATGTGAAAAAGAATACCAAAAATGTTGTTTTTCAACATGTATGGCAGATTGCATGAAAATGATCTTTTTTTTTTTTTGCCTAAAATAAAAAACGCGGTGTTCTCACACAACTAATGCATGCTTATGTAAATCATACAGAACGAGTATATATAAATTTTCCGTGGTCAAAATGTGAAAAAGAGCAACAAAAAAGTTGTTTTTCAACATGTATGCCTCAATGCATGAATGTTTTGAAAATTATCATTTATTTATTATTTTGCTTAAAATAACAAACGCGGTGTTCTCACACAACTAATGCATGGTTATGTAGAACATACAGAACGAGTTTATATACATTTTTCATGGTCAAAATGTGAAAAAGAACACCAAAAATGTTGTTTTTTAACATGTATGGCAGAATGCATGAATGTTTTGAAAATGATCTTTTTTTTTTTGCCTAAAATATAAAACGCGGTGTTCCCACACAACTAATGCAGGCTTGTATAAAACATACAGAACGAGTTTATATACATTTTCCATGGTCAAAATGTGAAAATGAATAACAAAAAAGTTGTTTTTCAACATGTATGCCAAAAGGCATGAATGTGCTGGAAATGATCATTCATGTCATTTTTCACCGATAATAAAAGAGAGATAAAGCGTTTGCTGCGTTCTTAGCGCTATACCAGCTGAGGAAAGCTGTATTCTCACACAACTAATGCATGCTTATGTAAAACATACAGAACGAGTTTATATACATTTTCCATGGTCAAAATGTGAAAAAGAATACCAAAAATGTTGTTTTTCAACATGTATGGCAGAATGCATGAATGTTTTGAAAATGATCTTTTTTTGCCTAAAATATAAAACGCGGTGTTCTCACACAACTAATGCATGCTTATGTAAAACATACAGAACGAGTTTATATACATTTTCCATGGTCAAAATGTGAAAAAGAACACCAAAAATGTTGTTTTTTAACATGTATGGCAGAATGCATGAATGTTTTGAAAATGATCTTTTTTTTTTGTGCCTAAAATATAAAACGCGGTGTTCTCACACAACTAATGCAAGCTTGTATAAAACATACAGAACGAGTTTATATACATTTTCCATGGTCAAAATGTGAAAATGAATAACAAAAAAGTTGTTTTTCAACATGTATGCCAAAAGGCATGAATGTGCTGGAAATGATCATTCATGTCATTTTTCACCCATAATAAAAGAGAGATAAAGCGTTTGCTGCGTTCTTAGCGCTATACCAGCTGAGGAAAGCTGTATTCTCACACAACTAATGCATGCTTATGTAAAACATACAGAACGAGTTTATATACATTTTCCATGGTCAAAATGTGAAAATGAATAACAAAAATGTTGTTTTTCAACATGTATGGCAGAATGCATGAATGTTTTGAAAATGATCTTTTTTTTGCCTAAATTATAAAACGCGGTGTTCTCACACAACTAATGCATGCTTATGTAAAACATACAGAACGAGTTTATATACATTTTCCATGGTCAAAATGTGAAAAAGAACACCAAAAATGTTGTTTTTTAACATGTATGGCAGAATGCATGAATGTTTTTAAAATGATCTTTTTTTTTTTGCCTAAAATATAAAACGCGGTGTTCTCACACAACTAATGCATGCTCATATAAAACATACAGAATGAGTTTATATACATTTTCCATGGTCAAAATTTGAAAATGAATAACAAAAAAGTTGTTTTTCAACATGTATGCCAAAAGGCATGAATGTGCTGGAAATGATCATTCATGTCATTTTTCACCCATAATAAAGGAGAGATAAAGCGTTTGCTGCGTTCTTAGCGCTATACCAGCTGAGGAAAGCGGTTTTCTCACACAACTAATGCATGCTTATGTAAAACATACAGAACGAGTTTATATACATTTTCCATGGTCAAAATGTGAAAAAGAATACCAAAAATGTTGTTTTTCAACATGTATGGCAGATTGCATGAATGTTTTGAAAATGATCTTTTTTTTTTGCCTAAAATAAAAAACGCGGTGTTCTCACACAACTAATGCATGCTTATGTAAAACATACAGAACGAGTTTATATACATTTTTCATGGTCAAAATGTGAAAAAGAACACCAAAAATGTTGTTTTTTAACATGTATGGCAGAATGCATGAATGTTTTGAAAATGATCTTTTTTTTTTTGCCTAAAATATAAAACGCGGTGTTCTCACACAACTAATGCATGCTTAAGTAAAACATACAGAACGAGTTTATATACATTTTCCATGGTCAAAATGTGAAAATGAATAACAAAAAAGTTGTTTTTCAACATGTATGCCAAAAGACATGAATGTGCTGGAAATGATCATTCAAGTCATTTTTCACCGATAATAAACGAGAGATAAAGCGTTTGCTGTGTTCTTAGCGCTATACCAGCTGAGGAAAGCGGTTTTCTCACACATCTAATGCATGCTTATGTGAAACATACAGAACGAGTTTATATGCATTTTCCATGGTTAAAATGTGAAAAAGAATACCAAAAATGTTGTTTTTCAACATTTTCAACACAATGCATGAATGTTTTGAAAATGATCTTTTTTTTTTTGCCTAAAATAAAAAACGCGTTGTTCTCACACAACTAATGCGTGCTTATGTAAAACATACAGAACGAGTTTATATAAATTTTCCGTGGTCAAAATATGAAAAAGGATGACAAAAAAGTTGTTTTTCAACATGTATACCAAAAGGCATGAATGTGCTGGAAATGATCATTCATGTCATTTTTCACTCATAATAAAGGAGAGATAAAGCGTTTCCTGCGTTCTTAGCGCTATACCAGCTGAGGAAAGCGGTTTTCTCACACAACTAATGCATGCTTATGTAAAACATACAGAACGAGTTTATATACATTTTCCATGGCCAAAATGTGAAAAAGAATACCAAAAATGTTGTTTTTCAACATGTATGGCACAATGCATGAATGTTTTGAAAATTATCTTTTTTTTTTTTTGCCTAAAATAAAAAACGCGGTGTTCTCACACAACTAATGCATGGTTGTGTAAAACATACAAAACGAGTTTATATACAGTTTCCATGAACAAAATGTGAAAAAGAATACCAAAAATGTTGTTTTTCAACATGTATGGCAGATTGCATGAAAATGATCTTTTTTTTTTTTTGCCTAAAATAAAAAACGCGGTGTTCTCACACAACTAATGCATGCTTATGTAAATCATACAGAACGAGTATATATAAATTTTCCGTGGTCAAAATGTGAAAAAGAGCAACAAAAAAGTTGTTTTTCAACATGTATGCCTCAATGCATGAATGTTTTGAAAATTATCATTTATTTATTATTTTGCTTAAAATAACAAACGCGGTGTTCTCACACAACTAATGCATGGTTATGTAGAACATACAGAACGAGTTTATATACATTTTCCATGGTCAAAATGTGAAAAAAAGCAACAAAAAAGTTGTTTTTCAACATGTATGCCAAAAGGCAGGAATGTGCTGGAAATGATCATTCATGTCATTTTTCACCCATAATAAAGGAGAGATAAATCGTTTTCTGCGTTCTTAGCGCTATACCAGCTGAGGAAAGCGGTTTTCTCACACAACTAATTCATGCTCATGTAAAACATACAGAACGAGTTTATATAAATTTTCCGTGGTTAGAATGTGAAAAAGAATACCAAAAATGTTGTTTTTCAACATTTATGGCAGATTGCATGAATGTTTTGAAAATGATCATTTATTAATTATTTTGCTTAAAATAACAAACGCGGTGTTCTCACACAACTAATGCATGGTTATGTAAAACATACAGAACGAGTTTATATACATTTTCCATGGTCAAAATGTGAAAAAGAATACCAAAAATATTGTTTTTCAACATGTATGGCACAATGCATGAATGTTTTGAAAATGATCTTTTTTTTTTATAGCCCAAGACAACAAACGCTGTCTTCTCACACAACTAATTCGTGCTCATGTAAAACATACAGAACGAGTTTATATAAATTTTCCGTTGTCAAAATGTGAAAAAGAATACCAAAAATGTTGATTTTCAACATGTATAGCAGATTGCATGAATGTTTTGAAAATGATCTTTTTTTTTTGTGCCTAAAATAAAAAACGCGTTGTTCTCACACAACTAATGCATGCTTATGTAAATCATACAGAACGAGTATATATAAATTTTCCGTGGTCAAAATGTGAAAAAGAGCAACAAAAAAGTTGTTTTTCAACATGTATGCCTCAATGCATGAATGTTTTGAAAATTATCATTTATTTATTATTTTGCTTAAAATAACAAACGCGGTGTTCTCACACAACTAATGCATGGTTATGTAGAACATACAGAACGAGTTTATATATATTTTCCATGGTCAAAATGTGAAAAAGAGCAACAAAAAAGTTGTTTTTCAACATGTATGCCTCAATGCATGAATGTTTTGAAAATTATCATTTATTTATTATTTTGCTTAAAATAACAAACGCGGTGTTCTCACACAACTAATGCATGGTTATGTAGAACATACAGAACGAGTTTATATACATTTTCCATGGTCAAAATGTGAAAAAAAGCAACAAAAAAGTTGTTTTTCAACATGTATGCCTCAATGCATGAATGTTTTGAACATGATCATTTATTTATTATTTTGCTTAAAATAACAAACGCGGTGTTCTCACACAACTAATGCATGGTTATGTAGAACATACAGAACGAGTTTATATACATTTTCCATGGTCAAAATGTGAAAAAAAGCAACAAAAAAGTTGTTTTTCAACATGTATGCCAAAAGGCATGAATGTGCTGGAAAGATCATTCGTGTCATTTTTCACCCATGATAAAGGAGAGATAAAACGTTTGCTGCGTTCTTAGCGCTATACCAGCTGAGGAAAGCGGTTTTCTCACACAACTAATGCATGGATATGTAAAACATACAGAACGAGTTTATATACATTTTCCATGGTCAAAATGTGAAAAAGAACACCAAAAATGTTGTTTTTTAACATGTATGGCAGAATGCATGAATGTTTTTAAAATGATCTTTTTTTTTTGCCTAAAATATAAAACGCGGTGTTCTCACACAACTAATGCAGGCTTATATAAAACATACAGAACGAGTTTATATACATTTTCCAAGGTCAAAATTTGAAAATGAATAACAAAAAAGTTGTTTTTTAACATGTATGGCAGAATGCATGAATGTTTTAACATGATCTTTTTTTTTTTTGCCTAAAATATAAAACGCGGTGTTCTCACACAACTAATGCATGCTCATATAAAACATACAGAACGAGTTTATATACATTTTCCATGGTCAAAATTTGAAAATGAATAACAAAAAAGTTGTTTTTCAACCTGTATGCCAAAAGGCATGAATGTGCTGGAAATGATCATTCATGTCATTTTTCACCCATAATAAAGGAGAGATAAAGCGTTTGCTGCGTTCTTAGCGCTATACCAGCTGAGGAAAGCGGTTTTCTCACAGAACTAATGCATGCTTATGTAAAACATACAGAACGAGTTTATATACATTTTCCATGGTCAAAATGTGAAAAAGAATACCAAAAATGTTGTTTTTCAACATGTATGGCAGGATGCATGAATGTTTTGCAAATTATCTATTTTTATTTATTTTTTGCCTAAAATATAAAACGCGGTGTTCTCACACAACTAATGCAGGCTTATGTAAAACATACAGAACGAGTTTATATACATTTTCCATGGTCAAAATGTGAAAAAGAACACCAAAAATGTTGTTTTTTAACATGTATGGCAGAATGCATGAATGTTTTTAAAATGATCTTTTTTTTTTGCCTAAAATATAAAACGCGGTGTTCTCACACAACTAATGCAGGCTTATATAAAACATACAGAACGAGTTTATATACATTTTCCATGGTCAAAATGTGAAAAAGAACACCAAAAATGTTGTTTTTTAACATGTATGGCAGAATGCATGAATGTTTTTAAAATGATCTTTTTTTTTTGCCTAAAATATAAAACGCGGTGTTCTCACACAACTAATGCATGCTTATATAAAACATACAGAACGAGTTTATATACATTTTCCATGGTCAAAATGTGAAAAAGAACACCAAAAATGTTGTTTTTTAACATGTATGGCAGAATGCATGAATGTTTTAACATGATCTTTTTTTTTTTGCCTAAAATATAAAACGCGGTGTTCTCACACAACTAATGCATGCTTATATAAAACATCCAGAACGAGTTTATATACATTTTCCATGGTCAAAATGTGAAAATGAATAACAAAAAAGTTGTTTTTCAACATGTATGCCAAAAGGCATGAATGTGCTGGAAATGATCATTCATGTCATTTTTCACCCATAATAAAGGAGAGATAAAGCGTTTGCTGCGTTCTTAGCGCTATACCAGCTGAGGAAAGCGGTTTTCTCACAGAACTAATGCATGCTTATGTAAAACATACAGAACGAGTTTATATACATTTTCCATCAGTGGCGGACTGGGACAATAATTCAGGCCGGGAATTTGACTCCACTCCCAGGCCACCTCTGCTGCTGCAGTCACCACCACCCTATTCATGTAATCTACTGGACTGATAAACTTGTAGGCTAACCCTATTATTGTAACAGGTAGACTACCAGATGCAATATAAATGAATAAAAAAATAGCCCTTAACAACTCACTAGGAATACACCATTTATACTACCAAACCAATGACAAATAGAAAATTGGCTTTTTAAAAGAGATAATAAGAGACACATTCACATGTTGAAATATTTACATTTTATGTATTTTCAGTGCTCAACTCTAGTATATCGAATGCATCAGAAACACAAACACAAATAAACTTAACAAAACCTATAACAGCGTAAGTAACAGATAACAATGTTTACTCAATTATGGCATTATGTGAAACAGACCAGTAAGAGTAAACAGTAAGTAATTAGCACTACTAGTACACCAGTAGGCGTTTGAATTGGGTGATACTTAAAAAAAAAATCTAAATCTTTAGACTGTGGACAGGCAAAATAATCAAAAGAGATATAAAGGCTTTCACTGTCTCCTTAATCTTTCCCTGAATCCTTCTCTCTATCACTCTGCACATGTAGTTGCTCTGCAATATGAAATAAGCGTGTTCAATAATCTGTACTTATAATTGTGCAGCCATCAGTTGTATGTCCCCAAAATCACAGTCCTACTACTGATCTTATAAATCATAAAAAAGCACATGTTGTTTAAAAAGTATAGCCTGCTGCCTGCATGTTTAGTTTAGCTTATCTTTAACTTTACCTAAAGGTCCCTGCTCTGACTCAAACGCTGAACTGTCCACCACCTCTAGCTCAACAGCAGGAGCATTTACAGCACTAGTGCTACTGCTTCCTTCGTCACCTTTTCAGACGAAACGAGACTTGACACAGCACAGCAGCACTTACATATTGTTACTCGTTTGTTGGTTTAGTTTTATCGATTGTGATGATCTAAGTGATTTGGATGAAAGTGTTCGTCTGCCAAATTATTATAAATATAATGTAGATGTAATCTTGACCGACCTGTTCCCTTACTGGCGAACATGGCTGGGATTTTGCAGCAGCTTGCTGCGTCTGCGGCCAGGGCTTTTTTCCTTTTTTTATACGCTGACTCTCTGCTCCTCCTTTGCGTTTACGCTCCATTTTTTGAACGATTTAGTCAGATATACCCTGTCTCCGGATATAGCCAGATATTAAGCAGTGCGTCGCTGACGTTGGGTCATGTGATGTGGGAGTGTAATTTTTCCTCCTGATCTTCTAATCTTCCCCTCCCTTTCCATTGCCTGATTCGTAGATTGAGAGACCCGTCAATTAATTCGTAGTTATACACCAGCCTATCACATGCCAGGCTGATCGTCTGCACAGCGGCAGCCGGCAGGCCAGAACGACCGTCAGGCCACCGGGAAATGTCCCGGTGCTCCCGATGGCCAGTCCGCCCCTGTTTTCCATGGTCAAAATGTGAAAAAGAACACCAAAAATGTTGTTTTTTAACATGTATGGCAGAATGCATGAATGTTTTAACATGATCTTTTTTTTTTTTTGCCTAAAATTATAAAACGCTGTGTTCTCACACAACTGATGCATGCTTAAATAAAACATACAGAACGAGTTTATATACATTTTCCATGGTCAAAATGTGAAAATGAATAACAAAAAAGTTGTTTTTCAACATGTATGCCAAAAGGCATGAATGTGCTGGAAAGATCATTCGTGTCATTTTTCACACATGATAAAGGAGAGATAAAGCGTTTGCTGCGTTCTTAGCGCTATACCAGCTGAGGAAAGCGGTTTTCTCACACAACTAATGCATGGATATGTAAAACATACAGAACGAGTTTATATACATTTTCCATGGTCAAAATGTGAAAAAGAACACCAAAAATGTTGTTTTTTAACATGTATGGCAGAATGCATGAATGTTTTTAAAAAGATCTTTTTTTTTTGCCTAAAATATAAAACGCGGTGTTCTCACACAACTAATGCAGGCTTATATAAAACATACAGAACGAGTTTATATACATTTTTCAAGGTAAAAATTTGAAAATGAATAACAAAAAAGTTGTTTTTTAACATGTATGGCAGAATGCATGAATGTTTTAACATGATCTTTTTTTTTTTTGCCTAAAATATAAAACGCGGTGTTCTCACACAACTAATGCATGCTCATATAAAACATACAGAACGAGTTTATATACATTTTCCATGGTCAAAATTTGAAAATGAATAACAAAAAAGTTGTTTTTCAACCTGTATGCCAAAAGGCATGAATGTGCTGGAAATGATCATTCATGTCATTTTTCACCCATAATAAAGGAGAGATAAAGCGTTTGCTGCGTTCTTAGCGCTATACCAGCTGAGGAAAGCGGTTTTCTCACAGAACTAATGCATGCTTATGTAAAACATACAGAACGAGTTTATATACATTTTCCATGGTCAAAATGTGAAAAAGAATACCAAAAATGTTGTTTTTCAACATGTATGGCAGGATGCATAAATGTTTTGCAAATTATCTATTTTTATTTATTTTTTGCCTAAAATATAAAACGCGGTGTTCTCACACAACTAATGCAGGCTTATATAAAACATACAGAACGAGTTTATATACATTTTCCATGGTCAAAATGTGAAAAAGAATACCAAAAATGTTGTTTTTCAACATGTATGGCAGGATGCATGAATGTTTTGCAAATTATCTATTTTTATTTATTTTTTGCCTAAAATATAAAACGCGGTGTTCTCACACAACTAATGCAGGCTTATATAAAACATACAGAACAAGTTTATATACATTTTCCATGGTCAAAATGTGAAAAAGAATACCAAAAATGTTGTTTTTCAACCTGTATGGCAGAATGCATGAATGTTTTGCAAATGATCTATTATTTTTTTTTTTTGCCTAAAATAAAAAACGCGGTGTTCTCACACAACTATTGCATGCTTATATAAAACATACAGAACGAGTTTATATACATTTTCCATGGTCAAAATGTGAAAATGAATAACAAAAAAGTTGTTTTTCAACATGTATGGCACAATGCATGAATGTTTTGCAAATGATCTATTTTTTTTTTTTTTTTGCCTAAAATAAAAAACGCGGTGTTCTCACACAACTAATGCATGCTTTTGTAAAACATATAGAACGAGTTTATATACATTTTCCATGGTCAAAATGTGAAATAGAATACCAGAAATGTTGCTTTTCAACATGTATGGCACAATGCATGAATGTTTTGAAAATGATCTTTTTTTTTTTTTTGCCCAAGATAACAAACGCTGTGTTCTCACACAACTAATGCGTGCTTATGTAAAACATACAGAACGAGTTTATATACATTTTCCATGGTCAAAATGTGAAAAAGAACACCAAAAATGTTGTTTTTTAACATGTATGGCAGAATGCATGAATGTTTTTAAAATGATCTTTTTTTTTGCCTAAAATATAAAACGCGGTTTTCTCACAGAACTAATGCATGCTTATGTAAAACATACAGAACGAGTTTATATACATTTTCCATGGTCAAAATGTGAAAAAGAATACCAAAAATTTTGTTTTTCAACATGTATGGCAGGATGCATGAATGTTTTGCAAATTATCTATTTTTTTTTTTTTTTTGCCTAAAATATAAAACGCGGTGTTCTCACACAACTAATGCAGGCTTATATAAAACATACAGAACGAGTTTATATACATTTTCCATGGTCAAAATGTGAAAATGAATAACAAAAATGTTGTTTTTCAACATGTATGGCAGGATGCATGAATGTTTTGCAAATTATCAATTTTTATTTTTTTTTTGCCTAAAACATAAAACGCGGTGTTCTCACACAACTAATGCATGCTTTTGTAAAACATATAGAACGAGTTTATATACATTTTCCATGGTCAAAATGTGAAATAGAATACCAGAAATGTTGCTTTTCAACATGTATGGCACAATGCATGAATGTTTTGAAAATGATCTTTTTTTTTTTTTTGCCCAAGATAACAAACGCTGTGTTCTCACACAACTAATGCGTGCTTATGTAAAACATACAGAACGAGTTTATATACATTTTCCATGGTCAAAATGTGAAAAAGAACACCAAAAATGTTGTTTTTTAACATGTATGGCAGAATGCATGAATGTTTTGAAAATGATCTTTTTTTTTTTGTCTAAAATATAAAACGCGGTTTTCTCACAGAAATAATGCATGCTTATGTAAAACATACAGAACGAGTTTATATACATTTTCCATGGTCAAAATGTGAAAAAGAATACCAAAAATGTTGTTTTTCAACATGTATGGCAGGATGCATGAATGTTTTGCAAATTATCTATATTTATTTTTTTTTTGCCTAAAATATAAAACGCGGTGTTCTCACACAACTAATGCAGGCTTATATAAAACATACAGAACGAGTTTATATACATTTTCCATGGTCAAAATGTGAAAAAGAATACCAAAAATGTTGTTTTTCAACCTGTATGGCAGAATGCATGAATGTTTTGCAAATGATCTATTATTATTTTTTTTTGCCTAAAATAAAAAACGCGGTGTTCTCACACAACTATTGCATGCTTATATAAAACATACAGAACGAGTTTATATACATTTTCCATGGTCAAAATGTGAAAATGAATAACAAAAAAGTTGTTTTTCAACATGTATGCCAAAAGACATGAATGTGCTGGAAATGATCATTCAAGTCATTTTTCACCCATAATAAACGAGAGATAAAGCGTTTGCTGCGTTCTTAGCGCTATACCAGCTGAGGAAAGCGTTCTTCTCACACAACTAATGCATGCTTATGTAAAACATACAGAACGAGTTTATATATATTTTCCATGGTCAAAATGTGAAAAAGAATACCAAAAATGTTGTTTTCAACATGTATGGCACAATGCATGAATGTTTTGCAAATGATCTATTTTTTTTTTTTTTTTGCCTAAAATAAAAAACGCGGTGTTCTCACACAACTAATGCATGCTTTTGTAAAACATATAGATCGAGTTTATATACATTTTCTGTAGGAAATATTTAATTCTTAGTGTGTTTCATGATATTCTGTGTTCGTGAGAACAGATTGTCTTTTCTTTACCACGACACAAGCTGCACTTTCAATAAATAGATTCTATAGTAGTTTATGTTAAAGGTCGTAAAACTGTTGAACGCTCGTAAATGCAGAGCTACTCCTAAATTTATGTTCTTCCTTACCTTATCTTTTAAGAGCATTCCAGACTGGATGTAAACATTCCCACATCCACCTTTTCTTTGGTTCTTTGTGTGTGTGCCTATATATACTCCTGTCTCCCACAATAAACTTTGAACGTCTCACTGAACACTGACTTGTGTGCTTCATTGAGGGGTTCCCTGAGCTCAGGCGGGACAGCAGAATACAGGCGGAGCACTGAGTAGACCAAAGGGGGTCTACCAAAATTCAAGAAATCCTTACAATTTGGGGGCTCTGTCCGGGATACCTCTAATCAGGTGAGTGCTGCTTTAAAAAAAATTTTCTCTATAAGCATAGAGCAAGCACACTGCCTGGTTTTTGGTATCTGGACCATATACAGTACGGGGGAGGATTGTCTTGGGGCTTTTACGCCTGTTTAGCGCGCGCTCGCTTCTGAAAGGTTCCTTGAACTGAAGCATAAGTGTGGAAGCTGTATTCTGTTGCCTGCTACTTGTCTTTGTGTGTTGTTTGTTGAAGATATTGGTTATTTCTGTCGCGGGTTAATTCACATTTATAAAATGGGTAATAAGACCACAACTATTTATCTGAAATCCTTTTGTGAGCTGCTCATCTGTGCCTGTCTTCCCCGTACCCACAAAACCGTGCTCACCTTCGTCGGAAGTGTGTGCCTCAGGAAAGGGAAAGACTCCCAAGAAGGTGTCAGGACGTACTTCTGACAGCCCTCTATCGGATGATCCCGAGGATACTGATGGTGAGGATGATGATAATTCGGACGATGAAGGTCCGGATGAGAGGTCTCGCCCCAAACCTCGACAAGAAAGCACTGCGTTTGTTTTCTCTATGGGACCAAAGGGTCCAAAAATCCTTCCACCATCCGTAAGCACGCTGAAGGACATTATTAAGATGCTCCCTTCTCCCAACAAAGCTTTGAATTTTGTTGATATGCTGATAAAGGCTTCTAGGCACTGTCAGCCCGTGGGTGCGGATTATCGCTTTATTTTGCAATCGGTTTTGGGAGATGGGTACGATGAGGCTGATTTGATAAAAACGGTAAAATGCTTACACTCTAAAACAGACAAATTGGCTGTAGTGGAAAAAGAAGAAATATGACTTTCTTTGAGGTAATTCTAATGAGGCTATGAAACTCTTAAAAGATGAGCTAACTACTTATCTTCTTGCATATCAGCAAGCTAGTCAAGATCTGTCACAGGTAACTAATTGTAGACAAGAAAAGAAAAAGTTTCTTGAGAGGTATTGAGAGACCTGGACGCTTTTGGATGGTATGCCCCTGCCTGAAGCAAACCCTAACTCACTTTTCCTTACCACCTTCTTGAAAAATTGTCGACCAGAAATCATGAAAATTTTAAAGTTTCAATTGTCAGATGGTTCTACAATGACTATTAAAAAATTAGGTAAGCGTGTGAGAACACTGGAAGGAGATGGTATTTTAGAAAATAAACATGTTTGTCTGTGGAGAGTGAAGGATACAGAGGTAGAGGAGGTCTGCAGGGTCAGAGTACACCCCGTAGGTCTGGTAATTTTTATTACTGTCATAAAGAAGGTCATTGGGCTTGTGAATGTCGCACGAAGGCCTGAGATGAGGAACGTAGTGGACAAAATATGTATAATCGATTGGATGGTCAGTGACATGATGCTAATGAGGTGTTTTCTCCTAATCCATCCCAGCAGCCGCCGTAGAGAGTGCAAAAACAACAGCAATATAGACCCAATCCCTTCTCAGGGATGCAGGTAGGAGCATATGATGCATAGGGATGCCCTCAGAGTTCCAGCCCCGCGATGTTACTTCGTACTTTCGAGTCACCTCAGGAATAGATAAAATTTTAAGCTCACTGCTCAAGCAGGGTGTTGTTAAACCATGTGTAAGTTCTTATAACACACCTGTTAATCCAGTACTGAAACCTGATGGTACGTGGAGATTTACAAAAGATCTGAGAAAAATAAATGGCATAATTATCCCTGTTGCACCTGTTGTGCCTGATGTGCTGTCCATTGTTTTCTCTAGACCTTGTCATCATTTGCATTTTTCTGTTAATAACCTTTGTTCTGCCTTCTTCAGTGTTCCTGTGGAAGGGCAGACACAGCCATTGTTCGCCTTCACCCACAGGGGGCGTCAGTTCACCTGGTCTCGTCTTCTGCAGGGTTAATTGACTACCCAAATGTTTTTTCGGCTGTAGTAAGAGATGCACTTGGTGATCTAACTCTCCCCACTGATTCTGTTGTCCTATTGCACGCAAATGTTTTACTGGTGTCCGCCGCTGCGAAGAAGCCACCACTTGTCTCCTGAAACACCTGGCAAAGAAGGGTTTCGAGGTATCTAAGACTAAATTACAGTTTTGCAGAGACATTGTAAAATACCTGGGCTTTGAACTCTCCCAAGGTCAAAGAAGGCTCTTAAAGGAACGAATTCAGCTTATCATCGACACTAAACGTCCGAGCACTAAACATGCTTTCATGGCTTTCCTGGGACTGGTCAACTACTGTCGTCAGTGGATTCCTGACTGCTCATTCTACGATAAATGCATCAGGAGTGTCATCTCACACAACGATCCGCTCCAACAGCCTCTGACATGGACTGCTGAACTGGAAAAGCCCTATGTTCTCCTCCAGCGCTGGGCCTGCCTAACTATCAAAAACCATTCCATCTAAAGGCCTGTGAGCACGGGGCACCGCTATTGCTGTATTGGCACAGGAATATGGGGGGGAGTGAGACCATGTGCTTTCTTATCTAAAACTTTAGATGCTGTGGCACAAGGTTTGCCTGCCTGTCTCCGGGCTGTGGCCACCTGTGCGGTGATGGTACAAGATGCTGAGAAGATTGTTCTCTCTCATCCTTTAATTTTGTATTCTCTATATCAGGTTAAACAAGTGCTACAGAACCTTCAAACACAACATTTGAAGGCTTAGGTCTGGGTATGAGATTATCCTTTGTCCTACAAGTAACTTAGAGATAAAATCCACCTCTTCTTTTGACACCCTTGGATATGCTCTGGCACGCTTGATCAATGCACAGGATGGCAGGCTAGTAGAAACAGATCATGACTGCTGCTTAGAGATTGTTCACTCCACTAGTATACGTCCTGATATGTCTTCTACATCAACAACTGGTGAATCTATGGACGTCCAAGGTAATACGCTAGCTTATAGTGTTGTTAAAGAAGCAGCCTGAAAAGAGATTTTCTTTCCTGACTCTGGTTCTGATTTGATCAATACATCCTTTCTTGCTAGCTCTTTGATTCCAGATGTAGATTTATTGTCTTTACAAGCTTCAGAATGATTCCTCTTTTTGGCAAGCTCAAGGTGCCTACGTTGCTTCTGATGGTTTATGGTATTGTGCTGATGGTTGTTTGTGCCTGCCATCTCATTGTCTTCCGTTTCTCCTGCGTAAGTTCTATGGTGTTACACATCGCGCGCGAAGGGGGGTTAAGGAAGATATGAAAGAACTCTTTTACATACAGTAGCTAACATGCTTGGAACAATTGATCCCTAATATCTAGATTCTTGATGTGTGCTCAGAATACGTTTAAATATCTTCTGGTTTTGGTAGACAAGTTTTCTAGGTGGGTGGAAGTTTTTCTGTGTGCTCGAGAGAAGGCAAAGGTGGAGTCCCAGTGAAAGAAATAATATCTCGTTATGGTGTGCCTTATGCTATTGACTCAGATAAAAGAACACGTTTTACATCACAGGTAACACAGAATTTGTGTAAATATCTTTCACTGTCCTGGCATTCTTACATTCCTTATCATCCACAGTGATCAGGTATAGTAGAAAGAACAAATAGGACACTGGAAGAAAAATTGACTAAAGCAATGCAAACTGTGGGGAGTAAAAACTGGGTTGATCTGTTACCTGCTGTTCTAGCTGAAATAAGAATGACACCATCAAAAGACGTGCACATGTCACCATATGAAATTATATTTGGCAGACCCTTTCCCGGGCCATGGAGGAAAGGTAAACCCGCGATAGGAACAACTGATCTTGATGTACATATTGCTGAATATTCTGCTGCTCTAATAGATACTCTAACTAAACATTATGAACAAATTGCTAATGTGACTTTAATACCCTCAACAAAACCCACACATCCTTTTAATGTGGGAGATACTGTTCTGGTAAAATCTTTGACCCCAAGAAAACTGGGAGATTGTAAATATGACGGACCAGCAGAAATAATCGCAATTACTCGTACTGCTGTCTTAACTGATCTTTTTCCACAGTGGATCCATGCTACTAGGCTGAAGAGATGTCCTGTCGGCGTGAGACCAAAAGATGAATAAATGCGTGTGTATTATTATCTTTCTGTTTCTGTGATTTATGTTTCCTAGACTAAAGACGTGCTGCAGTGATGTCCAACCCATGACATGACCTTGATGGAGTGACGTGACACAGAGGGATCGCCTTGGATTGCCACGGGTCGACTTTACTTCTGCTATTAGTGTACCATTCCTGGTGGTGTCTTAGCGCCTCGTGAGGTGGGACGAGTGCAGATTGGGCGTGCCCGCACTCTGAGCACTGTAGCGTCAAGAAAGGCAATAGTTCACCACTAGTAGTTATTTATGAGTTTGACATTGTGAACAAGGTTTTTCACACACACGAGTTTGCACTCAACCTGTTATGTTTCTGTGTATTTTTCGCTGTGTGCAAAATTCTTTGTATGAGTATGTTTCAGGGTATGTTCCTGCGCCGTGTCTGATGGCCTATTGTCCGCCGGCGACTTCTTAAAAGCTCTGAGTTTTATTCAACGATGTTTCTTATGAATAAAAGGGGGGAATTGTAGGAAATATTTAATTCTTAGTGTGTTTCATGATATTCTGTGTTCGTGAGAACAGATTGTCTTTTCTTTACCACGACACAAGCTGCACTTTCAATAAATAGATTCTATAGTAGTTTATGTTAAAGGTCGTAAAACTGTTGAACGCTCGTAAATGCAGAGCTACTCCTAAATTTATGTTCTTCCTTACCTTATCTTTTAAGAGCATTCCAGACTGGATGTAAACATTCCCACATCCACCTTTTCTTTGGTTCTTTGTGTGTGTGCCTATATATACTCCTGTCTCCCACAATAAACTTTGAACGTCTCACTGAACACTGACTTGTGTGCTTCATTGAGGGGTTCCCTGAGCTCAGGCGGGACAGCAGAATACAGGCGGAGCACTGAGTAGACCAAAGGGGGTCTACCAAAATTCAAGAAATCCTTACATTTTCCATGGTCAAAATGTGAAATAGAATACCAGAAATGTTGCTTTTCAACATGTATGGCACAATGCATGAATGTTTTGAAAATGAACTTTTTTTTTTTTTGCCCAAGATAACAAACGCTGTGTTCTCACACAACTAATGCGTGCTTATGTAAAACATACAGAACGAGTTTATATACATTTTCCATGGTCAAAATGTGAAAAAGAACACCAAAAATGTTGTTTTTTAACATGTATGGCAGAATGCATGAATGTTTTTAAAATGATCTTTTTTTTTTGCCTAAAATATAAAACGCGGTTTTCTCACAGAACTAATGCATGCTTATGTAAAACATACAGAACGAGTTTATATACATTTTCCATGGTCAAAATGTGAAAAAGAATACCAAAAATGTTGTTTTTCAACATGTATGGCAGGATGCATGAATGTTTTGCAAATTATCTATTTTTATTATTTTTTTGCCTAAAATATAAAACGCGGTGTTCTCACACAACTAATGCATGCTTATATAAAACATACAGAACGAGTTTATATACATTTTCCATGGTCAAAATGTGAAAATGAATAACAAAAAAGTTGTTTTTCAACATGTATGCCAAAAGGCATGAATGTGCTGGAAATGATCATTCATGTCATTTTTCACCCATAATAAAAGAGAGATAAAGCGTTTGCTGCGTTCTTAGCGCTATACCAGCTGAGGAAATCAGTATTCTCACACAACTAATGCATGCTTATGTAAAACATACAGATCGAGTTTATATACATTTTCCATGGTCAAAATGTGAAAAAAAATACCAAAAATGTTGTTTCTTAACATGTATGGCACAATGCATGAATGTGCTGCAAATGATCTATTTTTTATTTTTTTTTGGCCTAAAATAAAAAACGCGGTGTTCTCACACAACTAATGCATGCTTGTATAAACCATACAGAACGAGTTTATATACATTTTCCATGGTCAAAATGTGAAAATGAATAACAAAAAAGTTGTTTTTCAACATGTATGCCAAAAAGCATGAATGTGCTGGAAATGATCATTCATGTCATTTTTCACCGATAATAAAAGAGAGATAAAGCGTTTGCTGCGTTCTTAGCGCTATACCAGCTGAGGAAAGCTGTATTCTCACACAACTAATGCATGCTTATGTAAAACATACAGAACGAGTTTATATACATTTTCCATGGTCAAAATGTGAAATAGAATACCAGAAATGTTGCTTTTCAACATGTATGGCACAATGCATGAATGTTTTGAAAATGAACTTTTTTTTTTTTTTGCCCAAGATAACAAACGCTGTGTTCTCACACAACTAATGCGTGCTTATGTAAAACATACAGAACGAGTTTATATACATTTTCCATGGTCAAAATGTGAAAAAGAACACCAAAAATGTTGTTTTTTAACATGTATGGCAGAATGCATGAATGTTTTTAAAATGATCTTTTTTTTTGCCTAAAATATAAAACGCGGTTTTCTCACAGAACTAATGCATGCTTATGTAAAACATACAGAACGAGTTTATATACATTTTCCATGGTCAAAATGTGAAAAAGAATACCAAAAATGTTGTTTTTCAACATGTATGGCAGGATGCATGAATGTTTTGCAAATTATCTATTTTTTTTTTTTTTTTGCCTAAAATATAAAACGCGGTGTTCTCACACAACTAATGCAGGCTTATATAAATCATACAGAACGAGTTTATATACATTTTCCATGGTCAAAATGTGAAAATGAATAACAAAAATGTTGTTTTTCAACATGTATGGCAGGATGCATGAATGTTTTGCAAATTATCAATTTTTTTTTTTTTTTTGCCTAAAACATAAAACGCGGTGTTCTCACACAACTAATGCATGCTTTTGTAAAACATATAGAACGAGTTTATATACATTTTCCATGGTCAAAATGTGAAATAGAATACCAGAAATGTTGCTTTTCAACATGTATGGCACAATGCATGAATGTTTTGAAAATGATCTTTTTTTTTTTTTTGCCCAAGATAACAAACGCTGTGTTCTCACACAACTAATGCGTGCTTATGTAAAACATACAGAACGAGTTTATATACATTTTCCATGGTCAAAATGTGAAAAAGAACACCAAAAATGTTGTTTTTTAACATGTATGGCAGAATGCATGAATGTTTTGAAAATGATCTTTTTTTTTTTGTCTAAAATATAAAACGCGGTTTTCTCACAGAAATAATGCATGCTTATGTAAAACATACAGAACGAGTTTATATACATTTTCCATGGTCAAAATGTGAAAAAGAATACCAAAAATGTTGTTTTTCAACATGTATGGCAGGATGCATGAATGTTTTGCAAATTATCTATATTTATTTTTTTTTTTGCCTAAAATATAAAACGCGGTGTTCTCACACAACTAATGCAGGCTTATATAAAACATACAGAACGAGTTTATATACATTTTCCATGGTCAAAATGTGAAAAAGAATACCAAAAATGTTGTTTTTCAACCTGTATGGCAGAATGCATGAATGTTTTGCAAATGATCTATTATTATTTTTTTTTGCCTAAAATAAAAAACGCGGTGTTCTCACACAACTATTGCATGCTTATATAAAACATACAGAACGAGTTTATATACATTTTCCATGGTCAAAATGTGAAAATGAATAACAAAAAAGTTGTTTTTCAACATGTATGCCAAAAGACATGAATGTGCTGGAAATGATCATTCAAGTCATTTTTCACCCATAATAAACGAGAGATAAAGCGTTTGCTGCGTTCTTAGCGCTATACCAGCTGAGGAAAGCGTTCTTCTCACACAACTAATGCATGCTTATGTAAAACATACAGAACGAGTTTATATATATTTTCCATGGTCAAAATGTGAAAAAGAATACCAAAAATGTTGTTTTCAACATGTATGGCACAATGCATGAATGTTTTGCAAATGATCTATTTTTTTTTTTTTTTGCCTAAAATAAAAAACGCGGTGTTCTCACACAACTAATGCATGCTTTTGTAAAACATATAGATCGAGTTTATATACATTTTCCATGGTCAAAATGTGAAATAGAATACCAGAAATGTTGCTTTTCAACATGTATGGCACAATGCATGAATGTTTTGAAAATGAACTTTTTTTTTTTTTGCCCAAGATAACAAACGCTGTGTTCTCACACAACTAATGCGTGCTTATGTAAAACATACAGAACGAGTTTATATACATTTTCCATGGTCAAAATGTGAAAAAGAACACCAAAAATGTTGTTTTTTAACATGTATGGCAGAATGCATGAATGTTTTTAAAATGATCTTTTTTTTTTGCCTAAAATATAAAACGCGGTTTTCTCACAGAACTAATGCATGCTTATGTAAAACATACAGAACGAGTTTATATACATTTTCCATGGTCAAAATGTGAAAAAGAATACCAAAAATGTTGTTTTTCAACATGTATGGCAGGATGCATGAATGTTTTGCAAATTATCTATTTTTATTTTTTTTTTGCCTAAAATATAAAACGCGGTGTTCTCACACAACTAATGCAGGCTTATATAAAACATACAGAACGAGTTTATATACATTTTCCATGGTCAAAATGTGAAAATGAATAACAAAAAAGTTGTTTTTCAACATGTATGCCAAAAGGCATGAATGTGCTGGAAATGATCATTCATGTCATTTTTCACCGATAATAAAAGAGAGATAAAGCGTTTGCTGCGTTCTTAGCGCTATACCAGCTGAGGAAAGCTGTATTCTCACACAACTAATGCATGCTTATGTAAAACATACAGAACGAGTTTATATACATTTTCCATGGTCAAAATGTGAAAAAGAATACCAAAAATGTTGTTTTCAACATGTATGGCACAATGCATGAATGTTTTGCAAATGATCTATTTTTTTTTTTTTTTTTGCCTAAAATAAAAAACGCGGTGTTCTCACACAACTAATGCATGCTTGTATAAACCATACAGAACGAGTTTATATACATTTTCCATGGTCAAAATGTGAAAATGAATAACAAAAAAGTTGTTTTTCAACATGTATGCCAAAAAGCATGAATGTGCTGGAAATGATCATTCATGTCATTTTTCACCGATAATAAAAGAGAGATAAAGCGTTTGCTGCGTTCTTAGCGCTATACCAGCTGAGGAAAGCTGTATTCTCACACAACTAATGCATGCTTATGTAAAACATACAGAACGAGTTTATATACATTTTCCATGGTCAAAATGTGAAATAGAATACCAGAAATGTTGCTTTTCAACATGTATGGCACAATGCATGAATGTTTTGAAAATGATCTTTTTTTTTTTTTTGCCCAAGATAACAAACGCTGTGTTCTCACACAACTAATGCGTGCTTATGTAAAACATACAGAACGAGTTTATATACATTTTCCATGGTCAAAATGTGAAAAAGAACACCAAAAATTTTGTTTTTAACATGTATGGCAGAATGCATGAATGTTTTTAAAATGATCTTTTTTTTTGCCTAAAATATAAAACGCGGTTTTCTCACAGAACTAATGCATGCTTATGTAAAACATACAGAACGAGTTTATATACATTTTCCATGGTCAAAATGTGAAAAAGAATACCAAAAATGTTGTTTTTCAACCTGTATGGCAGAATGCATGAATGTTTTGCAAATGATCTATTATTATTTTTTTTTGCCTAAAATAAAAAACGCGGTGTTCTCACACAACTATTGCATGCTTATATAAAACATACAGAACGAGTTTATATACATTTTCCATGGTCAAAATGTGAAAATGAATAACAAAAAAGTTGTTTTTCAACATGTATGCCAAAAGACATGAATGTGCTGGAAATGATCATTCAAGTCATTTTTCACCCATAATAAACGAGAGATAAAGCGTTTGCTGCGTTCTTAGCGCTATACCAGCTGAGGAAAGCGTTCTTCTCACACAACTAATGCATGCTTATGTAAAACATACAGAACGAGTTTATATATATTTTCCATGGTCAAAATGTGAAAAAGAATACCAAAAATGTTGTTTTCAACATGTATGGCACAATGCATGAATGTTTTGCAAATGATCTATTTTTTTTTTTTTTTTGCCTAAAATAAAAAACGCGGTGTTCTCACACAACTAATGCATGCTTTTGTAAAACATATAGATCGAGTTTATATACATTTTCCATGGTCAAAATGTGAAATAGAATACCAGAAATGTTGCTTTTCAACATGTATGGCACAATGCATGAATGTTTTGAAAATGAACTTTTTTTTTTTTTGCCCAAGATAACAAACGCTGTGTTCTCACACAACTAATGCGTGCTTATGTAAAACATACAGAACGAGTTTATATACATTTTCCATGGTCAAAATGTGAAAAAGAACACCAAAAATGTTGTTTTTTAACATGTATGGCAGAATGCATGAATGTTTTTAAAATGATCTTTTTTTTTTGCCTAAAATATAAAACGCGGTTTTCTCACAGAACTAATGCATGCTTATGTAAAACATACAGAACGAGTTTATATACATTTTCCATGGTCAAAATGTGAAAAAGAATACCAAAAATGTTGTTTTTCAACATGTATGGCAGGATGCATGAATGTTTTGCAAATTATCTATTTTTATTATTTTTTTGCCTAAAATATAAAACGCGGTGTTCTCACACAACTAATGCAGGCTTATATAAAACATACAGAACGAGTTTATATACATTTTCCATGGTCAAAATGTGAAAATGAATAACAAAAAAGTTGTTTTTCAACATGTATGCCAAAAGGCATGAATGTGCTGGAAATGATCATTCATGTCATTTTTCACCGATAATAAAAGAGAGATAAAGCGTTTGCTGCGTTCTTAGCGCTATACCAGCTGAGGAAAGCTGTATTCTCACACAACTAATGCATGCTTATGTAAAACATACAGAACGAGTTTATATACATTTTCCATGGTCAAAATGTGAAAAAGAATACCAAAAATGTTGTTTTCAACATGTATGGCACAATGCATGAATGTTTTGCAAATGATCTATTTTTTATTTTTTTTTTGCCTAAAATAAAAAACGCGGTGTTCTCACACAACTAATGCATGCTTGTATAAACCATACAGAACGAGTTTATATACATTTTCCATGGTCAAAATGTGAAAATGAATAACAAAAAAGTTGTTTTTCAACATGTATGCCAAAAAGCATGAATGTGCTGGAAATGATCATTCATGTCATTTTTCACCGATAATAAAAGAGAGATAAAGCGTTTGCTGCGTTCTTAGCGCTATACCAGCTGAGGAAAGCTGTATTCTCACACAACTAATGCATGCTTATGTAAAACATACAGAACGAGTTTATATACATTTTCCATGGTCAAAATGTGAAAAAGAATACCAAAAATGTTGTTTTTCAACATGTATGGCACAATGCATGAATGTTTTGAAAATGATCTTTTTTTTTTTTTTGCCCAAGATAACAAACGCTGTGTTCTCACACAACTAATGCATGCTTATGTAAAACATACAGAACGAGTTTATATACATTTTCCATGGTCAAAATGTGAAAAAGAACACCAAAAATGTTGTTTTTTAACATGTATGGCAGAATGCATGAATGTTTTGAAAATGATCTTTTTTTTTTTGTCTAAAATATAAAACGCGGTTTTCTCACAGAAATAATGCATGCTTATGTAAAACATACAGAACGAGTTTATATACATTTTCCATGGTCAAAATGTGAAAAAGAATACCAAAAATGTTGTTTTTCAACATGTATGGCAGGATGCATGAATGTTTTGCAAATTATCTATATTTATTTTTTTTTTGCCTAAAATATAAAACGCGGTGTTCTCACACAACTAATGCAGGCTTATATAAAACATACAGAACGAGTTTATATACATTTTCCATGGTCAAAATGTGAAAAAGAATACCAAAAATGTTGTTTTTCAACCTGTATGGCAGAATGCATGAATGTTTTGCAAATGATCTATTATTATTTTTTTTTGCCTAAAATAAAAAACGCGGTGTTCTCACACAACTATTGCATGCTTATATAAAACATACAGAACGAGTTTATATACATTTTCCATGGTCAAAATGTGAAAATGAATAACAAAAAAGTTGTTTTTCAACATGTATGCCAAAAGACATGAATGTGCTGGAAATGATCATTCAAGTCATTTTTCACCCATAATAAACGAGAGATAAAGCGTTTGCTGCGTTCTTAGCGCTATACCAGCTGAGGAAAGCGTTCTTCTCACACAACTAATGCATGCTTATGTAAAACATACAGAACGAGTTTATATATATTTTCCATGGTCAAAATGTGAAAAAGAATACCAAAAATGTTGTTTTCAACATGTATGGCACAATGCATGAATGTTTTGCAAATGATCTATTTTTTTTTTTTTTTTGCCTAAAATAAAAAACGCGGTGTTCTCACACAACTAATGCATGCTTTTGTAAAACATATAGATCGAGTTTATATACATTTTCCATGGTCAAAATGTGAAATAGAATACCAGAAATGTTGCTTTTCAACATGTATGGCACAATGCATGAATGTTTTGAAAATGAACTTTTTTTTTTTTTGCCCAAGATAACAAACGCTGTGTTCTCACACAACTAATGCGTGCTTATGTAAAACATACAGAACGAGTTTATATACATTTTCCATGGTCAAAATGTGAAAAAGAACACCAAAAATGTTGTTTTTTAACATGTATGGCAGAATGCATGAATGTTTTTAAAATGATCTTTTTTTTTGCCTAAAATATAAAACGCGGTTTTCTCACAGAACTAATGCATGCTTATGTAAAACATACAGAACGAGTTTATATACATTTTCCATGGTCAAAATGTGAAAAAGAATACCAAAAATGTTGTTTTTCAACATGTATGGCAGGATGCATGAATGTTTTGCAAATTATCTATTTTTATTTTTTTTTTGCCTAAAATATAAAACGCGGTGTTCTCACACAACTAATGCATGCTTATATAAAACATACAGAACGAGTTTATATACATTTTCCATGGTCAAAATGTGAAAATGAATAACAAAAAAGTTGTTTTTCAACATGTATGCCAAAAGGCATGAATGTGCTGGAAATGATCATTCATGTCATTTTTCACCCATAATAAAAGAGAGATAAAGCGTTTGCTGCGTTCTTAGCGCTATACCAGCTGAGGAAAGCTGTATTCTCACACAACTAATGCATGCTTATGTAAAACATACAGAACGAGTTTATATACATTTTCCATGGTCAAAATGTGAAAAAGAATACCAAAAATGTTGTTTTCAACATGTATGGCACAATGCATGAATGTTTTGCAAATGATCTATTTTTTTTTTTTTTTTGCCTAAAATAAAAAACGCGGTGTTCTCACACAACTAATGCATGCTTGTATAAACCATACAGAACGAGTTTATATACATTTTCCATGGTCAAAATGTGAAAATGAATAACAAAAAAGTTGTTTTTCAACATGTATGCCAAAAAGCATGAATGTGCTGGAAATGATCATTCATGTCATTTTTCACCGATAATAAAAGAGAGATAAAGCGTTTGCTGCGTTCTTAGCGCTATACCAGCTGAGGAAAGCTGTATTCTCACACAACTAATGCATGCTTATGTAAAACATACAGAACGAGTTTATATACATTTTCCATGGTCAAAATGTGAAATAGAATACCAGAAATGTTGCTTTTCAACATGTATGGCACAATGCATGAATGTTTTGAAAATGATCTTTTTTTTTTTTTTGCCCAAGATAACAAACGCTGTGTTCTCACACAACTAATGCGTGCTTATGTAAAACATACAGAACGAGTTTATATACATTTTCCATGGTCAAAATGTGAAAAAGAACACCAAAAATTTTGTTTTTAACATGTATGGCAGAATGCATGAATGTTTTTAAAATGATCTTTTTTTTTGCCTAAAATATAAAACGCGGTTTTCTCACAGAACTAATGCATGCTTATGTAAAACATACAGAACGAGTTTATATACATTTTCCATGGTCAAAATGTGAAAAAGAATACCAAAAATGTTGTTTTTCAACCTGTATGGCAGAATGCATGAATGTTTTGCAAATGATCTATTATTATTTTTTTTTGCCTAAAATAAAAAACGCGGTGTTCTCACACAACTATTGCATGCTTATATAAAACATACAGAACGAGTTTATATACATTTTCCATGGTCAAAATGTGAAAATGAATAACAAAAAAGTTGTTTTTCAACATGTATGCCAAAAGACATGAATGTGCTGGAAATGATCATTCAAGTCATTTTTCACCCATAATAAACGAGAGATAAAGCGTTTGCTGCGTTCTTAGCGCTATACCAGCTGAGGAAAGCGTTCTTCTCACACAACTAATGCATGCTTATGTAAAACATACAGAACGAGTTTATATATATTTTCCATGGTCAAAATGTGAAAAAGAATACCAAAAATGTTGTTTTCAACATGTATGGCACAATGCATGAATGTTTTGCAAATGATCTATTTTTTTTTTTTTTTTGCCTAAAATAAAAAACGCGGTGTTCTCACACAACTAATGCATGCTTTTGTAAAACATATAGATCGAGTTTATATACATTTTCCATGGTCAAAATGTGAAATAGAATACCAGAAATGTTGCTTTTCAACATGTATGGCACAATGCATGAATGTTTTGAAAATGAACTTTTTTTTTTTTTGCCCAAGATAACAAACGCTGTGTTCTCACACAACTAATGCGTGCTTATGTAAAACATACAGAACGAGTTTATATACATTTTCCATGGTCAAAATGTGAAAAAGAACACCAAAAATGTTGTTTTTTAACATGTATGGCAGAATGCATGAATGTTTTTAAAATGATCTTTTTTTTTTGCCTAAAATATAAAACGCGGTTTTCTCACAGAACTAATGCATGCTTATGTAAAACATACAGAACGAGTTTATATACATTTTCCATGGTCAAAATGTGAAAAAGAATACCAAAAATGTTGTTTTTCAACATGTATGGCAGGATGCATGAATGTTTTGCAAATTATCTATTTTTATTTTTTTTTTGCCTAAAATATAAAACGCGGTGTTCTCACACAACTAATGCAGGCTTATATAAAACATACAGAACGAGTTTATATACATTTT
Organism: Clarias gariepinus; assembly: GCF_024256425.1. Classification (NCBI taxonomy): domain Eukaryota; kingdom Metazoa; phylum Chordata; class Actinopteri; order Siluriformes; family Clariidae; genus Clarias; species Clarias gariepinus. The sequence continues at coordinate 12,427,895 of NC_071125.1, forward strand.
CCATGGTCAAAATGTGAAAATGAATAACAAAAAAGTTGTTTTTCAACATGTATGCCAAAAGGCATGAATGTGCTGGAAATGATCATTCATGTCATTTTTCACCGATAATAAAAAAGAGATAAAGCGTTTGCTGCGTTCTTAGCGCTATACCAGCTGAGGAAAGCTGTATTCTCACACAACTAATGCATGCTTATGTAAAACATACAGAACGAGTTTATATACATTTTCCATGGTCAAAATGTGAAAAAGAATACCAAAAATGTTGTTTTCAACATGTATGGCACAATGCATGAATGTTTTGCAAATGATCTATTTTTTTTTTTTTTTTGCCTAAAATAAAAAACGCGGTGTTCTCACACAACTAATGCATGCTTGTATAAACCATACAGAACGAGTTTATATACATTTTCCATGGTCAAAATGTGAAAATGAATAACAAAAAAGTTGTTTTTCAACATGTATGCCAAAAAGCATGAATGTGCTGGAAATGATCATTCATGTCATTTTTCACCGATAATAAAAGAGAGATAAAGCGTTTGCTGCGTTCTTAGCGCTATACCAGCTGAGGAAAGCTGTATTCTCACACAACTAATGCATGCTTATGTAAAACATACAGAACGAGTTTATATACATTTTCCATGGTCAAAATGTGAAATAGAATACCAGAAATGTTGCTTTTCAACATGTATGGCACAATGCATGAATGTTTTGAAAATGAACTTTTTTTTTTTTTTGCCCAAGATAACAAACGCTGTGTTCTCACACAACTAATGCGTGCTTATGTAAAACATACAGAACGAGTTTATATACATTTTCCATGGTCAAAATGTGAAAAAGAACACCAAAAATTTTGTTTTTAACATGTATGGCAGAATGCATGAATGTTTTTAAAATGATCTTTTTTTTTTGCCTAAAATATAAAACGCGGTTTTCTCACAGAACTAATGCATGCTTATGTAAAACATACAGAACGAGTTTATATACATTTTCCATGGTCAAAATGTGAAAAAGAATACCAAAAATGTTGTTTTTCAACATGTATGGCAGGATGCATGAATGTTTTGCAAATTATCTATTTTTATTTTTTTTTTGCCTAAAATATAAAACGCGGTGTTCTCACACAACTAATGCATGCTTATGTAAAACATACAGAACGAGTTTATATACATTTTTCATGGTCAAAATGTGAAAAAGAACACCAAAAATGTTGTTTTTTAACATGTATGGCAGAATGCATGAATGTTTTGAAAATGATCTTTTTTTTTTTGCCTAAAATATAAAACGCGGTGTTCTCACACAACTAATGCATGCTTAAGTAAAACATACAGAACGAGTTTATATACATTTTCCATGGTCAAAATTTGAAAATGAATAACAAAAAAGTTGTTTTTCAACCTGTATGCCAAAAGGCATGAATGTGCTGGAAATGATCATTCATGTCATTTTTCACCGATAATAAAAGAGAGATAAAGCGTTTGCTGCGTTCTTAGCGCTATACCAGCTGAGGAAAGCTGTATTCTCACACAACTAATGCATGCTTATGTAAAACATACAGAACGAGTTTATATACATTTTCCATGGTCAAAATGTGAAAAAGAATACCAAAAATGTTGTTTTTCAACATGTATGGCAGAATGCATGAATGTTTTTAAAATGATCTTTTTTTTTGCCTAAAATATAAAACGCGGTGTTCTCACACAACTAATGCATGCTTATGTAAAACATACAGAACGAGTTTATATACATTTTCCATGGTCAAAATGTGAAAAAGAATACCAAAAATGTTGTTTTTCAACATGTATGGCAGAATGCATGAATGTTTTGAAAATGATCTTTTTTTTTGTGCCTAAAATATAAAACGCGGTGTTCTCACACAACTAATGCAGGCTTGTATAAAACATACAGAACGAGTTTATATACATTTTCCATGGTCAAAATGTGAAAATGAATAACAAAAAAGTTGTTTTTCAACATGTATGCCAAAAGGCATGAATGTGCTGGAAATAATCATTCATGTCATTTTTCACCCATAATAAAAGAGAGATAAAGCGTTTGCTGCGTTCTTAGCGCTATACCAGCTGAGGAAAGCTGTATTCTCACACAACTAATGCATGCTTATGTAAAACATACAGAACGAGTTTATATACATTTTCCATGGTCAAAATGTGAAAAAGAATACCAAAAATGTTGTTTTTCAACATGTATGGCAGAATGCATGAATGTTTTGAAAATGATCTTTTTTTTGCCTAAAATATAAAACGCGGTGTTCTCACACAACTAATGCATGCTTATGTAAAACATACAGAACGAGTTTATATACATTTTCCATGGTCAAAATGTGAAAAAGAACACCAAAAATGTTGTTTTTTAACATGTATGGCAGAATGCATGAATGTTTTTAAAATGATCTTTTTTTTTTTGCCTAAAATATAAAACGCGGTGTTCTCACACAACTAATGCATGCTCATATAAAACATACAGAATGAGTTTATATACATTTTCCATGGTCAAAATTTGAAAATGAATAACAAAAAAGTTGTTTTTCAACATGTATGCCAAAAGGCATGAATGTGCTGGAAATGATCATTCATGTCATTTTTCACCCATAATAAAGGAGAGATAAAGCGTTTGCTGCGTTCTTAGCGCTATACCAGCTGAGGAAAGCGGTTTTCTCACAGAAGTAATGCATGCTTATGTAAAACATACAGAACGAGTTTATATACATTTTCCATGGTCAAAATGTGAAAAAGAATACCAAAAATGTTGTTTTTCAACATGTATGGCAGAATGCATGAATGTTTTGAAAATGATCTTTTTTTTTTTGCCTAAAATATAAAACGCGGTGTTCTCACACAACTAATGCATGCTTATGTAAAACATACAGAACGAGTTTATATACATTTTTCATGGTCAAAATGTGAAAAAGAACACCAAAAATGTTGTTTTTTAACATGTATGGCAGAATGCATGAATGTTTTGAAAATGATCTTTTTTTTTTGTGCCTAAAATATAAAACGCGGTGTTCTCACACAACTAATGCAGGCTTGTATAAAACATACAGAACGAGTTTATATACATTTTCCATGGTCAAAATGTGAAAATGAATAACAAAAAAGTTGTTTTTCAACATGTATGCCAAAAGGCATGAATGTGCTGGAAATGATCATTCATGTCATTTTTCACCGATAATAAAAGAGAGATAAAGCGTTTGCTGCGTTCTTAGCGCTATACCAGCTGAGGAAAGCTGTATTCTCACACAACTAATGCATGCTTATGTAAAACATACAGAACGAGTTTATATACATTTTCCATGGTCAAAATGTGAAAAAGAATACCAAAAATGTTGTTTTTCAACATGTATGGCAGAATGCATGAATGTTTTGAAAATGATCTTTTTTTTGCCTAAAATATAAAACGCGGTGTTCTCACACAACTAATGCATGCTTATGTAAAACATACAGAACGAGTTTATATACATTTTCCATGGTCAAAATGTGAAAAAGAACACCAAAAATGTTGTTTTTTAACATGTATGGCAGAATGCATGAATGTTTTGAAAATGATCTTTTTTTTTTTGCCTAAAATATAAAACGCGGTGTTCTCACACAACTAATGCATGCTTAAGTAAAACATACAGAACGAGTTTATATACATTTTCCATGGTCAAAATTTGAAAATGAATAACAAAAAAGTTGTTTTTCAACATGTATGCCAAAAGGCATGAATGTGCTGGAAATGATCATTCATGTCATTTTTCACCGATAATAAAAGAGAGATAAAGCGTTTGCTGCGCTCTTAGCGCTATACCAGCTGAGGAAAGCTGTATTCTCACACAACTAATGCATGCTTATGTAAAACATACAGAACGAGTTTATATACATTTTCCATGGTCAAAATGTGAAAAAGAATACCAAAAATGTTGTTTTTCAACATGTATGGCAGAATGCATGAATGTTTTTAAAATGATCTTTTTTTTTGCCTAAAATATAAAACGCGGTGTTCTCACACAACTAATGCATGCTTATGTAAAACATACAGAACGAGTTTATATACATTTTCCATGGTCAAAATGTGAAAAAGAATACCAAAAATGTTGTTTTTCAACATGTATGGCAGAATGCATGAATGTTTTGAAAATGATCTTTTTTTTTGTGCCTAAAATATAAAACGCGGTGTTCTCACACAACTAATGCAGGCTTGTATAAAACATACAGAACGAGTTTATATACATTTTCCATGGTCAAAATGTGAAAATGAATAACAAAAAAGTTGTTTTTCAACATATATGCCAAAAGGCATGAATGTGCTGGAAATAATCATTCATGTCATTTTTCACCCATAATAAAAGAGAGATAAAGCGTTTGCTGCGTTCTTAGCGCTATACCAGCTGAGGAAAGCTGTATTCTCACACAACTAATGCATGCTTATGTAAAACATACAGAACGAGTTTATATACATTTTCCATGGTCAAAATGTGAAAAAGAACACCAAAAATGTTGTTTTTCAACATGTATGGCAGAATGCATGAATGTTTTGAAAATGATCTTTTTTTTGCCTAAAATATAAAACGCGGTGTTCTCACACAACTAATGCATGCTTATGTAAAACATACAGAACGAGTTTATATACATTTTCCATGGTCAAAATGTGAAAAAGAACACCAAAAATGTTGTTTTTTAACATGTATGGCAGAATGCATGAATGTTTTTAAAATGATCTTTTTTTTTTTGCCTAAAATATAAAACGCGGTGTTCTCACACAACTAATGCATGCTCATATAAAACATACAGAATGAGTTTATATACATTTTCCATGGTCAAAATTTGAAAATGAATAACAAAAAAGTTGTTTTTCAACATGTATGCCAAAAGGCATGAATGTGCTGGAAATGATCATTCATGTCATTTTTCACCCATAATAAAGGAGAGATAAAGCGTTTGCTGCGTTCTTAGCGCTATACCAGCTGAGGAAAGCGGTTTTCTCACAGAAGTAATGCATGCTTATGTAAAACATACAGAACGAGTTTATATACATTTTCCATGGTCAAAATGTGAAAAAGAATACCAAAAATGTTGTTTTTCAACATGTATGGCAGAATGCATGAATGTTTTGAAAATGATCTTTTTTTTTGTTGCCTAAAATATAAAACGCGGTGTTCTCACACAACTAATGCATGCTTATGTAAAACATACAGAACGAGTTTATATACATTTTTCATGGTCAAAATGTGAAAAAGAACACCAAAAATGTTGTTTTTTAACATGTATGGCAGAATGCATGAATGTTTTGAAAATGATCTTTTTTTTTTGTGCCTAAAATATAAAACGCGGTGTTCTCACACAACTAATGCAGGCTTGTATAAAACATACAGAACGAGTTTATATACATTTTCCATGGTCAAAATGTGAAAATGAATAACAAAAAAGTTGTTTTTCAACATGTATGCCAAAAGGCATGAATGTGCTGGAAATGATCATTCATGTCATTTTTCACCGATAATAAAAGAGAGATAAAGCGTTTGCTGCGTTCTTAGCGCTATACCAGCTGAGGAAAGCTGTATTCTCACACAACTAATGCATGCTTATGTAAAACATACAGAACGAGTTTATATACATTTTCCATGGTCAAAATGTGAAAAAGAATACCAAAAATGTTGTTTTTCAACATGTATGGCAGAATGCATGAATGTTTTGAAAATGATCTTTTTTTTGCCTAAAATATAAAACGCGGTGTTCTCACACAACTAATGCATGCTTATGTAAAACATACAGAACGAGTTTATATACATTTTCCATGGTCAAAATGTGAAAAAGAACACCAAAAATGTTGTTTTTTAACATGTATGGCAGAATGCATGAATGTTTTTAAAATGATCTTTTTTTTTTGCCTAAAATATAAAACGCGGTGTTCTCACACAACTAATGCATGCTTATATAAAACATACAGAACGAGTTTATATACATTTTCCATGGTCAAAATGTGAAAATGAATAACAAAAAAGTTGTTTTTCAACATGTATGCCAAAAGGCATGAATGTGCTGGAAATGGCCATTCATGTCATTTTTCACCCATAATAAAGGAGAGATAAAGCGTTTGCTGCGTTCTTAGCGCTATACCAGCTGAGGAAAGCGGTTTTCACACACAACTAAAGCATGGTTATGTAAAACATAAAGAGCGAGTTTATATACATTTTCCATGGTCAAAATGTGAAAAAGAATACCAAAAATGTTGTTTTTTAACATGTATGGCAGAATGCATGAATGTTTTGAAAATGATCTTTTTTTTTTTGCCTAAAATAACAAACGCGGTGTTCTCACACAACTAATGCATGGTTATGTAGAACATACAGAACGAGTTTATATACATTTTCCATGGTCAAAATGTGAAAAAAAGCAACAAAAAAGTTGTTTTTCAACATGTATGCCTCAATGCATGAATGTTTTGAACATGATCATTTATTTATTATTTTGCTTAAAATAACAAACGCGGTGTTCTCACACAACTAATGCATGGTTATGTAGAACATACAGAACGAGTTTATATACATTTTCCATGGTCAAAATGTAAAAAAAAGCAACAAAAAAGTTGTTTTTCAACATGTATGCCAAAAGGCAGGAATGTGCTGGAAATGATCATTCATGTCATTTTTCACCCATAATAAAGGAGAGATAAATCGTTTTCTGCGTTCTTAGCGCTATACCAGCTGAGGAAAGCGGTTTTCTCACACAACTAATTCATGCTCATGTAAAACATACAGAACGAGTTTATATAAATTTTCCGTGGTTAAAATGTGAAAAAGAATACCAAAAATGTTGTTTTTCAACATTTATGGCAGATTTTTTTTTTATAGCCCAAGACAACAAACGCTGTCTTCTCACACAACTAATTCGTGCTCATGTAAAACATACAGAACGAGTTTATATAAATTTTCCGTTGTCAAAATGTGAAAAAGAATACCAAAAATGTTGATTTTCAACATGTATAGCAGATTGCATGAATGTTTTGAAAATGATCTTTTTTTTTTGTGCCTAAAATAAAAAACGCGTTGTTCTCACACAACTAATGCATGCTTATGTAAAACATACAGAACGAGTTTATATAAATTTTCCGTGGTCAAAATGTGAAAAAGAGCAACAAAAAAGTTGTTTTTCAACATGTATGCCTCAATGCATGAATGTTTTGAAAATTATCATTTATTTATTATTTTGCTTAAAATAACAAAAGCGGTGTTTTCACACAACTAATGCATGGTTATGTAGAACATACAGAACGAGTTTATATACATTTTCCATGGTCAAAATGTGAAAAAGAGCAACAAAAAAGTTGTTTTTCAACATGTATGCCTCAATGCATGAATGTTTTGAAAATGATCATTTATTAATTATTTTGCTTAAAATAACAAAAGCGGTGTTCTCACACAACTAATGCATGGTTTTGGAAAAAACATACAGAACGAGTTTATATAAATTTTCCGTGGTCAAAATATGAAAAAGGATAACAAAAAAGTTGTTTTTCAACATGTATGCCTCAATGGATGAATGTTTTGAAAATTATCATTTATTTATTATTTTGCTTAAAATAACAAACGCGGTGTTCTCACACAACTAATGCATGGTTATGTAGAACATACAGAACGAGTTTATATATATTTTCCATGGTCAAAATGTGAAAAAGAGCAACAAAAAAGTTGTTTTTCAACATGTATGCCTCAATGCATGAATGTTTTGAAAATTATCATTTATTTATTATTTTGCTTAAAATAACAAACGCGGTGTTCTCACACAACTAATGCATGGTTATGTAGAACATACAGAACGAGTTTATATACATTTTCCATGGTCAAAATGTGAAAAAAAGCAACAAAAAAGTTGTTTTTTTTCAACATGTATGCCTCAATGCATGAATGTTTTGAACATGATCATTTATTTATTATTTTGCTTAAAATAACAAACGCGGTGTTCTCACACAACTAATGCATGGTTATGTAGAACATACAGAACGAGTTTATATACATTTTCCATGGTCAAAATGTAAAAAAAAGCAACAAAAAAGTTGTTTTTCAACATGTATGCCAAAAGGCAGGAATGTGCTGGAAATGATCATTCATGTCATTTTTCACCCATAATAAAGGAGAGATAAATCGTTTTCTGCGTTCTTAGCGCTATACCAGCTGAGGAAAGCGGTTTTCTCACACAACTAATTCATGCTCATGTAAAACATACAGAACGAGTTTATATAAATTTTCCGTGGTTAAAATGTGAAAAAGAATACCAAAAATGTTGTTTTTCAACATTTATGGCAGATTTTTTTTTTATAGCCCAAGACAACAAACGCTGTCTTCTCACACAACTAATTCGTGCTCATGTAAAACATACAGAACGAGTTTATATAAATTTTCCGTTGTCAAAATGTGAAAAAGAATACCAAAAATGTTGATTTTCAACATGTATAGCAGATTGCATGAATGTTTTGAAAATGATCTTTTTTTTTTGTGCCTAAAATAAAAAACGCGTTGTTCTCACACAACTAATGCATGCTTATGTAAAACATACAGAACGAGTTTATATAAATTTTCCGTGGTCAAAATGTGAAAAAGAGCAACAAAAAAGTTGTTTTTCAACATGTATGCCTCAATGCATGAATGTTTTGAAAATTATCATTTATTTATTATTTTGCTTAAAATAACAAAAGCGGTGTTTTCACACAACTAATGCATGGTTATGTAGAACATACAGAACGAGTTTATATACATTTTCCATGGTCAAAATGTGAAAAAGAGCAACAAAAAAGTTGTTTTTCAACATGTATGCCTCAATGCATGAATGTTTTGAAAATGATCATTTATTAATTATTTTGCTTAAAATAACAAAAGCGGTGTTCTCACACAACTAATGCATGGTTTTGGAAAAAACATACAGAACGAGTGTATATAAATTTTCCGTGGTCAAAATATGAAAAAGGATAACAAAAAAGTTGTTTTTCAACATGTATGCCTCAATGGATGAATGTTTTGAAAATTATCATTTATTTATTATTTTGCTTAAAATAACAAACGCGGTGTTCTCACACAACTAATGCATGGTTATGTAGAACATACAGAACGAGTTTATATATATTTTCCATGGTCAAAATGTGAAAAAGAGCAACAAAAAAGTTGTTTTTCAACATGTATGCCTCAATGCATGAATGTTTTGAAAATTATCATTTATTTATTATTTTGCTTAAAATAACAAACGCGGTGTTCTCACACAACTAATGCATGGTTATGTAGAACATACAGAACGAGTTTATATACATTTTCCATGGTCAAAATGTGAAAAAAAGCAACAAAAAAGTTGTTTTTTTTCAACATGTATGCCTCAATGCATGAATGTTTTGAACATGATCATTTATTTATTATTTTGCTTAAAATAACAAACGCGGTGTTCTCACACAACTAATGCATGGTTATGTAGAACATACAGAACGAGTTTATATACATTTTCCATGGTCAAAATGTGAAAAAAAGCAACAAAAAAGTTGTTTTTCAACATGTATGCCAAAAGGCAGGAATGTGCTGGAAATAATCATTCATGTCATTTTTCACCCATAATAAAGGAGAGATAAATCGTTTTCTGCGTTCTTAGCGCTATACCAGCTGAGGAAAGCGGTTTTCTCACACAACTAATTCATGCTCATGTAAAACATACAGAACGAGTTTATATAAATTTTCCGTGGTTAAAATGTGAAAAAGAATACCAAAAATGTTGTTTTTCAACATGTATGGCAGGATGCATGAATGTTTTGCAAATTATCTATTTTTATTTTTTTTTTGCCTAAAATATAAAACGCGGTGTTCTCACACAACTAATGCATGCTTATGTAAAACATACAGAACGAGTTTATATACATTTTCCATGGTCAAAATGTGAAAAAGAGCAACAAAAAAGTTGTTTTTCAACATGTATGCCTCAATGCATGAATGTTTTGAAAATGATCATTTATTAATTATTTTGCTTAAAATAACAAAAGCGGTGTTCTCACACAACTAATGCATGGTTTTGGAAAAAACATACAGAACGAGTGTATATAAATTTTCCGTGGTCAAAATATGAAAAAGGATAACAAAAAAGTTGTTTTTCAACATGTATGCCTCAATGGATGAATGTTTTGAAAATTATCATTTATTTATTATTTTGCTTAAAATAACAAACGCGGTGTTCTCACACAACTAATGCATGGTTATGTAGAACATACAGAACGAGTTTATATACATTTTCCATGGTCAAAATGTGAAAAAAAGCAACAAAAAAGTTGTTTTTCAACATGTATGCCTCAATGCATGAATGTTTTGAACATGATCATTTATTTATTATTTTGCTTAAAATAACAAACGCGGTGTTCTCACACAAAAATGTTGTTTTTCAACATGTATGGCAGGATGCATGAATGTTTTGCAAATTATCTATTTTTATTTTTTTTTTGCCTAAAATATAAAACGCGGTGTTCTCACACAACTAATGCATGCTTATGTAAAACATACAGAACGAGTTTATATACATTTTTCATGGTCAAAATGTGAAAAAGAACACCAAAAATGTTGTTTTTCAACATGTATGGCAGAATGCATGAATGTTTTGAAAATGATCTTTTTTTTTGTGCCTAAAATATAAAACGCGGTGTTCTCACACAACTAATGCAGGCTTGTATAAAACATACAGAACGAGTTTATATACATTTTCCATGGTCAAAATGTGAAAATGAATAACAAAAAAGTTGTTTTTCAACATGTATGCCAAAAGGCATGAATGTGCTGGAAATGATCATTCATGTCATTTTTCACCCATAATAAAAGAGAGATAAAGCGTTTGCTGCGTTCTTAGCGCTATACCAGCTGAGGAAAGCTGTATTCTCACACAACTAATGCATGCTTATGTAAAACATACAGAACGAGTTTATATACATTTTCCATGGTCAAAATGTGAAAAAGAATACCAAAAATGTTGTTTTTCAACATGTATGGCAGAATGCATGAATGTTTTGAAAATGATCTTTTTTTTGCCTAAAATATAAAACGCGGTGTTCTCACACAACTAATGCATGCTTATGTAAAACATACAGAACGAGTTTATATACATTTTCCATGGTCAAAATGTGAAAAAGAACACCAAAAATGTTGTTTTTTAACATGTATGGCAGAATGCATGAATGTTTTTAAAATGATCTTTTTTTTTTGCCTAAAATATAAAACGCGGTGTTCTCACACAACTAATGCATGCTCATATAAAACATACAGAATGAGTTTATATACATTTTCCATGGTCAAAATTTGAAAATGAATAACAAAAAAGTTGTTTTTCAACATGTATGCCAAAAGGCATGAATGTGCTGGAAATGATCATTCATGTCATTTTTCACCCATAATAAAGGAGAGATAAAGCGTTTGCTGCGTTCTTAGCGCTATACCAGCTGAGGAAAGCGGTTTTCTCACAGAACTAATGCATGCTTATGTAAAACATACAGAACGAGTTTATATACATTTTCCATGGTCAAAATGTGAAAAAGAATACCAAAAATGTTGTTTTTCAACATGTATGGCAGAATGCATGAATGTTTTGAAAATGATCTTTTTTTTTTTGCCTAAAATATAAAACGCGGTGTTCTCACACAACTAATGCATGCTTATGTAAAACATACAGAACGAGTTTATATACATTTTTCATGGTCAAAATGTGAAAAAGAACACCAAAAATGTTGTTTTTTAACATGTATGGCAGAATGCATGAATGTTTTGAAAATGATCTTTTTTTTTTGTGCCTAAAATATAAAACGCGGTGTTCTCACACAACTAATGCAGGCTTGTATAAAACATACAGAACGAGTTTATATACATTTTCCATGGTCAAAATGTGAAAATGAATAACAAAAAAGTTGTTTTTCAACATGTATGCCAAAAGGCATGAATGTGCTGGAAATGATCATTCATGTCATTTTTCACCCATAATAAAAGAGAGATAAAGCGTTTGCTGCGTTCTTAGCGCTATACCAGCTGAGGAAAGCTGTATTCTCACACAACTAATGCATGCTTATGTAAAACATACAGAACGAGTTTATATACATTTTCCATGGTCAAAATGTGAAAAAGAGCAACAAAAAAGTTGTTTTTCAACATGTATGGCAGAATGCATGAATGTTTTGAAAATGATCTTTTTTTTGCCTAAAATATAAAACGCGGTGTTCTCACACAACTAATGCATGCTTATGTAAAACATACAGAACGAGTTTATATACATTTTCCATGGTCAAAATGTGAAAAAGAACACCAAAAATGTTGTTTTTTAACATGTATGGCAGAATGCATGAATGTTTTTAAAATGATCTTTTTTTTTTTGCCTAAAATATAAAACGCGGTGTTCTCACACAACTAATGCATGCTCATATAAAACATACAGAATGAGTTTATATACATTTTCCATGGTCAAAATTTGAAAATGAATAACAAAAAAGTTGTTTTTCAACATGTATGCCAAAAGGCATGAATGTGCTGGAAATGATCATTCATGTCATTTTTCACCCATAATAAAGGAGAGATAAAGCGTTTGCTGCGTTCTTAGCGCTATACCAGCTGAGGAAAGCGGTTTTCTCACAGAACTAATGCATGCTTATGTAAAACATACAGAACGAGTTTATATACATTTTCCATGATCAAAATGTGAAAAAGAATACCAAAAATGTTGTTTTTCAACATGTATGGCAGAATGCATGAATGTTTTGAAAATGATCTTTTTTTTTTTGCCTAAAATATAAAACGCGGTGTTCTCACACAACTAATGCATGCTTATGTAAAACATACAGAACGAGTTTATATACATTTTTCATGGTCAAAATGTGAAAAAGAACACCAAAAATGTTGTTTTTTAACATGTATGGCAGAATGCATGAATGTTTTGAAAATGATCTTTTTTTTTTGTGCCTAAAATATAAAACGCGGTGTTCTCACACAACTAATGCAGGCTTGTATAAAACATACAGAACGAGTTTATATACATTTTCCATGGTCAAAATGTGAAAATGAATAACAAAAAAGTTGTTTTTCAACATGTATGCCAAAAGGCATGAATGTGCTGGAAATGATCATTCATGTCATTTTTCACCCATAATAAAAGAGAGATAAAGCGTTTGCTGCGTTCTTAGCGCTATACCAGCTGAGGAAAGCTGTATTCTCACACAACTAATGCATGCTTATGTAAAACATACAGAACGAGTTTATATACATTTTCCATGGTCAAAATGTAAAAAAGAGCAACAAAAAAGTTGTTTTTCAACATGTATGCCTCAATGGATGAATGTTTTGAAAATTATCATTTATTTATTATTTTGCTTAAAATAACAAACGCGGTGTTCTCACACAACTAATGCATGGTTATGTAGAACATACAGAACGAGTTTATATATATTTTCCATGGTCAAAATGTGAAAAAGAGCAACAAAAAAGTTGTTTTTCAACATGTATGCCTCAATGCATGAATGTTTTGAAAATTATCATTTATTTATTATTTTGCTTAAAATAACAAACGCGGTGTTCTCACACAACTAATGCATGGTTATGTAGAACATACAGAACGAGTTTATATACATTTTCCATGGTCAAAATGTGAAAAAAAGCAACAAAAAAGTTGTTTTTCAACATGTATGCCTCAATGCATGAATGTTTTGAACATGATCATTTATTTATTATTTTGCTTAAAATAACAAACGCGGTGTTCTCACACAACTAATGCATGGTTATGTAGAACATACAGAACGAGTTTATATACATTTTCCATGGTCAAAATGTGAAAAAAAGCAACAAAAAAGTTGTTTTTCAACATGTATGCCAAAAGGCAGGAATGTGCTGGAAATGATCATTCATGTCATTTTTCACCCATAATAAAGGAGAGATAAATCGTTTTCTGCGTTCTTAGCGCTATACCAGCTGAGGAAAGCGGTTTTCTCACACAACTAATTCATGCTCATGTAAAACATACAGAACGAGTTTATATAAATTTTCCGTGGTTAAAATGTGAAAAAGAATACCAAAAATGTTGTTTTTCAACATTTATGGCAGATTTTTTTTTATAGCCCAAGACAACAAACGCTGTCTTCTCACACAACTAATTCGTGCTCATGTAAAACATACAGAACGAGTTTATATAAATTTTCTGTTGTCAAAATGTGAAAAAGAATACCAAAAATGTTGATTTTCAACATGTATAGCAGATTGCATGAATGTTTTGAAAATGATCTTTTTTTTTTGTGCCTAAAATAAAAAACGCGTTGTTCTCACACAACTAATGCATGCTTATGTAAAACATACAGAACGAGTTTATATAAATTTTCCGTGGTCAAAATGTGAAAAAGAGCAACAAAAAAGTTGTTTTTCAACATGTATGCCTCAATGCATGAATGTTTTGAAAATTATCATTTATTTATTATTTAGCTTAAAATAACAAACGCGGTGTTCTCACACAACTAATGCATGGTTATGTAGAACATACAGAACGAGTTTATATACATTTTCCATGGTCAAAATGTGAAAAAGAATACCAAAAATGTTGTTTTTCAACATGTACGGCACAATGCATGAATGTTTTGAAAATGATCATTTATTAATTATTTTGCTTAAAATAACAAAAGCGGTGTTCTCACACAACTAATGCATGGATTTGGAAAAAACATACAGAACGAGTGTATATAAATTTTCCGTGGTCAAAATATGAAAAAGGATAACAAAAAAGTTGTTTTTCAACATGTATGCCTCAATGGATGAATGTTTTGAAAATTATCATTTATTTATTATTTTGCTTAAAATAACAAACGCGGTGTTCTCACACAACTAATGCATGGTTATGTAGAACATACAGAACGAGTTTATATATATTTTCCATGGTCAAAATGTGAAAAAGAGCAACAAAAAAGTTGTTTTTCAACATGTATGCCTCAATGCATGAATGTTTTGAAAATTATCATTTATTTATTATTTTGCTTAAAATAACAAACGCGGTGTTCTCACACAACTAATGCATGGTTATGTAGAACATACAGAACGAGTTTATATACATTTTCCATGGTCAAAATGTGAAAAAAAGCAACAAAAAAGTTGTTTTTCAACATGTATGCCTCAATGCATGAATGTTTTGAACATGATCATTTATTTATTATTTTGCTTAAAATAACAAACGCGGTGTTCTCACACAACTAATGCATGGTTATGTAGAACATACAGAACGAGTTTATATACATTTTCCATGGTCAAAATGTGAAAAAAAGCAACAAAAAAGTTGTTTTTCAACATGTATGCCAAAAGGCAGGAATGTGCTGGAAATGATCATTCATGTCATTTTTCACCCATAATAAAGGAGAGATAAATCGTTTTCTGCGTTCTTAGCGCTATACCAGCTGAGGAAAGCGGTTTTCTCACACAACTAATTCATGCTCATGTAAAACATACAGAACGAGTTTATATAAATTTTCCGTGGTTAAAATGTGAAAAAGAATACCAAAAATGTTGTTTTTCAACATGTATGGCAGGATGCATGAATGTTTTGCAAATTATCTATTTTTATTTTTTTTTTGCCTAAAATATAAAACGCGGTGTTCTCACACAACTAATGCATGCTTATGTAAAACATACAGAACGAGTTTATATACATTTTTCATGGTCAAAATGTGAAAAAGAACACCAAAAATGTTGTTTTTTAACATGTATGGCAGAATGCATGAATGTTTTGAAAATGATCTTTTTTTTTTTTGCCTAAAATATAAAACGCGGTGTTCTCACACAACTAATGCATGCTTAAGTAAAACATACAGAACGAGTTTATATACATTTTCCATGGTCAAAATTTGAAAATGAATAACAAAAAAGTTGTTTTTCAACCTGTATGCCAAAAGGCATGAATGTGCTGGAAATGATCATTCATGTCATTTTTCACCGATAATAAAAGAGAGATAAAGCGTTTGCTGCGTTCTTAGCGCTATACCAGCTGAGGAAAGCTGTATTCTCACACAACTAATGCATGCTTATGTAAAACATACAGAACGAGTTTATATACATTTTCCATGGTCAAAATGTGAAAAAGAATACCAAAAATGTTGTTTTTCAACATGTATGGCAGAATGCATGAATGTTTTGAAAATGATCTTTTTTTTTTTGCCTAAAATAACAAACGCGGTGTTCTCACACAACTAATGCATGGTTATGTAGAACATACAGAACGAGTTTATATACATTTTCCATGGTCAAAATGTGAAAAAAAGCAACAAAAAAGTTGTTTTTCAACATGTATGCCTCAATGCATGAATATTTTGAACATGATCATTTATTTATTATTTTGCTTAAAATAACAAACGCGGTGTTCTCACACAACTAATGCATGGTTATGTAGAACATACAGAACGAGTTTATATACATTTTCCATGGTCAAAATGTAAAAAAAAGCAACAAAAAAGTTGTTTTTCAACATGTATGCAAAAAGGCAGGAATGTGCTGGAAATGATCATTCATGTCATTTTTCACCCATAATAAAGGAGAGATAAATCGTTTTCTGCGTTCTTAGCGCTATACCAGCTGAGGAAAGCGGTTTTCTCACACAACTAATTCATGCTCATGTAAAACATACAGAACGAGTTTATATAAATTTTCCGTGGTTAAAATGTGAAAAAGAATACCAAAAATGTTGTTTTTCAACATTTATGGCAGATTGCATGAATGTTTTGAAAATGATCATTTATTTATCATTTTGCTTAAAATAACAAACGCGGTGTTCTCACACAACTAATGCATGGTTATGTAGAACATACAGAACGAGTTTATATACATTTTCCATGGTCAAAATGTGAAAAAGAATACCAAAAATATTGTTTTTCAACATGTATGGCACAATGCATGAATGTTTTGAAAATGATCTTTTTTTTTATAGCCCAAGACAACAAACGCTGTCTTCTCCCACAACTAATTCGTGCTTATGTAAAACATACAGAACGAGTTTATATAAATTTTCCGTGGTCAAAAAATGAAAAAGAATACCAAAAATGATGTTTTTCAACATGTATGGCAGATTGCATGAATGTTTTGAAAATGATCTTTTTTTTTGGCCTAAAATAAAAAACGCGTTGTTCTCACACAACTAATGCATGCTTATGTAAAACATACAGAACGAGTATATATAAATTTTCCGTGGTCAAAATATGAAAAAGGATAACAAAAAAGTTGTTTTTCAACATGTATGCCTCAATGCATGAATGTTTTGAAAATTATCATTTATTTATTATTTTGCTTAAAATAACAAACGCGGTGTTCTCACACAACTAATGCATGGTTATGTAGAACATACAGAACGAGTTTATATACATTTTCCATGGTCAAAATGTGAAAAAGAGCAACAAAAAAGTTGTTTTTCAACATGTATGCCTCAATGCATGAATGTTTTGAAAATGATCATTTATTAATTATTTTGCTTAAAATAACAAAAGCGGTGTTCTCACACAACTAATGCATGGTTTTGGAAAAAACATACAGAACGAGTGTATATAAATTTTCCGTGGTCAAAATATGAAAAAGGATAACAAAAAAGTTGTTTTTCAACATGTATGCCTCAATGGATGAATGTTTTGAAAATTATCATTTATTTATTATTTTGCTTAAAATAACAAACGCGGTGTTCTCACACAACTAATGCATGGTTATGTAGAACATACAGAACGAGTTTATATATATTTTCCATGGTCAAAATGTGAAAAAGAGCAACAAAAAAGTTGTTTTTCAACATGTATGCCTCAATGCATGAATGTTTTGAAAATTATCATTTATTTATTATTTTGCTTAAAATAACAAACGCGGTGTTCTCACACAACTAATGCATGGTTATGTAGAACATACAGAACGAGTTTATATACATTTTCCATGGTCAAAATGTGAAAAAAAGCAACAAAAAAGTTGTTTTTCAACATGTATGCCTCAATGCATGAATGTTTTGAACATGATCATTTATTTATTATTTTGCTTAAAATAACAAACGCGGTGTTCTCACACAACTAATGCATGGTTATGTAGAACATACAGAACGAGTTTATATACATTTTCCATGGTCAAAATGTGAAAAAAAGCAACAAAAAAGTTGTTTTTCAACATGTATGCCAAAAGGCAGGAATGTGCTGGAAATGATCATTCATGTCATTTTTCACCCATAATAAAGGAGAGATAAATCGTTTTCTGCGTTCTTAGCGCTATACCAGCTGAGGAAAGCGGTTTTCTCACACAACTAATTCATGCTCATGTAAAACATACAGAACGAGTTTATATAAATTTTCCGTGGTTAAAATGTGAAAAAGAATACCAAAAATGTTGTTTTTCAACATGTATGGCAGATTGCATGAATGTTTTGAAAATGATCATTTATTTATTATTTTGCTTAAAATAACAAACGCGGTGTTCTCACACAACTAATGCATGGTTATGTAGAACATACAGAACGAGTTTATATACATTTTCCATGGTCAAAATGTGAAAAAGAATACCAAAAATATTGTTTTTCAACATGTATGGCACAATGCATGAATGTTTTGAAAATGATCTTTTTTTTTTATAGCCCAAGATAACAAACGCTGTGTTCTCACACAACTAATTCATGCTTATGTAAAACATACAGAACGAGTTTATATAAATTTTCCGTGGTCAAAAAATGAAAAAGAATACCAAAAATGTTGTTTTTCAACATGTATGGCAGATTGCATGAATGTTTTGAAAATGATCTTTTTTTTTTTTGCCTAAAATAAAAAACGCGTTGTTCTCACACAACTAATGCATGCTTATGTAAAACATACAGAACGAGTATATATAAATTTTCCGTGGTCAAAATATGAAAAAGGATAACAAAAAAGTTGTTTTTCAACATGTATGCCAAAAGGCATGAATGTGCTGGAAATGATCATTCATGTCATTTTTCACCCATAATAAAGGAGAGATAAATCGTTTGCTGCGTTCTTAGCGCTATACCAGCTGAGGAAAGCGGTTTTCTCACACAACTAATGCATGCTTATGTGAAACATACAGAACGAGTTTATATGCATTTTCCATGGTCAAAATGTGAAAAAGAATACCAAAAATATTGTTTTTCAACATGTATGGCACAATGCATGAATGTTTTGAAAATGATCTTTTTTTTTTTTTGCCCAAGATAACAAACGCTGTGTTCTCACACAACTAATGCATGCTTATGTAAAACATACAGAACGAGTTTATATAAATTTTCCGTGGTCAAAATATGAAAAAGGATACCAAAAATGTTGTTTTTCAACATGTATGGCACAATGCATGAATGTTTTGAAAATGATCTTTTTTTTTTGCCTAAAATAAAAAACGCGGTGTTCTCACACAACTAATGCATGCTTATGTAAAACATACAGAACGAGTATATGTAAATTTTCCGTGGTCAAAATATGAAAAAGGATAACAAAAAAGTTGTTTTTCAACATGTATGCCAAAAGGCATGAATGTGCTGGAAATGATCTTTTTTTTTTTTTTTTGCCCAAGATAACAAACGCTGTGTTCTCACACAACTAATTCATGCTTATGTAAAACATACAGAACGAGTTTATATAAATTTTCCGTGGTCAAAAAATGAAAAAGAATACCAAAAATGTTGTTTTTCAACATGTATGGCAGATTGCATGAATGTTTTGAAAATGATCTTTTTTTTTTTTTGCCCAAGATATCAAACGCTGTGTTCTCACACAACTAATTCATGCTTATGTAAAACATACAGAACGAGTGTATATAAATTTTCCGTGGTCAAAATATGAAAAAGGATAACAAAAAAGTTGTTTTTCAACATGTATGCCAAAAGGCATGAATGTGCTGGAAATGATCATTCATGTCATTTTCACCCATAATAAAAGAGAGATAAAGCGTTTGCTGCGTTCTTAGCGCTATACCAGCTGAGGAAAGCGGTTTTCTCACACAACTAATGCATGCTTATGTAAAACATACAGAACGAGTTTATATTCATTTTCCATGGTCAAAATGTGAAAAAGAGCAACAAAAAAGTTGTTTTTCAACATGTATGGCAGAATGCATGAATGTTTTGAAAATGATCTTTTTTTTTTTTTTTTGCTCAAGATAACAAACGCTGTGTTCTCACACAACTAATGCATGGTTATGTAGAACATACAGAACGAGTTTATATACATTTTCCATGGTCAAAATGTGAAAAAGAGCAACAAAAAAGTTGTTTTTCAACCGGTATGGCAGAATGCATGAATGTTTTGAAAATGATCTTTTTTTTTTTTTTTGCTCAAGATAACAAACGCTGTGTTCTCACACAACTAATGCATGGTTATGTAAAACATACAGAACGAGTTTATATACATTTTCCATGGTCAAAATGTGAAAAAGAGCAACAAAAAAGTTGTTTTTCAACCGGTATGCCTCAATGCATGAATGTTTTGAAAATGATCATTTATTAATTATTTTGCTTAAAATAACAAACGCGGTGTTCTCACACAACTAATGCATGGTTATGTAGAACATACAGAACGAGTTTATATACATTTTCCATGGTCAAAATGTGAAAAAGAGCAACAAAAAAGTTGTTTTTCAACATGTATGCCTCAATGCATGAATGTTTTTAAAATTATCATTTATTTATTATTTTGCTTAAAATAACAAACGCGGTGTTCTCACACAACTAATGCATGCTTATGTAAAACATACAGAACGAGTTTATATACATTTTCCATGGTCAAAATGTGAAAAAGAATACCAAAAATGTTGTTTTTCAACATGTATGGCACAATGCATGAATGTTTTGAAAATGATCTTTTTTTTTTGTTGCCTAAAATAAAAAACGCTGTGTTCTCACACAACTAATGCATGGTTGTGTAAAACATACAGAACGAGTTTATATACATTTTCCATGGTCAAAATGTGAAAAAGAATACCAAAAATGTTGTTTTTCAACATGTATGGCAGATTGCATGAATGTTTTGAAAATGATCTTTTTTTTTTTTGCCTAAAATAAAAAACGCGGTGTTCTCACACAACTAATGCATGCTTATGTAAAACATACAGAACGAGTATATATAAATTTTCCGTGGTCAAAATATGAAAAAGGATAACAAAAAAGTTGTTTTTCAACATGTATGCCAAAAGGCATGAATGTGCTGGAAATGATCATTCATGTCATTTTTCACCCATAATAAAGGAGATAAATCGTTTGCTGCGTTCTTAGCGCTATACCAGCTGAGGAAAGCGGTTTTCTCACACAACTAATGCATGCTTATGTAAAACATACAGAACGAGTTTATATTCATTTTCCATGGTCAAAATGTGAAAAAGAGCAACAAAAAAGTTGTTTTTCAACATGTATGGCAGAATGCATGAATGTTTTGAAAATGATCTTTTTTTTTTTTTTTTTGCTCAAGATAAACGCTGTGTTCTCACACAACTAATGCATGGTTATGTAAAACAAACAGAACGAGTTTATATACATTTTCCATGGTCAAAATGTGAAAAAGAGCAACAAAAAAGTTGTTTTTCAACATGTATGCCTCAATGCATGAATGTTTTGAAAATGATCATATATTTATTATTTTGCTTAAAATAACAAACGTGGTGTTCTCACACAACTAATGCATGGTTATGTAGAACATACAGAACGAGTTTATATACATTTTCCATGGTCAAAATGTGAAAAAGAGCAACAAAAAAGTTGTTTTTCAACATGTATGCCTCAATGCATGAATGTTTTGAAAATGATCATTTATTTATTATTTTGCTTAAAATAACAAACGCGGTGTTCTCACACAACTAATGCATGCTTATGTAAAACATACAGAACGAGTTTATATACATTTTCCATGGTCAAAATGTGAAAAAGAATACCAAAAATGTTGTTTTTCAACATGTATGGCACAATGCATGAATGTTTTGAAAATGATCTTTTTTTTTTTGCCTAAAATAAAAAACGCGTTGTTCTCACACAACTAATGCATGCTTATGTAAAACATACAGAACGAGTATATATAAATTTTCCGTGGTCAAAATATGAAAAAGGATAACAAAAAAGTTGTTTTTCAACATGTATGCCAAACGGCATGAATGTGGGGGAAATGATCATTCATGTCATTTTTCACCCATAATAAAGGAGATAAATCGTTTGCTGCGTTCTTAGCGCTATACCAGCTGAGGAAAGCGGTTTTCTCACACAACTAATGCATGCTTATGTGAAACATACAGAACGAGTTTATATGCATTTTCCATGGTCAAAATGTGAAAAAGAATACCAAAAATATTGTTTTTCAACATGTATGCCAAAAGGCATGAATGTGCTGGAAATGATCTTTTTTTTTTTTTTTTTGCCCAAGAAAACAAACGCTGTGTTCTCACACAACTAATTCATGCCTATGTAAAACATACAGAACGAGTTTATATAAATTTTCCGTGGTCCAAATGTGAAAAAAACAAAACAAAAATGTTGTTTTTCAACATGTATGGCAGATTGCATGAATGTTTTGAAAATGATCTTCTTTTTTTTTTGCCTAAAATAAAAAACGCGTTGTTCTCACACAACTAATGCATGCTTATGTAAAACATACAGAACGAGTTTATATGCATTTTCCATGGTCAAAATGTGAAAAAGAATACCAAAAATGTTGTTTTTCAACATGTATGGCAGATTGCATGAATGTCTTGAAAATGATCGATCATTTATTATTATTTTGCTTAAAATAACAAAAGCGGTGTTCTCACACAACTAATGCATGGATTTGGAAAAAACATACAGAACGAGTGTATATAAATTTTCCGTGGTCAAAATATGAAAAAGGATAACAAAAAAGTTGTTTTTCAACATGTATGCCAAAAGGCATGAATGTGCTGGAAATGATCATTCATGTCATTTTTCACCCATAATAAAGGAGGGATAAAGCGTTTGCTGCGTTCTTAGCGCTATACCAGCTGAGGAAAGCGGTTTTCTCACACAACTAATGCATGCTTATGTAAAACATACAGAACGAGTTTATATTCATTTTCCATGGTCAAAATGTGAAAAAGAGCAACAAAAAAGTTGTTTTTCAACATGTATGGCAGAATGCATGAATGTTTTGAAAATGATCTTTTTTTTTTTTTTTTTGCTCAAGATAACAAACGCTGTGTTCTCACACAACTAATGCATGGTTATGTAAAACAAACAGAACGAGTTTATATACATTTTCCATGGTCAAAATGTGAAAAAGAGCAACAAAAAAGTTGTTTTTCAACATGTATGCCTCAATGCATGAATGTTTTGAAAATGATCATTTATTTATTATTTTGCTTAAAATAACAAACGCGGTGTTCTCACACAACTAATGCATGGTTATGTAGAACATACAGAACGAGTTTATATACATTTTCCATGGTCAAAATGTGAAAAAGAGCAACAAAAAAGTTGTTTTTCAACATGTATGCCTCAATGCATGAATGTTTCGAAAATGATCATTTATTTATTATTTTGCTTAAAATAACAAACGCGGTGTTCTCACACAACTAATGCATGCTTATGTAAAACATACAGAACGAGTTTATATACATTTTCCATGGTCAAAATGTGAAAAAAAATACCAAAAATGTTGTTTTTCAACATGTATGGCACAATGCATGAATGTTTTGAAAATGATCTTTTTTTTTTTGCCTAAAATAAAAAACGCGGTGTTCTCACACAACTAATGCATGCTTATGTAAAACATACGAAACGAGTATATATAAATTTTCCGTGGTCAAAATATGAAAAAGGATAACAAAAAAGTTGTTTTTCAACATGTATGCCAAAAGGCATGAATGTGGGGGAAATGATCATTCATGTCATTTTTCACCCATAAAGGAGATAAATCGTTTCCTGCGTTCTTAGCGCTATACCAGCTGAGGAAAGCGGTTTTCTCACACAACTAATGCATGCTTATGTGAAACATACAGAACGAGTTTATATACATTTTCCATCGTCAAAATGTGAAAAAGAATACCAAAAATGTTGTTTTTCAACATGTATGGCACGATGCATGAATGTTTTGAAAATGATCATTTTTTTTTTGGCCTAAAATAAAAAACGCGGTGTTCTCACACAACTAATGCATGGTTTTGTAAAACATACAGAACGAGTTTATATACATTTTCCATGGTCAAAATGTGAAAAAGGATACCAAAAATGTTGTTTTTCAACATGTATGGCAGATTGCATGAATGTTTTGAAAATGATCTTTTTTTTTGGCCTAAAATAAAAAACGCGGTGTTCTCACACAACTAATGCATGCTTATGTAAAACATACAGAACGAGTATATGTAAATTTTCCGTGGTCAAAATATGAAAAAGGATAACAAAAAAGTTGTTTTTCAACATGTATGCCAAAAGGCATGAATGTGCTGGAAATGATCTTTTTTTTTTTTTTTTGCCCAAGAAAACAAACGCTGTGTTCTCACACAACTAATTCATGCTTATGTAAAACATACAGAACGAGTTTATATAAATTTTCCGTGGTCAAAATGTGAAAAAAACAAAACAAAAATGTTGTTTTTCAACATGTATGGCAGATTGCATGAATGTTTTGAAAATGATCTTTTTTTTTTTTTTGCCTAAAATAAAAAACGCGTTGTTCTCACACAACTAATGCATGCTTATGTAAAACATACAGAACGAGTATATATAAATTTTCCGTGGTCAAAATATGAAAAAGGATAACAAAAAAGTTGTTTTTCAACATGTATGCCTCAATGCATGAATGTTTTGAAAATGATCATTTATTTATTATTTTGCTTAAAATAACAAACGCGATGTTCTCACACAACTAATGCATGGTTATGTAGAACATACAGAACGAGTTTATATACATTTTCCATGGTCAAAATGTGAAAAAGAATACCAAAAATATTGTTTTTCAACATGTATGGCACAATGCATGAATGTTTTGAAAATGATCTTTTTTTTTTATAGCCCAAGACAACAAACGCGGTGTTCTCACACAACTAATGCATGCTTATGTAAAACATACGAAACGAGTATATATAAATTTTCCGTGGTCAAAATATGAAAAAGGATAACAAAAAAGTTGTTTTTCAACATGTATGCCAAAAGGCATGAATGTGGGGGAAATGATCATTCATGTCATTTTTCACCCATAATAAAGGAGAGATAAATCGTTTGCTGCGTTCTTAGCGCTATACCAGCTGAGGAAAGCGGTTTTCTCACACAACTAATGCATGCTTATGTGAAACATACAGAACGAGTTTATATGCATTTTCCATGTTCAAAATGTGAAAAAGAATACCAAAAATATTGTTTTTCAACATGTATGGCACAATGCATGAATGTTTTGAAAATGATCTTTTTTTTTTTGCCTAAAATAAAAAACGCGGTGTTCTCACACAACTAATGCATGCTTATGTAAAACATACAGAACGAGTATATGTAAATTTTCCGTGGTCAAAATATGAAAAAGGATACCAAAAATGTTGTTTTTCAACATGTATGCCAAAAGGCATGAATGTGCGGGAAATGATCATTCATGTCATTTTTCACCCATAATAAAGGAGATAAATCGTTTCCTGCGTTCTTAGCGCTATACCAGCTGAGGAAAGCGGTTTTCTCACACAACTAATGCATGCTTATGTGAAACATACAGAACGAGTTTATATACATTTTCCATCGTCAAAATGTGAAAAAGAATACCAAAAATGTTGTTTTTCAACATGTATGGCACGATGCATGAATGTTTTGAAAATGATCATTTTTTTTTTGGCCTAAAATAAAAAACGCGGTGTTCTCACACAACTAATGCATGGTTGTGTAAAACATACAGAACGAGTTTATATACATTTTCCATGGTCAAAATGTGAAAAAGAATACCAAAAATGTTGTTTTTCAACATGTATGCCAAAAGGCATGAATGTGCTGGAAATGATCTTTTTTTTTTTTTTTTGCCCAAGATAACAAACGCTGTGTTCTCACACAACTAATTCATGCTTATGTAAAACATACAGAACGAGTTTATATAAATTTTCCGTGGTCAAAATGTGAAAAAAACAAAACAAAAATGTTGTTTTTCAACATGTATGGCAGATTGCATGAATGTTTTGAAAATGATCTTCTTTTTTTTTTGCCTAAAATAAAAAACGCGTTGTTCTCACACAACTAATGCATGCTTATGTAAAACATACAGAACGAGTTTATATGCATTTTCCATGGTCAAAATGTGAAAAAGAATACCAAAAATGTTGTTTTTCAACATGTATGGCAGATTGCATGAATGTCTTGAAAATGATCTTCTTTTTTTTTTGCCTAAAATAAAAAAGGCGGTGTTCTCACACAACTAATTCATGCTTATGTAAAACATACAGAACGAGTATATGTAAATTTTCCGTGGTCAAAATATGAAAAAGGATAACAAAAAAGTTGTTTTTCAACATGTATGCCAAAAGGCATGAATGTGCTGGAAATGATCATTCATGTCATTTTTCACCCATAATAAAGGAGAGATAAATCGTTTGCTGCGTTCTTAGCGCTATACCAGCTGAGGAAAGCGGTTTTCTCACACAACTAATGCATGCTTATGTAAAACATACAGAACGAGTTTATATACATTTTCCATGGTCAAAATGTGAAAAAGAGCAACAAAAAAGTTGTTTTTCAACATGTATGGCAGAATGCATGAATGTTTTGAAAATGATCTTTTTTTTTTTTTTTTGCTCAAGATAACAAACGCTGTGTTCTCACACAACTAATGCATGGTTATGTAAAACAAACAGAACGAGTTTATATACATTTTCCATGGTCAAAATGTGAAAAAGAGCAACAAAAAAGTTGTTTTTCAACATGTATGCCTCAATGCATGAATGTTTTGAAAATGATCATTTATTTATTATTTTGCTTAAAATAACAAACGCGGTGTTCTCACACAACTAATGCATGGTTATGTAGAACATACAGAACGAGTTTATATACATTTTCCATGGTCAAAATGTGAAAAAGATCAACAAAAAAGTTGTTTTTCAACATGTATGCCTCAATGCATGAATGTTTTGAAAATGATCATTTATTTATTATTTTGCTTAAAATAACAAACGCGGTGTTCTCACACAACTAATGCATGCTTATGTAAAACATACAGAACGAGTTTATATACATTTTCCATGGTCAAAATGTGAAAAAAAATACCAAAAATGTTGTTTTTCAACATGTATGGCACAATGCATGAATGTTTTGAAAATGATCTTTTTTTTTTGCCTAAAATAAAAAACGCGGTGTTCTCACACAACTAATGCATGCTTATGTAAAACATACGAAACGAGTATATATAAATTTTCCGTGGTCAAAATATGAAAAAGGATAACAAAAAAGTTGTTTTTCAACATGTATGCCAAAAGGCATGAATGTGGGGGAAATGATCATTCATGTCATTTTTCACCCATAATAAAGGAGATAAATCGTTTCCTGCGTTCTTAGCGCTATACCAGCTGAGGAAAGCGGTTTTCTCACACAACTAATGCATGCTTATGTGAAACATACAGAGCGAGTTTATATACATTTTCCATGGTCAAAATGTGAAAAAGAATACCAAAAATGTTGTTTTTCAACATGTATGGCACGATGCATGAATGTTTTGAAAATGATCATTTTTTTTTTGGCCTAAAATAAAAAACGCGGTGTTCTCACACAACTAATGCATGGTTGTGTAAAACATACAGAACGAGTTTATATACATTTTCCATGGTCAAAATGTGAAAATGAATAACAAAAAATTTATTTTTCAACATGTATGCCAAAAGGCATGAATGTGCTGGAAATTATCATTCATGTCATTTTTCACCCATAATATAGAAGAGATAAAGCGTTTGCTGCGTTCTTAGCGCTATACCAGCTGAGGAAAGCGTTTTTTTCACACAACTAATGCATGCTTATGTAAAACATACAGAACGAGTTTATATACATTTTCCATGTTTAACTAATACACACAACTAATGCATGCTAATGTAAAACATACAAAACGAGTTTATATACATTTTCCATGGTTAACTAATGCACACAACTAATGCATGCTTATGTAAAACATACAAAACGAGTTTATATACATTTTCCATGGTCAAAATGTGAAAATGAATAACAAAAAAAATTGTTTTTCAGCATGTATGCTTTAATGAATGAATGAATTGAAAATGATCATTTATTTATTTTTTTACTTAAAATAAAAAAACGCGGTGTTCTCAAACATACAGAACGAGTTTATATACATTTTCCATGGTCAAAATGTGAAAATGAATAACAAAAAAGTTGTTTTTCAACATGTATGCCAAAAGGCATGAATGTGTTGGAAATGATCATTCATGTCATTTTTTTCCCATAATAAAAAAGAGATAAAGCGTTTGCTGCGTTCTTAGCGCTATACCAGCTGAGGAAAGCGGTTTTCTCACACCACTAATGCATGGATATGTAAAACATACAGAATGAGTTTATATACATTTTCCATGGTCAACTAATGCACACAACTAATGCATGCTTATGTAAAACATACAGAACGAGTTTATATACATTTTCCATGGTCAAAATGTGAAAATGAATAACAAAAAAGTTGTTTTTCAACATGTATGCCTCAATGCATGAATGTTTTGAAAATTATCATTTTTTTATTTTTTTGCCTAAAATTAAATACGCGGTGTTCTCAGACAACTAATGCATGCTTATGTAAAACATCCAAAACGAGTTTATATACATTTTCCATGGTCAAAAAAAGAATAACAAAAAAGTTGTTTTTCAACATGTATGGCACAATGCATGAATGTTTTGAAAATGATCATTCATTTATTTTTTTACCTAAAATAAAAAACTCGGTTTTCTCACACAACTAATGCATGGTTATGTAAAACATACAGAACGAGTTTATATACATTTTCCATGGTCAAAATGTGAAAAAGAATAACAAAAAAGTTGTTTTTCAACATGTATGGCACAATGCATGAATGTTTTGAAAATTATCATTTATTTATTTTTTTGCTTAAAATAAAAAACGCGGTGTTCTCAATCATACAGAACGAGTTTATATACATTTTCCATGGTCAAAATGTGAAAAAGAATAACAAAAAAATTGTTTTTCAACATGTATGCATTAATAAATGAATGTTTTGAAAATGATCATTTATTTAATTTTTGCTTAAAATAAAAAAACGCGGTGTTCTCAAACATACAGAACGAGTTTATATACATTTTCCATGGTCAAAATGTGAAAATGAATAACAAAAAAGTTATTTTTCAACATGTATGCCAAAAGGCATGAATGTGTTGGAAATGATCATTCATGTCATTTTTCTCCCATAATAAAAGAGAGATAAAGCGTTTGCTGCGTTCTTAGCGCTATACCAGCTGAGGAAAGCGGTTTTTTCACACAACTAATGCATGGATATGTAAAACATACAGAATGAGTTTATATACATTTTCCATGGTCAACTAATGCACACAACTAATGCATGCTTATGTAAAACATCCCAAACGAGTTTATATACATTTTCCATGGTCAAAATGTGAAAATGAATAACAAAAAAGTTGTTTTTCAACATGTATGCCTCAATGCATAAATGTTTTGAAAATTATCATTTTTTTATTTTTTTGCCTAAAATTAAATACGCGGTGTTCTCAGACAACTAATGCATGCTTATGTAAAACATCCAAAACGAGTTTATATACATTTTCCATGGTCAAAATGTGAAAAAGAATAACAAAAAAGTTGTTTTTCAACATGTATGGCACAATGCATGAATGTTTTGAAAATTATCATTCATTTATTTTTTTACCTAAAATAAAAAACTCGGTTTTCTCACACAACTAATGCATGGTTATGTAAAACATACAGAACGAGTTTATATACATTTTCCATGGTCAAAATGTGAAAAAGAATAACAAAAAAGTTGTTTTTCAACATGTATGGCACAATGCATGAATGTTTTGAAAATTATCATTTATTTATTTTTTTGCTTAAAATAAAAAACGCGGTGTTCTCAATCATACAGAACGAGTTTATATACATTTTCCATGGTCAAAATGTGAAAAAGAATAACAAAAAAATTGTTTTTCAACATGTATGCATTAATAAATGAATGTTTTGAAAATGATCATTTATTTAATTTTTGCTTAAAATAAAAAAACGCGGTGTTCTCAAACATACAGAACGAGTTTATATACATTTTCCATGGTCAAAATGTGAAAATGAATAACAAAAAAGTTATTTTTCAACATGTATGCCAAAAGGCATGAATGTGTTGGAAATGATCATTCATGTCATTTTTCTCCCATAATAAAAGAGAGATAAAGCGTTTGCTGCGTTCTTAGCGCTATACCAGCTGAGGAAAGCGGTTTTTTCACACAACTAATGCATGCTTATGTAAAACATACAGAACGAGTTTATATACATTTTCGATGGTCAAAATGTGAAAAAGAATACCAAAAATGTTGTTTTTTAACATGTATGCCAAAAGGCATGAATGTGTTGAAAATGATTATTCATGTCATTTTTTCCCTTAATAAAGGTAACGTTACAGAACGAGTTTATATACATTTTCCATGGTCAAAATGTGAAAATGAATAACAAAAAAATTGTTTTCAACATGTATGGCACAATGCATGAATGTTTTTTTTTTTTTTTGTTCAAAGTTTTTTTATTAGTTTCCGCAGTATATATAACACATACATAGAAATCCAAGCATAAAAGTACAGAAACAAACACAGAAATACAAAATTACCAAACTAAGGTCAAACATCCCAACTCCCCAATCGCCAGACATATATATATATATACAATGCATACATACAGAAGCCCAAAAAAGGATGGAAACAAACAGTGTATTATAAGCCTAGGGTAGCATATCCTAATAAAGATTCCCCGTTCGGTTACTTTTTCTTTGTCACATTACCGCCTTATCTGCATCCATATCTACTATGACAGTTAAAAAATGCAAAATATTATAAAATTTCTCAGTAGACCCTTTAATGGTATATCTATTTTTTTCCAGCTTAAGTTGACCCATACTCTCTCTTATCCAGTGGGTGTGTGTCGGTGGAGCAGAGTCCTTCCATTTAAAGAGAATCAGCCTCCTAGCTAGGAGAGATCCGAAGGCCAGCACAGTGTTCATCCTTTTGTTAATAATTATGTTTTCTGGGGCCACACCAAACAACGCAATAAATGGAGATGGTTCTATCCTCTCTCCAAACGTCTTGGAGAAGGTCTCAAAGATGTTAACCCAATATGTGTAAAGCTTCGGGCACGTCCAAAACATGTGCAGCAGGGTGGCAGGATACTGTCTGCATCGGTCACATATAGGGTCTATATCAGGCATAATTTTAGAGCGTCGCAATGCATGAATGTTTTGAAAATGATCATTTATTTATTTTTTTGTTTAAAATAACAAACGCGGTGTTGTCACACGACTAATGCATGGTTATGTAAAACATACAGAACGAGTTTATATACATTTTCCATGGTCAATTAATGCACACAATTAGTGCATGCTCATGTAAAACATACAGAACGAGTTTATATACATTTTCCATGGTCAAAATGTGAAAATGAATAATCAAAAAGTTGTTTTTCAACATGTATGCCTCAATGCATGAATGTTTTGAAACTGATCATTTTTTTGTTGTTTTGCTTAAAATAAACGCTGTGTTCTCACACAACTAATGCATGGTTATGTAAAATATACAAAACGAGTTTATATACATTTTCCATGGTCAAAATGTGAAAATGAATAACAAAAAAATTGTTTTTCAACATGTATGCCAAAAGGCACGAATGTGTTGGAAATGATCATTCATGCCATTTTTTCCCTTAATAAAGGTAACGTTTGCTGCGTTCTTAGCGCCATACCAGCTGAGGAAAGCTGTTTTCTCACACATCTAATGCATGGTCATGGTAAAACATACAAAACGAGTTTATATACATTTTCCATGGTCAAAATGTGAAACAAGAAGCAACAAAAAAGTTGTTTTTCAACATGTATGCCACAATGCATGAATGTTTTGAAAATGATCATTTATTTATTTTTTTTGCCTAAAATAACAAACTCGGTGTTCTCACATAACTAATGCATGGTTATGTAAAACATACAGAACGAGTTTATATACATTTTCCATGGTCAAAATGTGAAAAAGAATAACAAAAAAGTTGTTTTTTAACATCCATGGCACAATGCATGACTGTTTTGAAAATGATCATTTATTTATTTTTTTGCCTAAAATAACAAACTCGGTGTTCTCACACAACTAATGCATGGTTATGTAAAACATACAGAACGAGTTTATATACATTTTCCATGGTCAAAATGTGAAAAAGAATAACAAAAAAGTTGTTTTTTTAAGATGTATGCCACAATGCATGAATATGTTGGAAATTATCATACATGTCATTTTTTCCCCTTAATAAAGGTGAGATAAAGCGTTTGCTGCGTTCTTAGCGCTATACCAGCTGAGGAAAGCAGTTTTCTCACACAACTAATGCATGGTCGTGGTAAAAGATAAAAAACTAGTTTATATACATTTTCCATGGTCAAAATGTGAAAATGAATAACAAAAAAGTTTTTTTCAACATGTATGGCACAATGCATGAATGTTTTGAAAATGATCATTTATTTATTTTTTTGCCTAAAATAAAAAATGCGGTGTTCTCACACAACTAATGCATGGTTATGTAAAACATACAGAACGAGTTTATATACATTTTCCATGGTCAAAATGTGAAAATAAATAACAAAAAAGTTGTTTTTCAACATGTATGCCAAAAGGCATGAATGTGTTGGAAATGATCATTCGTGTCATTTTTCTCCCATAATAAAGGTGAGATAGAGCGTTTGCTGCGTTCTTAGCGTTATACCAGCTGAGGAAAGCGGTTTTCTCACACAACTAATGCATGGTCGTGGTAAAACATACAAAACGAGTTTATAAACATTTTCCATGGCCAAATGTGAAAAAGAATAACAAAAAAGTTGTTTTTCAACATGTATGGCACAATGCATGAATGTTTTAAAAATGATCATTTATTTATTCTTTTGCTTAAAATAACAAACGCGGTGTTCTCACACAACTAATGCATGCTTATGTAAAACATACAGAACGAGTTTATATACATTTTCCATCGTCAAAATGTGAAAATGAATAACAAAAAAGTTGTTCTTCAACATGTATGCCAAAAGGCATGAATGTGTTGTAAATGATCATTTATGTCATTTTTCCCCTTTAATAAAGGTAAGATAAAGCGTTTGCTGCGTTCTTAGCACTATACCAGCTGAGGAAAGCGGTTTTCTCGCACAACTAATGCATGGTTATGTAAAACATACAGAACGATGTTATGAGTTTGCGTGATCCTGCCCTCTGCTGTTCTTTCTGGGTATTTGTTTGTTTTTCAGATGGGTGTTCCTCCAGATAATTCACTGGACGTTGCGATTGGTTCATCTCATCAACCAACCAGAATAAAAGGACTACCCCAAACTCCTTTCAGATGCCTTTTGTGCCACCGCGTGCGTCTTTGTATTGTGTTCCTGTTTTGCAATTGACCTTTGTATATTTGAATATATTACCAGAGAGAACTGTCTGACTAGATATGACTGTTGTTGATATGACCTAAGCCTGTTTTGACTACAAGTGTGGATTTTGTTTTGGATTGGTTAGCCATTTGTAAATATTATTGTAAATAGTACGTTTCATTGTATTAAGTGTTGTAGGAGGTTTGACGCCATTTCTTTTGTTGTATATATTTTGCACTCTGTTTTTTTGGTTAGGGAGTTAGGGAAGGATTATGTTTTTTATTTTATTTTATTTTTAGGAATTTAGTTCAGCTCGGGCAAAGACCATTTTGTTTATTATTTTGGCCTTGTCAACCTCTGAAGTTGGAACCCTTACCCTTTTTGCTCAAAAAGAAAAAGAAATACGTTTTCCAAATTCCTCTGCTAGTGAGACTCCTTTACTCACCTTTTGCTACGACACAGTCCTCTAGACGGTCGTAACAAAATTGGGGGCTTGTCCGACTCTTTCTAACGAAAAAGAAAACTTATGAAATTGGCTTTGTGTTAGCATTTGCCTAGTGGTTTGCATTTTAAGGAGGAGGGAATTGGAAATGTCTTCTAAATTTGAATTAGATCAATTCGCGATCCAGCCAACAGCACAGCAATTGGACATTTGCCGCAAAGATGATTTGTTCCCTATTGCAGATTTGTATCGGATTCAGGTGGCTCGTGGTGCTAGGAAAGCAGAAATAAAAGGAGTGATCCATGAGCATTTGATTGAGCAGGGGGTTTTACCTGGGGAACGCGAAGCAGGTGTTGCACCTGAAATGTCGGCTTCCGTGGATGAGGGGGAGGAGCAACCCAAACCCACGGAGATGGCTAGCATAGATCCTGCTACTCTTCCGTCTCCTAGTAATCCCTTGCTGGCAATCAGATTGAAAGAGCTTGACTTAGAGCTGAGCAGACAGCAGTACCAGAGTCAACTGTTGCAGGTGCGGACAGTTGAACTGGAAACCCAACGAACAATCAGGCTCAAGGAGCTGGACCTGGAGCTAAAAGCCCAACAACCAGCTCACTTCCCCACTGCTGAGGCGCCCAGCGTGAATGTGCCAGTTTCAGCTCCCGTCAATGCTTCCACTCCGAGTCCCGTTCCTGCACCACGATCGCCTTTCCAAGTAAGTAAATCAGAATTCGATATTAGTAGACAAATTGCTTTAGTTCCGCTGTTCCGTGGGAGCGAAGTTGATACGTATTTTAATGTATTTGAGCGGATAGCAGCAACTTTGAAATGGCCGCGGACTGTTTGGCCACTCTTGTTGCAATGTAAACTCGTCAGAAAAGTGCAAGAAGTCTGTTCTGCTTTAACTCTTGAACAGAGCCTAAATTATGATGAAATGAAGAATGCTGTGTTGCGTGCTTATGAGCTGGTGCCTGAAGCCTACCGGCAAAAATTTTGCAATTATGTGAAAACCACTAGTCAAACGTTTGTAGAGTTCGCACGAGATAAAGCGAATTTGTTCGAGAAGTGGTGCGCGGCAAGCAAAGTTATTACATTTGAACAGTTAAAGGAGTTAATGCTGTTGGAGGAATTTAAGAATTGTCTCCCCGAGAAAATAGTGATTACTTAAATGAGCAGAAAGTGTCTTCTCTATCTGAAGTAGCGGTATTTGCCGATGAGTTTGTACTGACTCATAGAGTAGTGTATTCGTCGCCCACGAAACGAAATGTTTCCGATCGGGCTCGTAACGCTTGTTCTAAAGATGCCACAGCAGGATCAAAGAAGGCGCTAGGGGCTGTTAATGATGAAACTCGTGAGTGTTTTTACTGCCATGAAGTGGGACACCTCATCGCTGTCTGTCCCTCTCTCAAGCGTAAAGCCGGCAGGAAAACAAACGCGCCGAAAGGCATTGCTTTGGTTGAACGTTCCTTAGTTACTATTAAGTCGGCAAATACTGACACTGTGTTTAAGCCGTTTATTGTTGACGGTGTTGTATCACTTAGTGAAAACTCGGAAATGAAAAATGTTCGTATCCTTCGTGATACTGGTGCGAGCCAGTCTTTAATCTTAAAGTGTGTTACCGTTTTCAGAGCAGTCGAGCTGCGGTTCGAGTGTATTGTTGCAAGGTCTTGGTTTGTCAGTAGTTAAAGTTCCTCTGCACAATGTACATTTGCGCTCTGGTATTGTGCCGGGGAAAGTTAAACTGGCTGTTCGTGCAGAGTTACCAGTTAAAGGTATAGCGCTTATATTAGGAAACGATTTGGCTGGTGACAAAGTTTTTTGTTTAACAGAAGTGGTAGATGTTCCGGTCGTGTACGATGGTCATGACGATTTGCAGGAAGAATTTCCGAATGTGTTTAGCACATGTGTGGTAACTCGAGCACAGGCTCAAAGGTGTAAAGACACTGTTGACCTGTCAGAAACCTTTTTGAATGAGAATAATTTCGAGAAATCTGATATAGTAGAAATAAAAACGTATGCACTCCCTAATGTTGAGTTACCGTGTGAGCGAGCTACGTTAATTGAGGCACAACGTACCGATCAAACTCTCTCTCATAGTTTTGCAGCAGCTGTCGAGCAGACCGTTTTGACAGAACACTCCATTGCCTATTTTGTTGAAGAGGGCGTGCTGATGCGTAAGTGGTCACCAAATCGTGTCAAAGATGACTGGGGCATTGTTTTTCAGGTAGTGGTTCCAAAACCTTTTAGAGAACAGGTGTTAAATGTAGCGCATGACCATGAACTTTCTGGCCATGTGGGTATTCGAAAGACGTACAATTATTTATTGAAGTATTTCTTTTGGCCATCAATGAAATCGGATGTAGCAAAATTCTGTAAATCGTGCCATGCTTGTCAAATGGCTATCAAACCCAACCAGGTGATTCCCCCAGCCCCATTGAAACCGATACCAGTGATTGGTGAACCTTTTGAGCGGATTATAATTGACTGTGTTGGACCATTGCCTAAAACAAAATCTGGAAATTTGTATCTCTTAACTTTAATGTGTGCATCGACTAGATATCCTGAAGCGATTCCTCTCTGTTCACTTAAAGCTCATGCAGTTGTGAAGGCGATCATCAAATTTTTTACGACTTTTGGAGTGCCTAAATGCATTCAGTCGGACCAAGGAACAAACTTCATGTCTAAAGTGTTCGCTAAGGCCATAGAAAAGTTAAATATTAAGCACCAAGTATCTACTGCGTTTCATCCTCAGTCACAAGGTGCACTCGAACGGTTCCACCAAACACTTAAGTCTATGCTCCGAACTTTTTGCGTTGAACAACCAAAGGAATGGGATGAGGAAATTCCCCTTCTGTTGTTTGCCATTCGAACCACCACTCAAGCGTCGCTCGGATTTAGTCCGTCAGAGCTGATCTTTGGACACACGGTGCGCGGTCCCTTGAAAATTTTGCAGGAGCAAATTTTGTCCTCTACTCACCCAGCCCCCGTGAAAGACGTCCCAGAATATGTTAGTTCTTTTCGTGAGAAGCTACACAAAATGTGGAAACTGGCAAAACAATCGCTTGACTCGGCACAAAACCAAATGAAATTTCGTTATGATCAAAAAGCTGTCCAACGTTCATTTTGTGTCGGAGAGAAAGTTTTAGTCTTACTACCCGTGCCTGGTGCAGTAATGAAAGCTAAATTCACTGGTCCATATGAAATTAGGGGAAAAATTGAGTGATACTAATTGTTTCCACCCCTGAGCGTAGGAAGAAGTCACGGGTCTGTCATGTCAACATGCTCAAAGCATATGTGACCCGTCATGATTCTGTGATGGAGCGTCCTGTTGTCACTGTTGCAGCAGCAGTTGTGTCCCTTGCAGAATACTCGCCAGAAAAGGATGATTTGACGATGAATAGTGCCACATTCACTACTGCACGTTTGTCTAACTCAGAAACCTTGTTGAACCTTTCTTCCAAGTTATCTCACCTATCAGTTTCTAACCAAGCTGATATTAGAAACTTGATTGAGAGTTATCAAACCTTGTTCAGTGATTTTCCTTCAATGACAAAAGTGTTAATGCTTGACATTGATGTCAGTTCACATGTGCCTATTAAACAAAATGCTTATCGGGTAAATCCAGTTAAAAGAGAACTTATGAGACAAGAAACCCAGTATTTACTTGAACATAATTTGGCTGTCGCGAGTTCTAGTCCTTGGTGTTCTCCATGTCTTATTGTGCCCAAATCAGACGGGTCGTCACGATTTTGTACTGATTACAGGAAGGTAAATTCAGTTACAAAAGCTGATTCTTTTCCCATGCCACGCATGGAAGATTGTTGACCGTGTCGGGAACGCAAAGTTTGTGACAAAAAAGTTTTTTGCATCTGAAATTTCTGCATTCGCCACACCTGACGTGTTCCTACAATATCGAGTTATGCCTTTCGGTCTTCGAAATTCAGGTGCCACTTTTCAGCGACTTATGTCTATCGTGTTGTCCAACATGTCTAATTGTGAGGCTTACTTAGACGATGTTGTGTGTTATGATAATACATGGGAAGATCATCTTAAAACCTTGCATGGAGTCTTTGAGCAACTTAAAGCTGCTAACCTTACTCTGAACTTGGCTAAGTGTGAATTTGGATGTGCTACTGTCACATATTTGGGGAAAGAGGTCGGAAGTGGTAAAGTTCGTCCTTTGAATTCGAAGGTTGATACAATCTTTCATTTTCCAGTTCCTCAGAACAAAAGGGAGCTGCGTCGGTTTCTTGGAATGATCGGGTATTATCGCTGTTTCTGTAGGAATTTCTCTGTAGTTGTGGGTCCTCTAACAGGACTGCTCCGAAAAGAAATTTTATTTAAATGGTCTGCTGAATGTGAAGCTGCTTTTAATGCTCTAAAATTGTTGCTGTGTACAAACCCTGTGCTTGTTGCCCCTGATTTTGAAAAGCCATTTTTGTTGGAAGTTGATGCTAGTGGTAGCAGTGCTGGCGCTGTACTATTACAGGTCAGGAATGATGGTTTAAATCATCCCATCAGTTTTTTTTTCAAAAAAGTTCCTGAAACATCAGTTAAGCTATAGTACCATTGAAAAGGAAACCCTTGCATTAATTTTTGCTTTGCAACACTTTAACAGGTTGTACAGTGGAACCAATGTACACTTCAATGTTTACACGGACCATAACCCATTAATATTTCTCCAACGCATGTCCAATGCCAACCATCGTCTCATGCGCTGGTCTTTAATTTGACAAGGTTACAATTTAAACATTTGTCATAAAAAGGGTACCGACAATGTGATTGCTGATTCTTTATCCCGTGTTAATTAGTATTTAAAACATACTATGTTTTATTTCATGGGTGGGGGTGTTATGAGTTTGCGTGATCCTGCCCTCTGCTGTTCTTTCTGGGTATTTGTTTGTTTTTCAGATGGGTGTTCCTCCAGATAATTCACTGGACGTTGCGATTGGTTCATCTCATCAACCAACCAGAATAAAAGGACCACCCCAAACTCCTTTCAGATGCCTTTTGTGCCACCGCGCGTCTTTGTATTGTGTTCCTGTTTTGCAATTCGACCTTTGTATATTTGAATATATTACCAGAGAGAACTGTCTAGTCCTGTTGTTGATATGACCTAAGCCTGTTTTGACTACGAGCGTGGATTTTGTTTTGGATTGGTTAGCCATTTGTAAATATTATTGTAAATAGTACGTTTCATTGTATTAAGGGTTGTAGGAGGTTTGACGCCATTTCTTTTGTTGTATATATTTTGCACTCTGTTTTTTTGGTTAGGGAGTTTTTAGGGAAGGATTATGTAATTTTATTTTATTTTTAGGAATTTAGTTCAGCTCAGGCAAAGACCATTTTGTTTATTATTTTGGCCTTGTCAACCTCTGAAGTTGGAACCCTTACCCTTTTTGCTCAAAAATAAAAAGAAATACGTTTTCCAAATTCCTCTGCTAGTGAGACTCCTTTACTCACCTTTTGCTACGACACAGTCCCCTAGACGGTCGTAACAACGAGTTTATATACATTTTCCATGGTCAAAATGTGAAAAAGAATAACAAAAAAGTTGTTTTTCAACATGTATGGCACAATGCATGAATGTGTTGTAAATGATCATCCCTGTCATTTTTTTCCCCCTTAATAAAGGAGAGATAAAGCGTTTGCTGCGTTCTTAGTGCTATACCAGCTGAGGAAAGCGGTTTTCTCACACAACTAATGCATGGTTAGATAAAACATTTAAAATGAGTTTAAATACATTTTCCATGGTCAAAATGTGAAAAAGTATAACAAAAAAGTTGTTTTTTAACAACTATGGCACAATGCATGACTGTTTTGGAAATGATGATTTATTAGATTTTTTTGCTTAAAATAAAAAACGCGGTGTTCTCACACAACTAATGCATGTTCATTGTAAAACATACAAAACGAGTTTATACACAGTTTTTATGGTCAAAGTGTGAAAAAAAAATAACGAAAACGTATATATACGCACACACACAAAGAACCAAAGAAAAGGTGGATGCAGGAGTGTTTACATCCAGTCTGGAATGCTTTTAAAAGATAAGGTAAAGAAGAACATAAATTTAGGAGTAGCTCTGCATTTACGAGCGTTCAACAGTTTTACGACCTTTAACATAAACTACTATAGAATGTGTTTATTGAAAGTGCAGCTTGTGTCGTGGTAAAGAAAGACACTCTGTTCTCACGCACACAGAATATCATGAAACACACTAAGAATCAAATATTTCCTACATAGTTTATAGAAGAAAATAATTAGGACTCCTTCAGTAAGCGGTGAGCAGGGACAGAAGAGAGGAACCATGGGGAACTGGTGGCTTACGGACCCTAATGCAGGCCGGAGGCCTGAGTACTGCTGATGCAGGGTCAGCCTGGGGACGGTGTGAGGTAATGTTTTTGTAGTGGAGAGACATATCGAACGGCACCCCAGCATCCCAGGAATGGGGCGTGCCCCAATTTCTAGGTGTAGGCTTTCACATGTGGGTCAAAACAAATCATGGGTCTTAAGCTTGTTATTTGCTTTATGTGTGGTACTAAGTTCAAGTGGGATTTTTTTTTTTCACTTAGTTTAGTATACAGCGAAACGAAACCACTTTTCTCCAGGACCAAGGTCCTACATCCAACATAAATTAACAACATAAATGAACAAAAGCCAACTAGCTTACTAAGCATCCTAATTAGCTAACTGACTGAGAGTTAACAGAGAACTAAGTTCTATACTATAAAAAAGAGACAACATAAACTGCTCATGCAAATAGTGACAACGAGTGACAAAATCACAACGCAACAACGTGACACATTTCAATACCTTTGGATGATGACATAAAGAGGTAATGAGTTGAGGTAGTCGGAGGAGAAACAGTAAACAGGACACATTCTTTTGAAGTAGCAGCAAAGATCAAATAGGCTTCTGCACATGACAAGTAATGGATATTATGAGAAGACAAATGGCTTGTGAAAAGGAGCTGTTGCACAGTCTGGATGTGAGTGCTTAAATGTTTCTGGTTGGTCCTGAGATGATGTTCTAGGAGACAGTGAACTCCTCCAACTCAGTAAAGGCGCCGTACGTTGCAGCCTTCTTGAACAGAATTCTCAAAATTATCCTGAAGAGCAGAGATGGCTTCTATTGGCCGGTTTTCACCTGCTTCAGAACCAGGTGTCCCTGAATCATCGACTGTTAACACTGGTCAGTTGATCAAGAGCAAGAACCTGTAAATAAGCCTTTTACATCTATGCAGACATGATAGGTATCATAGATTTATTATGCTAGGCTACAGTATGTAATTCCTGGAACTCTGAGT
The DNA here is from genome assembly GCF_024256425.1 of Clarias gariepinus. NCBI lineage: Eukaryota > Metazoa > Chordata > Actinopteri > Siluriformes > Clariidae > Clarias > Clarias gariepinus. The sequence continues at coordinate 12,469,191 of NC_071125.1, forward strand.
CTGCCTGGCTCAGCACAAGGAAAAGGCTGAAGGCTGATGTGCTAGGTGATGAGTGTTCCGTAGAAGGCCGCAGAACATTTGTTGAAATGCATGGGTTACTTGTGTCATCTTGTCAAGCAGATATAGTCATAGGGTCTGAGCTATTTGAACCACGCACAACCACCTTTCCCAGTATTTCACAAACAGGTGAACTAATTGGAGGTAGGTATTCTCAAAGAGGTAGGGCAAAACTGCCACCTCCACAAAGAACCTAGGATTGCATGATCAATCTGCTCCCAGCAGCCGATTTGGCCATCGTCTACCCATGTTCCTAGAGCAAGAGCCCAAGGCCCAGAGCCTCACCCAGGACAATGGGTCTGAAAGTTCCTCAAGAAGTACATCTGGCCATTTAAGATACACCAACAATAAATTTTGGTTGCGTACCAGCGGTCATGCACTGGTTGATGAAGATAAACCCCACCTCAAGCTTGCTCAAGGCAGTCCTGTGCAGCACTCTGGAGGGTACATTGCCACCAATATCATGATGGGGCTTCCGCATGCACGGTCAGGCGAGGAACAATCGTGAGTCTCAGGCCGGCACATACTGTCTGGTCTAGTAGTCCATCAAGAAGCTCTTGCAGAAGATGAAAGCCAAAAAGTTGGCCTTGCAGCTTTGAAAATAAGAAAAGAAATATAGTTGTAAGTAACAATTCAATTTCAATTCAATTTTATTTGTATAGCGCTTTTAGCAATTTTCATTGCCGCAAAGCAGCTTTACACAGTCAAAATAATTATTTAAGTTTGTATGAAATTTGAATTTGTATGAATCAAAATGGTCAGTTTGTCCCTGGTGAGCAAGCCGAGGACGACAGTGGCAAGGAAAAACTCCCTGAGATGGTAATAGGAAGAAACCTTGAGAGGAACCAGACTCAACAGGGAACCCATCCTCATTTGGGTGAAACAGAAAGCAGTTAATGATCTGCATTTATACAGTGTGTAGGGTGGGAGGCAGTTCAGCTATAATAGCTGATGTTAATTGATGTTAATATGGAGTCCAGGTAGTTATTGAAGACCCAGGTAGACTTGTAAGAAGTTCCAGTCATGAACTATCGAACTGTCAAGTCCCCAGAGAAACAGTTGCCAACACCAGTCAAGGCCAGAACCATTTTCTAGGTAGAGAGAATCATTCCCAGACACCAGACGCATCCCAGAGAGACACACGGGGCATCCATGTGACGAGATCTTCAGCCAGAAGCGGGGCACCAGGATGGGTCAGGCAGGTCCGGAGGGCAGAGGGAGTCTGGATCACTGGCAGCTCAGGAACGACATGTGTAGCTCGACAGAGAGAGAGAGAAAGAGTGAAAGGGGGAGACAGGAGGAGAGAGCAAAGAGAAAGAGGTGGGCGAAGAGAAGAAGAGGAGAGATGGCAGTTAGGTATGGTCACAGTCACACAATGTATAATGTGAATGTATATTAACTGTAGAGTGCAAGCAGAGACTACGGCAGGACTAACTATGACAGCATAACTAAAAGGGAGAGCCAGAAGGAAACACAAACATGAGGGCTTCCTGACATGTAAAGCAAACAATCACCTCACCGTCAGCAAACCTGAGTGATCAATGAGAGTGAGGAAGACAGCATCCAAACATACCAGTTCACCATAATACTCTACGTCCATGAGTCCCCCAGATCTGCTCCTTTACCTATGGCAAATCTATTTATAAAAATGCTTGACTAAATAAATAGGTTTTTAGCCTGGACTTAAACACTGAGACTGTGTCTGAGTCCCGAACACTATTTGGAAGACTATTCCATAATTTTGGGGCTTTGGAAGAAAAAGCGTTGCCCCCAGCTGTATTTTTCATAATACGCGGTACTGACAAGCATCCTTTGATCGAAGTAGGCGTGGCGGATCGTAAGACACTAGCAGTTCGCTCAGGTACTGCGGCGCGAGACCATTTAATGCTTTATATGTCAAGAGTAGTATTTTAAAATCAATGCGAAATTTCACAGGGAGCCAATGGAGTGAAGATAAGATAGGGGTGATGTGCTCATATCTTCTGGTTCTAGTGAGGACTCTTGCTGCTGCATTCTGGACTAACTGAAGCTTATTTATGCATCTAGCTGAACAACCAGACAGTAAGGCATTACAATAGTCCAACCTAGAGGTGATAAAAGCATGAACTAGTTTTTCTGCATCGTTTAGCGACAATAAATTTCTTATCCTGGCAATATTTCTGAGGTGAAAGAATGCTATCCTGGTAATATTATCTACATGTGCTTCAAATGAAAGGCTGGAATCAATAATCACACCAAGGTCTTTCACTGTTGCATTTGATGGAACAGAAAGGCCATCTAAAGTTACGGTGTGATCTAAAATTTTACTCCTAGCTGTATGCGGTCCTATGACTAGAACTTCTGTCTTATCCGGATTTAGCAGAAGGAAGTTAATTAGCATCCAATTTCTTATGTCCTGCACACATTGCTCAATTTTAGTAAGCTGTTTTTTCTCATCAGGTTTTGCTGAGACATATAACTGTGTATCGTCAGCATAACAATGAAAACTAATACCATGCTTACGGATTATGTTGCCCAGAGGAAGCATGTGAAGGGAAAAAAGCAGTGGACCTAAAACTGAACCCTGCGGAACGCCAAACTCCACTAGAGAACATGCAGAATAATCACCATTTAAGTCTACATACTGATAACGATGTGTCAGATAGGATCTGAGCCAGGAGAGGGCTGTACCCTTAATTCCTACTACATTTTCTAATCTGTGAAGAAGAATAGCGTGATCAACGGTGTCAAAAGCTGCACTGAGGTCAAGTAATACAAGCATAGTTACACAACCCTGATCCGAGGCCAATAGAATGTCATTTACTACTTTAACGAGTGCTGTCTCTGTACTGTGATGAGGCCTAAATCCTGACTGATACAGTTCATGTATGCCTTTTCTATGTATATATGAGCATAGCTGCTCCGCTACTATCTTTTCCAGAATCTTAGAGATAAAGGGGAGGTTTAATATTGGCCTGTAACTGGACAGCTGACAGGGGTCGAGGTCAGGTTTCTTAATTATTGGTTTGATAACTGCTAATTTAAAAGATTTTGGAACATAACCAATGCTGAGTGAAGAATTAATTATTCTCAACAGGGGTTCTGTTATTGCTGGTACTATCTGTTTAAGAAAATGTGTCGGTACAGGATCTAATATACAGGTTGATGAATTTGAAGAAGAGATGAGTGAAATTAGTTCATTCTCTTCAAGGGGAGTAAAGTATTCTAGGTTCTGATCTGACATGGCTAGATTAACATCTGCATCAATTACATTGTTCGGTTTCAAAACCTCAATTTTATGCCTAATATTTACAATTTTATTATTAAAAAAGTTCATGAAGTCCTCACTATTGCATGATGTTGTTGTGGAGATTTTTGCAGTGGTCTTATTTCTGGTTAATTTGGCTACAGCATTAAATAAGAATCTAGGATTATTTTTGTTATTTTCTATAAGAGTGGAGAGATATGTTGATCTAGCTAAACTAAGAGCTTTTCTATAGTTCAGGATGCTCTCCTTCCATGCTATTTGCAATACTAGTAATTTAGTTTGACGCCATTAACGTTCTAATTTCCCAGCGGTCTGTTTTAAAGTGCGCGTGTGATCGTTATACCAGGGAGCAAGTTTCTTATCTCTAATAATTTTTCTTTTAACTGGAGCTACATTATCTAAGGTATAGCGAAATGTCCACTCTAAATATTCAGTCGCCTGATCGAGTTCTGTGGGGTCAGACGGTGATCTAATCGAAGTTGGGAACTCTGGGAGATTACTGATAAAACTCTGTTTGGTAGTTGATGTGAATGTACGTTTCATACGGTAGCGCGGCGCTGTGTGTACATTATTACTGTGACACACTTGAATTAACACAAGATAGTGATCTGAGATAACTTCAGATAGTGGAATTGTGAATAAATTTCTTATACTTAATCCGAATAATATTATTAAATCTAAAGTGTGACCTGCTTTATGAGTCCAGTATGGACATAAATGCTGTTCTCAGAGGGTCTTCTGGGTTTTCAAAATGAATATTAAAATCTCCAGCAATTAACACTTTGTCTACAGAAACGACTAGGTTTGAAAGGAAATCTGCAAATTCACTAAGAAATTCAGAGTACGGCCCTGGAGGTCTGTAAATGACAATTAGCGGGATCGACTGAGCTGACTTAATATAGTTAAATACACTCATGTTACTATAAAGAATTTCAAATGAATTAAATTTGTGTCCGTGTTTTTGTACAATAGTCAAATTATCATTGTGAATAACTTCGACGCCTCCGCGACAATGAGCGGGCCCAAGCACCAGTGTAATCATCACCAGACGCACCGCACAACCAGTGTGCCTTTTGAACATGCTAAGACCCCTAAAACGCTCCGGAAAACGATGTCACTAAATATGGCACAAGTTTAAGGCATCGTCATAGTTGGACATGTCTTTCCTTGCATCATTGTTAATGAGTGCTTGATGTCGACTGTAATGGTGGAGGTGTTTGGGCCTGTCATAATTTTTGTAGGAGGCGTTGGGTGTGTGTAGGATGTGTACTGTGTGTGTGTGTGTCTCTGTGTGTGTGTAGGATGTGTACTTTTTGTGTAGAATAAGTTGTTTTGTGTGTGTCTGTTTCAAGATGGCGGTGGTGAGGTCGGCCGTCACAATTGCTCTGACCCCTTTTTCTTTGTTTTGTTTTTTAAGCTAGTTTTCAGTGATCTAAAACCAGCCAATTCCCTACCATTGAGTTTATTGGGTATGATAGAGACACTCGGTGCCTCAGCGATGTACACAGCAGTGCCGGACCACGCCATCCAGTCGGCCGAGTTCTTCTCGGTTCACTATATGGACAGGACACGGGAGGCGGCAATGGTGAACAACAGCTGGTGCAACACCGCAAGCATTATGCCTCTCACACGCTCCTGCACACCCAACCTGGAATTACTGTCCATCATGTGTCGTCCTTTTAACTTTCCTTAAGAGTTTACATCGGTCGTAAACAGCGTCATTTATATCCCACCTCAAGCGGATACGGACACTGGATCATTGCTATACTACAGTCAAGGAGAGCTACAAGGCGAAATCTCGCCCTTCGTTTGGGAAATCCGACCACACCGTTATCTTCTTTATGACTCAAACAGAAAGTTCCGGTTTAGAGGGAGGATGAGCCTTCACATGAGCCTTCAGGAAAGTGGACACCAGGAAAGCAGCAGGACCAGATGGCATGTCAGATGGCGTGTTAAATGGTGAACAGCAGCTGGTGCCACAGCGCGAGCGTTGTTCCTCTCACACGCTCCTGCACACCAAATCTGGAACTACTGTCCATCATGTGTTGTCCTTTTTATCTACCTCGGGAGTTTACATCGGTCATAATCAGTGCCGTTTATATTCCACCACAAGCGGACACGGACACTGCCTTATGCGAGCTGCATGAGGCACTCACACAGCACCAAACACAACACCGGGACGCTGCGCTTATTGTGGCGGGGGACTGTTATTGTTAACAGTGCCAACCTCAAACGCGCAGCGCCGAACTTTTATCAGCATATCACTTGCCCCACCAGGGGCGAAAGGACACTGGATCATTGTTACACAACGGTCAAGGACGGCTACAAGGCACAATCTTGCCCACCGTTTGGTAAATCCGACCACGCCGCCATCTACCTCATGCCAAAATACAAACAAAGGCTGAAACAGGAAGTTCCGGTTCAAAGGGAGGTCGCATGCTGGACGGACCAATTGGTGGCCGCGTTACGGGACGCACTCGATGACGCAGACTGGGACATGTTCAGGAACAGCTCCGATGATGACCTCAGCGTGTTTACGGAAGCGGTTGTGGGATTCATGGGAAAACTAGCGGATGATACCGTAAAAAAAAAGACTATTAAAATGTTTCCCAACCAGAAGCCGTGGGTGGATAAAACCATCTGTGACGCTCTGAGATTTCGCACCGCTGCCTACAACACGGGACTTACGTCGGGGGACATGGAACCGTACAAGGCATGCATCATACAGCGTCCGGAAGGCGGTGAAAGAGGCGAAGCAGCGCTATGGGAGAAAACTAGAGTCACAACTCCAACAGAGTGACTCTAGGAGCCTGTGGCAGGGATTAAGGACAATTACGGACTATAAAGCACCAACAACCGGTGTGACGAACGCGGACGTGACTCTGGCAGACGAGCTGAGAACTTTCTATGCTCGCTTCGAGGCTGCAGCTAAAGACCCTAGCTATGCTAATGCTAGCGGCGCTAATGCTAGCGGCGCTAATGCTAGCGGTGCTAATGCTAGCGGCGCTAATGGCTGCAGACAGGAAGACACTGCCAGCACCGGAAGCGCGTTCATCATCACCGAGCATGACGTGAGGAGAGTCTTCAAGAGAGTGAACACCAGGAAAGCAGCAGGACTAGACGGCATCTCAGGCCGTATTCTCAGAGCCTGCGCAGACCAGCTAGCACCTGTGTTCACTGAGATATTCAAAATCTCTTTATCTCAGTCGGTGATCCCCACATGCTTCAAGGAGTCCATCATTGTTCCTGTCCCAAAGAAACCTCAACCTGCTTCTCTTAATGACTATCGCCCTGTAGCTCTCAACTCAGTAGTGATGAAGTGCTTTGAACGCCTGGTCAGAGACTTCATAATTTCTTCACTACCAGACACACTTAACCACTACAGTTTGCATACCGCCCCAACCGTTCTACTGATGATGCCATCTCCCACCTCCTCCACACATCACTCACTCACCTGGACGCTAGGAAAGGGAATTATGTGAAAATGCTCTTCATCGACTACAGCTCTGCATTTAATACCATAATTCCCTCCACACTCACCACCAAGCTGGAGTACCTGGGACTCAGCTCATCTATGTGCCAGTGGATCTCCAATTTCCTAACTGGCAGACCACAGGCAGTAAGGATGGGCGGACACGTCTCAGCCTCCATCACTCTCAGCACTGGAGCACCCCAGGGCTGTGTTCTAAACCCCCTGCTGTACTCTTTGTACACCCACGACTGCGTGGCAACTACCAACTCCACCGCCGTCATCAAGTTTGCTGACGACACTGTCGTGGTGGGCCTGATCGCCAACAACGATGAGTCGGCCTACCTAGAGAAGATAGGAAATCTGGAGAAATGGTGCCAGAGGAACAATCTCCTCCTGAACGTCAGCAAGACAAAGGAGCTGATTGTGGACTTTTGTACAAAGCAGGAGAGGAACTACCAGACCCCAGTCATCAACAGCAGCCCAGTGGAGAGAGTGGACAGCTTTCGATACCTCGGTGTTCACATCACGCAGGACCTGTCATGGTCCTGTCACATCAACACCGTGGTAAAAAAGGCCCGGCAGCGTCTCTACTACCTCAGACGCTTGAGAGACTTTAGACTGCCCTCCAAGGTGCTAAGGAATTTCTACTCCTGCACCATAGAGAGCATCCTGACGGGAAACATCACAACCTGGTTCGGGAACAGCACCATGCAGGACAGACGAGCTCTACAGAGGGTGGTGCGTTCAGCTGATTGAATCATCCGCACCGAGCTCCCTGACCTGCACTCAATCTACAGCAAGCGGTGCTGGACCAAGGCCAGGAAGATGGTAAAGGACCTCAGCCATCCCAACAATGGACTGTTTTCTCTGTTGCGGTCTGGGAAGCGATTCCGCTCCCTGAAGACCAATACAGAAAGATTGAGGAGGAGCTTCTTCCCGCAGGCCATAAGGTCTCTCAACCACAACACAATACAGCACTAATATCATCTCTTTTACATCCAACAGTGGGCATTCATGGACAGTATGGACACATTTACGCACAATTTTTGCACTATATACTTATACTTTCATTTTGGACCACTGCACAAATCACTTTAATAATAAGACACTTTAAGAAGTCAGTCACTTTATGCATATTTGCACACCTCAGCCATTTTTTTAATTACTTATAGACAAATTTCTATTTTCTTCTTTCATATTCCTATATTATATATATTTAGTTCTTATTTGTACAGTATATTTTTATTTTTATTCTTATTTTATTTTAGGTAGCACAGTATATTTTTACTTTTACTAGTTAATTTCATTTTTCTGCAATATTTCTTTTACTGGATTTATGTCTTTTCTACCGTATTACCTTTTACTTCTACCGTATTACCTTTTATTTATATTTATTCTTATGTTTAAGTTTTTATTTTAAGGTCACTGGTAGTCGAAAAAGCATTTCACTGCATATCGTACTGTGTATGACTGTGTACGTGACAAATAAAATTTGAATTTGAATTTGAATTTTGAACCTCGTTGGGAGCCCAGACGAACTCTACAGATGTGATTGGTGCGATCAGCTGAGCGCATTATCCGCACCAAACTCCCTGACCTGCACTCAATCTACAGCAAGCGGTGCTGGACCAAGGCCAGGAAGATCATGAGGGTCCTCAGCCACGCCAGAAATAAAATGTTCTGTCTGTTTAGGATATGGCTTAAGAAACCCAAGCATTTTATGTGCACGCAGAGTTTGTGTGTGCGTCTCATAGGTGTGCACACGCATTTCATATGTAGTTGTTTGAGCAGTTAGTAACATATATGTATGTATGTGTGACAGTTTCATATATGTGTATGGTAGTATTTTATGTGTGTGCGCATGAATGAAGTTTGATTTAAGCCGTATATGGCGCCTCATATTTTTTTTTTTATATTGAACCGGAGAAAAAAAGCTCCCATGTGTAGTAACATCAGAGAGGAAACAGTGTGGGCACACAATGAAGAGATGCATCAAGGTATACCATAAAAATCACCCAGTTTTGGAGCGTCTCTGTGGTAATTATGTTACTACATAATAACATAATTATGTTGTGATGTATTTAATTTTATTTTAAAGTTAAACCGATACCAAAATCATTAATCTAATAAGTTACCAAATGATTGTGACCTTTAGTAGCTACAATGGTCCAAGTGTGTAAATTCATATATAAAAAAAAGTTTTTAGCCGATGCTACGTCGGAATCCTTCATCAAATCGTGAGTACTCTTGGCTTAATTTCCTGATTGAGTGTGTATTTATAGGATGCGGGTTAGATTGTGTCTTTCCCTTACTCCCCAATCGTGAAAGTCCTTAGACCAAATAGCGTGATTATCCTGCCTATTCGTGTTCTTCCGCGTTTGGGTTTACCATTCACGCAATAAAGGGCTAACCGCTAAAGCTACGTCTTCTGGTCACCTCAGGTTAGTTCTTGACAAAATAATGGCTTTGGACTAGACTAGATTGACTGTTAGGATTATTAATAATAATCTTATTACTAAAATGTTACATTTTCATTGATTAAAACTAGGTTTTCCTTGCCGTCACGTCGTTCTACATGTCGAACTGAGAGTAGAAGCTATTTAGCACATCTGGAAGGGGCCCTTCACTGTCACAGGCAGGTGATGATGTATTGTAGTCGGTAATGGGTTGTATGCTCTGCCACATGTGCCGTATGTCACCGCTGTCCCTGAAATGGTTGAGGATTTTCTGGGCGTGTGTGCGCTTCGCCTCTCTGATTGCCCAGGAGTTTGCTCCTTGCTGTTCTTAGGGCCACTTTGCCCCCTGCTCTGATGGCGGAGTCTTGGGTCTTTAGAAGTGCACAGTTTCTGAGTTGGTCGTGATTTGATGTTCTTGGAGACACTGATGTCATCTGTAAACTTGATTTTAGCTGGTCGTTGATATCGTGTACTCCATCAAGTCAGTAAAGTTGCCATAAGTTGCGGCTTTCCTAAAAATGTTCCAGTCAGTGTTCTCAACACAGTCCTAAACAGCAGAGATTGGCCAGGTTTTATCTGCTTCAGTACCAGGTGTCCCTGAATCATCAACTGTAAACACTGGTCAGTTGATCAAGAACACGAACCTGTAACTAGGCCTTTTACACCTAGGGAGACGGAAGGTGTCATACATTTACCATGCTTTGCTACAGTAGGTATTCCTGCAACTCTGAGTCTGCTCAGCTTATCGTGCTGTCTGCCACCACCTTTACTAGGACCCACAAAGAATGTGGAAATGCATGGGTTACTCGTGACATCTTGTCAAGCGGATAGAGTCACAAACAAGTGGACTTATTAGAGGTAATTTCAAGGAGGTAGGGTCAAAAACTGCTACCCTCACCCCCACAAAAAGCCTACGATTGTGTGATCAATCTGCTCCGTGCAGCCAATCTTGCCAGAGTCTACCGACAGAGTCTTTTCCCAGAGCAAGAGACCAAGACCCAGACCCTCACCCAGGACAGTGGGTCTGGAAGTTCCCAAGAACCTCCCTCTGAAGGTGGAAGCCAAGAAGTACATCGGGCCATTTAAGATGCAACAAGGGTTAATTTCGGGTGCATTCCACTCCTCACTCTCTGGTTGATGAAGACAAACCCCACCTCAAGCTCGTTTAAGCCAGACCTGTGCAGCACTTTGGTCTCTTGTTCATTGCCACCAACATCATGATGGTGCTCCCGCTCAGGCGAGGAACACTCGTGGGCCTCAGGCCGACACACACAGGTCTGGTAGTCCACCAAGAAGCTCTCTCTAAAGATGAAAGCCAAGAAGTTGTCCCTGTGGCCTTTTAAAATAAAAAAAAGAAATATAGTTCCAAGCGACAATGAGCGCACCCCAGCACCTGTGCCATCGGCACCCAGGAGCACTGCACCACCTGTGACCCCTAAAACGCCCCGGACACTGATGTCACATAATATTGTATAAGTTTAAGGCATCGTCATAGTCAGACGTGTTGTTCTATGCATCATTGCTAGCGATTGCTTGGTGGCATCTGTAATGGCGCAGGTGCTTGGTCTGGTCATGGTTTGTGTAGGATGCGTAGGGTGTGGGTAGGCTGTGTATTGTGTGTGTGTGTGTGTGTGTGTGTGTGTGTGTGTGAGTGTTTGAGTGTTTGAGTGTGTGTGAGTGTTTGAGTATTTGAGTGTGTTTGTGTGTGTGTGTTTGAGTGAGTGTTTGAGTGTGTGTGTGTGTGTGTGTGAGTGTGTGTAGGATGTCTACTGTATGTGTGGCATAAATTGTTGGGTGTGGCTTTATTTGTGGGCAGTACGTGATGTGGTGGAGAATAGGCAGTGACGGTTCTACACTGAATTCCTACCCGGGCGAGACCCCCCCTTCCCGTCAGCACCACTTCTAACCCATCACCATCCCCGCGCGATGTGTATAAATCAATGTGTGTGTAAATAATATGAAATTTTATTTGATATAGATATATATGTATATATTAAGTTATGATAGGGAACTTTTACTACGCTAAATATGATGTCAGATTTCATTGTTACCATTAAACATTTTATATCTACGTGTTTATTTTTCTATTTATGTTTATGTTTTGCTGGTGAAATACATTTTAGGCAGAGACGTCTACTCGGTCTTGTTAATTTGTTTTAAAACCCCCAATTCTGTGAATTCCCCCAGCACCGAAACCGGTTTGATGACTTTACACCTATCGTAAAGGTGAGATGGGGGATTACAGTAACTGTGGGTTACGCTGTCGCGTTGTATTCATGAATAGACTAAAACAAAATCATGTTTGCTTTAGCACTGGAAACAATATTGTATTAGACTAACTTTATTAAGGATTATACACTTTTGTATTCTTTGTTTACACATGTGGGCATCTTTAAATTTTTAGATATTGATCCTTTCTTGATGCAGCAAATTTTTTGAGCAAATTAATAATAATTTCCATGAATAAAAAGGAGGAAGAAGAAAAGGTTACACGAAAATAAGAAAAAAGCTTTAGAGGTAAATGCTGTGAAATGCTTCCAATGAACAGATTCTGCCTATAACAGGTCAGGAACAGTGAGGCTGGATCCAGCAGCGCACCACATGCCACATCATAATACACTGGCTCAATAAAGTGGAGATAATTTTTATAAACTACTTACTAGTATAAAAATATAACACAATACAAAAATATAAAACAAAGTTTTATCGAACATATATTGGGTCATATTTGTAAAACAAAGGAAAGAATAATAAGTCAAACAACATATAAAAATACAATATTTTCAATGTCCAGTAGCACCAGTCATACAGAGACCCAGAAGGCTTTTTGTCAGTATTGTGATTTTTTAATTTATTTATGTATTTCAAAAGATGCAAGACAATACTGCCAAAATGTATCATTTACATGCTGTTAGAAAATATTCTTTGCATTGTCTCTTATTGAGTCACAAGGGTGGTAAAAAGCATTCATCATTCAAAGTTATTCATATCAGTGTAGTTAGTATGATTTTGAAAGTGCTTTAACTCCGCCTGGCACAGTTTAATCCCAATGGAACTATCTGACTACATGTGCAGTGCCATAAAAAAAGTATTTGCCCCTTCCTGATTTATTTTTTCTTTGCATATTTGTCACCCTTGTAGTGGAAGTCCAGGGCCACTTTTTGGTCCCAGTCCGCCCCTGGCAATAACGAATGGAGAAAGCGCAGTCAAAGCCCGGGGATTCTGCGTTCCCCGGGGGGCCAGTGCTGAATAGCTGACAGTGACAACCAATGAAATTGAAGCATTTTTGCCGCTTTCCATGTGGTGTGGCGTTGCTTAAATAGAGGTGGGGTTAAATAGCGCCTTAAGGTGGGCTTTTAGCAAAAGTCGTGGGATCCCTTTTCCGAAAACGTGCGTTTTTAAAGGCCAGATCTGTATGTGTTTGTGTGTGTTGTGTATGTAAAGGATATGTATTGTGTTTGTGTGTAGGGTGTGTTTGAAGGATGTGTGTGTACTGTATATGATGTGTAGTGTTTGTGTGTGAATAGTGTATGTGTGTGTCGTGTGTGTGTGTAGTATGCATCTGTAGTATTTGTGTGTGGGTGTAGTACATATGTGTTTGTAATATGTGTAGTGTGTATGTTTTAAACGTGTATGTGTATGAGTAGTGTGTGTGTGTATTTGTGTATATGTCTGTGTGTATGTTTGTGTACGATGTGTGTGTTTGTCTGTGTGTGTGAGTTTGTACAATGTCTATTGAATGTAATGTCTGCTGTGTGTGTGTGTGTGTGTGTGAAGGATGTGTGTGTTTTCCTGCTAGGAGCCCCCCTTGCGCTACAAAAATTTAAATCACATGTGCCATTTTGTCGAGCAGATAGAGTCATATAAAATCTGAGATATCTCAAACCACTCACAAGCACATTCCCCAGTGTTTCACAAACAGGTGGACTTATAGGAGGTATTCTCAAGGAGTTAGGGCCAAAAAAGCTTCCTCCCTTCCCTCCCAAAGGTCCTAGGATCTTTTCCTACAATCAATCTGCACCCAAATTTGTTACCATCTACCCATGTTCCCAAAACAAGCCCCTAAGGAATGTAAAAACCTCACATGTGTCCCTTTTCAGCACGCTAAGACCTCTTAAACAAATATGACATAACTTAAGGTCATCGTCATGTTTGGACGTGTCGTTCTGATCCGCCATTGCTAACTGTCACTCAATGTGGGCAGGGTTTGGGGGTGACTGTAGTGGCTCAGGTGCTTGAGTAAAACATCATTTGTGTATGATGTGTAGGATATGTGATGTGTGTGAGACATGTGTGTCTTTGTGTGTGTGTGTGTGTGTGTGTGTGTATGTGTTTTTACGATATGTATGTCTGTGTGTAGTATTTGTTGTGTGTATTTAGGATGTGTATTGAGTGTGTGTGTGTTATGTGTCTTTGTAATGGCCGTGCGTGTTTATATGTGTGTAGTATGCCTATGTAATGTTTGTGTGTGCAGTTTGTGTGTGTGTGCAGTATGTGTGAGTGTAGGATGTATAGTGTTTGTGTCTGTGGTAAGTATGTGTGTGTGTGTTCAGCATGTGTCTGTATTCCTCAAACCAACCCTAAACCCCCGGCTCAGTTTATCGCTGCTGTCTGCCACGACCTTTCCTAGGACTCACCATTGTGGCACAGAAATGTAAACCATGTGGATGAAGCTGAAGCGCTGTATGTTGTGCAATCTGAACGAATCACATGCCAGTATTTTACAAACAGGTGGACTTATTGGAGATATTCTTAAGGGGTTAGCGACAAAAAACAGGCCCCTTACCCACCACAAAGATCTTAGAATCTGGGCCTGGTTTCTCGAAAGCTTCTTATCGCTAAGTAGTTCTTTAGTTGAACCTTTCCTCTCTCTTAACTCTTCCGCATGAAAAATTTAATATTTAATTTTTGGCCTCCTCGCGAAAGCTTGCAGACCTTGCAAGCATACTTGCAAGCATACTTGCAAGCAAGGTCTGCAAGCATAAAAGTACATGTTTGCAGACCTTGCAAGCATGTACCTTTATAATACAATAAAAGTGCCTACTGGTTTGGCTTAAAATCCCGGCAGCCTGATAACTAATCCAATCCGAAGTGGAAAGTGTCTGTGATCAAAAAACAGCAAAAAGGTGTCTTTTTTTTTTTACATTACTGGACCAGCTAAAATAAAGAGAGGATGTTTCATTCTTGGTCTCCGGAGCAGTAAAGAGTTCCTTCCTACCATCACAATATGAGTGAACAACGTCCACTAAAGTTTTATACAACAATTTAAAAAATGACAAAACAGTCTGTTTTCCCCTTGCAGAACTTTGCGGAACATTAGCGGAACGTCGGCGGGCAATCGCTGCAGCTCACGGTGCCTAAGATCGCATCTCACCGTGAGTCAAAGCGCATAGCTGAGATAGGGGTATTAGGCACCGTGAGGTCCGCGAGCTTCCGCATGTAAACATGTAACTATGCGAAACTGCGTAGGTGAGATAAGGGTATTAAACCTCTACTGTCATCTCATCGTATTCATTCCATAATTGCACTATACAACCCCAACCACTCGCATGCTTCACATTGTTTCTGAAGCTGGTAAAGAGTGTTGTCAGCTGTTTGTCAATCAACTATGATTGTATACTCGGTTCGTTTCACTGTCACTACAGGTTACATGAAAATATTAGCGACAGTATGGTGATTTAATTTATATATTTGTCTATTATGGCATGCTATTGATAAGTTAACCCATGTCGAAATAAACGCTATTAAAAGAATTTAGTGCAATGTTTAATTTGCATAGAAAGTGCCGTCTTTCCCAACGCTGTCATGCAAAACGAGTCAAAAATCAATTCCTAGCAATCAATGTCAGTTAATTCAGGACCTTCACTGTAGACTTGTAACATCAGACGTAAGAGCAATATTTGCTTAGAAGATGCTGGCAGAGAAGTACAGAGAAGGTAACAGGGAGTTGCATTGTGTCTTTGTAGATTTAGAGAAAGCGTACAACAGAGTGCCGAGAGAGGAGCTGTGGTATTATATGAGAAGGTCTGGAGTGGCAGAGAAGTATGTTAGAGTGGAGTGCAGGACATGTATGAGAGCTGTAAGACAGTAGTGAAATGTGCTGTAGGTGTGACAGAGGAGTTCAAGGTGAAGGTGGGTCTGCATCGAGGATCTAAGCCCCTTTTTGTTGGCTCTGGTGATGGACAGGATGACAGATGAGGTAAGACAGGAGTCTCCATGGACTATGATGTTTGCAGATGACATTGTGCTTTGTAGCAAGAGCAGGGAACTGGTGGAGGAAAATTTGGAGAGGTGGAGGTATGCTCTCAAAAGCAGAGGAATGAAGGTTAGCTGCAGCAAGACGGAATACGTGTGTAAATGAGAGGGACCCAGGGAAGAAAAGACAGGAGGCAGAGGTAGAGGTAGCAGAGCTGAAAATGTTGAGGTTCTCCTTGGGAGTGACAAGGATGGATAGGATCAAGAATGAGTTCATCAGAGGGACAACCCATGTTAGATGTTTTGGAGATAAAGTATAAAGTGGAGATAAGAGGTAGAAGAATGCTGAGGTTTGAACTGCCAGGCAGGATGTCTAGAGGAAGACCAAAGAGAAGATTAATGGATGCAGTGAGAGAGGACATGAAGTTAGTTGGTGTGAGAGAAGAGGATGCAGAGGATAGGGTTAGATGGAGGCAGATGATTCGCTGTGGCGACCCCTGAAAAGGAACAGCCGAAAGACAAAGAAGAAGAATTTTTTGCTCAGTTATGCTGAGATAAAGCGTTTGCTTCGGTCTTAGGGCTGTATGAGCTCAGGAAAGCGGTGTTTTCACACAACTAATGCATGGTCATCATAAAACATACAAAACGAGTTTATATACAGTTTTTATGGTCAAAATGAAAAAAAGTATAACGAAAAAGTTGTTTTTCAACATGTATGCCACAATGCATGAATGTTTTGGAAATGATCATTTATTTGATTTTTTTGCTTTGGTATGCTGAGATAAAACAGTGTTCTCACACAACTAATGCATGGTCATTGTAAAACATACAAAATGAGTTTTTATACAGTTTTTATGGTCAAAATGTAAAAGAAAAATAACGAAAAAGTTGTTTTTCAACATGTATGCCAAAATGCATGAATGTTTTGGAAATGATCATTTATGTGATTTTTTTTTGCTTAGCTATGCTGAGATTTGCTGCGTTCTTAGCGCTGTACGAGCTCAGGAAAGCAGTTTTCTCACACAAGTAATGCATGGACCTGCCAGAGTCATGTACAGGACCAGTTTGAGTCACAAAAAGTGGAGGGTGGGGTGGCAGTTTATGACCCTACCTCTTTGAAAATACCTTTGATAAGTCCACTTGTTTGTGACTCTATCCGCTTGACAAGATGTCACGAGTAACCCATGCATTTCCACAAACTTACTGCCGCCTTCTATGGAACGCCCACCACATAGCATGATCAACTGACCAGTGTTTACAGTTGATGATTCAGGGACTCCTGGTCCTAAAGCAGAGAGGCGAAGCACACACACGCCCAGAAAATCTTCAGGGACAGCGGTGACATAAGGCACATGTGGCAGAGCATACAACCCATTACCAACTACAAGACATCATCACCTGCCTGTGACAGTAAAGGGCCCCTTCCAAATGCGCTAAATAGCTTCAATCTCAGTTCGACATGTAGAACGACATGACGGTGAGAAAAACCTAGTTTTAGTCAATGAAAATGTAACATTTTAGTAATAAGATTATTATTAATTATCCCAACAGTCAATTTAGTCTAGCCCAAACCCATTTTTTAAGGTTTTTCACTAAATAATTATTTATACCATATAACATATAATGTTAATATAACATTTTAAAATTTATTTTTTCATCTTATGTTTTTTAACTAATTGTACTTCTTTTTAACCGTCACACCAACTTCTGCCTGTCCATGTTTTTGTAACTACAAAACAATAAAGTATGGACAGTGTTTAAAACTTTTTTTTATATGAATTTACACACTTGGACCATTGTAGCTACTAAAGGTCACAATCATTTGGTAACCTATTAGATTAATGATTTTGGCATCGGTTTAACTGTGAAATAAAATAAAATAAAATACATCACAACATAATTATGTTATCTTGTAGTAACATAATTACCACAGAGATGCTGCAAAACTGGTTGATTTTTATGGTATACCTTAATGCATCTCTTCATTGTGTGCCCACACTGTTTCCCCTTTAATATTACTACACATCTGAGTTTTTTTTCTCCGGTTAAATATAAAATGTATGAGGCGCCATATACGGCATAAATCAAACTTCATTCATGCACACACATGAAAACGCTAGCATACACATATATGAAACTGTCACACATACATACATACATATATGTTACTAACTGCTCAAACAACTACATATGAAATGCGTGTGCACACCTCTGAGACGCACACACAAACTCACATAAAATGCTTGGGTTTCTCGTGCCATCTTTTCAACAGACAGAACATTCCATTTTTGGGGTGGCTAAGGACCTTCACGATCTTCCTGACCTTGGTCCAGCACCGCTTGCTGTAGATTGAGTGCAGGTCAGGGAGCTTGGTGCGGATGTAGAGCTCGTCTGGGCTCCAGACGAGTGGCAATAGGTGCCACTGGGAACAGGAGTGTTGATGACGGGGGTCTGGTAATTTCCCTTCTGCTTTGCACTAAAGTCCACAAGACAACACCGTTCAGCAGGAGATTGTTCCTCTGGCACCATTTCTCCAGATTTCCAATCTCCACTAGGTAGGCCGTCTCATTGTCTCACACAAACCTGGGGGGCTCCAGTGCTGAGAGTGAGGGAGTGATCCAGCTTGGTGGTGAGTGTGGAGGGAATTATGGTATTAAATCATAAGCTCTAGTCGATGAAGAGCACTTCAACATAATTCCCCCATAGAGTGTCCAGGTGAGTGAGAGATGTATGAAGGAGATGAGAGATGGCATCATCTGTAGAGTGGTTTGGGTGGTATGCAAACTGGAATGGGTCCAGTGTGTCACGTAGTGAAGAAATATCTCTGACCAGCCGTTCAAAGCACTTCATCACTACTGAGGTGAGGGCTACAGGGCGATAGTCATTGAGGGAAGCAGAAGGGGGTTTCTTCGAACAGTAACAATGACGGACTCTTTAAAGCATGTGGGGATTACCGACTGAGATAAGGAGAGGTTGAATATTTCTGTGAACACAGGTGCTAGCTGGTCTGCACAGGCTCTGAGTATTTCAGGTACCGGCAGTGTCTTCCTGTCTGCAACTGTTAGCACCGCTAGCATTAGCACCGCTAGCATTAGCACCGCTAGCATTAGCACCGTTAGCATTAGCACCGTTAGCATTAGCATCGCTAGCGTCTTTAGCTGCAGCCTTGAAGTGAGTTTAGAATGTGTTCAGCTCGTCTGCCAGGGTCACATCCGCGTTCGCCATGCCGGGTATTGGTGCTTTGTAGTCCGTTATTGTTCTTTGTCCCTGCCACAGGCTCCTAGAGTCACTCTTTTAGGGTGGTGACTCTAGATTTCTCCCGTAGCATTGCTTTGCCTCCTTCACCACCTTCAGGACGTTGTATGACGCAGCCTTCTACGGGTCCATGTCCCCTGACGCAAGACTTGCGTTATAGGCAGCGGTGCGAGATCTCAGAGCATTGCGGATGGTTTTATTCACGCATGGCTTCTGATTGTTCTGATGTTTGTTTTTTCGACGGTATCATCCGCTAGTTTAACGACGCTGTTCATGACCGATGTAAACTCCCAAGGAAGGTAAAAAGGACAACACATGATGGATAGTAGTTCCAGGTTGGGTGTGCAGGAGCCTGTGAGAGGCACAATGCTCGCGGTGTTGCACCAGCTGTTGTTATATACAGTTTTTATGGTCAAAATGTGAAAAGGAATAACGAAAAAAATTTTTTTAACATGTATGCCACAATGCATGAATGTTTTGGAAATTATAATTTATTTGATTTTTTTTTTGCTTAGCTATGCTGAGATATGCTGCGTTCTTAGCGCTGTACGAGCTCAGGAAAGCAGTTTTCTCACACAAGTAATGCATGGTCATTGTTAAACACAAAATAAGTTTATAAGCATTTTTCAGCATCAAAATTTGAAAAAAAAAAAAACAAATGAGAATGTTCCTTTGGTTGCCTTGTTTGAAGCCTTGAAATTGGGAGGATAAACCCCACCCTCCACTTTTTGTGACTCAAACTGGTCCTGTACATGACTCTGGCAGGTCCACAAAATCACTGAATTTTAAATTTAAATATGGGAAATGTAATTTAAAAGTCAAGGCAAGGTATGTATGTTACAGAAGCTATATTTCAGCATAAATGCTTGAATGCATCAATTTGAGTTTCATGCACAATGATTTCACTTTTCTAAAGCAGAAGTATCAATTAAGTCCTTCTCTTAAGGTATAAGCTAGATTAAGGATGCAAAAAATGGAATTGAATAAAACATCAATAGTTTTTCTACAAGAAATTTGCTGGAATGCATGTCAGATGTTATTCTTGATGTATGTTAAATGCACGATTATGTATAAATAGATAATTTCTTTCATGTTTAGGCTGCAGATACTGAATTGAAAGTTTCCTGAGGACTTAGCGCAGTATGAGCTCAGGAAAGCGATTTTCCCACATGTAGAAAATACTTAAAAAAACGAGTTCATATGCATTTTCCACGCTCAAAATGTGAAAAAAAAAAGGTCAGAAAAATCTGCCGAAAAAGGGACACTACATAATACAGTATTAGATTTCCCTCAAGTCTCTGTCACTTTGCTGTGTGTATTTATTCACAGGCTGCAGCGCACACACACACACAAACACACACAAACACACACACACACACACACACATACATCTCACCCTGAGCGCTCGGTAAACATCCACTGTCCGTATGCAAATGAGTCAAGACATAGCCTAACGTAGTGTCGTGTCGGATTTCAGCGGTCACGGAATGGAAAGATGTTAAAGAAGCTGCAGCGTTTTTTCAGTTACAACTGTCGTGAATATTAATTGAAGACTCAGGCTTTGGTTTCAGAAGATAGCGACCTTTATTTATCATGCAATAACAGCCGGGGGAATCACACTGATCTTTGAATGCTCTTCCTTTAAATACTGTACTCCATACAGCTGATTCAGTATACAGTGATGTCCCACAACAGTTGGGTTTCTTTAAATTCCCCTGTTCTATGTATACCTTACCTTCCTGGGCAAGCACAGGCCTTATATGGTTAGCATTTGCACGTACGATTCCCCATCCTATGTATAGCTTGAATTCCTAGGCAAGCACTTCTCAAATTTACTACAGAAAATGTCTATTATATTCTTTTGTTCATTAAAAGTAAGTAAAATCACATAAAACCAAATAGAAATTATCATTAGCAAAGAGGAGCTAACGTAACCAGAGCTAAACCAACCAGGAGCTGAACTGAATAAGGAGCGGAACCCACACAAGAACCTAAATATAACTTGAGCTAACAAGAATAGGAGAGAAACATAAAAACCTAAACATAAGAGCAAACCATAACTTAAACAAAACAGACTATATCCAGAAACAAAGAGAATATGACACTAGAACAAACTAAAACATGAAGCATAACATTTAATCAGTTTAAGAGGCTTAATTAAATGGCATAAAACAGACAGATACCCAACAACTAGAACAAAATGTTATTTATAATCAACTAATTAAATACCTCAGCTCAGGTGAGCGCTCACCTGACCAAGGTGCATTCTAAGAAATGAAGTTTAGAACTGAAGAAACACAAAAGGAACACAAAACTACAAAATGGAGTCCGAGCGCATGGCACCTTCTGGTGTTAACCGTGACAACTCCACGACAATATTTCTTTATTTATAGAACAGTGACAACTCCACTGTATTTCTTTTATTTATATATTTATACTTCATACTTTATCCCTGTTTTTCCTAGAAAATAGACCTAATTCCTCCCTACTTGTCTCGCTTATATTCTAATAAGGGCTCATTCATTTCTTTATTCCTTTATTTCTTTTTTTTTATTTTTTATTATTTATTTATTTATTTATTTATTTTATTCATTTATTTTATTTATTTTTATTTATTTATTTATTTGCTATTTTTATTTATATATTATCATTTATTTATAAGGCCTTCATACACACAGGCATCTCCGGTCTGGCAGCAGCTGTCGACCCTCTGCTCAGGGGTCAAGCCCTGTTCACTGGACACGGAGCTTATAATATCACTAAACCAGATTCTCTCTCTCTCTCATGCACTCAGGCACACAAAGAGCTCCCTTGCACTTAGACAGTTTTAGACCGACACAACATCAATTAGACAGGGGGGCGCTGGTGCGTGTTAAGCATGTAAGTCGTGTTTTCGAACGCTCTCAGGGAAGGCAACATATTTGTTCACTTATTTAACAGTACAGCTTATTTTTTTTCCTTAAAACTTTTTAAAACAAGCTTCAGAGACTCTAAGTGTATACTTGTATAAGTCATAAGTATAAACATGGCGACGTCTCGCTCCAAAGCCGACACGGGTAGGGGAGGCCGCAACAAAGCCCCGGTCTCTACAGGCGATACTAAGGGATCCCCGGGAAAAGAATGCGCCGCGGATAACTCATCCGGGAATATCACTAGTCTTCAGATGATGCTGGACTCTGTCAAGAATGAGATCTGTCAGAAAATAGATTCATTATCTATTGACTTACGCACGGAGATTGTCACAGTGCGATCAGACATCAAAGGCTGGTTAGAACCTTTGCAGCAGATGGTCGAATCCAATACTAGTACCATCAAAGAATTAGAGCGCTCTTCTTCTGATCATAGCGATCGCATAACAGAACTGGAAAATTTGTTTTCGACTTTCAACAATCGCTTAACTCAACTTGATGCTAAGTGCGAAGATTTGGAAGGCCGTTCCAGGAGGAATAATATTCGCCTAGTGGGTCTCCCTGAAGGTAACGAAGGCTCTCGTCCAACTGAATATGTGGCCCAACTTCTGCAAGATATATTACAACTACGGGATAAGCCCCTATTGGATCGCGCGCACCGTACACTACGCGAAAAACCGAAGAAAGGGCAGCCTCCTCGTCCACTTGTCATTAGAGTGCATTACTTTCATGTTCGTACTGACATTCTTCAAAGGGCTGCGGAACTCTCTCCTCTTAATTACGACGGTAACAGACTGTCTATCTTCGCTGACTACACCACAGCGGTGGCCAAGAAGCTCCCTGTTTTATTTAAAATGCCGTTGCCTTCTCTGAGGCGACAAGTTGCGAGTTAGAGTAGAACTTGCGTTGCCTCAGTAGGTTCAGTAAGAAAGTTAACCTTAAGGAAGGGTCATGCACGTATCTCGTTTGGGGAGATGCTTTTTTTTTCTTTCTTTTTTCCCCTTTTTTTTCTTCTCTTTTTTTTATGGATGTGCCAACTACAGCTTCCTCTAGTGTCAGAAGCCTTTATCAATACTTTATTATATTTTATTCTATAATTATTTTTTTTGTAAATTTGATTTTACACGATCATTATAAATATGGCTCAGCCTAAGGTGACATTTAGGCCGGGGGGTAGTAACCTGAGATTTTGACCTGAGAAGTTGGAACTGTAAGGGGGTAAATGAACCAGTAAAACAGAGCAAGGTGTTACATCATCTCCAACACTTAGGTGCACATATTGTCTACCTCCAGGAGACTCATCTTAAAGCTAAAGACCATTTACTATTAAAAAGAAGATGGGTTGGTCAGGTTTACCATTCCTCATTTCAGGGCAAAGCTAGAGGGACAGCAATCCTTATTGACAAATCAGTAAAATTTGTATGTTCAGATGTTAAAACAGATCCAAATGGCAGGTATGTCATTGTCTTGGGGAGAATTGGAAATACTGAACTTCTCTTAGTCAATATTTATGCTCCTAATTGGGATGATGACAAATTCTTTAGGCATTTATTTTCCTCACTGCCAGATATATCTTTAAGTTTTCTTATTTTAGGAGGGGATTTCAATTGTTGGCTTAACCCGGATCTTGATCGTTCGTCTCTCAAACGTAATTCACCCTCAAAATCTGCTCGTGTAATTCAATCCTTTATGGACGAGTTTTCAGTTTCAGATCCCTGGCGTTTTTTCAATCCACATGGTAAAGCATTCCCTTTTTTTTCCCATGCGCACCAAACATTCACACGCATTGATTACTTTATAATATATAATAAACTTATTCAGTCAGTAGAGTCATGTGATTATAATGCTATTTTAATATCAGACCATGCACCAGTAACCATGAATATTTACTTTGTGGGGCCTGACGGCACACATCCATTGTGGCAGCTGAATACTCGTATGCTATTAGACCAAAGCTTTGTAGAGTTTGTCTCTAATAAAATAGACTTTTTTATATCCACGAATAGCAGTCCAGAGATATCTGCATCTCTTTTTTGGGAGACTCTGAAGGCATTTCTTAGGGGAGAAATCATTTCATATATTAGTCACAGGACAAAGTTAAACAAAAAGAGACGTTCTGAGATAACACACAAAATTATTCAGTTAGATAATATATATGCGGTCACCCCATCTTCAGATATTTATAAGGAACGCCAGTCATTACAGGCGGAGTTTGATATTCTTTCAACAAGTCATGCAGAGAATTTATTACTTAGAACTAAGTCTAGGTATTATGAAGAAGGTGACAAAGCAGGTAGGCTACTAGCCCTACAACTAAGACATGAATCAACTTCCCACCTTATCCCCCAAATCCGAATGCCTACAGGAATAACAACAGATCCCATATTAATCAATAATCAGTTTAAAGACTATTATACTTCACTTTATGCTTCTGAGCAAACCGCTAATTCATCTGATTTTGATAATTTTTTCAGTGCCTTTAATATCCCAACAGTTAATTCTAATTCAGTTGAACAACTTGAAGCATAGAAGTATATTAGTATAGAAGAACTTATCCAAGCTGCTACCTCTTTACAGTGTGGCAAATGTCCTGGACCCGATGGATATCCAGTAGAATTTTATAAGAAGTTTATGAGTAAATTGGCTACCATATTAATAGAAATGTATAACAAATCATTTAAGTCACTTAAACTTCCTCAAACACTTAATCAAGCCTTAATCTCCCTGATCCTTAAAAAGGATAAAGACCCTTTGGAATGTTCCTCACATCGGCCTATCAGCTTACTTAATGTAGACTTTAAGTTGTTATCAAAACTGTTATTAATGTGACTGGAATCTATATTGCCATCAATTATATCTCCAGATCAGACCGGTTTTATAAAGAGTAGACATTATTTTTTTAATGTTAGACGGTTATGTAATGTGGTGTATAATTCTTCTTCCTGTTCTACCCCGGAAGCTGTAATATCATTAGATGCGGAAAAAGCATTTGACCGGGTGGAATTTGGATATCTTTTTTACACTTTAAAAAAATTTGGTTTTGGTGAAAGATTCATCTCATGGGTAAAACTGTTGTATTCCGCTCCCCAAGCCTCAGTTAGAACTAATAACACTCGTTCTGAATACTTTAACCTCCATAGATCCACTCGTCAGGGATGCCCCTTGAGCCCACTTCTTTTTGCTATTGCCATCGAACCCCTTTCTATTGCTTTGAAAGTTAACCCATTAATAAAAGGAATAGCAAGAATAGGTACAGAGCAGAGGGTCTCGCTATATGCAGACGATCTTCTTCTGTATATTTCAGATTTTACGGTGTCAGTTCCGGCAGTTATTAATACTTTGCAATCTTTTGGTTCTATTTCGGGCTATAAACTAAATTTATCCAAAAGTAAAATTTTCCCACTAAATTCAGCTGCCAAAAAATATCCCTTACATACTTTGCCATTTAAAATGGCACTGGGTAAATTTAAATACCTTGGGGTTTGGATAACTGATAGATTTCAAGATCTTCCAAAGTTTAACTTTGATAATTTAATGTCCCAAGTTCAGAAAGACTTTGAGAGGTGGTCAGTGCTTCCTTTCTCCTTGGCAGGCAGAATTAATACGGTGAAAATGAATACCCTCCCAAAATTCTCATATTTCATATTCATGTTTCAGTGTATCCCTGTTTTTCTCTCTCAGTCCTTTTTCCGAAGACTTGACGGTTTAATTACAGAGTTTATATGGAATAAAAAGACTGCTAGAATCCGTAAAGTACTTCTTCAACGCCCTAAATCTCTTGGAGGTATGGCCTTGCCCAACTTTCAGTACTACTACTGGGCAGGTAACTTTAGAGTCTTTCAGTACTGGCTAAGCCAGCCTCAGTGTTCACCTATGTGGCCTGCTATGGAAGTAACCTCTTGTCTGCCCACTACATTAAGAGCCCTGTTACATTCCCCTATTAACAGTTCATACTCTCTCTTTACTAAAAATATAATCGTAAAAACTTCACTGCGAATCTGGAGACAGTTTAGACGGCATAATGGATTACAAGCTTTCCCTATGTCGGCCCCCATAGCATCAAACTTTGTTTTCCCACCATCCATGATGGATAGGACTTTCTCCCAATGGGCAACTTACGGCTTATCTATGTTTAGAGATTTATATATAGATGATGTCTTTGCATCTTTCCAGCAGCTTTCAGATAAGTTTTTACTGCCCAAAATAATTTTTTTCGGTATTTACAGGTTCGCAGTTTTATTCATGATATGCATCCTCAATTTCCTAATCTTCCAGTTCCAACTCCCTTGGACTCATTCCTCGAACCAAGGTCTATTGGGAAAGAGATGATTTCCTATATTTATGATAAACTATGTTCCCTGCATAGTAGTTCACTGACATCATTAAAAACACAGTGGGAAGAAGACCTATCAGAAGAGATTCCAGAGGAATTATGGGAAAGAGTCTTGAGTAGGGTACATTCTTCATCTCTATGTGCAAATCATGGGTGGATCCAATGCAAAATACTCCATTGTATTCACTGGACTAAAGTCAGGCTCTCCAAAATTTACTCTGAGGTGGATCCTATCTGTGACAGTTGTCATCAGGGTCCAGCAACCCTGGCACATATGTTCTGGTCATGCCCAAGTTTACATGGATATTGGGTTCAAATATTTGAAACAATATCTCAGGTAGTTGGGACAGCAATCAAACCTGCAGCTATAACAGCACTCTTCGGCGTACTTCCCTTACCAGTTCATCACCTAGGTTATAAGGGGGACTTTGTGGCCTTTGTATCCCTACTGGCTAGACGTTTGATTCTAATGCAATGGAAATCATCTGACTCACCTACCCACTTAAGGTGGATTAAAGAAATCTTTCACTGTGTCAAACTGGAAAAAATTAGGCATGCACTTAGGGGATCTTGCAAGAGCTTCTATAAGATTTGGGGCTCTTTTCTTGAGTACATGGAAACATAAGCTCCCGTTTAGTTGAAAATAATGTCTATTTTGTCCCCTCCCAGTGGAGGACTTATATTGATATGTATGTTTGATTCAATTGTTAAATGCTCTAAATTGTTTTTGGCACATGTGTAGAATTTTTTGTTTGTGTTTTTTTTTTTTTTTTTTTACCCCCCTTTTTTTTTGTCTTCGTTTTTTTTTTTGCTTTTTTTTATTTATTTATTTTTTGTTACTGGGAGGAGAGAGGAGGCTGGGGGGGAGGGGTAACAATAATCTTTCTTTATTATAGGGGGTTATTGGTTGTATCTTATTTTGACAATTCCTTATTTGTATCCTGACTACCTTTTCTATGTATAGTTAGGGTGTGAAGGGTTATGTTAACTGTATTTTTTAAATGTTTGTGATAATTTTGTAATGCTAGGAAAATTTATAAATAAAGTGTGGAAAAAAAAAACATCAATTAGACACAACCAATTGCAATTGCCTTTAACTTTATGGCACACAGCGGTGTTCCTTATAAGAAGATATTCATATACTTAATGATATACATCTGTATATCCCTCATAAAAAGATATCTATATAAAATTTCACCACCAGCCTCATACAATAATTTTTCGGTGGCTACACATTATCGGCATACATCTGTACGTTCCTCATTAAAAGTTATTAATAAATATTTAGCTGCTGTGTAACCTTACACAAGAAGTATAACTAATTAAGCGCAATTCCTTATTAACTGCTTCTTCCCCATTGCCATCCATCAAGGCCCACTTTACAATGGGTACAGATTAATATCGAGCCATCTATTTTTTTAATACGCACTGCTATCTTATATAAGCCCACTAAGCAACACAAATAGACCCTCAAATGCGCTCTCTCATACCTGCCTTGTTATGCTGCCATCTATCAAAGCCCTCTTGACAACTTAACAGACCAATGCAATGCTTATTTCATCAATTTACTATCAGTATAACAGTTAGTAAGCTGATGCATGCATTCTTTCCTGAAAACAACGCCCATCCAAAACTACTTAAAACTACTTGGAGAGGTCTTAAAGGCATTTTTACGAACACGGGTGATCCCAGCGAACAACACAAACTAAGTAGATAAGCAAAAGTTGCTTACCTTTGTAAGTGGCCACATGTTTGTGCTGCTTGCTGAGGAAGGACATGCTGATCAGTCACCTTTGCCCCTTTTCCACCCTGCTCGCAGCGCCAAGATGTCGTGGAAATTAATTGAAGACTCAGGCTTTGGTTTTTAGAGGATAACGACCTTTATTTATCATGCAATATCGGCCGGGGTAGACTGCAGTGTCACACTGATCTTTGAACGCTTTTCGTTTAAATACTCCATACAATGCAGCTAATTCAGTATACAGTGATGTTTCACATTCCCTTCCTGGGCAAGCACATTCCAGGGGGTTAAAGTGTGTTATAGTGATAATGTATGCGCAGCACCACGCTACCGTACTAAACGTACATTCATATCAAATACCACACAGAGTTTTATCTCCCAGAGTTGACAACTTTGATTGGATTACCGTCTGACCCCGCAGAACTCGATCGGGCGACTGAATATTTAGAGTCGACGTTCCGGTATACCTTAGAAAATGTAGCTCCAGTTAAAAGAAAAAATATTAGAAATAAGAAACTCGCTGGTATAACGACCCAACACGTACTTTAAAACAGACAGCTCGGAAATTGGAACGTAAATGGCGTCAAACTAAATCGTTAGTATTTCAAATAGCATGGAAGGAGAGCATCCTGAACTATAGAAAAGCTCTTAGTGTAGCTAGATCAACGTATCGCTCCACTCTTATAGAAAATAACAAAAATAATCCTAGATTTTGATTTACAGTAATACCGTAGCCAAATTAACTAAAAAATAAGACCACTTCAGAAATCTCCATGACAACATCGTACAACAGTGAGGACTTTATATTGTAAATATCAGGCATAAAATTGAGGCTTTGAAACTGAACAATGCAATCGATGCAGATATTAAATGATGTCAGATCGGAACCTAGAATACTTTACTCCCCTTGAAGTGAATGAACTAATTTCACTCATCTCTTCTGCAAATTCATCAACTTGTATATTAGATTCTATACCGACACATTTTTTTAAACATAACAGGGGTTCTGTTATTGCTGGTACTATCCAGCAATAACAGAACCCCTGTTGACAATAATTAATTCCTCACTCAGCATTGGGCATGTTCCAAAATCTTTTAAATTAGCAGTTATTAAACCGATTATTAAGAAACCTGACCTCGACCCCTGTCAGCTGTCCAATTACAGGCCTATATCAAACCTCCTGTTTATCTTTAAGATTCTCAAAAAAGATTTAGGCCCTTATCACAGCACAGAAACAGCACTCGTTAAAGTAGTAAATGACCTCCTATTGGCCTCTGATCAGGGTTGTGTAACTATGCTTGTGTTACTGAACCTCAGTGCAGCCAGTGTGTCACACCATTGATCATGGGATTCTTCTTCACAGATTAGAAAATTGTAAGGTTTTATAAAGTAGTAAGACAATGTAATCTAATGAGAAGATTCCTGTGCTCTGAGAACAGACCCCTCACTGTGCTTCCTCATGTCTTCTGTGGTAACACCTTCTATATCCTGTATCCAGACGAGGAGACATCCAAATGGCTCCTGTCTGCTAGAATCCTTTTGTTTAATCAGGAGAATGTAAATGTATCTCCTCTCACCTGTCTGTCTCCGGGTTCCTCTATGACTGACATGTTAATGATGGTTCTTTTGATGTTCGGGACGTAGCACCGTTTAAATGTGCTCTCTTTGCTGAGAATAAACAGAGATCTTCAGACATCATGCCTGCGTGTGTGTGTTTGTCTCTCCCGGTCGATCGGGCCCGGACCGGTAAGTGTATCAAGGTGCGGCGGACACAACAAGAAATAACTCTTCTTCTCTTAGTTTAAAACTTAGCTCGGACACACTACATTCTCATTTAAAACCTAACAAAAATGTAGTAGGAATTAAAGGTACAGCCCTCTCCTGGCTCAGATCCTATTTAACCAATCGTTATCAGTATGTAGACTTAAATGGTGATTATTCTGCATGCTCCCTAGTGGAGTTTGGTGTTCCACAAGGTTCAGTTTTAGGCCCACTGTTTTTGTCCCTATACATGCTATCCTTGCACACATTGCTCACCTTTAGTAAGCTGGTTTTTATCAACTGGTTTTGCCGAGACATATAACTGTGTGTCGTCAGCATAAAAATGAAAACTAATATGTCTCAGCAAAACCAGATGAGAAAAACCAGCTTACTAAAGTTGAGCAATGTGTGCAGGACATAAGAGATTGGATGCTAATTAACTTCCTTCTGCTTAATCCTGAGACAGAAGTTCTAGTCATAGGACCACATTCAGCTAGAAGTAAGATTATAGATCACACTGTAACTTTAGATGGCCTTTCTGTTCCATCGAGTACAACAGTAAAAGACCTCGGTGTAATTATAGATTCCAGCCTATAATTCGAAGCACATGTTACCGGGATAGCATTCTTTCACCTCAGAAATATTGCCAAGATAAGAAATATACTGTCGCTAAACAATTGCAGTTTTTCACCTCTAGGTTGTACTATTGTAATGCCTTACTGTCTGGTTGTTCAACTAGATGCATAAACAAGCTTCAGCTAGTCCAGAATGCAGCAGTGAGAGTTCTTACTAGAACCAGAAGATATGAGCACATCACACCTACTTTATCTTTACTTCATTGGCTCCCCGTGAAATTTTGCATTGATTTTAAAATACTACTCTTGACATATAAACCGCGTATTATGAAAAAGCGCTAAAATTATGGAATAGTCTTCTGAATAGTGTTCGGGACACAGTCTCAGTGTTTAAGTCCAGGCTTAACCAGGCAAACCTATTTATTTAATCAAGCATTTTTATAAATAGATTAATTTTGGGTAAAGAGGCAGATCTAGGGGACCCATGGTCCTAGAGTATTATGGTGAACTGATATGTTTAGATGCTGTCTTCCCTACTCTCATTGATCACTCAGGTTTGTTGACGGTGAGGTGATTGTTTGCTTTACATCTCAGGAAGCCCTCATGTCTGTGTTTCCTTCTGGCTCTCCCCTTTTAGTTATGCTGTTATACTTAGTCCTGCCGAAGTCTCTGGTTGCACTCTACACTAAATATACATTCACATTATACATTATGTGACTGCGACCATACCTAACTGTTATGTCTCCTCTTCTACTCTCCCATCTTCTGTTCTCTCTCCCCCTCTCTCTCTTCCCCATCTCACCCTCTCTCTTTAAGGAAAATAACGGACTATAAGGCACCAACAACTGGTATGACGAACACAGACGTAACTCTGGCAGACGAGGTGAATACTTTCTTTGCTCGCTTTGAGTCTGCAGTTAAAGACGCTAGTGATGCTAATGCTAGCGGCACTAATGGCTGCAGACAGGAAGACACTGCCAGCACCGGAAACACGTTCATTATCTCCGAGCATGACGTGTGGAGAGTCTTAAAGAGTGAACACCAGAAAAGCAGCAGGACCAGACAGCATCTCAGGTCAAGTCCTCAGAGCCTGCGCAGACCATCTACCACCTGTGTTCACAGAGATATTCAACCTCTCTTTGTCTCAGTCAGTGATCCCGATCTACTTTAAAGAGTCTATCATTGTTCTTGAAACACCATCCTGCTTCTCTTAATGACTATCGCCCCGTAGCCCTCACCTTAGTAGTGATGAAGTGCTTTGAGCGGCTGGTCAAGGACTTCATCATCTCTTTACTACCGGACACACTTGACCCACTACAATTTGCATACCGCCCGAACCGCTCCACAGACGATGCAATCTCACATCTCCTCCACACATCACTTACTCACCTGGACACTCGGAAAGGGAATAATGTTAAAATGCTCTTCATCGACTACAGCTCTGAATTTAATACCATAATTCCATCCACACTCAACACCAAGCTGGAGCACCTGGGACTCAGCTCATCTCTGTGTCAGTGGATCTCCAACTTCCTAACTGGCAGACCACAGGCAGTAAGTATGGGCGGGCATGTCTCAGCCTCCCTCACTCTCAGCACTGGAGCCCCCCATGGTTGTGTTCTGAGCCCACTGCTGTACTCATTGTACACCTATGACTGCATAGCCACTACGAACTCCACCGCCATCATTTAGTTTGCTGACGACACTGTCGTGGTCGGCCTGATTACAGCCTACCTGGAGGAGGTTGGAAATCTGGAGAACTGGTGCCAGAAGAACAATCTACTCCTGAACGTCAGCAAGACAAAGGAGTTGATAGTGGACTTTAGCACTAAGCAGGAAAGGAACTACCAGACCCCCGTCATCAACAGGAGCCCAGTGGAGAGAGTGGACAGCTTCCGATACCTCAGTGTTCACATCACACAGGACCTGTCATGGTCCTGTCACATCAACACTATGGTGAAAAAGGCAGCGTCTCTACCACCTCAGGTGCTTGAGAGACTTCAGACTGCCCTCCAAGGTGCTCAGGAACTTTTAGCACCATAGAGAGCATCCTGATGGGAAACCTCTTAACCTGGTTAAGACACAGCACCATGCAGGACAGACGAAATCTACAGAGGGTCGTGCGTTCGGCTGAGCGCACCATCCCCACCGAGCTCTCTGATCTGCACTCGATCTACAGCAAGCGGTGCTGGACCAAGGCCAGGAAGATTGTGAAGGACCTCAGCCACCCCAACAATGGACTGTTCTTTCTGTTGCGGTCAGGAAAGTGCTTTCGTTCCCTGAAGGCCAACACAGAGAGACTGAGGAGGAGCTTCTTCCCACAGGCGATACGGTCTCTCAACCAGATGATCATCTCCGCATTTTTGCAACATTGCACAGAAATTGACACTCATAAACATTATCCATCTCTGCACACACCCCAAAGCACTGTAGACCATACAATCGTGGACATAGCACATTTGCACACACTTGCACACATATTGCACATTTGCACAAACAATGCTTAATTGCACACTTTTGCCTTGGTACAGATAGGTTTATATTTCTTATATATTTTAAAAACTTGTATATTTTGTTCTACTTTCTTATATTTAAGATATTCAACAGATGACTAAGCAGTTTAGCCCGTGTAGCGTGGATGGTAACCCAAATGCGGAAGTGGCAGGATAACCACGCAAATATTCTTAGAACTCTCTCGTAATGAGAGCAAGAGTCCACACAAATAAACTCGCGTTCTTACAACACACACTCGGTCAGGAATATAAACCCAGAAATATTGAGTACTCACGATTTGGCAGGTACACGTCGGGACCAACATGGGCAACTTAATGACTGAGCGATGTGATCCACCAATTTGCCTCCTTTTATGCTTCCTGTGTTGCAACTGTACTACTTCCGGGTCCTAGTGCCAGTTGCGGAGCGCGTGTATATGACAGTACCCCACTGGGGTGGAGGATACCCGACGACGGTAGTCCCTGATGAGCTCAGGGTCGAGGATAAACCGGGCCAGAATCCAAGATCGCTCCTCGGGGCCGTAGCCTTTCCAGTCGACTAGGTATTGGATGCCTCTGCCCCGAGCACGCGAATCCAGGATCCGGCGCACGGTATAAGCAGGGCTACCGTCAATGATCTGGGGAGGAGATGCTACCATGGGTGATGTAGTGAAGGGTTTGAGCTGTGATGTGTGAAATACCGGATCAATTCAGAGCGCCGCAGGCAGCTGGAGCCGGTAGGTGACGGAGTAGATTCTGAGGTGTATGCAATATGGGCCGATAAACCTGGGTGATAGTTTTTTTGATTCGGTATGGAGGTGAAGATTTTTTGTTGATAGCCACACCTTGTCACCTACGTTATACAACCGTCCCGGATGGTGTCGACAGCAATGTTGAGTGGCGTAACGGGTGTTGGCTTGGTGGATGGCTTGGTTGGCTTGAGTCCAGAGCCGCCAACACCTGCGGACCAACTGTTGGGCCGATGATACATCAACCACCGGTTCTTGGTGTTCGAACATTGGAGGCTGAAAACCGTGGCGTACCTCAAACGGACTGAGATTGGTGGCAGAGGTGACATGGAGATTGTGTGATAATTCAGCCTATAGGAGGTAGCAAGCCCAGGAGCGCCACCAGGTGCATGGCTTTGGAGAACCGATCAATGATGGTCATCATGGTGGTTTTTCCCTCTGAGTCCGGCAGGCCCGTGACAAAATCGACGGCAAAGCGCAGGTGACGTCTTCCTCATGTTGCCGGGAGAGGGCGTTGGCCTTGGTGTTGTTAGACCCCCGGCAGTATGACAGATGGAATTTATAATGTTCAATGTTTTGAGTTGTTTCAGGTTGCGGATGGTGATGAGGTTTTGATGATCGGTTCAGATGATGAATGGCTCCCTGGCGCTCTGGAGCCAGTGACGCCATTCCTCCAAAGCCCACCTTATGGCCAGCAGCTCGCAATCCCCTACTCCGTATCGCTGCTGAGTGGCAACAAAATTTTTTGGAGAAAAAACTACAGGGGTGTAGATTTTGATCTGGACCTCGCTGGGAGAGAACAGCCCCAGCGCCCACATCTGAGGCGTCCACCTCCACAATAAATGGTTTGCTTGCATCTGGATGGAGAAGAATTGGAGCGGTGGTGAAGCGGTGACAGAGTTTCTAGAAGGCAGAGATGGTGGTGGAGTTGAGGCTGAAAGGGCGAGATGATGAACGGATCAGAGCGGTCAGGGGTGCTGCAACCGTACTGTTGTCCTGCATAAAGCGAACTGTAGAAGTTTGCAAACCCGAGAAACCGTTGAAATTGCTTCAGGGTCTTATGCAGGGGCTAATGACGCACAACCCTGGGACGAGATGACAAAACCTAGGAACGTGGTGGAGGGCTCGTGAAAAGCGCACTTCTCCAACTTACAGTACTGTTGATGGGCATGCAATCTCTTTAATACCGCTCTGACATGCTGGATGTGTTCTTCAACTGTATGTGAGTAAATGAGGATGTCGTTGAGGTATGCAAATGCCCATCGCCCTAGCATGTCCATGAGAACATAATTGATGAAATGTTGCGCGTCCCAGTGGGCGGTGGTGTCGACGTCGGAAGCCTCGGACTCCCTAGAGCACGTCCCAGCCAGTGCTTGTAAGCAGAGTTCGCCCCCCACTGGAGAATTCAATTTTGGGTCCAGGATAGGAGGGGATCGCGTTGAAGCAACCAGGGGTGTCCGAGGATGATGGGTGGTGATGAGATGGTGGTGAGACAAAGTTGGATCTGTTCTTGGTGCCTAAGTACCTTGGTACCTGATGACTAAGGTGATGGGTTAGGTCTGAGTGGTGATAAGGCTGGATGATGTTGTGGAAAAATACTCAGAGTCAGGCTTTGCTTACAGAAGATTACGACCTTTATTATCATGCAATAACGGCCGGAGCTGCACCATGGACATAACTGAATCTCTGGTCCGTTTTCACCATTATATATGCCGGGCTCACTGTACATCCCTTCAACATCTGTTTCCCATTAGGGGCCCTCTTTAGCTTACAATGAAGGTGCCCCAATGTAAAGCTCTGGTTTCCTATGCACGCGCACACAGAGAAGCCTATGTCTCAGCTTTGCACGCACATCCCCAATTATATACAGATATGGTACCTTCTACCCCCCAAAAGTAAGTGAAATGAAATGAAATTTAAAGAAAATTTCTCCCATATCCCCCCCTCTGGGGCTTATAAGTCCCACACTAATTGTTTACTCTAGAGTGCGACTCCATGAGCTAGTCTTCCTTACACTAACTGGTGATTAAATTAAATCACTGGATTTTTATCAATGACCAACCTTTGGATTTGTACTCTAGGGAAGATCGAGCCAAACAAACCAGGACAGAGTAAAAGACTCAACCTCCATGACCTTATACTTCCCATAACCCAATAACATTACCTGAACATGAATAAAATAATACAGTGGAGAACTGAGAATAATACAGTGATTTTCTAGGATTACATCAATTGGATAAATCATATAACCTACAATGTAACATACATACTGTAACACAATACAATTTTTAAGAATAGACAGCCTTGTCGTAATATAACAGTCTTCAACCCAGATGCTATGGTAGTAATTTCTATTTGGTTTTATGTGATTTCACTTACTTTTAGGTACCCATCGGAACATAATAGTTATTTTCTGTAGTCAATTTGAGAAGTGCTTGCCTAGGAATCCAAGCTATACATAGGATGGGGAATCGTACGTGCAAAAGCTAACCATATAAGGCCTCCTGGAATGTGCTTGCGCAGGAAGGTGAGGTATACATAGAACGGGGGAATTTAAAGAAACCCAGCTGTTGTGGGACATCACTGTATACTAAATACTCCATTGTCTCAGAGTGTATTTAAACGAAAAGCGTTCAGAGTTCAGTGTGACACTGCAGTCTCCCCCGGACGTTATTGCATGATAAATAAAGGTCGTTATCTTCTGAAAACCAAAGCCTGAGTCTTCAATTAATTTCCACGACATCTTGGCGCTGCGAGCAGGGTGGAAAGGGGCAAAGGTGACTGATCAGCATGGGCTTCCTTGGCGAGCAGCACAAATGTGGCCACGTACAAAGGTAAGCAACTTTTGCTTATGTACTTAGTTTGTGTTGTTTGCTGGGATCACCCGTGTTGGTAAGAATGCCTTTAAAGACCTCTCCAAATTAAAGTAGTTTTGGATGGGCTTTGTTTTCAGGAAAGAATGCATGCATCAGCTTACTAACGGTTATACTGATAGTAAATTGATAAAATAAGCATTGCATTGGTCTGTTATGTTGTCAAGAGGGCTTTGATTAGATGGCAGCATGACAAGGCAGGTATGAGAGAGCGCATTTGAGCATCTATTTGTGTTAAAGAGAGAGAGTGGCTCGGTATTAATCTGTACCCATTGTCAATATATATGTTTCCGGGATTCTGTGTGGAGATGGAGGTTCTTGGTTGAGAGCCAGACCTTGTCACCTACTTTAAACAACCGTCCCGGGGGGTGTCGACGGCGGTGTTGGGTGATGTAGCTGGCGTTGGTACGTTGGATGGCATGGTTGGCTTGCTTCCATAGCCGTCGACACCTACGGACCAACTGTTGGGCCGAGGGTACGTCAACCTCCGGTTCCTGATGGGCGAACATCGGAGGTTGGAAACCATAGCATACCTCAAATGGGCTCAAGTTGGTAGCCGAGGAGATGTGAAGGTTGTGAGACAGCTCAGCCCATGTGAGGTAGCGGGCCCAGGAGCGCTGGTGATCGGACACGAAGCATCTCAGGTAGCGCTCCAGTTGTTGGTTGGTCCGTTACGTCTGACCATTAGTCTTGGGGTGGTATCCGGAGGACAGACTAGTGGTGGAGTTGATCAGACGGCAGAAGGCCTTCCAGAACCGGGCGGTGAACT
Source organism: Clarias gariepinus (assembly GCF_024256425.1). Taxonomy (NCBI): domain Eukaryota; kingdom Metazoa; phylum Chordata; class Actinopteri; order Siluriformes; family Clariidae; genus Clarias; species Clarias gariepinus. The sequence goes on from NC_071125.1 coordinate 12,506,076, forward strand.
GGGGCCCTCTGTCCGAGACGATGTCTTTGGGGAACCCATGCAGGCGGACTACGTGTTCCAACACTCTGCGGTGTCCTTAGCTGATGGGAGTCCGGTGAGGGCCACCAGGTGAGCTGCCTTGGAGAACCGGTCGACGATCGTGAGGATGGTGTTCTTCCCTTCGGAAACCGGCAGGCCCGTGATGAAATCCAAGGCGATGTGCGTCCAGGGTCGTCGAGGAACAGGAAGAGGTTGGAGCTCTCCGGGGGTTGGTCGGTTGATATCCTTAGCCCTGGCACACTCCGGGCACGCCTGAATGAACTCCTCGATGTTCTTCTTCATGGAGGGCCACCAGAACGCCCGTTTACGAACTACAAGGTTCTTCGGTTTCCCGGGTGTCTGGCGACGGGCGATGAGTGACACCACTGATAGGTGCGGTGGTGAAGCGATGGCAGAGTTCTCTGAATGCCGAGATGGCGGCCGGAGTGAGTTGGAAGGGTTGAGTTGCGGGCCTGGTCAGATTGGTCAGTGGTGCTGCAACTGTACTGTTGCCCCGGATGAAGCGACGATAGAAGTTCGCTAACCTGAGAAACCGTTAAAGCTGTTTGAGCGTTCTGGGTAGGGGCCAATGACGCACAGCCTCTAGCTTCTGTGGGTCTATGGCCACACCCTGGGGCGAGATGACAAAACCCAGGAACGTGGTGGAGTGCTGGTGAAAAGCACATTTTTCCAACTTACAGTACAGTTGGTGAGCGAGCAATCTCTTTAGAACAGCCCGAACTTCCGGTTAGCAGCCACATGGAGTAGACCTGTGAGTTAGGTGCTCCGACAATTTTACATTCCTTCACTCCCTTATCCGTTTCTAAATGCTAAACTAAATCTTTAGGATACAATAACTTTGTACTCTACCCCACGGTTACATACTTTTCTCATTTAAAATGGCTACAAGGAGTGTTAAGGCCGGGAAAAAAGACGACACTGTGACCGCTCTAACAGTCGAGGCCATCTCAGCGCTGTTAGATAAACATCGTCAAGCGTTAGCGGCTGAATTTAAATCTTTGTTTAGTTTACTGGAAAGTAAACTGGACCAAATTCAATCCCAAGTAGAGGACCATGGACAGCGCTTACCTTCCTTAAAACTCGCTACAGATGACCTGAGCCAGCGTGTGAGCGAGTTGGAGAACATCTGCTCCGGACTTCGGGAAAGCAACACTAAGTTAACGGCCAAAGTCGTAGACCTAGAAGGCCGGAGCAGGAGACAAAACCTGCGCGTCCTGGGTCTTCCAGAAGGTACTGAGAGTGGACTCCCTACCGAGTTTTTCTCGAAGTTTTTGTGCGAGGTGTTTGGAAGTGAAACGCTTCCATCCCTGCCTGAGATTGACAGAGCCCACCGCATACCTACATCCAAACCCGCTTCAGGTCAGCGACCTTGGCCGGTCATTCTCTGTGTGCACAGGTACCAGGTTAAAGACCTTCTGGTTCGGGAGGCTCGGCGGAGAGGGAAGCTGGAATACCGCGGTCAGCAGGTTCGTATCGCTCCCGAACTACGCTCCCGAAGTTTTAAGCCAGCGAGCCGAGTATAGAGACGTTATGACTGAGTTATACAACCGTGGACTCCGGCCTTCTCTCCTGTATCCAGCACGGCTCCGGATAACTCTCTCTACCGGACAGAAGAAGTGGCTTCGCTCGGTAGAAGAGGCGCAGAAACACATAGACAGTCTGCCGAAAACTACGTAGTGCATTATAGTTTTGTTTTTTGATGCTACGGTTCTCAGGAAAGTGCCCTTTTTTTACTTGAATCTGGCCATGTTTGCGTTGTTTCCTGGTGGGAGTGTTGTGTTGAACACGTGTAGTTGTTGTTGTTTTTCTGTTGTTGTTTTCTCTATTTCTAGTCACGTGTAATTTACGTTTTTTTTTTTTTTTTTAGAATTACAATGTGACGTGGGGGGAGGGGGGTTGTTTTGTGTTTTTCTCTTATTGAGAGATTTCAGTATTGGAGTGGGGAAATGTTTTATTTATATATTTAATTCTTAGTTTTTGTAAACTGTGTTGGAGCAGAAGATGGTGTGGTTAGCGGCAGGAAGATTGGTTAGGTGGAGAATGGAAGGATGGAAGAGCTTGCTGCTTTGTTTCTTAGCAGCTATCTTTGTTTGTTTGGGGGTAGTGGGGTGTGAGGGGTGTGGGGGGCAGGGGTGGGGGTTCTCCAAAGCCAGTATTGTGTTAGTTCAGTATACACGGTGTATCTTTGATAGGTTGCTCTGTGTTTTACACTTCTGTTTTAAGGCTGACGCTAGGCATTTCATTATTACTTATGTTTATCTACCTTTATCTCCTTTCAGGGAGAATGAATAGTTCTTTAAACTTTGTGAGCTGGAATGTTAAGGGTTTAAACCATCCGGTCAAGAGAAGGAAGGTGCTCTCACACCTTAAACAACTTAACACTGCCATCGCATTTTTACAAAAAACTCACATTCGCAGTTCCAATAATTCTCGTCTTATGTCGCGTTGGGGAGGGCAGCATTACTACTCGACCTTTCAGGCCAAAGCTAGGGGTGTCTCAATTCTCATTAATCCAAACATTTCTTTTGAGCATCATAATGTTATTGCGGATATACATGGTCGTTATATCATTGTTTCAGGGAAGTTATTTAATACTAATGTAGTGTTGGCTAATTTATATGCCCCTAATTACGATGATGTTTCCTTCTTTGAACATTTCTTCTCTGTTCTACCAGATCTGAGCTCATACTCTCTCATATTAGGGGGAGACTTCAACTGCTGTTTAGATCCATCACTTGACAGGTCATCTCCCAATCCTATACCTCTGAGTAAATCCGCCATGCTACTTCAGTCCTATCTTTGCAGTTTTGGTATCTCTGACATATGGCGCTTCCTTAATCCAAAAAAGAGAGAATACTCCTTTTTCTCACATGTTCACCATACTTTCTCCAGAATTGATTAATTCTTTTTAGATAATCAACTGATCCCCATGGTTAGCTCCTGCGCTTATCAGAGCATTGTGATATCGGATCATGCACCAGTTGTTATGTCTATAAAGCTCCCCAATCTTCCTCAAATTAATAAACATTGGCGCTTTAATTCTTCATTATTGATAGAGAATGATTTAAAAAAAATTATGGAAGACCAGATAGTTTTTTTCTTGAAAACAAATGAAACACCTGAAGTGTCATGTTTAACTGTTTGGGATGCTCTAAAAGCCTACCTCAGGGGACAGATAATTTCATATACTGCAAATATGAAAAGGAAGGCATATAAAGAACGAAAAGATTTGACCAACCAAATTAAAGAAATTGATCAGCAGTATGCTCTATCTAAAAACCCTGATCTGTATAAAAAACGCATAGAATTGCAAACTAATTTTGAACTCATCTCGACGCATGTAATTGAATGCCAATTATTAAAGAGTAGGAGCCAATTTTACATTCATGGTGATAAATCTGGGAAACTTTTAGCTAATCAGTTAAGAGGTTTTAGAGCACAACACATTACAAAAATTCAGATGGAGGATGGTACCATTACTACCGACCATTCTAAAATTAATGATGCATTCAAGAATTTTTATTCTCGATTATATACTTCTGAGTTTCCAAAGGACTGTAATTCACTTGAGAATTTCTTGAATCAACTAGATATCCCAACACTGTCCCCTGATTCTAGATTAAGATTAGAAGAGCCCATATCACAAGAGGAGATCAGTTCCGCTATCTCATCATTGCAATCTGGTAAGTCCCCGGGTCCTGATGGGTTCCCTGCAGAGTTTTTTAAATCATTCACCTCATACCTTGCACCACAACTAGCTTTGGTTCTTTCTGAATCTTTTAAGCAAGGTAAGATGGCTGCGTCATTTAATGAGGCTCGCATCACTCTTATAGCAAAGAGAGATAAAGACCCAACAGAGTGCTCTTCATATAGACCAATCTCTCTTCTCAACATGGATGTTAAAATCCTTGCTAAAGTCTTGGCTCATAGATTAGAGATTGTTTTACCCTCTATTATATCTGAGGACCAGACCGGTTTTGTCAAAAATCGCTTTTCTTACTCTAACATTCGACGTCTTATGGATGTCCTGTACACACCATCAGAGGGGATCCCTGAGTGTGTCCTTTCTTTAGATGCTGAAAAGGCTTTTGATCATGTGGAATGGGAGTACTTATTTAGGGCTTTAGAAAAGTTCAATTTTGGTCCAAGTTTTATCACTTGGGTTAAATTATTATATTCAAGCCCTACTGCCTCAGTTCTGACAAATGCTCAGCAGTCTCAACCATTCAGCCTTCAGCGGGGAACTCGTCAGGGGTTTCCTCTTAGCCCATTGCTCTTTAACCTTGCCATTGAGCCACTAGCAATTGCATTCCGCAGTTGTAGGGATATATCTGGGATTTGGAGGCAGGGAGAAGAACATAAAGTTTCCCTTTATGCAGATGATCTTCTACTTTTTATATCAAATCCAATCTCCTCCCTTCCACCTGTGCTGTCATTGCTTAGTGAATTTAGCTACTTTTCAGGATATAAATTGAATTTGCGCAAAAGTGAACTTTTTCTGCTTAATAATACAGCAGTAACAACTGGTATGCACAATTTTCCATTCAAGATAGTGAAAAATCAGTTTACCTATCTCGGTATTACAATCACAAGGAAACATAAACACCTTTTTAAAGAAAATTTTACTAGGTTGTTAACCCAAACTAAAAAGGACTTGGAAAAATGGTCACCACTGTCCATGTCCCTGGTGGGCCGCATTAATGCCATTAAAATGAGTGTTCTTCCTAAATTTTTATATCTCTTTCAGTCTGTACCTGTTTTCATTCCCAAATCTTACTTTGGTGCTTTAGACTCAATTATATCCTCTTACCTTTGGAAAGGTAAACATCCACGATTAAATAAGTCCCTACTTCAAAGATCTAAAAGAGATGGTGGCATGGCTCTGCCTAATTTTCGCTTTTATTACTGGGCAGCAAACATTCGATCTGTCATCTTTTGGGCATATTTTCATAACCAACCTAATCGGCCTGCCTGGGTGGAAATGGAGATAAAGTCTGTCAAAAATCTCTCTGTCTCTGCACTCCTTGGACCTGCACTCCCCATCCCCTCAATTAAATTAATCAATAACTCAGTTGTTAGGCATACCTTGAGAGTGTGGGCTCAGTTCAGAAAGCACTGCGGTCTTTTGGGCTTTTCTCTTTCCAGTCCTATTGTCTCTAACTATCTCTTCCAACCTTCTTTACATGATTCAGTGTTTCAGGAATGGTACAATAAGGGTATCAAGCTTTGCAAAGATCTGTTTGTTGACCATAAGTTTGCATCGTTTGAGCAGCTTTCTGAAAGGTTTAACCTACCCAATTCAAACTTTTTCAGATATCTGCAAGTAAGACACTTCATTCGCTCTTTAATACCGAACTTCCCTGAAGCTCCTGATGCAAATATTATAGATAATCTCCTATGTTTGTCCCCGCTGCATAAAGGCCTAATATCCACTATTTATGGTGGATTGATGGGTTTGAGTCACACCCCTTTAAGTAAAATTAAAACTGCTTGGGAGAAAGATTTAAATTTCTCGCTGTCAGATGATACTTGGAATTCAATTCTTAAACTTGTCAATTCAACTTCCTTATGTGCCCGCCACTCTTTATTACAGTTTAAGGTTGTACACAGGGCTCATTTCTCCAAACTTAAACTTTCCCGTTTTTACCCAGACATTGATCCTTGTTGTGAGAAATGTAAAAGTGGAGAGGCTTCTCTTATTCATATGTACTGGACATGCCCGAATTTGGAAAAATTCTGGAGGGATGTTTTTAAAACCTTGTCGTACATATTGAAATGCAACCTTGAACCAGACCCTCTGATCGCTCTCTTTGGTGTCAATGGAGAGGAAGACAAGCGTTTAACTCCAGCTAAACAGCGTTTGTTATCTTTTGCGACACTCCTGGCCAGGCGTTCTCTTTTATTCAAATGGAAGGATGCCACTTCACCCACTCACGCCCAGTGGCTCAGAGATATTATGTCTTGTCTGTCCCTGGAGAAGGTCCACTACTCAATCCGTTATCCAGACTTAAAATTCCAACAGGTGTGGGGGCCCTTCCTTCGCTTTTTTCATATGCATTTATAGTTTGATTCCTTTTTTATTTAATCGTTTGTTTGTTTGTTTTCTTTTCCCTTTTTGTTGTTGTTGTACGCAAAACTAAAAAACTTCCAGCTCCAGGTTATTTTTTCTTTTTTAGTTTCTCTCCTTCTTTGTTATGCCTGGCGTCTAGCCTTTCAATTCAATTCAATTCAATTTTATTTGTATAGCGCTTTTAGCAATTTTCATTGCCGCAAAGCAGCTTTACATAGTCAAAAGAATTATTTAGGTTTGTATGAAATGTGAATTTGTATTAATCAAAATGGTCAGTTTGTCCCTGGTGAGCAAGCCGAGGGCGACAGTGGCAAGGAAAAACTCCCTGAGATGGTAATAGGAAGAAACCTTGAGAGGAACGAGACTCAACAGGGAACCCATCCTCATTTGGGTGAAACAGAAAGCAGTAAATGATCTGCATTTATACAGTGTGTAGGGTGGGAGGCAGTTCAGCTATAATAGCTGATGTTAATTGATGTTAATATGGAGTCCAGGTAGTTATTGAAGACCCAGGTAGACTTGTAAGAAGTTCCAGTCATGAACTATCGAACTGTCAAGTCCCCAGAGAAACAGTTGCCAACACCAGTCAAGGCCAGAACCATTTTCTAGGTAGAGAGAATCATTCCCAGACACCAGACGCATCCCAGAGAGACACACGGGGCATCCATGTGACGAGATCTTCAGCCAGAAGCGGGGCACCAGGATGGGTCAGACAGGTCCGGAGGGCAGAGGGAGTCTGGATCACTGGCAGCTCAGGAACGACATGTGTAGCTCGACAGAGAGAGAGAGAAAGAGTGAAAGGGGGGGACAGGAGGAGAGAGGAAAAAGAAAGAGGGGGGGGAAGAGAAGAAGAGGAGAGATGGCAGTTAGGTATGGTCACAGTCACACAATGTATAATGTGAATGTATATTAACTGTAGAGTGCAAGCAGAGACTCCGGCAGGACTAACTATGACAGCATAACTAAAAGGGAGAGCCAGAAGGAAACACAAACATGAGGGCTTCCTGACATGTAAAGCAAACAATCACCTCACCGTCAGCAAACCTGAGTGATCAATGAGAGTGAGGAAGACAGCATCCAAACATACCAGTTCACCATAATACTCTACGTCCATGAGTCCCCCAGATCTGCTCCTTTACCTATGGCAAATCTATTTATAAAAATGCTTGGCTAAATAAATAGGTTTTTAGCCTGGACTTAAACACTGAGACTGTGTCTGAGTCCCGAACACTATTTGGAAGACTATTCCATAACTTTGGGGCTTTGTAAGAAAAAGCTCTGCCCCCAGCTGTATTTTTCATAATACGCGGTACTGACAAGCAGCCTGCATCCTTTGATCGAAGTAGGCGTGGCGGATCGTAAGACACTAGCAGTTCGCTCAGGTACTGCGGCGCGAGACCATTTAATGCTTTATATGTCAAGAGTAGTATTTTAAAATCAATGCGAAATTTCACAGGGAGCCAATGGAGTGAAGATAAGATAGGGGTGATGTGCTCATATCTTCTGGTTCTGGTGAGGACTCTCGCTGCTGCATTCTGGACTAGCTGAAGCTTATTTATGCATCTAGCTGAACAACCAGACAGTAAGGCATTACAATAGTCCAACCTAGAGGTGATAAAAGCATGAACTAGTTTTTCTGCGTCGTTTAGCTACAATAAATTTCTTATTCTGGCAATATTTCTGAGGTGAAAGAATGCTATCCTGGTAATATTATCTACATGTGCTTCAAATGAAAGGCTGGAATCAATAATCACACCAAGGTCTTTCACTGTTGCATTTGATGGAACAGAAAGGCCATCTAAAGTTACGGTGTGATCTAAAATTTTACTCCTAGCTGTATGCGGTCCTATGACTAGAACTTCTGTCTTATCCGGATTTAGCAGAAGGAAGTTAATTAGCATCCAATTTCTTATGTCCTGCACACATTGCTCAATTTTAGTAAGCTGTTTTTTCTCATCAGGTTTTGCTGAGACATATAACTGTGTATCGTCAGCAAAACAATGAAAACTAATACCATGCTTACGGATTATGTTGCCCAGAGGAAGCATGTAAAGAGAAAAAAGCAGTGGACCTAAAACTGAACCCTGCGGAACGCCAAACTCCACTAGAGAACATGCAGAATTATCACCATTTAAGTCTACATACTGATAACGATGGGTCAGATAGGATCTGAGCCAGGAGAGGGCTGTACCCTTAATTCCCACTACATTTTCTAATCTGTGAAGAAGAATAGCGTGATCAACAGTGTCAAAAGCTGCACTGAGGTCAAGTAATACAAGCCTTTCCTTGTACTTGTAGAGCTGGCTTGAAGCTAGGGAGGGGTGGGGTGGGTGTTATAGGGATTTATAAGGAGGTTTTTAACATTACATGTCTACCCTGTAATATCCCTGTTTTAAAATCAATAAAAATATTGTTGAAATAGAACAGCCCGGACATGTTGGGTGTGTTCGGTGATGGTGCGGGAGTAGATAAGAATGTCGTCCAAGTAAACAAACACCCATCGGCCCAACATGTCTGTCAGGACATCGTTAATGAATTGTTGGAAGGCCGAGGGTGCGTTACATAATCCAAATGGGATGACCAGGCTTTCATAATGTCCTGTGGGGGTGATGAAGGCCCTCTCTGATGCGCACAAAGTTGTAGGCGCTCCGGAGGTCCAACTTAGTGAACACGCTGGCACCAGAGAGGGTGTCCAGGGCTGAGTTGGTGAGCGGCAACGGGTGTCGGTTCTTAATGGTAATCTTATTTAACCCCCGATAGTCGACACACGGGCAAAGTTCCCCCCCTTTCTTTTTCACAAAGAAAAAGCCCGCGGCTGCCGGTGACGAGGAGGGCCGGATGGTTCCGTGTCGAAGAGCGTTGGTGATGCACTCTTCCATCGCCTGCGTCTCAGTAGCTGACAGAGAGTAGAGGTGGCCGCGGGGGGGGGAACAGAACCCGGCTGGAGCTCTATGGCCAGATCGTAAGGACGATGAGGTGGAAGGTGGGTGGCTCTTCTTTTACAAAAGACCCCAGCCAGGTCACGATAGGCAGGCGGAATGGCGTTGATGTCGACATCGGGGGTCTCGGACTCCGTGGAACACGTCCTAGCCGGGGCCTGTGGGCAAAGTTCAGTGCAGGTCGGTCCCCACTGGAGGATACGGTTCAGGTTCCAGGAGATGAGGGGGTCGTGCTGCAGCAGCCACGGGTATCCGAGAATGATGGGAGGAGATGAGATGGAGGTGAGGTGAAGTTGGAGCTGTTGGTCGATTATGAATGTGATTGGTTGGGTCTGGTGGGTGATAGGACTGGATGAGAGAGGCCGACCGTCGACTGAAGTGATTTGAACCGGCTGGGATAACGCCTCGATCTTCATCCCCAATTCTTTGGCATAAGTTGAGTCAATGAAGTTACCAGCTGCACCGGAATCGATGAACGTAGTACTTCGAACTCGTTTGTGGCCAAATTGGAGAATTACCTGGACCGTGAGACGTGAGATGGTGGCGTTGGTCGTGGTAGAGAGGGCCCTGTGAGTCTCTCCTCGCACTCACCGGGGCTGGGCGTTTCCCGGGCGAATTGCCCAGATCGCCCGGTGATGTGCCGCTGACCCACAATAGGCACATAACCCCTCTCTGTACCGTCGTTCGCGTTCCGCCACAGTCAGGGAGGTGCATCCTAGTTGCATGGGTTCCCCGGCTCCGGTGTCAACCACGGCAGGAGGTGGAGATCCGACATATCCAGTAGTTGGGGTGGTGAGAGCAGTAGGTGGTCGTGGTGCGGTGTAGGAGAAGGTGGGTGCAGGCGGCAGGGTCCTCGGGGCTGGCTTCGGGCGAGAGAGGATACGCTGATCGATACGGAGGGTGAGCTGGATCATTCCCTCCAGGGTGGCAGGAAGCTCTCGCCCGGCGAGCTCATCTTTTATGCGTGGAGCCAGTCCCTCGTAGAAAGATGTCCGGAGCGCGGCATCTCCCCAGTCGGTCTGCACAGCGAGGGTCCGGAATTCAGCTGCGTACCGGCTCACGGACAATCCTCCCTGCCGCAGACGGTAGAGCTTGGTGTCGGTCTCCACCTCGCCCGCTGGGTGTTCGAAAGTGAGTCGGAGTTGGCGGGTGAACTCATTACATGAGTGCGCAGTGTCTGTATCCGCCCGGAGAACTGCCGTGGCCCACTCAGCTGCCTGCCCGGATAGCAACGAGACCAGAAGCGCGATGCGTAGCCGATCGGTGGAGTACCTGGTGGCATTGAACTCAAACACCAGATCAAGCGCTGTTAACACGAGAAGCGCCGAGCAGCGGTCATTTGACCGCAAGGGGGTAAAAAAAAAAAATACTTCACACTCGATCAAATTCCAGGACCCTCCTTTCATGACTTTTCCTAGTTCTGTGAGCTTAATCACCCTGTGTGCTTACATTTTCAAAATCGCACCAGTAAAAGCCAGTATAAAGCTATTTTGCTCTTATTTACGTGAAATCGCTGACAGCTGCGCGTCATGCCGTTTCCTTCCTTTTCCAACCTGCGATTCTCATTTCTCTCAGCAGATCGCACAAGGAATCGCGCATACTATCTATGCGTCATTCAGTGCGTATATGTAACTATCTCAGGTTTCATTCCATATATGCAGTTTATTATATATATATATATATATATCTCGACAACTCACCATTTATTCTGGCGTTGATAATCAGCTATATTTTATAAGGACTTTTAGGGGATTTCGCTGAACTTAATTTTATAACGTTTTGAGAAAATTCGTTAGTTTGTTTATTCTGAAATTATCTCTAAAACAATATTGTTTTACATAATACATATGTAATGACCCCTCAGGATATAAAGCCTCATTATTAAATTTGAATAAATCAGATCTACCACAGCAGATAATAAACTATGCTATGTCATAACCGAAGCAAACAGCTGAACAACTTCACTTTCCCGTTTACCTCTGAGAAAAAAAGCTGTATTTTGTTTGTTTATATTTAGAATGTTTATAAAAGTACAAGAAGTAGGCACGCGCGCACAGACACACACACACCTCCCCTGAGCCCTCGGTCAACATCTAATCACCGTCGAAATGCAAATGAGTCAAGACGTAGCCTAACGTGGTGTCGTGTCGGATTTCAGCGGTCACGGAGTGGAAAGACTTTGGAGCAGTTGCAGCGTTTTTTTCAGTTACAACAAGCACAGCGATGAGTCCACGTTGTTTCACTGTTTATGACATAGTGACACTAAACAGCTGAACAACTTCACTTTTCACTTTTCTGTTTACCTCTGAGAAAAAAAAGCTGTATTTTGTTTGTTTATATTCAGAGTAACACCTTCCAACCACCTCTTATAGTCTATTGTTAGTTTTTGTGATTCAGCAGAAACTAATTATCACTACATAAGTACCCCAACACCATTGATCATGAGTTTCAACTGAAACTAATTCTATACATAAATACATACATACATTCTATACAGAAAATGTAGATGTAGATTCCAAATGTATAAAGATGCATGATATATATATATATATATATATATATATATATATATATATATATAATGGTCTGTATCCACACTCAGCGGTCACGTAGTGAAAAGACTTTGAAGCAGTTTATATGTTAATCTAAGCTTGAACTTATCAACATTGTTTCGTTCAGATTCGGCTTTAGTGTGTTTCTTAATCTTTCCCATATATATATATATATATATATATATATATATATATATATATATAGTGTGTGTGTGTGTATATATGTATACAATTTAAATAAAATCGCTATTACTTGACCCTGAAGTTTAGTTTAGCACACAAAAAAACTGAAAAGTCCTTTCTGGTATGCATATGTAGTTTATTTACAGCAATTCATTCAAAAAAATGAATATACATTGTACAGTACAAGGTAAACACGAGAAAGATTACAAAATGTTTATAAAAATCCCTTGCATGTTGCCCCTCAATTTTGTGCTTCCATTTCAAGTGAAGAGATATTTGACCGACAGCTTAGAACAAAAGAACTGTAGGTGTGATCACAACCCCTCCGAACGACCGTGCCATCAATCACTGACCACCTCAGAAGCTCCCTCCAATGTATGCTGATGTTTTGCAAGTAGTTTTGCAAAACTATGGCACTCTTTTGCGAGGTGGTTGGAATGTGTTATTCATTTATTTATTCTATACAAGGGCACTAACTACACAGACCAAACTGTTACCTTATTTTATTTTTATACTCATCGCTGTGCTTGTTGTAACTGAAAAAACGCTGCAACTGCGTCAGGGGAGGTGTGTGTGTGTATATGTGTGTGTGCGGCCGCGCTGCAGCCTGTGAATGAATACGCACAGCAGAGGGATATGAGGGACATCGTACCTTTTTATCGTATTACTTCCAAATCTGATTGAATATATGCAGTGAGTGGTTGAACCTCCATGGCATTTTTGGTACATATACAGTATTGTTTACCAGCACATGTAAATGCAGACAAATATCTACTTTCTTCAGCCACTGAAACACTGAAGAAGGCTGAACAAAGATCAATTACAGTGAAGTATATGGCTTTGGGAGGGACATTAGTTAGCAGTGTGTGTGGATTTGGAACATCTGCTGGATAATTACCTGTTATACTTTTAAACTGCATCCAAATCATGCACAAGACACCATTTATTTGTACCTGGCTTGATCACCGGGAATATAGGAGAATTACAAAACTGGTTGTCTCTTCTAGTACAGATGCCTTTACTAGGCCTTTAATAATGTTTTTTTATGCCAGCTTCTGCCTCAGATCGCAAAGGATATTGTCTTATTCTGAGCGGTTTTACATCTGGTTTAAGTTGTACTTGAATTGAGCTGGCTGATTTAACCCAACTGTGTCATGCCGAACCCATAATTCAGTTGGGACCTGACTTTCCATTCCCCTATACAATTCATCTTCGACAGTCTCAACTACCTCAGATTCTGATGCCAATTGTGTTTGTGACTTGTGGCTAACTACAATTTTCTATAAGGGTTACCAATCAAATTATTACTACACAAGATTTTAATATAGTTTTTATCTGTAGCATGAAAAATCAACGGGTTTATGGTTGACTCTCACTGGACTTCTTTAGCTTTCTTTCTTTCTTATTGGTCCTATGTCCTTTGAGCTGTAATTTATCCTACCGTACATATAATGTCACCTGAAGAACATAATCAGTTACATTGAACCACCTCTTTACAAAATCACACTCATCTACACTGATAGCTGCTCCTGGCCGGTCTATGATGATATACTGAGTAACTAATTCAACCAAAGTTGTGCGCTTTTGTTTCTTCCTGCCATGCCTGTCCTAAGTCAGTATCCTTGGTTGGGTCATACATCTTTGTACAGTGAAAGTCTGAACAGGGTAATTGTGCTTCAGGAATCTGTGATCAGCATACACACCTTCTGAAAAACACCATATTTGCAGTCCTAATTTACCTACTGCCTTTCTGCCTAGTAAATTAACTCGTGTATGACTTGAGACTAATACAGAGTTGGTCATACTTTTATTGTTAGTTTGTAGACGGTCTGGTGCGGTCGTAGGGACTAACTGCTTTTGTCCCAAGAATCCTACTGTCTTGGTGAATTTTCCCCAAACATGAGGCAATGTGAGGCATGACTTAAATTTAAGCATGTATAAACTGCTCCTGTATCAACTAACATGGGTGTACTCTTACCGTCTATCTCAGTGTGTAACATGAGTTCTTGTTAGTTGTCAAAATAGGTGATTGATTCTCCCAGGTTGGATTCTCTGGGCCCCGTAACACCTCTGTTTTGGATCCCCCTCTTCAAGGATTTACTGGGCCTTGAACTTGATCTCGGGGAGGATGTTGCCACCCCCCTCCCATCGCATCCCTCGGGGCTGGGGCCATGAATGTTAGGCAGTTTGATCGGTTGTGTCCAGCCTGTCCACACCCCCAACATATGCCTGGGGGAAAGTTAGACTGAGTGTTCCTTTGTCCTCTCTGTTGCTGATTGGCTCTCCACTCCCTCTGCCCTGGCTTTTGAGTGAAAATGTTAATGACACGCGCAGGCATCTGGTTTGAGTTTGGAGGTAGTGCTGCTGATGATGTCTCACTGTTTCTGCAGCTGGCCAGGATCCTTGGTAAAGGACTGCTTGGGGCCCTCTCTGTTTCTTTGGTAATCAGAGTAGCTTGGGCCTCTTTCTTGGTTTGCCTTGTAAGTTTTCAAGCTGTACCTGCCTCCAGGTCGCCCCTTTAATGTCTTTGGGTCAATTCTAGGTGGATACTCGGCATAAAAGGCCTTCCACACAACAGGGCGGTAAGCCTCAAAGACAGTTTATCCATGTGTTATGTATTCACAGCCTCACTCAAGTCAGAAGCACGTTTTTCCTCCCCCCAAAATCTTCGCCAACAGTTTTAATATCAATCACCGATAAAAGCTTGCCTGAGGTCTCCTCTTCTACGACCTTAACCCATTTCCCTGCACCCTCGTGAATTTTATGCAGGCGGTTGACAAGTCCCTCGAGATCTTGAGCTGCCCATGGTACAGTATAACTGTCCCAGTGCACCTTTAACTAAACTTTAAGGAAAATTGGAAATTATGGAGCTAGGTTCCTAAGTCTTTCAGTGTTCCTTCCTTGTTTCCAACTGCCCATATTAAACCACCTTCATCCCCTCTACTGTACAAAGACCTATGCCCAGTCCTTAATGTTGTATCTATCTTCTTACTTGTCCTAGTGTTTTAGTGCTCCTGTCTAACCTCTCTCACTTATCTGCATCCTTTCCTGTTCCTTTATCTTATCCTCTCCCCCACATAGCTTTTTCACTCTCTGTAAATCTGCCCCTACTTTCTTATAACAATCAAATGGTGTGCTTTTCATCCCTACTCCTTCTCCTCTCCTTTCTTAACTTCACACCTGGCTCTCTGTTGTCTCCATCTAAATCTACATGACCTTCCATTTGCATTTCTTCAACATTCAACATTCCCTTAAACATCGGGAAATGACCTTCTGTCTGCACATACAGTATGGGGGAGGTGTAACTAGCGTTTCCTCTCCCTTACTCTCTTTTTCTGTGCCTCACTGTTTGACTTTCTCAAATTTTTCCTCACTTGCTTTTTCTTTCTTACCAACTCTACTCATTCTTCCTTAAACAGAGCTAGGACCTCTCTTTCCTGCTGTCTTTTCAACTCCTCTGGACACGCTTTTTCTCTCTTGCTGCCATTTTATAATTATAATTAGGGTTCCATCTCCTCACTATGCCACATCTGAGGTCCCCTCCTTTGGCCATTTTGTAATCATATCTTTAGTTCGCTTTTGCCATTTATTGGAGATCTTAGTTATGAGATCTGCACACAAAGGATGCTTCAGCACTAATATCTTCACTGGAGAGGCTGCCATTATGCTTTATAGCCTGTCACCACAACTTAGATATTCTTAAGTTATCTTATGCTTATGCACTTATTTAGCGACTAAATTTACTTACAACATACAATATTGTATAATCACAGAGATATCCACCTTCCTTAACAAGGCTTAACAGTGATAATCACTTTTTAATATACAATATTTCACTATTTGCCTATTAGCTTGCCAAAAAGCACAGTATTCTTATACACAGTGAACACTTCCATCAATAACTGATTAATGCCACAGTATTAATATGGGGTTCAGACACATTCACCACTCCACACTATTTATTTATTTATTTATTTATTTATTTATTTACAGGCTTATGCATTCATACTTTGTCCCTCTTTTCCTAGAAAATAGGGCTTATTCTTTGCATACTTGTTCCCTTTGCTAATTAGGGCTCATACACACACATCTCTGGTCCAGCAACAAGCTACTCCCCCCTCTGAGGGTTGTACACCCATCCCTCGGGAGGTCCAGCCCTGTTCACTGGACACAGAGCTTATGGTATCATTTACCCAGATTCCATCTCTCTCTCTCTCTCTCTCTCTCTCTCTCTCTCACAGACACACACACTTAGGCGAACATAGAGCTCTTACACATTCAGACAGTAACAGACAGACACAACATCAATTAGACACAAACAATTGCAATTGCATTCAACTTAATGGCACAAAATAGTGCTCCACATAGAAAAGATATCAAATAAAAGCCACAAAAACCTCATACAATACCTATTTTGGGTGGCTACATAATGCTTTTGATGTACAACCCTACATTCCTCATAAGAAAAGATATCAATAAAAGCCACAAACACTTACGTATGTTTACGACACCGAATGGTGTTCCTCATATGAAAGGGTATTTTTTATTAATTGCTGCGTATCCTTACACAAGCAATATTACTAATTAAGCGCAATTCCTTATTAACTTGCTTCCCACTCCTGTCATCCATCAAGGCCCACTTGACAATGAGTACAAATTAATATCAAGACTATCTGTAAGGGTCCGCCACTAGAGGTCACTGTTTTTATTTTGTAGTTTTTGTTGGCTGACTCAGTTTCCCAGTAGGCACCTCGGTCAGGTGATGCGAGTGCACACCTGAACCGAGGTAGCCATCAATCTTTGAATTGTTTCAAGATGGCGCCGGTGAGGTCGGCTGCCGTCACGACTGCTCCCACCACCTTTTCTTTGTTTTTGTTCTTTAAGTTAGTTTACAGCGTTTTAAAACCGGCAAAATTACCACCATGGAGTACATTAGTTATGATAGAGACACTCTTGTTTCTATTGGTATACAATGTACTCACAATTCGACGTTTTTAACTCCGGATCCGAGCTGGCCGAGTGAGATCCTGAGGGACAACAAAGGACGCGACGCGAAGCGGCGGCCCCGAGGGAAATGAGCTGGCGTCAGGAACAGGCTGAGAGCTCGTGCACACCGCACACCTCTGCCTAGCATCCTGCTCGCCAACGTCCAGTCACTGGAAAACAAACATGATGACCTCAGGGCCAGGGTAAAGTTCCAGAGAGACATTCGGGACTGCAATCTCCTCTGCTTCACCGAGACATGGCTGACCCCAGCGGTGCTGGACCACGCCATCCAGCCGGCCAAGTTGTTCTCGGTTCACCGCATGGACAGGACACGGGACTCGGGGAAGTCAAGGGGAGGCGGCGTGTGTTTAATGGTGAACAGCAGCTGGTGCAACAGCGCGAGTGTTGTTCCTCTCACACGCTTCTGCACACCAAATCTGGAACTACTGTCCATCATGTGTCGTCCTTTTTATCTTCCTCGGGAGTTTACATCGGTCATAATCAGTGCCGTTTATATTCCACCACAAGCGGACACGGACACTGCCTTATGCGAGCTGCATGAGGCACTCACACAACAACAATCACAATACCGGGACGCTGCGCTTATTGTAGCAGGGGGCTTTAACAGTGCCAACCTCAAACGCGCAGCGCCGAACTTTTATCAGCACATCACCTGCCCCACCAGGGGCGAAAGGACACTGGATCACTGTTACACTACAGTCAAGGACGGCTACAAGGCACAATCTTGCCCACCGTTTGGTAAATCCGACCACGCCGCCATCTTCCTCATGCCAAAATACAAACAGAGGCTGAAACAGGAAGTTCCGGTTCAGAGGGAGGTCGCGCGCTGGACGGACCAATCGGTGGCCGCGTTACAGGACGCACTCGATGACGCAGACTGGGACATGTTCAGAACCAGCTCCGATGATGACGTCAGCGTGTTTACGGAAGCGGTTGTGGGATTCATCGGGAAACTAGCGGATGATACCGTAGAAAAAAAGACTATTAAAACGTTTCCCAACCAGAAGCCGTGGGTGGATAAAACCATCCGCGACGCTCTGAGATCTCGCACCGCTGCCTACAACACGGGACCCGCGTCGGGGGACATGAAACCGTACAAGGCTGTGTCATACAGCGTCCGGAAGGCGGTGAAAGAGGCGAAGCAGCGCTACGGGAGGAAACTAGAGTCACAACTCCAACAGAGTGACTCTAGGAGCCTGTGGCAGGGACTTAGGACAATAACGGATTATAAAGCACCAACATCCGGTATGATGAACGCAGACGTGTCTCTGGCAGACGAGCTGAACACTTTCTATGCCTGCTTCGAGACTGCAGCTAAAGACGCTAGCGATGCTAATGCTAGCGGCGCTAACGGCTGCAGACAGGAAGTCACTGCCAGCACCGGAAGTGCGTTCATCATCACAGGGCATGACGTGAGGAGAGCCTTCAAGAAAGTGAACACCAGGAAAGCAGCAGGACCAGACGGCATCTCAGGCCGTATCCTCAGAGCCTGCGCAGACCAGCTAGCACCTGTGTTCACTGAGATATTCAACATTTCTTTATCTCAGTCGGGGGTCCCCACATGCTTCAAAGAGTCCATTATTGTTCCTGTCCCAAAGAAACCTCATCCTGCTTCTCTTAATGACTATCGCCCTGTAGCCCTCACCTCAGTAGTGATGAAGTGCTTTGAACGCCTGGTCAGAGACTTCATCATCTCTTCACTACCAGACACACTGGACCCACTACAGTTTGCTTATCGTCCAAACCGTTCCACAGACGATGCAATCTCTCATCTCCTCCATACATCTCTCACTCACCTGGACACTCGGAGGGGGAATTATGTGAAAATGCTCTTCATCGACTACAGTTCTCCATTTAATACCATAATTCCCTCCACACTCACCACCAAGCTGGAGCACCTGGGACTCAGCTCATCAATGTGTCAGTGGATCTCCAATTTTCTGACTGGCAGACCACAGGCAGTAAGGATGGGCGGACATGTCTCAGCCTCCCTCACTCTCAGCACTGGAGCCCCCCAGGGTTGTGTTCTGAGCCCCCTGCTGTACTCTCTGTACACCCACGACTGCGTGGCCACTACCAGCTCCACCACCATCATCAAGTTTGCTGACGACACTGTTGTGGTGGGCCTGATCACGAACAACGATGAGACGGCCTACCTGGAGGAGGTTGGAAATCTGGAGAACTGGTGCCAGAGAAACAATCTCCTCCTGAACGTCAGTAAGACAAAGGAGCTGATAGTGGACTTCAGTACAAAGCAGGTGAGGAACTACCAGACCCCCGTCATCAACAGGAGCCCAGTGGAGAGAGTGGACAGCTTTAGATACCTTGGTGTTTACATTACGCAGGACCTGGCATGGTCCTGTCACATCAACACCGTGGTGAAAAAGGCCCGGCAGCGTCTGTACCACCTCAGACGCTTGAGAGACTTTAGACTGCCCTCCAAGGTGCTCAGGAATTTCTACTCCTGCACCATAGAGAGCATCCTGACGGGAAATATCACGACCTGGTTCGGGAACAGCACCATGCAGGACAGACGAGCTCTACAGAGGGTGGTGCGATCAGCTGAGTGCATCATCTGCACCGAGCTCCCTGACCTGCACTCGATCTAAAGCAAGCGGTGCTTGACCAAGGCCAGGAAGATTGTGAAGGACCTCAGCCACACCAATAACGGACTGTTTACTCTGTTGCGGTCTGGGAAGCAATTCCGCTCCCTGAAGGCCAACACAGAGAGACTGAGGAGGAGCTTCTTCCCGCAGGTGATAAGGTCTTTCAACCACAACCACACCACTATGCAGAACTAACACAATCTTTTCATAATTAATCAAATCTATCAATCTTTTTACATCCATGAACACTATGGACAATTACACGCACACCTTCCTTCATATCTACACTACATGTTGTACGTTTACATCCTGGACTATTGCACAAAGACACTTTAATAACTTTGCACACCTACCTTCACAACTACACTACATGTTTACGTCTACATCCTGGACGAGTGCACAAAGACACTTTAATAACCTCTGCACAAAGACACTTTGGTTCTATGCATATTTGCACACCCAGTACAGTATATTTTAATTTGCACAGTATATTTCTATTTTTATGTACATCATATTTCTATTTTTATCTTTAGTTCTATTTTTCCTAGCACATTTCTATTTTTATTTTTAGTTCTATTTTTCCTAGTTTAATTTAATTTTTCTATTTAATTTCTATCGTATTTCTTTTATTCATATTTATTTCTTATTTGTAAACTTTAATTCTCTTTTAGGGTCAATGGCAGTCGTATAAGCATTTCACTACATTTCGTACTGTGTATGTTTGTGTATGTGACAAATAAAATTTGAATTTGAATTTTGAATTTGAATCAATCTATAAAAAGCTGTTTAGACTGGGAAACTGGGTCGAGCATTTTTGGTATCACCACTGTCACTTGTGTGGGCATTTTGTTTTAGTTTGTTTTTGTTCTTTGTTTAGTTTATTTTGATTTTAGTTGTGTTGACTTGGGCTCTCTTATTGGCAATGTTTCTGTGTATGTTCTGTGTGTCTGTGTTAGTGGAGCTGATTTAGTCCTGTCTGTGCCCCTATTCCCTAGTGTGTGGTAAGCTATGAGGTAAGTGTAGCTTAGTGCATGTTGGGGCTAAAGACATGCTTAGCTAGGTGTATGTGTAGCTAACTGCCATGGTTAAGCACAGCTTAACCATATTTAGCTAAAAGCCATGCCTAGCTGATTGCCATGTCTTTAGCCCTCGTCCCGTCTCACTCTAGTGTCTCTACGTGTCGCCCTCTAGTGTCTCTACGTGTCGCCCTCTAGTGGCTCTCTTCTCTCTGGTGTCGCCCTCTAGTGGCTCTCTTCTCTCTGGTGTCTCCCTTTAGCGTCCAGTCTCAGCTCCACGCATGGTCTGTGTGTCCTGTTATATGTTTGTCCTCCCTCTGCCTGTGTCTCGCCACAGGGCGTGTTATGTGTCTCCCCCTGCCTGTGTCTCGCCACAGGGCGTGCTCTGTGTCTCCCCCTGCCTGTGTCTCGCCACAGGGTGTGCTATGTGTCTCCCCCTGCCTGTGTCTCGCCACAGGGCGTGTTATGTGTCTCCCACTGTCTGTGTCTGGCCAGAGAGCCCCTGTTAGCACAGAGTTAAGTATTGTTTGAGTTTGTTTGTTCCTTTGTGTCTTTATTTATACTTTGTGTTTAACCACCATTAAAAGACTCTTTTTGATTACACAACCCCTCTGCCTCTATGCCTGCTCCTTCCGCCCACGGCGTTCAACACCTGCCACAACACCCCGTTCGTGACACTATCTACCTTTATTTTGCATTGACATCTATCAAAGCCCACTTGACAACACAAATAGACACTCAAATGCGCTCTCTCATACCGTCTGTTATTGCTGCCATCAATCAATGCCCTCTTGACAACAAAACAGACCAATGCAATGCTTATTTTATCAATTTACTATCAGTACAACAGTTAGTAAGCTGATGCATTTATTCTCTTCTGAAAACAAAGCCCATTTTAAATTACTTGAGTTGGAGAGGCCTTTATCAGGCATCCTTGCTATCATGGGTGATCCTCAGCAAACAACACAAACTAAGTATATAAGCAAAAGTTGCTTACCTTTGTAAGTGGCCACTTGTTTGTGTTGCTGACCAGGCAAGCCCATGCTGATCAGTAATCTTTTACCACCCTTTACCACCCTGCTTGCAGCGCCAAGATGTTGTGGAAAAATACTCAGAGTCAGGCTTTGCTTACAGAAGATTACGACCTTTATTATCATGCAATAACGGCCGGAGCTGCACCATGGACACAACTGAATCTCTGGTCCGTTTTACACCATTATATATGCAGGGCTCACTATACATCCCTTCAACATCTGTTTCCCATTAGGGGCCCTCTTTAGCTCACAATGAAGGTGCCCCAATGTAAAGCTCTGGTTTTCTATGCATGCGCACACAGAAAAGCCTATGTCTCAGCTTCGCACGCACATCCCGATTATATACAGATATGGTACCTTCTACCCCCCAAAAGTAAGTAAAATCAAATGAAATTTAAAAAAAATTTCTCCCATAATGATAAGGGCCGACCGTCAACAAAAGTGATTTCTTTTTTTCTTTGAGTACTTTCAACTCGTTTGTGGCCAAACTGGAGATATACTTGGACCGCGAGGCGGGAGGTGTTGATCGTGATTGGAGAGAGTTGGAGATGACTAGGTGGGATGCCTTCGTTCCTCCCCGGGTCTGAGCGTTTCCCGGGCAAAGAGGGCAGATGGCTCTATGGTGTCCGGCCGACCCACAATATGCACAGAGTTCCTTCCAGAATCGTCGCTCCCATTTTGCAGGGGTCAAGGAGGCGCGCCCTAATTGCATGGGTTCCCCGGCTTCTGTGTCAACCACGGCGGGTGGTGAAGATGCGACAGTTGGGGTTGGATGATGGACACGGTGGGGTTGGATGTAGGTCGGGCTTCAGGTGCTGAAACGTGAGAAAAAAAGTAGGAGGATTGTGATGTGGCATATGATGGTGGTGGCGTGGCAGGCAGCAGGATTCGGGGGGCTGGCTTGGGACGAGAGAGCAGACGTTGATCAATCCGGAGTGCCAGCTGGATGAGGCCTTCCAGTCGGTTGAACTCATTGTATGAATGTGCAGTGTCAGAATCGGAGCGAAGAACCGCCATGGCCCACTCAGCTGCCTGCCCGGATTGCAACAAGACGAGATCAGTCTGTTGTGGCTAGTTTTCTTTATAGTGCTGTGGTCTGCTGGTGGACAGCATCAGTGCCAGGGATGCAAGCCAGATAAATCGTCCACAAAGATGAACATGTAATCGGAAACTTCTGTCAATCATGAAAAATCCATCCCACCCACTACATGATACTATATAGAAGCAGCAGAGAGTTCATTCTCTAACAGACTGATCCAGCTTCGATGTCACAAAGAACGGTTTAGAAAATCATTTCTACCATTTGCCACAAGAGAATCTTTTCACCGGCCCATTACCTAAAACCGATACAGATGTTGCCAAGACTACTTTACTAAATATCCGCCAGATGGCGCATGGAATTACTTTATTTAAAGGGGTCATACAGGCCTACATGCACTTTTTTAAGCTGTTTGGACTGAACTGTGTGTTAGGAGAGTGCGTATACAACTACTCTACGATGATAAAGAGCCACCCAGTGGTTTTCTTTTCATTTATTACAATAACATGTCCCTTCTGAAATCAGGCCAATCGCAAATGCCTGTCACTGTGACGCCACACCACAAGAGGCCACTCCTACACTAGTTGATTGACACTGGTGTTTTAGCAAAGACCCGCCCCAAGTGAGAAGAAGATGTCGGCCATTGTTTTTCGCTGCTGGAGCAAAATGTCGCCTAAGCGAGTATGGTGTACAGTTGTTAGGTGTAATAGCGAACACAGCAGTCGTCATTCACTACCGACATCTGAGCCGCTGAGGACACACTATTTTGTTTTTAAAGCTAACGTCCCTGCCGATTTACCTAAATGCGTTCATGTTTGCACTAATCATTTTTCACCATACTGCTTTTTAAACACGGGTCAATATGAAGCAGGTTTTGCTACGAAGCTTCTTCTAAAAATGGATCTGTACTAACTTCGTGTTCCTGCTTCATCTTCACCAGGCTTGGTGAGTGTAATTCCTTTTTCTATGAATCTTTGCAGATCGCCTTTTCTAATAATCACGATGAATGCGGAGTGTAAGTTAACTTATACTCTCATAGAACATGGTTATGGCTTGTTCTCTGTGTACATCCGTCTCTATATAATTCCTAATCGCCCGTTTATAATAAACAATGCATTAAGGTGATTGTCTAGTTGCAAACTGTGTACATAGTCAGAAAACTATATTATGCTTACCTTTGTAATGTTAGATGGTTTATAACGGTGTCTGTCGAAGATTAAGAAGTCATGTAAACACATCAGTAAACACATCGCGTCCGTATCTCTCTCAGTAAGTTTCTCCGCTTTTGTTATTGTTGCTCGCGGCAGCGTAACAGCCCGTTAATTCATGCCCATGCAGTGATGAGAAAGACAAATCGAGTCGATGCATGTCCATTCTTTTAATTTTTGCGTTGTCAGGCGATATTACAAACTTCCGCGTAGGTTCCGTACTTAAATCAAACCAAAAACTACTTAAGAAAACAGGCTCAGGCTCTATATTCCAGCGTTTTTCAGTTTGGAAAGCATTGTCCGCACTGGACTACATTCCCGTGGCTATCCCCCACGTGTGTTGTGAAGACACGCCCCACAGAACTGGGGGGGCGGGCTCAGCAGAGATCATAAGCATTTAAAGGAACATGCACTGAAATAGGTTGCTGAAAACAGAGCTAGTTTTTACCAGTTAAAAGTAGTGTTTTTTTACACAACCATTGAGAATTTTTAATTAAATATATTACAAACTTTTTATTAGGACCCTAAAGATCATTAACATTTAATGAAAAATGTGTCTGGATGACCCCTTTAAAAGCCAAGTACACCGATGAATTGTGTATAAAATTAACCTAAAATAATATTGTTTTCAATGCTGAAGCAAACATGAATTTTATTTTGTTTTACAACAGATATTTCATAATAAACATGTGTATATGTGCTTCATGTTATTTTCATAATGGTGAAATGAGATGCCCAAATTCGTGCTTTAAAAGTTTCTTATTGTAAGGGACCATCACCAGAGGTCGCTGTTTTTTAGTTGTAGTTTTTGTTGGCTGACTCAGTTTCCCAGAAGGCACCTCGGTCAGGTGATGCGAGTGCACACCTGAGCCGAGGTAGCCATTAATCTATCTATAAATAGCTGTTTAATCTGGGAAACTGGATCGAGCATTTTTTGGTTTCACTACTGTCATTTGTGTGGGCATTTTGTGTTTAGTTCTTTTAGTTCATATTTTGATTTATGTTCTGTTGACTTGGACTCTCATATTGGCAATGTTTCTGTGTATGTTCTGTGTGTCTGTGTTAGTGGAGCTGATTCAGTCCTGTCCTAAGTGTATGTAAGTATGATGGTTTTTGTCCTCCTGTTTCTTGTGTGTTTAGCGGGGGGCCAGGTAAACCGCTAGGTGTGTGTTTGGCTAGAAGTGTGTGTAGCTAAAATCTAGGTTGAGCTAACTAGCATGCTTCTAGCCATAGCCCCTTTGTGTCTCTAGCTATTCTGTGTCCCCTAGCCTCCCTAGTGTCCCAGTGAGCCTAGCCGTTGCGTGTCCCCTAGCCTAGCCGTTGCGTGTCCCCTAGCCTAGCCACTGGGTATCCTCCGTCTGTGTTTCTGTGCCCTAATTCCCTAGTGTGTGTTGAGCTATTAGGTAAGTGTAGCTTAGTGCATGTTGGGGCTGAAGACATGTTTAGCTAGGTGAATGTGTAGCTGACTGCCATGGTTAAGAGCAATCTTAACCATGTTTAGCTAAAAGCCATGCCTAGCTGACTGCCATGTCTTTATCCCTAGTCCCGTCTCTCTACGTGTCTCCCCTAGTCTCTACGTGTCTTGTCTTGTTGTGTCCAGTTTCAGCTCCACGCGTAGTTTGTGTTCCTTCCTGTGTTTCGTCCTCCTGCCTGTGTTTCGCCACAGGATCTTTGGTATTCATCACAGGATGTGTGTTATTTGTCCTTTAGCCTGTGTCCTGCCAGAGAGCCCTTGTTATGTGTCTAGATAATGAGATGAATGAATAAAATTTCTCTGATGAGCAAGCCAAGGGTGACGGCGACAGTGGCAAGGAAAAACTCCCTGAGATGGCAATAGGAAGAAACCTTGAGAGGAACCAAACTCAACAGGGAACCCATCCTCATTTGGGTGATAACAGATAGAGATGATATAACACCATGTGTGTTATGCAGCTGAAAGTACAATATAAAAGAAGTTCTTTAAATTAACATGAAGTCCAGTTCAGCAAAGGGATAAGTCATATACAATGCGTTACATACAAAATGTTTAATGGTACCAATCAAATCAGACTTTATAATTACTTGGAGTGTAATTCACAAATTTACTGAAAATATATTTTTATGTGTATATAGTATGTGTTATGTGAATATATTATATAAGTATGTGTTTGTGCGCACGTTACATATGCAACATTCATATAAAATGCATTTCATAATACAGTGGGAGCCACGTCAAACAGCCGCTTGGAGCATGACAGGTTCATGATCGATCCGTGCACGAAATGTGATCCCCCGCGATGTAGTTAACGATGCCCCGCCCCATAATTCAATTCAATTTTTTATTTATATAGCGCTTTTAACAATGGTCATTGTCTCAAAGCAGCTTCACAAAGATGAAAGAAATTCATTATATATATATATTCAAATATATATATATATACAAATAAAATAATAATAAATTGTGTATGCATGAGAAAAATGTGTCTATATAATAACGAGATGAATAAATGAAATTTCTCTGATGAGCAAGCCAAGGGTGACGGTGACAGTGGCAAGGAAAAACTCCCTGAGATGGAGATCATATTTTCTGGATCTGGTGAGAACCCTGGCGGCTGCATTTTGGACTAACCGAAGCTTGTTTATTGAGGATGCAGGACAACCACCTAGTAATGCATTACAATAGTCCAGTCTGGAGGTCATGAATGCATAAACTAGCTTTTCTGCATCAGATACGGATAAGATGCTCCTAAGTTTGGCGATATTTCTAAGATGGAAAAAGGCTGTTTTTGTGATATTGGAAATATGATTTTCAAAGGACAAGTTACTATCTAATATTACGGCCAGGTCTTTTACTGTTGAGCTAGTAGTAACAGTACATCCTTCTAAACGCAGGCTGAATTGTAAAAGCTGTTGTGTGCTGGTTTTTGGGCCGATGAGTA
This sequence comes from Clarias gariepinus, assembly GCF_024256425.1. Lineage (NCBI taxonomy): Eukaryota > Metazoa > Chordata > Actinopteri > Siluriformes > Clariidae > Clarias > Clarias gariepinus. The sequence goes on from NC_071125.1 coordinate 12,532,687, forward strand.
ATATCTCTGTCTTGTCTGAGTTTAGTAAAAGAAAGTTATTGGTCATCCAATCTTTTATGTCCTGGACACACTCGGTTAATCTAGACAATTTAGGTATTTTGTCTGGTTTTGTTGAGATATATAATTGGGTATCATTAGCATAACAATGGAAACTAATCCCATGTCTTCTAATGATGTTACCCAAGGGAAGCATGTATATTGAGAACAGCAGAGGTCCTAAAACTGACCCTTGTGGGACCCCATATTTCACTGGCATTACACCAGACAGTTCTCCATTTAGATCTACAAAATGGTATCGATCAGACAGGTATGATCTAAACCATTTTAATGCCTGTCCCTGAATACCTATGTGATTTTGTAAGCGATCTATGAGAATTTTATGATCTATAGTGTCGAATGCAGCACTAAGATCAAGCAAGACTAGAATTGAGGTGCAGCCTTGGTCCGAAGCTAAAAACAAGTCGTTCGCAATCCTAACTAGTGCAGTTTCTGTACTATGATGGGGCCTGAAACCTGATTGAAATTCTTCAAGGATGTTGTTTTCCTGCAAAAATGTGCATATTTGAGCTGATACTACTTTTTCTAATATTTTTGATATAAAGGGGAGGTTTGAAATTGGTCTATAATTTATTTCATTTGCGTCCAAATTAGATTTTTTAAGAAGCGGCTTAATAACTGCCAACTTGAAAGGTTTAGGGACGTGACCTAGATATAATGAAGAATTAATGTTTAAAAGTGGCTCTCCAACCGTGTGCATCACTTCTTTCAAAAATCTGGTTGGGATTGGGTCTAACAGGCACGTTGTTGAATTAGCTGAGGTGATAAGTTTATAAAGCTCTTCCTGTCCTACACCTGTAAAGCACTGAAAAACTAAATGTGAAACTTTAGGCTGAACTAGATCATGAGATGCTATTAGAGGTTGAACTTCCGTTATTTTTTTCCTTATGCTATTGATTTTTTTTATTAAAGAAGTTCATAAAATCTTCACTACTAAAATGTTGTGGAGTACTCTCTGCAGGCATCTTAGGTTTTGTTAGGCGGGCTACTGTACTAAATAAGAACTTGGGATTTCTTTTGTTTTTTTGCTATCAGTTGGCTAAGATGCTCGGTCCTAGCAGTTTTTAGAGCCTGTCAATAGCTGCACATACTGTCTTTAAACGCAATTCGAAAAACTTCTAATTTAGTTTTTCTCCATTTTCGCTTGAGGTTACGGGTTGCTCTCTTTAGGGCGCGAGTATGACTATTGTACCAAGGAGCAAGTGTTTTATCTCTGACTTTTTTTAATCTGATGGGAGCAACAGTGTCTAATGTACTGGTAAAAATAGTACCCATGCTGCTAGTCACTTCATCTAGATCGTCTGCATTTAGGGGTCTAATAAGAATTTGGGACAGACCTGGCAGATTACTCGTGAATCTGTCTTTAGTAGTCGGATTCATATTTCTAACAAATCGATAACGTGGGGAGACACAGCTAATCTGTTCTATGGGTAGAGTATATATCAGGAGGTGATGATCTGTTATATCATTACTTTGAGGTAAAATCTCTATATTGGAGACATCTATACCATGAGATATAATTAAATCTAGCGTATGATTACAGCCCAAAGGAATTTAGTAAGTCCATAAATGCGAGGGCTAAAGTGTCGTTAGCATCATCTACATGAATGTTAAAGTCTCCTACTATCAACACTTTGTCAGAGTTAACAAATAGGTCTGATAGCAGATGTCCAAATTCTTTAAGAAAATCGGCATATGGCCCTGGGGGTCTGTACACGGTGGCCGTTGTAAAATATAGCGCGGGTTTATCATGTATTTCATTAAGTGCAACATTAATGACGAGCACTTCAAATGAGTTAAACCTGGGCCTTATTTTCTGAGTAACAGTGAGTACATCATTGTAGATAGTGGCGAAACCACCACCGCGACCAGTTAGACGGAGTAGACCTATTCAGACCAATATATTCATATGGTTTAAGCCAGGTTTCGGTAAGGCAGAGTGCGTCAAGGCAATAATCTGATATCATTTCATTAACAATAAGTGCTTTAGACGCAAGGAATCTAATGTTGAGAAGTCCAAACTTTAGAGGTAGATTTCGATTACTTATTTGGCCTTTTTCTGGTTTAATGGTTACCAGATTGTTTCGGCTGGATTTAACAAATTTATTCTTTTTTCTCACTATTCGGGGAACAGACACAGTTTCTATAGTACAAGCTATGTGTGTGCGTCTATTAGTATGCTGGGTTGTATTGTGTCTGATATCTAAAGAATCTAAGGTATGACTTACCGCCAGTCAGATGGTTCGTAATGTCCTGGAGATGTTGTCTGAAAGGACCGCTGCTCCAGCTCTGCTAGGGTGAAGGCCATCTGTGTGGTAGAGCCTAGGACGCTCCCAGAAAACATTCCAGTTATCAACAAAGGGTAATCTCTGTTGTTGACACCAAGATTGTAACCATTCATTAAAGGCAAATAATTTACTGAACCTCTCGATTCCTCTCTGAAATGTCGGAAGTGGTCCAGATACAATCAAAGCGTTTGTGGATGAGAGGTGTGTCTATGTTCAAACATTTGCGCACAGACAAGTAAGTCTAAAGAACCCCTCCCCCCACCAAAAATACACACACAAACAGAGCATTCCGTGTTTTTTAGCACCATGTCATGGTCAGTATTCTCCACTGAGGTTTCTTACCTTCCAATCCTTCTAAGTTTGTCTTTGCTCTTTTGATGGAGTTCTTAAAACCCCCCCCAAAAAAATTATACTGAGAAAAAAATGAATATGGGTCACATAATCACAAACACAAACTAGCACAGATACATATGATCAAGTGTTGTTTTCATTTGTTTCTATAACCAGTAATAATATTATTATTAATAATAATAATAATTATTATTATTATCATTATTATTAGCCCAACTCTTTGACTATTTAAAACAACGTCGGTTCCCATTTTTTGCACATTGAAGTTGTTGGTTCAAGTAAATGTATTTTTAAATACCCAAACAATCCCCCAACAATTAAAACACGCACACATGACTTTAAAAATAAAATTTATTCTTCCAAAACTAGTCAAAGGTAAAACAATAATTTGTATAAAACAGGTGAAAACGTTTAATTTTTGCTTAAAGGTCATTAAAATACCCGGATAACACCAGCTGCATATAAGACTCTATCTGGTTCTTTTATATTAAAATATCATTTTTTTTAAATATTAAAGATGGAACTGTATAATTCTTTGTTTCCCCCTTAAGTATCAAATTTTTGCAATTCTATGTTCAAAATATACAGTAGACCTGACCAAACATCATACTAAAGCTGTTGCACTGTGACGTCATCCCTCCTACAGCTCCCTCAACAGCTTGTTCAGGCTCCTCCAGTAGCTCCAAAAGGCCAATCGTCATCCGTCTGACCCCCCAATCCTCCACGGCGGAGCTCTGATTAAAGACAACAGGAGAATTTAGTGAAGACAAAGATAAATAAACTTTACAGAATATCTAGTTGTAATAAATATAAAAGATATTAGTAAACCTACACCACAGAGTGTGTAAAATACTGTTTTGGGGAATTCTGGAATGTAAATAAACTAATGTTAAGGCTAATGTTAATTATTGAACTTTGTTAGTGTTAACCCCAGTCAGTCTGTATTATCGTCTGCATTAAATTAACTGAGAATTTAATTAATGCGCTTTTCATACAAATAAGTTAAGCGATATAACACTCATATATATTAGTTCATCTCTGAAACCAAACTATAACTTACCTAGTACTAAAGCCCCCCTCACCTCCCCACATACGCACCTCCCCACAAACACTTCAGAGTTTTTATCCAGCTCGGTAACTAAGCGCTCGTGCTACCGCGCAAAGTCACGGCCAAATTGAGAAAATATAAACCCAGTTATGAGCGTTTAGCTCACGAGCTCCTGTACATCTATCCTCAGCTTGTGTCCTTCAAAAACTGCATCACATTATATTCACAGATATAACCTGCAGATTAACTCTTACCCAACGAATAAATAAATGCTGAATTTATCCAAACAACACATGGTCAGATTCTAAAGGCTTTTTTATAAAGCACAAACACTCTTCATCCGGTAGTGCAGCTTTTGTAATAAGGACATTAATAGTATTTTCAAAGCTTTAGTGTCTTTTTTAGTTAAAGAGGAGTAACATTGTGAGTTTGTGACACTGACAGTAAACAGACCATTAAGTTATCTAAAGTTACATCTGACCGCTGCTGGTGCTGCCAGTGATTTTTAAAATGGCCAATAAAAAACGAAACTGGGAAATAAACTGTAAACTAATCCCAAACAAATTTTATAAATTAAAACACCACTTACCGCGAATAGTCCATTAATCCGCCATCTTCATCTCTAGTGCAGTTTGGTAGCATCAGTTCGGCGGGGGTGGGTTGTTAAAAACACGTGATTGCAACTCAGCGCAGCTAAATTGCTGGCTTGTGTTAACGTGTCCTTGAGAACGAAGAACCAGGTAAATGCATAAATTGGGCTTGAATGGGCGTGTTTACTGTGAAATCTTGACACGCCTTTCTTGAAGGAAAAGGAGGGGGGACTAAGGCGTGCATAGGGCAGACGTACGCCATTCGCACGCCATTCACACGGTCGCGGCGATTTGGCGTGGCTCCATCTGTAAGTGTATGTTGTTAAAGTATTTGTGGATATGTATGTAACGACGCGGCTCGTGCAAGGGGCTGATCGAATGATTAACTGTTCAGAACGGGCCGGGTCGTGATACCGCAACACTCCGTGTGATCATTCGGTCGCACCAGTAAAAGGTGTCAGGGCCAAAGACAAAGAGCGCTGGAGAAGACACAGGCAAAGCCCAAGTCTCTGTCTGTCTAAGACACAGGCGAGATAGTGAGGGCATTAGTTTAGCGCGTGCTCTCGGGTTAAAGTGCACAAAGCACAAACTCTACTCTCTCTTTTCCTATAAATCCTCTGTAAGGGCATAAGCCCCGAGAGCATCTTTAGTTTTTTGTTTTAGTTTCTTAATTAAACTAAATTAATAATCCCACGCTATCCCCAAACAGAGATGTCTTCCCGTAATTAACCTAAAAGGTGTTCTGTTGCACACTGTTTTTTGACACCACTGCAAATAGTTGCGTTCTCCTAAGCAGTCTGGACATGAACATCATGGATGTTTCTGGTTCTAAGTTGGAAAGCACCTGACTTGACATCCTTAGTCTGAAATTTTGATTTATCACCCATACAAAATCTGCATATTGAGCCAGCAGAAAAACTCTCAACAAATCCACTTATTTCATTAGCTGCAAGATTGTCGGCTATTAACCACTGGGCAGAACCTTAAGCAAACTGACCAAGATGAGAAATAAATACACCATGATTTTCTAAAATGCAAAAGTCTTGCAAAAGTGCCTGCAACACTTTTTCATAGCCATTAGCCTTGACATCATCAGACTTGCAGAGAACAGCTAAATAGATAGAGGCTAGTGTTGAATGTGAACCTGGTGGAACATTACCTAAAACCCAATAGACACCACAGAGTTTGTGCTTCTTACGAGATGTCCCAAGAGGGTTACATAGCTCAAAATATCGTCAATATAAAGATTAATTGCTATTCTTAAACCTTCACCAGACAGAAAAGTATTTTGTTTATAGTAGTCACCGTCTTTTACAGTTCTGTATTCACAGACACCAGTTGATAGCTGGTCTATTTTTGGTATTTCAAGATGTTCAAGGACACCTTATGAGAGAGTTGTAAAGATAAAAAAAACGGGGATATATTGTAATTTTCTATTTCTGTGGACATCTAGTATGTACTCAACCGGTTCTATAACACCAAAATGATAAATGTAGTACTGTGTACGATTATATGCAGTAGAAAGGGGCCCATCGTTTGCAATAGCTATGCTTAACGGTTTAGATTTGCACGAAGAGTAGAATGTTCATCAACTACTGACTCCTCAATTTGCAGTTTATGGCTCTGGAATATATCTGATACAATACTTCTCGTCACAGGCAAAGATACTTTGCTTAATATGTAGTGAAGTTCAGAAAGGATCTTGTCAATAACTGCCTTTGGAGTGTGAACAATATTTTCCAACTTCAATAAAAGGCAAGCAATTTTCTCCAATTAAATTTGGCAGGTGTAATTCTACAGCATCACCACTACCTAGTTTCATTTTCATAATCTCCATCCACAGACTTTGTTGATCCATCTTCAATGTTTAACTGATTGCTTGTCCTGATGATATTAGCTTTAAAGTCTTTTAATGAATGTTGGTTGTGTTTCCTGTTTTTGTGGGTGTTGAACGTACTGTAGATATTAGTTTCAAATGTGCATTCTACAAACACACACTGAACTGTTTTATAATGCCTGAGATGTCCATTGATGTGTTGAAATAAAGTCCCTGTCTGTTGCTAGTTCTCTGCATGAGCACACATGGCACTGGAATGAAGATATTTCCACCTGCTTTGAAATTTGCTGCTTAGCATGAGTTTTATATGTGCGATTTAGTAGCTTATTCCATGTGTTAAACGTACACAGGCAATCTGTGTATGGACATGGATATCGATAACTGCCCCTAAAATGCCTGTGAGTCTGCCTAAAATGCTGCAACAGTAAATACCTGCTAGCTAGTTCCAAACTCCATTTTTTGCACGGCCACATGTATTATTTTGAAAAGGAGAACAAAGACAATAAGCATATTTTACACCAAACAAATGACCATAATACAGATCAGCTTGTGCTAATTACTCACTATCAGTTGGAGGCTGCCCCAATAAGCTTTGTAATGCTGATAAAACTGCAAAAGATAAAATAAATACATTCACTTGCTGGCATTCTGAAAAGGTGACAATGACAACTTTGCATTTGATAAATATGGTGACAAATCTACTGTAGGTTAGCATATTGATAATTATGCTTACAAGTAATTGATAAATATGCTGACAAATATAGGTCAGCGTATTTAAAAAAGAATTAATTATATAATTATTTTATTGTTATTATGTTGCCATTTTCCAAACAGGGTATATGATTAAAGATAGTAATGATGTTAAATAATCCTGTGTGTCCCTGAAACACACACACACACACATACACATCCCTTAAACCATACTAATTAACGCCTGGAGGGTGATACCCCCCACCCCACCCTCTCTCTCACACACTCGCCCCAACATACACATGTTAACAATTAGCTGACCAGAGGTATGATCAGTCCACAACCCTCGCCCCCTACCCCAAACCCATTTTCCCCGGATGTCGTCCAAAAACCCACAAAACTAGATGATTTCTTCTAATCTCCTGAGCAGAGACCCCAACCTCCGCTCCTGCCTGAAGACTCCGCCCTAGCGTTGTATAAATGAGACTGTGTACATATACATACAAAGGTTAAACCTTTGGAGCACCGGCAAAACAGTATGGCTTGTGAATACAAACCCATTTTTTACAACTCGCTGGCTACCGAGGCAGCCTGTTCAGGATTTGAAAAAGGTGAAATTACCTTACCTATCTGGCATCCTGTGATGCTAATGAGCATGACGGCTGTCTCTCCACCACCACTTTAGCCATCATCCGTGCTGTGACCGGGAAGCTTTTGGACAGAATTATTGCTCGAGATCTTAAAGACAATTGCCACGGATGTGCGATTGATCACCCGAGTCAACTCCAGCACGCATGTTTGTTCGATCCTGACAACTACTATCTACACATGAACGCCTTTAGAATGCTGAAAAAACTGTTTAAACCGTGAATGAAATACACTTTAGCAAGAGCTTTGAAATTGTGTGGAATCAACCACGTGCCACCCCTGGAAAAAATTCAAGGCATCGCTGAAGCTGTTGTGTGCTTTTGGCGGGATGAATTCAACCTCAAAACTGTGGTGAGGGAGCTCAAAGAGAAAACGAAAGAAATTTGTGGAGAACAAGTTTATGAAGACATCGTGGACTACTGGACCTTTCACTCATCTCTGGAGCCCCCTGATCAGCCACATACATAGGAAACTTTTTTTTCTAATCAACTTCCTGTTGATGAAGACGCTGTTTATCGACTAGAAAGACTCATGAAGACCGTACGAGATTTTACAGGAAATTGGGACTCTTTGTGTAATCTAAGTAATGAATATCCTTTTCACACTTATGTTTACAGAGTTCTATCTGCTATGTTTGCTGAACTTTTTGACTGCAAAACTAGTCATGTATTATGTATCTTAACCTATGTAACCTATGAAAGCGTTGATGTCTTTAATATTTTTAATTACCTGTTTGAATATACAATGAACAAAAATGTAAATCTTACTCACATTATGAGTCGCCTGAGAATAAATGCATAGTCTACACCGATGTTTGGTCATTCTTGTCCCGATACCCCAAAATGCCGTTTGTTGAAGAATATATATTATACACCGTCAGACCCTGGGTCGTACGGTGGTGTTGAAAGTCTCCAAAGAGCCATTATAGAGAAAATAGGAAAAAGAGTTAATGATTCTGAGATAAAAAAAAATGGTTAGCCGAGCAGGATGCATACACTCTACATAAACTGATATCTACCAAGTTTAAAAAAAATAAGTTTTTGTAAAAAAACATCGATGAACAATGGCAAGCTAAATTAGTTGATATGAGCAACTTATCAGACAGTAATGATAACGCAAAAATTTTGATAACGTGTATAGATATTTTATCCAAATATGCCTGTACGAGTGTTAAGAAACAAGTCTGGAACCGAGGTCACTAAAGCTTTTGACTCTATTCTAAAGGAAGGAAGATTCCCCCCAAAATTACAAACTGATCAAGGGAAGGAGTTTTTCAACAATCAGTTTCAAACCTTAATGAAGAAACACAACATTACTCACTTTGCCACTGGTACGGGTCAAAAGGCTTCAGTGTGTGAAAGATTCAAAAGAACCCTAAAGACTGGGATGTGGAGATATTTTACCTCTTTTAACACAAGAAAATACATCGATATTGTGCAGGATTTGATTCATGCCTACAATAACCGTCACCATTCCAGCATTAAAATGAAACCTATCGACGTAAACGAAACCAATTCTTTTAGCGTATTTAAAACCCTTTATGGACTATGGTCACCGAAAGTAAAAAAAAAAAAAAAATTAAGGTTAAAGTCGGTGATACTGTTAGAATTTCTCGTTTAAAAAGGCAGTTTGAAAAAGGCTATGAGCAAAACTTTACTAATGAATTTTTGAGAGGATTCCGAGAGATCCTCCGGTATATAAACTGCGTGATTATGATAATCAAGAAATTGAAGGTGCGTTTTATGAACCTGAGTTACAAAAGATTATCATTGGAAAAGACAGAGTGTTCAAAATAGAGAAAATCTTGTCAGTCAAGATTCAAAACCGGAAAAAAGTCTGTCTGGTGAAGTGGTTGGGGTGGCCTGAAAAATTTAATTCCTGGGTTCCTGCCAAAGACGTAGTTAACATCGAGCATTAGAATTTAAAAGGAATCGTCACAAACATAACTGTTACCTTTAATTACTAAGCCATGGATGAGTGCGGATTTTTTGTGACCCTTCCAAGCAACGCATCGAAGGATATTTATCTGAATAACAAGATTTCTCACTTTACTACTAAATTCAACAAGCCATTAGATCTCAATGGTGACTGGGAGGTAGCGCTTTCAGAGGTACAATATATCCATAGCTGGACTCATTATCACAGAAAGACACTCTATGTCATGTTAGTGTGAAGGAGGGAAATAAAATCCACAACCATTTTTTTTATATCAGTCCTGGGTATTATAAAAATATCATAGAACTGATTAATGAAATTAACAAACCTATAAAAGCGCTAAAACTTGACATGGAGATGTCCTATAACCCTGTTTGAGCACTGGTTATCCAGATTTGGTGATCCTAAAAAGTTCCTATCCGGATCAGATTGATCCAAGCCGATGTTGCTTTGAAAAACTGGCTCAAAAGTAAGCTGGATTACATGATCACGGAGTGCGAAAAAAAGGATTACTAAATTCGGATCGATTTTATCCGGATTAAACCTTTTGAAAAAACGGGCCCAGATGGTTACCAACAATCCCAAAGTGTTTCGACCCTTAACCATAATACTCTCCTGTTGGTGGGTCAGTAGTGGTGGCCAGCCACTACTCACTCCCTCCTGGCTGCCAGCTCAACTCCTCACTCCTGCTCCAAATCCAACAGGAGGCTATAGGAAATCACAATGTAGAATTATAGATATGTAAAGAGCAACAAGTAGAATAGCCAGTGTGGGGTCAATATAAGTTTATTTTTATTTGAAATGAAAACATACACATTTAAAAATAAAAAAACTAAAAACAAGAAAAACCCCACCCCATCCTCTTTCAGCAGTCCACTCATCTGAGACCTACAACACGAACACTGTACATTGAGGATAAGGATATGTATAACAAGTTTCAAATATAGATGTATTCAATAATAAAAAAAAGACTTAATGTCAAATACTTCACAATAATTTTAGACTTCCTCATCAATCAGAGACCAGCTTGTCTGAGTGTAGCCTTTAGGAGGCGGATCTCAAGTCTGGCCTTGGTTTGCTGCAGTTTGGTCAGAATCAGTTGTTCCTCTGCCAGATGAAGGTGTGCTTCTGCCCTTTCAGTCTCTTTTTGCAGAAGTGCCTTGTAATCATCATCTTTGTTTGATGAAGGGTGCTTCAAGCCTTTCCTCTGAGATCCTGTGGCAACTACCACTGGCTCAACCAATGAGGATTCAGCTTTTTCCTTAGGAACAGAGCTGAGATTCAATATAAATACGCTCTCAGATCAGCCCCAGGAGGAACTGGCAAATTCTCCTCCTTCTCCTTGATCCAAGGCTCGCCATCCCCTACAACACCTTGAATACCATGGAGAGCTTGCAACCTCTCATCTTCAATGATGTCGAGGACCACATCTGTGTAATCTCCTCTCTTAGAGGGCTTGTTGCCTGTTTGTGGGTTTTTGGCTTTGGCATGGTCCTTTGTTGCCCTGGCCTTAAAATTCTTCCACTGCATTTTTTGTGATTAAAATCCAAAAATCATTTTTCTTTTTGTTGGTATCCTTAGCAGAATTAAAACTTCCCACTATTGTTCCATATTGACACCGAACACCCTCTAGTAGTGCATTGGTTTCAGCAGCAGTGAAGTTACAGCTTCTTGATTCCATGGTTCCGTTGCTTTACTATAGTGATGCTAACGATGCTAATGCTAACGCTAATGCTGCAGTGCAGGAAAGCAGCAGGTACAGACAACATCCCAGAACGAGTTCTCAGAGCCTGCGCAGACTAACTAGCACCTGTGTTCACAGAAATATTAAACCTCCCCTTATCCCAGTTGGTAATCCCGCACATGCTTTAAAGAGTCAATCACTGTTCCTGTACCATCAGGAAGTGCTTTGAGTGGCTGGTCAGAGACTTAATATTTTTTTCACTCCTTGAAACACTGGATCTACTACAGTATGCATGCTGTCCGAACCATTCAACAGATGATTTCACACCTCCTTCACACATCACTTATTCACCTGGACACTAGGAAAGGGAATTATGTTAAAATGGTCTTTGTCGACTACTTTTCAGCATTTACCACTGTAATTCCCTCCACACTCACCACCAGGCTGGAGCACCATTTACATTTACATTTACATTTAGTCATTTAGCAGACGCTCTTATCCAGAGCGACTTACATTTTTATCTCATTACACATCTGAGCAGTTGAGGGTTAAGGGCCTTGCTCAAGGGCCCAACAGTGGCAACTTGGTGGTTGTGGGGTTTGAACCTGGTTTGAACCTGGGATCTTCCGAACCGTAGTCCAATGCCTTAACCACTGAGCTACCCCTCGCCCCACCCCATCTTAGCCCATCTATGCATCAGTAGATCTCCAATTTCCTAATCAACACTGTGGTGAAAAATACCCAGAAGTGTCTTTAGCAGTTCAGATGCTCAGAAAGAGACTTTTGACTGCTTTCTAAGGTGCTCAGGAACAGAATGCTTATAAAGTTGTTACTCATAATATAAACTGGAAGGCATGAATGTGTGTTCCAAGTGACCATTACTTTAAATTTTCAGCATGAGATGCTAAAATAAAGTGTTTACAGAGGTCTAAGCATTATTTAGCTCAGGATCACATGTAAGGTGCAACACCAATTCTTGGTCAGATACACCATAAAACAAGAAGAAGTTTTCAAAGCAAAAATGTGAAAGAATAGAAAGTTGCTACTGACACCAGCAACAGCCCACTGGGCCCTCTCGACCCAAGGAAACTGTCTCCTTGGGCCTATCTGTATTAGCCTCCACAGCTTTCAAAAGCTCCCCAAAACAAATCTGACGAGCCTCCATCAAGCCCTAAAGTAATGTATCAATTTGACATCTCCAGCATCCGGGCCACCCACAGGCCTTCCTAGTTGCCCCTGCCTGAGAGCCAGGGCTTCCCCAGGGCTTACATCCCTAACACCCAGGTGACCATTTGACCCTAGGCACCCACAATTAAGCACCCTGTCATCAGGATAACCACTTCCAGCACAGCTCCTTAAATGGTCTGGCCCCTGGTATAACTGAAAGTTGAAACTTTGATTAACGGCACTTCAGTATCATTACATTTAGGTGTGATTTTGACTTCATTCAAAAAGGAGGAGTTCGTTCATAATCTGTTCAACAGTCCTGCTGCTAGAACATGCTGCTGTCAATCAGTATATGACTGGACACTTTCTCTTTATCTTAAATAAATCTTTAATTTAAAGTGGCACATTCCACAGAGACTGCCCTTCTGTCAGTTAATGAGAAGCTCCATGTTGCTAGATCGGAAAAACCATAAAATGTTCTGTCTTCTGAGTGGCTCAGAGGCAAAGTGCTCGCCCTAGCGCTAGAGAGAGATGATTGGCCGAGCTCTCTCAGAGAGGAGGGATGAGGGGGACTTAATGCTCCCACACTAATACGGCTCTACAACCACTCAGGCTCTAAAACCAATCAGGTGTGTTACGCCGCCCTCAACGCTGTGTGAGCGAGCAGTTCGAAAAGATGCGGTCAGTTGGAGAAACGTGGTACAGAGGAAACACGTAATAGTTTTTGGCCCTCCCGACTGTGTCGTAGTAGTATCTTAATGTGGGAGCCCCCAAGTGATAGGAAGGAATTGACATTGTAGCGCAGCCACATAGGGGGGTTGTTTATAAAGGCCACATTATGATGGTAAATAGAAATAAAACCACCGGGCCTTATTAGCAACCCGCTATGGTTTATTTTGTCTCCCAAACGACTGTGTTTTGGTTCCGGGGTTAAGGTCTCGCAAGCATGGGCGAGGGAATCCCGATGATGTGCGCCGGGTCACGTGTGCCGGTATAAAGGCAGAACCGGCAAAAGACTCGGGGTGGAAAGATGAGACAGCATGCTGGTTTTGAAATAGAGAGAGAGAGAGAGAGAGAGAGTGATTGTTTTGATTTTCTGAGGATTACTTTTCCCGGAACACATTTAATACCCATCTCGTTCCGTTTCTCGTGTTCCCGGACTTAACATCTTCTACCGGTGAGACGAGCCGTCTTTCCCGTTTACCATTACACACACAACAATAACACGGACTTTCATACATACACACACGCATGCATACATTCTTTACACTTTGTTTATATTCGTATATAATTCGTATATATTGGTTTGTGGTACACTTTGTTTGTTTATGTCTTTTTCTCACTTAATACACTTTGGGTTTGGTTGAAAATTGTTGTTGTCGCATGTTCTGATTTGCTTTGTAAAGCTTGCGCAACGCTGGAAGTGAGTAATGTTAGACCGTATTTAGATTCTCGACCCCGTAATAGTGTAACTAGCTTAAAGATAAAACCAAAGCGTTGCAACTTGAATAAATTGTGTGTGTGTGGGGGGGGACTCATTTGTATTTGACACAGTGAACCACAAGATTCTATTCTCACAAGCCCACAGGGTTTAGTTCTTGGTCCTCTTTTGTTCTCCCTCTATGTCTTGGTAAGATCATTGTCACACGCCAGCCAGACTAACCCAGCACCTCCAGGCCCTAAACTCCACTCCAGGTTTTTTCTTCCTACAAGCTCACCTGCCACTCACGCACACCTGAACTCAATCGGGTAATCATCTCTAGGCTTTTTAAGCACGCCGAGTGAACCATTCAGTGCCGCAGTATCTTACTTGTGTGCCTGATGTCTATTTTGTCAAGCAGCTTTCAGTGTGATCTAGCCTGTTATCGACCCTGCCTGTTTTTCTGACTTCTCTCCCGTCTACGCCCCTCCTGGTACTTCTGTTGTTATCGGACTGATTAATGTGTATGACCTCGCATGTCCCCAGGATTTCGGATTTGTACTCACGTTTTTGGATTCGTTCGCTCTCGCGGCTGGATTTCTGGATATCGACCTCTGCCTGGACAAAGAAGATTCTTCCAGCCGCCACTTCACCTTCCTCGCCAATCGGCTTTCCCACCGGCCGATCTTCACTTTCCCACGCGCCAATCTTCACTTTCGCCGAAGAGGACAAGCCACTGCACCCTATCCACCAACCTATATGTGCTAAGCGGACTGACAGCGAAAGATCGCTTGCAAGAACCAGAGAGGATTCCGTGCGTCCGACTTCTGGGATTGTGGAGATCCCCTCGCGTCATAGCCCCGCCTCCTCTCTCGTCACTAAGGGCTTCCCCACTCTCCCAGTCACTAAGCACACACAGCCACTTCTTCTCTCCCCTGCTCCTGCTGCGCCTGCTACCCAAGCCTCAGTTTATAAAGTAAAGGTTAATACACTATTTTCTATCATTTAATCACCGTTTGCCTGCTATTGGGTTCATTTCCGTTCAGCCACCTCTGACCGCCCCTGACAATCATATTATCGCATGGCTTTTCATACCATTGTTATGCACCTTATGCCTTCCTCATACACTAAGGTTTCCACCCGGATCTCAGCATGTCTGGAAAACATCTCATCCTGGATGGCAGCTCACCAGCTATAGCTCAATCTGGGTAAAACAGAACTGCTGTTCATTCCTGGCAATTCATTTCCCTGTCAAGACCTAGTGATCTCTCTGGACAACAATCAGATCACTCCTTCAGCCAATCCTGATCCTGTTTCAGAATGCAGCTGCACGTCTCGTTTACAACCTTCCTAATTTCTCCCACACCACCCCACTTCTCTGCTCCCTGCACTGGCTTCCTGTAGCTGCCTGCATTAAATTTAAAAGCCTGATGCTTGCCTACAAAGCTAAAAATGGCCCAGCACCCACTTACCTCTCAGCTCTAATCACACCATGGAGTGCACCAAGTTCACTCTGATTCTCTAGCACTGCTCGCCTGGTCCCATCATCTCTCAGGGATCAATGAAGACATTCATCCAGACTCTTTTCTGTCCTGGCACCTAGGTGGTGAAATGAACTGCCCCTAGATGTCTATACAGCTCAGTCTTTGACAACCTTTAAACAATGACTCAAAACGTATTTGTTCCTTTAGTACTGCAGATAAGGGGTTTACTTAAACATCGCAAGGCTTACTTACTTGTAGCAACATTAATAGATAACCCCAATTTGATTTATATCACTAAAACTTCTATACATAATTTGAGAATTTTTCATCTTTTGATGATTTCTATTCACAAGCTGCTGGTTGACCTCTGTTCACAGAGGTCCATCAACTGGGCAAACCATCCATTAAAATAATAGTTTTTACTAACACAAAAGCCTAAAACAGATAACAGGTTAAAACTTGTATGATAATGGTTAAAATACTCTCACCTGCATGAACCCACACTCGGCTGGAAAGCCTCAGTTATTGCCTGCATTACTTTGATAGCATCCTAGGTACAGCTAAGTTCCAAAGCAGACTTAATGTGTTCAAGTTCAAATAGCCAAGCTTTTATAACATGCCTTAGCACATGCGTTTATATATAGTCTTGCAGAAGAACCACCTTTTTTGGGAAAAGTTGAACGACAGAATGTGAATTTGCATGAAACCTTAAAAATATTAGGGGGAAAAACATATAGTCAGGAGGACCCGAAATTGTTTCAGAAAAACTTCTGTCTCTATGCCTGTCTACAGCTAAATTTTGTCACAATGTCTCTCAAAACGGGCTGGACGGAATGAATTAATTTATTAACTGCATCAGAAATTAAAACAAAATGTTGGTTTTTAAATAGTTATATACCAGATTATGTCACAGCATCATGCCAACATGGCTTGACAGAATTTAATGAAACTTTTGCAGTGCTTGGATATTTGCCTTAAATAACATTAACACATTTTCATTGATTATCAATTATACCCCAGTAGACTAAATTAACTAAGGTACTGTAGAGTAAGGATATCTTGAAACATAATGCAATAACTATTTTTATCTATTTATTTATTTTTAAATAGCATAAAAAAAAACATGGGTTGTGTATAGAGTATAAAAAATACAACGCATGTTATGAAAAGAAAATTTCTTCCATTTCAGGGATTAAAAAACGGTAACAATGTCAACAATGAGAGATGACAGAGATGAGAGATGACATCGTCTGTGGAACGATTTGGACGGTAAGTGAACTGTAGTGGGTCCAGTGTGTCTGGTAGTAAAGAAATGATGAAGTCTCTGACCAGGCGTTCAAAGCACTTCATCACTACTGAGGTGGGGGCCACAGGGCGATAGTCATTTCATCCACCCACGGCTTCTGGTTGGAAAACATTATAATAGTCTTTTTTTCCATGGTGTTATCCGCTAGTTATGAATAAATAGTATTTTAGAACACAATAATGCTATTAGAGAGTGGGCCTAACTTAGGCCCCCCTAGAATTGTTCAAACAGGAGGATTAATGTCATTATTTGCCCAGAACATCAGTGCTCTTATATTGGCTGCCCAAAAATAATACATAAAATTTGGAAGTGCCCTCCCTCCTTTTGCATGAGGTCTCTGCAGTATACTTCTTTTAATTCTTGGCGTGTTTTTTTTGTTCCAAATAAAGGTTGAAATCTGGTTATTTAATTTGGAGAAGAAAGATTTTGTTAAGAATAATGGAAGGCACTGAAAAATATACAAAAACTTGGGCAATACACTCATTTTTATTGTATTAATTCTTCCACCCAATGAAAGATGGAGGTGGTCTTAACTCTCAAGATCTTGTTTTAGATTGAATAAAAGAGGTGGATAATTGGCTCCGAACAAGTCTTTATGGTCATGCGTAACCCAAATCCCAAAAGCCAAACTCTGTAAGTAGAGTCACTAACTTAGGTAAGTTTGTCAGGGATTGTGACAAGTATAATAACATGTCGTCTGCATAAAGCGAAACCTTATGTTCCAATCCTGCCCGTTGAATACCCTGGATATCGGCTCTTTGTTTTAAAGCAAGTGGTGTCACACACACCCGTTCCGCGACCGGCACTAGGACCCGGAAGTAGTATGGTCGCAAAACAGAAAGCATAAAAGGAGACAAGATGGCGCTTCACATCGCTCAGTCATTGAGTTCGCCCATGTCGGTTCAGATTGTCCGTCTGCCATTTGTGAGTACTCACTTTCTTGGGTCTACTTTCTGATTCGAGTGTGTGTTTATAGGACGTGGGTTAGTTTTTGTATTTTTCTCTTGCTTCCCTTCTGTAAGAGTCCTTAGACTAAATTGCATTATCCTGCCTACTTGCTTGCTCTTGCGTTTGGGTTTACCATCCACGCTACAAAGGGCTAACCGCTAAGTGTGCTAAATCTTCTGATCATTCCGGTTAGTATTGTGACAAGTGGTTCCATTGCGACTGCAAATAGAAGTGGAGACAGAGGGCATCCCTGCCTCGTGCCGCGTTGAAGCTCAAAATATGCAGATATGCTGTTATTAGTACGCACAGAGGCTAATGGAGACGTGTTTAAACGTTTTATCCACACTTTTATACATTTGGATACATTTATCCGTACTTTAAAGTTTACATCATTGGATACAAACTTACACTGGGTTAACTATGTTAATAACTAAGTGCCATTAGTCCAACACAACTGGGAGGAGGGTTTTTTTTTTGTGGTGGGGGGTGTTAGTCCAAGTACTGGAGAAACAGATGTGTCTTGAGTCATGTTTAAAGATAGTTAAAGTCTCTGCTGTCGGACATCTAGAGAAAGTTCATTCCACCATCTAGGTGCCAGAACAGAAAAGAGCCTGGATGAATGCCGCCCTCGATCCCTGAGTGCTGAAGGATCGGAGGGAACGTGGTGTAGTGCGTGCTGTGATTAGAGCAAAGAGGTAAGTGGGTGCTGGGCCATTTTTAGCTTTGTAGGCATCAGCGTTTTGAATTTGATGCGGGCAGCTACAGGAAGCCAGTGCAGGGAGCGGAGGAGTGGTGTGGTGAGGAAGAAATTGGGAAGGTTAAAAACGAGATGTGCTGCTGTATTCTGGATCAGTTGCAGAGGATGAATCGTGGACAGAGGCAGGCCTACCAGGAGTGAGTTGCAGTAGTCCAGTCTTGAAATAACAAGGGACGGAACAAGCACCTGAGTAGCCTGTGAAGAAAGAAATGGGCAAATTCTTCTGATATTTTAAAGAAGAAACCTACAAAAGCGAGTAAGGTTAGCGATGTGTGGGGAAAATGACTGATGATTGTCCATGGTTACCCCAAGATTGCGGGCGGTGGCTGAAGGTGTGATTTGATTGTTGTCCAGGGATAGGTTTTGACATGGGGATGAGTCACAAAGGATAAAAAACAGTTCGGTTTTAGTGAGATTGAGCTTCAGCTAATGAGCAGCCATCCAGGATAAAATGTCTGCCAGACATGCTGAGATCCGGGTGGAAACCTGAGTGTCAGATGGAGGAAAGGAGAGAGTAAGTTGAGTGTCATCTGCATAACAATGGTATGAAAATCCATGCGATGATATGACCTTACCAAGAGACCGGGTATAGAGGGAGAACAGAAGAGGACCAAGTACTGAGCCCTGCGGGACACCAGTAGAGAGTCTACGTGGGGCAGATGTAGATCCCCTCCATGTTACCTCATATGACCTATCTTCTAGGTAAGAAGCAAACCATTGCCATGCTGTTCCACAAATTTCAAGGCTTGTAAGAATAGATAATAGAATCTTGTGGTTCACCGTGTCAAATGCAGCTGACAGGTCCAGGAGGATGAGGACAGATGACAGTTTAGCAGATCTAGCAGCATAGAGCTTCTCAGTGACTGATAGAAGGGCAGTCTCTGTAGTAATCTCAGAGGAAATTAATTCAGTAAAAGCTTCCTCTGTAGTAATCTTAGAGGAAATGAATTTAGTAAAAGCTTCCTCTGATAGAAGCAAGGAGTTAAACCTCCGGGGACGGTAGCTGGACTGTGTATTGGGGATACGCATTTTCATAACTAGGGGACCATGATCAGATATAACTATAGCTCCATAATGACATTTGGTAATAAAAAGAAAAGGTCTCTTGTCTAGGAAAAGATTATCTATACGGAAAAAGGTCTTATGAACAGAGGAAAAAAGGAATATTTTCTGGAAGTAGGATTACGAAACCGCCAAACATCAGCTATACCATATGATTTAAGAAAAAGTTGAACATGCTGATTTAGAAAGGAGAGCTTTTTTGGACGAGCTACGGTCTAACACGGGGAAAAGTACACAATTCGTGTCGCCACCAAAAATAAGGTGGTACAATGATATATCTGGTAACCGAGAGAAAAGATTTGAAAAGAATGCAGGGGTATCCCAGTCTGGTGCATAAATATTGGCCAGGATGACTGAGAGGGAATAAAGCTGGCCCACCACAATAACATATCGCCCCAGGGAATCAGCATCTATACTAGTCATAGTGAATGGCGTATTTTTCTTGATGAGTTTGGCCACACTTCAAGCTTTTGAATGGAAATTGGAGTGATATATCTGTTCTGCCCAAATCCCTCTACACCGGAAATGATCGGTTGTACGTAAATGAGTCTCCTGAAGAAATGCGATGTCCGCATCAAGTTGTTTTAAATGTGCAAGTAACTTTTTACATTTCACTGGATGGTTAAGTGACTTAACATTCCAGCTCATGAAATTAACTGAACAGCCATCCAGCCCTTTGGAAGTTTGGATACCTGTCATCTTAAGGGGACGTATTTATATAAATGAAATCCATAAAAGCAATTTAAAGTGAGTGAAAATTAACATGGACATGTGACAGAATAAGTCTGGTAGAAAAAAAAACCAGATCTCCCCCCGCCCCCCCCCCCCCCCCCCCCCCCATCACCTACAAGAAAATGGTACTTAAAATATCCTGCAAAAACAAATCCACTCATTAAGTGTTTGTGTTAGGAGCTTTACAGAGCCAACAGCTCTATATATTAATAACAACAACAATAATAATAAAAATAAAATAAATAAACCAAAAAAAAAGTAGGGAAGGAAACCTTAACGGTATATCAATAGTAAAATTAGTGATGTTTCCATTAGCAGCGAGACTATTAAGTAAATATTGTCATGTCAGAATTATCCGTGGAAAGTCTCCTGCTCATGACTGAATAGTACCTTGAACGCCCTCTGGGAGGAGCTAAAAACAACCTTTTTTTAGGTCACTGCTCCACTGAAACGCGGTCTAGGCTGGAGAACGGTATAGACCGGATAAGTTAAGTGTTTGCATAGTTTTCAAGCCTCTGCGGGGATAATGTTCTTCCTGATATACCTTATGGCTTCCTCTGCATCTGTGAATACCTTTTCTCTCCAGTTGTGTGAAACACGTAAACGGGCTGGGTATAGGATGCCATACCGGACGCCCTGATGATTACGCAGTAATTTCCTAGCCTTGGTAAACGCCTTGGCAACACTCGCAATATAATCCGGAAAGATAGCGACTAATTCTTCGTTAAATCTCAGCGGAGCCCGAGCGCGCGCACGGCTCAACACTTCGACACAGTCTTGGTAATAGTGAAGTTTGCAGCTACCTATGTTTTCAAACAAGTGACCACATTGAATTGTCTGACCACGTTAAATGAGGCTGAAGTTAGCTCCTTATTCGCAGCTTATGATTTGTTTGGCTTATTGTTGCGCAGCGTCTCATTCTGCGGCTGAAGTTAGCTCCTTATTCGCCTTGTTACTAACGGGAGTGTTCACATTGGCGAAAGCTGCGCAGTTTATTAATAAAATGTTATTTTGGTGGCTTAAACCATTCTGGCCAAGCAAATATGAACTATACCATACCTAGCAGGTACCCAACTGTATAGTAAAAGTGAAAATGTCCTGGCCCAGATTGATTTTACACTTTAAAAATTAAATGGAAATATGTCATTCTATTATGCACAATGGTGTAAATAAGAAGCCAGATTTCCATGACTATTTTAGTAGCTTAAATCTCTCTGGGCCAGGCAAATATGAACTATACAACACCTAGCAGGTATATTTTTAATATTTGCCTATCCCTTACTTGCTATATACACTTGCTAAATTATAAGTATGTTAGGAGACTATTCAAACTGATACATTTTAATTATTTTATATAGCACATTAATGATAGTAAAAAATGTTGCACATAGCAATGATAACTAATAATAACATTTATTAAAGAATTACCCAAACAGGTATAAAAACCAACAATAGAGATACATATTCAAAATGCAATGACAAACTACATGGGATTATCCTTAATTTTTTGACAGTAAACTAATTAAATTTTCATTGTATCTCCTAAATTTTCTAAAAACACTAGCATGTCCTTCATTTCGGAGAAGACAAATGAAAAATTCACTAGAATATCTTCTTTTTCATCTTCCTTAACATTTTCTAGTGTGTCAAATTTACAAAGGGCCTTCTCTGCTTCATCCTTGTTTATGTACAAGAGTGGAGGTGAAGCAACATTTCCACTGAAAAGCTGTTTATTTTCATTGCGCCATATATTAATCTCAATACATATACAGTAATTAACACAGTGATTACTTTACTAATCACTAGTTTCACTTTTACTATAAAGTTGAGTACCTGCTAGGTGTTGTATAGTTCATATTTGCCTGGCCAGAGAGATAAAACACGAGCCAAACACGTCCTACTCCATTGCCATGCAAGAGCGCCCCCCCTAATTACAACATCACTTTTAACAATTCTAAAAAAAAGCCCAGCCAATGTTTATAGGTCTGGTCATCTTGCCATGAACTTACTCTACCTACAAACTTTGCATTGAGCGGATCTCTGTTTTTTTTTTTTTTTATTTGTCAAAATTTAAGTAAGTAAAATTCCTTAAATATTTTTTGTGTGTTTATTACAATGTCTAGAACACATACATATATAGTTATTTTAGAAAACATTAATTAAATTTGATTTAGAGCTTATTATGTCTATGCTGTAATTCTACAGCGTTGGGTCAGAGTGGTAGCCTGTTGCATTGTTCAGGGATGGTGTGAATGTGAACCTGCTCGAGGAGGGATGCTTGTGTCTCTTTTAGTATGATAAGCAGAGAACATAACAGGCCACAGTACTGTTTAAATGTAGTTTTATACATTAAATGTGAATTTTGATTAGCATTTGCATTGAAATTGTACTACTTTAATGGATAATACTTAGAACTTTGCTGCAGTCCAAAATGGAGAAAGCGATTTTGAAATGGACTCCGATTACAATGATGCAAGTGACTCAGGAAATGAAGATGCACGTGAAATGGTCAAACAAAACCACCAACCCACTGACTGCTTAACCAATGATAATGTGGACATCAAGCCCCAACCAAAAAAAACCACACCGTGGCCTGTGACAGGTTTCTGACTTTTCTGGTTCAGAAATCACCAATGATGCTACCTCCCTTCTCACCCTTCTGGCGTACTTCCAAAAGTTTGTGACAGAAGATAGGATTGAAGCTCTGACAAGAAACACAAATGAGTACAGCTTGCAAAAAAATGGAACATCTGTAAACACCAATAATAAGGAAATTGAGAAGATTCTTGGCATGTACCTGAAGATGGGCCTAATGCAAATGTCTGGTGTCCGTATGTTTTGGGAGACACACGGTACACCTGTTTCTGATGTGATGTCCCGCAACAGATTCCAAACTCTGTTGACTTCATTACACTTCATAAACAACTTAACTTTGTCAGAGATGAAAAAGAAGGACAAACTCTGAAAACTCAGACCATGGCTAAACTGGATGTATGCAAAGACATGATTGCACATTTCCCAGTAAATGGGTGATCTTGTTGGAAAGAGTTGGACTATAATGGGTGAATAATTTACTAAGAAATAGAAACACTGTACAGAGAAGGGAGACCAGGTGTGTGCCCCTCCTCTTGCAAACTGTATAAAATGAGCATGTATGTTACAGTCAAATAAGTCAGGCATTGCTGGATTGGCTCATTGGGTTTTATTGCTGCAATAAATCCTGTCTTACAGTACTTCATCCAGATCTGCACAGAGACCAAAGTCTTTCTTTTGTTCTTTTTACTAGTGTTAAAGTATATGTTTAATATCTTTAAGGCAACATTAATAGGTGGAAGATAAAAATGCTAAATGCGCTCAGCTGATCGCACCACCCTATGTAGAGCTTGTCTGTCCTGCATGGTAGAAATTCCTGAGCACCTTGGGGGGCAGTCTAAATTCTCTCAAGTGTCTGAGGTGGTACAGACGCTGCCGGGCCTTTTTTTACCACGGTGTTGATGTGACAGGACCATGACAGGTCCTGCGTGATGTGAACACAGAGGTATCAAAGCTGTCCACCCTTTCCACTGGACTTCTGTTGATGACTGGGGTCTGGTAGTTCCTCTCCTGCTTTGTACTGAAGTCCACTATCAGCTGCCTTGTCTTGCTGACATTCAGGAGGAGATTGTTCCTCTGGCACCAGTTCTCCAGATTTCCAAATTTGATATATTCCATTTGATATATTCAGAATCCATTAAATATTCTCACATCTCATTCAATATATTTAGAATCCATTGAATAATCTCATATTTAATTCAATATATTTACAATCCATTTAATATATTCTGACTTTTCATTCAATATATGTCAAGTTTTCAATCAATATATTCAGAATATATTCAGAATCCATTTAATATATTCTGACATTTCATCCAATTTATTCAGACTTTCAATAAATTGATTTTCAATCAATATATTAAGTTTTCATTCAATATATACAGTTTTCAATCAATATATTCAGTTTTCATTCAATCTATACCAAGATTTAAATTAATATATTCAAAGTTTTCATTTAATATATACCAAGGTTTCAATCAATATATTCATTTTTTTAATTTAAAATATTCAGTTTTTATTCAAGTTTCTTATGAATAATTTCCAAAATAGCATGCCATTATATATATAAGTCTATGACCGTAGTTAGCTACATTACAGTGACTTTTTTAGTCAATTGACACCACTAATATTCACACACATACAAGTATTTTATTTGAAGTTCATATAAAAATGCAACAGAATTTACAGTGAAATTATTAAAAATTATAAAAAATATATAAGTTATTAAATGTGTAATAGCTAATATTACAAGCTAATAAGAACTTGTATGAGAGAGAATAAGCCATAAGAAAAGGACGCGACTCGAAGCGGTGGCCACGAGGGAAACGAGTCGGCGTCAGGAACAGGCTAAGAGCCCGTGCACATCGCACACCTCTGCCTAGCATTCTGCTCGCCAACGTCCAGTCACTGGGGAACAAGTTTGATGACCTCAGGGCCAGGATAAAGTTCCAGAGAGACATTCGGGACTGCAATCTCCTCTGCTTCACCGAGACATGGCAGCTCCGATGATGACGTCAGCGTGTTTACGGAAGCGGTTGTGGGATTCATTGAGAAACTAGCGGATAATACCATGGAGAAAAAGACTATTAGAACGTTTCCCAATCAGAAGCCGTGGGTGGATAAAACCATCCGCGACGCTCTGAGATCTCGCACCGCTGCCTACAACACGGGACTTGGGTCGGGGGACATGGAACCATACAAGGCTGCGTCATACAACGTCTGGAAGACGGTGAAAGAGGCGAAGCAGTGCTAGGGAAAAAAACTAGAGTCACAGCTCCAACAGAGTGACTCTAGGAGCCTGTGGCAGGGATTAAGGACAATTACGGACTATAAAACACCAACAACCGGTATGACGAACCCGGACGTGACTCTGGCAGACGAGCTGAACACCTTCTATGCTCGCTTCAAAGCTGCAGTTAAAGACGCTAGCAATGCTAATACTAGCGGCGCTAACGGCTGCAGACAGGAAGACACTGCCAGCACCGGAAACGCATTCATCATCACCAAGCATGACGTGAGGAGAGCCTTCAAGAGAGTGAACACCAGGAAAGCAGCAGGACCAGACGGCATCTCAGGTCGTATTCTCAGAGCCTGCGCAGACCAGCTAGCACCTGTGTTCACAGAGATATACAACCTCTCTTTATCTCAGTCGGTGATCCCCACATGCTTCAAAGAGTCCATTATTGTTCCTGTCCGAAAGAAACCTCATCCTGCTTCTCTCAATGACTATCATCCTGTAGCCCTCACCTCAGCAGTGATAAAGTGCTTTGAACGCCTGGTCAGAGACTTCATCATTTCTCCACTACCGGACACACTCGACCCACTACAGTTTGCATACCGCCAGAACAGTTCCACAGACGATGCAATCTCACATCTCCTCCACACATCGCTCACTCACCTGGACGCTAGGAAAGGGAATTATGTTAAAATGCTCTTCATCGACTACAGCTCTGCATTTAAGACCATAATTCCCTTTCCTAGCATCCAGGTGAGTGAGCGATGTGTGGAGGAGATGTGTAAACAAATAAAGATGCATACCTTGCTGAAGTTGTGTAAACATGCATACCTTGCTGAAGATGCCTAGCATCCAGGTGAGTGAGCGATGTCTCCTCCACACATCGCTCACTCACCTGGATGCTAGGAAAGGGAATTATGTTGAATTATGAATTATCTCAGCACTGTAGCCCCCCAGGTTTGTGTTCTGAGCCCCCTGCTGTACTCTTTGTACACCCACGACTGCGTGGCCACTACCAACTCCACCGCCGTCATCAAGTTTGCTGACGACACTGTCGTGGTGGGCCTGATCACCAACAATGATGATTGGAAATCTGGAGAACTGGTGCCAAAGGAACAATCTCCTCCTGAACGTCAGCAAGACAAAGTTGATAGTGGACAGAAAGTGATTTAGTACAAAGCATGAGAGGAACTACCAGAACCCCATCATCAACAGGAGCCCAGTTTAGAGAGTGGACAGCTTCCGATACCTCGGTGTTCCCATCACGCAGGACCTGTCATGGTCCTGTCACATCAACACTGTGGTGAAAAAGGACCGGGAGCATCTCTACCACCTCAGACGCTTGAGAGACTTTAGACTGCCCTCTAAGAAGCTCAGGAATTTCTACTCCTGTACCATAGAGAGCATCCTGACGGGAAACATCACGAGCTGGTTTGGAAACAGCACCATGGAGGACAGACGAGCTCTACAGAGGGTGGTACGATCAGCTGAGCGCATCTTCCGCACCGAGCTCCCTGACCTGCACTCGATCTACAGCAAGCGGTGCTGGACCAAGGCCAGGAAGATTGTGAAGGACCTCAGCTATCCCAAAAATGGACTGTTCTCTCTGTTGCGGTCTGGGAAGCGATTCCTTTCCCTGAAGGCCAACACAGAGAGACTGAGGAGGAGCTTCTTCCCGCAGGCAATAAGGTCTCTCAATCACGCTACTGTACCACACAGGAGTATTATCTTTTTAAACAACGACATTGACTAGACAATCATAGGCACATTCATGCACTACATTTCTACAATACACATCACTAAATATTTATATCTCTGACCATTGCACATCTTAAGTCACTTTTCATGCATATTTGCACAGCCATTGCCACTTTAAAAATTTTAGATATACTTTTTTTTCTTTCCTCCCTATATTCACATATTTCTATATTTTGTAATATTTTTATTATGCCCTTATTTGTACAGTTTATTTTACTAGTTAAATTTATTTTCTTTCGTATTTCTTTTTATTATTATTTATTCCTTATATATAGTTTTTATTTTCTGTCTAAGGTCACTAGCGGTCGTACAAGCATTTCACTGCATATCGTACTGTGTATGACTCTGTATGTGACAAATAAAATTTGAATTTGATTTTCCAGAGTGAATGGTATTTAGAATCAGAAGAAAAAAGCATGGACATTATGTGGGAATAAATACTGAATGACAAGTTATCTTATCAATGTTTTTCTTCTTCCCTGGTGGAATTGGTATATTTGAGGATGACAATACCAAGATTCACCAGGGTCAAATTGTAAAAAAGTGGTTCTGGGGCATGAGGTATTATATTCACACATGAAAATATGGTTACCACAAAGTCCTGATACTAATCCTACTGAAAGATGTTGAGATGTGTTTAAGAATACTTCATGTAGTGCTTTAACTCTTCAAAAAAAAAAAAAAAATCATTTTCTTCATAACAAAAACTAAAGGAGGTTTAAAAATATTAGCGTGTGACTTTTATTTGACCTGGTAGTCTATGTCTAAACTCTATCTGTATTGTTGATCTAACTTACTATCAATGTCTACTAGTAGGTAGGGCTAGCTTAATCATAGATGCAGGCTTTTTTCGGAAATGATTTACTTGCCTGATAGCCAAACGTTTTTGTTCAAAATGAAGGACAGTTATATGAACCAATTTTGAGTTATTGATGTTTACATTTTTTTAAACTGTTTTTATTTATTTTAGTGTCATCTATTAGATTATACTATATTAAAGAAGGGATTTTATCAGGGAGATCTAGTAGATCTTTCTTCTTTTAGTCTTGTCCACAGGAAATGAAAAGCATATTCTATTGGGTTGCGAGCATGTGTAATCAGCAGTCAAGTCATGAAACCCAGTTCCATTGGCAGCCATAAATGCTTAGGCCGTGCCACTTTGTAGGGTTTGCATAATAATGACAACAAATGACCGTCGCATTCTCCGTCAATAAATGTAGACATTTTAATGTGGACACAATGCCCAACGCATTCTTCACCATTAATATGTAACGTTTAGCTCTAGGTCAAAGGTGTATAGGATCTTTAACGATTCGGGGTAATTTGATTAACTGAATTAAATTTTTAATGTACCCTTTATCGACTACCCGTCCAGCGTTTAGCACAATTTAGTGTATCTTACTAGTTCTGCTTATCACTTGGCCAACGATGATAACACAAAATCTAGTATATAGCAATTATGAGCCATGTAACAAGATCTGGGCAAATGTTTAGACTTTAAAATACATGACCAAGACAACAGTTCTTTATAAAGAAAAGAGAACTTATTTGACTAATCTACGACACATGAAACTACGCTACTTAAACCCACGCACATATATATATATACAAACAGTTTGGAAGGTGAAAATGAATAAAGTTATTCTAGTACTGTTTACTAGATCAATGAAAGAGCAGAGTCTTGGATTTAATCTTACGGTTTAGTTATGAAATGAGCACCTTCAGCAACTTCAGCAAGGTATGCATCTTTATTTGTTTACTTGCGTTATGCTTCGTTCTCATTCGTTGGTTCGCATCCAGCGAAGGGAATCATGGCGTTGCTAATTGGTTGGTGCGCTGTTGTAGAGATGACGTCTGTCGGGAAAGCCCTTCAGTGAGACTTTGGTTGCCTGGTTAGCGATGGCTGCGCTCTGAAACTTCTCCTGAGGTTTTCTTCGTTGCGGGACTTTGTAGTTCTGGCACAGGGTCTCGTTGAGAGTTCTTGAAGAGCGGATGATGCCAGCAGCGGCGGCGTAGCAGCTTGGAAGATGTTGTAGGTTGCAGTAGTGATGCTAACTTTACTGCACTGTTGTAGACTTCTTTAGGGTTTTTGTCCCTTCGGGGTCAGTCCGTCAAACAGGTGATTGGTCCAATCGTATGTGGTTGCGGAGCTTAGCCACGCCTTCACGTGGTTGTGCATACATTAGCCCGGTGTTTTCGGCTGTCACGTGGGACCTATCCAGTTGGAGTTTTTAATACCTTTTATAAATTAATTATGCATGAGCTCGATTCATGCTACTAATTTCCCGTGTTCACCAATGTTCTTTGAATGAAGCCAGCTTTAGATTAATATCAAACATTACATATCTTACCCGCTCATTCCGTCCTTTATCTAATAAAAGGGGGTTGTAAATGCTGATTGCACCCTTAAAGTTATGCAGAATAATCAAACATATACATAGAAATAAAAGATACTGAGGAAATATTTGTAAATACGTTTTGCCCTACTGGCACACTTTAAAGATGTTTAAAATAGTGTCCATGCCGTGTGCCTTTGTTCATTGAAAGGCATGTGCCCAGAAGGTCAAGAAAGTGTCCAGGTGTGAGTTGTTCGTCGCTACAACTGCCTCTACAATGTTAGACAGGTGATGTGCTATCCTTTTGGATCATGAGCTGCTTCTTTCTTTCTCTATAATTTTCTCTTCCCATGATTCTGGCCCAAGTAAAATTTTCGCCTTATCAGGCCAAGGATTTGAGTAGTTTTGGGTCCAGTGTTGGGGGATGTTTTGGGTTACTTTTTGGGTTACAGTGTTGGGTTACTTTTTAAAGGAACTAATTACATTACAAAATTACTGTCTTTAAAAAGTAATCAGTTACATTACTGCATTACTTTCTGATAAAAGTAACTAGTTAGAGTACTTTTCCATTGTACTCTTTTCCTATACATTTATTTAGAAGCACAATGTTTGTTGTGGCAGGGGTGGTAAATACATCTTAGTTTCATGAGCAAAATACAAAATAAAATCATGATTATTTTTTCTGATCTGTATAATTAAAACATGCTCATAGGCTTCAAGTGGATGTCTGACAGCAGAATGAGCAGTGGTGACACAAGTTTGTTTCATTATTTAATCATATTAGTATGAAATCTATACCTATAAGAAACCTACCACTGAGCCACCAATGCCCCATCTTTAAATAATAATAATAATAATAATAGCAGGGAAATGTACATCTTATTATACAATCCAATTTTTTTTTTACAGCAGCTACTTCACTGACTCTCACCTTCATATCTTTCTGTTTATAATGCCTAGTACTTTTACTTATAATGACTAGTACTTTTCAAATAGAAACAGGAAACATACAGCATCCAAATGGGCTAATCCCGTTTCCCATCACTGCCGCTGGTATTTATGTAATCATTATTACAAATTCTACCATACATACAGTATGTGTAGACAGTCATTACTGACGTTCAGGGGATCACAAGAACGCTGACATGACATCCGTGTTTTATAAAGTCACCCTATCTTTTTAGTGCATGCGCATGCGCATTTTAAAATACGTCATGTTTCACTGCTTTGGCATTGGCGATACAAATCTATGCTAGGACTGGCAGCAGGTTTGTGTGGTTTTGTTGTACGATCAATTTGGGGATTATATCTTAAAAAAATCATTAAAAACGTGTCACGAAATGCTGACTTCCATAAAATGTTATATTTTGGCAGTGCTTCTATCATTTAGAATAGAAAGTAGGAAACGTTGGCAAAGGACTGCATATCAGTAGATATATATATATACATTTTACTGGGTGGGAGCAAAATAATAAAACAAATTTGATTTCGACATCCCATAACTAAGCCAATGATGTATCTTAATGAAACAATTAAGCAGCGTAAACCGAATACGTCGAGATTTCGGGAATTGAATTAACCTGCACACCGCTGTTTGCTGCTTCCTGTCTCTCTAATCAGCTGACATCCTCGTGACAAGCTGGTGGTTGGCTCATGCGCAGAATTGCTCTTTGTGTAGACAGAACATGGCTCCGTCCTGAGTTTTATTACTGAGCGAAGCGTAGTTGTCAATGTTCAGCGGCAAATTTTCGAAAAACAAAGGAACATTGACGCGTTTTGGAAGGCTGCGGGTACAGGAACGTAAACAAGTCGCATCTGGTAATAAGGTAAAGGTTGTACGCACCTATGTTAGCTAGCTATGGCTAGCTAGCTGGACTTATGCACTGATGTAGGGAAACTAGTTTTCTAATGCATTTTCTCTCGGATAGTTTACCTGGTTACAGCCTACTGTAACACAGCTGGCAAGTGAAAGACTATCGAGCCTTGAGTGTTTATTTTGCTGTAAAGCTCAACTGGTTACAGTCATTGTGTTTTAATTTTAGTCACTCGGTTGGCTAGCTAGTCAACTATAACTTAAACATTATGCCCTGGTTTGATACCATTACATGACTCCTTTGTATAGCTGTTTATACTCATTGGCACATAAGGTTAATTAATTGCAGCAATGCCGTTACAATAGGTTTGTCCATATTTATCTGAAAGACCCGATGGTTAACTTGCACCCGAATATCTACCACAGTTGTTTTTTCCCTAGACGTATGCATAACAGCTTAGTGTTGGATCTGTATTTTAATATATCGATCTACTTTAATCTATATTCGGAAAATAACGTTAACTATTTGTTTCGGTAGTGACGTTAGTTATTTTTACAAGAGAAAGTCGTCCCCTGAGCAACAGCGCCCCCTCTGCTTTGCTGCCAGACGGGTAGAGACGATTTGAGATTCCTGTAGTATTTTTAAAATACATCAAATTGCCTTAGACCTCATTTTATTTATTCGCACCACAGGCTCAAGAACGAGCATAAATGCAGGTTGAAGTAAACATGCAAAGTCAAAGTAAACGGTCACATAGGTCAGCCTTTTCCAAATGCTGTCCATCCTGTTATGCAGTCTTTTAGGTCCGAGTGACTGTTGCTCTGATGAGGAAATGTGTGCAGACCAACCAAAGATGTTTAAACCTGGAGTAGGATAGAGTATTTAATTCTCTTCTATCTTGTATAGAGTCTTAAATGTTGTTTCATGACGGTTGTGTGCGCGCGTTAATTGCAGTAATGGCAATTCTCCTGCTTGATTCACTTGTTATTGATTTATCCTGAGAGATAGGAATCTTTGTCATCTGACACCCTTTTGGAATTATTGTCTCTCTCTGAAATTATAGTCATACTAAACTATGGAGGAAAATGTGCACTATGTACTACCAGAACAGATTCAGTGCAATTTGGCATTGGTTTTACAAAATTTCTTTAAGTTTGAATATCTTCCAAATCATTTCGGCTGGTGGAGAACATTGTTCCAACACTTAAGTCCAAATTAACTTTTTCAAATTGATTGATTTATTTGCTTGACTGCTTGTTTGTTTGTTTGCCATCTATGTTACACAAGTATTCAGACCCTTGGATAAGATGGTGTCTTTGTTAAGCTGGGTATATGCTTAAAGGCATATTTCTATCTCTTTGGTAGAAATTTTTTTGTGCAAAAATTATTTTTTTGATGAAATACGATTTTATTTGTATATAAATTTTATTTGTATATTTTATTCGTATTTATTTGATGAAATACGATTTTATTTCATATATATATATATATATATTCATATATATATATTCATATTTATATATTCATATATATATATTCATATATTCATATATATATATATATATATATATATATATATATATATATATATATTCATATATATATATATATATTCATATATATATATATATATATATATATATATATATTCATATATATATATTCATATTTATATATTCATATATGAATCCACATCTTTGCACAGATTTGGCCTTTTAAAGGCATGTGGTCCTGAAATTTTGATCAGCTGTAAAACAACCTGTTTGTTGCTAAAAAAATGTTTTGTTTCACTCCCATTTCTTCTTGTTGCATGTTGAATATGATTTCTTGCCATTTTTCAAGTGGTCTTAAACTTTTGATCAGGACTGTATGTATGTGTGTGTGTGTGTGTGTATGTATATTAGGGCTGAGCGATATGGCTGAAAACTGTATCACGATATCAGTGTTTCATATCGGTCGATACCGATAATTATTGATATTTTTATGACCCATTTAAAATAAGGACCAGGAGAAAAATATATTACATTTAAACATTTTTATTTTAAACTTAACCTTCCTCTGATCATAGTCCCCTCAGTTATTAAGACAGAAATGTCAATAACCATGGAAAACTTAAATAATTAAAATGTAAACATAAGTCTAAAGTCACAATGAACACTTAACAATTATCTCTTAACATTTAAGGTGCAAAATGAAAGAAAATGTAAGAAATGCTTAATAAAGTGTAATAAAATAGTGCAAAGTGCATTTTCTGCTTTTGAAGAGGAATCCAGCAGACCAGCATGAGACAACGACATGTTGCAATCAAACATGATACTGTTACATGATTGACGTTAGTGTATCACTCCCTTCATTGCTAGGTTACCAGAGAGCGAGTGCCTCTGTTAATGCAACTGTCACGGGCAAACGGAAGCGGACCAGAAGTATATATAAATATATATATATATATATATATATATATATATATATATTATATATAAAAATATACCCGCTGTTGCGGGAGAGAGGTTGATTTTACGGCAGCTGTTTACGGGA
Organism: Clarias gariepinus; assembly: GCF_024256425.1. Classification (NCBI taxonomy): domain Eukaryota; kingdom Metazoa; phylum Chordata; class Actinopteri; order Siluriformes; family Clariidae; genus Clarias; species Clarias gariepinus. The sequence continues at coordinate 12,565,962 of NC_071125.1, forward strand.
GTGTAGTCCAGTGCGGGCAATGCTTTGTGGGTAATGCAGTCCAATGTGCGTGAACGCGGAAATGTGAGATGAGCTGGAATATAGAGCCTGATCCTGTTTTCTTTTAGTAGTTTTTGGTTTGATTTAAGTACGGAATCCACCCGGAAGTTTGTAATATCGCCGGACAACGCAGAAAATAAAAGAATGGACATGCATTGACTCATTTGTCTTTCTCATCACTGCATGGGCATGAATTAATGGGCTGTTTCGCTGCCGCGAGAAATGACAAAATAAAGCGGAGAAGCTAACACCGCGTTCTAGCAACACGCACTCAATCAGGAATTGGACCCAAAATCACAAGATCCGGCGAAGCGTCGGAAACGACATGGGCAGACTTAATGACTGAGCGATGTGAAGCGCCATCTTGTCTCCTTTTATACTTCCTGAATCGCGACCGTACTACTTCAGGGTCCTAGTACCGGTCGCGGAGCGAGTGCGCATGACAGCAACCAAACTAGCTTCGCGACCTCTGTTTTCTTCCGACAAAGAATAAAATTTATCAAACGTTTTATCTAGGGCTGCAACAACTAATCGATAAAATCGATAATTATCGATAATGAAATTCGTTGTCAACGAATGCCGTTATCGATTAGTTGGGCTGCGCACGTTACTGAGAAGCGCGACCCCAAGATGCACAAATACACACAGCCGCTCGCGCGATGGAGGTCACAGAAGCGCCGGCAGGAAAAAGCGCGCGCCCCGAGTCCTCCAGGGTCCGGGAGTGATTTACATTAAACGCCTCTAAGAAGACGGTAACCTGCACGCTATGCAAGACCGAGCTTACATGGCATGTCATGCACGAACACTTAAAGAGAAAACGTGTTGGTGTTACGGATAGCGAAACGTCAGCAGAGTCAGTAAAAACTGTATCTCCATCGTGTAAAAGTTGTATAGTTTAAGTGCTTTTAGTTTAAACTGTTTGCTAACTTCGGGACAGTCGCGCTAGATCTGTTCACGCGCTACTCGCGAGCATTACATTGCGCAATCACCTCACGAGCAATAGTGATTAGTTACATGGCGCTATTTTAGATCAGCTTAATTTACACGGTGTGAATAACAGTAGAATATTACATTTAGTGATTGTTGTGATTTTCAGCGAATGCAAATAATAGTACATTTGTGACTATTAGCTTTTTGCATTTATACAGTTTTTTTTATAGTCCACTACAAAGTTAACTTGTAATTTACTGTGGTTTTACTTATGCATACATCATTTTATTATACAAAATTACATTATTTTAGCTGTTTGTCTTATCAACTGAATATATCAGTGTATTTTTTTATATATATACTGTATATATTATATACTACATTTCATTTAAGGTTTAAAATGTCCAAATTAAACATTATTAACTCTATATGTGGCTTTTGCATTTTTTAAAGTTTATTTTTATACATAAATAATACCCTGATTTATGTTTTTTTAAAATAGTTATAAGCGAAATATCTAATGAAAGAAGCGGTTAGGTTTTATCCGATTAATCGATTAATCAAAAATATAATCGCCCAACTAATCGATTATCAAAATAATCGTTAGTTGCAGCCCTAGTTTTATCAAACACATTTTTTATTGATATCGATCACGTGTCTATCGCAATACATATTGTCATCGTTTTTTCGCCCAGCCCTAGTATATAATATATATATGGAGTGATATCCCTGACATTTTTCAAAAGAGATTGCGTTTCCCATATGTGGTTGCAAAAGTGTGACACAATTCTAATGCAATTGCAAACTTTGCGTTACCTTCGCGAACACACAGTGACTGCCAAATTTCAAATGAAAAAGCAGAGTTCATTTGCATTTCCTATGTCTTACAAGTCATAAGCCTGTCATATATAAATAGCAAAATCAATACCCACGTTAGTTTTTTCATTTTCTCTGTGTTGCGCATGTAGCCTGCCAAAACTTAAACGCAATCGTTATTCTATTTGCAATTGCATTTCCAACGAGTTACACGGAAATCTGTCAATCATCGTCAGGGGTGGATCTATACTGTGTGGCGTGATGGCATGGGGAGTGATGCCACTCGCAGTCGCCGACCAAGATGGGGAAATTTGAGCAATAGAGGTGAACCAAGATTATCTGATCTGTTTATCAAGAAATAAACACACACAAATGACAAATCACATATTTTTTTACTCTGGAGTGGACAGAGAAGCTATTACAAATAAATATATTTTTAAATCTTCTCTTGTTACAGCTAAATCTGTCAAACACTGCTTACCGGCGCTTTATAGCGATGGAGTAACTAAGGGACCGTCTAAAAAGTTTAAGTGTGAAGTTCAGTTTAATATCAATTAAGTTGTTCATTTTTTATTAGGGAAAGAAAAATGAAATCAATCTGAATGAGAAAAAAGGTTGTAGTTATTAGCAGTGGTAGATTAGATTATAGTACAGCTGGTTTTACATGTGTAATCCACATAAAGCTATTAACTTTTTTTTGTAAAAATGTATAAATTTTTTTTTATTAAACTGAATATTGCAAAGGTCATTACAAGGATAGAGTGGATTATGGTACAGTACAATTAATATTATTTTTTTTATATATACAGTATAATAAACACCCTGACTCTCATTTAACAAATTATCTGTTCCCAACAACCGGTTGGGTCTTGGTCATGAACTTTTTAGACAGTCCCTTAGTGACTTCATCGCTGTTATGCGCTAAAATGCCTCCATGCCACGGATTGAAACAATATAAAGTAATCATTATATGAGAATTTGTATTACGTGTCTTAATTTTCGTGTATTAATTTGTCATGTGCCTAGGGTTAATTATAATGATGATGATAATTTTGATGATAATAATATATTTGACAATATTATGAATTTTTGATTGTGATGTCCTAATATATTTGATAGCGATTTTGTGGGGGGTGCAATCCGTGGCAGGGAGGCATTGTGGCGCATGACACCAACTTTACCGGGGTTCACCTTCATTGCTCAAATTTCCCCCTCCTGGTTGGTGACTGTGAGTAACGTCACTCCCCATACAATCACGCTCCACAGTATAGACCCACCCCTGACGCTAATTGACAGGTTTCCGTGTAACCCTTTGGAAATGCAATTGCAAATGGATTGACGATTGCATTTGAGTTTTGGCAAGCTACATGCACGACGAAGAGAAAGTGAAAAAGCAAACGTGGTAATCGATTTGCTATTTAAATATGACATATATATGCTCATAACTTGTAAGACATGGGAAATGCAAATAAGTAGTGAAATGGGCAGTCAGTGTGCGTTTGCGAAGGCGAAAAAGCAAACGGTAATGCAAAGTTTGCAATATATTTGCAATTTCTTTAAAAAAATGTCTTTTTGACAGCATCTAAACATGCCAGTTCACCATAATACTCTACGTCCATGAGTCCCCCAGATCTGCGCCTTTAATTAAGGCAAATCTATTTACAAAAATGCTTGGCTAAATAAATGGGTTTTTACCCTATACTTAAACACTAAGCCTGTGTCCAAGTCCCGAACACTATTTGAAAGGCTATTCCATAACTTTGGGGCTTTATAAGAAAAAGCTCTGCCCCCTGCTGTAGTTTTCATGATACGCGGTACTGACAAGCAGCCTGCAACCTTTGAACGAAGTATGCATGTCGGATCGTAAGACATTAGCAGTTCACTCAGTTACTGCGGCGCGAGACCAGGTTGCAATGCACACAGAACTTCTGACAAAGAGTGGCAGCATTCCTGGCATCTGAGGTCAGTCTATGTGCTTTTTGTCCAAACCGTATTTGCAGGTATCCATGCGGGCTGTAATCGCAGTGTCTGTGGGACCATGCCATCAGTCTGTGTTTTTCATGACATAGTGGGTTGTCTGTATCTTGCCTGCTTGTTTGTCTTTGCTTTCTTTCAAACAGGTGGCAAATAATTTTTACTGTCACAACTGTCACAAAAAAAAAACATGGCCATGATGATGACACAATAATTTACTGTACAGCAGTTTATTTTATCATCATCATCATTAATCACTGATAGACATGCATAAAGACAACTCAAGCTTTTGCAAAATCGTACCAGGACTTTTTTTTGTTATGATTTACATCTGTATGTTTACGTCTGTGCTTGATCACACTTAAAAATGACTGACACCTGCATGTCCCGGTTCAAGGATGGTGCAGCCACATTTATAAAAATAACTAAATATATGATTAAAAAGATAATGATAAATAATAAATTAAAAAAATAGCATACATTGTTCTAAGTTAATGGATGGGCAATTAATGGGTACAGATGCACAATATATATGTTGTTGAGCAATATGCCAAATAAATATCTGCTGATGGGCCATAGACCGTCCGTATATAGTTCATCTTAATCATTTACACCCATGACATTAGCAAATGCCATCAACCAGGCATCCCAAAATGAGGACAAATTAATTTTAAGTTTTATATTATCAGAAAAAAAATTAGATTTGATAACTTGTCTATCCTAACAACTTGCTGGATTATTCTCCTCTTCTGGAATAATTTTTCAGTTTTAAAAGTGCAGCTGTTTTGTTCTCTGAATCTCAGTGTTCTTCTGAGGAAAAGGTAAATTCTTCCTCACTGTCCAGAAGCTTCTGAAGAGCTTCCTTGTCTGTATAGCGAATGCCATCTCGTGCAGGAAACACACTGAATCTGTTTGGAAACTAGGGCTGGTCCGAATACCATTTTTTGAGCTTCGAGTATTTGGTAATGATCAACATCGAATACTCGAAGCTTCGGTGGGAGGGGGCTGAATATATTCTTATTTCTAATAAAGGCAGGAATCTCTGTGTGTGTGTGTGTCTGTTGCATTTTTATGTCGAACAGTTCATCCAACTGCTGCGGACTAAGGGGAGTGCATTTATTTGTTTTTTAACATTTTTGTGTAATATGGATACAGGCAAGTTGTCATGAACTAGCCTGAGTAGACCAGAAGAAGTAGCTTTAGCGGTTAGCCCTTTGTTATTGATGATGTTAGTCAGTCACTTGATGGAGGTTGGTTGTTGTCTTGACATAGCATTAACACGGCCACACAAGATAAAAATAAATATAATCATCATTGCCACATTTAAATGCAGTAATGAACAGTTAAACATGATAAAATTCAATAAATAATTTATGGGTTTGTAAAACTTTATAATTCCACGAATTTGTCTTGCTTACTGCTAATGACAGATTTAAAAGGCATAGCAGTGTAACCAAACTGTTTCGCTACAATTAGATTTTTTTGCTTCTCCTAAGTGCTAAGCTATCGTTTAGACTATTTATTCAGGTTATTGTTGGTCTTTCAGCTGCTCCCAGCAAGGGTTCGCCACAGCGGACCATTCGGTCCGCACATACAAGCTTGGCATAGGTTTTATGCCAGATGCCCTTCCTGACGCAACCCTCATTGCATCAGCGGCTGGAGCCGCAACCCTCACTGCATCATTTGGGCACTGGCTGGGAATCGAACCTGGGCCTTTCGCCTAGCAGGCGAAACGCATACCACTGAGCCACCAGGTGTAGACTATAAATTCAGAGATAACAGTTAGGTATTGTCACAGTCACACAATGTATATCTCCTTTTCTTCTGCTCTCTCTCTTCTCCTCTCTCTCTTTCTCTTTCCCTCTTCCTGTCTCTGTCATGCTATACATGTAGACTTTACTATATCAACTTCACAGTTACTGCAAGCAAGGGATATGTCACCGACTATTTAGTGCTATTTAAATTACTTCTAAGACTTAATATTTCAATATTTCAATATATGTTAGACTAAAAACTAAACAGCCTTACCAATAGTGTTGTAAATGACCATGTTCTTTTTTTTTTTTTTTTTTATCGTGACATAACCATCAGGAAATAAAGGCTCCCATATATGAGATATGAGACCAATCATCTCATTCTTCTTTGGATCCCATACACAAATGTCAAGAGAATTAGCGTTGCCATTCCAATAGGAGACTTTATCTACTTAGCTGCATTGTATGTGTAAATGAAACATTTGGAACTGTCATAATATTTCACAGAAATACAAACCCAAAGCCTTCTCTTCTCTGGGTGCCTTGTGAAGTGAATCACTTACTGATTCCAAATCATGAAATATATTGTCCATTGTCAAATTCTGTAAGTGTGTTAAAAATACTTTAAATTCTTAGCACAGATAATCCCAACTTATTTCTGCTTCAATCTTGCCCTGAACATTATATTTTCCATTTTCAGTGGAACCTTGGATTGTGAGCATAATTCACTCCGGAAGCGGGCTTGTATTTTAAAACACTCGTAAACCAAATCGAATCTTTCCATAAGAAATAAAGAAAACTCAAATTATTTATTCCACAGCCACAAAAAAATAAATACATAAAAATAATTAACACAAAATATAAAGTAAAAATAAAACAAATTAACCCACACTTGTCAAAACAAAAAGTGCATGCGTGATACATGATACTCTGTACTCGAAAACCAAGACTTGTTTGTTTTAAGTCAAAATTTGTTACAAATCTTCGCTCTTCTTGTGGAACACTCGCAAACCGCATTACTCGCAATCCGAAGTTTCACTGTATGTTAAATATTTAATGGACAAAACTGGTATTCCTGGAATTCTCTTTAAAAGGTTCCCTTTTAGTGCCTGTAGCTTTAAATTAACTACTCATAAATCCCCTTTGTGGAAGTACATACTGTACTAGCCTTTTAGCCACTAATGATCCATGAGGTGACTAAGTCCCAAAGAGACACCATATTTAAATTTTACAGCATATGAATTTAATGTTTGGGAGACAAGCTCTTAAAGCGAAAATTCATATTGCAAAACACATTTTCCCCATGATACAAATGCAGATAATCAATTCTAGCCACCCAATAATATAAGCAATTTCCAACTATATAAATATATTTTGCATATAAAAAATAGAAAGAAAAAAAAACATGTAAATTACCTAAAATATGAAATGAAAACATTAAAACCCTTTGGGGTTGGCTCTCCTGTGGATGGGACAACTTTGTTCTGTTAACTGTGAAAGGTACTTAAAATGCCCATTGTTGCAAAATCATTTTTATAGACATAGGTGTAGTTAGGCCTGGGCGATAAAACGATAACAATATGTATCGCGATAGACACGTGATCGATATCAATAAAAAATGTGTTCAATAAAACGTTCTATAATTTTTATTCTTTGTCGGAAGAAAACAGAGGTCGCGAAGCTAGTTTGATTGCTGTCATGCTCACTCGATCCGTTACCGGCACTAGGACCCTGAAGTAGTACGGTCGCGATTCAGGAAGTATAAAAGGAGACAAGATGGTGCTTCACATCGCTCAGTCTGACGCTTCGCCGGATCTTATGAGAGTACTCACAATTTTGGGTCCAATTCCTGATTGAGTGAGAGTTGCTAGAACGCGGAATTGTGTAAACTCTTTCTCTCGGTGTGAGAGAGTTCTTATTATAACTCTCGTGGTTATCCTGCCTGTTCGCGCTATTTTCGTGTTTCGGTTTACCGTCCACGCTACAAGAGCAGACGAAGCACTCTATGCGCGTGCAATATCTCCACTGCCCTCAACAGCTCGATTCTGCGCGTGCAGTTTATCCCCTGCTCACTTAAAGTGTTCTCCGCGCATGCGCAGCTTCTCGATTCTGTGTGCGCTCAACTGTCTGCACGCGCTTGCAACATTTCTTTTATACGACGTGTCTTCTGTGATTATTTAATTACTTATTTATGTATTTTATTTAATTAAGTATTAGAAATACTTAAGTATTAGAAATACTTAAGTATTAGAAATACTTAATTGATTAGAAATACTTAATTGGAAAGTTTATTGGAAACGAACCCAATTCAATAAAATACAGGCTTGCATTATTTTATTTTTTTGGATCTGATGTAGTTGTTTCTCAACTACATCAGACGTTCATAATGATAACAGAAAAAAAAACACATGCCATAGTTTTGTCCTTTGTGGCAGTAGCTAGTTTTGGTGTAACAAATTTTACATTTTGCTGCTAATTATAAATTGTACAGGTCCTTCTCAAAAAAGTAGCATATTGTGATAAAGTTCATTATTTTCTGTAATGTACTGATAAACATTAGACTTTCATATATTTCAGATTCATTACACACAACTGAAGTAGTTCAAGCCTTTTAATTGTTTTAATATTGATGATTTTGGCATACAGCTCATGAAAATCCAAAATTCCTATCTCAAAAAATTAGCGTATTTCATCCGACCAAGAAAAGAAAAGTGTTTTAATACAAAAAATTCAACCTTTAAATAATTATGTTCAGTTATGCAGTCAATACTTGGTCGGGAATCCTTTTGCAGAAATGACTGCTTTAATGCGGCGTGGCATGGAGGCAATCAGCCTGTGGCACTGCTGAGGTGTTATGGAGGCCCAGGATGCTTCGATAGCGGCCTTAAGCTCATTCAGAGTGTTGGGTCTTGCGTCTCTCAACTTGCTCTTTACAATATCCCACAGATTCTCTATGGGGTTCAGGTCAGGAGAGTTGGCAGGCCAGTTGAGCACAGTAATACAGGTCGTGCTGAGAAATGAAATCTTCATCTCCATAAAGCTTTTCAGCAGATGGAAGCATGAAGTGCTCCAAAATCTCCTGATAGCTAGCTGCATTGACCCTGCCCTTGATAAAACACAGTGGACCAACACCAGCAGCTGACATGGCACCCCAGACCATCACTGACTGTGGGTACTTGACACTGGACTTCAGGCATTTTGGCATTTCCCTCTCCCCAGTCTTCCTCCAGACTCTGGCACCTTGATTTCCGAAAGACATGCAACATTTGCTTTCATCCGAAAAAAGTACTTTGGACCACTGAGCAACAGTCCAGTGCTGCTTCTCTGTAGCCCAGGTCAGGCGCTTCTGCCGCTGTTTCTGGTTCAAAAGTGGCTTGACCTGGGGAATGCGGCACCTGTAGCCCGTTTCCTGCACCACCTGTACACGGTGGCTCTGAATGTTTCTACTACAGACTCAGTCCATTGCTTCCGCATGTCCCCCAAGGTCTGGAATCGGTCCTTTTCCACAATCTTCCTCAGGGTCCGGTCACCTCTTCTCGTGGTGCAGCGTTTTCTGCCACACTTTTTCCATCCTACAGACTTCCCACTGAGGTGCCTTGATACAGCATTTTGGGAACAGCCTATTCGTTCAGAAATTTCTTTCTGTGTCTTACCCTCTTGCTTGAGGGTGTCAATGATGGCCTTCTGGACAGCAGTCAGGTCGGCAGTCTTACCCATGATTGCGGTTTTGAGTAATGAACCAGGCTGGGAGTTTTTAAAAGCCTCAGAATCTGTTGCAGGTGTTTAAAGTTAATTAGTTGATTCAGATGATTAGGTTAATAGCTCGTTTAGAGAACCTTTTCATGATATGCTAATTTTTTGAGATAGGAATTTTGGGTTTTCATGAGCTGTATGCCAAAATCATCAATATTAAAATAATTAAAAGGCTTGAACTACTTCAGTTGTGTGTAATGAAAGTTTAATGTTTATCAGTACATTACAGAAAATAATAAACTTTATCACAGTATGCTATTTTTTTGAGAAGGACCTGTAATCTGTGTATTGAGAGGCAACATCCCATTGAGCTGATCTGATGTGTGTTGGTCTGCCTGACCCCTCTTTTTTTTTTGAATAATTTTAAGTTACTCTGCCTTATTTGGGAAAGATGGTCTACAGTAGCTTTAAGTTCAAATTTTCTAAAATAAACACTTGGTGGTTCTTCAAGATCTTGACTGTAGCCTATTTCTACAGTTTTCTTTTTTCAATATAGTTAATTTGGAGTTAGTTTCATTTCTACAAATGGTGCAAACTCTGCTAGATTATAGATAAGATTCCCATTCCCCTGCCATTCTGTGTTTGGCAGTGATCGGCAATTAGCAGATCATGATCTTGGTGATCGGTAATCGGTGATCTGCCCCAAAAATGATGATGATCGGAGCATCTCTACCCGTGACAATTGCATTAACAAAGGCACTCGCTCTCTGGTAACGTAGGGAGTGATATGCTAACGCCAATCATGTAACAGTATCATGTTTGGTTGCGCCATATTTTTGTCTTATGCTGGTCTGCTGGATTCTTTTTCATAAGCAGAAAATGCACTTTGCACTATTTTATTACACTTTATTAAGCATTTCTTAAATTTTTTTTCATTTTGCACCTTAGAGATAATTGTTAAGTGTTCATTGTGACTTTAGACAATGTGTTTACATTTTAATTATTTAAGTTTTTCATGATTATTGACATTTCTGTTTTAATAACTGAGGGGACTATGATCAGAGGAAGGTTAAGTTTAAAATAAAAATGTTTAAATGTAATATATTTTTCTCCTGGTCCTTATTTTAAATGGGTCATAAAAATATCAATAATTATCGGTATCGACCGATATGAAACACTATCGTGATACAGTTTTCAGCCATATCGCCCAGCCCTAGGTGTAGTACATCACAAGGATTTAATTTTATTTATTTATACTAACAATAATAAACTTAACATTGTGGTTTTTAGAATGAAGAAAATATAGAGGGAAATATATACAGTAGTTGATCAATTGGAATGGTTATTACCGTCGCGCTCACCGCCGTGTAAAAACGTCAGCGGCCAAAATAAATCAGTTGCATTTTAAAGTCATTGGTAAAATGGCCGCCAGGTGGCGCAAAGTGACATTTTCGCTCGTTGCAATAAATACAATAGTGACTGTTATACAGCGTATCTCTGTATCGGTTTATTGTTATTTAAGTTTTGGATTATTTTAGGTACTTTAAACACATTGTTGGGTTGCTCATGTTGGCTCATATGAGATGTAGTTTACAAATGAACACCTGGTTGGGTTATTTTGACCCAACAACTGGTTTATTCATTATTCTTTCGTTTCTCCAAATATCAGCCTGCAGAATGTTCGAAATATTACTGTTATTGTGTCACAGGTGTAGTTTTAAGAGTTGTTTAGGCAGGAATGCGTGTGTATACAGCTCAAAACCTCCATCAGTTATTAAAGATAGCGTCTATTTAGAAAAAATGCCCCGCGATTTCGGAGCTTCAGGGAAATCTCCCGGCGCTCTGCGCATAACACCGGGCCAACTCATGTCGAAAAGAATTTATAAACGGTTTCTAAACGTAGGCTATTGTTTTTTTTTTACTTATAATATTTGTTAATTTAATTTAGTTTAAATGAAACTTCGATTCGGCATCGTGATTCTCCTCTTTAATTTACTCCATAGTCTAAATCAGCACTCATGAAGTTTTCCATGAAGTTTGATTATGGATGCGTCGAGAAAACAGCAAGCAGAGTGACTCCACTCCGGCCATCCGCGGAGAGCAGAGTCAGCGCGAGCAGACGGATGGCCATTGCACTTACACCGTGTAGTAAAATCCACTGTAACTCAACAAACCCCAATCATCACCAGCCGTGCCTTATTCCGTCATGTCATGTGGGCATTATAAGATTTGTATTGAAAACTTCTAACTAAAAAGTGGCAGCTGGCACGCATAAAAATAGACGCAGGTTATTTTTTTATAGTCTAAATAAAAACCCTCCGCTTTAATTTCCTAAATTCTAATCGGCGCTCAACCACACGCATAGTTTTCCCGAGCGCGAGGAATTTTTTTGTGCTAAATAATGTTTATGCAGTATAATAATTCCTATTAATCCTGGGTTGTTCTTTTAGTGTCACTATAGTGTTTTACAATGTCAGACAACATTCAAATACAAATTATTCACCCTCCCCAGGTGTGAATCGGCTGTTCTCACCTATACATTCAGAGGAACTGAAATGCACTTCTCCCCACTTTAAAAACCTCTTGAATCTGAGGCTCTTCTGGAGACTTTCAGTGATTTAAATATGTGTAATTTTAATCTTCTGGATTCTAGATTCTAAAGTTAACATTGTTGCCTTTTTAATCCTTGGAATGGAAGAACTTGAGATTTTCCTTATAATAGCGTAAATCGCATTGTTTTTAATCAGTCTATACACAATAATCTTCTTTGGTATTTGTATTTTAAAAAAAACGGGTATGGGGGCTGTCTTGTTTTATTAATCCTTGTGCCTGGTTTAGGTTTGGTATTTAGTGCGCATCTGTTATATTACAACTAAATACAACTAAATAAATAAAAGATTGAATTTGAATTTGAAATACCTTTTATTGGGGGTTAAGTGACTGATGTGCCTAACATTTTTCAGCTGAGCCTTTGTTTCACTGAATAATCAACGACCGCGTCACCTCTCTCTCTCTCTCTCTCTCTCTCAAACACACACACAGCCAACCAAATCGTTAGCACCTTCCTTCCCCAGCACAGCCATTTACTTTCTATCCATTTACTTACATCTGAACTGAGTCGTTTGGTTAACATGGGTCGAACCCCTTACAAATCATAACAGTCTACTGCATTTCATTCTTATAATAACGCAAAAACACAAGCGGGGCTGAAAGACCGACATCTGCTGACGCAGTAGAACGTCCTAACACTGTTTTAATTTTATGGTCATTTATTTTAGTTAATAAATCTACTATAAAATTAAAGAACACAAAAAATAAGATGACACAAAACCCTACACGCTTCTTTTCTAATTACAAGTGATAAAATTTAAAGGCTCACTGTGTTAACATTTATTGTGCTAAAATTTTATCCTAATAAGATTTGATTTAATTTGAATTCCAGAACAGTGACAGCTGGAACAGCTAAAATAGATGCAGGATTATTTTTTATAATCTAAATAAAAATGCTTTTTTAAACGTGGGCTATTGTTATTTACTTGCAATATTTGTTAATTTAATTTAAATGGGGTTTGGTCTCCGGAATGTTGAACATCAGGATCCTCTTCTTTACTTTCCTACGTAGAATTAGCGCTTAATCGCACGCATAAAGTTTTGTAAATTCGTTTAATGTTTAATAGTAAATAATGACCCCTGTTGCGCTGTACCACCGCTCGAAAAACCTTATGAAATACAAGGTAAAGACAATTATGATGATCTGCCACGGCTTGCGTCTGTGATAGGCGTGCGCCCAAATCTACTATCGCTACTCGCTCACTCCGTAGGCTCCCTGAATAGGCAGCAAAGGGGACAGAGCCGCCTATTCGTGCCGGCTGGCGATAATTAACGTTAATATGATCTCGGGCTTGCTTCGCATTATAAAAGCAAGGCGTGGAGTTTTGTCCGAGGTCTGGGAAGTACGTGATGTGATGGAGAATCTGAAAGAAGCATGTCAGTGGGGCGATGTGACGCGCCCCAGGGACTTTAAACAAGGACACTAGAATTCCGCCCTTTGATCTCCGCGCTGAGGCAGTGCGAGAAAGAGCTGCGTGAGCTCCCGCGGCATCTTCACTCCCGCACCGTGCCCGCCCTTGCAGCCCCGCTGCCGAAGAGGAAAAGGCTGCGAGGACGTTTGTGTTAAGTTTTTACGTCAGCAAGGACTCGCGCCGGCCACCGACAGTGGGAGAAGCGCTGCCTCCGCGTGCTCAGTTCTGCCACTCCGCGCACCAACACTTATCGTCAGCTGTGTGCCCGCATGCCAGTGTGGCACAGCCCCCGGAACTGCACATGCACAACCTTTATCCCATTCTTTCCATTCTCCCTCCTTCAACCCTTTTCTTCCCCATTTTACTTAAATAAATTACCCTTTTCCTGTAAGACCTCGCCTCGTGTCCGTGCTTTATGGTGCCGCCCGTGCAACATGGGTCGAACCCATTACAGATCATAACATTCTACTGCATTTCATTCTTATAATAACGCAAAAACACAAGCGGGGCTGAATGACCAACATCAGCTGACGCAGTAGAACGTCCTGACAATGTTATAATTTTATGGTCATTTATTTCAGTTAATAAATCTACTACAAATTTAAAGAACACAAGATATAAGACGACACAAAACCCTACACGCGTCTTTTCTAATTACACGTGATAAAATCCAAAGGCTCACTGTATTACCATTTATTTTGTTTAAATTTGATCCTAATAAGATTTAATTTAAGTTCTGTAAAGTTTTGTAATTTTAGTTCTGTGATTATAAATTTGTTTAACTACAATGTTTTACTTGATTTTATCCGCTACTACGTGCAGTTCTAAAACTCCGTGTCTCATTAATCCAGCAGAGAATGAACTAAGGCATGAGGCGTCAGCCTGTAGTTATATAGCGCCACTCAGCAGTAAAAGCCAGCAAACGCACAAAGCCAAACGGTACCGCCGAAAGCGGCGACGGTAGAACCTACATTCTGATTGAGTAACCACTGTAGAGAGTGTGCTTTCAGCCGTCTTAGTCTCTGCAAAAACCTTTCCGAAACACGTCGCTAAAATTACCTGAAGCAAATACTTAAAATAACATGAGAAATATATCTATAGAAAACTTAGTGTCTACTTTTATTTGAAGCAAGTCAAATATTGTCACTTTATGTAATCTTTATGAAACCAAGGCAATGTATGGTCTTTCCATCTCTCTTCATTATCTGATAATGACCTGAGACAGGACACACCCACACGCTATTCAAAGGAGAAACAGTTTGGGTAATCTACATGCAAGGCATTGTCACCAAACAATTGCATAAAAACATCAGGTTTCCAATAGGGCTGGACCAGAATATTTGAATATTCGGTTTTTCATTTTGAGATTCGAATATTCGGGAAAAGGAAAAAAAAAAATTAACCTGTGACATCGATCCCTGCAAAACGATTCTCGTTCGCGCTTAAATGACTAGCCCTTGCGGCAAGCTTGTGTCATGCACACTCGGTCCGCGACCGGCACTAGGACCCGGAACCAGGAAGCATAAAAGGAGACAAGATGGTGCAGCACATCGCTCAGTCATTGAGTTTGCCCATGTCGCTTCGGACGCTTTCGCTGAGTGTGTGTCAGTAGGATGCAGGTTAAATTGTGTTTATCCCTTGCTCCCCATTCGAGAGAGTCCTTAAAACAATTGGTTGGTTGGTTATCCTGCCTACTCGTGTTACTCCGCGTTTGGGTTTACCATCCGAACCCTTGCTGGGAGCAGCTGAAAAACCAACAATAACCTGAATAAATAGTCTAAACGATAGCTTAGCACTTAGGAAAAGCATAAAATCTAATTATAGCGAAACAGTTTGGTAACTCTGCTATGCCTTTTAAATCTGTCATTAGCAGTAAGCAAGACAAATTCATGGAATTATAAAGTTTTACAAACCCATAAATGATTTATTGAATTTTAGCATGTTTAACTATTTACAGCATTTAAATGTGGCAATGATTATTTTTATTTTGTGTGGCTGTGTTAATGCTATGTCGAGACAACAACCAACCTCCATCAAGTGACTGACTAACATCATCAATAACTTTTACATTCTTTTTGTGGTTTGCTTTATACAATATATTCAGTTGCTGTTTGTTTTATGGTGTTTCTCAAATAAGGAAACACTTTTTGTTGTAAACTGTATTTATTTTGCTGCTATTTTCATGAGGTACATTATCAATAAAAATTTGTGAGCTGCTTCTTGAAGGAGCTATTCTTCTTCTTTGTCTTTCGGCTGTTCCCTTTCAGGGGTCGCCACAGCGAATCATCTGCCTCCATCTAACTCTATCCTCTGCATCCTCTTCTCTCACACCAACTAACTTCATGTCCTCTCTCACTGCATCCATAAATCTCCTCTTTGGTCTTCCTCTAGACCTCCTGCCTGGCAGTTCCAACCTCAGCATCCTGCTACCGATATATTCACAATCTCTCCTCTGAACATGTCCAAACCACCTCAATCTGGCCTCTCTGACTTTATCTCCAAAACATCTAACGTGGGTTGTCCCTCTGATAAACTCATTCTTAATCCTATCCATCCTTGTCACTCCCAAAGAGAACCTTAACATCTTCAGCTCTGCTACCTCCAACTCTGCCTCCTGTCTTTTCTTCAGCGCCACTGTCTCTAAGCCGTAGAGCATTGCTGGTCTCACCACTGTCCTGTACACCTTTCCTTTCATTCTCGCTGATACTCTTTTATCGCACAACACACCCGACACTTTTCTCCACCCATTCCAACCTGCCTGTACCCGCCTCTTCACCTCCTTTCCACACTCTCCGTTGTTCTGGACCGTTGACCCCAAGTACTTAAAATCCTGCACCTTCTTTACCTCTGCTCCCTGTAGCCTCACCGATCCTCCTGGGTCCCTCTCATTTACACATATGTATTCCGTCTTGCTGCGGCTAACCTTCATTCCTCTGCTTTCCAGAGCATACCTCCACCTCTCCAAATTTTCCTTCACCTGTTCCCTGCTCTCGCTACAGAGCCCAATGTCATCTGCAAACATCATAGTCCATGGGGACTCCTGTCTTACCTCATCTGTCATCCTGTCCATCACCAGAGCAAACAAAAAGGGGCTTAGAGCCGATCCTTGATGCAGACCCACCTCCACCTTAAACTCTTCTGTCACACCTACAGCACATCTTACCACTGTCTTACAGCTCTCATACATGTCCTGTACCACTCTAACGTACTTCTCTGCCACTCCAGACTTCCTCATACAATACCACAGCTCCTCTCTTGGCACCCTGTCATACGCTTTCTCTAAATCTAAAAAGACACAATGCAACTCCCTGTTACCTTCTCTGTACTTCTCCGCCAGCATCCTCAAAGCAAATACTGCATCTGATGTACTCTTTCTAGGCATAAAACCATATTGCTGCTCACAAATGCTTACCTCTGCCCTTAACCTAGCTTCCACTACTCTTTCCCACAGCTTCATTGTCTGGCTCATTAGCTTTATACCTCTATAATTGCCACAGCTTTGCACATCTCCCTTGTTCTTAAAAATTGGCACCAATACACTTCTCCTCCATTCCTCTGGAATCCTCTCACTCTCCAAGATCTTGTTAAACAAACTTGTCAAAAACTCTACTGCCACCTCTCCTAAGCACTTCCATACCTCCACAGGTATGTCATCAGGACCAACAGCCTTTCCACTCTTCATCCTCTTCAACGCCCTTCTCACCTCACTTCTACCAATATTTGCTACTTCCTGTTCCACAACAGTCACCTCTTCTACTCTTTGTTCTCTTTCGTTTTCCTCATTCATCAACTCCTTAAAATACTCCTTCCATCTTCCCATCACCCTCCTGGCATCTGTCAGTACATTTCCATCTCTATCTTTAATCACTCTAACCTGCTGCACATCCTTCCCATCTCTATCTCTCTGCCTTGCCAACCTGTACAGATCCCCCTCTCCCTCCTTACTGTCTAGCCTAGCATACAAGTCCTCATATGCTCTTTGTTTGGCCTTTGCCACCTCTACCTTCACCTTACTCTGCATCTCCCTGTACTCCTTTCTACTCTCTTCAGTCCTCTCAGTGTCCCACTTCTTCTTAGCTAGCCTCTTTCCCTGTATACACTCCTGGACTTCCTCATTCCATCACCAAGTCTCCTTGTCCACTTTCCCCTTACCTGATGATACACCAAGTACCCTCCTACCTGTCTCCCTGATCACATTGGCTGTAGTTGTCCAGTCAACTGAAAGCACCTCCTGACCACCCATAGCCTGTCTCAACTCCTCCCTAAAGACTTCACAACATTCTTCCTTTCTCAGCTTCCACCACTTTGTCCTCTGCTCTGCCTTTGTCCTCTTTGCCTTCCTCACCACCAGGGTTATTTTACACACGACCATTCTGTGTTGTCTGGCTACACTCTCCCCTACCAACACTTTGCAGTCACTGATCTCTTTCAGGTTACAACGTCGACACAAGATGTAGTCGACCTGAGTGCTTCTGCCTCCACTCTTATATGTCACCCTATGTTCCTGCCTCTTCTAGAAGAAAGTATTTACCACTGCCATTTCCATCCTCTTTGCAAAGTCCACCACCATCTGTCCTTCTACATTTCTGTCCTGAAGACCAAACCTGCCCATCACATTTTCATCACCTCTGTTCCCTTTCCCAACATGTCCATTGAAGTCTGCACCAATCACCACTCTTTTATCTCTGGGGATGCTCTGCATCACTTCATCTAACTCACTTCAGAATTTTTCCTTCTCTTTTAACTCACATCCTACCTGTGGGGCATAACCACTAACAACATTGAACATTATCCCTTCAATTTCCAGCTTCAGACTCATCACCCTATCTGATACTCTCTTCACCTCTAGAACATTCCTTACAAACTCCTCTTTTAGGGTAACTCCTATTCCATTTCTTTTCCTATCCACACCATGGTAAAACAATTTGAACCCTGATCCTAAGCTTCTAGCCTTGCTACCTTTCCACCTGGTCTCCTGTACACACAGTATATCCACCTTTCTTCTCTGCATCATATCAACTAACTCTCTTCCCTTCCCTGTCATGGTCCCAACATTCAAAGTCCCTACTATCACTCCTAAACTCTTGCCTTTCCTCTTCTCTCTCTGCTTACGAATCTTGAAGGAGCTATTAAATGCTATAAAATGTCAGTATTACTGTAGTTACCTGCACATTTTATGAAGTGTAAAGCACTGCATAGCATCCTCTCTTACAACAGAAGCACTGACTTGGGTAACGCAAATGGCACAAAATCTTGGAGAAGTCACATATACTCCTGAACAAAATCTAAGACCAGTGGGTTGCGTCAAGAAGGGCATCCGGCGTAAAACCTGTGCCAAGATGTTGTGCGGACTGGATATTTCGCTGTGGAGACCCCTTGCCGGAGCAGCCGAAAGACCAACATCATCATTATTAGGCCCCAAGCATTACATTAGCCCTATTTCGTCATAGTGTGAAGGGCCCTATTGTTTTTTTTTAAGGATATTAGGGCCCAAGACTGTGTGTGTGAGGGGCCCTTTTGTTTTGTGTGAGTGGTCACACATATACTGACACACACACACACACACACACATAATTTTTAACATTACACCAAGATAATCCAAGTAGTGAGCAAGTTGTGCGGTGCATGTTGGAGGGTTTAACATGCTCAATAACCCTGGAGTGATTGCGCAAGTACCATTGAGCGCAGGGCTCTCTTGTTTTTCTAAACCTATGTGATCTTAATACATTGAGGATGCAAAATTGTAGAGGGATTTTTGATATTTTAAACAGGTCAGCCGTGACGATGCCTTAAACCTACGCTGAAAAGTGGTGAATAACTTTGTGTAACATTATGTTGAGTGACATTATATTCAGTGACTTGTTCAGTGACATCACGTTAAGTGGCATCACATTGAGTAACATCATTGTGTAATGCTTTTTTTTCCCCAACATCCTCTGCTATTTGGATAACTTAACCATAAAATTCCCCCTATTCTACACACTCGCACATCACAAGTGTTAACACCTCACACACTCACCTCATGCACAAACAAACACACTCATGGATCATACACATACACAACACAAACACACTCGTACATCACACATGCACACGTACACAACACAAACAAGACACGTCTTACGCACATCACACACTTACTAACACACAGCACAAATGTTAACATACAGACTCACAAACGCACACATTCACTTGTCACAGACATGTCTCTCACACACACACACAGACACGCACACAAACACTCACATTTCACACATTCGCATGCATAAACACACTCGGATCATACACAGCACTCACAAACGCTCATACATCACACACACACAAACAAGTCACATGTCTCTAACACACATCACAAAAGTTAACACACACTGATGCCTGCATACAAAGCTAAAAAGGGTCCAGCACCCACATACCTCTCAGCTCTAACGTTCCCTCCAATACTCCAGCACTACTAGGCTGGTCCCACCGTCTCTCGGAGATCGAGGAAGATGTGCATTTAGACTTTTTTCTGTTCTGGCACCTTGGTGGTGGAAAGAACTTTCTCTAGATGTCTGTATACAGCCGAGTCTTCGGCAATTTTTAAACGCAGACTTAAGGCATATCTGTTTCTTTAGTACTTTGCTGGTAATCAGTCAAGTGTAAGGATCTATCCAATATTGAAAACTTTAGCACTTTTGTAAGTCGCTGTGGATAAGCGTGTCTGACATGCGTGAATGTAAATGTACATAGAAGTATGCTAGAAGTATGTTATGATTGAGCAAACATTCTTTAACAATTAAGTATATCCTGTAAACTGTGTAATTAATTTCAGACTATGCAACAAACTGATATTTACCTCAAAATAAAAATAATAAATCTATTTCATGTTTAACCGTGTTTAACTAATTCACTGTATGGGCTTAAAATAAGGAATTTTTTTGTTTCAAGTGTTAAAAGCCCTGGGTAAACAGCAATTAAAAAATGTTTTTTATTTATTTTTAACTTGCGTGCAGTAAATATTGGTTGAAATAAATGAGAATCATGTGATTTGACCCTCAATTTTCCATGAGAATGTCCAAAATTTTCTTATGAAATTAATTTCCGTAATAAGTCCCCTTTAAATCCAAATGATTGATTTTGGCCAGGCAGTGTTCTCTCATGTTCATTTATTTCTTTGTCTTTACTTTTCAGTCTTTACTAAGTTTGCTGAAAGATGCACGTCCTCAAAGAGAATAAAGACTTGGCCTGTTTTTACACAACCAAACACTCCTGGAGGGGGAAGTAAGTGACCTGTTTGTCTCTCTTTTATACTTTAAGGCACAGTAAATGCATTGATTACGTTTCATGCTTTTCAGCAAAGTACTGTGCTATGAAAGCTTGAATTGGCTTGTTTAGAGAATGAATTATTTTAAATAATAAACTGTGAATCTATTTTATTACAACCACCAGTAGCAATTTCTTATTGCACATTTCTAATGGTTTGGGTTAACTGTATATAAACATAGATGATCAGTTGTTTCACATTATTAAACTGTGAAAATGTAATTTATGCATCATGTGCAAGCTTCCTCAAAGTACTTTAAAGAAGCACTCTACCTCTCAGAGAAGGCAGGAGGTTTAATCTAACATTATAGTGTTAAATCAAGTGTGACGTGTAACAGAAATGATAGCTAAATCTTTAATTTAATTTTTCTTAATTTGCGTGTGAACATATTAGAATGTCAAAAAGAGGAAAAAGTCAAAAGCCTGGCGGGGGCTTAATTACCTGGGGGTGCCTTAAATAAACCCACATCATGATGTTTTGACAAACATAACATGTTCTTTAGAAGTAATTAAAAACATCAGATTTATTGTATAAGATGTTGAGCATTAAAAAAAGTATGAATGAGAAAGGAAAAGTCTACTGTATGGTCTGTCAGGACCCCCAGTAATACAGATGCTTATCTGTTCCCTCATACTTACAGTCTTACATCAATGACAAATCCTCTGTTATTTTCTTTGTAGATGAATATAATTTTTTTGACATTAATGTCCTCAGCATAATCTAAAAGTTGGCGGTTTAAAAAAAAAAAATCACGATCTTGGTCAATTCATACATGCAATCTAATTTCTGAAAGATTTAGTAATCAGGCCAGGAAAATGATTTAGTCATAGTTGATCGCTTCTCTCATCGTGATTCCTTATGTAAGATTGCCACTCATTTAACATGCCCCTGGGACACGGACTTTAACCATATAACAAATAGACTGTTTACTAGGATAAGTTTGTCGTCATTGTGGCAAAATCTAAATGTAAGACTGTTGTTTGTGCTCAGATTTTAATTTGGTTTGTGCAAACCTTACCTCTTACATTTAGACTCTCTTGCTCGCTCCAATTGTACTTCCGGTGCCTCTCCTGCATGTGCTTAATATTACATTGTATTGTCCACTGCAGCTGTATTCATTCACTTTCAGCTAATCAGAGGCTAGAGGAGGGACAATACCAGCTTCTCAGAATTTGTCTAAATAAAGTGCCACAAATGTCAACCTCAAAGTTTTTGATGTAAAAAAAAAAGTTGCGTAAAATATTTTAACACACCACAAAATGTATTTGGTCTATATTAGTTTGTAAGACTTATTTTTTATAAATAAACTGTCTCTGATGTACAACAGTTCAATTACGCTATACTTCCCTCGCATTTTCAGCGCTGAAAAAGCGATGTCTCTTTTATCTGGTGTGCTATCAAGAGGCAAGAGCTTGGTACAGGGAGGAGGGTTGTCATGTTCCTCGAAGCAGGCATAGAATGAGTTTAGTATATCAGGCAGGGCGGGGTCCCTATGGCATTGTGCATCTTTGGTGTTGTAGTCTGTGATGCAATTAATGCCCTTCCACATACTTCGCAGATCATTGGACGTAAGGTGACCCTTGATTTTTTTGGGCGTATGTGGATTTAGCCCTCCCAATGCCTGCCGTCAGTTGTTTCCTCGCCAACTTTAGTGCTGATGCATCACCTGCCCTAAATGCAGCATCCCTAGCTTTCAGCAGAGCCTTTGCTTCAGCATTCCGCCAGGGCTTCTGATTAGAAAAACAGGTAATTGTCTTGGTGGTGGTTACATCATCAGCACATTTAGATATAAAGCCGAGAATGGAAGAAGTGTATTCATCTAGGTCCAGCTTATCCCCGTAAGTGGCCCCATACAGCCCTTACACACCTGGGGAATAAGAGCCTGCTTTTTCTGGACTTTTCCTCTGCCTTCAACACCATCTCTTGACAGACATTAATTCTTAAGCACTAGAGACACTCCAGCTGTCATATAGTCAAATTCGCAGTTGACACAGCAGTAGTGGGACGCATCACTGACAACGATGAATCCTATTACAGAGAGGAGGTAGAACAACTGGTACAGTGGTGTAGGGGAAATAACCTCTGCATCAATGTGAAAAAAGACCAAAGAGATGGTGGTGGACTTCAGAAAGGACAAGCAAACTCCTCTCCCCCTACACATTGATGGAGCAGCTGTGGAAGTGGTCTCCAGCTTTAAGTATCTAGGCGTCCATATAGCTAAGGACTTAAACTGGAGCGTCAACACCTCGGGCCTGATTAAAAAGGCCCACCAGCGCCTCTACTTCCTCAGGAAGCTAAAAAGAGGTGGGCTTGGAAGCCTGGTTCTGAAGAGTTTCTATCGAGGAGCGGTTGAAAGCATCCTCAGCTCCTACATCACTGTGTGGCATGGCAATAGCACCGTAGCTGAGAGGAAAGCCCTGCAGAGAGTAGTTAAGGCTGCACAGAGGACAGTGGGGAGCAGGCTCCCATCTATCACCGAACTGTACACTGCAAGATGCAGAGGAAGAGCCCTCCGCATTATTGAGGACTCCACCCACCCTGCACATGCTCTATTTCAACCTCTTCCCTCGGTTAGAAGGCCGAGGAGCCTTCAGTGCAAGACCACCAGGCTCAAAAACAGCTTTTACTCTGAAGCAATTAGACTGCTGAACTCTAGCCGTGCTCTGTAGGTCCTCTCCCATTAAACACAATCAAACTTTTAGTGTAATATATAACTCTATGGTGCAATACATATATATAACCCTATAATGTGTGCAATACAGCCTCTGAAAATGTGCAATTCACTATGTATAGTTTATGTCTAATTTCCTGCATAATATATCTCTGACTGCTCTTATTTATATTTATGTATATACATATTTACACCCTCATAATTATACTACTATGCTATCTCTGTGGCTTAAATGGGACCTGGGTCCTAATTTCGTACCAGAACATGGAAGTGTGCTGGTATGACAATAAAGCTCCTTGAATCCTTGAATTATGTAATGAGGAATTAAACCTCCAGTGTTTATGTTGAGGTGAGCCTTGACCCATGGAGCTGACCTAAGATAAACTGGTGCATAATCTGATACAAGTATTGATCCGATAGTACATGCATTTACAAAAGAAATATATTCTTGAGGCAAAAGAAACATATCTATGTGGGAATATGTATTATGTCTTTTTGAGTAAAATGTATAATCTCTGGTCCCAGGATTTAATTTTCTCCATATATCAACTAAGCCTACTTCACTGGAGGCTAATTTAAGGGCTTTAGAAAAGTTATGATTACACATTAAGAATATAGACCTATCCAAATTTGCATCCAAGCAACAATTGAAGTCCCCTGCCAGAAGTCCTAAAGAAGTACAGTATTGATTGAATAAAGTAACAATATTGCTCATAAATTTGGGGGTATCTGTATTGGAGCATAGGTATTCATTAAAGGTCCTACACATCCCATTTTTCATTAAATGTTAATATGATCTTTAGGGTCCTAATGAAAAGTTTGTATTATACGTTAATTAAAAATTCAAAAGGATTGTGTAAAAAAAACACTACTTTTACCTGGTAAAAACTAGCTCTGTTCTCAGCAACCTGTTTCAGTACATGCTAATTTAAATGCTCATGACCTCTGCTGAGCCCGCACATGTTCTCCCTCCCCCCCAGTTCTGTGGGGCGTGTCTTCACAACACACGTGGGGTATAGCCACGGAAGTGTAGTCCAGTGTGGGCAATGCTTTGGACTGCATTACCCACAAAGCATTGCCCACAACGCAGTGCTTTGTGGGTAATGCAGTCCAAACTGGAAAACGCTGGATTATGGAGCCTGAGCCTGTTTTCTTCAGTCGTTTTTGGTTTGATTTAAGTACGGAACCTATGCGAAAGTTTGTAATATCGCCTGACAACGCAGAAATTAAAAGAATGGACATGCATCGACTCGATTTGTCTTTCTCATTACTGCATGGGCATGAATTAACGGGCTTTTACGCTGCCGCGAGCAACAACAACAAAAAGCGGAGAAACTTACTGAGAGAGATACGGACACGATGTGTTTACTGATGTGTTTACATGACTTCTTAATCTTCGACAGACATCGTTATAAACCATCTAACGTAACAAAGGTAAGCATAATATAGTTTTCCGACTACGTACACAGTTTGCAACTAGACAATCACCTTAATGCATTGTTTATTATAAACGGGCGATTAGGGATTATATAGAGACGGATGTACATAGAGAAGAAGCCATAACCATGTTCTATGAGAGTGTAAGTTAACTTACACTCCGCATTCATCGTGATTATTAGAAAAGGCGATCTGCAAAGAGTCATAGAAAAAGAAATTACTCACTGAGCCTGGTGAAGATGAAGCAGGAACACGAAGCGTTAGTACAGATCCGATTTTTAGGAGCAGCTTCCTAGTAAAACCTGCTTTATATTGACCCGCGTTTATAAAGCAATCTGGTGAAAAATGATTATCGCAAACATGAACGCATTTAGGTAAATCAGCGGGGACGTTAGCTTCAAAAACTAAATTCAGCCACTGCGTCCTCAGTGGCTCAGATACCTAACCCTAGGTAGGTAAACTAGGTCACTAACCCTAGGTAGTGAATGACGACTGCTGTGTTCGCTATTACACCCAACAACTGTACACAACACTCGCTTAGGCGCCATTTTGCTCCAGCGGCGAAAAACAATGGCCGACAGCTTCTTCTCACTCGGGGCGGGTCTTTGCTAAAACACCAGTGTCGATCAACTAGTGTAGGAGCGGCCTCTTGTGGTGAGGTGTCACACGGCAAGGCATTTGCGATTGGCCTGATTTCAGAAGGGGCATGTTATTGTAATAAATGAAAAGAAAACCACTGGGCGGATCTTTATGATCGTAGAGTGGTTGTGTGCTGCCCTCGGTATATGTCCTGAATATAACTTGACAGCCAGATAAACACTTTCCTAACATCAAGACTCTGAAGACGAGACTCCCCTTGTCCACAGTCGCAGTCCCATATACATTTACAAGAAAGGTGAAACTGAAATGTTTAAAAGTACAAAAGAATAATCCAATTAAACTTCTGTGTAAAATGCACAGCTAAACAAATGCTCAAAGAAATAAATTAAATGTTCTCATTTTAACTGTAGCACTTTTTCAAATATAACATATTCACTAACATTTAACAGACAGTTACCAAAACCTTATTTTTTGCACTGTTGTACATGTAGTGTTAGCACTCTATGAACTGCAAAAAAATGCTAACCTAGTCAGAAATATTATTTTTTTTTTAAGAAAGAACTTAACACTTAAATTAAGTGCTGTCAATAATTTCAAAACACATGTAGGGATAAAAAAAAAAAACAATAAACACATACCTACGATGCTACTACAAGCAAGGAGTACTCAAATATCGCATTTCACTGCAAGGAAAGCCGAACACGCTACTCTCTGTCTCTGCTTGACTGCCTCTGAGTACAGGTCACCTGACAACTCCCTACTTACACTTTTCTTAAAGGGGCCACTACTCAATTATATACAACAGTGACAAAACAGGTTGTGTACACACTCTCCTAACACACAGTTCAGTCCAAACGGCTTAAAAAAGTGCATGTAGGCCTGTATGACCCCTTTAAAGTAATTACTCACTTTACTCATATAAAGTACCTTTAATTAATATAAATCTTCCCTCTGTGTCGCTCTGTTGTTCTTTAAATAAAAAAGGAAAATTTTTATGTACAAGTATAGCTGTTCCTCTTTTTTTTTGAGTTGTATAACTTAAAAATACTTGGCCTACCCAATCTCTTTAAGTTTTTGATGTTCTATTTTAGACAGGTGGGTTTCCTGCAAGAAGGCAATATTAACTTTTTCTTTTTTAAGGGAAAGTGAGCACACGTTTACGCCTAATTCTCTTTTTTTCATTGCTCGTTACCGCAATTTTTGTCAGGTTGTTCTCTAATGTCTTGACCGATGATGATACTTCAGTTAATCGTTTTTCAATACTGTCCAATTTGGTTCCAAGCTCCGTTCTCAGTGATTTCAATTCAGCTAACACGTCTGGTATCCGCCATGACAGCCGGGTGATGAAAATGTCACACTGTTTTGGGGAATTAATTAGCTTTACAGGGGTATTATAATTTTTTTTGTGTGCGGGTTGTCGGAGCAAAACAATCAACCAGCCATCCTCGCCAGAGCCACGTGACCCCCTCCTACTTTTAAAAAATAACCTATATCCTATATAAAATGGATAAAAAAAGATTAATAATAGCATTATTAAAACAGACTTAACAGTTGTATTTGATACTTTTTTTTAATTTACTGTATGGGGGAGTATGTCTGCAGTTTCATTGATAAATCTGCTCATATCTGCGCATATTATATCAGGCTTTTGTTCAAAAACGCGCATGCGTGACTCACTCTTACTGTGCAAAATGAGTGTTTATTGTTTAGTGTATATTCAAAGCACATATACACAATTAAACAATAATGTTTCAGGCTAACTTATACATTTTTGTATTCTTTGTTTTACTTTGTCTTTTTGCACACGCGCAGGTTCGTTACAATAATAAGAATCATAACAATAATAAATTCGGAGCACTACTACTACTAATAATACTGAATGGAGAAAGCGCAGTCAAAGAAGTATCATCATTGAAGGAGAGAAGAAAGTAAAGAATAAATGCATATCAGTCTTTACAGTTTAAGCTACAGTAGACACGTTTATGAGCTTGCTGTCAATGGGCGCCTAAAAGAGAACACATTTTCGGCTTTGGTAAACACACAATACAGTGGAACCTCGGATTACAAGCAGAATTTGTCCTGGAAGCTGGCTCGTATTCCAAAACACAGGTAAACCAAATTGCATTTTCCCAAAAGAAATAATGAAAACTTAAATAATTTATTCCACAGCCCAAAAAAATAAATACATAAAAAAATTTAATTAAAAATAAAACAAATTAACCTGCACTTTACCTTTCAAAATAGTCAAAATAAATCCTACATCTCGCATTCGCGTTCACACTCACCAGACTGCGTTACCCACAATGCATCTCCCGCACTGGACTACACTTCCGTAAACAGCTGTCATAAATCAACCTCTCTTTCCCGCTACGCTGTTTTGTCTGAAAAATAAGCAACGAACATTGCAACCGACACTCGTGTGAGCGCATGCTAACGGAATCACTGCTGTGAAGTAAAACAAACATACAAATAAACCGCACGTTACCTTTTAAAAAAATCGCAACAGAGCAGGGTTTCTGTGTAGAGCAGAGTCTCTCGTCTTAATGTCTGTGTGTGTGTTTGTGAAGCAGACACGCACAGCAATGAGCTAAGGAAGAAAATGGATTTTTAACCTCTGTATTGAGAATTTCTTTTGCTTTACTCACTTGCACACCCACGTTATAAAAAAACAGCTGTACCCACGCGCTTCCGAACACAAAATAAAATGTTTTACACACATGGTCATAGTGTTATAGTAAACAGTACACGCGTGCACGGATGTTGATTATACCATTAAGAGACGAGCACTAAGACCCAGCAGAGGAGACGATTACCCACAATTCTGCAGTGCAAGAGAGAGAAAAACCATGGGCTCAGTTGTGATCACGTGACGCTCGCCATCAAAACAAGAAGCGCATGTGTGATACATAATACTCTGTGCTCTTAAACCAAGACAATGTATTAAAACTCTTTGCTCGTCTTGCGGAACACTCTTAAACCGCGTTACTTGTAAACCGAGGTTCCACTGTACTTCAAATTGAAACACGCCCCCTACAGGTAATGAACGGCATTTTCACAGCTTGCCGCACGCTGCCGCAGCAGCTCGAAAGATTCCTTTCCTCGAAACATGCGTTCTTAATGGTCAGATGCATGTTTTTTCTCTTTCTAGGTATAAGCGCGTTTTCTCTATTGGGACTCATGGCATGACAACATACAACCCTACGACGTTAGAAGTTACAAACCAGGTATGAGTACTAGTCACAATATTATAACCAAATGCAGTAGAGGTTGATAACATTGGTTCTAGCTTTTAAGTAAAAAAAATAACAAAAAAATTAACACAAGGTTTTGTGTTTATTAGTATGCTTAAATTAAAAAAAAATATTTTTTAATGCTTTTATTTTTTTAAGTACTTTGTTTTAGAAGTATTGTCATGTAACACATTTTATGCATGTTGTACATGCATGGTACTGACTGTGTGACTCCTCCTACAGTGGCCTTATAGGGATATTTGTTTTAGAAATATTGTCATGTAACACATTTTTTGCAAGTTGTACATGCATGGTACTGACTGTGTGACTCCTCCTACAGTGGCCTTATGGGGATATATGTGGTATCTTACCAGTGGGAAAAGGACAGGGCACCGAATTTAGCCTTACCTTTCGAAAGGGTAGTGGGAAGAAGTCTGAGACACTCAAATTTTCAACTGAACATCGCACAGAGCTGCTGACGGAGGCATTGGTGAGTAAAAGAGAAAAACAAGCAAGATAGAAGAAGGAAAGTAAACAGGGTATAGTTAGAGTATATTTAAACCATGGTGCATTACAAGTCCATACACAAGTCCATTACACGTACAGTCGTGGCCAAAAGTTTTGAGAATTACATAAATATTGGAAATTGGAAAAGTTGCTGCTTAAGTTTTTATAATAGCAATTTGCATATACTCCAGAATGTTATAAAGAGTGATCAGATGAATTGCATAGTCCTTCTTTGCCATGAAAATTAACCTAATTCCAAACAAACCTTTCCACTTTTCATTGCTGTCATTAAAGGACCTGCTGAGATAATTTCAGTAATCGTCTTTTAAACTCAGGTGAGAATGTTGACGAGCACAAGGCTGGAAATCATTATGTCAGGCTGATTGGGTTAGAATGGCAGACTTGACATGTTAAAGGGAGGGTGATGCTTGAAATCATTGTTCTTTCATTTTTAACCATGGTGACCTGCAAAGAAATGCATGTAGCCATCATTGCGTTGCATAAAAATGGCTTCACAGGCAAGGATTTTGTGGCTACTAAGATTGCACCTAAATCAACAATTTATAGGATCATCAAGAACTTCAAGGAAAGAGTTTCAATTCTTGTTAAGAAGGCTTCAGGGCGTTCAAGAAAGTCCAGCAAGCGCCAGGATCGTCTACTAAAGAGGATTCAGCTGCGGGATCGGAGTGCCACCAGTGCGGAGCTTGCTCAGGACTGGCAGCAGGCAGGTGTAAGCGCATCTGCACGCACAGTGAGGCGAAGACTTTTGGAAGATGGCCTGGAGTCAAGATGGGCAGCAAAGAAGCCACTTCTCTCCAAAAAAAACCCATAAGGGACAGATTGATCTTCTGCAGAAAGTATGGTGAATAGACTGCTGAGGACTGGGGCAGTCATATTCTCCAATAAAGCCTCTTTTCGATTGTTTGGGGCATCTGGAAAAAGGCTTGTCCAGAGAAGAAAAGGTGAGCGCTACTATCAGTCCTGTGTCATACAACAAATAAAGCATCCTGAGACCATTCATGTGTGGGGTTGCTTCTCATCCAAGGGAGTGGGCTCACTTACTATTTTGCCCAAAAAAACAGCCATGAATAAAGAATGGTACCAAAACACCCTCCAACAGCAACTTCTTTTAACAATCCAACAACAGTTTGGTAAAGAACAATGCATTTTCCAGCACGATGGAGCACCGTGCCATAAGACAAAAGTGATAACTAAGTGGCTCGGGGACCAAAACGTTAAAAAATTTGGGACCATAGCCTGGAAACTCCCCAGATCTTAATCTCATTGAGAACTTGTGGTTAATCCTCAAGAGGCGGGTGGACAAACAAAAACCCACTAATTCTAAACCCACTAACTCCAAGAAGTGATTATGAAAGAATGGGTTGCTATTAGTCAGGATTTGCCCCAGAGCATGCCCAGTCGAATTGCAGAGGTCCTAAGAAAAGGAGGGCCAAACCTGCAAATACTAACTCTTTGCATAAATTTCATGTAATTGTCGATAAAAGCCTTTGAAACGTGCTTGTAATTATATTCCAATACATCACAGAAACAAAACAAAGATCTAAAAGCAGTTTAGCAGCAAACGTTGTGAAAACTTTGTGTCATTCTCAAAACGTTTGGCCACGACTGTACATACATCAACTGCAGTTGTGCACATAAGCTTCTATTACCGAATATGTTAACGTGCCAAACTTGACACAGCTGTCAAAGCAGAAGTAAGTTGTCAGTATAGGCCAGCTTGTATTTACACACAGCAGTTGTCAAGTAAAAAAAACATGCAACATAGCATGTTTTAGGTTTTTTTTTTAGATTCAAAATGTTATTTAATATCAGTTGCTTGAATGTATACATAAAGTCTGAAAGTATTCAATACTCAATTGTGAAATTCAAATGCAACATGAGCCGTGATGATATAATGCTCGATGATTTTTTTAAAAATAATTTGCGCTTTAATTGATGTGGACAGTATATTTTTCCTTTGAATGATGGTTACTGAAAAAAAAAAGAATTGTAATGTACATATATACTGCCTGGCCCCCCAAAAAGTAACATACGCTTATGCAATGTCACAGCATCCAGAGACAGACTAATTTCTCTCCAAGAACTTGTACTGATGTTGGGAGAGTTGGACTCCAATGTAAAATCTTCTTTAGCAATCCCAAAGATTTTCAATAGGGTAAGGTCTGGATTTAGCTGTGGCCAATTCATATGTGAAAATGATGTCTCATGCTGCATTTTTTATGGTCCCTTAGAAAAGATCAGACATCAACAGTAGAACTCACCACTATGTTTATTATTAAAAGTAAGAGCATTTCCAAATGCACAAAGCGAAGTGAACTTAAAGGATTGCAATTAAATAGTTGTTTACCCGTAAAACCACCCCGTCAGTGAGGCTAATGGGGGGCGGGGAAGATTTAAATTTGCTCCGGAGCATAAAGAATGGCTTGTGGGGCATTGAAGAAAGGTCATGTGGTCTAATAAGTCCAAATTTACTCTGTTGCAGAGTGATGGGTGGGTCAATGAAATTAGTTTTTTTTGACTGAGTAGTGTATGTCTCCTTGATGTGCTATATCATGCTTGTTAGCATTCCACATATGTCTAATTTACTTTCTCTTCTTGGCTTGCAACTGAAATTTTATGTGTGCAAGGGAGGCAAATAACGGCAAATATAAACATTTAATCATTTGAATGTTTTATGAGGCCACCACACACATTGTTAGCTTGATGTGTTTTCTTATGCTTGCCATTTTTTATTCTATAGAGATTTAGAACAGACTTTGCTGAGGGAAAGATAACTGGAAGAGTGAGTATTGTCAACCTTTTTACATAAGTAAAAAAAAACAAAAAATTCATAGGGTAAATGGAATGCATGGATGGAAAGATGGAATGCATGGATGGATAGGATGTTTAATAAGAAGGATGAAATATGATTCCTCTTACATGACAGTAATATTTATCACATAATTGTAGGCTCTGTTTACATGTCAAATGTACATGATACATGCTGGTGTTCATCAATAGTATATACGAGTCATTTTGTAATTTTGGGGTACTTTGTGTAATGTGGGGTACTTCGGGGTGCTGTACCTTGATACATTTATTTATTCTTAATCAATATCTTAATTGAAATATAAAAATTTATTTATTAACATTTAATACATAGAATCTTAAATATATTTTTCATTGCATATGAATTTACCCTTAAATGTTAAGTTTAAATTATTCTTCCTGTGTGTATATGTATGTATGTGTGTTTGTGTGTATGTATGTATATGTGTATATGTATGTAGGTATATATATATATTAGGGCTGCAACAACTAATCGATAAAATCGATAATTATCGATAATGAAATTCGTTGTCAACGAATGCTGTTATCGATTAGTTGGGCTGCGCACGTTACTGAGAAGCGCGACCCCAAGATGCACAAATACACACAGCCGCTCGCGCAATGGAGGTTACAGAAGCGCCGGCAGGAAAAAGCGCGCGCCCCGAGTCCTCCAAGGTATGGGAGTGATTTACATTAAACGCCTCTAAGAAGACGGTAACCTGCACGCTATGCAAGACCGAGCTTTCACGGCACGTCATGCACGAACACTTAAAGAGAAAACATTCATGCAATCTGCCATACATGTTGATGTTGGTGTTACGGATAGCGAAACGTCAGCAGGGTCGGTAAAACTGTATCTCTTCATCGTGTAGAAGTTGTATAGTTTAAGTGCTTTTAGTTTAAACTGTTTGTTAACTTCGGGACAGTCGCGCTAGATCTGTTCACGTGCTACTCGCTAGCATCACATTGCGCAATCACCTCATGAGCAATAGTGATTAGTTAAATGGCTCTACTTTAGATTAGCTTAATTTACACGGTGTGAATAACAGTAGAATATTACATTTAGTGATTGTTGAGATTTTCAGCGAATGCAAATAACAGTATATTTGTGACTATTAGCTTTTTGCATTTCTACAATTTTTTTATAGTCCACTACAAAGTTAACTTGTAATTAACTGTGGTTTTACTTATGCATACATAATTTTATTATACAAAATTACATTATTTTAGCTGTTTATATCTTATCAACTGAATATATCAGTGTATTTTTTAACTATATTTATATATATACTGTATATATTATATACTACATTTCATTTAAGGTTTAAAATGTCCAAATTAAACATTATAAACTCTATATGTGGCTTTTGCATTTTTTAAAGTTTATTTTTATACATAAATAATACCCTGATTTATGTTTTTAAAAAATAGTTATAAGCGAAATATCTAATGAAAGAAGCGGTTAGGTTTTATCCGATTAATCGAAAATATAATCGCCCAACTATCCGATTATCAAAATAATCGTTAGTTGCAGCCCTAATATATATATTATGTATATATATATATATATATACACACACACAGTGGAACCTCAGACTACGAGTAAAATGGTTTACGAGTGTTCCGGAAGACGAGCAAAGATTTTTAATAAATTTTGACTTAAAAAACGAGCGTTGTCGTGGTTTACGAGCTCCGAGTATCGTGTATAACGCATGTGCTTCTTGTTTTGACGCTGTGCCGGCTGTGTGTGTGTGAAACCCCCATTCACAAACACACACGCGCGCACAGAAATGAAGACAAGAGACACACACTCCGCTCCCCGAAGAAACTCTGTCGCAAATCTTTTCTGAGATAAGGTGCTGGGTCATTTGTTTGTTTGTTTTACTTTACAGCAGTGATTCTGTTAGTTAAGTGTCTTTAGCGATGTTTATTGCTTTTTTAGATAAAACAGTGTAGCGGGAGGGAGACGTTGATTTATGACCCCTGTTTACGGAAGTGTAGTCCAGTGCGGGAGATGCATTGTGGGTAATGCAGTCCGCTGTGTGTAAATGCGAATGTGAGATTTAGGTCAGGATATAGAGCGTTTATAGAGAGTTTTGTTCTTCAGTAGCTTTTTTAGTTGGATTTAAGTGCAGGATCCACCCGAAAGTTTGTACTATAACCTGACAATGCAGAAAAGAAAAGAACAGGCATCGACCAGTTTGTCCACCTCATCATTACACGAGCATGAATTAACGAGCTGTTACGCTGTCGCGAGCAACATTAAAATAAAGCGGAGAAGCTTTAATAATTTAGATGATAACAGACTTTCCGTTAATGTGTGTAAGTGTGTTTAAACGAGAGAAGAAAGTTTTAATGTGTAAGATGAGGAGGGGGAGACAGGAGGGGCTGAAAGCAAGAGTCTCCACTTACTCTAGCCTCACACACACACACACACACACACACACACACACACACACACACACATACATAGCGCCTGCATGCACAAAGGGAAATGCTTATCTGTCAGATTATCTGTGATTTATTTTTAACTTTTTTGAAAGGTAACGTGCAGGTTAATTTGTTTTATTTTGTTTTATTTTGTATTAATTTTTTTTATGTATTTATTTTTTTGGGCTGTAAAAACTAATAATTAAGTTTTCATTATTTCTTATGGGAAAATTAAATTTGGTTTACGAGCGTTTTGGAATACGAGCCCACTTCCAGAACAAATTATGCTCGTAATCCGAGATTCCACTATATATTCCATACAGTGGTTAATCAATCGGAATGTAGGTCCTACCGTCGCCGTGCTCGGCGGTACCGTTTGGCTTTGTGCGTTTGCTGGCTTTTACCGTTGAGTGGCGCTATATAACTACAGGCTGACGCCTCATGCCTTAGTTCATTCTCTGCTGGATTAATGAGAGACAGAGTTTTAGAACAGCACGTAGTAGCGGATAAAATCAAGTAAAACATTGTAGTTAAACAAATTAATACAGAACTAAAATGACGATACAAATGTATTAAATTAAATTATTTCTTATTAGGATCAAATTTAAACAAAATAAATGTTAACACAGTGAGCCTTTAAATTTTATCACATGTAATTAGAAAAGACGCGTGTAGGGTTTTGTGTCGTCTTATATCTTGTGTTCTTTAAATTTATAGTAGATTTATTAACTAAAATAAATGACCATAAAAATTATAACATTGTCAGGACGTTCTACTGCGTCAGCTGATGTTGGTCATTCAGCCCCGCTTGTGTTTGTGCATTATTATAAGAATGAAATGCAGTAGACTGTTATGATCTGTAACGGATTCGACCCATGTTGCACGGGCGGCACCATAAAGCACGGACACGAGGCGAGGTCTTACGGAAAAAGGGTAATTTATTTAGGTAAAATGGGAAAGGAAAGTGTTGAAGGAGGGAGAAAGGAAAGAAAGGGATAAAGATTGTGCATGTGCAGTTCCGGGGGCTGTGCCACACTGGCATGCGGGCACACAGCTGACGATAAGTGTTGGTGCGAGTGGCAGAACTGAGCACGCGGAGGCAGCGCTCCTGCACGCTCCCTCGTGACGGCGCTTCTCCCGCTGTCGATGGCCGGCGCGAGTTCTCGCTGACGCAAAAACCTAACCACACTTTTCCTCTTCGGCAGCGGGGCTGCGAGGGCGGGCACGGTGCGGGAGTGTAGATGCCGCGGGAGCTCGCGCAGCTCTTTCTCGCGCTGTCCTCAGCGCAGAGATCAAAGGGCGGAATTCTAGTGCCCTTGTTTAAAGCGCCTGGGCCGCATCACATCTCCCCACTGACATGCTTCTTTTATATTCTCCATTACATCACGTACTTCCCAGACCTCAGACAAACCTCCGCGCCTTGCTTTTATAATGCGGAGCAAGCCCGAGATCATATTAACGTTAATTATCGCCAGCCGGCACAAATAGGCGGCTCTCGTCCCTTTGCCGCCTATTCAGGGAGCCTACGGAGTGAGGGAGTAGTTATAGTAGATTTGGGCGTACACCCATCACACGCGCACGCCGTGGCAGATCATCATAATTGTCCTAAACTTGTATTTCATAAGGTTTTCCGAGCGGTGGTACAGCGCAACGGGGGTCATTATTTACTATTAAACATTAAACGAATTTACAAAACTTAATGCTTGCGATTAAGCGCTGATTCTACGCAGGAAAGTAAAGAAGAGGATCCTGATGCTCAACATTCCGGAGACCAAACCCCATTTAAATTAAATTAACAAATATTGCATGTAAATAACAATAGCCCACGTTTAAAAAAGCATTTTTATTTAGATTATAAAAAAATAATCCTGCATCTGTTTTAGGTGTTCCAGCTGCCACTGTTCTAAAATTCAAATTAAATTAAATCTTATTAGGATCAAATTTAAGCACAATAAATGTTAACACAGAGAGCCTTTTGATTTTATCACTTGTAATTAGGAAAAAAAAGCGTGTATGGATTTGTCATCTTATTTTTTTGTGTTCTTTAAATTTATAGTAGATTTATTAACTGAAATAAATGACCATAAAATTAAAACAGTGTTAGGACGTTCTACTGCGTCAGCAGATGTCGGTCTTTCAGCCCCGCTTGTGTTTTTGCGTTATTATAAGAATGAAATGCAGGAGACTGTTATGATTTGTAACGGGTTCGACCCATGTTACTCAAACAACTCAGTTCAGGTGTAAGTAAATGGATAGAAAGTAATTGTCTGTGCTGTTTGGGGGAGGGACGTGCTAATGATTTGGTCGGCTCTGTGTGTGTGTGTGTGAGAGAGAGGGGGTGTCGCGGTCGTTTTCAGTGAAACAAAGGCTCAGCTGAAAAATGTTAGGCACATCAGTCACTTAACCCCCAATAAAAGGTATTTGAGTGTTATGATAGTTGTAATATAACAGATGCGCACTGAATACTAAACCTAAACCAGGCACGGAGATTAATGAACCAAGATAGCCCCCATACCCGTTTAAAAAATAATAATAATAAATACCAAAGAATATTATTGTGTATAGACTGATTAAAAACAAAACAATTTACGCTATTATAAGGAAAATCTCAAGTTCTTCCATTCCAAGGATTAAAAAGGCAACAATGTTAACTTTAGAATCTAGAATCCAGGAGATTAAAATTACACAAATTTAAATAACCTAAAGTCAGCCTCAGATTCAAGAGGTTTTTAAAGTGGGGAGAAGTGCATTTCAGTTCCTCTGAATGTATAGGTGAGAACAGCCGATTTACATCTGGGGAGGGTGAATAATTTGTATTTGAATGTTGTCTGGCATTGTAAAGCACTATAGTGACACTAAAAGAACAATCCAGGATTAATAGGAATTACTGCATAAACATTATTTTTGCATTCAATCGGAGCGTTTTTATTTAGACTATTAAAAAAATAACCTGCGTCTATTTTTAGGCGTGCCAGCTGCCACTTTTTAGTTAGAAGTTTTCAATACAAAGCTTATAATGCCCACATGACATGACGGAATAAGGCACGGCTGGTGATGATTGGGGTTTGTTGGGTTACAATGGATTTTACTACGCGGTGTGAGTGCAATGGCCATCCGTCTGCTCGCACTGACTCTGCTCTCCGCGGATGGCCAGACCGCCCCCCTCCCACCTCTCGCTCCTTTGAAGTCCGTGGGGCGCGTTCCATTTGCCCTGCTTGCATGCCGCACTTCCGCGTTGTTGCACGCGCGCTGCATACACAGCGCGTAGTAAAATCCACTTTAACCCAACAAACCCCGAGTATTTTATAGCGCGGGGTGCAAGCCCAGGCAACGATGGCAACGATAGCAACGATAGCTCACCAGTCATGTGTAATTCTGCGGTCCCGCTGCTTCACATGTCTGAAGGGGAGGCCGCCTAACTAGTGAGCGAGGAGCGATATTGATTTGGGCGCACGCCGTGACAGGCTGAAAAAACTATGTCAGATTAATGTGCAAAAACTATATAATAAAACTATATAAGACTACATGCCTTTATAAGACTCAACTTTTATTTAAGCGCACTTACAATAACGAAAAAACGTTGTGATTTTGTAAGTGTTGTGATTTTGTAAGTGTTGTAAGCTGCGCTGCTCTGTATTGTTTTTGGTGAACTTGAGCGCGTCAGAAAATGAACGCAAACGTTTTTTTAAATGGTCAGAGTCAGTCTGCTTGCTGTTTTCCCGACGCGTTCATATTCATTAGTCTACTTCTGCCGGTGCGCTCTGAAAAACTCCCTGCATGCGGCTGAGCGCTGATTAAAACTATGGAGTAAATTAAAGAGGAGAATTACGATGCCGAATCGAAGTCCTGAGCCCAAACCTCATTTAAATTAAATTAACAAATATTATAAGTAAAAAAACAATAGCCCATGTTTAGGAACCGTTTATAAATTCTTTCCGACATGAGTTGGCCCGGTGTTATGAGCAGAGCGCCGGGAGATTTCCTGAAGCTCCGAAATCACTGGGCATGTT
Source organism: Clarias gariepinus (assembly GCF_024256425.1). Classification (NCBI taxonomy): domain Eukaryota; kingdom Metazoa; phylum Chordata; class Actinopteri; order Siluriformes; family Clariidae; genus Clarias; species Clarias gariepinus. Next base: position 12,604,207 of record NC_071125.1, read on the forward strand.
TTCTAAATAGCCGCTATCTTTAATAACTGATGGAGGTTTTGAGCTGTATACACACGCATTCCTGCTTAAACAACTCTAAAAACTACACCTGTAACACAATAAACAGTAATATTTCAAACATTCTGCAGGCTGATATTTGGAGAAAGGAAAGAATAATGAATAAACCAGTTGTTGGGTCAAAATAACCCAACCAGGTGTTCATTTGTAAACTACATCTCATATGATCCAACATGAGCAACCCAACAATGTGTTTAAAGTACCTGAAATAATCCAGAACTTAAATAACAATAAACCGATACAGAGATACGCTGTATAACGGTCAATGTTGTATTTACGGCAACGAGCAAAAATGTCACTTTGCGCCACCTGGCCATTTTACGAATTACTTTGAAATGCAACTGATTTATTTTGGCCGCTGACGTTTTTACGCGGCGGTGAGCGCGACGGTAATAACCATTCCAATTGATCAACTACTGTATATATATATATACACACACCACTCACAATAAGTTAGTTATATATTATTATTATTAATAATAAGTTAGTCATGTATATATTATTTACATGAGTGCTTTTCCTATTTGCTCTGAATTTAAATAAAATAAGTAAAAGTTACCTTTGATATAACTAATAATGTATGAGAAGAAACACTATTTTTATTAGTTTAATAATTAATTAACCCAAAAATTTTGACAATAACATGGATAGTCCCAAATAACTAAAATTGACAATGTCATTAGAAGGTGTTTCCACCATTTGCCGCAATGACAGCTGACAGTGACGCCTCATGTTGTTCTGAGGGAATGCGTTCCACCCTTCTACAAGTGCTACCAGGTCACGTGGGGGTGGGGTACAATCATACAGTCTCTGCTTCAACTGGTCCCAGACTTGCTCTATGAGGTTCAGGTCAGGGGACATTGATGGCATATGAGGCACTCCAACTTCCTGAAGTCGAGCTGTGACAATTCTGCCACGATGTGGTGAAGCATTATCATCCATGAACAGAAAGTTGGGGGGAAAGTCAAATTGGGGTATGATTATGACTTCTTTAATGTCTCTGAGGTAATCCTTGAAGTCTCTGAGGTAAAAACGTGCAGTGACTGAGCCATGCACAATAACCAAATCTGTTTTGCGCTGACTGGTGATGCCTGCCCAGACTGGTGCACCTCCTCCACCAAAGCAAACTCTGGGGACCATGTTGACCTCAGCGTATCGCTCACCTCGCCTTCTCCAGCAACGCTGACGACAATAATTTCTGTGCAACCACTGCTGCATTGTCTAGGTCACATGGTCTTGTGCCCAATGCAAATGTCCATGGTGGTGCCTTGATATCAGTGGAGTTGCCTGCAACGGTCGTCCGGCATTCAAGCCAAAGCGGTAAAGTTGGTTGCGAATGGTTTGTCTGGAAACCCTAGTACCCCTCGCATCTCATAAACAGGCCTGCAGCTATGTTGCGGTCTGTCACTCGTGGGGCTTCACTCCTGGGTCTTTCATGAACTTTGCCAGTAGTTCTGTGTCTTGATGCAAGTCTGCTGATGACACTTTGAGACACACCAAGTTCACGAGCAACATCTGACTGCCTGCCCCTGACACGAAGGCGCGCCAGGCCAGGTGGTGCTGCTCGTCCGTTAAGTGGTGATGTGTGTTCATGGATGTTTGAATGATGAACTTGAAATGACTTACTGACAATATCAGCTTTTTATACCCACAGAATGTTAAAATTGATGCCACATTGAAAGAGGTTGTCATTTGGGATTGGCCCCAATATAAGGCACACCTGTACACAATGAGACATGGAAAACACAAAATGAGGTGTGTCTATCACCCCAATACAATTGCCTCCCTATGCAAAAAATGTCTGAAGTGAAACAAACACCGTATGTATGACATCCACTAAGTCTCTCACAATATCCCTAACTTATTGTGAGTACTGGAAGTATTGTGAGTGCTGCTATTCCTGAGCAAGCTCTGTACTGGTGGGATCCCGCAGCTGAATCCTCTTTAGGAGACGATCCTGGCGCTTTGGGAGTTTTGTTCCCCAAAACAGAAATCAAACTTCCAAACATGAACTCAGTACTGAGTAGCTCGACCATTACTGTTGATCACTTAAAAAAATTGTTGCGGCATGCTTGATGCAAGCGTTTCCATGAGGTGAGTGGGAACATTTCTCTGAACATTTCTCGCCCTCTCCACTGTGGCGCGTAGAAAACATCTCGGGTGGAATCTGCTTGTCATGCCAGTAACGTTGGAAACCATCAGGACCATCAAGGTTACATTTTTTTTCAGCAGAGAATAAAACTTTCTTCCACCTTTGAATGTTCCATGTTTGGTGCTCTCTTGCAAAGTCCAAATGAGCAGTTCTGTGGCGTGCAAGGAGACGAGGTCTTTGAAGACGTTTTATGTTTTTGAAGCCCCTCAGTCTCAGATGCCGTCTGATGGTTATGGGGCTGCAGTCAGCACCAGAAACAGCCTTGAGGATTGTCCAGTGTCTTGACGGATAGCCGATTGGATCCTCCGGCTCAGTGCTGGTGAAACTTTTTTGAGTCTTCCACTTGACTTTTTATTCCATAACCCTCAGGATCATTTAAAAAATTCCAAATGACTGTCTTACTGCGTCCCACCTCAGCAGCGATAGTGTACTGTGAGAGACCCTGCTTATGCAGTTCAACAACCTGACCACGTTCAAAAAGGGAGTGTTTTTTTGCCTTTGCCATCAGAACGTGTGACTACCTGACAGAAAATGACGATGAATCCACATCTTTGCACAGATTTGGCCTTTTAAAGGCATGTGGTCTTAAAATTTTGATCAGCTGTAAAACAGCCTGTTTCAGTTTAATCGTTATTTTCAATTAATAGAATGCTCAATTTTTTATTTTTTTTTGTCTTACTCCCATTTCTTCTTGTTGCATGTTGAAGCTCTACTTGGAAGCTTGTTAAGATCCAACCATGCAAAATATGATTTTTTGCCATTTTTCAAGTGGTCTTAAACTTTTGATCGGGACTGTATATACACACACAGACAGAGTATATATACTGTGTATATATACCAAATACACATACACACTTGTGTATATATGCTTTGTATAAAAGAGTACACACAGTATTTTTATCTGTAATAGATCATTGCCACCGAGTATTTTAATTGACTGTCAACAATTTTATACAAATTATATTTCATACTTACTTTAGTCTTTTAGTTCAGTTATATGTTTAACTATGTTGGTAAACTGTTCAAGAAAATGACATAACCATACAATTAGGCCTAAAAATTACGGGCCAAAATAGACAAATTGTTACCTATATTAAAGTTCCATGGTAAAACTTCTGTGAAAACTGCAGCTGTTTATTATTGCAAGCAAAAGCATTTCCATACACTCACTTACAAGACTAAACAGCTGTGTGGATATATAAAAAAAAAATTGTTAGTAAGGCCAATCAGAATCCCTATTTGCTATGGAGCTCAATTGAACTTTGGAGCAATGGAAAAAAATCATGTGGTGTGATGAGTTTAGATTGACCATTTTCCAGAGCGATAGACGTGTCAGGGTAACAAGGGAAAGCACATGTGATGGACCCATCATGTACAGTGGCCATCTGAAGTCAGTGTCAGGTCTAGGCTCAGCAAAGTTACATATGGTACTCAACCAGGATAATGGTTTTACCGCCGCGTGAGTTTGCTGGCTTTACCGGTAAGGGCACTTAGTGTAACCATAGGCTATAGACTTCATATAGAGTTCATTCTGTCAAGGATAAATGAGCCGCAGCTCATGTGGTAGCGGATAAATTTAAGTAAAACATTAAGTGAATTTTTAATCACAGTACTTAAATTACGGTACAAATTTAGATTTTTTAAAATTAAATATAGTTTTTTTTATTTGCATCGAATTTAAGCAAAGTAAATGTTAACATAGTGAGCCTCAGATTTCATCATGTGAAACACTAGTGTTGTCAAAAAACTGACCCTGGGTGTGCATCAGAAAGGTGGGTGTGCCACATTTATTGACAGATTAATGTGCAAAAACTATCTAACAAAACTAAATTAACTACATAACTATTATAAGACTTTTATTTAAGTGCACTCAATGACGACAAAACATCATGATTTTGTAAAATAATGAAAGCTAACAGTGCGCTATTCTGAGTGATTTCTGTGAACTTGAGCGTGTCAAAAAATTAACTTACACTTTGTGTACACTTGCTTCACAGACATAAAAAATATATAATTATAGAAAGCAAAATGTCTGCTTTTACATAAACTAATGGAAAACAAATTTCGGAGACGACGAGATAACATGATTACCTTCATCATAAATCACTAATTTATCAATGAATTATTAAAAAGGTCAAAGTCTCCTTGCTGTTTTTCCCCAACACATTCATAATCATTAGTCTACTTCTGCTGGTGCGTACTGGAAAACTTTATGCATGCGGTTGAGCGCTGATTAAACCACATAGGAAATTAAAGAGGAGAATTAAACGATGCCAGTCCAAACCTTTTTTAAAATAAAATTAACAAATATGTAAGTGGCAATAGCCCAAGTTTAAAAAACCTTTTTTATTTTGAATATAAAAATAATTCTGATTCTATTCTAATTCTATTTTAGGTGTGTCAGCTGCCACTGTTCTTATATGGCTCACTGTCAGGGTAAATCGTTCAGTGACAACCCTGTAAACTTCCATGTAAATAAAATTTTAAATATATGTATCATGAGCTACTGATCATTTGATTTATGTAAATTTTTAGACCACAATAATTCATTAGTATGGTGTAGGACCAGGGTACTCAATAGGCGGACTCTGGTCTGCATCCGAACCCAAATACGGTTAAATCTGGATCGACACCAAAACAAACATGCAAATTTAATCATAATCCAAATGGGTTTCCATTTAGGTGCGCAATTGTGATTCCGCGCAATATATCTTTGAGGCTTCCACTTGGCCAATTCATCTATGTCCAATCACAGCAGCTGTAACAGCATCGTGATAGCAGCATTCCCACTACTAAGCAGAAAACCAATGTGGTTAATCTGCAACGAGATGGAAGCAATCATCAAAAGTGGTAATGGAAAACGCCATTATGAAACCAAGCATGCACATTTCGAACAAAATTACCCTCAAAACTCAGAGGTAAGGACCATAAAAATAAACCAGCTGAAATCATCCTATGAATCTACAAGCAGTGTAATAGTTAGGTCAGCCACACAACAGGAGCAGGCAATGGAAGCCTCACTAAGCCTATGTTTACACTGCAGGTCTCAATGCCCAATTCTGATTTGTTGCCTATATCTGATTTTTTTTGACCGCCTGTTTACACGTTCTTTCAACTATGACTCATATCCGAAACACATGTTTACACTTGCCATGCCATCTGAAACTTTGCGCAAACTTTAAGGGAGGTTCTTGTACACACTAGCCAAGATAGACATTGTGAAGTATGCTTGACGCTCTGCGATATATGCAAAGTTGGCGAAACGTCACCATGGTTTTAAAACAGAGAAAAAAACTGCATAATTGCAGCCTGCGCATATGCTTCATTTACCAAATACTGATTTCTAAATGTTATTTAGCCCAAATAAGCATAAAAAAAAGATAGGGGGGAGGTGCTTTTCCTTTTCCATGTCACCTGCGATGTTTTAATACCACACGCGCTTCCACCGGAGAATAACATTGTCATTAAACTGCGAAGAAGTCACAGTTTTAATGACGTACAGAACACAATAAGTCAGGATATCCGATCTGTCTGGTTACACATGAATCACTTGAAGGAGGCCTGAAACAAATCTTTTTTTTTCTGTTTACATGGACATATAACACATCCGATGTGTTTCACACATAAGCAAAAAATCAGAATTGGGTCACATTTACCTGACAGTGTAAACGTAGCTGAAGAGTAGCATGGGTCCTGGGAAAATACAAGAAACCCTTCTCTGATGCTGAAGTAGTCAAAGAGTGTATTAGTGAAGTGATGACTGCTCTGTTTAAGGCAGTGGTTCTCGAACATTTTCTGTCATTCCCCACTTAAGGGGGTGGGCGAATTTTCAAGCCCCACTTGATGATAACAAATGATAACGAAAACGACCAAGTTTACTATTTATTGAAAAATCAATTTCTAAACCAGTAAGATCAAATAACACCAAGTTCAAAACAGATAAAATACACGTGCAATTGTTGTAACAGGCTTACTTTGTCACTTACCTAGAGCTTACTTTCAAAGAAGTTAAGTGGCTTATTAACGTGACTGAGGTGTGTTGTCTCTAAGTGTCTTCCTAATTTCAATTCAATTTTATTTGTATAGCGCTTTTAACGATTTACATCATCACAAAGCAGCTTTACACAATCAAAAGAATTAAGTTTGTATGAAATGTGAATGTGTATGAATCAAAATTATATGATTGTCCCTGATGAGCAAGCCTAGGACGACGGCGACAGTGGCAAGGAAAAACTCCCTGAGATGGTAATAGGAAGAAACCTTGAGAGGAACCAGATTCAACAGGGAACCCATCCTCATCTGGGTGAAACAGATAATAATATGCGAGACTGAAAGTTCAGTATAAGAAGAGCTGTGTAAGATTAAAGTCCAGTTTGTTCCTGGAGGCTCAGGTAGACTGTGAAAAATTCCAGTCCTGAACTATTGGGCGACTGAAGTCACAGGTCCTCAGAGAACAGCTGTCTGCATCAGTCGAGGACAGGACCACCTTCATGGAAAAGTGGAACCAACCCCAGTCACCACACGCATTCCAGGCAGACCACACGGGGGCATCCATGTGATGAGATCTCCAACCAGAAGCAGGACTTCAGGATGAGTTAGAGAGGTCCAGCATGCAGAGGGGGTCTGGATCACTGGCAGCTCAGGAGCGACATGTATAGCTCGACAGAGAGATAGGTAGAAGAAAAAGGGAAGAGAGAGAGAGAGAGCAGAAAAGTAGAGAGCAAAGAGATGGAGAAATAACAGTTAGGTATGGTCACAGTCGAACAATGTAAAAAGTGAATGTATATTTAGTGCAGAGTGCAAGCAGAGACTCCGGCAAGACTAACTATGACAGCATAACTAAAAAGGGAGAGCCAGAAGGAAACACAAACATGAGGGCTTCCAGAGATGTAAGGCAACCAATCACCTCACCGTCAACAAACCTGAGTGATCAATGAGAGTGGGGAAGACAGCATCCAAACATACCAGTTCACCTAATACTCTACGTCCATGAGTCCCCCAGATCTGCTCCTTTACCTAAGGTTAATCTATTTATAAAAATGCTTTGCTAAATAAATAGGTTTTTAGCCTGGACTTAAACACTGAGACTGTGTCTGAGTCCCGAACACTATTTGGAAGACTATTCCATAATTTTGGGGCTTTGTAAGAAAAAGCTCTGCCCCCCGCTGTAGTTTTAATAATACGCGGTACTGACGAGCAGCCTGCATCCTTTGATCGAAGTAGGCGTGGCGGATTGTAAGACACTAGCAGTTCACTCAGATACTGCGGCGCGAGACCATTTAATGCTTTATACGTCAAGAGTAGTATTTTAAAATCGATGCGAAATTTCACAGGAAGCCAATGCAATGTAGATAAGATAGGGGTGATGTGCTCATATCTTCTGGTTCGAGTGAGGACTCTCGCTGCTGCATTCTGGACTAATTGAAGCTTGTTTAAGCACCTAGTTGAACAACCAGAAAGTAAGGCGTTACAATAATCCAACCTAGATGTGATAAAAGCATGAACTAGTTTTTCTGCATCGTTTAGTGACAATATATTTCTTATCTTGGCAATATTTCTGAGGTGAAAGAATGCTATCCTGGTAGTATTATCTACATGTGCTTCAAATGAAAGGCTTGAATCTATAATCACACCGAGGTCTTTTACTGTTGCACTTGATGGAACAGAAAGGCCATTTAAAATCACAGTGTGATCAGAAAACTTACTTCTAGCTGCTTGTGGTCCTATAACTAGAACTTCTGTTTTATCAGGATTAAGCAGAAGGAAATTAATTAACATCCAATCTCTTATGTCCTGCACACATTGCTCAACTTTAGTAAGCTGGTTTTTCTCATCTGGTTTTGCTGAAACGTATACTTGTGTGTCATCAGCATAACAATGAAAACTAATACCATGTTTACGAATTATGTTACCTAGAGGAAGCATTTAAAGGGAAAAAAGCAGTGGGCCTAAAACAGAACCCTGTGGAACACCAAACTCAACTTGAGAACATGAGGAATGGTCACCATCTAAATCTACAAACTGATTACGATCAGTCAAATAGGATCTGAGCCATAAGAGGGCCGTTCCCTTAATTCCTACTACATTTTCTAATCTGTGAAGGAGAATACCATGATCAATAGTGTCAAAAGCTGCACTGAGGTCGAGTAACACAAGTATAGTGACACAACCCTGATCAGAGGCCATTAGGAGGTAATTTACTACTTTAACGAGTGTTGTCTCTGTGCTGTGTTGAGGCCTAAATCCTGAATGATACAGTTCATGTATGCTATTCCTATGTAGATATGAACATAGCTGTTGTGATACTATCTTTTCCAGAATTTTAGACACTTTGTCTCATGCTGTCTGCTGTTACTTTGTCTTATGCTGTCTGCTGCCAGCGGTTTAAGATACAAAACACACACAGGTCTCTCCTCTGCCCCCACTATCCCCACCATAAATCCAAGTGCAACATAGGCTTCATCATGTTTTCCTTTCGGCTGGATTTTTGGTTGATTAGGCTGATAGTGCTGAATCACCTCCTTTTTTGTGGTCCATGTAACAAATGTATCCACTGATGTTCTTATGCTCACTACACACTGTACGCCACTGTGTTATGATCTAAAATGCCCCAGACCTAGGCCACGGATTGCCCACCTAAATTCATAGGTTTATGGTTTACAAATTACAAATTATAACACATGAATTTAAGTAAGCAATATAAAAAAAAAGGTTGTATAGGGGGCAAAATATATAAATTATATATTTCTTTCATATACAACATGTATATTTTTATATTGCTTATTTTATAATAAAATCATTTCCTGTAATTTTTCACCACAAACAATATTTATTTAGTGTAATTTGTGATAAATAATTTATTTGTACATTGACAAACCCATACAAAATAAATGTGCCATAAAATAATCATTTTTGGGGATTTGTATTAATCGTCTCGACGAGTGTCACGTGCCTAGGGTTAATTATAATAGTAATAATATATTCGATAATAATAAACCTTTGAATGCATGTCCCAATATAATAATTGATAGAGAATATTGCGGGGGGGGGCACTCCGTGGCAGGGGCATTTTAGCGCATAACACCTGTTTGTGTCCGCGGTAAAGTTAGTTTGATATTCGCATCTCCGAATTCAATAGCTGCGTAAATAAACCCGTGAATAAGATACCCAGATATATTTCCTCTCTACATTGTCTTTAAGCTCCATCCGCCTTAAATTATACATGTTTAAAAGCATAAACACCATTATTCTCTACGGCGCAACGAATGATTTAGGGATCATCGCAAAAAGCCGCACACCAACAAAAAGCGTAGAACGATATTGATCTTCCCTTCTGTTCAGCGCCTGAAGGATCAAAAAGCAACTTCGTTACCGCACTGGAAACTAGAAATGCCAGACTAGTACTGCCTGATAAAATACAGAAACATCAGCGTACACATTGGAATAAATGAAATGACATATATAATACCGAATGTTTCCTTATATATTGTTCCTCTGCAATTAACATGCCGACGTTAAACCGTTATTGTTGCACTATGGTTCCACTTTTTCTCTGATGTTATTTTAATTTACTTGTATTAATGATCCATTTCTTTGTGTGCCATTATTTAGTTTCGAGTGTCCGATAAAGAAAATAAAGATTAAATAAATCAATAAAGAAAAGCATGAATTATAATATGTACTTTCCTATTATTTTCCACTAATTCCCTCCCGTTCATTGCGCCCCACCTGTCATGTCTGTATTCCCCACTAGTGGGGCGCGCCCCACACTTTGAGAACCACTGGTTTAAAGGCACTTAAAAGATAAAATAATCCAGAAACCCAAATACCCTGTTCTGATTCCACTGCTGCAAGACTAACTGAAATACTTGATAATTTCCTTAAACACCTTAGGTCTTCTAAGATAAATCCACAGACATCACAGACAATGCACAACTCATGGTCTTTGTCAGATTTTTTAATAAAGAAAAGGGAGAATTTTATGAAGATGTTTTGGGTCTCACAAACCTTCATGGACACACAAGGGGGGATGATCTCTATGAAGCAGTGACACAGATGCTTAGCGACAGAGCGATAGACCTTAAGCATGTTGTTTCCATTGCTACTGATGACGCATCATGTATGATTGGGACAGAGAGCGGATTAGTGTCGTGCTTGAGAACTCACCACCCTGACCTCATAGCATACCACTGCATAATTCCCCAGATGGTTTTGTGTGCCAGCCTTGGAGAATGGTACTCAGATGTCATAAGTCATAAAACAAGTCAATTATCTGAGAGCATCCTCTGATCTGCAACTTTGTTTATTGCGCTTATTTTTAATAGAGGTGAATGCAACATTTGATGATTTGCTCCTTTACAACAATGTCCGGTGGCTTAGTAAAGGCAAGGTACTGAAGCGTTTTTGGGCACTACGGAAAGAGCTGGTGACATTTCTGTTGAATCAGAAGAGTGCAAAAGCCAAACCGTTTGTGGATCACAATCACAATTATGCTGAATTCCTGGACAAGCTGATTAAAATTTTCCAAACTCGTTTTGAAGATTTCCCTCTGAGAAAACAAGTCTTGCTGTGCATCGAAAGTCCATTTCTTGTCAAAAATATTGCAGAATTCTTAATAAAGCCACAAAAGTCTTTCAATGGGCCAGTGCTGCTTCGCTGCAAACAGAGCTAATTGAGCTACAAGAAAACCTAGCACTGCAGGAATCTTACTGTGACCTTGTCACGTTCTGGACAAAGATGGTTACTGCAGCAGTTGTTCCTCTCCTGCAGAAGATGGCCCTTCAAATTCTTACAATGTTTGCTTCAATGTACTGCTGTGAATCTGCCTTTTCAACACCCTCACCAATGAACATTTACATCAGTGCCTCCGCCTGGCCCTCACACTTTTTATGCCCAAGTTTAAACAAATGGTGGCACAAAGAAAGTGTCACCTTTCACACTAAAAGGCCTACCGTGTCATATTTTTTTTTGTGTGTATACAGTGGAACCTCGGTTTACGAGTGTTCCGCAAGACAAGCAAAGATTTTTATAAAATTTGACTTAAAAACGATCCTTGTCTTGGTTTACGAGCACCTAGTATCATCGTTTTTCTCTCTCTTGTGCTGCGGAATCGTCTCCCCTGCTGGGTCTTATTGCGTGTGTGCATAATTTGACACTGTGTCGGCTGTGTGTGTGTGAGAAACCCCCATTCACGAACGCACACGCACACAGAAATGAAGGCAAGAGACACACTCTGCTCTCCGTAGAAACTCTGTCCCAAATCTTTTCAGAGGTAAGGTGCTGGGTCATTTGTTTGTTTGTTTTACTTCGTTGATTTATGACCACTGTTTACGGAAGTGTAGGTCCGGTACGGAAGATTCATTGTGAGTACTGCAGTCCGGTGTGTGAACACGAATGCGGGGATGTAAGCTAGGATATAGAGCATGAGTTTTGTTCTTTAGTATTTTTTTTTGGTTTGTTTTATTTAAGTGCAGGATCCACCCGAAAGTTTGTACTATAACCTAACAATGCAGAAAATAAAATAATGGGCATCAACCAGTTTGTCCATCTCATCATTACACCAGCATAAATTAACAGGCTGTTACGCTGCTGCGAGCAACATAAAAAAAAGCAGAGAAGCTTCATTTCAATTTGGAAGAGAACAACAGTCTTTCCGTTAATGTGTCTGTGTGTTTAATTCAAACAAGAGGAGAAAGTTTTAATGTGTAAGATGAGGAGGGTGGAGACAGGAGTGGCTGAAAGCAAGAGTCTCCACTTACTCTAGCCCAGTGGTTCTCAAAGTGTGGGGAATACAGACATGACAGGTGGGGCGCAATGAACGGGAGGGAATTAGTGGAAAATAATAGGAAAGTACCTATTCTAATTCATGCTTTTCTTTATTAACTTATTTAATTTTTATTTTCTTTATCGGAGACTCGAAACTAAATAATGACACACAAAGAAATGGATCATTAATACAAGTAAATTAAAATAACATCAGAGAAAAAGTGGAACCATAGTGCAACAATAACGGTTAAGCGTCGGCATGTTAATTGCAGAGGAACAATATATAAGGAAACATTCGGAATTATATATGTCATTTCATTTATTCCTATGTGTATTCTAATGTTTCTGTATTTTTGTTAAACATGAATATTTTATCAGGCAGTACTAGTCTGGCATTTCTAGTTTCCAGTGTGCCCACAAAGTTGCTTTTTGATCCTTCAGGCGCTGAACAGAAGGGAAGATCAATATCATTCTACGCTTTTTGTTCATGTGCAGCTTTTTGCGATGATCCCTAAATCATTCGTTGCGCCGTAGAGAATAATGGTGTTTATGCTTTTAAACATGTATAATTTAAGGCGGATGTAAATTATCCACTCGACTTCTTTGAAAGAAAGCTCTAGATAAGTGACAAAGTAAGCCTGTTATAACAATAGCACGTGTATTTTATCTGTTTTGAACTTCGTGTTATCTTATTGGTTTAGAAATTGATATTTCAATAAATAGTACACTTGGCCGATTTCGTTATCATTTTGTTGACAAGTGGGGCTTGAAAATTCGCCCACTCCCTTCAGTGGGGAATGACAGAAAATGTTTGCTCTAGCCTTAGACACAAACACACACATACACAGCGCCTGTGTGCACAAAGGGAAACGCTTATCTGCTGGGATTTATTTTTTATTTTTTTTGTAAGGTAAAGTGCAGGTTAATTTGTTTTATTTTTACTTAATATTTTGTATAAATTATTTTTATGTATTTATGTTTTTGGGCTGTAAAACAAATAATTTAAGTTTTCATTATTTTTTATGGAAAAATTACTTTTGGTTTACGAGTGTTTTTGAATATGAGCCCACTTCCGGAACGAATTATGCATTACGAGTAACACAGTTTGCGAGCGTTCTGCAAGACAAACAAAGATATTTTTTATAAATTTTGACTTGGAAAACGAGCATTTTCTTGGTTTACGAGCACATAAATCGTGTATCACCATGCGGGATCTCTTTTTCTTTCTCTCGCCTTTAGTTTGTGTGTGTGTGTGTGTGTGTGTGAAGCAGAGAGGGAGTGCTTCACTCGCACAACTGGCATGGTGTCAAATTGTAGCAGTAGTGAGCATCAACAATTTTACTTCTTTTAAACTCTTTTAATATGTCACTCATAATGTTGTGTGTGTAACCCCCTTAAGTTTTGCACTGTGACTTTAAGGGGTGGTGCAGTACCATGATTTGCACATTGGGGGCCGCTATGTCGATTTTCTGGTAGGGGAAGTGAAGAAGAAGAAAAAAAAAAAGAAGGCACATGGTGCTTAGCTTTGCAAAAGAGGAGATTTTTTGTTAGATGATTCTTGCTGTGTTTTTTTGCAAATCGTTTGAAGAATGTTCATTGTTACAGGAGGAGTTCAACTCTGGTGAGCTGTTTAATTTTTTCCCTTGACCGAAATGCATTTAGTGGATATGTTTACTAAGTAATAGTCAACCAATTATGTATGTTGTGTATGAAAAAAAAAACCAGTCAGAGTTAAAAGCTGATGACTGTTGTGAATAAATGTATACTTCTGTATAATTTGTACTCACAAACAAAGGTTGGGAAGGCTAATGGATTTAGATTTTGTCATATATATTTGATATTGTGCTCAGAAGCAAAATGTACATATATATATTATATATATATATATATATAAATATAAATCTCTGTATTTTGGGTTTAAGAAGATTAACCTGCATGTTAACCCAGATTTAGCTGCACAATTGTACAGTATGTTTATTGTCACTGTTAAATGGTTAAGCTAATGTGTTGGTACATGTGACTGATGTTTTGCACTATGATTAATTTTTCTGATTTGTTCATAAAGTGGTGTTGTATACTAGGCTGGGATGGATCGGAGGAATATTTAATTGTGAATTGTGTTGCTTTATGTAGATTGGTTTTTTTCCCTTGCCGAGTCCGTCGTGTGATGTGATCAACTGTATAGTTGTGAACGATGGCGAGCCAGACCCAGTGAATTGGTGAAGATAGTCCTACTGCGGAGTCCAACCCCCGACCTATCCTATTGGAGGGATTCTTTGCAACTGCAGCTAAGCTGATATTTTACACTTTTACACTACCCGGGTAGTAGTAGAAAACAAGGCCTTTACATTTCACGGGAAAAAAAAGGATTCCACCACACCAGCGAATAACACAAGGGACCCGGAAAACTTTTGGACATTTTCATTATTTGGTTGTTTTTTTTCTTTCTGAATTTAAATTGAATTGTCTTTATCACATTCATGTGTTGCCGAGCCACTTACACATTCCTCTCTTCAATTGAGAAATTTACCAATTGTGTAATAAAACAGGCTGTTACTAGTTTTATATAAAGAGGCCTACGGATTTATTTAAATTATCCTCCAGAGAGTCGAACCTAGCCCATAGCAATATTGATTTCAGTGTTATATTATCCATTATCGTAGTATTACCTGTTACAGGCAAATTTTTGGCGAGCCAGCCAGGAGGATAATTACAGCCTAAGCACAATTGGTTAGATTTAAATTAGTGACATTTTCTGTTATTTTTTCTGCAAAAAAAAAAAAAAAGGGGTGGTTAGGCAACATGAGGATTTCAGATATTGAGAAACACTACAACGTCAAAGCAGATTGTACTGTGTGTGTGCTAGGGGTTGCTGATAATGAAGCTGATGATGACATTACTGAAACCCTTGGAAAATATGGGGTTGTCGTAAAAGTGATAAGAGTAGCCCCAAGTATTGTACAGTCAGGGGGCTCTGTTGTAGTAGTAGAATTTGATACACACATTCCTGTTACGCTAATGGAGCCCAATTTTCCCCTAGAGATTAAAAATGTGCGAGACTCCACAGTTACTTGGCATGTAAATAGTGTCAACGTGTTAGCCCAAATTACTAAACAGTCATGTGGCCAAGCTGAACAACCCTTCCTGGATTCAAGTGATGTCAGTAGTGATGATGTTGGTTCAGACGCGACATCTTCTGACAAGAGCACCTCCATTCCGCAAAGATACAGAAAGAAATTGCAGCATAGAAGGCCGAAAACGAAGTCCTGCACCCATAATTTAGACAGGAGGCCTGATCCAGTAGTGAGGAAAAAGACTCAAAAGTCTGTATTGAATGTACCCTCCCCTGGTGAATTAAATCCACCTGAGGTGCAACGAATAGTTGTTGAACATGTCATTAAAAATGATGCTTCCGCAGTACAAGCACATTCGAAATGGCTGCGCTCCTTCTCTGGGCGAACTCCAAAACCCCCAGGCGAAGCTGACTTCGATACATGGTGTCTCCATGTTGATCTTTTACTTCAAGATTCTCTCCCTTCAGATGTTCAGCGGAGAAAGATCCTAGAAAGTCTTTTACCACCAGCCTCAGATGTGGTTAAGCAACTTGGTTCAACTGCTCGTCCACAGGATTATGTAAAGCTTCTTGATTCTGCTTATGGGCTGGTGGAGGATGGCGATGAGATCTTTGCCCGGTTCTTGAACACTCATCAGGACACGGGTGAGAAAGCTTCTGACTATTTACAGAGACTGCAGACGATTCTTAGTACTGCTATCAGGCGTAATGGAGTGGAGCAGTCCTCCGCAAATCGTCATTTACTGAAGCAGTTCCAGCGGGGTTGTTGGGATCATTCTTTGATACTTACCCTTCAGCTTGAGTCTAAAACGAAAACGCCACCTGACTTTGCTGAGCTGCTTTTACTGCTCAGGTCCGAAGAGGACAGAAGAGCTGCTAAACTCGACCGGATGCAGCGACACATGGGTGGTTCAAAACATAAAGCAACAAACCACACGCAGTTTGCTTCTGAAGCCCCTGTCTATGGTGACCCTGTTGTGTTCCAAGCTTGCCTATCTGAAACTGAGGCATTGAGAAAACAGGTGGCTGATCTACAAATGCAGTTAAAGTCTGCCAAGTCTAAAAAGAGGGAAGGATGTGAGTTCAAGTTGGTGGAAAGCCCGAAAGTTATGCCAGCTAAAGCAGAAATATGTGCACAACAAGTACCAAGTAAACCGCCTAAGCCTTGGTTCTGCTTTAGATGTGGAGAGGATGGCCATATAGCCAGGCTGTGCGAAGGCTCCATTAACAAAGCCCTGGTGGACCAAAAGTATAAGGAACTTAGAGCTAAACAGGATAACTGGATGAAGAGAAATGAAGTGCCGTCAAACTGGGTAGGGTTTCAGTAATGGGACATACTGGGGCCTTTTGTGGGAAGAAGCGTCCCAACAAATTAAATAAAGAGAGTGCAGAGATTCAGACCCATTCCAGTGTTCCAGCTAATGATAGTAATTTAATTCATGGCATTGTAGGGCCCAGATGCACTGCTGATATCGTCATCGAAAGTATCCCTTGTATTTCCCTTCTTGATTCAGGGTCACAGGTAACAACAGTGTCAAAGTCTTTTTATGATGCTTACTTGTCATCACATTCAATCCTTTCCCTGGACACCATCATTGAGGTCGAAGGAGCTGCAGGGCAGAAGGTGCCATATTTGGGCTACATTGAAGTTAACATACATTTTCCTGAAGAAATAGCTGGAAAGGCTGTAACAGTCACCACGTTAGCCCTCATCATACCCGACTACAAATTTAATCTTGGGATCCCAGTACTTATTGGCACCAACACCTTGGATACTTTGTTTAAGTGCTGTATCACGAATAGTAATGGCCATGCTGTACTAAAGAGCCAACGTCCATATTCTCTTTTGGTCCAGAACCTGTTGCACCGGTACAATATTGAGCAGCAAAATGGTAAGGTTGGTCAAGTCAAATTGAAAGGAAAACAAGCTGTTAGAATACCCCCTGGTCAGAAAATAGCCCTAGATGGATATGCTAGAGGTGTGTCTACACCCAGAGATGATCCTCTGTTGGTAGAACCGTGTACTCACTCCCGTCTCCCTGGAGGGCTGCTTCTTTGCAGTTATGTCCTCAAAAGTCCTAGAAGAACATCGTTTAAAGTTCCCATTCTTCTTCAGAACGAAACGGCTCACGAAATTACACTCCCAAGAAAATGTTGCTTAGCTGAACTTTACATTCCATCGGCTTTGTCGTTACTAAGCGGCGCCTCTGTTGAACAGCACAAGTTAAAAACCCTTCATCCCTCGACCACTGTTGGCTGCAATGTTGTGTGCTCTACCAGCCTTAATAACAAGGTTACTTTCGATTTCACTAACTCACCTCTTCCTAAGGAATGGAGAAACAGGATTGCAGAGAAGCTCAATTCTATTCCTGAGGTTTTTGCGATGGATGGTCTTGACTATGGGCACACCACAGCGGTCAAGCACAAAATTCGCCTCTCTGACCCGACCCCTTTTAAACAGCGAGCAAGACCCATCCATCCCTCTGATTACGAAGCTGTTAGGCTCCATCTTCAAGAACTCAAAGATGCGAACATTATTAGGGAATCAGAAAGTCCATTTGCTTCACCTATAGTAGTCGTAAAAAAGAAAAATGGTTCGATTCGGCTTTGTGTAGACTATAGAAAGCTAAATAATCAAACAATAAAGGATGCCTATGCGCTGCCAAACATTGAAGAGACATTCTCTGCCTTAACGGGGTCCAAATGGTTTTCTGTTATGGACTTAAAATCGGGATACTATCAAGTTGAGGTCGAAGAGGAGGACAAACATAAGACAGCATTTGTGACACCCATGGGATTCTGGGAGTTTAACCGGATGCCACAGGGGGTGACAAATGCACCAAGCACTTTCCAGCGTGTCATGGAGAAGTGTATGGGCAGCCTGCATCTGAAAGAAGTCCTCATTTTTCTTGATGACCTAATTGTTTTTTCCAGCAGTCTGGAGGAACATGAGGAACGTCTCATGAGGGTCTTGAACAAATTAAAAGAATTTGGTCTAAAGTTGTCCCCAGACAAATGTCGTTTCTTTATGAAATCAGTAAAGTACCTTGGACATATTGTTTCAGATAATGGTGTAGAGACTGATCCTGATAAAATTGCAGCACTTACCACCTGGCCAAAACCTACTAACATCAGTGAGCTAAAATCTTTTCTAGGATTTACTGGATATTATCGTAGGTTTGTCAGAGACTACTCAAAGATCGCAAAGCCCTTAAATGCGCTGACTGCTGGTTACTGTCTATCTCAAAAGAAAAAGGGGTCTAAGTTTTTTTCAAACGTCGACTTTAAGAAGCCTTTTGGCGGCAAATGGACACCTGAGTGTGACGTTTCTTTTCAGACGTTAATTAAAAAACTCACCACCGCCCCAGTGTTGGGGTTTGCAAACCCAAATCGACCCTATATACTTCACACAGATGCCAGCCTACATGGTTTGGGTGCTGCCTTATATCAAGAACAAGAAGGCTATCTGAGGGTTATTGCATTTGCTAGCCGGGGGTTATCCAATTGTGAAAAGCGTTACCCCACACACAAGCTGGAGTTTTTGGCTTTGAAGTGGGCAATAACAGACAAGTTCTATGACTATTTGTACGGGGCAGAGTTTGTTGTCATGACAGACAACAACCCACTGACGTACATATTAACATCAGCCAAGCTTGATGCTGCTGGACACCGTTGGCTGGCAGCCTTATCAAATTTCAATTTCAGCCTTCAGTACAGAGCAGGGAAGAAAAATCAAGATGCCGACGGCCTTTCCCGGCGACCACACCATCCGTCGGATATAGATTCCAGTTCTAAGGCTGAGGATGACCGCATTAGTCAATTCATTTCTCAATTAATGGAAAAAGAGAGCACCACCTCATTTCCAAGTGAGGCGGTGAAAGCCATTTGCCAGAAACACCAGTTGTGTGAACTTGAGGCAGGCAAAGAGGAAGATCATTTATCTGCTGCTCTGGAATGTTTGGCCATGAATGCAGATGCCATTCCAGCAGGGTTCCTCCAGACAGATCTACTTCCTGGATTTAGCACTCTCCCTAGGATGTCTCTACAAGAGTGGGTAACAGAACAGTCACAGGACCCCACCCTAGGTAGAGTGATAGAACTCTTGAATACTGGTAAACGCCTCCCTTACCGTGTCAGATGCCATGAAACCCGTGAAGTTCAGTTGATACTCAGGGTAATGGATCAGCTTACCTTCATCGATGGAGTTCTATATAGGAAGCGCATGAACCAAGGGAAGTCTTCTTATCAACTTGTTCTTCCTCAGAAATATAGGGAAGTTGCATTGGAAGCCCTGCATGATTCGGTAGGACATATGGGAGGAGAACGGACATTAGATTTGGTTCGCACGCGCTTCTATTGGCCTAGGATGTCCTTAGACATTGAACGAAAGGTCAACACTTGTGAGAGATGCATCAGGAGGAAGGCCAAAGCAGAAAGAGCATTCCCTTTAGTCAATATAGAAACCAGCAGGCCCCTGGAACTCGTCTGTATGGACTATCTGTCTCTAGAGCCTGATAACAGTGGAACAAAGAACATCTTAGTTATCACAGACCACTTTACTAAATACGCAGTGGCAGTCCCAACCACTGATCAGAGAGCCAAAACAGTTGCCAAAGCTTTGTGGGGAAATTTCTTAGTGCATTACGGGATTCCTGAGCGTTTGCACAGCGACCAAGGCCGTGACTTTGAATCTGCTGTGATAAAGGATCTTTGTCTCTTGTTAGGGATAAAGAAGACTCGAACTACTCCTTATCACCCACGTGGAAATCCCGTAGAACGTTTCAATCGCACCCTTCTTCAAATGCTTGGGACTTTACAGGAAGAAGACAAAGCAAGATGGCGTGACCATGTTCAACCACTGGTACATGCCTATAACTGTACCAGGAATGATACGACTGGGTTCTCCCCATATCAACTAATGTTTGGAAGACAGCCAAGCCTTCCTATAGATGTGGCTTTTGGTATCACACCAGAAAGGGAAAAGAGAATCACTCACACAGAGTATGTCAAAAAGCTGCAGGAAAGTTTGCAAGAGAGTTATAAAACAGCTATTGAACATAGTAAAAAGATGGGTCTTCGTAACAAGCAAAGGTATGATTTGAAGGTGAGAGAATCTACCTTGCATGTTGGGGATCGTGTCCTTGTAAAAAATGTGGGCATAAGAGGAAAGCATAAGATAGCTGATCGATGGAGCAACACCATTTACCAAGTGGTGAAACAGATAAATGAATCTCCAGTTTATGTGGTGAAGCCTTTTACAATGAGTGGTCCTGAAAAAACGCTCCATCGAGATTTGCTCCTACCCTGTGGATTTTTGACTCCCACCATGTCCGTTGATGAGGGTGACAAAGTAAAGAGAAAGGTAAAGGTTCCATGCCCTAGGAAAACAACTGTAGGCCCAAATGAATTAGCACAAGAACCAGTCTATGATCATGAGAGAGAGGTAGAATATAATTTCCCTCAGATCACACCAGATACATCATATCCCACCATAACGATTGTTCGAGATGTGACTTACGAAGAAGCTACAAATGGTTCTGCCAGTGGAATTGCATTAAATCCTGATGCAAGGCCATTTCAACCTTTAGGAGAGAATGGAGAGGGGCGCTTACCTGAGGAAGTCCAGTCTTCCCACCACTTATCAGAAGAGGCCCCGACAGAAGATGCCATGCCTGCAAAGTTTCTGGGAGAGATGATGAGGAACTCACCTGTTGAGGAGTCTGAATCAATTAATGGCAATGATGATTCTAATCAAGAGTTGGTTGTTAATGGTGCTGAACCACTTGAGGCAAAGGCGAACGAAGCAAGAGAAGATCGACAAAACATTGATGCTGTTAGTGTGGAGTATATTGAGAATGCAGACGAACCTGTTGAAGAGGTGTTTGGGCTCAGGCGTTCCGTGCGACATAGGGAACAACCTGATAGACTGACCTATAAATCATTAGGTAGTCCCTTGGTATTAGTCATGCATTCCCTGTTAGATGGTCTAAGCCAAGCTTTTGCCCAAGCCCTTGAAGTCAGTACTTTTCCTGAAATTAGGGTGTTAGCTCAGGATACATCTGAACTCCTAAAAACTGCGCTACATGCAGAGGCGCATGCAGATTCAGGAGGGGAGGATGTAACCCCCTTAAGTTTTGCACTGTGACTTTAAGGGGTGGTGCAGTACCATGATTTGCACATTGGGGGCCGCTATGTCGATTTTCTGGTAGGGGAAGTGAAGAAGAAGAAAAAAAAAAAGAAGGCACATGGTGCTTAGCTTTGCAAAAGAGGAGATTTTTTGTTAGATGATTCTTGCTGTGTTTTTTTGCAAATCGTTTGAAGAATGTTCATTGTTACAGGAGGAGTTCAACTCTGGTGAGCTGTTTAATTTTTTCCCTTGACCGAAATGCATTTAGTGGATATGTTTACTAAGTAATAGTCAACCAATTATGTATGTTGTGTATGAAAAAAAAAACCAGTCAGAGTTAAAAGCTGATGACTGTTGTGAATAAATGTATACTTCTGTATAATTTGTACTCACAAACAAAGGTTGGGAAGGCTAATGGATTTAGATTTTGTCATATATATTTGATATTGTGCTCAGAAGCAAAATGTACATATATATATTATATATATATATATATAAATATAAATCTCTGTATTTTGGGTTTAAGAAGATTAACCTGCATGTTAACCCAGATTTAGCTGCACAATTGTACAGTATGTTTATTGTCACTGTTAAATGGTTAAGCTAATGTGTTGGTACATGTGACTGATGTTTTGCACTATGATTAATTTTTCTGATTTGTTCATAAAGTGGTGTTGTATACTAGGCTGGGATGGATCGGAGGAATATTTAATTGTGAATTGTGTTGCTTTATGTAGATTGGTTTTTTTCCCTTGCCGAGTCCGTCGTGTGATGTGATCAACTGTATAGTTGTGAACGATGGCGAGCCAGACCCAGTGAATTGGTGAAGATAGTCCTACTGCGGAGTCCAACCCCCGACCTATCCTATTGGAGGGATTCTTTGCAACTGCAGCTAAGCTGATATTTTACACTTTTACACTACCCGGGTAGTAGTAGAAAACAAGGCCTTTACATTTCACGGGAAAAAAAAGGATTCCACCACACCAGCGAATAACACAAGGGACCCGGAAAACTTTTGGACATTTTCATTATTTGGTTGTTTTTTTTCTTTCTGAATTTAAATTGAATTGTCTTTATCACATTCATGTGTTGCCGAGCCACTTACACATTCCTCTCTTCAATTGAGAAATTTACCAATTGTGTAATAAAACAGGCTGTTACTAGTTTTATATAAAGAGGCCTACGGATTTATTTAAATTATCCTCCAGAGAGTCGAACCTAGCCCATAGCAATATTGATTTCAGTGTTATATTATCCATTATCGTAGTATTACCTGTTACATGTGCATTGCAATATTTTAAGCAAAACTGTGATATTACTCTGCTAATGAAACCTTCACACTCTGCTCTCACTGGTGGAATGTTCAATCAATGAAGATTGGCCACCAGGCTGGTCAAATTTAGCTATGAAACCTTGAACACTAAATTGGACAGTTTTTTATTGTCCAACCCCTGTAGTTAAACATTAACAAAAATTGAGGGCACGGATTAATAAACCTAGATGCGTTTTTCTTAGCCCTACCCCTGTGAAAACGCTGTATCCAGAGAAAGGCTCGCCTGAGAGTTTTTTTTACGGACCGCTAAGCTTTTACGGATTCTAAAATGAACATTATAATTTTTTTAATCCCTGTAATGCAAGGGACTAAGAATTCCCTAATCATAACATGCGTTGTATTATTTTAATCACTCTATAAATAACCCATGATTTTTATGCTGTTTTACACATGGAATAATTTTAAATATTTAAATTTAATTTTAGTATTTGAAATAGACATTTTTTATAAAAAAAAAAAATCATATATTCTGTAAAATTATTAAATAAAATTTTTTATATAGTAATTAAAAAAACAATACAACACATGTTTTGATAAGGAAAATTTTCATCGCTTTCATTCAAGGGATTAAAAAACACGGTAACAATGTTAATAGGTGTAAACAGCTGAGACATGTTCACTTATGGGGAAATGGGGAGGGTGCATTATTTGCTTTAAATGTTGGCTTACATTGTAAATAGGCCTGCAACTGATGATTAATAATCGATTAATCTGTCACTCGTAAACCAATTTTAATTTTTAAGAACACTAACGAAATCACTGCCACAAAGTAAAAATATAACAAATTAACCTGCACTTTACCTTTAAAAAGAATCGCGACTGAGCAGTGTTTCTGTGTAGAGCAGAGAGAAAGTGTGTGTGTGTGTGTGTGTGTGTGTGTGTGTGTGTGTGAGTGAAGGCGAAAGTAGGAAGGGTCTGTGTGTGTGTGTGTCTGTGTGTGTTTGTTGGGTGGGGGGGTTGACACGGTGTCCAATGACGCGCGCACACACAACACAAACACACACACACACAGCAAGCAAAGAGCAGGCTAAGCCTTAAGCAGAGAGAAAACATGGATTTTTTGTACGTCTCTAATAAGACTTGTTTTGCTTTAAACGTGCACTGTACACACGCATATGACACACAAAATAAAAAAAAAAATTTTAACAGTACACACGTGCACGGTTGTTGATTAAACCAGTAAGAGACGGGCACTAAGACTCAGCAGGGCAGACTTAACCCGATTTTGTATTTCTCTACCTCCGCTTCTTTTTTAAAATTTTATTTTTGCTCCGCCCTGTCTGAGGCGCCAAACTCTGCTAGCATCAGTGCGCGAGACCGAATGTGTTCACTCCGCTCCACGCTCAACTAAAGATTTTATTTCATTTTTTAAATAATTAAATGTCTCCGCGTCACGTGACACAACGAATCGATTATGAAATTCGTTGCCAGTCCTTTTAGTAATCGATTTATATCTATTCTTTGGTGCAGCCCTTATTGTAAAGCACACACAATAAGACTAAAACAACAAAAACTGAAAACAAATAGTGAATTATGATACTCTAATTATACTGCATCAATATTATTTAGTACAACAAAATTTCTGGATAAAAAATTCCTGTAAAACATTTACACAAATGTAAGACAGTATATTTTTGGAGTTATTCTAGTTTTTTATCTGGAAAGTCTATTTTTCCAGTTATTTCTGTATTTAAAGTTTGATGTCTTTAAATGTGATTGTATTGTAACGATAACCAGATACAGTGATAGGCTATACAGCTTTCTTTAAATAAAATATTTTGTTCTGTTGGGAAAGAAATTACTTTTTTGTAGTATTTTATTGATGTGAAATGTACCCCAAATTAAAGAATGACTCGTATAAAATGTAAAAAGTTGTCAGAGCAGAACAATGTCTAATAGTTTTTATTGCTGTTTAGATTTTAATTACATAGGCATCACTGCTCAGAGCTTTGTTTACTGATTTGATTGTTTCATTCACATTGAATTATGGGATGTTTTAATGTTTTACATTGGAATGTTGCTTTATTAGCGTTATAATTGCTACAAGCATCATTGGAGTGACACACGGAAGACGGTGGGCTTAGAGGTCACTCCTGGGGGCATTGACCAGATCGACCTTCACACCAACCGTGTTATCTGTTCCTATGATTACCGTTGCATCGAAGGCTTTGCAGAACTTTCAGACTACCAAGGTGGTTTTTGCATCCTCTATGGAGGCTTCAGCAGACTGGTAAGTCTGATTGTAGGGATCACTGTTCTCAATCTGGTACTTTCTTAGGGTTACCTTTTAATTAATAAGAATAATAAGCAAAATAAAAGAATGAAGATTTTTTCCTTTCTTAATTTATATGAATTTACATAGTACTTGCTTATTCAAAATAATTGTGTGCCTAAGACTAGTTTTTTAATTGTTTATCAGCAGATAACAGCTGTGATATAAAGTAGTTATGCTTATTAATGTCTAGAGAGAGTATTAGTCAATTCCTTTTTTTTTTTTTTTTTTTTTTTTACAGATCAACTTAACCTTAACCTCTTGTACATTTATATCGTACCATTTAATACATACGTAGAATTAATGTTTTGCACAAACAGTCATGGTCAAAAATTTGTACCCCCTCTTCTATGTTTTCGTGTAAAAACTCATCTGATTGTATCAGGTCTCAGTATTGGGCAAATAAAATGTCATATGAACAGCAACATGTAACTTATGGTCCCATTATTTATTTAACAAAAATGAAAAATAAATCTTTCTAATGACACTCGATTTTTGTCTAAAAAGAACTTGTGCAAAAACTTAGAGATCCACCTTTTGCACCAATATCTCAAAGTAATTGTTTCCTGTATGACTTTATTAGTCTCACATTGCTGTGTTGGAACATCCTTTCAGTGGTCCTTGATTCTATTATTATTATTTTTTTAGCCATTCTGGTGCATATTTACTAGTGTGCTTCGGATCGTTGTTGCATGACCCAATTTTGACCAAGCTTTAGCTGTCAGACAGATGACCTTATATTTTTGTTAAATAAATAATTGCACTGTGGAAAAAAAATGTTGGTTGTATTTGTTGTATATATTAATGCCTGCTATTATTAAATATTATTACAGTATACAAAAAAAAACATAGAACTAAAAGAGGGTCTACTAACTTTGAAATACTACTGTGCAATATTTAGCCTTTTAAATGACTTAATCCTGAATGTGTATTGAATAGGTTATATGATAAATGTTCTACATTTAATTTTCAATTCAGATTCCTTCTTCTTTCTCTTTTTTTAAGCACCTATTTGCATCAGAGCACCGTGAAGAGATCATCCGCAGTGCTATAGAGCATGCTGAAACCTTTATTGGAATTATGTTGCGTCTGAGAAAGGAGCCTATAACCTTTGAATGCTTTGTTAGTGAAAGGCTTGGCAAATATTCTTCAGATGAGAGCATTACATCCCTTGCTGAGTTCGTAGTGCAAAAGATCTCTCCTCGACATGTGGTAAGACACACAGCTTTGTAATTTTTAAACAGGAAGATAAATGTTTGAATATTTTTTTTTTAAACAAAGTAAAGAAGATTAATTAACCAATGTTATTTAAATAAAATTTGTCACGAGGGATATATATATATATATATATATATATATATATATATATATATATATATATATATGTGTGTGTGTGTGTGCGCGCACAGTGGAACCTTGGATTACGAGCATAATTTATTCCAGAAGCTCGTATTTCAAAACACGTGTAAACCAAATCAAATTTTCTCATAAAAATAATAGGAACTCAAATTGTGTGTTTGTGTGTGTGTGAGAAGCTAAAGTAAGGAGCCCCTCCCCCTTCTCGTCTTTCACAGTTATTCTTTCTCCACTCTTTTTACACTTATGCGCGCACAACAAAAACACACACAAAAAAAAATCCAAGAAATCTTTCTAATGACACTCGATTAAGCGCCACACTAACGGAATTACTGCTGTAAAGTAAAATTTAAAACAAAGTAACCTGCATTTTACCTTTGAAAAGAATCACGACACAGCAGTATTTCTGTGTAGAGCAGGGAGAAAGAGTGTGTGTCTCGGAAGGTGAAAGTAGGAGGGGTGTGTCAGGGAGGGGCTTTTGCTTTAAACGTGTGCTGTTTATGTGCTGTTGATGTGCTGTACACGCGTGCACGGATGTTAATTATTTCAGTAAGAGACACGCACTCAGACCCAACCGGGGGGACGATTACCCAAAATTCCGCAGCGTAAGAGAAAAGAAAACTGTTGACTCAGTTGTGATCCCATGACGCTTGTCAAAACAAGAAGTGCATGTGTGATACATGAGTAACGCGGTTTGCAAGTGTTCCGCAAGACAAGCAATCTAAGGTTTCACTGTGTGTGTGTGTGTGTGTGTATGTATATATGTATGTATGTATATATATATATATATATATATATATATATATATATATGTATGTGTATATGTTTTTTTTTTTTTTTTTTTTTTAAACCTTTATTAAGATTTCAGGTGTTAACAAAATTCATGTCTCAACTCAGTGCCCTGATATATTAAGTTTCTAATAAGAAAAAATTATATTTTGTGTTATACACTCAAGAAGATTTGGATAAGTAAACTGGATTGGCTGGGCACTGCAAAAAAATGAAATAGTTAGGATTACACTTTTTTTTTTTATTTTGCGCTTTAAAAAAAAAAAACTTTGATGATTCGCATAATAATTATAGAAAAAATAGAAATACTTTTGCAAACATGCGTGCGCACACACACTCACTCACTCACTCACTTACTCACTCACTAATGGGGTCACTGCTTTCTGACAGAGAGTCAGAGACTCTGGAAACGCTTGCTTCTGCTTCCATTGTGTATTTTACAGAAATGTGACATTGCATTTTTGTGCATTAACAGATTAATCTTCCCCACTGCTACAGCCTATTTAACCTATTTTTTACTTCCCCAAAGCTGTTAATGCAGTTCATTTACTATAGAACAGTCACTACACTTAATAATGACACAAAATAATGAAAAATACTTAAACACAGTCACAATGTTATAGTAAACACGGATGCTGACTATATGAAAAATGCATGCACACTGAGACCGAACATGGGAGACAATTACCTATAATCACACAGCGCACGCGAGAGAAGAACCCGTGATCATGTGACAGGTGGCAGACAAAGTGTATACATACAGTACTCGTATATCAAGATCTCACTTGTTTAAGTTAAAGTATATAAAAAAAATTAGCTTGTCTTGCAAAACGCTTACAGACCAAGTTAATCGCAATTGAAGGTCTCACTGTATTTTTAAGATGAAATAAGCCTGTCCAGGAAATATTTTTTACCAGAGCTTCAAATGAAAGAGTTGAATCAGTAATTACACAAGTCTTTTACTACTTCAAACAATAAAAGTAAAATGATATGGAAAAAAAAGTTTCTATTTACATCTACAAACTGATAATGGTTAGTCAAATAACACCTAAACCAGGAGATCGCCATTCCTCTAATCCCTGCAACATTTTCTAATCTGTCAATGAGAAAAGTATGTGGTATTAAAAGTTCTACTAAGATCAAGCAATGCTAGCAAGGAGACACAACATTAATCAGAGGCCAGTAGTAGGTAATTTACCACTTTAACTGGCACACTCTCTGTACTATGATAAAACAACCTTTTAGGATTTTGGGGATAAGGTTTAATATTTTCCTATAAAACCTTGGTTGCACACAATCACTTGGCTAACTAACTAGATATGCACACAACGTAATTATGGTAACAACATTTAATTTAAACATATACGCAGTGGAAGGTTTCTTTGCTTTTCAACCCTTTTTCAAGGCAGTGGTGAGTTATTTAATGAGTTAGATTCAGCCCTTTTTTTTTTTGCAGGTACTTATTATTATAGGCTTTAACACTGATCGTATAATGGTAATGCTATGTGTTTTCTAGGTAAATCCATCTAATAGATGCAACCAACAGGTCAAAGTAAATCAGCCAATATAAAACACATAGTGTGCCCTGTCACTACTAGACATTTTTTCATGCTTATAAGTAAAAAGGAATAACCCAAGTTGCATAATGTGTAAGTAAAATGTGCAATGCAGGAAAATGTAGTAGAGTTTAAGTAAAATGTCAAAAAACGTAAAATGGAAGTACTTTAGTAAATACGTGAAAAAAGCGGCACTGCCTCCCCTTGGGCAGGGAAGCATTCGCATAGTTGCCTATTAAGATGACTGGCCACTAATAGCAAGCTCCAGAGAGCAGCTGGAGAGACAGTGCTAGTTCTGTCTTATTTAGGTTCTGGGTTTCTCAGTGAACATGCAGAAAAGTTGGAGATATCTGATCTGTTTCGTTACCAGCCGAAGCACAGAAAAGATGTGCTTTTTTGTGTCAGAGTACAGAAAAGCCGCACTTCAGTGCTGCTTCGCTCTGTTTTAAGCGAGTGTTTTTTTACAGTTAATTGGGATAATGGCGTCTATGATTACTGTGGTGCCTCTGGGGCTGTTGAACCTGCAAGTGTTTCAATGCTGGCTTCGCTCATACTGCCTGTGTGCGCCCCACTAGGCTGTCATGCCTGTCATTTCTACTGCCCAGGAGTGTCGTTTCTCAAAGTGGTAACAACTGATGCCTTTTTTCAGTGTGGGAGAAAAACTACATAGATTTGATAACCTGGTCATTCAGTAAATTCAGGTTCTCAGCTAACTTTTTTTAGGCACATAATGTCGCTGAGCTTAGACCTGAGCAACTGAAGCAACCCCAGGTCATAACACTTGCGCATTTGTTCCATTATTTATGACCATCCAAAATGTGTGCATGTATGAAAATATAATTTCTAAACAGATCATGAATGAAGATACATGCATAGAGATGTCTTTCGTAAGGACATGAGTAGATGTGATCTCCTATACGATATGTGTTGTACCTTGTTCTGTACCTTATTCCTCTCCTTCAGGAAATTGAGATTATAGTCATAACCATTCATTGACAGTCACCTTTGATCATCAGTTGCAAACACTTTACATTTTACCACTTTTGTTCCTTTTCTAAGATTTTCATATGGTGTATGTTTTTTTTCTAACATTTTGTTGCTAAGGATTTTTTTGATAACTATTAATTTAAAATTTTGTCACATACACAGTCACAGTACGATATGCAGTGAAATGCTTAAACGACCACCCATGGCCTTAAAAATAAAAAGGTTATTAATAGAAAATAAATATGAAATAAATCGAAAAATAACTTTAGTTAAGGAAAGAAATATATCTTATAGAAGATGAGACAAAATATTAAATTTAAGAAAAATGTAAGAAAACTTAGCTGTACAAATATGGAAAAGTAATGATTTTCTGTTCAAGATGAAGTGGGATTTAAATAGAAATGTCCTGGGGTGTGTGCAAATATGCATGAAAGTGTCTTAAGTGCAACGGGCACATTTATAGAAATATGTGTAGATGGCTATGAATTTGCAGGTTGTTCATAAGTGAACAAAAGTGTCCATGAATGTCCAGAATGAGTGCAAAAAGACCACTGTCCATAAGTGTGTAATGTGCAAAAAAAGGTTTAGTCCTCTGTCGTGTTCTGATTTAGAGACCGTATCGCATGCGGGATATAGGAAGTTTCCTTAGTTTCTCTGTATTGGCCCTCAGGAAGCGAAATTACTTTTCTGACCGCAACAGGGAGAACAGTCCATTGTTGATGTCCTTTACAATCTTCCTGGCTTTGGTCCAGCACCGTTTGCTGTAGGTTTAGTGTAGGTCAGGGAGCTTAGTGCGGATGATGCGCTCAGCTGATTGCACCATCCTCTGTAGAGCTAGTCTGTCCTGCATGGTGCTGTTCCCGAACCAGGTCGTGATGTTTCTCGTCAGGATGCTCTCTATGTTATGTAAGTCTGAAGTCTCTCAAGCGTCTGAGGTGGTAGAAATGCTGCAGGGCCTTTCTCACTATGGTGTTGATGTAATACAGGACCATGACGGGTCCTGCATGATGTAAACACTGATGTCATTAGCAAACTTGATGATGGTGGGTGGAGTTGGTAGTGGCCACGCAGTCATACGTGTACAATAAGTACAGCAGCCGGCTGAGAACACAACTCTGGGAGGGCTCCAGTGCTGAGAGTGAGGGAGGCTGAGACGTGTCCACTTAGTGCCTGTGGTCTGCCACTTCGGAAATTGGAGATCCACTGACACAGAGATGGGCTGACTCTCAGATGATATTAAATGCTGAACTGTATTCGACAAAGAGCATTTTATCATAATTTCCCTTCCTAGTGTCCAGGTGAGTGGGAGCTGCAGCCTTAAAGTGACCATAGAAAGGTGTTCAGCTTGTCTGCCAGAGACACGTCCGCGTTTGTCATACCGGATGTTGGTGCTTTATAGTCCGTTAGTAGTGTTGCGTAGCAGTAATAATTAAAATTTTAGATTATGGTGGACCACAATACTGGTGTATTATTATAGTCAAAATAATAACACACCACCATATTACTGACATATTATTATAGTCAAAATTTTGGGCCATAAAGCTTAATGTGCTGTTTTTTTTTCCCTCAGGAGCCTGTAAAGAGAATCCTGGCTCTCACAGAGACATGTCTGGTAGAAAGAGACCCTGGCTCCTACAACATCGTTACCATAAAACCCTTTGGAGAGGTGAGCCATACTGTTTATAAAGGAGCAAATAATTATTATATAAATATAAAATTATATTATATAAATCGTTTTATATTTTCAATTCTAGTTGCAAGTTTATACCAAATAAATGTAGTTAATGCAATTCAATATGTAATGTATCAACATGTATCTTCTTCTTACCTTATACAGTCATGGCCAAAAATATTGGCCCCCTTGCAATTCTGTAAGAAAGCGCAACCTTTCTCTCAGAAAATTGTCGCAGTTGCAAATGTGTGTGTCTGTGTGTGTGTGAGGCTAGAGTAAATGGAGACTCTTGCTTTCAGCCCCTACTCATATTACACATTAAAACTTTCTTCTCTAGTTTAAACACACTCAAACACATTAACGGAAAGACTGTTGTTCTCCTCTAAATTATTAAAGCTTCTCAGTTTTATTTTAATGTTGCTCGCGACAGCGTAACAGCCCGTCAATTCATGCTCGTGTAATGATGAGATGGACAAACTGGTCGATGCCTCCGTTCTTTTATTTTCTGCATTGTCAGGTTATAGTACAAACTTTCGGGTGGATCCTGCACTTAAATCCAACAAAAAAAAAAAATACTGAAGAACAAAACTCAGGCTCTATATCCTAGCTTAGATCTCGCCTTCGCGTTCTCACACACCGGACTGCATTACCCAAAATGCATCTCCCGCACTGACTACACTTCCGTAAACAGCGGTCATAAATCAACGTTACACTGTTTTATCTAAAAAAATAAATAAAAAAAACGCAATAAACATCACTAATGACACTCGTGTAAGCGAAAACTAACAATCACTGCTGTAAAGTTAAACAAATGACCCAGCACCTTACCTCTAAGATTTGCGACAGAGTTTCGGAGAGCAGAATGTGTCTTTTGCCTTCTTTCTGTGTACGTTTATGAATGGGGGTTTCACACACACACACACACACACACACAAACACACAAACACACAAACACACACACACACACACACACACTCACAGCTGGCACAGTGTCTAATTTCGCTCGCACATGCACACACACACAGACACACACCGTGATGAGGAAAAAAATTGATTTTTAACCTCTATATTGAGAATTTCTTTTGCCTTACTCGCGCACACGTGTGTTACAAGAAACAGTACACGCGCTTCCATACACAAAAATAAATATGTTTCACACACACACGTAGTCAGTGTTATAGTAAACAGTACACTCGTGCACAGATGTTAATTATACCAGTAAGAGACGAGCACTAAGACCCAGCAGGGGAGACGATTCCGCAGCGCAAGAGAGAGAAAAACCATTGGCTCAGTTGTGATTACTGACAAAACAAGAAGCGCATGCGTTAAACATTATACTCGGTGCTTGTAAACCAAGACAATGCTCTTTTTCAAGTTAAATTTTTATTAAAAATCTTTACTCTTCTTACGGAACACTCGTAAACCGCGTTAATCCGAGACTCCACTGTATTTTTTATTTTCATATATATTTAATTATTTCATAGTTTTTAAGCATACAGTTAATAATAAACTTGCTGTTGCTTTCTTATTATTGGGTATGTTCTGCAGGACTATTTATTAATCTTGTGTAATTGTGTCACTTCAGGTTTTTGCGCTCATCTGTGATGCTGAGAACCCTCAGATATTCACAGTCGAATTTATCAGAGGACAAATACGCAAGTACTGCTCCACAGATAGGTAACACAGTCTCTCTTCCACTCTCCCTGTTTTTCTCTCTTCTCCCCTGTCTCTGTTTTTTCACCCATGCTTTAATTTCAGTTTAAGTACTACCGTTTCTAAAAGCCATAAAACATTAGTTCCCCCAATTCCGAATTTGTATCAGTTTTTTTTCAGAATTTCTTTCTAAATTTCTAACATTCACAAGTCTTTTCTGAAGAATCTTTTCTAGCTTTATATGACTTGGGCACCCCTTATTTTATCTACATCTAGCATTTAACTAGCATTACACAAGCATTACAATTTGATAAATTTTAATGTATTAATACAGCTTTGTTACATAATGTTATTTACAGTATTTAGTTCCAGGGCAGTACAGTTTATTTCAGCTGTAATAAAAAAAAATGTTGTATTAAAATGGAGCTCTAAATACTTTTGGATGCATGTGTACTGCCATTACCCAAAAGGTAAGAGGCATTTTTAAATGTTTTATTTTTTACAAGTTGCATGCTCACTTATTTCATTGAATCACCTTTATCCATCTTTACAGTGCACATTTGCCATGGCATCATTTCAACAACCTAATGCAATGTCTCTGTTTACTCCTATCCAAAGTTTCATCAATTTATGACCAAGGTATTTACTGTTTCTAGGAGAGTCAAAATACTCCATAGCATCTTTTGCAGCACATTGCAAAGTTTTTAATACTTTTCTCAAGGCTATAGTATGTGGTGGCCAGTTCTTCAATTGTTTAACTGTGAGCACCCTGTGCATATTACATTGGTTTACTCATATTATAAAAAGTTTGTGAAAACCTGACTATCGCACCAATTGCCAGTTTGCTGTTCCCACAAAGTTGTGTAAATGCACAAATGTATAACATGTAGTTTTTTTACATTATACAGTACATAGAAACATGGGTTCCAGATGTGTCTGTCATGTTTCAGCTGAAACGGCTTAGATAATGCATTCAGGCAGGCTTGAAAATCCCTGTTCCAGATCTATTCTATTGTTTTTACTTTACAATAGCTTTAAAAGCAAATGAACTCTTCCACACCCCTTTTTCCACAATATTTTTGTCAAAATGCAGAACATGTGGCTGGCTGGGGAGGAAAATATCCTATTGGAAACAAAATAAGGAATTTTAGTATAAACGGATCTGTTGTTTGCAGATTTTAATTGTTAATTTGTAATGACATTTTTAATGGTAGCTCTTTTAGAGAGTTTAAAATGTGACCATTATCGAGGCTAAATTTTCTATCATGTCTGTTTTGTAAGAACTAAATAAAGCTAAGTTAGCTGAATTAGCAACCTAGTATTCTAGTATGTTAGCATTGTTATAATAGATTGAAGCTAAACACAGCAAAGTGCTTAGGAGAGGTGGCAGTGAAGTTTCTGACTAGTCTGTTTATCTTGGAGAGAGAGAAAGCGGATCCCAGAGGACTGGAGGAGGAGAGTATTGGTGCCGATCTTTAAAAACAAGGGAGATGTGCAGAGCTGTGGCAGCTACAGAGGAATTAAGCTGATGAGACGTACAACTAAGCTTCGGGAAAGAGTCGTGGAAGCTAGGTTAAGGGCAGAGGTGAGCACCAATATGTTTTTTTGTCTAGAAAGAGTACAACAGATGCAGTATTTGCTTTAAGGATGTTGATGAAGAAGTAGAGAGAAGGTAATAGGGAGTTGAATTGTGTCTTAGTAGATTTAAAGAAAATTAATGACGAGGTGCAGAGAAAGGTTCTGTGGTTTTGTATGAGGAAGTCTGGAGTGGCAGAGACGTATGTTAGAATGTTGCAGGACATGTATGAGAGCTGTGAGACAGTGGTGAGATGTGCTATAGGTGTGACACAAGAGTTCAAGGTGGAGATGGGTCTGTAACAAGGATCGGCTTTGAGCCCTGTCTTGTATGCTCTGGTGATGGACAGGATGACAGATGATGTTAAACAAAAGTCTCAATGGACTATGACTGTTTGCAGATGACATTGTGCTTTGTAGCGAGAACAAGGAACAGGTGGACAAAAATCTAGTGAGGTGGAGGTATGCTCTGGAAAGCAGAGGAATGAAGGTTAGCGGCAGCAAGACAGAATACATGTGTGTGAATGAGAAGGACCGAAGTAGAATGTTGAGGCTACAGGTATCAGAAGTAAAGAAGGTATAGGACTTTTAAGTACTGTCATGGTGTGTGTCTATGATGGTCATGATCAATCTTTTGTCGCTCGTAGCTTACTCTGTAAGTGTAGCTCGAGGTCTGGTCTGATCTGTCTGCTATTGCCCTGATCTGAAGCAGAGTTGTGTGACTGACCTGGAAAACAGGGAATTGTGGCATGCATGCGGGGTAATGTAACACGACCCAGGGACTTCAAAGAAATCGAAATTAAAAGCAGTCCTTTGATTGCTGCATGAAGTACAGCCGCATGAAGCTTTTACGGCACTCCCGCACAAAGCCAGCCTTCGGGATCCTGCTGTCGAAGAGGGAAAAGGCTGCTATGCATCCACCTTAAGGCTCCTGTTTCCAATCAGGAAAGCCACCCAGCTATTGGACGTTGAGGGGGACTCCCGTCTGAAACAGTGGAGGGCTGGGAGGGGCCGGCTGGCTAGGTCACCGGGAAGTAGAGTGCCAATGGAGTCGCAAGAGCCACTTCCCACGCGGGCCCACTTTATCACTCTCCGCACAGCCATCGCTCGCCGCATGTGCCCACATGCCAGCTGGGCACTGCCATCAGAGCTGCACCTGCACACTCGACCATCACATACTTTCTCTTTCCTTCTTTCTCTCTCCTCCTTCCTTAAACCCTATTCCTTATTAATTTTTCTTATAATTTTATAATTTTCCCCTAAGACCTCGCCTCGTGTCTGTGTTTATGGCCATGCATCAAACTCGTTATAGTACTTGAGGTAAATTGTCCAGAGCAACGGATAGTGTGGAAATATAGTGAGGAGGCATGTGCAGGCAGTTTGGAACAGGTGGAGAAAAGTGTCACGTGTGTTGTCTGATAAGATTGTCTGCGAGAATGAAAGAAAGGGTGTACAAGACAGTGGTGAGACCAGCGATGCTCTATGGTTTAGAGACGGTAGCACTGAAAAAAAAAAAAAGACAGGAGGCAGAGCTGGAGGTAGCAGATGGTGTTGAGGTTTTTTTTTTAGTTGACCAGAATGAATAGGATCAAGAATGAGACAAACCGTATGGGACTAGTTTTGTGCCAAACTTTTGCACAAAAAGTTCTCTTGTTAAGAAAGCAATTTAATGCAAAATTATTAGTACATGCATAGAAGACTTAATGTTGGAATATTTTCACTGTAAATAAACATCTGGTGCGTCTTCATTCCCTCAGAAGTAAGAGGATTTATGTGTTAATTTGTGCATGCAGCCAATGAAAGCATTGAGTATGCTTTTCTTTTTAACAGTTGTGAATGAGGAATCAGTTTGTCAGGATCCCTTCGGCAGGACTTAACAACAAGCTGTAGAAAGGGCCACGCAAATAACTTTTTAAAAAATATCATAATAAAAGGCGAAAAAACCTGAACGTCATGTTTAAGCACAGGTTTCAAAAAAGAACAAAAAGTAGTGGATGTTTTTTTTTGTCATATATACAGAACTGTGAAAAGTATTTGCCTCTTCTTAATTCTTCTTTGTCTTTCAGCTGTTCCCTTTCAGGGGTCGCCACAGCGAATCATTTGTCTCCATCTAACCCTATCCTCTGCTTCATCTTCTCTCACACCAACTAACTTCATGTCCTCTCTCACTGCATCCATAAATCTCCTCTTTGGTCTTCCTCTAGACCTCCTGCCTGGCAGGTCCAACCTCAGCATCCTTCTACCGATATATTCACAATCTCTTCTCTGAACATGTCCAAACCACCTCAATCTGGCTTCTCTGACTTTATCTCCAAAACATCTAACGTGGGTTGTCCCTCTGATAAACTCATTCTTGATCCTATCCATCCTTGTCACTCCCAAAGAGAACCTCAACATCTTCAGCTCTGCTAACTCCAACTCTGCCTCCTGTCTTTTCTTCAGCGCCACTGTCTCTAAGCCGTAGAGCATTGCTGGTCTCACCACTGTCCTGTACACCTTTCCTTTCATTCTCGCTGATACTCTTTTATTGCACAACACACCTGACACCTTTCTTCACCCATTGCAACCTGCCTGTACCCGCCTCTTCACCTCTTTTGAACACTCTCTGTTGCTCTGGACCGTTGACCCTAAGTACTTAAAATCCTGCACCTTCTTTACCTCTGCTCCCTGTAGCCTCACCGATCCTCCTGGGTCCCTCTCATTTACACATATGTATTCCGTCTTGCTGCGGCTAACCTTCATTCCTCTGCTTTCCAGAGCATACCTCAACCTCTCCAAATTTTCCTTAACCTGTTTCCTGCTCTCGCTACAGAGCACAATGTCATCTGCAAACATTATATTTCATGGAGACTCCTGTCTTACCTCATCTGTCATCCTGTCCATCACCAGAGCAAACAAAAAGGGGCTTAGAGCCGATCCTTGATGCAGACCCACCTCCACCTTGAACTCTTCTATCACACCTACAGCACATCTCACCACTATCTTACAGCTCTCATACATGTCCTGCACCACTCTAACATACTTCTCTGCCACTCCAGACTTCCTCATACAATACCACAGCTCCTCTCTTGGCACCCTGTCATACGCTTTCTCTAAATCTACAAAGACACAATGCAACTCCCTGTTATCTTCTCTGTACTTCCCTGCCAGCATTCTCAAAGCAAATACTGCATCTGATGTACTCTTTCTAGGCATAAAACCATATTGCTGCTCTCCATATTTGCCTCTTCTTAATTATTTTTGCAAATTTGATTCAGAAAAATTAAAATATTTATTAAAAAAATGAGTAAACACAAATAATTTCTTGTAAATGATGATTTTATTTAATAAAGGTTTTTTTCTCAAAACTACATGGACCTATGTGAAAGTCATCTACTCCCCCATAAAAAACAAAGTTATAAAAGAATGCAGAGCATCATCTGAAGAACTGCAAGCCTTACTTGCCTCAATGTTCATGATTCAACAGTAAGACATGAGACCACGCAAAAATGGCATCCATGGGGGAGTTCCTAGATAAAAGTCACTTCTGACCAAAGCCTTGTCTCACACATTTTCCAAAAAACATCTTGATTATCCCCAAGACTTTTGGGCTAATATTCTGTGGTGTGCATCTGACGTGAAACTAACACAGCATTTCATGAAACAAACATTTAATCATTTAAACATTTAATCATTTAAACATCTAATCATTTAAACATTCAATCATTTAAACATTTAATGGTGGTGGTAGTATGATGGTCCGGGACTGCGTTGGAGCTTTACCAGAAAATGCTGAAGGAGATCTGTCATCAGATTGTGATCTCTAGCTGAAGTGCTCTTTAGTTATGTAGCAGGACAATGATCGAAAACACACCCACTCTAAATGCCACAAAAAACTTAAATTAACGTTTTGGAGTGGCCCAGTCCAGACTTAAATCCATGCATGCGAAATAGCAGGGGATTTATTAGCAGCACAGAAGAGGAATCAATTTATTGACTGAATATGCCCCCTTTTTACTATGGCTTGTTAGCATTGTATTCCTAGTTTATTGGTAGATCCAGTTACAGAACTACAAAAGCTAAACTAAATTTAGAAATGACAAATTTAACTTGAGGAACACAGACCTCGTTAAGAGTTCTAAAAGAAGAATTTTTCAGTTTTGCATTTTAGCTCTTCTGACGAAGAGACGTGACCTGTACATGTTTAAGTCTAACTAACAACACACACACACACACACACACACACACACACTCACTCTCTCACTCTCTCTCACTCTCTCACTGTATTTCTCTTTCTTTGTGTCTCTTTGTAGGGACTCTCTGATGGCCAGTCTCTTGGATGGTGTACGAGCTTCTGGTAATAGAGATGTGTGCGTAAAAATGGCTTCCACTCAAAGAGGGCAGCGCTGGGGACTTCTCAGCATGCCTGTTGATGAGGAGGTAGAGAGCCTCCATCTCAAATTCCTCGCTGCTCCACCCAGTATGTAGAGTGTTCTAAAATCTTTAATACTTAAAACTGAAAAACCCATCAGTGTAGGGGCGCTTATGATGTACATTTAATGTGAGATGAAGAGTATCTCCGGGTCCCATCTAGAGGCATTTAATCTTCATTTCACATTAAAGGCGTAGGTATATAATAAGTAAGAAGTAAACTATAGGCAAATGTTTAATAACAGGGTGATGTGGTGCATTGCAGTGCAGGGTGGAAGTGTTGTTACCACTTAAATGTTAATTTTCTAATAACAGGATGTCTTAGATTGTGTTAATTTTTTTTTTTTTTTTTTTTTTTTCTTCAGTAAATTGCCAATGATGTTGCTGAACATACTGGCTGTTGCAAATCTGTGGCACTTGAGACTTAAATGATGAATAAAATAACCATCTCTTTACAAAGTATATTATTCTATTATTGATGTGCATTTTACAAGATCTCTGAAGGTGTTCTGTGGTATCTGGCAACAGGACCTAATTTCTGTAGGAATGTGATCCTAATTCTTTATGGATCACATTTGTTTGCTTAGCATATCCTACAGATGCTCATTTATACTGAGATTATGGGAATTTGGAGGCCAAGTCATGTTTGTGTCTTGGAGTTATGGAGAGATTTAGCATATTTCTCAATCTATTTCTAAATATATTTATTTTGTTAAAATGTGAATCACTGTGATTTATGTGAATCCATGTGATTTTTCTCCATGGGAATTGAGATTATGTTTGTCTCTTTTTTTTTTTCTTCCAACAAAAAACACTGACTGCGCTTAAGAAAAAAACAGGACTTTCAACTCTTCTGTAATAAAATAAAAGTCACATGTAAGAGTGTTAGGTAGTTATAGTTATTCAATACATAGTTTACAGTGTAAACGGTAAGGGGGTTTATTGCTCAATCTTAACACACTTCCAGTATACTCCTCGGCAGCTTTCGCTCTGTTCTCAGAGTCTCTGTGTAACCGTTCGAAACAACACGGCAGGTTTTATTATCGAATACTTTGTTAAAGCCCAATTAGAACTGCATGTGCCTGTATCTGATCAGACAGTACTACGTATTTCCAGTGCTATGTATTTCCATAATACATATGTTACTATGTATTACCACTTTCCAGTTGTGTTTGACTAAATGGCATTTAGTTATTAACCTAGTTAACCCAGTGTAAGTATGTATTCAGTGGGGTAAACTTTAAAGCATTTTTTATAAGTCGCTCTGGATAAGAGCGTCTGCCAAATGCCTAAATGTAAATGTATATTAGTTTTTAGTATGTGTGAGAGACATTTACCATATGCTGATAAACAGGTGCATAATCAACTTATGCCACAATAAACGCAAACAAAAAAAGCGAGTGACTGACTGACGTTCTGCAAGTTTTTGCAGAGTCTGCAAGCTTCTGCGGAGACCTCCAAAAAAATTTTTAACATGTTTAATTTTTTCGTGCGGAAACTCGCGGGGAAACACGATGAACCATACTTATGGCCACCGTGTGAAACCGCGTAGGTGAGATAGGTAGTAGTACTGGGTTGTTCATGAACGATTCGTTCTTTTTGAACAAATCTTTAACATGACTCAGATAAACGAGTAGTCTCGGAGAGTGATACGTTAATTTTCTATTGGGCGTGCATGCGCAAAGCATCGCAAAACCTCCCTAACTTTGAGTCTTTTCGTTCGTTCTTTTGTCACGTGACTCCCATAGATGCTGTGCAGTGCAGTACAGGAAACCGAATTGAAGGGTTCTGCTAGTACACAGAAAACAGAATTAAACGATTATTTCTCAATGACTCTTCTACTCCGAATCATTCGTTCTTTTGACAAGTGACTCCCATGAACGCTATGCAGTGCATTACACAGTGCAAAACAGTTTTTGGCATAGAAATAACTGCATACTATGCATATGATTGGTGTATGTTAATGTTTAAGTCCTGTGATTTTAAATTA
Source organism: Clarias gariepinus (assembly GCF_024256425.1). NCBI lineage: Eukaryota > Metazoa > Chordata > Actinopteri > Siluriformes > Clariidae > Clarias > Clarias gariepinus. The sequence continues at coordinate 12,644,974 of NC_071125.1, forward strand.
CACCTGGGACTACGATCAGAGCCATGCTGTTATAGAAAATGATCAGTCTTTTGACCAGTCTGGTTACAGTCTGAAAACAGTACTGTGGTAAAAAATAATAATTTGGCTTTCATGATCATGCTTATGATTATTCAAGTACTGCATTTTGTCTTTTTGAAAATGTATTTAAATATGCATTACATAAACAATTACCATAAAAGGTAATGTACTGTAAGTACACATCTATCACCAATCTATCACAGTAAAACACAAAATGTTTTGAATACAAAATTAAATAAAAAAAAAAGATGATATGAATTTTGAATAAGATATGTGGAATTTTATATATAGTTCAATGTTGCTGAGATGTCAGACTAAGGTAGTTGCAATGGAATTTCTAAGTTTATAATAGATATTTAAAACTATGGGGGTCACATGGGTATGTTAACAGGAATGTAACAAATTCAAGGTCAACCCCACACTTAAAGCCTAAATACAGTTGATAATAATTGCCATAATCTTTTAACTATGTATTTACCTATTACTGTTCAATTGAAAGTTATTTTATACGTTACATATTTAATTGATGGGTGTCAATTTTTTTCTTCTAATAATAATAAGCAATTATTGTTTCCTTTAGGTGGCAAACAAAAATTAAATAAATATTTTTAACACCTTTTTCTTTTATTATGTTTTATTTTACATAGATGGAAATTTTGCTGATGCAGTGTTCAGGTTCAACGCCAACATCTCCTACAGTGGAGTTCTCCATGCAGTCACCCAAGACGTAAGTTATTCTCTGGTATTTCAAAATAGCAATCAGAATTTGACTCAATTATTAAGCAAATTTATTAAATCTTAACAGTTGTGTTTTGAATATTAAAATAAAGTCATATATATTTCTTTGTATGATAATGATTTGGACAACATGGGGCAAGGGGGTGGGGGTGGAGTAGGAGGTCATAGCACCCGATTCCAGAATAAGCCACACGATTTCACGACTTTTTAGTGGGTCTACGACAAATGGTACAAAACTTGTTACATGTCAAACTAGTTTGTACGGAAGAAGAATAAAAAGAAAAAGAAGCCTGCAAGAATAATGCAGGTGATGCTTTGCTTTGCAAGCACCACTAATTACATGCTGGTAGTATATGTACATCCATATAAATTCACCTGTATTGCATGGGCCAGAGTTGATTGAGTTCCAGTAAGAGTCAAATGAAAGCCTTTTTTTCAATTAGCATAACAAAAAATTGGTTTCTTTATGGCCACACAGCTTTTTACTCCCTTTTCTATGAGTCTTAATTGCATGTTGTGTATAGAAATGCTTTTAGTTTTAATATTAAATATAGCTTTGATTTGTTTTCATGGCTTTTTTTATTTTTCCAAAAGCGCTGATTCAGCGCTAACCTACCAGGTTTTAATACTGTGTTGGAAAGTTCTTAACCCAATTTCAGTAATGGTAATTTGACATGGTAGCATTTTTCCATTACCATGAGATACAATGTCTAATGTGGCAGAATCACAGCAACGGTTAAAAAGTTTTAAATCACACCAGGTACGTGACATTACATATTCAAAACACTACAGGTATTTTGAATATCAAATTCAGTATCAAATTTATCACTTTTAAAATCTTAAAAGCATGAATACTTGAGTTTACAAGAAGTACTTTCAAGGTCATAAATAAAGAAAGGAAACTTTTTTTTTTTTTTTTCCCTTTAGGATGTTATTTAGTAAAAATACACATATGTCCAGGAACACTCAAGTGAAGTGTTCCTGGAAAAAGTGTACCTCAAGTTCAATTTAATTTTATTTGTGTAGTGCTCATTATCACAAAGCAGCTTTACACACAATTATTTTACATAATTATGGTCCTATGTAAGAAATGTGAAAATTTGTATAAATCAAAATGATCAGATTGGCCCTGATGAGCAAACCGAGGACAATGGTGGCAAGGAAAAGGATTGGCTCATATAGCTTGACAGAGAAAGAAGAGAAGAGCTAACAGTTAGGTATGGCCACAGTCACATAATGTATAAGATTCAATTCAATTCAATTGTATAGCGCTTTTAACAATTTTCATTGCCGCAAAGCAGCTTTACACAGTCAAAAGAATTATTTAAGTTTGTATGAAATGTGAATTTGTATGAATCAAAATGGTCAGATTTGTCCCTGGTGAGCAAGCCGAGGGCGACAGTGGCAAGGAAAAACTCCCTGAGATGGTAATAGGAAGAAACCTTGAGAGGAACAAGATTCAACAGGGAACCCATCCTCATTGGGTGAAACAGAAAGCAGGAAATGATCTGCATTTATACAGTGTGTTAGGTGGCAGGCAATTCAGCTATAATAGTTGATGATAATTGATGTTAATATGGAGTCCATGTTATTGAAGACTCAAGTAGACTTGTAAGAAGTTCCAGTCCTGAACTATCGAACTGTCAAGTCCACAGAGAAACAGTTGCCAACACCAGTCAAGGCCAGAACCATCTTCTAGGTAGAGAGAATCATCCCCAGACACCAGACGCATCCCAAAGAGACACACGGGGCAACCATGTGACGAGATCTCCAATCAGAAGCGGGGCATCAGGATGGGTCAGACATGTCCAGAGGGCAGAGGAAGTCTGGATCACTGGCAGCTCAGGAACGACATGTGTACTGTAGCTCGACAGAGAGAGAGAAAGAGTGAAAGGGGGAGACGGGGAGAGAGGAAAGAAAAAAAGGGGAGAAAGAGAAGAAGAGAAGAGATGGCAGTTAGGTATGGTCATAGTCACACAATGTATAATGTGAATGTATATTAACTGTGGAGTGCAAGCAGAGACTAACTATGACAGAATAACTAAAAGGGAGAGCCAGAAGGAAACACAAACATAAGGGCTTCCTGAGATGTAAAGCAAACAATCACCTCACCGTCAACAAACCTGAGTGATCAATGAGAGTGAGGAAGACGGCATCTAAACATACCAATTCACCGTAATACTCTACGTCCATGAGTCCCCCAGATCTGCTCCTTTACCTAAGGCAAATCTATTTATAAAAATGCTTGACTAAATAAATAGGTTTTTAGCCTAGACTTAAACACTGAGACACTGTGTTTAAGGCCCGAACACTATTTGGAAGACTATTCCATAATTTTGGGGCTTTGTAAGAAAAAGCTCTGCCCCCAGTTGTATTTTTCATAATACGCGGTACTGACAAGCAGCCTGCATCCTTTGATCGAAGTAGGCGTGGTGGTTCGTAAGACACTAGCAGTTCGCTCAGGTACTGCGGCGCGAGACCATTTAATGCTTTATATGTCAAGAGTAGTATTTTAAAATCAATGCGAAATTTCACAGGGAGCCAATGGAGTGAAGATAAGATAGGGGTGATGTGCTCATATCTTCTGGTTCTAGTGAGGACTCTCGCTGCTGCATTCTGGACTAGCTGAAACTTGTTTATGCACCTAGCTAAACATCCAGACAGTAAGGCATTAGAATCATTCAACTTAGAGATAAAAGTGTGAACTAATTTTTCTGCATCGTTTAGTGACAATATGATGAAAAAAAATGCTATCCTGGTAATATTATCTAGATGAGCTTCAAATAAAAAATTGGAATCTATACACAAAGGTCTTTTACTGTTGCACTTGATGAATTATAAAACATTAAGGTCATCCAGAGATACTGTGTGATCGAAAAGCCTACTTTAAGTTGTATTTGGTTCTAGTACCAGAACCTCATGTCAGGATTAAACAGAAGCAAGTTAATTAACATCTAGTCTCTTATGTTCTTCATACATTCCTCAGCTTTATTTGGCTGGCTTTTCTTATTTGGTTTTGCTGTGACATGCTGATGACACCCAGTTATATAACAGTGAAAACTAATATTATACAAAAGCTGCAAGGTCAAATAACACAAGCAAAGAGATGCAACCCTGATTATATCATACAAAAGCTGCAAGGTCAAATAACACAAGCAAAGAGATGCAACCCTGATCAGAGGCTAATAGTAGGTTATTTACTACTTAAACAAGCGTTGTCTCTGTGCTTAGATGAGGCATAAATCTGATACAGTTTGTGTATGCTATACCCATGTTGATATAAACATAGCTGCTGTACTACTATCTTTTCCAGGATCATAGAGATAAAGAGGAGGTTTGATATTGGCCTGTGGTTGGACAGCTGACAGGGGTCACAGTCAGTTTTCTTAATTAGTGGTTTAATGACTGCTTATTTAAAAGATTTTGAAACATACCCACTGCTAAGTAAACAGGTAACTATTTCCAACAGGGGTTATGTTATTCCTGATACTATCTGCTTGAGAAAACATGTCGGTATAGGATCTACAGTAGTTACCCAATCGGAATGTTGGTTTTACCGTCGCGGCGCTCGGCGGCAGCATTTGCGTTTGTGCGTCTGCTGGCTTTTATCGCTAAGAGGCGCTACAGTATATAACTGCAGACTGACCCCCTATGCCTTAGTTCATTGTTTGCAGGATTAATTAGAGCTGCACGTAGTAGCGGATAAAATCAAGTGAAACATTGTAGTTAAACATTCATAATCACAGTACTAAAATGACAGTACAAATGTAGAATTCAAATTAAATTTTAATTCTACATTTCGGTGGTGTGGGAGTGAAGGTGCAGCGGGAGCTCGCGCAGCTCTTTCTCGCGCTGTCCTTAGTGGGCCTTTTCAGGGAGCCTACGAAGTGAGCGAGTAGCAATAGTAGATTTGGGGCGCACGCCCATCACAGGTAAATAATTACCCCTGTTGCGCTGTACCACCACTGCCAAAACCTTATGAAATGCAAGTTTAACATTTAAACGAATTTACAAAACTATATGCGAGCAGTTAAGGGATGATTAGACTACGTAGGAAAGTTAAGAGGAGGATCACGATGCTCAACATCCTGGAGCCCAAACCCTATTTAAATTGAATTAACAAATATTGTAAGTAAATAACAATAGCCCACGTTTAGAAAAGCATTTTTATTTAGATTATAAAAATAATCCTGCATCTGTTTTAGGTGTTCCAGCTGCCACTGTTCTTATGGCTCTGTCAGAGTAAATCATTTAGTAGTAAGCCTGTAAATTTCCATGTAAAACAGATGCATCTGTATGAATAAATTGAAATGATGAGCTATTGATCAGTGACCTATGTAACTGACTCAAATGTAAGTAAATGCTCATTGCTTCGCTGGTTGGGGGAGGGACGGGCTAATGACGATATGGTCTGCTGTGTGTGTGAGGGGTGTCGAGAGGTGTTACATACAGTAGGTGGACAAGCGGTATTCAACTTTTACTGTCGCGGCGTATGGCTACAGCATTTACATTTGTGCGTTTGCTGGCTTTTACCGCTGAATGGCACTATATAACTATAGACTGACGCCTCAGGCATCAGGTCGTTCTCTCCAGGCTTAATGAGCTGCAGCTCGTCTAGACAGATAAAATCAAGTGAAACATTGTAATTTAACAAATTCATAATCACAGTAGTAACATTACAGCACAAATTTATAATTAAAATTAAATATTTTAAGGATTACATTTTTAATTTTAAAGGATTTAAGCAACGTAAACATTAACACACTGAGCCTTTAGATTTTATGTGTAATTAGAAAAGCTACAAGTGTAGGGTCTTGTCATCTTATATTTTATGTTCTTTAAATTTGTAGTAGATTTTTTAACTGAAATAAATGAAACTAAACGACCATAAAATTAAAACATTGTCAGATTAATGTGCAAAAAGTATATGATAAAACTATATAAGACTACATAGCCTTTATAAGACTCAACTTTTATTTAAGTGCACTCACAATAACGAAAAAAACGTTATGATTTTGTAAAAGAAAATTAAAAAGGGGGATTACGATGCCGAATCGAAGTCCTGAGCCCAAACCTCATTTACATATAACTTTGGTCTGAGTGCATTCAGTTGCCCATAGACATTGCCTGATGAGTGCTAATGACTAAATAGAGTGCACCTGTGTGTAATCTAATGTCAGTACAAATACAGATGCTCTGTGACGGCCTCAGAGGTTGTCTAAGAGAATATTGGGAGCAACAACACCATGAAGTCCAAAGAACACACCAGTCAGGTCAGGGATAAAGTTATTGAGAAATTTAAAGCAGGCTTAGGCTACAAAAAGATTTTCAAAGCCTTGAACATCCCACGGAGCACTGTTCAAGCGATCATTCGGATATGGAAGCAGTATGGCACAACTGTAAACCTACCAAGACAGGCCGTCCAGGTGACTCTGGACGAGCTGCAGAGATCTACAGCTCAGGTGGGGGAATCTGTCCATAGGACAACTATTAGTCGTGCACTGCACAAAATTGGCCTTTATGGAAGAGTGGCAAGAAGAAAGCCATTGTTAACAGAAAACCATAAGAAGTCCTGTTTGCAGTTTGCCACAAGCCATGTGGGGGACACAGCAAACATGTGGAAGAAGGTGCTCTGGTCAGATGAGACCAAAATAAAGCTTTTTGGCCAAAATGCAAAACGCTATGTGTGGCAGAAAACTAACACTGCACATTACTCTGTAATCTAATGTCCCCACTGTCAAGTATGGTGGTGGCAGCATCATGCTCTGGGGGTGCTTCTCTTCAGCAGGGACAGGGAAGCTGAAAGTTCATGGGAAGATGGATGGAGCCAAATACAGGACAATCTTGGAAGAAAATCTCTTGGAGTCTGCAAAAGACTTGAGACTGGGGCGGAGGATCACCTTCCAGCAGGGAAACGACCCTAAACATAAAGCCAGGGTAACAATGGAATGGTTTAAAACAAAACATATGGCAGCAATATGGTTTTATGCCTAGAAAGAGTACATCAGATGCAGTATTTGCTTTGAGGATGCTGGCGGAGAAGTACAGAAAAGGGAACAGGGAGTTGCATTGTGTCTTTGTAGATTTAGAGAAAGCGTATGACAGGGTGCCAAGAGAAGAGCTGTGATATCGTATGAGAAGGTCTGGAGTGGCAGATAAGTGTTAGAGTGGTGCAGGACATGTATGAGAGCTGTAAGACAGTGGTGAGATGTGCTGTAGGTGTGACAGAAGAGTTCAAGGTGGAGGTGGGTCTGCATCAAGGATCGGCTCTAAGCCCTTTTTGTTTGCTCTGGTGATGGACAGGATAACAGAGAAGGTAAGTCAGGAGTCTCCATGGACTATGATGTTTGCAGATGACATTGTGCTTTGTAGCGAGAGCAGGGAACAGGTGGAGGAAAATTTGGAGAGGTGGAGGTATGCTCTGGAAAGCAAAGGAATGAAGGTTAGCTGCAGCAAGACAGAATACATATGTGTAAATGAGAGGGACCCAAGAGGATTGGTGAGGCTACAGGGAGCAGAGGTAAAGAAGGTGCAGGATTTTAACATGTTCAGAGGAGAAATTGTGAAATTGGAGAAATTTTGGACATTGAGAAATTGTGAATATATCGGTAGAAGGATGCTGAGGTTGGAACTGCCAGGCAGGAGGTCTAGAGGAAGACCAAAGAGAAGATTTATAAATGCAGTAAGGGAGGACATGAAGTTAGTTTGTGTGAGAGAAGAGGATGCAGAGAATAGGGTTAGATAGTGGCAAATGATTCGCTGTGGCGACCCGTGAAAGACAAAGAAGAAGATCCATGTGTTAGAATGGCCCAGTCAAAGTCCAGGTCTAAATCCAATCAAGAATCTGTGGCAAGATCTGAAAACTGCTGTTCACAAATGCTATCCATCTAATCTGACTGAGCTGGAGCTGTTTTGCAAAGAAGGATGGGCAAGGATTTCAGTCCAGATGTGCAAAGCTGGTAGAGACGTACCCTAAAAGACTGGCAACTGTAATTGCAGCAAAACGGTTCTACAAAGTATAGACTCGGGGGGCTGAATAATTACGCACACCTCACTTTTCAGTTATTCATTTGTAAAAGATGTTTGGAATCATGTATGGTTTTCGTTCCACTTCTCACGTCTTTCACGTGGAATTCCAATAAAATTGATTTATGTTTGTGGCTGTAATGTGACAAAATGTGGAAAAGTTCAAAGGGGCCGAATACTTTTGCAAGCCACTGTAAATTAAATTAAAAAATATAAGTAAAAAAAAAAAAAATAGCCCACGTTTAGAAAACGTTTATAAATTCTTTCCGACATGAGTTGGACTGGTGTTATGTGCAGAACGCCGAGAGATTTCCTGAAGCCCCCCGAAATCGTTGAAGCATTTTTTCTAAATAACGCTATCTTTAATAACTGATAAAGGTTTTGAGCTGTAGACAAACACATTCTCGCTTAAACAACTATTAAAACTACACCCGTGACACAATAACAGTAATATTTCGAACATTGTTTTTATTACAACGGCTGTGAGCGCGATCGTAATAACCATTCCAATTGGGTACCTTCTGTAATACACAGGTTGAGAACAGCAAAATTAGTTCATTCTTTTCAAGGGGGGTAAAATATTCTAGGTTTTGATCTGATATGGTTAGCTTATCTGCACCCAATAAATTGTCTGGTTTCAAAGCCTAAAGTCCTCACTACTACATGTTGTGGAGATTTCTGTGGTGGTGTTATACCTGGTTAATCGATGCCTTCTCCTCTACCAGTTAGACGAGGCTGATGTATATAGCTGTATGCAGAAGAAATAGCTTCACTAATGAATGGATCTCATACTCGTTCTGTTTAATTCGGGTTTCTGTCAAGCACAGTATCAAAGTCCTGATCTGTGATAGTTTCATTAACAGTGAGCGCTTTAGATGTACGAGATCTAATATTTAACAATTCTAGCTTCAGATCAGAAAGGTTGGCTGTGTATTTAATGGGCCTTTGGATTTGTGGTCTCTATGTTGATCAAATTACTAAAACAAGTTTGTCTTATGGAGCAGACACAGTCCCAATATGGGAACCTAAGTGACGACTCTGCACAGCTAGCAGATTGGATTAGCTTGTTTGCCTGCTTCCTGGCCTGGGCACTGTGTAGTCACCGATTAACTAGGCATGTTTTAAGACTATGAGCTCTATACCACAAGAAATAAGAGCAGCACCTTCCAAAGTGGGATGGACACCGTCCCGCCCTAACAGGCCAGCTTTGCCCTAAAAGGTACTTCAATTGTCTATAAAGGCCAAATTGTTTTCGGAAAACCTTCAGCGGTTCAGCAACCATTACCTGTTGTAAGCTATGTCGCCATGCTATATTGGGATGGGGCCAGATCATACTACTGCATCAGATATCAATGTATTTACATTTACATTACATTACATTTTGGCATTTGGCAGACGCTCTTATCCAGAGCGACTTACATTTTCATCTCATTATACATTTGAGCAGTTAAGGGTTAAGGGCCTTGCTCAAGGGCCCAACAGTGGCAACTTGGTGGTTGTGGGGTTTGAACCTGGGATCTTCCGAACCGTAGTCCAGTGCCTTAACCACTGAGCTACCACTGAGTTTAAACACCTTTGTAAAGTTATTCTTACAGTTTTAGAATAGGCGTCTGGGGGGGAACTAGAGGGATGAGGCAGCGCTTTGATGGCATTTGTGAGAAAACCGTGAAAATTATACATGTAGGCCAGAAGGTCTGGGCAGCAAAGAAGGAGAAAATGCCTTTTTTTCAAATTATACTCCACACTCTGTTTTTTTATGGCAGTTGACAGTGGCACGAACATTTCATGAAAAATCTAAATTTTCATAAAACTTAAACTGCTCTTGTGAAACAACCGTAAAAGATGACGAGACATGGACCTAATCCATAAAAGTCCAAAGTCTCGTGACCCGTTTAAAGATATTAAATGATGTTTCTACGACAAACTAGGGCCAAACGGTAGGCCTTTAAATTGGCCTGGGTTGTCACCCTTTTTCAGGCCATTTCCCATTGAAATTAATGGGGAAAAACGGGATAGTTTTTGGGGAATTTTGGGAAAACTGTGCGACGAATGTCTACCAAAAGTCAAAGAAAATTATTCCCGAATATTCTGCACGATTTGACACCTCATTCATGGGTCTACGATGAACAGTGCAGGACTAGTAATTCACAAAAATCCCCATTATAAGTCAACAGGGCAACTTTGGGGACCTTTATTGCCCCGGGGGTAAAACTTATACCCATGTGCATGGTATCTTTTGACACAGGCTGCAAACCTCTTTAAATGTGGTGAATTTCCCGTTTCTACAAAATTCCCTGTCCGCACTACAATCCTTCAAAGTTGGTATCAATGTTAAGTCAATAGGATTTTGGGGGTGCGAGACTAGTTACGCGCCGAACTTAAGAAGAAGAAGAAGAAAAAGAATAATAAGTTTGCAAGATAACAATAGTGATGCTTTGCAAGCACCACTAAAAATAAGCCTGTAAGATAGTAATAGTAGTGCTTTGCCTTGCAAGCACCACTAATGAAGGTTACCAGGAGAATCTAAAATGTGTATAGCTTAAGTAATGCTAAAGCTATTCCTGTTAATTACTTCTAGGTGTATTGGCTAGCACGATTAGCTTTGTGCTAATGACCCAAGGGTGTACAGTTTGTTTTTGTTACACCACTGTGACACAAGGCTTGATTGGATACGACTGGGTCTTGATCAAGTGGTCAATGTGGCCTAAAGTCTGCTCTGTGCCTTCATTTAACCATGAGCCGACCAACTGTTGGCCAAAACTGAAAATTGGATTCATTTGGAGCTGACCTTTCCCCACTTATTTACAGTCCAGTTCCTGTGGTCCTTTCCATACGTCTGCTTGGTTCTTCATTGCTTCATATTGATGAAGTGCTTTTCCTGGCTTTGCATGACTTCACCCCCACATCTAGGATCCTGTTCCAATCCGCACTATCTATGCATCAGTTTTAATTTGCCACTGTGTTTAAATGTCAATTGATATCAGATTACAGTTGTTGAATGACATGAAAATTTGTTTCTGGTTATCCCTATTAGTAGAGATTAATTTTTTATGTCCCTAGTGTCTGCAGTTTGATTTTGCCGTGTGTTTGCTATGCAGTCTGTAACATGGAAGAGGAAACTAATTATCACAGCAGTGGTTTTCATACTTTTCCTCAATAAATAAGATTTGACATCGATTTTGGGCAATCACCTAATCAAATTTTAGTTTGTGGTGGAATGGGACCCTGGAATGAAATAGGTGCCATACTTGTAGAGGTGCTGTAGTAGTGTCTTATTAGGGCCCAAGCACTATGACATCAGCATCTGGGGCTTTTTTGGGGTCTTAACCTACAAGTTGGAATTTGCTGCCATTAGGATGTCTGAGCGGCTGGGTCTCGGGCGTGGCACGGGGCCATCACATGAGTTTTTGCTGCATAGCTCATACACATTTGCATGTATGCAAGCGAAACCTGTGGCGCCCAACATCTTTCTCTGTGCATGTCATGGACTCTACTCAGCAGGAAGCCAACTTTGGGTTGTTTGCAACACACTCAGACACAAAAACACACGCGCGCACACACAATGGGTACTAAGTCAATGTACTTCCCCTAAGGGATTTATATAATTTATACGATCACCTCCAAATATTTTAGGGGGAATACTGCAAAGAAATTGCTAGATCTTTCACAAATGTGTCATAGGCATTTCTCATGTCATCAACTTTGTAATACTGTGATGCGTGCAGTTATGTTCGGCAAGGAAGGCCTGTGCCAGTGTAGAATATAACACAAGACAGCGTGACAATCACTTTCTACATTTATGTCATACTGTGAGTTAATAATATATCTGCCGAAACACTGGAGCAGCATAAGAAACGGCAGCGAGTTGACCACACTCCATTTCTAGGTAATACAGTAGTTGCATGTGGGTGGAGCTGTAGGTACCCTTTAGTGGACAACCAAACACATTCTCACATTCACAACGGCACATATCAGAGCATACGGAGTTAGCGGCTTGCATGACAATAATTTGACCCTTCTGAAACACAGTACCATATTTTCCACATGTGTAGGATATGTCATCTGACATGCCTGTTTAAGGAATGAGAAGCTGTTTAATACATTGGATAAGGCTAAAAGATTTTTTGCCAACAAAAACAATCACTAGTTTTCAATACAAAGGCCGTTTAATATTTGCTTAATTTTATGGCCAGGCTGCATATATTAAATGTTGGCTTGCTAAAGATGAGTTTAACCAGGAAAAAAAGCTTTTGTAAAGTATATTTTTTACAATAAATTTATAAATATAATACAAAAACATTTTTTTATACAATATATAGACAGAACAGTTAATGTCATATGCTACCTGTGTAAATGTATGTGTTTAAATCTCCTTATTTGCAGGGCCTTTTCTCAGAGAACAAGGAAAAACTGATTAACAATGCTGTCTTGGCACTCCTGTCCCAGGATGCTGAACTGGGTGGGCCCAATGCTGAATTGGAGGCTCAGTTTCAGGCCATCAGACGACTCGTTGCCTCTAAAGCTGGCTTTCAAGCTTTTACCCAGCTCCCTAAGTACTACCAACTGCTACTACTACAAATGCATAGTGATGATAATGATGATTATTATTATTTTATTATTATTATTATTGTTATTATTATGACATATGTTGTGACATTAACTTTCTAAATTCAATATATCTCAATATAGATCTGCCATAACATTTTGACCACCCATGTAATATTGAGTAGGTTCCCGCCAAAACATCGTCAAGGCATGGTCACCACTAGACCTCTCAAGTTATTCAGTGGTAAATGGCACCAAGCCGTCAGTAGTCATCATTTAAGTCATGTAAATTGCGACTTGGACATGTTTTTCCAGCACGTCCGATAGATGCTTGGTTAAATAGAGATCTAAAGAATTTCGAGGCTTAGTCAACACCTTTACACTATTGTTGAGCTATGTTTGCAGTCTGGCAGGATGCATTGGATGAACGTAAACAGGTGACAGTTAATTGTTCTCATGTAGTTTACTGATCAGCAGTGGAAGCAAAAAGGAAACTTCACCTAAGTTTACTCTCTTATGTTGCAAGCATGTGCAGAAAGATGTTTATTTTAATTAAAGAGAAACACTTGGCTCAAGTGTTGCTAATACATACCTACTGAATGGATTGTCAAATCACCGGTTTCACCCTAACTGAAAATTCACTGCTATCTGATTGTCTTTTTAAATTTTTGCCTCTTCTTTTTCCCAATTGGGCTGTTATTACAGTTATTAGCGGAATGTTACTCTTCACGTAAATTATATCACATGACAGCCTTCATGCTAATGTTCAGTAGGGTTCAGTAGGTGGTAAATATCGAAGTAATACCCACATGCTGATGAACCATGATCTTTTCCCCAGTTACAGTAAGTAACAGACACCATCTGCCACCCAACCATCCACATAAGGCAAAAGAAAATGTGATTCATCTACTGCTCCTGTGCACATTGCAGGAGCTTTTGATAGTGTATGCATGGGCACCCTGAACAGTCTGCAACTATGAACTGTATTTTCTGACAACTGCCTATGTCCAAACTGTTTACTTTATGCCTAATATAACCACCCTCTTCCAGGTCTCTTCCAGAGTTGATCAATGTTAGTCATTTTAGTGGTCATAATGTTATGGCTGGTCAGTGTATATCTACTTAAACACTGTTTATTTGAGCTTAGTACATTGAAGGTGATTAGCAAAAATGTATGTGAAACTACATTTTCATATATTCTGACCAGAATATTCTCATGGTCAGGGAGCTCATGTATATGTTTAATGTCACATACAGATGGAATTCTACTTTTACCATCGCGCCTTACGGCGGCAGCATTTGGGTTTTTGCGTTTGCTGGCTATTACCGCTGAGTGGCGCTATATAACTATAGACTGAGACCTCAGCCCTTAGTTCATTCTCTCCAGGATTAATGAGAATCAATTAAAACATTGTAATTAAACAAATTCATAATCACAGTACTAAAATTACAGCACAATTTTTTTAATTAAATCTTTTTAGGATCGAATTTAAGCAACGTAAACGTTAACATAGTGAGCCTTCAGATTGTATTATGTGTAATTAGAAAAGCTACACGTTTAGGGTTTTGTGTCATCTTAGATTTTGGATTCTTTAAGTTTGTAGTAGATTTATTAACTAAAATAAATTAAACTAAATGGCCATAACATTAAAACATTGTCAGGATGTGCTACTGCTTCAGCAGACGTCGTTGTCATTTAGCCCAGCTTGTGTTTTTGTGTTATTATAAGAATGAAATTAAAAACAACAACAAAAAAAAAATCGGTGTGCATCAGAATGTCAGATTAATGTGCAAAAACTATATAGTAAAACTATATAAGCTACATAGCCTTTACAAGACTCCACTTTCATTTAAGTGCACTCACAATGATGAAAAAACTTTAATTTTGTAAAGTAATGAAAGCAAACAGGGTGCGCTATTCTGTATTGTTTTACATGAACTTGAGCACGTCAGAAAATGAAACGAAACTTGCCTTACAGACGTGAAAAATATATACTTGACATGTCTGCTTTTAAACTAATTAAAAACTAATTTTAAACAATAGCCCACGTTAAGAAAACGTTTAGAAATTATTTCAGGATAAGGCTGCGTTGGGTCTCTGTTATGCGCAGGCGCTAGGAGATTTCCTGAAGCTCAGATCTCTAAAATTGTTCGGCTATTTTTTCTAAATAAACGCTATCTTTAATAACCGATGGAGGTTTTGACCTGTACACACATGCATTCTCGCCTAAACAACTCTTAAAACTACACTTGTGACACAATAACATTAACATTTCGAACATTTTGCAGGCTGCCGTTTAGAGAAACCAGAGAATAAAGAATAAACCAGTTGTTGTGTCAAAATAACCCAACAAGTTATTCATTTGTAAATGACTCACTACATCTCATTTGACCCAACATGAGCAATTTTTTGAGTTATTATGTTTTATTCTGAAAGTCTATTTTACCAGTTATTCTTATATTTAAAGTTTGATGTCCTTGAATGTATTTCTTAAAATAACAATAAACGGATACAAACAGAGATAGGCTATATAACAGTTCATTCTTTGTTCAAATAAAATTATCAAGTTATAAATTATTATCAATAGTGAACTTGATGGTCTGTCTAAACAATATTTAACCAGTGTTTGGTTTTTTTGACTCATTATTGTACAATAAATATCAATAGCTCTGGTTTAGATTTTTCATTTTTGTTGTATAAAGTACTCAGATGTGAAAATTACCATCACTGTAGTTTTTTTTTTTTTTTAATTCAACTGATTTATTTTGGCCGCTGTCATTTTGCACGATAATTACGGCGGTAATAGGCATGCTGGTTGTCTTCCTACTGTAAGCAGTTTGCTTAGTCACATTTGTAGCATCCCATGTTTGACATTAACACTTGCTAGCAACATGCTTTCTAAAAAAAAAAAAAAGCATTGTGTCCAAAGTTAAAATGTATTTATATAAATAAACTACTGTCATGTCACAGCCCAAAATGTCTTAAAAAATGGGAATTCCTGGCAGTTGTAACAATATTTTTCCTAAGGATAAATCAAAAGAAATATAATAATTTATACACTTGTATAAAGATCATTATTTCTGCCTTCTTTTCTTAACCTAATTTTACTTAATAAAACTCCTTACTAAATAGAAGGTTGTTAAACGCAGCTCATGGGTAGCATGTTGAGCCTTTTATCTGTAAAAGATCTACACTTCCACATAATGGGACTAAGTAAATTGGCTTGCTCCCTAAAGTTACTCATATTACTGTTTCTGGCTAAACTGTCTTTTAATCATATCCTGGTCCAGTGAGCTCCTTTATTGAATATTATTTTAGATTTTCTTCTCCTTCTTGGATTTTTTTCCCCTTTTTATCGCTTATTTATTTTATTTTATGGATGCTCTTTAAGCTTATTCATTGTGCTTGTTAGTGCAGTTACAGACATTGTTTTATTTATGAGTCTGGTGAACTCATAACTACTAATATATGGTGTTCACAGATGTAAATGTGTGTGCTTCAGGTTTAGGGAGCGACTGGGTGTGAAGACTGTTAAAGCACTGAAGAGGAACAATAATGGTGTGACGCATGCTGCTGTTGACATGCTTTGTGCTCTTATGTGTGTAAGTAGCTGGCTGACCCTTGTAAGGATATTTCTCTATTTCACCCGGACTGTCTGGACTAGCCTTTACTTTAAGACATAAATGTTTTAATTTGAACAGGCTGGGTAAATGTAAAAAAAAAAAAAAAAAAAAAAAATATTGGAATTAAATCTGTATACAATAGCCAAGCTATTTTCAAGATCTACTGACTAACAGTTTAATTTCACCCCCTTACAATCTCATATTATTCCTTATATCCATGTTTTTGGTTTCTGTCATTGTGGACTGTATTTATTATTATTTTTAGTTTTGTTTTTTTCTGTGACTTCACTCCTATTTTTCACTTAGGTTTCAGTGCGATCTCACATTTTAGTTTTAGTTATAATGGGTAATTTTTAGGTAGGGTGCAAGTAGTTTTAAAATCTTGCTGGTACCTAAAGCAAGAAGAACAAACTGTTGCGATTGTGCACATTTTAGTACATCTTTTTGGAAGCAACCTAGGTAGATAAAGTGTTACGTAAGATGACATAATGCTAGCAGATTTGTTTCGCGCTCACACACAAAAACGTACACATACATCACAAAGATACACACAGACACTAACAAGGTAGTCGTACACACACATACTAACACACACACATCACAAATGTTATCACAGACAGACACCACACACAAACCTGCACAAACACATGTACATCATGTTTTTTCCGTCTGCAGCCTATTCCACGCACATACACATCACAAATGTTAACAAACACACACACAAACTATTAAGCCACATTATGTTAAGTGTGCAAGTTGTCCGGTGCACCTGGGGGCGATAGCTTTTTGTGGGTCTTAACAGGCGATGGCGCAGGTTGTTTGGGCCCGCTCATCGTTGCTTGCAAACCCTTTCTCTCTCTCTTTCTCTCTGTCTATATATATATATATATATATATATATATATATATATATATATAGCCAAGGACATGCAATGTGCTATGAGCTCTAAATGTGTAGCGAGTATCGTGTGAATACATGCAAGTGTGTATGAGCTATGCAGCAAAATCTCTTGTGAGGGCCCTGAGGGCCACAGGCGAAGACTCTCGGGCATCCTAATTTTTTTTTTTTTTTTTTTTTTTTTATTTTATTATTATTTTTTTTTTTATTTCCCACCTTTATGGAGGTCTTAACATGCTCAAAAAAACATGAAAATTGGCAGACAGTTTGGAATCTGCTGCCATTAGGATGCCCGAGAGTCTTCGCCTGTGGCCCTCAGGGCCCTCACAAGAGATTTTGCTGCATAGCTCATACACACTTGCATGTATTCACACCATACTCGCTACACATTTAGAGCTCATAGCACATTGCATGTCCTTGGCTCAACTCAACAGGAGGCCAGTTATTTTGGGTCGTTTGCAAAAACGCACCCAATGGATTTTGATATACTCCTCCTACGGAATCTATACAATCGGCACCAAACCAGGGCGATGTGATCTAAAGACATTTAGGATTTTTGATATCTCAAACGGGTCAGCCGTGACGATGCCTTAAACTTATGCTGAAAGGTTAATAACACGCACGCACACACATTACAAATGTTAACACTCTCACACTCACACAAACATATCTACATGCACGCACACACTCATACACACACGCATATCACACACTTGCATATCACACACACACACACACACACACATCACAAATGTTAACACTCGCATGCATGCAGAAATGGACGCATACATCACACATGTACACACGCTAACAAGTCCCGTCTCGCAAACGCGTTACACATACTAATACACATCACAAATGTTAACATGCAGACACATACACCACACACACAATCATGCAAAAACACATTTACTTGTCTCACACACACACACACACACACACACACACACCTCTGTCTCTCTCTCTCACACACTAAACACTCACATTTCTCACACGCACACACACACACACACACACACACACACACACTAACGTACTCAACAAATATTTAGGGGCTAAACTGACATCAGCCCTATATAGTGTGTGATGTGCGCAAGTTGTGCAGTGCACCCGGGCTGTGATTGCTTTTAGTGGGTCTTAACACACTCAAATAACACACAGGTTGTGTGGTGCATCCGGGAGGCGATGGCACAGGGTGCTTGGACTTGCTTATCATTGCTTACCACTATATTAATTAAGTTGTTTTGCTATGGGCACTCATTCAGGAATTTCATGAACTCATTTCTGTGTTCAAAATTATCTGTGAGGTTTGTTTTTTCTCCATTTTCACAGTTTTTTTTGCTAGAGTTTAAAATTGTATTTTTTGACATAAGTTTAAAAGTCACACATGAATCCATGACATCAGCCACATTATGAAAGCCCAGTTTGTGTTTTATGTAAAAAAGTGAAATTAGTCACTACATTGGTAAAAATGTTAAACTTACACTAATTTAAAAAGAGCACTGAATCAAATCATTTAGATTTTTTTTTTTTTAAGTATTCAGACCCCAGATGGTTTAAACTGTCTTAATGTCTGTTCTGCTATAGCACACAAAAGATGTTTGCAACCTCATGGGCTGTGAAATCTATTCTCCAATACGCTATATGGACAAAGGTGTTTGGCCAAACCTGTTAAATAATTAATTCACAAGTTCAATTAGGCCCCTTATCTCAAGTGAAGGAGATAATCTTATTATCTTAATGCTATAGAATACCAAGAGATCTTGGACAATAATATGCTTCAAACATTGTGGCAACAGTTTGGGGGAGGCCCTTTTCTATTCCAACATGAGTTGTTTGCCTGTATTATCTGGTACAGCTTCACCGACTGCTTTGTTTCTTCCTTGGCATATTAATATTTTTTACCAAAGCATTGAGACACAATTTATATAACATTTCTTAGTAACACATGTGCTGGTAAGTTTTAAATCTTACATGTAGTACAATTCGATTCACTGCATTCAATTCAGAAGACTTTTATTAATCCTGTAGGGTTTTATAATAATGACAAAGAATGACTGTTGCATTCTCCACCATTAACATGTAGTGTTTTAGCTCTGGATCAGAAGTCAACAGTTCTTTATAAAGAAACAAGAATTTATTTGACTAATTTACGATACATAAAACTACGCTAGTTAAACACATGCGCACACAGACACACACCACTGTTCTTTAAATAAAGCAAGCTTTCGATCGATATTACGTATCCCATATCCCATATCTTACACACTCATTTCTATCTTCATCTAATAAAAAGGGGTTTGTAAATGCTGATTACAAGTCTTAGTTATATCAAATAATCAAACATTACACACAAATATAAAAACACACTAATTAAATATATGTATACAAGTTTTTTTCCCTACTGGCACTCTTTAAAGATGGTTTAAAATAGTGGCCATGTTCTATGCCTCTTTGTTCATTGAAAAGCATGCTCTGTAGGTCAACGAGGTCGCTGATTTACACCATTGTTTTTGGGCTTACTTTGAGGCATCTGCTCTTAGCGTGGCTCTAGGAACAGCAAACTTCCTGTCCCATGCCTAGTTAAATTTCCTGCGGCTTCGTTTTATAAACGCTCCTTTATGTTTGCGGATCAGATAAGGTTATCTGGATGGCGACATGCAGGCTGGGAGAGGGGCTCTGGAATGTGATCGGTTGATAGCTCTCTTTGGGGGCTCTGTTCGTCCCTACTTTACCAATAGGAAAAAAAATTGCTTTATTTAAGCTGCTTAGAATAAAAAAAAAAAAAAGATCACAAAATAACACAAATACAAAAAGTGGGAAATCAACAAATTCAGAATAGTTATACAACTAAGTGACTGGTGTTGATGTAATGATGAATATAGTAAGTTCACGGAGTACTAAACAGTGATGGAGTAATGATATAATACAAATTTCCTCTGAAATTGGTTCATCTAAATCTGTCTACCATTTATTTCTGAGTAAATCTAAGGGTGTTGAATTATACATATTGAGTATTTTATAGATCCTGTGTATAGTTTGTTTTTGGACTGATTTACATTCAAATATTGAATCTAATAAAGAAAGTAGAATGCATGCTGGGAAATTATTAGAATTCAATGCCACAAAATTCCAAAGCTGCAAGTATCTATAGAAGTGTTATTTGGGAATGTTGTATTTTTGTAACAACCGTTCGAAGGATGCAAAATTTCTATCTATATAAGTTCCAGACCATAAGACCTTTTTAGCCCAAACTTTAAAAGCATCATCCATCATAGATGGAACAAATGTGTAATTCTTAGCAATTTGGAAAGCCTGTGGTAACTCTTTAAGGGAAAATGATAGTCTGAATTGATTCCAGATTTTAACTGAATATATACAGTAACAACTGGATTAGAGGTTAAACTAGAGATTGGTTGAATAAATGGTATTTTAGAACACAATAATGCTATTAGAGAAATGGCCTAACTGAGGCCCCCTCCAGAATTGTCCAAACAGGGGGATTAATGTCATTACTTAACCAGAACATAAGTGCTCTTATATTGGCTGCCCAGTAATAATACATGAAATTTGGAAGTGCCATCCCTCCTTTTGCACGAGGTCTCTGCAGTGTACTTCTTTTAATTCTTGGTGTTTTTTTTGTTCCAAATAAAGGTTAAAATCTGATAATTGGAGAATTTTTGTCTCACAGTTAAAGCAAAGTGATTTCATTGCGAGTGCAAATATAAGTGGAGACAGAGGGCATTCCTGACTTGTGCAGGGTTCAAGCTCAAAATAAGCAGATATGCTGTTATTAGTACGCACAGCGGCTAATGGAGACTTGTATAAAAGTTTTTATCCACGATATAAGCTTACGACCAAATCCAAACCTCACCAGTGTATTAAAAAGATGGATTGTGCATTGGGGTCAAATGCCTTTTCTGCATCCAATGAGAGAACTACCTCTGGTGTGCCAGGTGGACAGGTGCCATAAACAATATTCAAAAGTCGTCTGATGTTAAAAAAAGAATAACGATTCTTAATAAACCCTGTTTGGTTAGGTGATATGATGGAGGGCCTCTAAACGTCGCACAAGCACTTTGGCAAGCACTTTGGCATTGGTATTAGGAAGGGAGATTGGACGGAATGAGCTATACTCTCTTTTAAGGATTAATGAGATAACTGCCTGACGCATGGTTGGGGTCAGGAAAGTGACTCTTTAAAAACTGATAACAGTAAAGGAGAAACCTGCTCTGAAATTTCTTTAAAGTAATATGTTGGGAAACCATCCGGTCCTGGTGATTTGCCACTCTGCATACTGTAGATCTAATTGCTAAGGCTATCTATTCCACCATGAGTTTTTTTCTCTAATTCAGCAACCGTCACTGGATCTATAGGAGGGATATGTATATTATTGAAAAAAGTCCTCCAGGAAAAGAGGATCGACATGTAAATCGGAAGTATATAGTGACTGATGATAATTTCGGAAACAAGCATTAATTTTAAGGCTATCAGTATTTTTTAAGCCTTGCTTATTGTTTATTACAGGGATGGACTGATTGGCAATCCTTTGTCTTAGCTGATGAGCAAGTGTTCGCCCAGCCTTGTCACCCTGCTCATAGGACATATATCTTGATTTAAAAATAAGTAATAATACTTTTAATCTCCTGCCTTGTTGACAGAAGATCAAACTCAGTCTGCAAAAGTATACGCTTTTTCATTGTGTCTGCAGAGGGAATATTCCTATATAGTCTATCTAGCTCCAGTATCTCATCAGCCAGTTTTTTAAGGCATGGAGTTTCATTTTTATTTTTCCTTGCGCAATATGAAATTATCTGGCCTCGTAAATATGCCTTAAGTGACTCCCATATAGTCAAAGAGGACATCCCTGGTGTTTGGTTGAGAGGTAATTAATTCAGTAAAAGCTTCCTTTGATAGAAGCAAGGAGTTGAACCTCCAGGGACGGTAGCTGGATTGGGTATTGGGGATATGTATTTTCATAATTAGGGGACCATGATCAGATACAACTATAGCTCCATAAGGACATTTGGTAATAAAAGGAAGAAGTTTCTTGTCTAGGAAAAAAAAAAATCTATATGGGAAAAGGTCTTATGAACAGAGAAAAAGAAGGAATATTTTCTGGAAGTAGGGTTATGAAACTGCCAAACATCAGCTATATGATTTAAGAAAAAGTTTAATTGAACTTGCTGATTTGAAAGGGGGGCTTTTTTGGAAGAGCTAAGGTCTAAAACGTGGGGAAAGTACACAATTCGTGTCGCCACCAAGAATAAGTTGGTGTGGTGATATATCTGGTAACCGAGAGAAAAGATTTAAAAAGAATGCAGGGTTATCCCAGGTTGGTGCATAAATATTGTGCAGGATGACTGTGAGGGAATAAAGCTGGCCCACCACAATAACATATTGCCCCAAGGAATCAGCCTCTACACTAGTCATATTGAATAGTGTATTTTTTTTTTTTTTTTTGATGAGTATGGCCACAGCTTTTGAATGGAAATTGGAGTGATGTATCTGTTCCGCCCAAATCCCTCTGATCGGTTGTACATAAATGTCAAATTTTGTCCCACTTTATCCTGTGATCTTCTGGATATGATGATCCCTATTGTAATGACTTGTAATTCACCCTCTACTTTAAGTTGTGGGTGTGACTAAGACTACTCTTATCGGTCTTACTCCCCCGGACTGTAGTAGTCTTTGATGTACAGTGGAACCTTGGATTACGAGTAACACGGTTTACGAGTATTCCGCAAGACAAGCAAAGATTTTTAATAAACTTTGACTTAAAACCAAGCGTTGTCGTGGTTTACAAGCACCGAGTATTATGTAAAACACATGCGCTTCTTGTTTTGACACCGAGCGTTGCGTCATCACAACTGAAACGGTTTTTCTCCCGCTTGAGCTGTGGGTATTCATCTCCCCTGCTGGGTCTTAGTGCTCGTCTATTACTAGTATAATCAACGTCCGTGTGTGTGTTTTTCTTTCTCTTAGGCTGCATAGTGTGTGTGTTGTGTGTGCGCGTGTGATTTGACACCTCGGCGGTTCTCACACGCTTGCTCTCTTTCTCTCTCTCTCTATCTCGCCTTTGCTGTGTGTCAGTGTTTGAGTGCATGTGTTTGTTTTTCTTTCTCTTGTGCTGCTCTTTTTTTTCTTCCGTCATTAGTGTAGGTGCATGTTATTCACGAGTTCTGACGCGTGTCTTTAGTTACACAGTGTCACTGACGACATCAGACGTTTCGTTGATTTCTTTGTCTCTTGTTTATTTTCAACATCAAAAACAACGGTTGTTACAGTTTCTTGCATAAATCCACTGTAGTCACGACAAGTCGCTTGCTGTGTTCTGTAGCTTCGATAGATTACAGTTACAACAACTTATTTTACTGTATTCCTTTTAGCTTACTGTCTCACGTTATCACGGTCAAAAGCTTGTGTGCTCCAAACCTTTCTGTATCCTTCTGTGTCTTAACAACAACTACAACTAACGTGCGTGATAGACATGGAACTGCATAACTGTGGGATGATGTCACAGAACAACACATGAAATGATGTCACAATACAAATTATATGTATGATACTTAATGCTTAATGCTTAACTAATAAACTGAAATAAGATAAACATAACAACAAATCACAAGAATGAAATATGGCCCTTACATTTCCAGCCCCTAATTGACAGGCAGGAAGACTGACAATTACACACATTTTTTGTTTTGTTGTTTTTTTCCTTTTTTTTACAATTGGGCCACAACATTTACTATTGGATTAAAATTTGAATTAACTTTCTTAACACTTTAGAATTAACTTTCTTAACACTTTAGACATTTGCTGCGTACCAAATGAAAGGAACATGACTACTTTATAAGGTAATTAACAGTCCATTTCACATATCAGGCACAGCTTATCGATGGGTCTTTCCAGGGTACTGGTTTTAGTTTTGACCAGTACACGTCTCACAAGTCCTTTTTTATCAGGGAACACTTTCGTGATCCGTCCGACGACCCATGAATTTCTTGGAGAAGACTCATCAATTATTAGAACTACGTCTCCAATCGAGAGGTTTTTCTTCACCTGAGACCATTTTTGGCGCTCCTGAAGCAAGGGCAAGTATTCACGCACCCATCGCTTCCAGAATAGGTCGGCAAGGTACTAAATTTGCTTCCACTTGCGACGTGCGTAAATGTCCTCTTTTTTGAAAAGACCAGGAGGCAAGTTTGGCTGTTTTTTCATCAGCAGCAGGTGGTTAGGTGTCAGGGGCTCCAGGTCTGTGGGATCGTCTGTAGCGGTGGTAAGGGGACGGTCATTTATTATAGCTTCCACCTCACATGTGTCAGTGTTTGAGTGTGTGTGTTCGTAATTTAACACCGTGCCTGTTTACTCTCTCTCTCTCTTTCTCTCGCTCGCTCGCTCTCGCCTTTAATGTGTGTGTGTGTGTGTGTGTGTGTGAGAAACAGAGAGGGGGTGCTTCACTTAAAAACAACCAGCATGGTGTCAAATAACGCTCGCGCACACACAACACACACTCAGCAGCGCAGGAGAGAGAAAAACACAGACACAGCGCCTGTGCGCATAAATGGAAACACTTATCTGTCAGGATATATTTTTACTTTTTTAAAGGTAACGTGTAGGTTAATTTGTTTTATTTTTACTTTATAATTTGGGTTAATTATTTTTATGTATTTATTTTTTTGGGCTGTGGAACAAATAATTTTAATTTCCATCATTTCTTATGGGAAAATGTGCTTTGATTTACGAGTGTTTTGAAATACGAGTCCGCTTTTGGAAATAATTATGCTCGTAATCCGAGGTTCCACTGTACTTTTTTTTACCTTTTGGCAAAGAACTTGGTGCATATCAGTTAAGTGCTTTACATAGTTGCCATTCACACTTTGAAGCTGATCTTTGTAAGTCATAAGTATGGCACAGACAATTTTTGTCCAGTAAGCATTTTAGGCAGGGTCAGATTATGCAGTTACTTTGCATTTGTGGGTTCATCAATGCTACTAGTAGGGCCTGCACCCAATATATCCTTCTACTTTTACATACTTTAGACCATTTTGCTTCCAACGTTTCTGTAGGCCTTTTGACCCTTCCTGTCATTGCAAATACAGTGGAACTGGAAACTTAATTTGTTCCGGAAGTGGGCTCGTATTCCAAAACACTCGTAAACCAAATTTAATTTTCCCATAGGAAATAATGGAAACTTAAATTATTCATTCTACAGCCCAAAAAAATAAATACATAAGTATAATTAATACAAAATATAAAGTAAAAATAAAACAAATTAATCTGTACTTTACCTTAAAAAAATTTAAAAAATAAATCACGACAGATAAGGGGTTTCGTTTGTGCACGCTGGGTGTGTGTGTGTAAAATGTGCGCGCGCACACACACACACACACACACACACACACACACACACACACACACACACACACACACACACACATTAACGGATAGACCATTTTTAAAACCGTTTAAAAATTAGCAAGGAACATTTCTAGTCACATACTAACAGGATCACTGCTGTAAAGTAAAACAACAACAACAACAAAAAACAAATTAAACAGCTCCTCACCTTTAAAAACAATCGTGACAGAGAAGTGTTTGTGTGTATGTTTGGCAACCTGAGAGAAGGTGGGCTGAAGGGGGGCTCGCTTACGTTTACAGCCCGTTTCTCTCAGGTTGCCAAACAAACACACAAACTCTCTGCCTTACACAAACACACACATGCACACTCAAAAACACTGCAAGCACTAAGACCCAGCAGGGGAGACGATAGGTCTCGGCTTTACAGCTACCCTCTTCTCAGGTTGCCAAACAAACACACAAACTCTTCTCTGTCGCGACTGTTTTCAAAGCTTTTCAGAGCTGTTTAATTAATTTTTTTTGTTCTTGTTTTACTTTACAGTAGTGATCCCGTTAGTATGCGCTCACGCGAGTGTGACTAGCGATGTTACTTGCTAATTTTTAAATGGTTTTAAAAAGGTCTCCCCGTTAATGCATGTGTGTGTGCACGCACATTACACACACACCCAGCAGTGTGTATTCACCCAGCAGGAGAGACGATTACCTACAATTCCGCTGCAAGAGAGAGAAAAACCGTTGGCACACTTGTGATGACGTGACGCTCAGTGTTAAAACAAGAAGCGCAAGCGTGGAACATGATACTCGGTGCTCGTAAACTAAGACAATGCTCGTTTTTTCAAGTCAAAAATTATTTAAAAAATTTTGCTCGTTCTGCGGAACACTCGTAAACCGCGTTACTCGTAATCTGAGGTTCCACTGTAATGTACAAATCCCAATGAATATAATTTACCAAATGGCTAGCGTGATCTAAACAGAATGTATTTAGGATTTCAAACCTTGATACAAAAAACCTATAGCCACTGTTTTAGCATCTATATTGGCTGTTGGCCATGCTTCCATCCACTTACTAAATCTATTCACTAGTATCAATATATGCCTTCCTACACCTTTTCTTTCTCTGCCATTCTGTCCTTTTGCTAATGAATCTAAGACTATCTGTAGTGGCTTTGTGTCTTTGGGCTCCAGGACAGACAGTATTTTGAAGTGCCCTTGTGGTACATGTTTTCCTGCTTTATTTTTAATCTTCCTCTGCTTAACAATGAGTTATCTTTCTCGTGGTGGGGCCTTTTACAATTTAGTGCTTAATGTTTATATCAAATGTAAAAAAAGATCCATTGAAAACGTTAACAGTAAGGCCTCTGCAAAACATCCAGAGTGTTTGGAGCTGCAGATAAACCTGTCATTGAAAGCTGATATGGCTTCATGCTAATTGAATAAGCTCATAATTTTTTTATGTTTGATTAACTAATATTATTATTTATTAACTGAATTAATCTTAACTGAATTTTAAAATTCATTAGTATTGTCTGCTTCATTTAGGGCATGCATCTGAGGGGGCATGCCAAAGGCTGAATTATTCAGTGTATCATAGTGTGGAGTGATTGATGCTTGTAAAATCCACACAGTCAACCTTGAGTTGTGACTTTAGTAATATTCAATAACTCTTTCATGTCGGGTTAAGTGGTAGAATTGACAAGCACAGTCAGTATTTATTTTTTTATTAATATTTGTGTTGTTGCTATTACAGCCAATGCATGATGACTATGACTTGAGACAGGAGCAGCTCAACAAAGCTTCTCTTCTATCTTCCAAAAAGTTCCTGGAAAGCCTTTTGGAGAAATTCATCAGTAATGTGGTAAACTGCTCATTAGATTGCCATAAAGTGTTTTGATTATAGCTATTTAAATGTCAGATCATATACTTTGCTAACCTCAAAGACATCAAATATGCATAGTTCTGGTCTAGGGTTCAACAGTCTTACATTGTTTTTATCTGTCTTCTATTTCAGGGCCACGGTACAGGTGCTTTAGTGATCAGTGCACTGCTAGATTTCTTGACCTTTGCCCTTTGTGCACCTTACAGCGAGACGAGTGAAGGCCAGCAGTTTGACATGCTGCTGGAGATGGTGGCCGCCAATGGACGCACACTTTTTAAACTTTTCCAGGTCTGAGTCAAAACTATTTGCTTATGAATGCTAACATAATGTAAGCAAAACAATATGTTTTGCTTGTTTGTGCTTCGGAAAAGATACACTATATGGGCAAAAATTTGTAAACTTATACAGTCAGGTCAGTGAGTATTTGGACAGTGACAATTTTCATAATTTTGGCTGTGTACACCTCCACAATGGATTTAATTTCTGGTTAAATTAGATGTGTTCATCAAAAATATTTATTGCCCTTTTAGGAAATACATCCATTTATATGTAGTCTTCATTTTCAAGAGTAAAATTGGAGAAACTACAGTAACATATTTATTAACATGAGGATAATTTTTTAATACTTGAATGCAAATCCTTGACTACCTGAAGTCTGGAACCTAGGACATCAGCAAATGCTGAAGTTCCTCGCTTGAGATGCTTTGCCAGTCTGTTACTGCAGCTTGAGGTGCTGCTTCTTTCAGCCATCAGTTTTGCCTTCTGTAAGTAAAATGCATGCTCAGTTAGGTTTAGCACAGCAGATTAATTGAGCCCTTTAAGAACGTTTAAGCATCATTTAATTGAAATTGGTGTTGATTCATTGTGTTGATTTTATCATCAGCCAAACCATCAGTAAACACCAGTGACACGGTTCCACTGGTCTTTCAACTGTTAATGCTTTCACATGTGTGATAAAGAAGTTCCTACAAATGGCATACGTTTCTCAATGTTTTTGTCAAACATTTGGTTTAAAGCTACAGTTGTGTAATTATTATATGGTCCATTGTAATTTAATCATGAAGTGGTACAAAGGTTTTCAACCAACACTAAACATGTTCAGGAAGGTCTACAGCATACAAATAATAATAATAAAAATAATAAATACAAATAATAATAATAGTGGTCACTGACAATTGGTCATATTGTGTATACGCTAGGTTACGTCTTAAATTTTTCTAGATTTATACTGTTGTTCTTTATCTGTTGTCTGTCTCTGCAGCATCCTTCTATGGCTATAGTTAAGGGTGCAGGCTTGGTTATGAAGGCCATCATTGAGGTGAGATTCTGTTAATTTGTAAAATATTACTTTTGTTTGCGTGAACAATGTATATACATATACAGCTTTGGGAAAAAATAAGACACCACTGCATTTACTCCAGAAAACTTCTGGAATGTCATCAACAATCAAGCAAAGCTGAGCTGTTTGCTTTTTTGCAAAAAGAGTGTATAAAGTTACCCAACAGCAATGTGAAAAAATGGTGAAAAGGCCAAAATGCATGAAAGCTGTAATTTCAAATCGCGATTATTCCACCAAATACTGACTTCATTTTATTCAGCCAAGGGTTAGGGTTAGGCACTGGAGAGACAAAAAAAAATATTAACACAATTTATTTACAAATTATTTGCATTTGTTTTTTTGCATTTTGTTATTAAAACTCTGCAAATACTGCATGATCTTGACTCATTTTATTGTGTTGTGGTTGTCATTTCCTTTAAATATACTCTCCAAATAACAATAGTTATATTTTGAATTTAGAATAAATATTGTCAGCAGTTCACAAAAAAATTAACCAATACATGCACCTGTAAGAAAAAAAAACTTAAATAACTGATTATTTTTTCCAGTGGTCTATTATATTTTCTAGATCTGTGCGTGTGTGTGTGCGTGTGTGTGTGTGTATTTAGGAGGGGGATAAGGAAATAGCCACAAAGATGCAAGACTTGGCGTTAAGTGAAGGTGCATTACTTCGACATTTACACACATCAATGTTTACAGTCAGCACTGATCAGAGGATGCTTACAAACAGGTAAACACCCTTTATTATCAGCACCACACCCCAGTCTTTATCCCAAGCCTGTTTTTTTTGGACAATTAAAATGCCCAATGTCATTACAGAACATGGTAAAATTTATTAAGTGCAGAATTTATAATTATCTTGCTGCATTTTGTAAACATTAAATAAATTAAGTAAAAAGAAAATGCTCTTGTTTTGCTTGTAGACAGCTGAGCCGTCACCTTGTGGGTTTGTGGATGGCTGAGAATCCTATTGCTATGAACCTCCTCAAGAGAATCTTAGTGAGATTGCACACAGACTATCCCTATTAAGGGTTTTATTTCTTTTATTTATTTCTTTTTTTATTATTAAAAAACAGTCAATTGGTCTAAATTCCAACATGCTTCTGGTGATCTTTCTTTGGTTGTTTTGCTTATTTCTTTAATTCCTTCTTTTTTAAATAGCTTTTTATGATGTTTTTTTTTCTTTGTTTACATTTGTTCCTCCAGCCAACTGGGCTCCTGGCATGTCTGGACAGCACTGACCCTGTGCCAGAGAAGGACGTGGACAGAATGCACATCCGTGACAACCTCAAGATTGCTTCTGTAATTTGAGATCTTTATTGAGTTAGTTACAATGAACAAAAGCTATTTCATATGCCCAATTAACATCACTTCCTATTTTCTGTCTCTGGAGGACCAGTTTGGGCGCTCTAAGGTTCCAGAGTGGCAGCGAATTGCAGGCAAGGCTGCCAAAGAAGTGGAGAAGTTTGCTAAAGAAAAGGCTGACCAGGTGCTCATGCACTGGAGAGACAAAATGGGCATTGCACAGAAGGAGGTGAGCCAAGTAATCTTTAAGGATTCCCCCAAAGGCAGATACGCTTAGTAAATGCAGAAACATAGAAAAGCACATTCTAAAATCTGTGCAAAAGGACACTGGTTCTATGTCCCAACTGTCCTCAACCACATATGTACAAGCACCTCTAGAATCTCTCTTTACTTAATCATATGTCTCTTTTGTATCTCTACTTTCTAGTAATCCAAAATAAAAAATTGTTTGTCGACAACATTTTATCAATATTAATTACTGGAATGTACGTGAGTATTACAATAGTGACACAATTGTGCATTTTTGCTTCTGTACATCCTCAGGTTAAAGGGGTTTAACAAATACAATGCAATTTGAAAAATTTTAATATCTTCTTGAAGTTTGATTTTGATGACTATGGTTTACAGCTCATTAAAATCAAAAACCCAGTATTTCAAAATATTAGAACATTTATCAAGATTATTTAAAAAAAATATTTACATACAGAAATTCTCAATACAATGCACTCAATTCTAAAGTCTCGGCTCTTTAGCATTAAGTACTGCATCAATGTGGCATGGTGACAGGCAATCAGTCTGTGACACAGCTGAGGTCTTTTTAAAGACCAGGTTGCTTTGATAACAGCCTTCATCTCGTCTGTATTGTGGGTCTGGTGTTTCTCATTTGCCTGTAAATTTTTTTAGAACATTTATTAAAATCAATCCAAATTTCTTTTTTTTAATTCATCTTCATAAAATGTTCTAATATTTTGAAATACTGGGTTTTTGATTTTCATGAGCTGGAAACCATAGTCATCAAAATCAAAAGGCTTGAAACAATACCCCACTGATGTGCTTGGGGTCAGGGGAGTTGGCTGGCAATTAAGGCACGGTAATATTATGGTCAAAAACAGTTAGTGGTTGTTTTGGCCATCTGGGTTGGTGCTAATCTTGATGGAAAAATGGAAACCAGCATCACACAAGCTTGTCAGCAGAGGGTAGCATGAAATGCGCTAAAATGTCCTGGTAAATGACTCCGTTGACTTTGGACACAGTGGACTAACACCGGCAGTTGACATGACACCACAAATTATAAATAGTAATTTACTCAAAGTAAATTATTCTAATATTTTTGAAAGAATATTGGATTTTCATGAGCTGTAAATCATAATCACCAAAATGAAAACAAAAAAGGCTTGAAATGTGTAATTACGTGTAATTAATCTAGAATGAGTTTCACTTTTTTAACTAATTAAATAATAAAAAAGGCTATTTATTTTTAGAGATTCACTGTATATTGTGTTATGGAATTACAGCCTTTTTATACAGTGCTCCATTTTTACAGGCTCAAAAGTAAATGAAAAAGTTTATGCATCAGGGTATTGAAAGTAATCATAATGTTTATAAGTTAGTTTGTCCAATTACTTTTTAGCATGTTAAAATGAAGGGTCTTTGTAAATAAAATGTCATTCCTACTGTATATGATCAACACAAGGTAATTGTAATGTTAAACAACTTTAATTAAAACTAATATTATTTGATAACAAACAAGACACTATTAGTTTAGTTAGTATTAATTGAGATTTGACAATAAATTATTAGCTGAAAAAACATTTGTAGAACAAACCAGATCTTAAATAAGATTTTATTTAGAAACAAACAAGACGATAGACATCTCTAAATCCACAATTTGGGATGCATTTAAAGCGTGGGCAAATTATTTCTCATTCTACGATAAAGAAACAATGCTCACTCACTCATCTTCTATACCGCTTTCCTGCTTATCCTGTATTCAGGGTCGTGAGGACCTGGAGCCTATTCCAGGAGGCTTAGGGCACAAGGCGGGGTACGCCCTGGGCAGGGTGCCAATCCATTGCAGGGAACACACACACACACACACCTATTCACACACTACGGGCAATTTTGGGGGGAATACCAATACATGTCTTTGGACTGTGGGAGAAAACCAGACTACCTGGATGAAACCCACCAAGCATGGGGAGAACATGCAAACTCCATGCAACTCCTGGTCCCTGGAGGAGCAAGGTGA
Organism: Clarias gariepinus; assembly: GCF_024256425.1. Lineage (NCBI taxonomy): Eukaryota > Metazoa > Chordata > Actinopteri > Siluriformes > Clariidae > Clarias > Clarias gariepinus. Next base: position 12,676,972 of record NC_071125.1, read on the forward strand.
CAGTGCTAACCACTACATCACCGTGCTGCTAAGAAACAATGCTAAAAAACAAAATATTAAATAAACTAACAAAATACTTGAAATAGATCAACAATCCCCTTTACCAGAACTGTAGAATTTTAGTTGCTCCCTACCTCAGAGACTGCTGAATGTTTGATACGAGCAAGGAGAGAGAGTGCAAAGATAGAGAGACCTTCTTGCTAGGCAAATTAAAGAGATAACAGCATAAAGAATGATAACAGAAATTTGCAGAGAGACAGGACAAATGATATTTCTCAGAATCTGTTAATGACCCATCATATATAGCCTAGTTCTTTTGATTTGAACATTCCCTCCTTAAGTATGGAAAATAGGGAAGTTTTGGAAATCACTATCCAACATGCAAAAGTTAAAATCCCCAGGTCCAGATGGCTTTACAACTGAATTTTATAAATGCTCCAGTAACCAAATTTCACCACTGCTGGAGGTCTTTATTGAATCATTTGAGAAAGGTTGTCTACCACCAATATTGTATCAGGCAAATATCTCTGTGCTGTTACAATTATTATACAGTGTTTATTTAGTGTGTATTTAGCACCCACTAGTGGCTGTTGTAGTTATTTTTCTTAGCAGTGATGTCACAGGAAGTTGACTTATACAAAGTAGATGACCACATGGTAGCTTCAGTTGCAACCTCCTACTATCTGTAAACATCTTACCTGTACTGTGGCATCGTCTGTATGTATTACATTTCATATTAGTTAATTGATTTATATGTATGCAAATGGAGCTTGAGAATTGGTTATTTATAAAAATGTAATGCTAACTGTCTTTGATCACATGGCATAGTTACATAAGTTTTAAGTCTAAGCACAACGTGCATTTTTGTTAATGTAAGATTGTTTTTATTTTAGTTTCACCCTTTATAAAGCCAATAAACCTGTGGAATAGCATCTAATGTCTTCAGAGTCATGGTTGAAGGAAGGATGTTTATCTGGCTGTCTTAGTGCACTATTTACAGTGTGAACAAGCAGACTATTTACAATTGTGAACAGGGGACATTACAATCTCTTCAATACACAAGGTAGATAAAGACCCATTAGACCCCAGTCAAAATATAGACCCATTAGTCTTCTTGATGATGATAACATTTTGGCTAAGGTGTTAGCCACTCGTCTTAAAGTTCTTCCCTCACTGATCTCCAGGGATCAAACAGTATAAATCAAGAATCGCCTCCTGTTTTTTTTTATATATTAGGCGATTATTAATTATTATTCACACACCAAGTCCCAATCCCTTTTAAACTAGGGTACTCATTTCTATTCAATTTTATTTGTATAGCGCTTTTAACAACCGTCATTGTCGCAGCTTTACACAATTAAAAGACTTTAAGTTTGTATGGAATGGAAATGTATATGAATTCAAATGGTCAGATAGACCCTGATGAGCAAGCCGAGGGCGACAGTGGCAAGGAAAAACTCTGTGAGATGGCAATAGGGAGGAACCCATTCTCATTTGGGTGAAACAGAAAGCAGGAATTGATATGCATTTATACTGTGTGTGTTAGGTGGCAGGAAGTTCAGCATAACAGTTGATATTAATCGATGTTAATATGGAGTCCAGGTAGTTATTGGAGGCTCAGGTAGACTTGTGGAAAATTCCAGTCCTAGACTATCAAGCGACTGCTGCCAAGTCAAGTCCTAGAGAACCAGCTGTCAACATCAGTCAGGATTAACTATAACAGCATAACTAAAAGGGAGAGTCAGAAGGAAACAGACGTGAGGGTTTTCTGAGATGTAAAGCAACCAATCACCACACCATCAACTTACCTGAGTGATCAAAGAGAGTGGGGAAGACAGCATCTAAACATACCAGTTTACCATAATACTCTACCTCCATGAGTCCCTCAGATCTGCTGCTTTACCTAAGGCAAAACTATTTACTTTTGTATTACTATTTCACTATTTATTTATTTTATTTATTTATTTCACTATTTATCACTATTTACTTTTGTACTGAGTCTGTCAGGAATCTGGACAACTACAGCCAATGTGATCAGGGAGATAGGTAGGAGGGTACTTGGTGTATCATCAGGTAAGGGGAAAGTGGACAAGGAGACTTGGTGGGGGAATGAGGAAGTCCAGGAGTGTATACAGGGAAAGAGGCTAGCTAAGAAGAAGTGGGACACTGAGAGGACTGAAGAGAGTAGACAGGAGTACACGGAGATGCAGAGTAAGGTGAAGGTAGAGGTGGCAAAGGCCAAACAAGGAGCATATGAGGACTTGTATGCTAGTCTAGACAGTAAGGAGGGTGAGGTGGATCTGTACAGGTTGGCAAGGCAGAGAGATAGAGATGGGAAGAATGTGCAGCAGGTTAGAGTGATTAAAGATAGAGATGGAAATGTACTGACAAATGCCAGGAGGGTGATGGGAAGATGGAAGGAGTACTTTAAGGAGTTGATGAATGAGGAAAATGAAAGAGAACAAAGAGTAGAAGAGGTGACTGTTGTGGAACAGGAAGTAGCAAATATTAGTAGAAGTGAGGTGAGAAGGGCGTTGAAGAGGATGAAGAGTGGAAAGGCTGTTGGTCCTGATGACATACCTGTGGAGGTATGGAAGTGCTTAGGAGAGGTGGCAGTAGAGTTTCTGACAAGTTTGTTTAACAAGATTTTGGAGAATGAGAGGATTCCAGAGAAATGGAGGAGAAGTGTATTGGTGCCAATTTTTAAGAACAAGGGGGATGTGCAAAGCTGTGGCAATTATAGAGGTATAAAGCTAATGAGCCAGACAATGAAGCTGTGGGAAAGAGAAAGAGTAGTGGAAGCTAGGTTAAGGGCAGAGGTAAGCATTTGTGAGCAGCAATATGGTTTTATGCCTAAAAAGAGTACATCAGATGCAGTATTTGCTTTGAGGATGCTGGCAGGGAAGTGCAGAGAAGGTAACAGGGAGTTGCATTGTGTCTTTTTAGATTTAGAGAAAGCGTATGACAGGGTGCCAAGAGAGGAGCTGTGGTATTGTATGAGAAGGTCTGGAGTGGCAGATAATTATGTTAGAGTGGTGCAGGACATGTATGAGAGCTGTAAGACCGTGGGAAGATGTGCTGTAGGTGTGACAGAAGATTTCAAGGTGGAGGTGGGTCTGCATCAAGGATCGGCTCTAAGCCCTTTTTGTTTGCTCTGGTGATTACCAGGATGACAGATAAGGTAAGACAGGAGTCCCCATGGACTATGATGTTTGCAGATGACATTGTGCTCTGTAGCGAGAGCAGGGAACAGGTGGAAGAAAATTTGGAGAGGTGGAGGTATGCTTTCAGAAAGCAGAGGAATGAAGGTTAGCCGCAGCAAGACGGAATACATGTGTGTAAATGAGAGGGACCCAGAAGGATCGGTGAGGCTACAGGGAGCAGAGATAAAGAAGGTGCAGGATTTTAAGTACTTAGGGTCAACGGTCCAGAGCAATGGAGAGTGTTTAAAGGAGGTGAAGAGGCCGGTACAGGCAGGTTGGAATGGGTGGAGAAAAGTGTCAGGTGTGTTGTGCGATAAAAGAGTATCAGCGAGAATGAAAGGAAAGGTGTATGAAAAGAATAGGTGAATGAAAGAATAGGACAGGTGAATGAAAGAATAGGACAGTGGTGAGACCAGCGATGCTCTACGGCTTAGAGACAGTGGCGCTGAAGAAAAGACAGGAGGCAGAGTTGGAGGTAGCAGAGCTGAAGATGTTGAGGTTCTCTTTGGGAGTGACAAGAATGGATAGGATCAGGAATGAGTTTATCAGAGGGACAACCCATGTTAGATGTTTTGAGGAGGCCAGATTGAGGTGGTTTGGACATGTTCAGAGGAGAGATTGTGAATATATCGGTAGAAGGATGCTGAGGTTGGAACTGCCAGGCAGGAGGTCTAGAGGAAGACCAAAGAGGAGATTTATGGATGCAGTGAGAGAGGACATGAAGTTAGTTGGTGTGAGAGAAGAGGATGGGGTTAGATGGAGGCAAATGATTCGCTGTTGCGACCCCTGAAAGGGAACAGCCGAAAGACAAAGAAGATTGTTATACGGCAATGACCTTTAGTTTACGTCTCCAACACTCTACAGTCAATACCAAACATTGCCAATTTTAGCTAAATCCCAGGATACAAGATTGACTTTGCTAAAAGTATTATATTTCTTAATCATCTCTAAGGTCCAAGCTTTTTCCTCTTTTCCTTTCAAAGCAGTAAACCCTTTTAAATACATAGGCATCACTATAACTAAATGTTTTTCTACACTTTTTTAAAGAAAGCATACTGAAGCTATATGAATATACTTAACATATTTTTATGAAGTGGTCTAATCTCTCTGTTTCCTTGGCATGTCATATTAATATGGTGAAAATGAGTATTTTACCTAAATATTTATTTTTCAATGTATCCCAGTCTATATTAATCAATATTTTTTAGGGATTTGGAGAGATTAATTACTCAATATATTTAGAACTAAAAGAACCCTAGAATTGAGACGATATACTTATAGAGCAGTGGTTCTTAAACATTTTCTGTCATTCCCCACTTAAGGGGGTGGGTGAATTTTCAAGCCCCACTTGTCAACAAAATGATAACGAAAACGGCCAAGTGTACTATTTATTGAAATATCAATTTCTAAACCAATAAGATCAAATAACGGCATGTTTAAAACAGATAAAATACATGTGCAATTGTTATAACAGGCTTACTTCGTCACTTATCTAGAGCTTTCTTTCAAAGAAGTCGAGTGGCTTATTAACAAGACTGGGGTGTGTTGTCTCTAAGTGTCTTCCTACTTTGTTGGGTCTCATGCTGTCTGCTGCCAGTGGTTTAAGACACAAAACACACACGGGTCTCTCCTCTGCCCTCACCATCCCCACCATGAATCCAAGCGTAACATAGGCTTCATCATAGGCTTTTTGGTTGATTAGGCTGATAGTGCTGAATCACCTGCTTCTTTGTGGTCCATGTAACAAATGTATCCATTGACGTTATTATGCTCACTACATACAGGACGCTACTGAACAGGTGTTATGCTCTAAAATGCCCCCCCTGCCACGGATTGCCTCCCCTACATAATCTCTTTCAAATAATATATTAGAACATAAATTCATAGGTTTATGGTTTAAAAATTACAAATTATAACAAACGAATATAATTATAAAATAAGCAATATAAAAAATGTTGTATAGGGGAAAAATATATAAATTATATATATTTTTTCATATACAACATGTATATTTTTATATTGCTTATTTTATAATAAAAATAATTTCCTGTAATTTTTCACCACAAACAATATTTATTTAGTGTAATTTGTGATAAATAATTTATTTGTACATTGACAAACTCCTACAAAATAAATGTGCCATAAAATAAATAATTTTGGGGGATTTGTATTAATCGTCTCGACGTCGTCTCGGCTGTCACGTGGCTAGGGTTAATTATAATAGTAATAATATATTTAATAATAATAAACCTTTGAATGTATGTCTTAATATAATATTTGATAGAGATTACGTAGGGGGGCAATCCATGGCAGGGGGGCATTTTAGCGAATAACACGTGTTTGTGTCCGCGGTAAAGTTAGTTTGATATTCGCATCTCCGAATTCAATAGCTGCGTAAATAAACCCGCGAATAAGATACCCACATATATTTCCTCTCTACATTGTCTTTAAGCTACATCCGCCTTAAATTATACATGTTTAAAAGCATAAACACCATTATTCTCTACGGTGCAACGAATGATTTAGGGATCATCGCAAAATGCCGCATAGCAACAAAAAGCGTAGAACGATATTGATCTTCCCCTCTGTTCAGCGCCTAAAGGATCAAAAAGCTACTTTGTTTCCTCACTGGAAACTAGAAATGCCAGACTAGTACTGCCTGATAAAATATTAATGTTTAACAAAAATACATAAACATCAGCATACACATTGGAATAAATGAAATGACATATATAATACCGAATGTTTCCTTATATATTGTTCCTCTGCAATTAACATGCCGGCGTTAAACCGTTATTGTTGCACTATGGTTCCACTTTTTCTCTGACGTTATTTTAATTTACTTGTATTAATGATCCATTTTTTGGCGTGTGATTGTTTAGTTTCGAGTGTCCGATCTTTATTGTCAATAAAGAAAAGCATGAATTATAATAGGTACTTTCCTATTATTTTCCACTAATTCCCTCCCGTTCATTGCGCCCCACCTGTCATGTCTGTATTCCCCACCAGTGGGGTGCGCCCCACACTTTGAGAACCACTGTTATAGAGGATCAAGCCAAAAGTAGGGATGGTCTACCTCATTTTCATCTGTACTGTTAGGCATGTAACATAAGAACACTTTTATTTGGAATAAAATAAAGGTCAGTAGAATGGTGTGATATGGAAAATAAATCAAGTACACCTTCCTCTTTGTCAGCATAAATTTATTCAGCTTTGTTGCTTAAAACTTTTGGAAACAGATATGAAGGCCTTTTAAGAGGCAAGTATGCTCTATTTTAAGCCCCTTAATCGCTAATCATATATTTCTCCCTCTTACCAAACTGACTCAAGATTTCAGACTTGGTCTGATAACAGTGTTAGCTCTTTCTTATATTTAACATATTTTAATAATTGTTTTTTTTTATTATTTCTTCAGCAGCTACAGCAGATATTTGATCTACCTAATTGACTTTTTTTTAATATATATTTGCAAACCTGCAGTTTTGTTAAAACAGTTTGTCATTTCTTAACAAGCTGTAAACCACACAAATGAACTGACTGTTTTTACAGTGAATTTAAGAAAAGAGAAACCTCCTTTTTTACTAAAGGAGGAATATTCATTACATATAATAAATTATCACAGATAGATTGTGACATTTTATTAGAGCATCTAAGAGAGGCATGGGGAAAAAGCAAAAAAGCAATGTGATGAAGCACTAGGTCTTCTACAATTTACGATCTTACGTAGACTGCACCTATTCAAACAAAAGCTCTCCAAAATGTTTCCCGCAGTGGATCCGCCATGTGACAGTTGTGGTCAAATTCCAGCATCACTCATATGTTTTGAAACTGCCCTAATATCAGTAATAATTGGTCAGTTTTTCAGTTATTGTTTGAGGTGTTGAAAAAAAAAAACACTGGAGCAAGACCCAATATTAGCTATAATTGGTGTTTGTAGTGATAAAGAGCTGGCTAAAGGTTTGCGTACAGTGCTTGAAACTATGGTATTTTTAGCACTTAGGCTGATTTTGCCCAACTGGAAACAAAAAAATCCACCACACTGCTCAACCCTACCTACAATTGGAAAATATCAGATTTTCACTAAAAAGAAGACTAAAAAATTTTATTAAGTTTTTTATAAGAAGGCAATAATAAAACCCTAACCAGATCACCCCTCTTTTCCCCCTTTCATATATCATTTCTGATAAATACACTTTGTAAGAAGTGTATTGAAATGTTGTGCCAATTTAAAAAACTTAATAAAGAGAATGTAAAAAAAAAAAAAGGTATTTGTATTGAACTATCACCTTTTCTGTATGAGCACAGTATTAATAATATTTCTTTTATCTCTGTCTTGTCCACTTTCATTGTTCATTGGTTGTCTGTTATGAATCAATGCAGCAGGACAGGAATAATTTGGTGAGTATAACTGAGCACCAACACAGTTTGATAACTTTCTTTAAATCTATTAGTTTTAACTAGGAATTTTTGTTTAGTTACTTTTATTATACAGTGGAGCCTTGGATTGCAATTAACTACATCTGTAAGTGTTTTGCAAGACAAGCAAAATATTTTTTAAAACCTTAATAAACGAGCAAGGTCTTGATATATGAGTAGTACACATGCACTTTGTCTGCCCAGCGTCACATGATCACAACTAAGCCAATTGTGGTTCTCTCTCACGCTGCGCTATGGGTGTTCCTCTCCCATGCTCAGTCTCAGTGGGTGTGTGTCACTCATATAGTCAAGATCTGTGTGTGTACCGTTTATTATAACATAGTGACCATGTGTGTTTGCATGCACATTAAGCAGAAGCAAGCACACATCAACTTGCCACTAGGAGGTAATGGTGCTTATGTCAGCTTGAACCCTAAATATTTGTCATGAGGATTTGTCAAAAATCCTCAGAAAAAACAAGATAGCCCTCACACACAATGACAACATAGGGCTGATGTCTTAGTGTTTAGGCTCTAATTAGAGAGGTTCCTTGTGTGTGTTTGTGTGTGAAAGTCCCACACAGTAGCCTCCTCCATTCTCCTCTTCTCTTGCCATTACAGCCTGGGGTTTTGGTGGTCTCAATGCACGCACACACACTCGTACATCTCTCTCTTTCTCTCTCTCTCTCTCTCACACACACACACACCTCTCTCTCACAACACATACACCCAAACACACTAATAAGTCACATGTCTCTCACACGCACATCACGCACATGTCATACACACACACACATTACACACCTACTAACACACACATCACAAACTTTTACGTACACGTCTCACACACACACACACACACACACACACACACACACACACACACACACACACACACAAAACAACCATGGATTGATGGCACAGGGTGCTCGGGCCCGCTTATGGTTGCTTGCAACTATATTTCGTTTAATTTTTACTTTATATTTTACATTAATTGTTTATTAATTATATGATTAAATAACCATTTGTTTACAGTGATTTAATGCGTGTTTGTTGGTTCCAGAACGCTAACCAAAAGCCTGTTGTCTTGCGGAAAAGAAGACAGCGGATCAAAATAGAAGCCAATTGGGAGCTCTTCTACTACAAGTATATACTGTATTTGCTTATCATTTATATTTTGTAATTTATACTAAGAATAATAAGTTCTCAATTATTATTATATTGGGTACATAAAAATGTATTTTATTTTATGAAAACTCTATTATAACATCAAAGGGAAAAAAAGAGGAAAATAAATAGGTAAATGAAAAGCAGCATTTTATCATGTGCAAATGATGCAGGTGTAAAAATACAAATTAAAAATTCACATATTTTTTTATTTATATAATGCCAGTTTTACAGAAAGGGTATAATGGAGGCATTATTTGATTAGTAAGGTACTGTATAGCTTAATTTCAGAGCTTAGGTATAGTTGCAGGTTGTATGGAGATAGATGTGATGGAAGCCATAACTTGGGGAATAAGCTGTTCCTTAGTCTATTTGTGTAGTATTTAATTAACCTAAAAAATTTGCCATTGCAATAATTTCAACACACATTAGCCAGAGTGTCTTGGGTGATGCTACTAACTTATATCATTACTTGGGTAGCATAGTTGTCTTTC